>NW_028242037.1:0-1200000 GCF_964263255.1 Lissotriton vulgaris | reverse complement strand
TTCATATAAAGTACATTTAAACAAATTAATTAAACATTATTAAACTTCGCAAGCTTTCCTGAGATTCAAAAACGAGACATTTAAAATAGAGACAGTTGTTTTCTTAGACACAGAACTTTTTTCAAGAAGGTGACCATCTTAAAAACACTATGCACATTATCTAGTTCTTGTAGTGCCAGAAGAGCAGGTCAACATTGGTGTTTTAACACCAGGACTATACTCATTCTTCTGGCTTTAGAATAATATTTACAAAAAAGAATAATGTGGATCGAGGTCTGCTTGGAAATTTTATCACAGGGGCACAACTGTAGGGTTTCGGACCAGTCATTCACTTTGGGCAGGGTAACTAATCTATAAAATATTCAATGGCGGAAGCAAGTAAAAAGGAACCTGTTGTAATCGCTCAGGACCAAGGTGAGGAGGGTTGAATTTTAAAAGTGGTTAAAAACAGTTGGTTATACAGGACTGTAGGTTTTACAATTTCATTTGACAGCCTAGCGGAGTCTAGTAGAGACAAGCCTTGTATTTCTAGTTCCTTCCTAGTTATTTCCCTAATGGTACTGGGGTCGGTAAAATACTCTAGGTGGTCGCGATCTTGAAAAAACCTTTGAACATAACTTATCCAAGGAATCTTCAGGGCCCTGTCCAATTTCAAAACATCCAAAACGATATCTCTATTTAGTTTTGTATCTTCCTTTGTCCAGAGTCTGTGCCATAACAGCACAGGCTCAAGTTTTATGAGATCTGAAACGAAGGGGAGCCCCTCCTCCGCATGACATATGCTTGCGGAGGTGCCATTAGGGAGAGATAAGATATATTTAAAAAAGAGTTTTCTACTCTTTGAATGGAAAGCAGATCGGCAGGTCCACAGACCTCAGTCCCATAGATTGCCGTTGTGACACACTTAGCTCTGTATATTTTGATGAGCGCCGCTGGTAGTCTTTTAGAAAGTTTAATCGCAAAAGCTCTAAGGGCAGATGTGGTGCGCAGTAGTGCCAATTTTTTGCCGACACCGTCTGTGACCAGGAGTCATTGCGAGCAAAAAGAATGCCCAGATATGAACATTTCTTAGTGCCCCGATCTTTTGTCGGACACAAACATATTTTTAGGTTTTTTTTATACTAGAACCACAACGCATGGTGAAGGTCTTAGAAGAATTAATTCTTAGGCCTATCTCGTACATAAATTTGTAAAAGCTGTCTAATACCCTCTTCAGACCTATATTGGTACGGGACATCAGTACCGCGCCATCTGCGTATAAAAGGGCTGGGATAGTTTGTCCCTCCACTTGGGGAAAATCATGATTATCTTTTAAGAGTGCCTCTCCCAAACCATTTATATACAAATTAAAAAGAAACGGAGCAAGGACACAACCTTGCCTGACTCCGCTTTGATTGGGAAGGGAGCTGAATGTTCACCCTGCAGGCCGCAGCGCACTCGTGCATTAGCATCGCTATAAAACGTTTAAGAAAATAAATAATCTGTGAATCAACCCTCACCATATTTAAAAGTGGCCAAAGTTTGTCATGGATCAGGCATTCAAATGCGGCTGTGAGGTCAACAAAAGCTAAAAATAGATTCCCCACCTTGGCCCTAGTATATTTTCCAACTAAAAGAACAGGTTCAGGCCCTGCTCGACGGTGCCTACACCGGCTCGAAAGCCGTATTGTAGGTCCAACAGGACAGAGTTCTTCTCCGCCCATACTTGGAGGCGTTCCAGTATTATTCTGCCTGCTACTTTTGTTATAGTGAAATGGGCCTTTAGCATGTCGGGTCCTGTCTGTCCCCCTTTTTAAAAATGACTATATCATGAGTGATGTAATATGTGAGGTCATAAGCAGTGTATCACAGGAGCACGAGTTATAGCTACCTTAGCTAATTATAGCTGCTGAATTTCTCTGGTTTTGAACTAGTGAAATGTCAGGGATTCTGGGGGGTGCATATGGGGAGCACCTATGCTATCCACCTGCATTTGACAGTACAACGTGGCAGGCACCGCGCGGTGCCTGTCACATTGTACTGTCAAATGCACAACTTGCATTTCTGGCACTGAGGCGGGCGGTGCTGAATGTCAGAAATGCGGGATGTGCCCGCCAGTGAGGTGGGTGCATCCTAATGGGATGTGCGGAACAGCCGCACCCTCAGCAGGCAGTCCCATTTCCCGGGGGTATGGCGGGCAGACAAAGTCTGCCCGCCATACTAATGAGCCCCTAAGGGTTTATTACTGTACACTTCAAATTCCTGTTTTCCTAGTGTATTTCTAGAAGAACCATCTCTAAAATCTATTTTCCATTTTCGTGGTGAGGCTGTAGATCACGAAGACATTGGTCATCGCGATCCCCCACGGTTACGTTGGGAAAGCGGAAAGCAAAAGCAGGAATTCCATGGCCACCACCACTTTTAAAATGTATAACTATATAATTAACCACTTTATATAACTCACTATTTAATTAACTCTATAAAGAAAATCAAGTTTGGACACATGACTTGTGTTATTAACACCCCCATTTCTTAACGCCTTATGTGGGCTTTACCACAAATGTTCAGCTCTGGGAACCTTTCCCGATAGATACAATGGCATACGCAACTGTCTGTTCAAGTTGCATCCAGCCAATCACAGCATTCCCATTGGCATGTGCTTTCGCGAGTAATCGTGAAACCATGTTAAATATCCATGGCCAGAGGTATCACTATAATTGTTGGCTTAAATATCTCAAAAACTGCTGAAAAGATTTACACGAAAGAGGCAAAAAGCCCTTCCTTGAACTTGAACCAACATATGCCTCCCTGCCAAATTTGGTGTAAGTACGTATAGCAGTTCGGTCTGTAGGTGTGAGAGAGAGAGAGAGAGAGTGATAGATTAATAGATGTAGACAGAACGATAGATAGATAGATAGATAGATAGATAGATAGATAGATAGATAGATAGATAGATAGATAGATAGATAGATAGATAGATAGATAGATAGATAGATAGATATAGCTAGAGATATTAATAATGTGCTAGGTTTCTCCACTCCTTCCTTAGCTTAAGTTTATGAGCTAACAAATTACTCCAACAGCTGAAAACAGAAGTGGCTTAACTATTGCTTTTCTCCCGCGTCTTACCCTCCTTATATCCTACAGTGGTAGTAGGTTTGCAGTGCCAGAACTTCAGTACTTGAATGAGGCTTGTTTCAACAGCATTTGAAAGGGTTTCCTCAGGCGACCCATCCTTCATACCAATACATTTTTGTTAATTAAAAGCTGTTTATTTAGAACTTTGAGAGCCGCCACCATGCACCTAGAAAACAGGATCAATAAGGTTCCAACTGATCAAAAGAACGTTTCTTTGAAGGAAACTTACAGCACACTACAGGATTTGAGTTCCAAGCATGATTAAACAAAAAGCGGTAAAAACATAGGGGCCAATTACGATGTCAGTGGGACCGACACTGACGACATGTCGTTATCAGTCCCACTGACATATTTAAGTGCGGTCAGACCGTCACATTACGTTTTGGTTGATCTGACCGCATTGCCCCAGGGACTGACCAACACCTTTCGATGAGCTCCTTCGGTCGGTCGGATTGCATTTGCCACAATAGGGGCCATGGGGATTACAATCTACCTTCCAATTTGGTACTTCCTACATCAAAAGGCTGACGGAAATCCTTTTTTGGGGCTCCTAGCAGGGCTGCTGTCCCTTGTGGTCCTCTGCTATGGGCCCTGGAGGCACCTGTGGTGCCCCCCTAAATTTTCCTGCATTGTGTGGCTGGCACCGCATGGTGCCTGCCACAGGGTTTCAGGGATGTTTGTAAACATGCCTCTTTGCATTAGGGCCTGTGCTGCAGCCCTTTTTCAGGCCGCAGCACAAGCCTCAATGTAAATAGGCATGTTTCCAACCACCTCCATGGCATTCGGATGCTAAATTGGAGGGTGGGACCATTGACTACCTGTCGGTCAGTCCTATATCCGCAACAATGGTCTTCTAACACTCGTCTGACCGCCATCATAAACAGCTCCATAATTCACAAGTAAAACAAGGCAATCCAAAGTACAATACATCACTTTATAATGGGAAACAGCTTTCATCAAACAGGCTTTACCGTGTAATGCCTTTATAATGCAGTTTTCACCTCACATGGGTCTGTATCACACATACCTCTACCAAACATCTTAACCACTCATGTCTCTAGCAAACATATATATCTATATATCTATATATCTATATATCTATATATATATATATATATATATATATATATTACCTACTGGCGGTCGCCAGTAGGTAGTTATAGTTAGGATATTTTTCAATGTTAAATCTCAAAATTCTATTTGGAATAACTTTGGCGCCGGTTGACAAATCTGCCTGAAAATTTCCTCAAAATGGCCTCGTGGCGCCCCGGTCCTTCCCTGAAAGTTTGGGGGGGATTCGTCAAGCGGGGGCCGAGATAAAAGGGGGTCCCAAAACGCGTTTTCCCCATGTTAATTTCCATAGGGCGGTCGATTTCACTTTTAGCCCGAACGGCTGAATGGATTTACACCAAACTTGGCAAAATTGTAGAGACTGGTAGCCCGATGTGCCTTTGCTATGTCTCGAAATAGGTGCTCCAGTGGATTTTGATTAATTTAGGCTCAAAAAAATATATATATCTATAGGCGCGCTCCGGTACGCGCACCGGGGAGCGCTCCGGGCGCACCACGTGACTTGCACACGGAAAGCTGATTGGCTGTCGGTTGTCTGTAAACATTCTAAACAGTCCGGAGCGGCCGCCATCTTGTGTCTCGGTAGGATCGAGACATGAGAGGTGGCCAAAACAAAGGGACAAAAGATCATAATGGGGCAGAGTAGACACCCCCTGTCCCCCTAGGTTTGATGTGGGGGCCATTGAAGGGCCCCGCGGAGCGTACTATGGGAAAAAAATCACTTTAAAAATGTTTATGTTTATTAATTCTTTTTTTGTTTTTTTTATTTTATGTAAGTACCTACATGTAGGTACCAATGCAGAGACTTAAATTTAATGTACACCATCTCCTCTGTAGATATCTTGTATGTTGTTATTGAAGTTTTTGTGGTATATGGAATCCATAACATAGTCTGTCAGGAAAGCAGAAACAGATCTGTTAAGCACTCCCTGAGAATTTCTAGGGGATCATGGGTAGTCTGTCCTGATCCCTTATGATGAAAAAGAGGTGTAAAATATACATAGGAGATAATATAGTGGGAGAAAGGTAGTAACTATAAGTAAACTTACTATGTAACAGAAAAAAAGTTGCACAGTATACTATAAGTCTCATTTTATAATATAATTATTTTGATAATACTTCATGAATTACATATAAAAATGAATATTGTCTCAAACAATTTAAAATTAAAATATAAATGTATTCCTCTGATTTTTTTTCATAATTTAATAAAACTTGTAACATAATATTGTCCGGTATTTCCTCATAATTATAAGTACATGATTCCATTTGTTCCAAACATTCTATAAACTGTTGATCCAAAGAGTCATCCATGAAATCAACTTTATCTTTTTGCTCTTCTGGATTTTCCACCTTTACTTCGATAGAAGTAACATTTGCTTGTTTTTCTCCTTCCATTTTCTTTCTGAAAATTGCATAAAAATTAACTATATTAGTAGAGTTAGGGTACTGTTGGGTTTAAGTTTAGACAGGTACTTTTGAGTTTTTAACAGTCAAGTAATTTTTGGGCAGGGTATGGTTTTAGGCAGGAAGTAGAGTTATTAAAAAGTGCATGCGATTAAGCCTAAGTAAATTCATAATTATACCAGAGAAGCCTAACTCAATCAATAACTATTACAGAGAAGTCTATCTCAATCTATAACTATTACAGAGGGATAGTATATAACTAACAGAATATTTTTTCTCAAATTAACTTAAAGTGCACAACATACTTCACTTTCTAAAATAACAACTTACCTTGGAGAAATCAGTTGAAGTTGTCAGTGTTATTTGTTTTCAAATGTACTTCTGGAAGCAGTAGTCAAAATGGCTGTGTTTTCCTCTCTTCTTTTATATATATTTTTGTACATAACCAAACAAATGTCAGGAAATAATCGTAGAAAATGAAAGAAACTTTTTAATTGGTTGTAAATTCTAACATTTCATATGTGTTTTTGTCATGTAATTTACCTCAGGATATTTAGACAGGCCTGTAGCCTAAATTTCTCAATGGAATTCCACCAAATTTGGGCAAATGGTAGGGACTGCTATGTAGTAAGGCCTATTCTATATTTGATGAAAGTGTCTCCAGTGGTTTTTCTGTAAATTGCTTTCCCACCTTTTTTTATGGAGCGCTTACCGGTGCGCGCTACGGTACGCGCACCGGCAGCGTTACAGGAGTCTTCCATTTTGTGTTTCGGTACAATCGAGACACAAGATGGAGGGCAAAGAATGTTCGGTATGGCTAGAAGGGGGAACAGTAGAGACTTCTTGACCCTCTAGGTTTTCTGAGGGGTGCTTAGGAGGCTCATAAACGTTAAAAAAAAAAAAATCTTTAATTTTCCGCGGGGGATGCGCCTGGTACGCGCACCGGTAAGCGTACCGGGAAGCGTACTTTGGTGAAAAATAGTGAAAAAAGTTAGAAAAAGATAAACGTTTTGAATGATCAGAGGTAGGGTAGCTCTGAAAAGAGCTTTTGGGTTCTGTGGTTGAGTTAGGTACCTACAAGTAGGTTCCAATGCACAGTCTTAAATTCAGGAGGAATATTCTATTTCCCTCATCTGAGAAGTGCACACCATCTCCTCTGTAGATGTCTTGCATGTTGTAACGCAAGTTGTTATTGTATATTGAACCCATTCCACAGTCTCTCATGTAAGCAGAAACAGATTTATTCACATGTTTCCGTGCTTTCTCAAATTGTGGACAAAATTGGTTGGACCAGTTCCATTTCTGTCTTTGGCATATATTTGAATATACCAAGGCAGTTTGTGGAAAAAGTGCCATTTATTGGTCAAAGGTGTCCTTTAAGAGCATTTCCAGACCAACCCCAGTCATAGTGCCCAAATCATTTCCACCACAGTGCACTATTAAGAGGTCAGGGCTTGGCAGATGCAAAAAGGTTTTCACCAATGGTATCAATTGATGACATTTCAATCCTCTCTGGCCAATCCACTTGATTTCCAGATTTAATAAATCAAGGTTGTGATAATTTCTGCTTGCTGCATACCTTTGAGCCCAGTGGATGTAGCTATGTCCTATAATCCATACAGAATACATGGTGAGAGAAGGTTCTGGTGTAGTCAGATGAAGTGTAGGATTGAAATGGCAGTTGGAACAGTAGGAGTTTACAAAAAAATAATTGTGGAGTTTCACTGCTCTTGAATCACAAGCAATGATTGGTGGATTCAGATAGTTGAAAACTGAAAGTTAGGGTGCATGGTTGTGTTGTGTGAAAGAAGCAATTTGAATGGTTAAAAAAAGTCACTAAAAGCAAAAATACCCTGGATAAGCTGGTGTATTGAGAGGTCAAACATCCTTGCTGAGTTAATTTGCAACATTCTACAATAAACTTTTGAACCTGAGAGATCAGTTAGGAGGGAGTTGCTATGGTAACAGATAGAAAGATCTGAGAGGGGGAAGGGTGTTGGTTTGAAAATAGCGAGGGAAGACTTTTGATTGGTTGAATTAAGGCATATGTGTACAAAGTTAGAGATTTTCTATGCCAGTCTTGGTTTCAGTGTATTGAGTGCACACTTTTTGCTCTGCTAAAGAAAAATTGGTGTGTGTGTCTGACACTGTTTTCAATCTCCCAAAGCATTTGTAAAGGTAAGTAATGATTTATTTAATTTAGATAGAGACTTGTTTGCTCTATGGAGAATATTTGGAAGCAGATAGTTATGTTTTAGAAGTCAAATTGTATGCTAGTATATAAGTCCTGTGTTGTGTTTCTAAAATGTTATACAAAAAACGATTTCGGGTGCAAATGAATGGTATTTTCATTTGGCCCTTTTTTATGATTGCCTTGTGCAACTGGTGCATCACTTTGTACATACATAAATAAGTGACGCTCTTGTGGCGCAAGGCCTTCATAAATAAGGCCCTAAGTTTGTTGACTGTTGATTTGTTATTTGCTTTTTGATAATACTTATTATGAACATATGCAAGATAGTGGATTTGTATTTTGGGACACAGTGATGTTTCAAAGCTGATATTGAGTGGTTGTACATAGGTTCTGCGCAGTGTTTCTTAAATGTTATTCAAAAAACGATTTTTGGGTGCAATTGATTGGTATTTTCATTTGGCCCTTTTTTATGATTGCCTTGTGCAACTGGTGCATCACTTTAAACATGGGAAATAAGTGATGCACTGGTGGCGCAAGGCCTTCATAAATAAGGCCCTGACTTTGTTTGCTGTTGATTTGTTTTTGGATTTTTGATAATGCTTGATATCAACATTTGAAAGATAGAGGATTTGTATTTGGGGAAACAGTGACGTTTCAAAAATGATATTCTTTGCTTGTACATAGGTTCTGCGCAGTGTTTTTTAAATGTTATTGAAAAAAGCGATTTTGGGTGCAAATGAATGGTATTTTCATTTGGCCCTTATTTATGATTGCCTTATGCAACTGGTGCATCACTTTATACATGGGGAATAAGTGACACTCTTGTGGCGCAAGGCCTTCATAAATAAGGCCCTGACTTTGTTTGCTGATATTGAGTGGTTGTACATAGGTTCTGCGCAGTGTTTCTTAAATGTTATTCAAAAAACGATTTTTGGGTGCAATTGATTGGTATTTTCATTTGGCCCTTTTTTATGATTGCTTTGTGCAACTGTTGCATCACTTTATACATGAGAAATAAGTGACGCACTGGTGGCGCAAGGCCTTCATAAATAAGGCCCTGACTTTGTTTGCTGTTGATTTGTTTTTGGATTTTTGATAATGCTTGATATCAACATTTGAAAGATAGAGGATTTGTATTTGGGGAAACAGTGACATTTCAAAAGTGATATTCTTTGCTTGTACATAGGTTCTGCGCAGTGTTTTTTAAATGTTATTCAAAAAACGATTTTGGGTGCAAATGAATGGTATTTTCATTTGGCCCTTATTTATGATTGCCTTATGCAACTGGTGCATCACTTTATACATGGGAAATAAGTGACACTCTTGTGGCGCAAGGCCTTCATAAATAAGGCCCTGACTTTGTTTGCTGATATTGAGTGGTTGTACATAGGTTCTGCGCAGTGTTTCTTAACACCTTGGCTGCTAAGGTGTTTTCCCGTCCTGTGCTGCATTCTTCAGATTCTCATTGTTCATGACAAAGCCAGCTCGTCATAAGCACAGCGCAGGTAAAACTCATGACGAGCTGGCTTTGTCATCAGCACTGAAGGGGTTAAATGTTATTCAAAAAACGATTTTTGGGTGCAATTGATTGGTATTTTCATTTGGCCCTTTTTTATGATTGCCTTATGCAACTGGTGCATCACTTTATACATGGGAAATAAGTGACACTCTTGTGGCGCAAGGCCTTCATAAATAAGGTCCTGACTTTGTTTGCTGATATTGAGTGGTTGTACATAGGTTCTGCGCAGTGTTTCTTTAATGTTATTCAAAAAACGATTTTTGGGTGCAATTGATTGGTATTTTCATTTGGCCCTTTTTTATGATTGCCTTGTGCAACTGATGCATCACTTTATACATGGGAAATAAGTGACGCACTGGTGGCGCAAGGCCTTCATAAATAAGGCCCTGACTTTGTTTGCTGTTGATTTGTTTTTGGATTTTTGATAATGCTTGATATCAACATTTGAAAGATAGAGGATTTGTATTTGGAGAAACAGTGACGTTTCAAAAGTGATATTCTTTGTTTGTACGTAGGTTCTGCGCAGTGTTTTTTAAATGTTATTCAAAAAACGATTTTGGGTGCAAATAAATGGTATTTTCATTTGACCCTTATTTATGATTGCCTTATGCAACTGGTGCATCACTTTATACATGGGAAATAAGTGACACTCTTGTGGCGCAAAGCCTTCATAAATAAGGCCCTGACTTTGTTTGCTGATATTGAGTGGTTGTACATATGTTCTGCGCAGTGTTTCTTAAATGTTATTCAAAAAACGATTTTTGGGTGCAATTGATTGGTATTTTCATTTGGCCCTTTTTTATGATTGCCTTGTGCAGCTGATGCATCACTTTAAACATGGGTAATAAGTGACGCACTGGTGGCGCAAGGCCTTCATAAATAAGGCCCTGACTTTGTTTGCTATTGATTTGTTTTTGGATTTTTGATAATGCTTGATATCAACATTTGAAAGATTGAGGATTTGTATTTTGGGAAACAGTGACGTTTCAAAAGTGATATTCTGTGCTTGTACATAGGTTCTGCACAGTGTTTTTTAAATGTTATTCAAAAAACGATTTTGGGTGCAAATGAATGGTATTTTCATTTGGCCCTTATTTATGATTGCCTTATGCAACTGGTGCATCACTTTATACATGGGAAATAAGTGACACTCTTGTGGCGCAAGGCCTTCATAAATAAGGCCCTGACTTTGTTTGCTGATATTGAGTGGTTGTACATAGGTTCTGCGCAGTGTTTCTTAAATGTTATTCAAAAAACGATTTTTGGGTGCAATTGATTTGTATTTTTATTTGGGTCTTATTTATGATTGTCTTGTGGCGCCGGTGTGTCACTTTTAATATGGGTTGCACTGGTGGTGCAAGGCCTTCATAAATAAGGCCCTGAGTTGCTGTTGTATAAACTTAAATATGTTGCAATTTATTGTTTATATTGTTTGCTTTTTGACATTACTTTGTTGTTTGCTAATAGTGGTCTTTCATGTGTTTTTTTTTTCAGAACAACAGATTCAAATCAACTTCTGAAAAGCAAGCAAAAATGCCTTCAAGGCAAAGAATTATCAAAAATACCATACGTAAAAGGAGAACATCAACAACAGAATTTATGGAATCCTCTACAACAACTACTTTAAAAAACACCAGAAAAGCTTCTGGTAAGCCAATTAAGTCTTTTCTTCGCAACATATGTCGTAGAAAAAGAAATGATATTGGTAATGTGAATATTGCGAAAAAGTCAGCAAATCTAAAAAGGAAGGAGAGGCCCACAAAAAATGTCTTGATTGGAGCAGGAGAGAAGAGAATGGATAGCAATAGAAGGGTAAATCAATTTAGGGACATTCGTAGGCGAATGTTTCGCAATAGGGTAGTTTTAAATTTGCTAAAAATGATAAGAAAAGTAAACTGAGAGCTGCTTTTTACAAGAAAAAGAAAAGTGTAGAAAAGATTGTTGATCAGGCTTTTGAAGTTAAGAAAAAATTATTTATTTTAGTAATCAATAGAATTAGGATACTTAATAAGGCAATTGATGTTTTCAATTCGAACAGTAGATGGAAAAGTATTATTAATCGGAGTAATTTTTGTGAAGTATTTTCTGGTGAAAGGATGCATAGTTCAAGTTCTGAGCCGTTTTTCAATGAGGAGAGTTACTTTCAGAAAAATTATTTGGTGCATGCAGTTGACACCAGTGGTCGAGCATATGAGGTGAAAGATGGTTGTGTGATGGAAAAAGAGAAACTTGTATCTAGAGATGCAGAAGAGGTGTTAGCTGATGAAGTTTTAGGGAGATGTACTAATGGTCCAGTGTACACATGGAAGCGTAGTAGTATTTGTAGTGTGCGACAGGATTCAATCGATTTGCTTCGAAATTTCTTACGTACATATAGTAAGAAAAGTCTCAAACAAAAAATGAAGATCTTGCAAGAGTTAGATCCTTGCAGAGTGAGAGAAAGTACAGGTTTGCATGGGCATTCACTAGCTTGTCTTTCTAGAAAAGTATGTCAGAGTGTTTTTCATCATTTTAGGATGTTAGCAGTGCATCATAATAAGGTGAGGAAATTAGTGAGAAAGTTGTATTATGCAAAAAGTCCAGCACTTAAGCTTAAACAGTTAAACAGTGCTCTTTTGCATGGATCTGAAGTGGATGTGAAGACTATTTGTGAAGAAATTGAGTTTTGTTATTTTGGGAACAAAGAGGACAGTGTAGAAATAGATATAGTAATAGATGGTAATGTGGAAGTTAATGGACAGATTTCAAGTATAGAAAAGTTTGACGAGGAAATTACCAAGTTTAAGGTGAAATCAAGTGAAAGGCCTAATTTAACTTGTGTGTGTTGTCGACGGACTCATTATAAGATTCAGACTAGGTTAGTTGATTTATATGCAAAAAGTGAATTGGAAAATAATAGTGAATGGAAGGATTTTGTAAGTTATTTGTTGGTGGAGAATTCTTTTGATTTGAGTTTTGATCCGTGTATTTGTAATTATTGTTTAAAAAAATTAAATGAAAATAGAATGCCTGCTAGAGCAGTTCATAATAATCTTCAGTTGATAGATATTCCTTCTGAATTGATGGATCTAAATACTTATGAATCTATTTTGATTCAATGTGTCCATCCTTTTCAGGCTATTGTTCGCATGGAGCCTAAGACAGGGAAATTGCCTCCATCAGATTTACAGAGAGGATTAAAGGGAAGAGTTGTTTATTTGCCTCTAGATGTAAATAAAAATATTGATACAATTGGTGTAGAAAGAGTAGAAGAGGATCCTCTAGTTATTCTAGTTAATGGGGTTCCAACAAAGAGCAAGAAAATCTGGCAAGATTTAGTGGATGTTAGAAAAGTCAAAAAGGCAACGTTGTATTTGGTCAATGAGTACTACAAAGATGTAAGTGTTGGGAGCAAAGGAAACAGCTACAGAAGAAGGCAGTGATTGTTCAGTTGGTCAAATTGAAAAAGTTGTTGTGTCTAGAAGTGAAGAAATATATGAACATTATACTGTTCATCCTTTGCATTCCAAAGAAGTAATGGGAAATGCAATTGACTTGTTTCAAATGAAAGCAGCAAAAGGAAGTCCCATTAGTGTATGGGAAGAAAGTTTGGAAGCTCGTTGTTTTCCACAATTATTTCCAACAGGTCGTGGTGGACGATATGATGATCGACCAGTTCAAATTCCTGCAGCTGAATACCGGACTCTAAGATTATATGCTGAAAATCCAAGGTTTCGTCAATGCATTCCATATTTGTTTCATCTACTGTTTGAAAGTGATTTGTCTGGGCTTTCTTATGCAGTTAATCATATACTAAAAAGTGGAGCTCATTTGCAAAATGTTTCTGCAAGGGACTTTATGGAGAAAGTTAATCTGCAAGATAGTATTTTGGAATCTCAGCTAATCAATCTCATGGCATGTCAACGTGGAACCAATGAGTATTGGTTCCGTCGTCATGGAGAATTGAAATGTATGCTAAGAAACTTAGGAACTCCTACATGGTTCCTCACTCTTAGCTGTGCTGAGTATGCCTGGGACGACTTACTTGAATTTCTACGAGAGGCAAATGGAAACATACCAAATATAGAATTGAAAACACCTGGAGAACTGTGTTCTTTGAATCCAGTGAATGTTTGCAGATATTTTAATCATAGATTTGAAGCTATGATGTCTTTTATTACCAACAAAAAAAAATCCTCCCCTTGGAGAGGTTTTGGATTTCTTTTGGAGGAAGGAATATCAAGCAAGAGGTGCTCCTCATATACATATGTTGTTGTGGATTAAAGATGCACCCAAATTTGGATCAGATTCAGATGAAACAGTGATGAGTTTCATTGAAGAGTATTCAACATGTGCTGTTCCAAAATCTACTGTAGAAAACAGTTTAAGGCAGCAAGTTTTACGTTTTCAATCTCATCGTTGTGGAAAGTACTGTTGTCGAAAATTTAAAAACAAGGAAAAGTACTACACAAAATGTCGTTTTGCATTTCCACGACCAGTGATTTCTAAGGGAAGAGTCAATAATTTGAAGTCATCTCTACGACATACTGTGACGAGGAAATCTCCCAAAAATACATACAATTTGAAAAGAAATGAAGAATCTAAGTACATCAACGATTACAACCCAGTGATTTTGTCCATGTGGAATGCTAACATGGATATTCAGTTCGTTGCTGACAACTCTATTGCTGTGGCTCAATATGTGACATCTTACATCACCAAAAAAGAAAAGACAGAACTCAAGGAAATGTGGGAGGACATTTCACATGAAAAGAGTCTAAGCAAAAAATTATATAGTTTCAGTCTGAAGATGTTGTCGCATCGAGAAATTGGAGCATATGAATGTTCTGATCGGTTATCATCAGCAAGTCTCTATGCCAAATCAAGAACAATCATTTAGGTGAGTCTAGGTCTTGCTGCAACACGAAACCGAGTTTTGAAATCTGTACAAGAAATTCAATATTTGGCGGAGAAAGAACCAAACGGTACAGATATTTTGAAGACAAATATGTTGGATACATACTATCCAAATAGAAGTACTCACCTTGAGAACACTTGTTTGTATGAAGTTCTGCAAAACTACAGTTATAAGAGGAACATCACAGAAGATATCAATAATTGAAAATATGCAGTCATTGGCTATGAAGGATGTCTAGTGAAGCAGAAAAAAGGCCATTTGATTAATCATCGAAAATTGAGTTGTGAAGCTCCAGACAAAAGAGAATTTTACTATTTAGCTCTTTTGCAACTCTTTAAGCCATGGCGTACAGAAGAGGAACTACTTGGAGATTTTCTCTGTTATGAAGACTCTTTTAATGCAACTAAGGATACCATAGAATGTCCTATTTTTCTAAATTATCTGCAAATGTTGAATGAAGAAATGGAGCAAGAAACCACAATTGCTGAAGAGATAGCTAGAGACAGTTCTCAAGACAGTCAGAGTTCTACTTCATTGAGTCAGGATCCACTAGGAGGACCTATTTTCCAAAATGAAGCTGCCACTGCCATGGATGAGGTGGAAAGAGCTATGGAACAAGCTCAAGAGGATGGAGTTAACTTATATGGCCGAGATGCCCGTCACCCCCTCCCAACACAATCCCCAAAGGATGGGAAGTCGGACGCAGTCTTGAACTTTTGGAAGGTGGGAGGGAGTCACCCACCCGGCCGTATTTATTAAAATATGAAACAAAATTTAAAACATTAAATAAAAGTTTCATAATCATGTACAATTTTACATTTATTACATTTCAATGAAGACATGTTCTTTGGCTAACCTTAACAGATCTCTAATACAAAGGTTTCCTAGCCGAGTCTAACATCCTGCAAATGCATACATTCTAAATTAAAATTGTACATCCTAGCATTAAGGGCCAACGGCAAGGTCTTAACCGGTGTCAGATCCCTACTACCAAAACTCTCGCCCTCACGGTGTGAGTGGCGCATGCGCAGAGGACTGTACCCTCATTGCCAACTGTAATTTCCCTTGTCTTAGTGGGGGCCCCCCTTTCCACTCGACGCCATCTTAAAGGTCGTCCGAGTTTCCGTGTGAGGTATCTGTAGGAAGGACAGCGTGGATCCCCCCCATCCCCACACTCTCTATTCGCCGTCGCGGATATCCGGCCCCCGGGAAATTAGTAGGAGGGGCATATAGCCGCCTCCTCCCCTAGAAGGGGCCTATGGCCGTCTCCCCTTAGGCGACACATCCTTAGTGGGTGCCGCCTCCCCGTGGGAGGGGCCAATGGCCGCCTCCCTCCGGGCGCTCCCATCCATACTGGGTGGCGCCCCCCTCTAGGGACCTTGAAATTACTGCTCACCGATCATGACCTTACCGCCCGACCAAGAAATAAATACGACAGTTGTTCACCTACTAAGGAAGGAAAATATTCAGCATGTCTAATTGTATCAAGACAGTTCACTCCTAAAAGAAAAAACAGTATCCTACATACAGAAGGCACATCCTCAACCTAAACATTCATTTACTTTTATGCAGAGGAAAAAGGGCCTATCACAGCAAAACTTTAATGCAGAACAAACATTGCCATAAGGGGCTGGTGGGTGGGTCAATATTGCTGCTTGTTCCGTCGAGGGCTCACGAGCAACGAGTGGGTGCAGCCTTCAGAGCACAGGAACAAGCGGACGCTTCATCGGATTCCCGCTCTATTTATTCTTCTGTGGGAGGACGTGTACCCTCCTCCGGTACGCCTACTGGGCGTGGCCATTGGTGTAGGTGTCTAGGACAACCCCTCTTGGGCGGGAAAAGGCGCGGCCCGACTACGCCGCTTCGGGCATACCAGCCGAGACACGCCCCCACCCAAAATGGTTTCCTGGGAGGATTGGGGCACCCAACCATACGTTCGGGGGGACCGAGTGGTCGCCCCTTTCCATATGGCCGGGATGCCCGTCACCCCCTCCCAACACAATCCCCAAAGGATGGGAAGTCGGACGCAGTCTTGAACTTTTGGAAGGCGGGAGGGAGTCACCCTCCCGGCCGTATTTATTAAAATATGAAACAAAATTTAAAACATTAAATAAAAGTTTCATAATCATGTACAATTTTACATTTATTACATTTCGATAAAGACATGTTCTTTGGCTAACCTTAACAGATCTCTAATACAAAGGTTTCCTAGCCGAGTCTAACATCCTGCAAATGCATACATTCTAAAGTAAAATTGTACATCCTAGCATTAAGGGCCAACGGCAAGGTCTTAACCGGTGTCAGATCCCTACTACCAAAACTCTCGCCCTCACGGTGTGAGTGGCGCATGCGCATAGGACTGTACCCTCATTGCCAACTGTAATTTCCCTTGTCTTAGTGGGGGCCCCCCTTTCCACACGACGCCATCTTAAAGGTCATCCGAGTTCCCGTGTGAGGTATCTGTAGGAAGGACAGCGTGGACCCCCCCCCATCCCCACACTCTCTATCTGCCGTCGCGGATATCTGGCCCCCGGGAAATTAGTAGGAGGGGCATATAGCCGCCTCCTCCCCTGGAAGGGGCCTATGGCCGTCTCCCCTTAGGAGACCCATCCTTAGTGGGTGCCGCCTCCCCGTGGGAGGGGCCAATGGCCGCCTCCCCCGGGCGCTCCCATCCATACTGGGTGGCGCCCCCCTCTAGGGACCTTGAAATTACTGCTCACCGATCATGACCTTACCGCCACAGGCCGGATAGTTGACCGGCTATCCGGCCCCTCCAAACTCCTCCTAAAGGTCATGCTTCCTCAAACCCCTTAGCCATGCTATGAAGTCTCCTATGAGTAAAACATTCCCCTCCCGGGACAGTTGAACCCCATCATTCAGATACATGTGATCACCCCGAATACACCCATGAGGAATGCTATGCAACTGCGCAGAGCGAAACAATCTACCAATTTTATTGTTTACCTTCTTCACCGAATGGTTCAGTGCTGACACCGAAAGGCCCCCCCGCCATACTTTCCTGGGAATCATGTGGGACCAGGCAATCGTGCACCCCAGGATTCTTTTTGCCAACCAGCTAACGGCCGACAAAACTCGCTCAAACAACACTCGTCTACCCAGTGTTCCCAAGTCATTGCCCCCCAGGTGTACTATGACTACAGATGGCGGTGACCTTTGCAGCCCTAAGAGACCCTCAACAAAAGACTCGAATTGGTCAACACAGAGCCCGCCCTTCCCATGGAAGGTCACTCTGTACCCGTATTCCCCAGCTGCGCGAGTCGCGTCACCTGCTTTGAATACGTCCCCGGCGCGCCTCACGTATGAGTGGCCCACGACCCACACCACTCTCTCTTTAGACGGTGATCCATGACCGCTGGTCTCCTGGTACTGGGTCGACTGCAATTCCGCCCCGCGTGACAGGCTCGCGAAACTGTAATTCAAACAAAAGACAAGAAGCGTGAGTGCATGTCAATTGACTTACAACATGTGCAATCGCACATACCTTCTGAAGCAATTCGAGGACCATCGTCCCAACTGTTTCACTTCATCCGCACTCTGACCCCTGGCTGTAGCCTCAGTAGCAGCCCCTATCCTAAAGGAGTGGGTCCCAAAATCGCTCGGGTCCATGCCTGCGGCAGCGATTGTCAGTGCTAGCACCCTCTGGAACTGGAACCTCGTCAGTGGGGTGCCATCCTTGTGCCTCAGCAAACTCCCCCCCCATGTAGCAGCCCTTAGTGCCAAGTATTCCTCCATACACATTATCGGGCACGTGGAGGACCCTCGCATGCGCTGCACAATAACACTATTTCCCGTCGCCCCCTGGTCGGTCTTGGACCTGGCTATCGTGACTACCATCGAATCACCCCTAATTAGGACATGATCCCTGCACAAGCCTCCCTCAACGTCTTTCTTATTCCTTACGACCAGTTCGCTCACCCACATAGCCCCATGGAACGCTAATGCGAAAGCTGCTCGGAACACAACTGCTTCGAATTGGGAGGAGCATGTCTCGACTAGTTTCGCCATGAGTAGGGACAACCTTTCTAAGCCAATCGGGCGCCTCTCATCTTGCTTGCGACCCTCAAGGCGCTGCCAGCCGCGATGGGCTTTCTTCGCCAAAAAGGAACCTGTTGGGTCTTTTATGCCATGCACCTGCGCCATAAACGAAATGGCCGCCCTGTGCCTATTGGCTGTTGCCGCTGATTGGCCTTCTCGATGTAGAGCTACCTAGAACCCCAGGAAGGATTCCTCCTGACCCCAGTTCTGATTCCCTGTCGGACCCAAAAATGTGCAATAGGAACGAAACGCTCCTTCGTATGCTTTCCTCGTCCTGGGGGCTAAGCTTGCTGCCACGAGGTCTTGTAATCCGGGGCACCGATTAGCCAAAGCGCTTCGGGGAATGGTGCCGCCACTAGGTCCGCTGTAGGTAGATAACCCCTGAACGCCTGCATATGTGAACGAGAGAGTGCATCAGCTGCATGATTCAGTACGCCCGGCACATGTTTCGCCCTGAACTGTACATTCAGTCTCTTGCAAAGCAGCACAACTTCTTTCAACAATATCAAGATCCATTTGCAGCGTGCTGCCTGTTTGTTAATGCATTCAACAACAGTCATATTATCAGACCAAAATACCACAGAGCGGTCTCTGAAATCGCCTGGCCATGCCATCAGAGCAACAAAAATAGCGAATAGCTCCAGGAACCCAATGTTACTTGTGAGACCGCTGGAGTGCCACCACGCCGGCCATGTTTGCGCTGACCATCGGTTACCAAAAATGGTGCCAAATCCCACGCTCCCCGCCGAATCAGTCCACAAACCTAGCTCGTCTGACGACGCTGGCGGCTTGCTCCATACCACTCGACCGTTGAAGTCAACCAGAAATGCCAACCAAATGCGCATATCCTGGCGAACCTCTGCAGACAGTCTCATATGGTGGTGTCCTTCTTTGAGACCAACCATAGCTTGTGCAATAGAGCGTGAAAAGGGGCGGGCCATTGGTATAACTCTCAAGGCAAAGTTAAGCTGACCCACTGTTTGCTGTAACTGGTGCAGGGTCACTTTCTCCTTACTAAGGCAAAGCTTCAGGGAAGCCCTAAATTTGGCTACCTTTCCCACCGGCAAACGGAAACACCCCTCCACAGAATCGAGCTCAATTCCTAGAAACTCCAGTGAAGTAGATGGTCCAACCGTCTTAACTGGTGCCAATGGGACTCCAAACTCCCTCATGAGGATGCAAAAGTCATGTAGCGCCTGCGCACATTTCGTGTCGCCGGCTGCTCCCAAGAACAGGAAGTCATCTAGATAATGCATAACATGCCTATGCCCTATGGCCTCGGTGAATGCCCACTCTAAAAAACAGCTGAACATTTCGAAATAGGCACAGGAAATGGAGCAACCCATCGGCATGCATTTATCCATGTAATAACTCCCTTGGAATGCAAAACCTAGCAAACGCTGATCCTGTGGGTGTACCGGGAGCAACCGGAACACTGATTCGATATCTGATTTCGCCATCAGCGCCCCGGGGCCCAGGCGATTTAACATGGCGACGGCATCATCGAATGATGCGTACCGCACCGAACAGACTTCTGGGTCAATGGCCTCGTTCACCGAGGAACCCCTTGGAGCAGACAGGTTATGGATAAGCCTAACCTCTCCCGGGTCCTTCTTCGGGACCACCCCTAGTGGGGAACAGATGAAATCCGCCACCGGTGGGTGATGAAAAGGCCCTGCCACTCGCCCTAAGCTGACTTCTTTTGCAATTTTTCTCTCTACAACACTTGGATTATGTTGCGCTGATAACTGGTTTTTACAAAAGGATTCCCCTCGAAAATCCCCCGCCGGGATGTGGAAGCCGTGCAAGAATCCCTTCCTCAACACCCCAGCGGAGACATGATCAGGGTATTTGTTTAACCAAGGAGTCATAGCCATGAGATCAACGGGTGTAGGCAATTGGTCACAACGATCTACCTCACTCCTGTTTGGACCCTCCCTTTCCTCCCGCCCCATTATTTTTCGATCTACATGAACTCTCCGGGTGTGAGGAATTCCCACAGCCCGCACACACATGTTTGAACCTACTTGTCCCTTGCAGTCTGTTACAGTTGCCTAGATTGAAGCCCCAACAGACCCCCCGCTTTCCACCATTCCCGCCGGTTTTCGGCTGGTGATCGCCACCGGCGCCTGCTCGAAAGGGCACTGCGGGCCTTTGGCGGGAAACCCCTGACCCACTCCCGCCTGGCGAGGATGTACCTGCCGCCCCCGGCAGGAGCTGCTTATGCCATGAGACTGAGTCGAGGCAGTCCCATGTCAGAGAGGCATCATATTCTTTCGCTTTTCGGAATTTCATGTCATAACCTTTCCATTCCTCCCCCTCATACATTGCATAAAAATCCATTATACGAGTTTGATAACAAGACAGTTCAATTAATACCTCGGGTTTACGTTCCCCCATAACTGCAGTAATAATTGCAAAGGCCTTCGCCCAATTTGTTATCGTTTCATCTACCCTGAACTCCGCCATCTTGGCGCGCCAGACGCTCGGGTGCCACAAATCTTTCTGGGTTTTAGCATATTCCATCTCGCGATGGCCAGTTAATAACGAAAACATATTGACATACTTGTCTCCCCATTTTAACTCTTTTGTGGCCATAGGGATGTGCAGTGAGCTTACCCGGTTCGGTCGTTGTTCCCGCCATTTTCTCAAGACCAACTGCCGGTCCTACCGGTGTCACCTGTGGGGAAACAAGAGGAAGAATCGCCTTCGCGGCATCTCGCGACTGCCGCAACTGCTGGATTAGTAACTTGGCCCCTTCGGCCGTGTCTCCGGGCGCCGTAGCACCCCCTGCATTTTTATTGAGCCATACGGCCAACTGGGTGGCCAAATCAGGCGGCATATCCTCATCATTAGCGGGGGTGATCACAACCGGGATCGGTTGACCCGCGTCTGGGATTGGTAACGGGTCGTTCGCTGGTGTGACAGGGGCACCTCAGGGACCGGAACCTCCCCTGCAACCGCCCTCTTCTTGACCCGCTTCCCTCTACCCTCGGGGACGATTCCCGGCAAGGCCGGGCCTATTACCTTCTTAGGGTTACCCGGATTGCTCAATGCAGCCAGTTGCTTTTTGACGTCCGCCAAACCTCGACCGATCGCTGGGACTTGTCCGAGTTTCCGCTCCATGCCAGCCATTCGGTTCACCAACATGCGTAGCACCTTATCTGTCTCTGAACCCTTTCCTGCCTTCTTGCCAGCCATGGTTTCGATTATCCGCTCCGAGTCGATCAACACGGTCCTGGACTCTTCGCCTTTAAGTACTGAAAGAGAAATACAAGAATTACAAGTTCTCAAAATTGCTGCTTGTTCCGTCGAGGGCTCACGAGCAACGAGTGGGTGCAGCCTTCAGAGCACAGGAACAAGAGGACTCTTCTTCAGATTCCCGCTCTATTTATTCTTCTGTGGGAGGGCGTGTACCCTCCTCCGGTACGCCTACTGGGCGTGGCCATCGGTGTAGGTGTCTAGGACAACCCCTCTGGGGCGGAAAAAGGCGCGCCCCGGCTACGCCGCTTTGGGCATACCAGCCGAGACACGCCCCCCGCCCAAAATGGTTTCCCGGGAGGATCGGGGCACCCAACCATACGTTCGTGGGGACCAAGTGGTCGCCCCTTTCCAGAAGATTTGGTAAAGCAACTAAACATTGAGCAGAAAGAGATATATGATGAAGTCACAGAGCAGATTGAACATGGATTCAGACATGAGAAAAAAGAGTGCTCATGTACATCATTTGACCCTGTCCGACTGTACGTAAGTGGAGAAGCGGGGACAGGAAAAAGTTTTCTAATTAAAGCTATTGCAAATTATCTGCAGAAAAGGACTGATTCACCGCTGTCTTGTATTGTAACTGCTCCAACTAGTCTGGCTGCACATAATATTAAAGGGATTACTCTACATCATTTACTGATGCTGCCAGTTGAGCATGATAATAAATTGCATTACAACAAGTTATCTGGAGATGCGTGTTCTGAAGTTTCAAGAGTCTTGAAGAAAATGAAACTTCTTATCATTGATGAAGTAAGCATGGTCTCAAATCTAATGCTTGCTTTTGTGCATTTAAGAATGCAAGAAATTCTTAGAACAGAGTATGATGTGTTATTTGGAGGAAAACACATTATTGTTTTTGGAGATCTATTGCAGTTGACTCCAGTAAAAGGACAACCAGTGTTTAAAATGCTCACACATGAAGATACCAGGAAGTCCCTTGGAAGCATTGGAAACGTTAATATATGGTTAAATTTTAAATATGCTGAACTGCTTCAAAATATGCGACAGGCAAAGGATGAAGATTATAAAAATATTCTACAAGATGTAAGAATTGGAAAAGTAAGCAAGCTTGGGAAAAAAGCTTTACATGGTCGATTAATTTCAAATTTGTATCCAAATGAAAACATTCTTCCAGAGAATATTTTTTTTAAAATGACTGAGAAGAAATCTGGGATATGTTTGATGCCAACTCTGCAAGAATGTTCCATCTTCAACAACAAAATGTTAGAGTTAAAAAATGAAGAGATTGTGAAACTGGAAGCAATAGATAAAATAGAGCATATGGGTGCAACAATTGTTTTGTCTGAAAATTTGAAAACTAAATTGGATTCATTAGAGAAAAGTATTTCTAAAACAGCTGGTTTTGAAAAGACTCTGAATGTGTGTTTAAATTGTCGTATCATTTTGAGAAGGAATTTAAATGTTGAAAGAGGTCTGGTAAATGGAGCAATGGGTTATGTTGTTGATTTTGTGAATTACAGAAATAGAAATGGAATTGAATTTTTAAAAATAAAATTTGATGGTATTGAACAAGTACAACAAATAAGTTGTTGTTCTGCTAGATTTTTACTTGTAAAAGACTTATATGTTCGCCGAAAACAGTTTCCTGTTTGTTTGGCATATGCAGTAACAATTCATAAATCTCAAGGTTTAAGTGTAGATAATGCTTTGGTGAACATTGGAAGATCTGTGTTTAAAGAGGGTATTGCATATGTGGCATTATCCCGAGTCAGAACTTTATCAGGATTGTACTTGATTGAGTGTGATGAGACAAAAATTTGTGCAGATCTAGATTGTGTTAAAGAATACAATAGGTTAAGAAGAGAATATGCTCCACATTTGCCTCAATATCCTCTGTTTGAAAAACGTGTGGTAGGCCGAAAAAGAAGAAATGAGGATAATTGCAGTGAGGTAGTTGCAAAAAGACAAAAAGTAGAGAAAACTGTAATTGAAAACAGGAAGAAAAAGAATTGTGTTGGATTTCAGTTTGAAAATAGTTCTGGTGTCAACTGCTATGCTAATGTAGTGGTTAATGTTGTTTTTTTTCTTAAAAGTTTACAAGAACAGATTATTGAAAATCGGGATCAAAGATTGTGTGGTTTATTGAATTCTGTGTTTGAGAAATGTAGCAGTGATACAGCAGAAATAGAAAGTGTAACAGAAATTCGAAATATTTTAGATACGTGTTCTGGTCAAGATAAATTTTCACAGAACATTCAGCAGGATTGTCAGGAATTTTTAATGTATATGTTTGGTGTTTTGGAAGATGAAGGTGTAGATGTAAATAATCTTTTCAGCCTTTCTTATCAATGGCAGCATGACTGCCACAATTGTAGTTCATCAAGTACTACTAGAATAGACACTGAAAGATTTATATATTTGACTTTACCTGACTGTAAATAAGTGTCATTTAAAAATCTAGTTAAAGCAGCAGATCATAATATGGTATGTACCCAATGTAACTGTACAATGCTGTCCACATTATTTATACAAAGTTATGGGCAGTATATCATTTTAGTTTTCCAACGATGTAGACCAGATGGAACTAAATTGACAACTTCTATCAAAAATGTTGTGGCTTCTCAGTTATCAATTTCAGGAAGAACCTTTACAACTGAAGCTATTATTTATCATGACGGTTCTTCGACAACCTCAGGACATTATACATGCTACTTAAAATCTGAAAAAGGATGGAGTTACTGCAATGATTCTCATTTGACTTATAAACAACGTTTGCCTTATGACTCTACAAATTCTTATCTAGTGTTTTTAAAACCAAAGTTTTAGTAAAGGGAATTGGCCTTTGAAGTCGGGAATAGATACTAAAAGTTAGTTAGTTAGTTAGTCAATCTAATGTTTTTAATTATTTATCTCATGTAGATACTTTAAGTGGATCTCAAAGTAAAAAATACTGATATATCTGACACAAATTGGCCGTGAGGAATGTGTAAGGTATGATGTTCTTAGATCTTTTTTCATAGGAAGTCGATGAAATCGAAGTTATAGAGCACAGCAGACTTTTTTTCCACCAAAAGGACCTTCACTATCTTCTATTTGGCCTCACGGAAAAGTAAGTGAATCAAAGATTAGTGTACATATATGAGATGTATGTTTGAATGGGTTTTTTTAAACACAATCTTTTAGAGAAGCCCGACCTACTGCTCCTGACCGAAACCTGGTATTGTGATTCCTCCCTCCCTGTTCTCCTGGCTACCCTACCCCCCTCCTACGTGGCCTTACGTGCCGACAGTCCAGCAGGCAGGGTTGGTGGTGGGGTCGCCTTAATCGCTCGGTCGGAATTGAACTTTCAATCACTTCCCTTTCCCCCATCCCCCCTGCTGACTTTCTGGTAGTCCGTTCTCTTTCATCCTCCCCCCCATTACTTGCCTCTTAATGTACCGCCCTCCTCAGTCTTCGCCCTCATTCCTACCGGCATTTCAAGACCTGCTGGCCAACTTGGTGGTCAACTACGCCTCGGTTTTGGTGCTAGGGGACTTCAATTACTGGCCCTCAGACCCACATGAGTGTACGGCCTCAAAAGAATTCACAGAATCCCTTTTGTCCCTCAACTTTGTACCGCATATAACTGTCCCCACTCACTCTCACGGGCACATACTTGACCAGGTCTGGTCCCTCAATCTCCCAGTGGCTTCGGCGGCTGTTTCTCCCTGCCCCTGGTCCGACCATGCCCTCATCTCCTTCTCCATTCCCCGCAACCCGGTATCCAAAACTCCGCATGCCAAAAATACCTGGGCGCGGAATTGGAACAGACTGGATTTTCCCTCCTTGACCTCCCTGCTTCGAAACTCCACTCCCACCCTTTCTGGCTTATCATCTGCCTCTCAAGCCAAGGCCATTAACACCTGGCTGGCTGGAGGCTGTGATTCAGTGGCTCCCCTACGTCGCATTTCCATCCGTCAACCTAAGGATTCCAACAGATGGTTTAACGACCACCTGAAAGAGCTTAAACTGAGCGCCCGACGGGCGGAGAGGCAATGGAGGAAAAATTACTGTCCCTTATCAAAAACCCACTTTCTCACATCACTGGCCAAATACAAAACAGCAATCCTCGCCGCAAAAACCACCCACTTCTCAACAAAAATAACGTCTGCTGAAAATAAACCCAGGGAAATCTTTGGCATAGTGAATGATCTGGCATTCTCAGACCGAACCTCACCCCAAATCCCTCCCTCCCAGCTTCTTTGTGATCAACTCAACACCTATTTCTTGGACAAGATCGTTACCATCAAGGCCAACATCCCACCACCCTCGTCTGCTTTTGTTGATCCCTCCCCCCCCACCGTTCAATGCCTTCTCACCTCCATTCCCCCCCTCACTCAGGAATCATTTCTGGAGATACTTCCCAAAGTGAAGTCGGGGTCTCCGGCGGATGTCTGCCCGGCACGAATCCTGCAGCAAATTTACTCCTGCTGTCCTGAACCCCCCATCGCCTTCCTCAATAGCTCCCTAGCACAGGGTGTAGTGACCCCTGCGCTAAAGGCAGCCACCATAGTACCCATCTTGAAGAAACCTGGCGCGGACCCTTCCATCTCAGCCAACTACCGCCCCATCTCCCTGCTGCCCTTTCTGGGCAAGGTGATGGAACGCCACGTTACCGCGGTACTCAGCGCCCATATTGAGGCTAATGGGGGGCTGGCATCCCGCCAGGCCGGCTTCCGTCCCAGACATTCGACCGAATCGGTTGTGGTCTCAGTCTTAGACAACCTCAGGAAGGGTATGGATGATAACAAACACCAGGCACTGGTCCTCCTTGACCTTTCCGCCGCCTTTGACACGGTGGACCATACCATCTTACTTTCCCGTGTCAAGGCGGCCGGAATCGGGGATCAGCTCTGGTTTGGCTCTCCTCCTTTCTGAGGGACCGCACCCAGGCGGTCCGGCTAGGCGACTTCACTACCACTCCTCTCCCTGTCACTTGTGGTGTTCCCCAGGGATCCTCTCTCTCTGCCTTACTTTTCAATCTTTATATCTTTCCTCTTATCTTCGCACTCCAGCAGCTGGAGGTCACCGTGTACAATTACGCGGATGATCTCCAGCTCATCTTTGACCTGTCCTCTTCTTCCCTCTCTGTCTCTAACTTCCAGTCAACAATGACATTCATCAGGGTCTGGATGAACCACAACCACCTTAAGCTGAACCCGGACAAAACCGAATTGGTTCTCACCGGTGGTTCATCCAGCCCCTGGAACTCCCTCTTCTGGCCCCCATCTCTTGGTCCCGCACCCTCCCCCTCAACCACGGTCAAAACACTGGGTGTCAAAATGAATAATCAGCTCACCCTCCATTCACAAATCAGCTCTGTGGTCTCCTCTTGTTTCCTCACTCTCTGAACCATCCACTCTGTCTCCCGCTTCTTCTCCCCTCAGGCACTTAAGATTATCATGGCCGCCCTGGTGATATTGCGGCTGGACTATGCCAACGCTCTCTATCATGGCATCCCAGCATACAGCCTGCGAAGACTCCAGACGATCCAGAACCAGGCGGCCCGGCTGGTCTATGGCCTCCCACGCTATCACCACTCCACCCCCCTTCTCAGGGAGCTTCACTGGCTTCCCGTAAAGGAACGTTCCCTTTTCAAGACCGGCTGCATGGTCTTCCAGGCCCGCCAGGGCACTGCCCCCGCCTTCATCTCTTCATTAATAAAACCTTATGTTCCCGCAAGAGAGCTCCGGTCTTCCTCTAAGTCCCTTCTTCAGATCCCACGCTTCACACGCAAAAAGTTGGGTGGGTCCAACTTTTCCACCCTGGCTCCAACATTTTGGAACTCCCTCCCTGACCATCTCCGTTCTGCTACCCAGTATCTCTCCTTTCGCAAAGATCTAAAAACTTTCCTCTTCAATCAGGCCTTCCCCGCTTAGTTCTCCATACCTTTCCCTCTGGTCTTTTCCCTCAGCTGCCGAACCCCCCACTAGCGCCAAGAAACCGCATGGTGTACGCTGCGCTCTAGAAATGTTTTAAATTAGAAATTAGAAATTAGATTGTGTTTTTTTTCCCCGCTGTTATATGATGAAGACTTTGAACTCACTAATATAAGTGAAATTCAATATATTCTGAGAACAGCAAAAATAAATAATGTAACATATTGTAAAAGTTATTGTGTAGTTTGCATTGTGTAATTTATATTGTGTTCACATTGTCTCACACTCATTTTCCTTTTTCACCCTTATTTACCTCTCTTTACTAATTTACACTCTTTTTTCATCGCTGTTTCTTTACTGCACTTCATTCACAACTTCTCAATCTAATTTGAACTGTCTGCATTTCCTCTCTTCCTTCCACCACTTTTTATCTTTTTCATATTCTCTCAGTACCACTGCTTTAGTTTTCTTACCCTCTCTTTCTTTTTCTCCTTTTTTTTTTATCTTTCGCACTCATTGTACTGTAGTTCAATTAGTTCTTCCTTTTGTTTTTCTGTGTACTTACTCTCTCACTCCTGTTTTATCCATCGTTCTATAATAACCTCATTCCTTTCATCCCTTCATTCTATGACTCCACTTCACTCACTTTCAGTCATCTTCTATTCCTCTTTTGTATTAATAGTTTCTCATTCAGACTCCTCTCCTTTTCACTCATTTTCCTTTTACTTTCTTATCTTTACTGATTTTGTTTTGATATCTTACATTCTTTTAGTAGCTTATTTACCTTTAGGAATTTGTTCTCTTTCTATTTCTTTTTCCTTCTTTTTTCTCTTTCTACATTACTTTCTTTCTGTTTTTGTATTCTTCACTATTGCTTCATTTCTTAGTAAACTTTTGTAGATTTTTAAACCTTATGAACTGTTTCTTCTATTTTATTATATATTTGTAAGTAATTATAACGTGTTTTTTCTTTTATCTTTCACAGATACAAGTTTTCATTAATTATATGGTAAGTGTGTTTTCAAAATGTACTTTGTTATCACCTTTTGTTTTATTTTCACTATTTTTCTCTCACCCTACCTCACCCCTGTTTCCTTAGTTTGCTTCCCTCACTTATTCTTATCCTCCATGTTTACTTCCTACCACATTCAACTTCTTTCAGTACCTCTGCTTATCCACACTCCTTCACTTACCTTTTTTACTGGTTCACTTAGTCCCTTTGTGACACTCCTTCCTTTACTTTCTCTCTTCTTTCTCTCTGTCACTCCCCATGTCTTACCCTTATTCACTTATATGTACCCTCTTTCACTCCTCTTTACGTACACTCACTGCTATTTTCTTTTCCTCCGTCACCGCTGTTCCTTTTCTCTGGTTCCGTCACTATCTGTCATTCCCCATACTTAACTCTCTTTCCTTTTACTTTCATCATCCATTCACATTCTCCCAGAACCTCTGCTTTAGTCTTCTTCCTATTTCTTCTCTTCTTTTGCTCCCTTATTCTTTTTCTTTTTATCAGTTACTTCCTCTTACACTTTTTCTCTGTCTTACTATCTATTACACAGTCCCTCTGTGTTCCTCCCTCTAGCTCTCTTTCTCTTAACACCACTCTCTCTGTCCCCATTCCTTATAGTCACTCCTTCATACTTTTTTTTTCTTTTTTTTTTGTTGGTGCGCTGACGGGACGCGCACCGGTGCGTGCACCGGGAGTGCTCCGGAGACAAATATATTTAAAAAAATACTATTTTAAAACAAAAAATATTATTTTAATATACATTATAGTGTTCATTTTTATAAAAACATACCTTTCTCAGCTATAGACATTTTTGAAAAAATAAGCTTAGAAATTTACTAAAAAGTACATAGGTATGAAGTCCTATAAAAAGTTAAAAATGAGCATTAAAAAAACCTATGAAATTCACTAAAAAACCAGAGGTTTCACACCAGTTATAGTAAGGAATTAGCATTTAAAAAACCTAAGAAATTCACTGAAAAAACCAAAGGTTTCACACCAGTTATAGTTAGAAATTAGCATTAAAAAAAACCTATGAAATTCACTGAAAAAACCAGAGGTTTCACACCAGTTATAGTTAGGAATTAGCATTTAAAAAACCTATTAAATTCACTGAAAAAACCAGAGGTTTCACACCAGTTATAGTTAGCTGGAAATTTTAATGACATAAAACCATTGAAATTCCCACGTTATAGTTAATCGGACTCACTATAACTTGCGCGTGCAATGCACTGCTGATGACATCACATATTACATCACTCATGACATGGTCAGTGACATCACTCATTTACACGAAACTTGGCAGAATTGTAGGGACTGTTAGCCCGATGTGCCTTTGCTAGGTCTCAATATATGTGCTCCAGTGGATTTTGAGAAATTAACGTTTTAAAAAACAGATATATCTGTGACAGCGTTCGCGAACTTGACGCGTAACGGAACTTCGCGAAGCGAAGCTGATTGGCTCTCCGGTGTCTGTCAACATTCTAAACAGTCCGGAACGGCCGCCATCTTGTCTCTCAGTAGGATCGAGAGACAAGAGGAGGAGAAAAACGAAGGGGGAATTTAATGAAAGGGGGCAAGGTAGACCCCTCTTGACCCCCTAGGAATGATGTTGGGGTTATTAAAGGGTCCCGTGGGGCAAATAAAAAAATTAGATTTTTCGCGGTAGAAGCGCTTCCCGGTACGCGAACCGGGTCGCAAACCTGTAGCGTAACGGGAATTCGCCATTTTGTGTTTCGTTTTAATGAAATCACAAGATGGAGGGAAAACAATGTGGGAAATGGGTGTAAGGGGGCACGGGAGACATATCCTGACCCCCTGTGTTTTCTGAGGGTGGCTGAGGATGCTCATATATGTTGATACATGTCTCCGAGCGGCTGCGCGTGAGCGGAATTTTTTTTTTGCTGCGTGACGTCTGTTAACGTTCGATTCGAAGGAAATCAGGAAGTGAAGACCGCCATTTTGTCACTGCGAGTAAATATATTGTTTATTTCAAAGCTTTGGAACATGGAAAAGGGAGAAGGTAGAGATTGTCTTGCTGCATAGTTTTTCTCAGGATGTGCAGTAAGGCCCCGGTTGTGCTTATACTCACGGTGGGGTCTTTGAACACTTTAGCAAATGATGATCCAAGCTGAGGCAAAGGAGGGTGTCAGTCGGGGGGGGGGAGCAATGGTGCAGTTTTCACTTTCATGTCTAAGTGTTAAAATCTGGTTTGCGATGTCAATATAATCGGCGCCACCTTGTCCCCACTCAGGCACATACGCTCTAGCAAGCAGCAGCCATTTTGAAAGTGCTATGGCCCCTCTGCCCCTCGCCGGTCCCCAGTGCGTCTCCCTGGCGCCACGAACACCCCCCCTCTCTGACCTCCCCCGTTCTCTCTGTGGAAAATTAATCCGTATTGATAAACATTGTCTGCGCCATCTTGCCTTTTTTCCCTGCCACACTTTTGTCGTGCACGGCAGCCATTTTAGATGCCTTGACCAGACCCACTCTCTGCACGCCGCCTATTCTCAGCACGGCTCCCTACCCTCGCAAGCATCTCCCCCACGCACTGGTCACCCCCGCTCTCTCTCTCATGCATGGGCCATAAACCTCCCCCCATCTGTGCTGCTCTTCCCTGAGAAAGACACCCCGTGCCCGCCCGACACCTCCCTTTCACCCTATTCACTATCGCACCCTCTGACACTCCTCTTCCTCTGTGTCCGATTGTTCAGGCCGGTCCCAGGCTATCACCTAGCCCTGCGGAAGTAGTTAATGGCCCCAACTGTAAATAATCACCCCTTTTCAAAGGAGTTACAGTAGATCAAGGCCCCCACCCCATGAGATCCGTCATACCACACGCGTTCCTACTATCTGATAACGATCCTGTATTGTGATTGGGGAGGGGATTCTCACTGTAAGGGTGTGTGGGACCGAGCCTGAAGCGGAAGATTCCAGGGATGCCTTTCTGTACATCAAAGTCTTCACAACAATGTGTCACATTACAACTATATAGCACTCCAACAAAGTAGTAGGATTATAACACTTTAATAACTTATAAATATATACAACGCTCCAACAAAGTTAACACGTTAAAAAAAACATTTTAAACAACTATTTACATGGCAGCCTGCTGCAACATCCATCTCAAAGCATTCACCATCCTCTTGACACTGTCCTTGCTCCTCCCTCCCCGGAGTAGCAACAATGGGCTGTTTTGGCCTGTCTTTTAGTCAGCTTTGGGTTATAAAAAGCCTAAAAAATCCGTCGGCCTGTGAGGCGGCGTCAGTAGCGGACCGTTGTGCGAATAGGCCGAAGAAAGCACAACGCGCCGAGATCCGGACGGCACCGAGGTGGTGTCCAGCAAGTTGCCGCACTGGTCTGGCCATCCTACAATGCTGCACCGAAAAACGGTGTGGAGCGCCCCGGGGGGGGAGCTGGCGCAAACGGGCCTCCCCCGCCTCCCCAGGTGGAGGCTCCTCAGCTGCAGTGGGGCGCCCCTTGGCGTTTCAGTCGCCATCCAGTTGAGTTGCGCCCGCTCTTGCGGCACAGTGCCTCACCCGCCATCCAGCTGAGTTGCGCCCACTTTTGCGGCTACAGCGTCTCGCCCACCATCCAGTTGAATTGCGCAAACTCTTGCGGTGCAGCGATAGGCGGCTGTCACAGGACTCTCAAAATGGCGGCCGGCTCTACGGATTTGGGCCTGATCCACTAAAATGGCCCTGGGACACCTTGGAACTCGGACGTTTGCCTGCTAGGGCATAGGCCCCATTCCCGAAAGCGTCCCCTCAGCCTTGAAGATTCTACAAAAGTCACCTGGGCCCCGACTCCCGCAGGCTTCCGGTGGGGAGCGGCTGCCATGATTGCTTGCGGAATGGCCACGACGGAGCCACGAGATGGTGGTGCTCTCATGCTGACGCCAGCTTCCGTCTGAAACATCCAGAAACACTGTAGACTACCAATTCGATCAGTTCCGGTGGAGCCCGAACGTGACCCGGTAGGGAAGAACTTGCCCTCCTCTCTTTTGACTGATGGTTCTTGTTGCCTATCTCTTCTGTTGTCATTTAACGGAACCTTTTTTGACTGCCGAAAGGGGTTCTGGTCCGACCGCTGGTTGGTGGAGACATTTTGACTATATCCTGGACCTGCCTGGCCTCGCCCAAAATGGCGCCGGTATAAATGGGACTCGCAACTCCTTGTTGTGTACTGGTTGCCCAGCCTTGATATCACGAGATACGTATGCAGTTTTGAAGCACATGGCGGGCGGGGACGAGTACTGATTGAACATTTGGACATCCCTATTGATATTAAGTTCTGATGTGTTATTGATTACTGTACTATTGAAAGTTCGAATTAACGTCACCCATAGTACTTGCCCGCAAATGTATATCTAGATAATTTTATTGTAACTGGCCCTGTCGTACTTTAATTATAAAATTTACGTCCACCGATTCCGCAACTGTTAGACACCTTAGTTCTTCCAACCTATTGGCCCGCCCGTTATGTTCTTCTACAGTGTAAATGTCCCCTCATCATATACGATTACAGTTTGCTCCGTGACCGGCCCACGTGGTTATAGGCCCGTATTTGTATACTGACATTTTCACAATAAAGGTTTTTAAAACAAAACATGGTAGTAGTACCTAGATTGGTAAAGTTTTGAATAATAGCCACTGTTTTCGAATCAGTAAAAGGCAAGTGAAATAAAGCAGCCCGATTACATGACGGTTAAAAGGTATAATACGCAGGTAAGCAGTAAAGATAAATGGTCAAGGGCTGTTGTGTTTTCCACTCCTGCAACATAAAGTGATCGATAAGAATCCGATATTCAGGCCTATCAGCGACTAAGACAGCAGGCCGAGCCTCTTTTGCTGAACGGCTCCCTCATGGGACGAAGAAACGCACTTTTTCTCGAAATAGGAATATTTTACTTGCAGGACAGTTGTAAATTTACCGGGAAAATACATTAGCCTGGAACATTGTTAGTGATAAACTGTACATGCATCTGGGTCCTTTGCTTTACAAGTCAGAGTGAGAAAAAAAAGGTGGGGCTTTCATCATTTGGGAAAAAAAATTTTTTTTAAACCAATGAAAAGTGTTATTTTTAGGTCATATGACCAAGCCTTCCATCATTAGGAAACCAAAAGAAAAAGGAACCAATGAAAAGTTTTATTAACAAGTCACATGACCTGTTATGCTTACGTTACGAGCGCCGCGCCCCGGATCGCTTTCGGGAAGCTGCGCTTCGCGCCTCGCGCACCGGAGCACTTCCGGGTGCGTTAACGCGGCGCGTCATATGACGCATTACGTGACAATGCAGGTCCAGAATATAGTCAAAATGTCTCCACCAACCAGCGGTCGGAACAGAACCCCTTTCAGCAGTCCAAAAAGTTCTGTTAAATGACAACAGAAGGGACAGGCAACAAGAACCATCAGTCAAAGAGGGGAGGGCTAGTTCTTCTCTACCGGGTCACGTTGGGGCTCCACCGGAACTGATCGAATTGGTAGTCTTCAGTGTTTCTGGATGTTTCAGACTGAAGCTGGCGTCAGCATGAGAACACAACCATCTCGTGGCTCTGTCGTGGCCATTCTGCGAGCAATCATGGCAGTCGCTCCCCACCGGAAGTCTGCGGGAGTCGGGGGCCCGGTGACTCTTGTAGAATCTTCAAGGCTGAGGGGACGCTTTTGGGAATGGGGCCCATGCCGTAGCAGTCAAGCGTCCGAGTTCCAGGGTTGCCAAGAGCCATCCTTGCAGGCCAGGCCCAAGTCTGTGGAGCCGACCGCCATTTTGTGAGCTCCGTGGCAGCCGCCTGTCGCTGTACCGCAAGATTGGGTGCAATTCCGTTGGATGGCAGGTGAGACGCTGTAATAGCAAGAGCAGGCCCAATTCAGCTGGCCGAGCGAGGCACTGTGTCGTAAGAGCGGGCGCAAGTCAGCTGGTCGAGTGAAGCGCTGGGGTGTAGCTGAGAAACCTCCACCTGGGGAGGTGGGGGAGGCTTGTTCGCGCCTTCTAGTGCACCCCACGCCGTCTCCTGGCGCAGGTATATGTGATGGTCAGACTAGGGCACCGCAGGACGTGTCTTCAGGTCAAACGGATTGTGGGACAAGGTCCAGAATGGAAGAGTCACTAAAAGGCAAAAAGTTCCGCCTGACCCCGGGAGCCGGCCGCCTATGTCGGGGGCGATCTCAGGCCACACCAGGGCAACAAGACTTGGGGGGGGCAGGAGCCAAGCACCCCCTCCGAGTCCACGCCACCACACCGCCCCTCGGGGGCCTCCGTCAAGCGGTTCAGGGAGGCACCGCATCACATTGCTTTCCAATGCAGTCAGGTCATCAAACAGCCCCCACTTACTTTGAGAATAGTGAAGCTGCAGCAGGTGCAAATGAGCTTCAGACAGTGTTACAAGCGCTGCTCGAAACCCTCAACTATGGCACCCAACATCCAGGACTTATGCCATTTGTGCAAGGCAGTGACATCGAAGCATCTCAGGGACCAAGCAACATACCATATCCAGAGTCCTTCCTACAGCCTCTGCCTTCCTTCTTACCTAGTTATGGTTCTTTCAGTCCCACTCCAGGCTTTTAGTCTGTGGATGGAAAACCATGAGCCTACACTCCTCACCTATGAAAATCTTACTATTGATGCTTGACTGAGGCCAAGGAGATGGTATAGAGACAAAATATCGACTCCAAAATATCGACTGGACATAATATCGAGTTTTAAATATAGACTGGACAAAATATCGACTGGACATAATATCGACTACAAAAATATCGTTTTTCAGGTAAGTGAAGTAATATCGACTGTATAAAATATAGATAGCAAAAATATCGATTTTTTAATAATATATAATATTTTATAGTGTATTTTTATGTAATAATATGTGTGAATAGTGTGTATTAATGTTATAAAATATTTTATTAAATGAATTTTGTTTTTATAATAATTGCGTAATGTAATTCTGCAGCGGGTTGTGGGTTTATAGGGGAATAGGGTGGGAAGTAATTTAATAATAATTAATTAATATATGTTTGTTAATATTTTTAATTAATAATTAATTGATAATTAATTAATATTAATTAGTTAATTAATTAATATATTTTGAACATATTTTGCATTACTAAATAATTGTTAATTAATTAATTGTAATTAGTTAATTACATTAATTAGAGTACATTTTTAATATATATAATTTTGTGTTATTTTTAAGTAATTAATTTGGAAAAAATAATATTAATTATTAAAATAATTACAGCTAATGTTCTAATATATTTACTTTATTGTTATTGTTAATTAATAATTAATTGGTAATTAAATAATATTGATAAATTTTGGGTAAAGGAGCATTTTTAGGATTCAGGGTCAGTTTTCAGTTTTTGGGTAAAGGGGCATTTTTAGGGTTCAGGGTCAGTTTTCAGTTTTAGGGTAAAGGGGTATTTTTAGGGTTCAGGGTCAGTTTTCAGTTCATGGGTAAAGGGGTATTTTTAGGGTTCAGGGTCAGTTTTCAGTTCATGGGTAAAGGGGTATTTTTAGGGTTCAGGGTCAGTTTTCAGTTCATGGGTAAAGGGTTTTTTTTAGGGTTCAGGGTCAGTTTTCAGTTTTTGGGTAAAGGGGCATTTTTAGGGTTCAGGGTCAGTTTTCAGTTTTTGGGTAAAGGGGTATTTTTAGGGTTCAGGGTCAGTTTTGGGTTTTTGGGTAAAGGGGTATTTTTAGGGTTCAGGGTCAGTTTTGGGTTTTTGGGTAAAGGGGTATTTTTAGGGTTCAGGGTCAACAAATAAGATTGTAAAAAATTATTTTTATTATTTTCATTTATTATTTAATTATTATAATTTAATTTAAGTCGTTTTAAGTATATTTTAGTAATTAAAATTTAATATTAATTTAATTTAACACTGTTTTTAATAAAGTCGATATTTTTTACATCTATATTATTGTTAACGATATTTTGTACTCGATATTTTTGTACTTACCTGTTTGTAGATACAAACTCGATATTTTGACTGTCGATATTTTGTCCACGATATTTTGGCAAGTCGATATTTTGTCCCTCGATATTATTTCAGTGATCCCAAGGAGATCAGAGTGCATGTCTGTGTAAGGTGATGAACCTTTGGGGAGATGATGTTACGTTTAAACGTAGCCCCTGAGTGCTTAGTTCGCTTCTGTTCTCTGTCACTGTTGTTGATTTTGAGCCCCAAATACAAAGGCTTGTTGTTGCTTGTGAATCCCCAAGTGTATATTTGCCCATACTGATCCATCTCGTAGGCCACAGAGTAGTCGGGGAGAAATCCCGGGAATGGCGGCATGCATTTGGATCGATGTTGCAGCAGGCTGCCATGTAAATAGTTATTTAATAAAACATTTTACCCTGTTACTTTGCTGGTGTGTTGTATATATTTATAATATTTGCATAGGGTTTGTCGTTATTTTGGGCGGGGTGGGCGGCAGAGCCGAGCTGTCTTGCAGCCATCATGGCGTCGAGCTCAGTTCCTCTCACTAGTTTCATATTTCTCATGAGGTGTTGTTCCTAATGTTTCTATTTTAGCGAGGTCAAAAAGAGATCCCATTAGTGGCCTCCTGATTTTGCTTGATTCCTTTTGTTTTTTCTAATGATTTTTCACTATCTGCAAAGACTAAACAGAGTATTGCGACTCTGTGCTTGTTTGTAAATAGAGAATGAACCAAAGAGAACCAATTCCAAAACAGTAAATGCTTGGATAACAATCAATCAAATGGAGAGGGAAGCAGGCATGACGGATTACAACAGGGGCAAAGGCCTGCGTTACCTACCCTTCACTATCTACAATGAGAGAATACTCCTTAAAAAAAAGAGGGGGTGGGGGGAGGGGGGGGGGGCAGCGTTCAAAGCACATCAGCGTGCATAAACACGAAAATGTTTTTACCTACCACGTACTTCACATTTTACAGCTTTTGATATTTGCTATTAAAAAACCATTGAAATTCACTGAAAAAACCATAGGTTATAGACCATATATAGTTAGGAATTAGCATTTACAAAACCTTGAAAATTCACTGAAAAAACCATAGGTTATAGACCATATATAGTTAGGAATTAGCATTTACAAAACCTTGAAAATTCACTGAAAAAACCATAGGTTATAGACCAAATATAGTTAGGAATTAGCATTTACAAAACCTTATTTTACTCACACAAAACCATTGAAATTTGCATATATAGTTAGTTGCACTAACTATATATCGCGCACCCGCAATCCACTGCTGACCATGTCACATATTACATCATTCATGACATGGTCAGTGACATCACTGATGACATCACTGATGACATCTCAAATGACATCACTGATGACATCACTGATGACATCTCATTTGACATTACTGATCACATCACTGATGACATCATTCATGTGATAATACAATGAACCTCTTCAGACTCTAATATAACCTTAGATACACTCAGTGTAAACAAACACTCACAGACTGTCACTCATCCATGGAGTTACTCACACACCTAGTCAGTCATGCAAAGAATCAATCACACCTCCATCTCCTCAACTATATAGTTATACACACCTTACTTATGCAAACATATACTAATACATATTTACTCTCTTATACAATCCCTGATACAAGTTCACAATGATCCATACAGCCACTCACACATTCACTGGCTCTTATGCACAGTTATTTATATATGTCAACTCTCACATGTACTGTGTTTTACATATGTACTTACTTTGACATGTAGCACTGAGATATCCATTCACTCACCAATACACTCATGCACACAGTCAACAGCCAATACAGCTGTTTCCACATGCACTTTTGAACCCATACATCTAGTGAATCAACTGCTCACACATCTATGCACAGAGTCATACACCTCCCAGCCACCCACACACACACTCAGTCTCCCATACAAATACTTGGGCAACCAATCAATAACCCATATAGTTACTCATATAGCTACTGATCAACACATGCAGCAGTTTACAGAACAACAGACATAATGAAGCACAAATTAAGACAGTTTAGTCACTAACCCATGCACTCAGTGAGACACATTTAATCACTCACTCATACAGTCAGTCATGCACCTACTAAATCCTTCATCCAGATACTTATACATCCACTCATTCTTCAATATGTAAGACATATTTTAACTTTACAGAAACATACAGTCACTGGATAATGTCATCAGTGATGTCATCAGTGATGTCATTTGAGATGTCATTAGTGATGTCATCAGTGATGTCACTGACCATGTCATGAATGATGTAATATGTGACATGATCAGCAGTGGATTGCGGGTGCGCGATATATAGTTAGTGCAACTAACTATATATGCGAATTTCAATGGTTTTGTGTGAGTAAAGTAAGGTTTTGTAAATGCTAATTCCTAACTAAATATGGTCTATAACCTATGGTTTTTTCAGTGAATATATATATATATATATATATTATATATATATATTTTATTTTTAATTTTTTTTATTTATGGTGTTTATACCCATTCAAACAAAAAACAGGGAAAAACTTTGTATGGGTAGCCATATGTTATTAAGTAATATTTTGGTGTAAATCATTTTTTATTGTAATTCAAAAGTTTCCTTCTTAAGTTGTAATTATTAAAATACAGTGTTGATTTGTTTAAAATGTTAAAATATTTTTTTAGAAGTGGGATGTTGTGTGGATTGTAATAATACTCCAGTATGACTAAAACTTCATGGGTTTTGATAATGCATTTTAATTTAGAATGAACAAAATGGCAATACACATTTGATCAACATTGTTTTCAGGAGAGATGCATAAGGGAAGTAGGAGTTATGGGTTGGAAAGTGTACTGATGCTCAGGTAAAATTTAAAATATCAGGGTATTATGAAATATTTGAAATGTGTAATTATTAAAGTTACAATGAATATGACAAGTATTTTTAATGGCAAAAATGTAAGGGTTCTGGGGTAATGACTGGGGAAAATATGATGTAAAATATCTGGGTATTAATAATTTATTAAAAATGTAAAATTATTAAAATTACAATGCATGTTTGTTTAAAGTATGCAAAATCATTTTTAAGAGTGGGATGTAAGTGAATCTAAGATTAATATGTGGGAAAGTGTATAAGTATTGAAGTCAAAATTAAAATACTTGGGAATTAATCATTTAATTTATATCTATTAAAGCTACAATGTATAATTGTTTAAAATGTGAAAAATAATTTTTGGGAGTAGGATGTAGGGATCCTGTGGTAAAGGGTGGGGAATGTATTAATACCCAGGCATCAAATAAAGGTATTAGGTATTAATAATTTATTATCATTTATAAATATTACAATTACAGTGCATACTTGTTTAAAGCAGGCACAATACTTTTTCAGAGCAGGATATTAGGGATCCATGTGTAATGGTTGGGGAAATGTATTAATATTTAGGGAATAATTTAAATGCTTGAGTACTATTATGTTTTAAAATGTAAAATTATTACATTTGCAATGCATGATTGTTTAAAATATGCAAAATAATGTTAGGAGATGGATGTAAGGAATCTATGGGTGATGGTTGGGGAAGTGTAATAATGTTCAGGCATGAATGAAAATGTATTTGTATTAATAATTTAATTTATAATGAATAACATTACAATGCTTGTTTGTATCAATAAAACATGCAAAATATTTTTAGGAGCGTGGTTTTAGGGGCCTATAGTAGTAGGTTGAAGAAGTGCAGTAATACTCAGCCATGAATTTAGATAAATGAATATTAATGTTTTGAAAAGCATTATTTATTTAGTTAACAATGTAATATAAAAATGCTTAAATAAGATAATACATTTCGATAATTAATTAGTGACAAAATATAAATAGAAAATATAATAAGCAAATCATTAATGTAATAAGAATAATAATAAGATTAAGAATACATTAGGAAATACACGCAACACAAACAATCATACAATACATTTTCAATGAATGCAATCATTTTTCTTTAATTTATATAAAATGTGTAATTCTTTTAATCCAATTTCAGAAAATGTATACACATATTATGAAAAACCTAATAATTTAGACAAGAATTAAAAAAAATATTTATCACCGTTTCCCATTCATTTCTATGGGTGAAATTGTCCTTTATTTATTTCACTTTTTAAGTTGACATACTTGGTTTTGCTAAACAACAACAAAAATGGGGAGTAAATCTTACTTGAGGGCTTGCATTGCCTTGCGTCACCTTGTGTGATGCAATAGCAACACAACCCTTAGTTGGACCCAAGAGTTGAAGAAAGAAGACATCACCAGGTAAGGAAAAATAGTTTTAATAAATTTAAAACAAATACGAAAATTGGTAATTGAATTTGGGACGCTTCGCAAAAAAGGAAAGTAATGCTTCTAATTTATTAGTGTTGTTAATAGTTGTAAAATAGATGCAATATTGTGAAGGTAGTCTGAAGTTTCCAGTATTCAAAACCCTTGGATTTTGGTCAATAATCTCCTTCAGACATTCCTTTTTTTGATGATGAAATCAAGGAGTCAGAATCCCAGTCAATAAGTGTGCCTTTTTTATCTTCTGAAAACGTTGTTCTTTTTTCAAAATTTCTAGGAAAAGTAAATAGCAAATCTGCCCCCTTCATTATCTAGCACCTTTCCCGAGTTGGCTCTGACCGGAGTTTGGAATAGTAAATATGCCCCCTTCAGTGTCCAAGCATCTTCCCCGTCTTTGTCCTGACTAGAGTTTGGAATAGTAAATGTGTCCCCTTTATTATCGAGCACATCACAGAGTAGGCCCTGACTGGAACTTGAGATATTAAATTCACTTCAGTGTCCAGCACCTCCCTAATCCATAATATACTTAGGAGTGTATAAATACATACTTTGATCACAAAAATGAATATGAATCTTGGTTCAATTATGATTGTGTTATGATGAAATTGTTTTAAGTCATATGAAAAACAATAAGTTTTACCCTGTGTGTGAAAATACAAACAAAGCTACGTGTAAACAATTTGTGGCATCAAACATTTAACATATCCATCTCAAAGATGACTTGGTAAATCTTACGATCTATTCATAGATGAATAGCGATGATAAAGGAAGCAGCAGTATCACATACTTTTCAAGAAACACTAGAGAGCTATCGGACGAACATGATTCAATATGACTGTAATTACTTAGAAAGGCTAGTAATAGCTGGTAGTGCATTGTTGTGCAATTCTTCTCCTCAGAAACTCCAATTAGCAGATTCTGTTAGGTTTGAGAATGCTGTATGTAGTCCAATTTACAATTACAGGAAATAATGAGCTTTGTCTTGCCATTAGTATTCTTGTTTATTTTTGGGCCTTCTAGCTAAATCTTTTCTCACACGAGTCAATAGACAAACCCTTTTAGCAGAAGAGGCACTGCTTTCATCAATCTCCACATAATGTGACCTTTCCAAGTTAGTCAGTCAACAACTTTATTTCGGTTAACGAAAAAAACATAAAAGTATATCAAAAGCACATTTTCAAAATAAAGCTTAAATCAAACCATATGCAGAAATGAAAACATTAACAGGTGCGACATACTAGTTCATACCGGGGTGGGAGAAAAAGCTATATCCAGCAAAAAATAAGGCTACCTTTAGTGAGTTCACAGCTCTCTCTAAGGCAGCACTTCTTTGATTTAAATGCAGTTTTCACCCAGCACATATCAGTTATGGTCATGGTATCAGGCTCGGGTAAGAGGTGTGGCCTTCCAAGACTCATCAGCTCCGTCTTCATGTAATTGAGCCAGGGGATATTCAAGCCTTTCTTGCATCAGAGGCAGTCCTTGACAATTACTCCGTTAAAGGAGGCAGGTGGGTTAGTCCAATGCAAGCACCACAGTAGCAATGGTCCCTGTTTAATAGTACCTTGCACGTAATTTACTCCCAGCTCCTGGTGCAGGATATAGGTGGAGCACACAGGCAGGACATCCAATAGTCTCATAAACACTCTGCTTTGTTCACCCTGAAAAGGGTTTGTGTTGATGTAACCCTAAATGCCTGACCCATACATCATGATTGAGAGGCGCTTGCTTCTGTAACCAGGGGCGGCCTTAGGCATGTGCAAGCTGTGCACCTGCACAGGGCCACCAAACCCCAGGGGCCGCCACGCCAATATATATCCTCTGAGCATGGATACATATTTGCTTGGCAGCCCCTGGCAGGGATTTGGCGGCCTCCGGCTCTGTTCCATTTCCAAACACCCTGACCCCCCCCCCCCCCCCCCCCCCTCAGTTTACTTGCCTCGGTGCCTTTGTTCCTCCGGGCCCCCTACCTACGCTCCCTGCCCAGGGCCGCCATGAGCCTAGAGCCGCACCTGCTGTAGCCCTTCATCAGGGGGACCACAGGATTTTTTGCCAAAACATTTGTCAAGATTTAGGATATACCCTGACAACTAATAAAGTACGGTCAGACTTTGACAGTACAAGGGCCCTTACATCAAAGACAACACCCAGGTATGAAAAGTCCGAGGAGAAGGCAACGGGTTGACCTTGTAATAAAATATCCCACATCCTGGTTTGCCTAAGATTGCAGGTTATAATGAAGGTTTTATATTTGTTTGTGGCAAGTAAAAGTGAATCCATAAAGATGACAAGTTCTCTTACTACTCGAAAGTAGGTTTGCATCATCCACATACAGATAACAGGAACCTTTTTCCTGCCAACCGACAGAGCATCAGAAACTTTGTTAGACAGGAGGGTACCAAAGCCAGTGATATACAATAATAACAGGAAAGGGGCTAGGACTCACCCCTGGCATACCCCTGTCCCCAGTCTGAAGCAATATGTCTCCTCACCTGAGGGGCCAAACCTAACTGAAGCAGGTAGGTCATAATATAGTGCTCTCAGGAACTGGGCCAAGTAACCCTCCCCCCCTAACCTCGTCAAAATCTCCGATAACTTGGACCTAACCAAGCTGTTGACGGTGCAGGATAGGGCCATGAAGGCCAGGCAGATGGAAACCTGCTTGGCACCAGTGTGTTTACTAATCAACAAGTGTATATTCAGGCATTGCTCCATGGTGCTGAGCCCCTCAAGGAACCAACACTGCACCTGAGACAGAATGTCATACTTCCTGATCCAGACCAGAAGAAGTTCCAAGACAAACATCCCATCGACCTTAACCTCCCTGTCCAATAAAGATATCGGGCAATAGCCTCCACCGGTATTGAGGGTTGTCCTTTTTTAAAGATAGGCCCAATGACAGTAGATCGCAATGATTATGGAATGCCTGTCATGTTATGTTATGTTATGTGGGTGTTTTATATAGCGCTCAGCTACTCCAAAGGAGTGTCCCGGCGCTTTAAACCCACAGATCAGACACTAACACACAACACAACAGTAGAATGAACCAGAAAAAAAATAACAGAAAGCTAGAGACAAAACAACCAAGTCTTTAGACCCTTTCTAAAGGCAAGCAAATTGGCAGTGCTGCGGAGTGACAAGGGAAGGGTGTTCCAGAGCTGAGGCGCCAGACGCTTAAAAGAGCGTCCACCAGTCCGGGCCTTCTTCACCACAGGCACCACCGCAAGAGAGAGGGTTTCAGATCTAAGAGCCCTAGCAGGTTTATAAAAGGCCAACCTTTTCTGAATATAGGTAGCTCCAGTGGTATACAGTGCTTTGTGGGCCAACGTAAGGGCCTTAAAAACAATCCGCTTCCGGACAGGAAGCCAGTGCAGGGTAATTAAAAGGTCAGAAGTGCTAGCACGACGGGGAAGACCATAAATAGCCCAGGCCGCCGAGTTCTGGACTACCTGAAGTTGTTGCAACTGATACTCGGGCAAATCCAGGTAGAGAACGTTCGAGTAATACAGCCTCGAGCCAATGAGGGCATGGACGGTAATCTTGCGATGGTCCAATGAAAGCAGAGGAAGAAACCTCCGGAGCATCCTAAGCAGACCGAAGCAGACGCCCACAAGACCAAGAACCTGGGCTTTCATAGTCAGCCCATTATCAATTTTGACCCCCAAGTTTTTAGCCACGGTGGAGGAAGACGCCGGAGGAAACATGTCGTGCGGCCACCATGCTTGCCAACTCGGGTCAGATTTACACCCGAAGAAGAGCACCTCAGATTTGCCCGGATTACACTTGAGACTGTTGCCCTGGAACCATTCAAAGTCATATGGATAGTATGAAAACAATTGCACAACAGGGGATCCGATAGATCTAGAGATGATTTGTACGAATCCAGTCCTGTCCTGGGGCCATTTTGAAGAGTCTATTGATGATCGCTTCCCTGACCACATCTAAGATAAATTCTAGGGCTAAAAGGGGGGCCACCTTGTCCTCAGCAGGATCAACTAAAGTCTCAGACCCATAGACCCAGGCTTCTTGGCTAATAGTGGTAGTTAATTTCTATGCCCACTGTATGAATATTTTCCGCCACTGCCCAAAATACCCAGCAACCCTTCAACCTGTAGGCCATGACCAACTTTCCCCAAGACTCTTTTATGAGCTCTTTGCACCTGGACCATTGGGCAGCCTTATAACAAGCTCTACACTGTTGAATTTGTTGATATCCCTGGGTCTGCCCTTCATAGTCTCGTTTAACCAACCTAGGCCTTTCTGCAGGCTTGATCAAGCCATTTGTCCTTGTAAATCCCTGATCTGGTGGATTTCAGAAGCAAGCTGCTAATTATTGAATTCAACCTGACAAATTGTTCAGACACAGCCCACTGATCATCAGTGAAGTTAAGGTATTCGAGCACCAAGGGGAGATCATTTAAACATTTTTTTTTTAAAAGGGTACTGTTGGGTAGTTTCTACCAAACAATAGGAACTGCGTGTTTGCCGACGACATAAACGTAGGATGGTGCCAGATTGGTTCCATATACCCCAGTAGGATATGTTGTCTCTTGTACTGGCTAGCTCACAGTGCCACTGTTAGCCCTCCAAAACCTAAGCTAGGAGCGAACAGTTCGGGCAACCACTGAACATTACAAGTTCGTTCCCTAAGGAATAGTGGTAACAGACTTCAAACTGTTCACTCACTTACAACTGCTTTCATCTGCTCAGAGAAATAAACAAAGAATACACAAAGGATCATTTTCAATGTATATGCAATGATTTATATACAGAGGCATACAAAAGATATAATGAACGTCAAAACGGTCAATACACCTTATAGTTCCACCATCTTGTTGAGACAACTTATATATGCATACATTTACAATAATATAACTTTTTAACGTACCCCTACGATGCAGAATCCTAACCTACATGTCTATGGTGAAGATGTCTGTTTTTCCAGGAAACCCCCTTCTGGATGATCTAACCCCATTACCTGGTGGGTAAGAGAGTAAGAAACAGTCTTGGTTGTAAACTGGACATCCTTCACGGAGATGTCTGTCAGCTTTTAGGCAAAAGCTTTGGCATGCAGGGACCCCTCGAAGTCAGCAGAAGTGTCTCCTTTGATTATGTTAGAAAACAATAGGTTATATATAGAAAATGGTATCCTTGCCTTGGGCCAAGATTGTGATCAGGTCACCATTGTTTGTATCTTACAGATAGCTGCGCCGCCATATGAACGTAATAATCAACACATTTGTGTCACGCATGTGAGGGCCTTGTCCCTAATCCCAAGGCAGTAAGATAGTATTCTCACAAAGTGTTCTGTATCAGCAAGGTTGGTGTTTCCAAGAAACGAGTCCAAGAGTCACAAATGCAAATGTGTGTCTAAAGTTGATGTGGCAACTTGTACTTGTAAAATGTCACTAATTCCTTCTGTGGTTACCTCGGTCACTTGACACCCATTCCTCATACAAATGTTGGCTAAGAAGCTATCTAAGGCAAAATAATACCACTAACTAAAAATACATCAGCATATATTTAAAATGCTAAAAGTGTATATGATAAAAAGTGATAAGAAAATCGCATTTAAAAATCAAGGGCCCATGCTATTTGAAGGCCCAAAGCATAAAGAAAGCCAAACATGTTAAACATTTAAAAGCATTAAAAATGAGAGGCAATTTAAAACACATTTAGATGTTAAAAACAGGCTCAATTAAAAGGTTCCCACCACATGGAGATACAGATGTTTACATGTTCTGAGTGGCAGACAAAACATTGCTGTTCCCACTGTCTGCAGACGACGTTCCCCTGGGCACACCTCGGAGCAAGTCAATAGAGCAAGTATGTTCCCATCCAACCCCCACAGCTGCTGCTGAGGGCACATATACAGCCACCTGATGTTCCGTTGAAGCAGAGCTCAGATCTAAAAAACCAGGTGCGGGTCTTGAAGCAAAGGTACGCCAAAGAAATGCACCATGCACTCATGGCACAGTTGGACGTGAGTCAGTGCTAGCTCCATTTGAACTCGAACTGGTACATCCTTTGTAGAGAAAAAATACTAAAAGCAATATATCCAGAACTAGGAGAAGAACCAGTGGAAGACCTCGAAAGATGCTACCATGGAAGCTGTGGATGAAGTATGGAATAACTCCAAACATCATCTGAAGGTGCTGAATAAGCCTGGGTGTAAAACTCCACTCAGCTCATCGAGTTTGTAAAGTTTTGGCAACTCCGCATTCCACGTAGAATGCAGAGTTGCAGATAACTCTGCACTCTGCAACGGAGTTGAGTTTATTTTGTGTTTACGTGCCTGAAATGCATTTTTGCATGAGTGAGAGTGACTTACGGGGTGCCCACTATCGCCGAAGAAATTTCCATTCGCATGTGCCACGAGATTTGCTAGGTGGCTGCATTGTCTCGCGAAAGTATGTGGACGCCAACTTGTCAATCCCGCGCCCCAGCAGAGTTCTGGCCGGGGTTTTGTGACAACCTCGAATGCGCAGGATCTACGGGAAGAAGTGTGGCACAACGGCCAGGGCGACTGACCCCGGACGCTGGGGATCACAGTTCGATCCCCAACACTGGCGGCAGGAGTCTGCCCAGCACCATGTGACTCTGGGCAATAGCTCGCTTAATCTTCCCAGCGGCCCCAAGCACCCCGGGACACCCATGGGTATCAGTGTGCTTTACAAATACTGGATTTACATTTTACAACCTCGAATGCGCAGGATCTACCCCAAGTGCAATCTGGAGAAGGTCCTCTCCACTAGAAGCATAAAAACCTTCTCAAAATAACGATTTGGAATAAAAAAAACTCCTCAAATTATTTGGCTATAGTTTTTTGTGCAAGGAGTCTTATTTCTGTTTTTACTTTAATTTCAAAAGGATGGAAGTATCCTAGTCTCCAACTTCCTGTTCCTGTCCAGCAGGCTCCTCCCAGTGCTTTGTCCATCTCCTGGTCACTTTTCATTTGGATTTTGGAGCTGGAAGAATCACTCTTTGTGCCTGCTGCATGATATATCATTTGATTTGATGACTTTGAATTTGAATTTCATAAGTAATGGCCCGATTGCAATGTCAGACGGACCGGAGTCCATCCAACATCTCTGGAAATGGAACTGAACAACCTCCTGTCGTCGGTTCCAGCCCAGCTATTAGGATGCACCATACCCCTGTTTCTGTCACAATCCTATACTTTGCTATGGGTCCATGCAGTGTTATGTTATGTTATGTTAAATCCATTTATACCGCACACAGATATTCAAAAGAGTGTCCCGGCGCGAGCTCAAAGAAAGGAACCACTGACCAAAGCAATAATCAAAGAGGAAAGTTTTTAGCTTTTTTTTTTGAAGATCAAAGAATCTTGAATGCTGCGTAGGGTATGGGGTAGAGTGTTCCATGCCAAAGCAGCTTTACGCACGAAGGAGCTCCCGCCCAGCCTCTGGCATTTGAATCTAGGGGTCGGCATCAGAAGCTGAGAAGATGACCGCACCTCTCTCACCGGCTTATAAAAAACAAACCTCTTCTGGAAGTAGGATGGACCCTGACCATATGGGGCCCTATGGGCGATCACCAGGGTTTTGAATTTTATAAGTGCCTCTACAGGACGCCAATGCAAAGAGCGCAAAAAAGCACGCACACTACACCTGTGAGATATACCCAGCAGGAGTCTAGCAGCCACGTTTTGAATGATCTGCAATTTGTTTAGGAGGTAGCCAGGAATGCCGACATTAATTGCGTTTGCATAATCCAAACGAGACAAAATCAAAGCACAAACAACCGTTTCTCTGACAGGTCCAGAGAGAAAAGGCAAGAACTTCCTCAAGGCTTTTAGTGTACCAAAACAAGTCCCACTTTTTGAAAGCTTACTTGAACACCGGGTTATGTGTGTATTTCTAGAACTCTATCTCATATTGTAATTAAAAATAGATTGAAATACCAAAATTGTGGAATTATAAAACTTCTTTTTAATTACTTTTTTCTCACAAATGTTATTTTGCTTTTTATCACTTTTTTTTAAATTCACCATATATACAACTTTTTACAATAATTTATACAAGTTTCTAAACATCAATATATTCCTAATCACCAGAATTGATAATCCCAGCACTAAAGCATAGATCAACAACTGATTATTATTGTCAAATACAAAACTGAATCCTACGCGTTTCGGCGAGTTGCCTTCATCAGGATTTCTGTATTTTCAATTGCCGGTATGATACTATAATAGTAGAAAATACTCAGTTAATTTTTCTTAAAAACAAAACAATCTATATTACACAACATGAGACAGAACTTATATCTTTGTTTCACTAGTTCTCCTAACTAAGCAAATAGTTCATGAGTACCCTCTCCTAACACCGTTAGCTCTCTACCACAAGAACCCAATAGCTCTATATATACATTTCATTATCTACATATTTACAATCTCTATGTACATTTCATTGTCAGTATATTTACAGTCTTTATTTGCAGAGTGTGCATATGTACATATATATCTTTCAACATTCTCTTTATGGATGCGTTTTTTCCTTCTATACCAACAATCTAATCCAAAACCATGCTCAAAATGATTTTAAATGTCTGCAGTTGGTTCCCCAATTTATGGCTCAATACATCAACCACTGATTAACGAAAATAAATTTTGAGAATTCATACCTGAGGTATCTACTGGGGATGTATTCACAGTATACGTATCTACAAAAATATGGGTATCCGACGAAGGGATCTTGGACAAGAGTAAAATCTGTGACAAAAGATGGTACAGCAGGATTTTGAGTATGTTAAATATCTGTCTGTTTATATAATGAAGACATATGCCCAGAGGCTCAACAATAATACCTGTTGTGAGGTGTCAACTCCAGCAGGTCTGATAGCTCAACGGTGCATCACGTAAAAAATAGGTATATGATGGTCCCTGGTTGTATGATCCTGCTAGGATGAAGTAACAGCTACCAAGATATAAAATAAAATATAGGGGTACTAATTAGTATGGCAAGTGTCTGTCTATTTGATTAAGACATGCACCCAAGACTATCAGCAGTAATACCTGTTGCGTGGTCTCAAATACTGTAAATCTGTAGGCTCAAGGCACAACACGTTCCAGCAAATAGATGTGTAACGGTCTCTTGTTATGAGGTTCTGATGAGCTGCCAGAATCTAAAGCGAAAATTGGGTGTACTTATTACCAAGAGTTACTATACCTCAGGTATGAATTCTCAAAATTTATTTTCGTTAATCAGTGGTTGATGTATTGAGCCATAATTTGGGGAACCAACTGCAGACATTTAAAATCATTTTGAGCATGGTTTTGGATTAGATTGTTGGTATAGAAGGAAAAAACGCATCCATAAAGAGAATGTTGAAAGATATATATGTACATATGCACACTCTGCAAATAAAGACTGTAAATATACTGACAATGAAATGTACATAGAGATTGTAAATATGTAGATAATGAAATGTATATATAGAGCTATTGGGTTCTTGTGGTAGAGAGCTAACGGTGTTAGGAGAGGGTACTCATGAACTATTTGCTTAGTTAGGAGAACTAGTGAAACAAAGATATAAGTTCTGTCTCATGTTGTGTAATATAGATTGTTTTGTTTTTAAGAAAAATTAACTGAGAATTTTCTACTATTATAGTATCATACCGGCAATTGAAAATACAGAACTCCTGATGAAGGCAACTCGCCGAAACGCGTAGGATTCAGTTTTGTATTTGACAATAATAATCAGTTGTTGATCTATGCTTTAGTGCTGGGATTATCAATTCTGGTGATTAGGAATATATGATGTTTAGAAACTTGTATAAATTATTGTAAAAAGTTGTATATATGGTGAATTTAAAAAAAAGTGATAAAAAGCAAAATAACATTTGTGAGAAAAAAGTAATTAAAAAGAAGTTTTATAATTCCACAATTTTGGTATTTCAATCTATATAATAACAATATGAGATAGAGTTCTAGAAATACACACATAACCCGGTGTTCAAGTAAGCTTTCAAAAAGTGTCATATCCCTACTAGGGTTCATCCTTTTAGGTAGGGGCCTCCTTCTTCCAAAATAACCAAAACAAGTCCCAGACAGTTTTTTGACCTGAGTGGAAAAGGACAGATTCTCATTGTACCAGACCCCCAGGTTTTTTGCCGCAGTACCCATAGCATTAGTCATGGGGAAGCCAGGAGGCCATAACATCTCTTGAAAGTTAGCTGGGAAACCACCATACAAGAGAACCTCTGATCTCTCCTCATTGCATTTTAACTGTGCCTGAGCAAGCCAGCCAAAAACCGAAGAAAGGCAATGTTGCTCTGCTAGGACTGAGTCCACTGCCCTATCCCAAGTAAATAGGATCTGGGTATCATCAGCATATGCCATCACCTTAGCCCCTAGAGACTAGAGTCACATAGATGTTAAAAAGAAGGGGACTAAGGGATGACCCTTGATGGACACCTGTAGCTACCCGCTGTGATGCCAAAACACAAGGTGGTAGCCAGATTTGCAGTGAGCGGTCTTCCAAAAAAGATTTAACCCAGTGCCAGATAGAACAAGATATCCCAATCTCCAAAAGGCGATCCAGAAGCAAAGAGTGCGGTACAGTGTCGAACGCCTCCGACAGATAAAGCATGACCAAAGCCGCTCTCCCGCCGTCGTCCAGACACTCACAAATTGCCTCTGTCACCTCCAGCAGAGTGGACTCTTTGCTAAACTAAGCATGAAAACCCGATTGAGCCGGATACAATAGGCCTGAACCCTCAAGCACCCTCAACAAAATCTGTTAATTGCTTGGAAGCGACCTTCTCACAGACCTTGGCCAGGCTTGGAAGCAGTGATATAGGGCGATAGTTTCCTGGAATCATTGGATCAAGGGAAATTTGAGCCTGCTACCAAGATAAAGGAACCTCCTCCAACAAAGATGTGTTAACAATTTTGTTGACTTTGGGATTAATCGTATCCACAACCACAGCCAAAAGTCTAGCAGCACAAGGATCGGACGGAGAACCCGACTTCAAAGCCTTAAGAATTTTAAGCGAGGGAGCTGGCTCAATAGGCTCAAACATTGACAGAGTGTTAGTGGAAGTGGCGACCAGACGGCCAGACAGACCACCTGAGACCACCTGAGAAAGCTGAAGTACATAGAGTAAAGCTGGATTGTATAGAGCAGATCTTATTCAAGAAAAACTTCGCAAGAGTGTTACACCAAGTTTCTGAGATTGGTGCAGCTCGAGCTTGGGTACTCGGGGACATTAAGCTTTGCACGATAGAGAATATTTCTTTCGAGTTATTGTTGGCCTGATCAATCCGTAGAGAGAAATAGCTACTTTTGGCGGCTGCTATAGCGTTGTAATAGCTTTTTTGTTTAACTCTAAGTACGATTTTTGGTGGGAGGCCATAGTTAGTAGCGCGCCATGCCCGTTCCAGTACTTTACACTCGTGTTTCAAGGCTTTCAGGTCCATGGAAAACCATGGTTTAGAGGGAGAATCTCTAGCAGCTTGGGCCGGCCAGGAGCTAAAAGAGCCGATACAGAGGCAGAAATCCAATCAGTAAAATTGGATAGATTACCCTCAAGATCTTCCTGGAGAGTAGGCCGAGATGCAGTCAAAACGATAGACACCTGAATAGGGTCAATTTTTCTAAGATTGGCGGATGGTGGCAGTCGACCTGTCTAACCGACTGGATAATATCCCAAGAGAAACAAACCAGAAAGTGATCAGACCAAGATACCGGCAGAGGCCTAGTCACCTGATTTGGAAAATTAGAGCACAAAGGATCTAAAATATAGCCCCTCGATGGGTAGGATGGGCGACCCATTGTGAGAGATGAGAGAAATGAAGAGAACTAAGGAAATCAGCCGAGTCTCCTGTATCAGGATGGTCGAGATGAAGATTAACATCACCCAAAACTAAGCAGTGATAAAAGCGTAATGCTCGCTCTGCCACCGCATCCCCACATGATTTAAGAAAGGCCTCAGCGGGACCGGGAGGATGATAAATAAGGGAGCCCCCTAGAGTGAAGTGAGGTGAGAGCTGTATACTAAAGTACATCACCACGCATTCGCCCCATACGGCAGAGGCCTCATTGTTTAACACCCAGCCTTCCTTATACAGAATAGCCAGACCGCTCCCTCTTCCAGCTGGGCGGTCCACGCGATAAAGCTTGTATACTGCAGGTGTTACCAGAGCTACCGTGGGATTGGAAGCAGAATCCAACCAAGTCTCAGTGACAAACAACAGATCCAAGGCATTGTCAATGACCAAATCAAACACATCAATGTGGTGCTTCCTCAAAGATCTTGCATTCATAAGGGCCGCACTAATACGTAAGGCCTTTACCGCTCCCTTGGACTGCTGGTCAGGTAGCCTGGTAGACATCAATGTAAACCCACACTCAGGACACACAGAGTCCAACTGGGGGATCCGAGACAGGCCTCCCTATGAAAGGCACCGGGGCGGCCGAAAAGACTTCAGTAACTCACCCTGAAATTGCAGGCGGTTAGTAACCGAGCCCCTTAATTGGGCAGCATGACAGGCCCTGGCCGCTGACTCGGCGTGGACGGGCGCAGACAGCCTTGCCTTTGGCGCGCCTTAGGCATGCCGCCGGTGTTCCCGCTGCGTGTGTGCGCTGCACGTCCGAGCAAAGGCCATTAAATAGCGTTGCCCAGGTCGGCGTGTAGCGTGCAGAGACTAGAGCGCTAACCGCCAAAGTCAAATGGCACAAGAAGATGGCCGCTGAGCCAAAATGCATGCTCTCATAGCAAAGAGCAGAGGTGCAGTTCATGCCTGCAACCAGTGTTCGGCACCTCAAGGTGCCTGCCACCGGGTGCGGGGATCAACAGGCCGCTATTTGCTGGGGGCCCCCAAGGACAGTTTCCCAATGCCTTTCTGTGTCGGAAAAGCCAGAAAAGAAAGGCAGCGGGAAACTTTGAATGTATTCCCTCAGCTGGCTGAGGGATTGCTAATGGCCTTTCAAATGGCAGATGGGCTCTCTGAGCCCGTCGTAAGCCATTCAGAACTCCTGTTTGGAATAATTATTACAAACAGGAGATAACAATGCACTAAGAATAGCTCCAAACAACGGTCTGAGCTGTTTCTTACTGCATCGTAATTGAGCCCTTTGTTGAAAAACTGGTGTTGTTTGTTTGATTGGGGCCATGCACCTAGATTTATTTGTAATTTTCATCGATTTTTTTACTGTATTATGGTGGGTGGCCAGTAGTTTCAGTAAGGGCCTAGTTGCTTATTTTTAAGTATTTTTTCTTTTTTTATAAAGGAAACATGTTGCACAGTTCACTACATTTTCCCATGTTTTGAAATCAATTTGAAATATTGTTGATTTAATTCACTATGTAGCCCAGTAGTCTGTCAATAGTAATAGGCCTTTCAGCCAGTATGCCCAAAGCTACTCATGGTTGCATGAAACAACTGTTTCTGTGGGGTCTGTTGAATTTTAAGTTTTAAAACATCATTTAGGCCATGGATGACATTGATTGAAATACAAAATGTGTTTTATTTGTGGTATTTCACTTTTTTCCCCGTGTGTTAATGCTTTTGTTGGATGTGTGTGGTTGTAACTTGCACACCTTCTTAGCCCTGTGGATTTTAATGTTTGGCATTGTTGCTTTAAAGATGTGTTGTTTAGCATGTCCCCTTTGTCTGGCCAGTGTGTGAGTGTTTTTATAATTGGTTGACCAACAGACTGGATCTAGAGACCAGGTAGCTGGCTCTAGCGAGAGAGAGACCAAAGATGGGCCTAACACCCATCAATGGTGGCAGCAATTTACATAATAAGGATAAAGAGCAATCTTATGATCCGAAAATCCCCAAAAGGATTGTCCCTAAAAATAAAGAGAGTGATGATATCACAAATTGGTTCACAGCCTTTGGGAGGGCTTGTGAAATGACAAAAGTAAGGAAGTCACACTGGGGTGGGCACTCCTTTGGGAACTGTTCTCTGGTAACTGCAGAGACAGACTCCTACCCTTTCTGGGGCAGATGCTGGGTCTTATGACCTCATGAAGAGAACTCTGATTGAGAGATTTGGACTCAAAACAGAGGAATATAGAATTAGATTCTGGGGTGCTCACAAAGCCATGAACCAATCCTGGATTGACTTCGTAGACTATTCAGTTAAGACACTAGATGGTTGGTTGACTGGTCACAATGTGCATGATTTTAATGGACTTTACAATTTGTGTATGAAAGAACATATTTTAAGTAATTGTACTAATGAAAAGGTACATCAGCATTTGGTAGACCTAGGTCTAATTTCTCCCCAAAAATTTGGAAAGAAGGCAGCTCACTGGGTCAAGACAAGTGTGACTAAAACAACCACTGGGGGTGACCAAAAGAAAGAGGTTACAAAACCCCCCCAGTGGAAAGGTAGTGAGAATCACCCAAATCAATAGCCTGAGTCTTCTAAAGAGCCCCAAAAACCTGCACAACGGGTGGGTCCCAAAACTGTTCCCAGTCCAAAAATAGGTACAGGGGAAAGAACGTTGATCCTGCAATGGCCTGGTGTATCAACTGTAGAAAGTTGGGACACCTAACTGGAGATGCTACTTGTCCTACCAAGAAGCCCCCTAGTCCTACTACTGCTACTCCTCGTGTAGCAAGTCTCAAGATTGGATCAACAGTGGTCCCCCTCCAATGCTTAAGATGACGACCGATAATCTAATCGGAGAGCTGCCTAACTGTGCGAACCATAATTCCTGTATTTTGACTGATAGGGAAAGATTGCCGGGTCACTTAGCACTAGCGCCAGTTGGTCCTCTGTTGTATGAACCTTACCTTGATCTAACCAAAATGACCATATTTAACATCTATGGGGCCTTATAAACCCTATGTGGGAAACCATAAGTGCAGCCTCCCAAAGGGGCATGCCACAGAGGGGTGGAGTGTGGCTCCTAACCACTTTAGGGCAGAAAAAATCCCCTGGTGTGAGCAACGGTATGCAAACCCCAACTTGCCAGATGCAAACCTTAGCCCCTTTGTAAGAATGCATACCCAATAAGGTATCCATTGATGCTAGATGTGGCAAACCTTTGACCTCTTTTTGATTAATACTCCCAAAAAACAAAGTTCACACCAGGAAAGGTATGAGTCACTGTTAATAAGGTTACACATTGGATCCGGGTCAGAAAAGGTTGCAAATCTATCCTTAGGGAGGACATATGCAATGTTAAATGGTTTAGCATTGACAAAGAACAGTGGGATCACATTGGTGTTACCTTTAAGGACAATAAACTAGAGAATGGGCTACTTGCGCTAAAACTATGATTAATTTCCCAACCGATTCTTGAATACGGCTCAAACAGAAATACCCAAACACTACTGTAGTTCAATCCACAGGAGAGTATCAAAAGTTAACCACAAAAGAGGGGCAGCATAAGCATAGGAAACCTAGTAATCTCATGAATACCTCTGATATTGATTGACTCAGAAATGTCTTTGATTGATTGATTGAAATGGCACCCAGGATTCCCTTATAGCCCTAGAAGCGCAGCATTTATTTATTGATGAAAGGAATTGTCTTACTACACCTCCTATTTATAATCTCGCAGTAAGTGAAAGGGATATTGCCACTAATAACATCAGAGCCATCTCTTTCAAACCCGAGGGTGAACAAACCGGGTCCATTTTGAGGTCAATAATAACTTCTAACTCATGTAGCCTAAATTTGCTTTCTTGGAATATTGCGGGGATCAGGGCCGGACTGGCCATAGCGGGCACCGGGCAATCTCCTGGTGCGCTGCATGGGTTGGGGCCGGTTTTGGCCTCCTGAGTGGGGGTAAGGGGGGGACAGAATCTTACAGAAACCCCAATTGGGATGGATACAAGAGCTTCCACGCCACCCCTGTCTGATTCTAACAAAGGAACCAACATCACTAAAGCAGGAGCCAAAATTGTCGATCTGTTATTAGACCATGGCTTAAGAGTGGTTAATGGGAACACTAAGTCAGATTGTCCCCCTTGTACAACCTTTAAAAGAGGCTTTAGTATTTCAGGAATAGACTATATATTCCTGGACTCTGAGCAATGGGCAGATGTATATGATATGAAGGTGATCCCTAGACCAGATAGTGACCACCAAGCCTGAAGTTCATCCTTCTCCATGGCTGTGTTTGCTGACGTAAAAATTGGATGAAGTCGTGACTTTTTTGTCTATGGTCCCTATATCCAATCTAAGAAACATTAAATGGGCAGTCATGGAAATGGACATAAAGCGAACGACACACCTGTATGATCTTTTTGTTTGGAAACTCTCTTAGGCAGACCTCGCAGATATGGATAGCATCAACTTTGCCCTTATACACTCAGAACTGATGGGCACATTAAGATCGTGCCTTGTTAAGCACCAAAAAAGAGGGGCTTGCCATAAGAAACCCCTCCTGGTACTTAAAATCTTGCTGCTTAGATAAATATCTTTTATTATGTGAGATAAAAAAGGGGCAAAGAGCTGAAATCATAAAGTCCAGAGTAAACTACAAATCTATATTAGAAAAGGCTAAAAGAGATTGAGAGGAGGAACAGTGGTCACTTATGGCAGAAGCACTAGAGATGGGTGACCACAAGACTTGGAAATTAATCTCTGTTAACTCCTCTAGTGCTAACCATCTGGAGTTAGTAATACAACCTGAGCTATGGGTCTCACGCTTTAGTGGCTTGTATAAAGGCAAGCTAAACCAGAATAATCCTACAAGTCTCCCGCCAGGATCCATGAGTGACCTGACGGGAAACTCAATCCATGACAAGTATAAAAGACATGATGAAACCGACCTAGCAGTTAAGCAGTGAAAAAAGGAAAAGCGCCAGGAATGGATGGTATTCCAGGTGATCTCTTTTTGCCTTAACTGGACATCTGAGTACCATGCCTGAACGCTTAATGTAATAGCATTTAAAAAGGCAATTCCATTTCTCCCCATGGCATGGAGCAATCGTCATACCCATCTTCAAAAAGGGGGATAGAGAAAACCCCTCAAATTACCGACACATTAGCCTCTTGGACCACACCTCAAAAACAATCTGTAGGCAGGTGTTGTTCAAACTTAACGATTGGATGGAAGAGAACAACATCCTAGAAGAGGCACAAGCTGGGTTTAGACCCAAGTTTAGTACACTGGATCAGGTCCTCCGCTTCAAGGTGATAACCTGGAAATATGTCACCTTGAAGCGTGACCATCCAAATGTCGCCTTTATAGATCTAAGGGCGATATTTGACCTGGTCCCAAGGGAAACACCATGGGAGGTATTGGATGGCTATGGAATCCCTGCAGACCTACTTAGGATTCTGAGAGTTTTACATATAAGCACCTATGCCAAGGTCAGATGGAACAATGCTGAGGATTTGTCAGATAGGATTGAGATTAACCAAGGGGTTAGACAAGGGTGTGTCCTCGCCCCGACCCTCTCTACATTAATTGAGCAGTAAGTAGACTGAAGAATTGCATACAAGATGCCCCTAAAGTAGCAGGTATGTTGACGCCTATTTTGATGTTTGCGGATGACACCCTGCTAATTTCACGCACTCCAATGGGGCTGCAAGCACAACTAAAGGCCTTTGTCTTCTTCTGTGAGGAAAAAGGGCTTGAGCTTAATTCCTCAAAGTCAAAAGTCATGACTATTAACCCCCATAAAACACATAGAGTTAACGTGTATATAGAGGGGGTCTGCCTCGAAACATTTCCACATTTTGACTTCTTGGGAGTTAGACTGAGTGACAACCAGATGTGGGGCCCGCAATTGGAGAAAAGTAAACCCACCCTCAAATTGGAAACTGCCGCCATAGGGAAAAAATACAGGGTGCCTCTGGAGGCGCTCTGTCCCAGGTCCTTTCTGTGTATAGAGCAACAGCTGTAACATCAGCGACAAGTGCTGACAAGAACAGAAAATAAGTTCATACGGGGTCTCTTTAATCTCCCCCCAAGTTTCCCTATCACCCCTTTAAGATTTGATCTTGCCCTCAACCCTATACACTCAGTGGTTCAACTCAAACCCCTACTATTCTGGATAAGAGTTTGGTCCACTAGGGAACTAGCAACGTGCAGAGACTGTGTGAAAGAGCTAGTATCCCTTGATAAGGACGTTCAATTCAATTAATTAACTTTATTTCGGCCTTAGCAATAAGGTCATAAAAGTATGAAAAGACAAACATACAATCAGGTAAAACATCTAATTTTCATAATAGAGCATCAATAATTACAAGTAAAATAGACAATTAAAAGTGACGTTAAAAAATACAATTAATAGAACGTTAATAGATTCTTTTAGATATATAAACTACAAACTGAACAGAGCAATCATCAATTTCGGGCACTTCCCAGACTGATCGATATCCGCTTTGCTAAGGACCTACATAAAATAGGTGAAAGGGAAAAACAAAAAATGGGTCAGGTAACATTTGAAAAAAATACAGGGCTCGGCGACATTGAACAAACTTATCTTTCCGGAAAATGGGACAAATATACTTTTTACGCTCAGGGGTATACAATTTACAAAAAAATATGAAATGGAGATTGGACTGAGGGGATATACAGTCACACAGACACGCTGGTAGTTCACTCATTATATATGCTCCTGCGAGAAAACCCAGCATACAAGAAATGAGGTTTAGTCTAAAGCAAACTAACACGTATCGATGATGCATATTAGTCACCACGGTCAGATATGAGTGTAAATCTTCGGGCACAGAAGGCAGACCCATGTGTAGTGCTACGGTAGTTTTTTTACAGTTAGATACATATCTATTATTTTCCCTAAGAGTTTGAAACCAGGTTATGATTTCAGCTTTAGGGATTGATTGGCAATTTAAAGGATCGTTATAAAGAGTTTCTAAACCCAGGCTTAATAATGTTTCTCTTACATATTTGAGCCAAGGTACATTCTGGGCCATTTCAGAAGCTAAGCAATACTTAACATTACTTTGGGTTAGGCCCAGTGTATCCCTTTTCCAAATTGAAAGCCATAATAGAACTGGGGCAAGTGATATGACATCTGAAATATATGGTACATTCAATTCCTGGTGCATTGTAAAATTTGAGCAGCTAATATGTAAAGACAATATATTTTTTTAAAAGCGATCTTCTAGACGCTGGAGATGATCAACCTTTGAAATTCCCCAGATCCCTGCTCCATATGTCGCATAAGAAACTGCCTTAGCAGAATAGATTTTCTTTATTGGCTCTTCCCAATCCATACTAATATAATAAAGAGAGAGCCCAAACCTTTGAGGCGGGTAATCTCAGGAACCACAGCACCAATCACAACACCCAATACAGCGTTGGAAAGGGCAGTTGCAGCAGAAGGACATAGGCTATGCAGACGCCCACCTTATACAATTAAAAGGTAAAAGTACTGTGCCAGGAAAGTAGTCCCTTGTGGGCGTGTCTGCGTTGTGCTGTGGGCGTGTGCCTTGGGCGTGACAAATGCTGGGGGCGTGTGGTACGTTCCACCCTTCATGCTATGTCTCATATTGTTTGCTAATCCCACCCTGCTCCCTTTAAATAGCCCTGCACCCCATAATCATAACCCACCCTTACTCTTTAAAATACCCAAACACCCTTAAACACTAACCCATCTTAACCCTATAAATATACCCTGCATCCCAAACCCCAAACGTATCCCTAAGCGCTAAAAATACCCCTGTACCCCAAAACCTACCCCGGAACCCTAAAAATACCCCTGTACCCCAAAACCCAAACCTAGCCCTGAACCCTAAAAATACCACTGTACCTCAAAACCCAAACCTACCCCTGAACCCTAAAATACCCCTGTACCCCAAAACTCAAACCTAGCCCTGAACCCTTAAAATACCCCTTATACCCCAAAACCAAAACCTACCCCTGAACCCTAAAAATACCCATGTAACCCAAAACCCAAACCTAGCCCTGACCCCTAAAAATAACCCTGTACCCCAAAACCCAAACCTACCCCTGAACCCTAACATACCACTGTACCCCAAACCCAAACCTAGCCCTGAACCCTAAAAATACCGTTGTACCCCAAAATCAGCCCTGTACCCTTAAAATACCCCTGTACACCAAAACCCAAACCTACCCCTGAACCCTAAAAATACCCCTATACCCCAAAACCCAAACCTAGCTCTGAACCCTAAAAATACCCCTGTAACCCAAAACCCATACCCATCCCTAAACCCTAAACCTACCACTGTACCCCATAACCCAAAACTATTTCTGAACCCTTAAAATACCCAAACACCCCAAAATATATACCTCAGTACCCCAAAACATATACCCCTATACCCATACTTACCTTATCCAAACATTAAAAAAAACATGCTTTTACCATTCATGCATTTACAACGAATTTCGTTGTAAATGTATGCGTGGTAAAAGCATATAAATGTAATGCCATGCGTTATAATTGAATTACGGAGTCATGGTACTTTTGTAATGAAAGTATGCGGAGTGATGGTATGCGGAAAGAATAATGGGTGTTTACACCCACCCCAGTAAGTACATTGGTGGCACGGCGGCCCACATCTCCAGCAACATACTCATATTTTTTCACCACCCATTTGAAAAATGCACAGGTCTCTCTCATTGATGGCCTGCACCGACATACACTTTTAGACACACCTCCCGCCACAAGTTCTAGAATTGCGAGCTTTAGAGCTGGGGAGCTACGTTCGAATCTCGGCATGGGCTGAGGTTGAATTGAAAACCCATGTAGCAATGCTGGATATACCTGAGGATGTGTGTGTAAAAACAAGAGGACAGAGCAGAATACAGGGTGAACAGTAAGTGTTGGAGCCTGAAAGTATGGCCCAACCTTTCAAAAGGAAATGGAAGACTGGGAAGCCAGCTTCTGTACAACAAGAGGATCAGGACATCTCTCCTCAGGGAGAGGACTTGGACACCCCAAACAGAACTGAGCCCATGGAGCTTGACCCTTACCAGGTGGAACTCCTAGACCCTGGGGGACCCTCTAGGGAAGAGCTGTGCCTTGGACAGAAGGACTGTCTAACTCTTCAAAGCCTGAGGCAGCAAGCTGCTATCAAGGAAAAGGGAGATGTCAGTGGTACCCACAGAGTTTATTGAAAGGCGGGACTACTATTTACCGAGGCCAGAGACCACAACCCTGGAGCCACTAGAAGAGTTGTAGTACCTCAGATGTACAGGGAGTTCTTACAATCTTTCGCTCATGACATCCCCCTAGTCGGACATCTGGGCCAAACCAAAACCTGGGAAAGGTTATTTAGCCACTTTTACAGGCCCCAGGTGTCTCAGAAAGTAAAGGAGTTTGTCAGCTCCTGTGTCACCTATCAAGCTAGTGGCAAGACAAGTGGACACCCAAAGGCCTCCTTGATACCACTACTAGTGATTGGGGTTCCCTTTGAAATGGTAGGTGTGGACAAAACCTCCCACTACATCAGAAACAAATTCATATGATTGGTAGTGGATCGTGCCACTAGGTATCCTCAACCAATTCCCCTTATGACGACTACAGCTCCTGCAGTAGCCAAGGCCCTCATTGGTGTCTTCACCAGAGTAGGGTTTCCTAAGGAGGTGGTTTCAGACAGAGGTTCCAACTTCATGTCTGTTTACCTAAAGCAATTGTGGAACGAGTGTGGAGTGTAGTACAAGTTTACTACACCCTGTCACCACAAACCAATGGTCTTGTTGAGAGGTTCAACAAGACATTAAAAAGCATGATTAGGGGGCTCCCTGAAAAAAATCAAAAGGAGATGTGTTGTCCTCTTACCATGCTTGTTTTTCGCCTACAGAGAGGTGCCTCAGAAGGGAGTAGGATTTTCTGCCTTTGAACTTCTGTTTGGCCATCCTGTCAGGGCACCATTCTGTATTGTCAAAGAGGGTTGGGAGAAGCCTCTCAAAGAACCAAAACAAAACATTGTGGACTATGTGCTTGGCCTAAGGGCCAGAATGGCTGAGTACATGGAAAAGGCATCCAGGAATCTTGAAGCCAGCCAGGAGCTTCAGAAGCACTGGTATGACCACAAAGCTGCCCTGGTAGAATTTCAGCCAGGGCAAAAAGTGTGGGTTCTGGAGCTAGTGGGACCAAGGGTTCTCCTGAGACAGATGGGGTGGCCCTTACCCCCTCTTAGAGATGAAAAGTGAGGCCACCTACTTGGTTGACCTGGGCACTAGCAGGACACACAAAAGGGTGATCCATGTGAACCACCTTAAGCTTTTCCACGACAGGGCTGACATCACCATGCTGATGGTGGCTAATTAGGACCAGGAGACAGAGAGTGAACCTCTCCCTGACCTCCTCTCATACAGTCCCAAAGATGGCTCAGTGGATGGAGTTGTCTTGTCAAACACCCTCACTGGCCAACAGCCGACTGATTGCAAGCAAGTCTTGCAACAGTATATTACGCTCTTTCCTTGACCCCTGGTCAGACTAACTGGTGTACCCATGATATGGACACTGGTGACAGTTCACCTGACAAGAATAAAATCTATCAACAGTCTGATCAAGTCAAGGAAAGCATCAGAGCTAAAGTCAACAAGATACTGGAGTTAGGGGTTATTGAACCCTCAGAGAGCCCCTGGGCCATCCCAGTGGTTCTAGTCTCCAAACTTCATCCACAGGGTGGAAAGATAGAAGATGAGTTGATATACAAACTAGGTGCAGCCAAATAAAGTACCTTTGACCTAACTGCAGTGTACTGGCAGATTGGCATGGCACCTGGAGCAAAAGAAAAGACACCATTTCCACACCTGATGGGCATTATCAGTTTACTGTTGTGCCCTTTGGTTTAAAAAATGCCTGACTACCTTCCAGAGGTTGGTGAACCAAGTGCTTGCTGGGTTGGAGTCCTTCAGTGCAGCTTATCTTGATGATATTTCTGTCTTTAGTTCCACCTGGCAGGATCACCTAATCCACCTTGGGAAGGTTTTAAATGCCCTGCAAATAGCAGGTCTAACTATCAAGGCATCCACATGCCAGATAGGGCAGGGAACTAGGGTATACTTGGGCCACCTTGTTGGTGGAGGCCAAGTGTAACCATTACAGCCCAAGAACCAGGCTATCCTGGACTTGGCAGCTCCAACAACCCAGACCCAAGATAGGGCATTCCTTGTCTTGACTGGGTACTACAGGAGGTTTGTGAAGGGATATGTGTGGAGTGGTGTGGCTCACTGGTTAGAGGCGGCAGACCCGGAAGCAGAGAACAGCCCGGGACCAGGGTTCAATTCCCGATGCGGCAGGGTCGTGGACCAGGGTCAACGGACTCGAAAATTCTCGCCTCGGTTCCTACTCTAACCAGGGATCACACTTGGCAACTCTGGGCATTAGCTTGTCTCATCTCTACAACGGCCCCCCACATTCGCCGGGGATGCCTGGTTTCACCTTGGAGATACCCAGTAAGGAACATCTCACAGGGATATCAGGACGGGTTCCCCAGCGGACTACAGCGCCACGATGTCTCAGGGCAGCAGTGCGCTTTACAAGACACATACATACATTACATTACATTGTGGCTCCCCTCACAGAACTTACCTCCGAAAAGATCCCCAAAAAGGTCAACTGGACAGTTAGTTGTCAACAGGGTTTTGACACCCTGAAAGAGGTAATGTGCTCAGCACCAATTCTCATAGCTCCAGACTATGCCAAGCAGTTCATTGTGCAGACTGATGCCTCTGAGCTAGGGATAGGAACGGTCATATCCCAGACCAATGATGATGGCCAAAACCAAACTTTTGCTTTTATAAGCGAAAGGCTTCTTTTCAGGGAGCAGCATTGGGGTGACATTGAGAGGGAGGCCTTTGCTGTGGTTTGGTCCCTGAAGAAGCTGAGACAATACTTGTTTGGTACTCAGTTCCTAGTTCAGGCTGATCACAGACCTCTCAGATGGCAAATGCAGATGAAAGGTGAACATCCTAAACTGTTGAGGTGGTCCATCTCCCTACATGGGACTTTGTAGTGGGACACAGATCTGGGAACACCCATGGCAATGCAGATGGGCTTTCCAGGTTCTTCCACTTAGAAAAATAGGACTCTATGGAAAGGTAAGACTCACCTTCTTTCATTTGGGGGGGTTGTGTGAGAAAGTGCCCTCTTTCTGCATGGTTGCCCCACCTTTTACTGAACTGCTGATATGCTTTGCCTGAGCGGGCCCTGGGCTCCTGCTAAACAGGTACCCAGAGCCTATGTTCTTTCCCTAAAACTGCATTGAAACCAAAACCTAATTGGCATTCCTGGCCACAGGTCAGCCCCTGGTAAATGGGACCACAGGTACCCAGGGCACTGTGACCAGGGAAGGCCTCTAACCGCTCTGCACTTATTGTGCCACCCTTAGAGGTCCTGTACCTTTACATTCACACACTGCCTTTGCAGGCTGCGTACCTTGGTGCAGAACAAAGTGAAGAGTCGACATGGCACACCTCCCTGTGTGCCAGGCCTACAACCCACTGCCCTGGCATAGATCAGTCACCCCTCTAGCTGGGTACACTATTCCAGTGGTGAGGGTACACGTACATTAGCCATGTACCCCTACAGTGTCTAAGGGCCCGATGTGAGTGGGTAAATACCGGTCGGTAACTGTGAAATTCGGTAAATTTCACCATTACCGACCGGTATTTAGCCATTCCTGATGTAGGTAAGGAATCGGTAAAAAACGATTCCTTAATACAGATTCCTTATTGGCCTTGCATTTAAGGAATCGTTAATACCGATTCCTTAAATGCAATGTAGAAAGCACATAAAAGAGTGCTTTTGGGCCTTAAGGAATCAGTAATTACCACCAACTTCAAGTTGGTGGTAATTACTGAATTCCTTTAAAAAAGCGCTTTCTTGCTTTTTATGAAGTGCCATGTGGCACACATCCATGCCCTTAGGGCATGTATGTGTGCCACATGTGCACACATGCGCATTTCAGGGGTGCAACAGGTGCACCTTTGAAATACCTCCCGGTATTACCGATTCAGTAATACTGAATCAGTAATACCGAATGTCTTCAGATTCATTCCTATGGGCCTCCAAGCCCATAGGAATGAATGGGTAGGTATTCCTTATTACCGAATCTCAATTACTGATTCGGTAATAATGAATAGTAAGGATTCAGTATTTTTACCAAATTCTTACCTACATCTGAAATACCGATTTCTTAACACCGAATCGGTAACATTCGGTATTAAGAATTCGGTATTTCACTATTACCTTCGTCCATTCTTACACATTGTAAGTGTAGTGCTGCCATTAAAAGTATATGGTGCTGGGAATTTGTCATTACAAACCCCACAACACCATAAAGGCTACACTTAAAACTGAAAAGTTTGGTATCAAACTTCTCAAGACATTAAACCCACACTGAAGCCAGTGTTGGAATTAATGAAAAATGCACACAAAGGGCACCTTAGAGATGCCCCCTGAAAAATAACTACCACTAGTGTCCATGTTGAGTGACAACTTTCAGCTGCCACCACCAGACATGTTTCTGGATCCCTGGATCGAGAGCCTGCTGCTGTTGGGGGCCTGAAACAATGCACAATCTGGGACGAGGTGCTATGCCCCCTCCCCCAGGATGGGCAGGGTCCACAAAGGAGGAGCTTCAAAGGCTTGCCGCCTTTGTGAGCTTCCCAAGGCCACTTGCTGCTTTCCACAACTGGTCCCCACTAGTTCTGACCCCCACTTTGGGCGGGAGAACTAGAGGGAAAAACAAGTGAGGAAAAGAGGTGTGCCCACCTCTCCCAACTCCACCACTCAGGTGGGGGAGGAGAGGTGAAGCACATCTCCTAGTCCCTGTCATCTTACAGATGGGGAAACCAGCCCACCAGGGAGAGGCATATGCCCCTTCCCACTGGAGGGGGGATAATAGGGGGTGTACCGACCCCAGGGACACCCCTGAACCATGCTTCCTCAGACAAGAAACCAGAAGAAGAAAAGAAGTAAAAGGACCGAACAGCCATGCCAAAGCTAACAAGAGGAGGATGCCCACTGACTTGCAAAGTATTTGTGCAACACACCCACACAGTAACCCAATAAATACGCCACATAAGGACACTGCATAGGTTTAAAACAATAGGGAATATTTATCTGTTTTGAAGAAGACCAAAACAACAGAAATCAAATAGAAAATACACAAGTTACCACGCTTTGTAAGTAACTGAAAGTCCTGTGCTAGAAAATGTAGGTGCTCCCCTTAGGTAGTTTACGGTAATGTTTTATGAGCGAGTGCTGGGAAAACACTAGAGATTTTGAGCTTCGGTGCCATCTTCCCAACAGATCGGTGAATACAAATCCACTTCAGAAATTCACACAAGGTAAGCAGGCCTGCCACGCGGGGCCTCGCAGAGCACTATCACACACAGCTGAGAGAAGCCCAACTGACAATGATTGAAAAATACACAAGTGATGATGGGGCTGCTGTGAGGGGCTAAGCAATCCTAGTGGACATTGAGAGCTGCAACTCAATAGCACAGTACCTTTACAATCAACTGTAGTCACACCGGTCTGTGTCCTGCAGTGGTAGCATGGCCTCCATAGCTGTGTGGTAGAAAAAAACGGAGTTGCTACAGCAACGCGGGGTCAGAGGGGCACATTCCTCAATCTGGCAGCGACTTCTCTTCAGTGAGTGGGGTGCTGGGTCCCACATGCTGAATTTGATGAAAAGACACACTGAGTCGAAGAATACAAAGCAAGGAGCGCTCATTCATGACTCCTGGTCAGGGCGCACTGCTCCCGGACTCACTAGTGGCAAAGTCCCACGGTAGTCGTGCGTCAGTAAAATCTTTGATGAGCCTGAGAATTCAGAAAGGGGGCAAGCCCTTGGTGTCACTCCGGAGGTTAGTCCTTGATTCGTAATCAGGGCATAGGTCAGCAGGCAGCAGGGAAGCAGTTCCTTAGAACAGTTAGGCACATCAGAATTGCCATCTCACAACACAACGCCCTTTACACCAGCAGAGTTCTTTTTCAGGTCCAGTAGTGTACTGATTTGATAGGGCAAAGAACTGGTACTTATACCCAAAAGTACCTTTGATGTAGGGGGTGCCTTATTGGATCTCTCTGAAGTACACAAGGATCCCTTCCAACCCAGCCCTGTCTCCAGACTACCAGTGGGGGATAAATCAGCCCTTTGTGTGCAGGAAGGATAAAACCTATTCAAATGCAAGCATGAACTACTTCTCCCTCTCTCTGCTCACGAAGACAATCGGCATGCAGATGAATGAAGATGTATCACAGCACACCCTGCCCTTCCTATGCTGCGACTGCTAAGAGAGTATTCACAAAGTTTAGCTGTCACCCAGCCCAGAAGTGTACCGGAGACAAGCTGCAGGTGCACATAGCAAGGTTAAGGGCAGAGAAATGTCCACTTTCTAAAAGTGGCATTTCTAAAATATCAATGTCAAATCCAGCTTTACCTTTAAAGAGGATGCAACATTCCTATTCCAAACAAACCAACCAGAATACAGCTGCTCCTCTCTGATCAGGAATTACCACTTAAATATGTATAAGAGAATTCTCAATGCAAGCCTATGAGAGGAGCAGGCCTCACAGCAGTGCAAAGTGAATGTAGCTGTTTGTCATTGTTAGGACATGTAAAGCTTAAAAGTGCATGTCCTACCTTTTAGTTACGCATCACCAGCCCTTAGGGTCACTTAGGACCTACCTCAGGGGTAAATTAGTTGTAACAAAAATGGAATTTAAGGCTTGGCAAGACGTTTTAAATGCCAATTCGAAGACTGCACACACACGCCCTGCAATGTCAGACCTGAGACAGGTTTGAAAGGACACTGGTATGAATGAAACAATCAGTGCTGCAGGCCCACTAGTAGCATTCAGATTAGGGGTTCTGGGTATATGGTATACCATTTTACAAGAGACTTACCAATAAACTAAATATGCCAATTGTGTACACACCAATTTTACCAAGTTTACCATGTTTAGGGGAGAAGCGCATGCACTTTAGCACCGTTTAGCATTGGTAAAGTGCACAGAGTCCTAAGGCCAACAAAAAGTTAGAATCACTGTTATTTTATTTTCGAAAATAAAACAAAGACAATGATCCCCTCACCATGGAAGTTTCATCCCATGGGGTGATGGTCATTTTAGGGCCATTTTACAGTTTTCACTGTCCCTTACCACCAGGTTTTACCTGGCGGTGACAGACAGTGAAAACTAACATTTTGTTTGTTCGCTCTACATCGGGTGGTCAGACAGATGACCAAACCTCTGACGGCAATTACTCTGTCGGGCTATCATAGGTGTATATCGATGACGAAGACAGCGTAGTATCCACCTTAAGTTTCCTGAATTTTATTTGTTAACAGTACAATTGAGAAACATTATTTTTAACATGCTGTGTTTTCTTATGCTGAGGAGTTAATCAGAAAGTTGCACAAAGGAGAAACATATAAAAACACATTCTGATGTACAACCACATTTTAGGTACATTAATGCAAATGCTCCTTATGGGCCACATTTGCATTTTGGAGACCAAAACAGATTGTTTCTTTTTAGGTTGGGCCTTTCCAAAACAACTGTGGATCATGCAAAATGAGTCCTAGCTCTTCATTATTTCTTCACCTTTTCCTTGCTACCTGTGATCAGGTCCAGTGAATCAACTGTGTATAGATACTGGACTGTTGTATCATAATTATTTACTATTAAACCAATGTGTAACCTGCTCTATATTTCAGCCAACGGAGACCTGCTTGGACCACCATACGCAGGATGGAGAAGGGGAGAACTGGAGCGACTTCTTGCAGGGAGCGCTAGTTCTAAAGGACACTGTCATGGAGGGCAGAGAGGACCAGGGGGACTCTAAGGGGGAAGATGAAGACAAAGAGTCCACTAAATGTCATTGGACAGAGCAGGACCTGTCTGTTTTTCCGTATAGGGAGGATGGGCACACAGAAGCTTCATTTTCCCCAGAAATGGTGACTAGGGAAATATACACCGGGAGTACAGCCACCACAGTATTATTTACAGAGAGGGGTGACTCTTTAAATGTGTCACCACGGGATGGGTCAGTCTTTTGCCATTATCCTTGCAGTTTAGATCTGAAGCTGGGATGGCTGGGTGGTTTTGGTGGACATCGAGGCGGCAGTCTGAGTGGCGGTGAGCCCCATGGGAGGAGTACAGAGTTTGTGGGTCAACTGTGCTTGGGGGAAGGAGAGAGCACAGGTCTACAGGCAGGCCTGGCTGTGGACAGTCAGGATTCAAATGGAGCTGCAGTAGGGTTCAAGCAGCCGTTGGACTGCGGGAGGCTGGTTAGCTGGGATCAGAGGTTTTCAGGTGCCGGTGAGGCTGGGGAGATTGAAATGGCTGAAGACGCAGGACAGATATTGGGGGCAGAAGGAGTGAGCCAGGGATGGGGTTCATGGAAAGAAGAGTCAAGGCACCGGTGCGACTGGAAGGAGCTGTTTGGTTGGGAGGAAAGTTTTTGAGGTGCAGACGAGGCAAGAAAGGCAGAAGATGTAGGAAAGGCAGGCAAGCAGGACAGAGGAGGAGGGCAGAAGGGTTCCGCAAGGGATGGAATTTAGGACAAGATGGGTCACTGCTGCTGTGGGCTGGTAAGTGGCAGTTCACTGAAAGTGGGGACACTGAAGTGGCGGAGCCGCCTAGTATGGATAGTGGAGATGGCTTGGAGGGTAGGAATGAAAAGGTGCAGGAGTTAGAGGAATAGAGCCTTGTGGCCCTAGCTGATGATGAAACAATAGAGCACCACCTCTCAGATGACTGCACTGAGGTAAAAAATATTTCTTATAATTAAAAGTGATTTGTCAGTGTATGCACACACTATGTGGAACCGTTGTATCATGATAGGATTAAATTGCCCTTCAACAGACCACATTCATGTAGAGGCATGAACAGAGTGGGTAAAATTACAGAAATTGTTAGCCCTCCCGTTTGTAAATAGTTTTTCTACTACACCCCCTCCCCCATGCCCTCAAATGACTCAACCTGAAAGCCCAGAAAGTGCCAAAGGGGAGGAACTAATGAGACAAAAATTAGACCAGATAAAAACTATCACCCAGTCAAAAACCTCCATGTCCAATCACTCATCAAACACAATTTCTCTTAGTTTCGAAATAACTTTCCACTGGGACATATAAATCAAATGGGGAAACCACCCATTCTGGAATGTAGTGCAAAACCCCCATTCCCATGATCCTTTGCATAACCCAGTGACTCCAGACCTTAGGCTGCAGTCACAGCAGAATGAACGCATGAACAGTGTAGGTGCAGTGACTGTCAATTAGGAACACCCACATTTTATATTTACGATGCAACTCGAGTTTAGAAATGTGCATATCGAACCATAAAGCCTTTGCCCTTGTTGTTAGGCAAATACCTCACAGTTTCTGAAAGCATCACATTTATTCATATAGAATATGTTCTGATTGGCTAAGAGGCAGCCTTAGTTATATATTTTTTTATTCCTCTACCACTTGAGTGACATAAGTATATGAGACTCTTTTCCCTTACTTTTTGGGCGTTTTCCAATTTAATGTCAGAGAGGTTTAGGTTCTTGTAGTGATGTTAAATGATGAACAGTTCACGTAGGTTCTTGTAGAAAGATGTATTTATTAATTAAGTTGGCATGAGGTGGTAGTTCAAGATAGTAAGAATAATTACAAGGTAAATCCCCACCAGGAGCTGTAACCAGTCAGCTCAATCCTCAGCTCCCAACTGACTAGCATCAGAACATAACATTCCAATCAGACATCCTGTGTGGTAACATTCCATTTGATGACATAGGTAAAACAACTAGAAAGCCAACACTACACATCTTCCCCTTTTATACATTTTGCTGCTAAGAAGTTGCTTGAAGAAAGTGAAACTTAATAGGTTACCTTGTTTGAAGAAAGTTCATGTTTCAGTTGCTTGTAAATATGAAGAAAAAGATCCCAAAACGTCGCCAATTGTAGTGATGTTAAATGATGAACAGTTCACGTAGGTTCTTGTAGAAAGATGTATTTATTAATTAAGTTGGCATGAGGTGGTAGTTCAAGATAGTAAGAATAATTACAAGGTAAATCCCCACCAGGAGCTGTAACCAGTCAGCTCAATCCTCAGCTCCCAACTGACTAGCATCAGAACATAACATTCCAATCAGACATCCTGTGTGGTAACATTCCATTTGATGACATAGGTAAAACAACTAGAAAGCCAACACTACAGTTCTTAAGAGGTACATGTACAAAGGCTGACCCCTTCCCCCAGATTCTGTTCCTCCTCCTGTTGACCATCCAATTGAGGTGGTCAACATGGAGCATCATAAGAGTGTACACAGAGACAGTGTCAGTCTGAAGAGACCACATAAACGTTGTATTCATTATTTACTGAGCCCTTCATTCTTCTGGTAATCTGTATGATTACAGGTTATTTGTGTCAAAGGGGTCAGTGGTGGCAGGAGAGTTCTACTCAGTAGAAGTATACAATTATGTCAGTGTGCATGGAAGTGCAATCCGCTTTTTTCTTGTCTCTGGTACCCAATTCCAATTGCCTCTGTATTGAAAGCTGAAATAAAAAATTAAAAAACCTTTATTGGAAAAGATGGAAAAAGCCGCCTTCATTCCTAATCAAGAGTCTGCTGAAAAGTGATGAATAAAGAGGCATTTGGATTTGGCGACCAGAGGCAAGAAAAGGGTGGATCTCTCTTCTTTCATGAGGACTATGAACACTTCTAGGCACTAAGGGCCAGATGCATCAAAGGGTTTTGCCCAGTCTATGTCTGTGGGAAAATGTGTTCAGGCATATGGCCCTAACTGAATTATTGAAAAACTCATTATTATCATATATAATACATATATTCAGGAGCACCTTGGTGCAGAATTTACTCCTATGAAACCTGTTTTTTTTAAATTTCTTTGCCCCACGTAGAACCTGGTCACCATAAATGGATGTGATTTGTAACCAATCTGTGATTTCTGCTAAAGATGCTGCCTAGCCTTAGATTACCATTATGTCATTATTTTACTTCAGCTTGTTTTTACCCTCAGAAGCATCTGACCTTGGGAAACACTCCCTAAGGTCGATAAGCATTAATCTAAAATGAAAAGCTTCACACGTAGTTGCCATAGCAGCCACTGTGGAGGAACCAGCAAGGTTGACTAGGGAGCCAGAGTGTGTTTTCTGGGTCCTGGGATTGTAAAACTTTGCACCTTAACTGCTAAATTGCAGTTGAAAATAGAGATCATTCTGTTTCTGATCAGTGGCACCTCAGATCCATCGCTGTAGTTGTTCATGCTGAATCTTCAGACATGGAACAGAAAAATCAATGTCTGTGTTTTGAAACACAATGGTGGGAGGAGGTGCACCAGTTAATTGCCAAGAGTTTAGGCAAGTCATACTGGTGGAGCTGCGTGGTAGTCAGTGAATACTCTGGCAGGTGGGATGTTGAAGGACTGACTTTAACCCCTCCCCCGCGGGGCTAATTCAACTGCTGTGCTGGGGGGAGGGAGGCGCTCGCAGCGCTTAGGTGCTCATGAAGAGCTCTGCACGTCATGCAGCACGGTGGTGCTGTGCTCATGACGAGCTGAGCTCGTCACGACCACGCCCGTTCCAATGGAAAGCCCAGCACAGCAGGGGAATTATCCCTGCATGGGCGCAGCGCAACGGTCATGACGAGCTGAGCTCGTCATGAGCACAGCACGACCGTGCATCATGAGGAGCTGAGCTCGTCATGAGCACGGTACAGGTTAACAGTACTCAGGGCCAGAGCCCTTGTGCTGCTCTCGCATCACGCAAGATGATATAAGGCAACACAAGGGCAAAAGTGAGATTTACTAAGCCATGTAAAGCCACCTCATTTGGATATGCTTGTCTTACCAACTCCAGAGTAACGCAAGGTAGTATAAATTGCCGCCTTGCGTTACTCTGCATTCGGAAGGCATTCCATGGGTGGAACATCAGCGTTCCCATGCAACCCCATGGATTTTGAGGCAATCCCCGATTTTCTACGGATGGCAAACCTGGGATTGCGTCAAAATGGTGCACCTTACCAATGTAAACGTAAAAAGGAAAAATATCTTTATCTATTCTTTTTATTTTCCCTTTCTGAATGAATATGTGGCACACGTAGAAATAACACAATGCCTCCAAGGATTGTTTTTGTGCAGGGACATACCCTTCCTGCACAAAAACAATCCTGCCTGTAACCTTTGCACCATAGCGGAAGTGTGCCTGCGTTGGCACTGGCCTGCTCTGAGTGCGCCAGACCAGGGAGAGAGCAGGCATGCGTCATGTCTCAGTACATATGGTGCATTCCTGCTGTCTCCATGCCACGCAACGCAGTGCAGCGCAGCAAGTTGTCTTGCCGCGTTGCATCGCCAGACATTTTGGTGAATCTGGCCTTCTGTTTCTAGATGGCAGACATGAGTGTAGGGCTGTTTGTAAATCACAATAATAATTCTTGTTGTTTACTTTACAGGAGCTTGCAGCTGATTCTCTGGAAGAAGGTAATGACTGCATCTTCTAGATTTGTTTTTATGTGTTTGTTATTGAAACATTTTCCCTCAGTAGATTTCTATTCTTTTTTCTCAAAATTAGCATACTTAGCAAATAAATGTCACCACAGTTATAGCTTTCGTGCCCTACTGAGCATTATGTAGAGAAACTACCACAATTTTTGGCATGAACCTCCCACTCGCATCATTTCTGAGGTATTAACATAACATTGTTTAACCAGTGAGGCAACGTATAATCAAAGAAAGAAACAAAACAACCACCCTCCCCTTCGCCAAATGAGTGAAATGTGACATGTTTGCTGATTATAATTTAATTGACCAGATTACAAAAAAGTAACAAGATAATGTTTTCACCTCAATTTATGTATCCTCTCCAGTTGCACCAATGTTGTCAAAATACTCAGCATGTATACTTCCAAAATACATAATGCCAACCTCTTTGCGGGGGTCAGATGCGTGACTAGGCTTCCAACTTTCACGAATAGTCATCCCACTTCGTGTTTTGTGTGCCCCTCCCACCCCAGTTGGGGCCCAATAGTGTATCAATCTCTTCCCAGGCGCACTTACGACTGGCCCTCAGCCAGTCTCTAAGCGATGGTGCTGATGCTGCCTTCCATGCGCCTCTTCGCTCAAGTATGCAAACAAAACAGGTGATGGACCGAATGTGGATCAATGTCACACACTCACCCCAGTCCGAAGATCTGGGCCCAAATCCATCGTTTTTTTGCACTCCACACCACCCTGGGTTAGACAATGGCGATATGCAAATCAGCTTTGACCCTGTGCCCCATGGGAACAGTCCAGTCCAAACTACAAAAGCCATGTCCTTCCCAGAACGGAATCAAGCATCCGAGGACCAGACCGGTTTCGAGGTAACACCTCTCATCAGCCCGGCTAGCTTGACTCCAGTGGTGTGGAGTGCCTGGGACCCACGTCTGGGCATCCCCAGCGCACCTAGGGCGGAATATGCAAACAAAACAGGTGATGGACCGAATGTGGATCAATGTCACACACTCACCCCAGTCCGAAGATCTGGGCCCAAATCCATCGTTTTTTTGCACTCCACACCACCCTGGGTTAGACAATGGCGATATGCAAATCAGCTTTGACCCTGTGCCCCATGGGAACAGTCCAGTCCGAACTACAAAAGCCATGTCCTTCCCAGAACGGAATCAAGCATCCGAGGACCGGACCGGTTTCGAGGTAACACCTCTCATCAGCCCGGCTAGCTTGACTCCAGTGGTGTGGAGTGCCTGGGACCCACGTCTGGGCATCCCCAGCGCACCTAGGGCGGAATATGCAAACAAAACAGGTGATGGACCGAATGTGGATCAATGTCACACACTCACCCCAGTCCGAAGATCTGGGCCCAAATCCATCGTTTTTTTGCACTCCACACCACCCTGGGTTAGACAATGGCGATATGCAAATCAGCTTTGACCCTGTGCCCCATGGGAACAGTTCAGTCCGAACTACAAAAGCCATGTCCTTCCCAGAACGGAATCAAGCATCCGAGGATCGGACCGGCTTTTGTAGTTCGGACTGGACTGTTCCCATGGGGCACAGGGTCAGAGCTGATTTGCATATCGCCATTGTCTAACCCAGGGTGGTGTGGAGTGCAAAAAACGATGGATTTGGGCCCAGATCTTTGGACTGGGATGAATGTGTGACATTGATCCACATTCGGTCCATCACCTGTTTTGTTTGCAATCTTCGCTCAAGTAAGCATCAAGTCATGTCCTTCGGTGCCAGCCGACCTGTCAGTTCAGTCAAGCATTTAAGTATTTCATTCCAAAATCAAGATATTACTATACAGGGCCATACTATATATACAAAATCTGCATCTTCCTCTGCACATCAGGGGTATTTAGTTGAAGCTCCCGGATACATGCGGACCAATAGTTTAGGGGACAAACAAGTGTGGTGTATTTTTTTATTTAAATGAATTTTTATACATTGTGTGAACGTGACCTTGGAGGGTATCGGAGTGCTTTACATATGGCCAGGAAAGAAGAAACAGGCAGAACAAACAAATACACTAACAGTACACAGTGTAACTAAGGTAAAGGCCACTAGGTGAATAAACATGGTCATAGCTGGAGACGAATAAACCATGGGTGTAGACACTGCATCCTATCGTGCCCGGAGAGATGAGCCAGTGAATTCTAGGGTAGAACTGTATTATTCAGAAGCGCTTTGGCTTCTTTTTTGAATGATTCAATTGATGGGTTCAATCTGATTTCAGGTGGCAGGGAGTTCCAAATTCTCTGTTGTAGGTTATTTTTATGAAATTTCCGAGGTTTCAACAATAAGGTGCTGGTGCTTCAAGAGAATCTGCAGATGCCAGACAGCTCTAGTGATTTCAGCTAGGTACTTTGGTGTGTTGAAGTGTAGGTCTTTATGGGCCATGCAAGCGATTTTCAGCTGTATCCTTGCCTCATATGGGAGCCAGTTTAGAGAATTCAGATCAGGGGTGGTTCCCCTTCAGTTAACTCAGCCCTCAACAGCAGCTCCCATCACTCTTTTAGATACACAGGACCAGATTTATCAAGGTTTTGCATTGCCCTTGCGCAATGCAATTGGGCACAAGGCTGACACAAAACCTAAGTGAGATTTGTCATGTCATGCAAGGCCATCTTGAGTGGGCCTGCATGGCTTGATAAATCTAGAGTAACGCAAGGCAGTGCAAATCTCTGCTTTGCATTCATCTGTAGCAGGAAGGTGTTCAATGGGTGAAGCATAGGTGTTTCCATGCATCCACCAATGGATTTTGGTGCATTCCCAAATTTACCATTTGTAGTAGAACTGGTAATGCGTTAAAATTCTGCACCTCCCCAGGTGGGGCGTAACAAAGAGAAATATCTTTATTTCTCCTAATGCTTTCCTCTTTCTGCCGCACACTTAGAAAGAGGCAAGTGCCTCTCAGGATTATTTTTGTACAGGAAGGTGTCTCTTCCTGCACAAAAACGATTCTGCCTACTATGCATGCAACCTTGCACCATGATGCAATGGTGCCTGCATTGGTACTAGGAAGCCAAAGAGTGGCAGCACTAGGAAAGGACAGGAATGCACAGTATAATGGTAAACAGGGTGCATTCCTGTCCTTTCCCCATCTCACAGTGTAGCAAGGTAGCTTGCTACATTGCCCTGCGTGATAGAATCTGTCCCTCAGTCTTCAACCCAAAGTGCTGCAGGAAATCTATGTACAAGGAAGTGAGTTCCTTTATAGGAAGGCTGTGAGATAGTAATAGCTGTAGAGGCTGCAACATAGTATGCTCATCATTGCCTGCATCCCAAATGACTTCATCAACCCGCTGGCCATCAACTCCAGAGACTTCCTCTTCCTCAGGGACCTCAACTTCCACCTGGAAGAACTCAACAGCACCAACACAACCAATCTAGTAGCCAGTTTTTAGCGTGATGAGGGATTTTTAAAAACATTTTAGATCGACTGCTTGGCATTTACGAATCTTAAAATTATTATTGAACTCAAGGTATTTTATTGACCTGCACAGTTTTAGTTTGCAGAAGATGGGGCTACAGATACCTGTTTTGGCTTTCAACGGCTGACTTGCACCTTGCACTTTCTTTTCTTGGGCAGCGTTCTCGGTCTGCCGCAGCGGTTTCCTGCCAATTGAGCGGAGGGAAGCAGCTCCTCCCACACTGGTTGCACCCATATCCGTCAAGGGGGACAGGCTAGTGGTTGCTGGACACGCAGCGGACGCACGCAGCGGGGGAGCTGAAGACGTGCCAAAGGCGAGCCCATCTGTGCCCATCCGTGCCTGGATCGCGCCCGGAGCCAGAGGTGCTGGGCATCATCTTAGCCATCTGACTGACCACCTATTTTATGCAAGCAGAGATCTGCGGACTTTAAACCATTCTCTGGTCACTATTACTGGGAAATGCACATGCCTTATCTTGGACAAACTGTCCATAAAAAGGATGATGAAATGTGCCAACTGTGGCTTTCTGTTGAATCATAGCCTAACTCTACGCAAACATCACTTTAACAATAGGCCTCGCATGAAAATCACCACTAAGCCAAAGCTAATACCTAGAGGAGCACTCATTAATACACTATCTCTGTCCAAACATAAATCGTACATTGCTGAGTTAATAGATGCCCAGGGCCTATGCATGCTCACTGAAACTTGGGCCGATTAAGCCTCAGGACCTGATTTCTGTATTGCCGTGCCTTCGGGCTATACAGTATTTAGACAACATAGGAAGCACAAAAAATGGGGTGGTCTTGCTATAATTTATCAAGGCACGTATTCAGCCTCCTTTAAGACCATTTCCTCTCTAGAATGCGAAGCCTTATCCTTTAGTTTTAAAATAGCCAACCATCTCTCATTCAAGGGACTGCTATTAAACCACCCCCTTTGGACTAAAAATATGTTCCTCGCCTTTCTTAATACACTTCTTGAAACCTTTGCCCTGGAGAACAATTTTGTCATATTGGGTGATTTCAATTTTCATTTTGATGCTGTCATGGACTCAAACACTATCTCCTTACTTGACACCACGAGTTTTGCAGGTCTTTTTTTTTTCAGTTTAATAAAGTTTTATTGAGCATAAGAAAAATGATACATCATAATATCACAACATAAGATAATGCAAAGTCAATAGGAGATAATCATGAAAGACATTTTTGAGATATAGAGAAAGAGAAACAGTAAAGTAAAATCATGTAATGGAAGAAAACCGTATAGAGAGGAAAGAAGAAGAAAGAAGGAAAGAGAAAAAGAGGAAGAGAGAAAGAGAAAGGAAGGAAGGGGGTTAATGGGGGGGAAGAGGATAAGAAGGTGGAGAAAGGTAGCCAGGTAAGGTCAGACTTAATTTTTAAGGTGACAGATGAAGAAGAAGCAATAGCAATTCTATGCTCATCACACACAAAATTCCACCATGTCTGCACAGACAGTTTAGAGTTATCCTTCCAGCAAGACAGGATTACTTTGTATGCAGTTGCAATGAATAGGTCAAACAATTTTGCATTATAAGAATGTAAGTCCAAAACATCAGATATAGAACCTAGAAAAATATGCAAGGATGAAAAAGGTTCAGCAAAATGAAAAATACGCATACAGTATTTCCAAACTGATTCCCAAAAGGTGATAACTCGTGGGCAATCAAATAAGAGGTGTTTAAGTGTGCCTGGGTGAGATGAACAGGACCAACAAAGGGGAGAGGAGGAAGGGGAGAATTTGGTAATGCTTATAGGGGTAAACAGAGCTCTATGGTAAATGAAAAAAAGTGATTGAGTAATACGGGCCGAAACCGAAGTCTTAAACAATTTGGACCATAATCGATCCCAAGTATCAATAGATAACGATAAAGAGAAATCAGTTTCCCAAGCAACTTCAATAACAGTTTTAGGTCTAGGACCAACATTCTCTAATAACAATTTATAAATCAAAGCAGCTTTGGGTATTTGCTGAGTGAACAATGGGTATAGAGGGGTGGAAGGAGTAAGGGAGGGAAGGATGTCAAACGTAGGGAGGGTAGATAGGTGAGACACAATGGCATTAGTAATAATATCAAATTCATTACGGTGTTGTACAGATAAATCAAACTTAGTTAGAATTTCATCAAATGAAATAATGGATGAATCTGAAAAGAATTGATAGACAAACATAATATCCTTTTCTTTCCAATACTTGAAGTAGAAAGATTTACCCTTGTATTTAAGATATTTGTTGTACCAAATACTGGAGGAAAGAAAAATCTGTAAGGGCGATGAGTCTTTTGAAAAAATATTGTGTAGCAGTGTATGGGAATATTTCAGCACAGGGTAATGCGTCAAAAATGAGCAGTTGGACATAAAAAGGGATTGTTGAAAAGTGAAATCCTTTAACAAAGATCTCTCAACTGCAATCCATCTGGGTAATGGGGTATCAGTAAAATCAAACGCCAATGAGAAGGCTTGTTTTAGTAAAAAGGCCGAATGGTATGATTGGAAGTCAGGAAAGCGAATCCCCCCTTCAGATTTAGGGCGTAGAAGTTTTGGTAGGGAAATTCGGGGTCGCTTATTGTTCCATAGAAATTTAGAGCAGATGGAGTTTAGTCTATTGAAGTACAATTTAGGAATTTGTATAGGGAGCATGGAAACCGTATATAGCATGTGTGGAGAGATCATCATTTTGATGGTGTCTAAGCGACCCCACCATGAGAGGAAAAGAGGAGACCATGTCTGAAGGAGTGAGTGAAGTTTTTGAGTAAGGGAGGTAAAGGTCAGTTTGAGTGTGTCACGCAGGGTGGAGGAAAACCAGATGCCTAGATATTTGATCTTGGAGGGGCACCATGCAAAATCGGTGGAATCAAACATATATTGATAACAGGATGAGTTAAGGGGTAGTACTTCCGTTTTGGAGAGATTAAGTTTATAGCCAGAGACAGATGAATAAAGGTGGACCTTTTCTAAGAATGGGGGAAGGGATGAGACAGGGTTGGCCATGTAGACCAGAACATCATCGGCATATGCCGAGATTTTTGTCTCAATCGAGGACTGTTTGAATCCCTGGATGAGGGGGTTGGAGCGGATTTTAATAAGGAAGGGCTCAAGGCAAAGAATAAAGAGTAACGGGGAGAGAGGACAGCCTTGTCTTGTCCCTCTAGATAAGGGGAAAAACTTAGAGAATTGATTATTGACAAAAACACTGGCACGGGGAGCAGAGTAAAGGAGTCTAACCAAGGAAATGAAGTGGGGGCCAAAACCAAACCATTGTAAAGCCTTAAACATGAATTTCCAATTAATTCGATCAAACGCTTTCTCTGCGTCTAGGGAAAGGGCAGCTAAAGGGGCCTTGAAACGGTTGCTGTGGGAAATAATATTTGTAAAAACACGGGCATTGTCTGCAGCAAGTCTTCCTTTTACGAAGCCAACTTGATCGGTCGTGATTAACAGAGGTATAAGGGATTTTAGACGGGCAGCTAAGATTTTGGCAAAAATTTTACAGTCGTAATTAATAAGGGATATGGGGCGATAATTTTTGCAAAGGGAATGGTCCTTGTCCGGTTTGGGAATGATGATTATAAGGGCATCCAAAAATGAACCCGACGCTTTGGCATTTGCAATAAAGGAGTTAAAAAGTTGTAAAAGGTGAGGAACAAAAATGGAATGCAAGTTGGCATAAAATTCGATAGGGAGACCATCTGGACCAGGGGCTTTCGCTTTCTTAAGGGAGGTAATAACCTTGAGTATTTCCTGAGGGGTAATGTCAGCTTCTAATTGCTGAAATTCAGTAGGAAGTGATGGAGGAGGGGGAAGGCCTTCAAAGAAACGAGAGAGATCCTCATCACCAGGCCGTGTATCATCTGTATATAAGAGTTTATAATAATTATGGAAAACCTGTGCAATATCCTCATCAGAGGAGACCTTCGTATTAGTGTTTTCATTAAGAATAGAGCCAATCGATTTGCGTTCAGATTTGATTTTAAGGTAATTTGCCAACATTTTCCCTGCTTTATTTTGACCCCCATGCAATTTGGATTTGATCTTTAAAAGGGTGTTGCAAGCTTCAACTGTGGCAATTTGATTAAGTTCAGATTTGGCTTTAATAAGGAGACGGAGAGTGTCAGGGTTCTTGGAAGAGAAGTAAGAATGTTCTAGGGTCTTAATGTTGGCGAGTTGGGCAGTGTATTTGGCCCTGTTAAGTTTCTTCTTCCTAGATACATAAGAAATTGTAAACCCTCGCAGTGCAGCTTTAAAAGCATCCCAATTGTTTGAAACTGATGTGTCTTGGGGTAAATTGAGGGAGAAATACTCAGAAATGAAACTCTTAACTTTAGACATGAAATCCGAATCAGAGAGAAGGAAAGTGTTAAATTTCCAGCGAGTAAAAGAGGTGGTAGTGTGGGACAGGTCAAAAGTGGCATACACAGGTGCATGGTCCGAAAGGAAAATAGAACCAATTTCAGATGTCTGAATAGCAGGGAGAAGAGATTTACTAACCAGAATATAATCAATTCTGGACCTGGTATGGTGTACATTAGAGTAGAATGTATATTCGAGTGAATCAGGATTACATGTTTTCCACACGTCAAAAAGGGGACGGGAGGCAATTGCAGATTGGAAAGCTTTATGAGTCTTATCCGGCTGGAATTTGGATGAGGATAGTCTATCCGAGAATGGGTCCAACCATTGGTTAAGGTCACCAGCTATGACAACATTAGGGCAGTGTTGGAATTGGGGGTTGCCCAAGTCTCAAAGGGGGTAGCATGGCATCAAGCGGGCAGGCCAAACTTGGAGGACATGTGAAGCACTCACGCAGTACCCACAGTCAACACACCAGGCACACTACAAAAGAGGCCGGACACCAATTTGAGTTGGAAAATTAAGCAGTTTAGTATCTCCAACCTGCAAGGCAAAAATGCATTAACAGTGTCATCATAACACGGCGCCAACTGGCACCGGAGCCAAGTGTATCAGGGGGGGGGATTATTTACATGGGAAGTAGGGGCTGAGTCTGTAAGTCCATCTGAAATAAAGAAGAACCAATTAACATTGAGCCTGGGGCCAATATGGCTGGGCCAACTCAGGCTCTCATCCTTAGTGATAGACTGTAATGCAAAATACCATTAGCATGAGTACACATAACCTGCATTATCACTCCACCACGACCCCTGTGAGGGAAAACATTAGGCCATCACGGTAAGTCCCAACATACCGGAACACCTGTAATAAAACATCAGGTTTCTTCCCCCCTCCCTCTAGGGAAATACGCATCAGGCAGGGCCTACTCAGGCCTTCATCCTTGGGAGGTTGGCTGAAATTGTAAATTGCATATTAGCATAATTACACCTCATGCGTGACAACGCCAACCCAACCCCTGTAAAGGAAACTTCAGGGCATCACAGTAAATCCCAACATACAGGAACACCTGCAATAAATCAGCATAGGGATATCAAACATCAGGCGAAAGCATTAACATGCATTGGCATCAGTAAACTCATATAACTCCAACACGACCCTTGTAAGGGAAACATCAGGGCATCATGGCACAGAATAGACAGGAACACCTGTAACAATTCAGCATGGGATGCAACCAGGGACCTAGTATTACATGTCAGGCCAACCTATAGATCAATGTTATGCAGAACGCCCTCCATCAGCGTCTCTTGACGAAAGAACACTACCCATCTTACATGACGACAGGCATAGGCCTAAATCAGGGGCAGGACACCTGCAATAAAAGGGCATAAGACTTCAGGCGGAGCTTGTGATGCTTGAACTCTTCCAGGGCCATAACTAACAATAGCTACCCTCAACACAAACAACAGGCAGTGCATTGGCATAAACTTCTTCCCGGGGTCATCTTAAGGGGACAATAACCCATGGGGCCCAGGAACTAAGCATAGGATACCTTCAAGGCCACCATGGCCAGTCCCGGTGTCCAACAGAAGAAGATATGGGGGGGGGCGAGCACCGACTTTGTGCCCCGACCTCCACACAGTTTAATCTATGCCCCACTCACCAGGCTCAATAGGTTCTGCGGGGCGTCCTTTGGGGTCTCCTCGGCAGGGGGGGACCAGGCACCGACAATATGCCTCGAGGCCCCCCTTTCCGCGGCGTCACCCGGGGCCCAGGGGTTCCAAAACGGCCTCTGGACGGCCACTCTCTCCTCACCCGGGCCTCCTTCTCTCAGAGGGGCCTGGGGCTTCAACACGGTGTCTGGGCACCCGTGGGGGAAGCCTGCCTGGCTTTCCTCCCACGTTTCAAGGCTCCTGCAGATGGCTTCGTTGGAGGGGGCGGGGCTGGCACCAACAATGTGCCCCGGCCCCTCACTGAGGACCACAGACCGGCGGGGTGGCCTCCCGCTTCGGTCGCTCCAATTCGGGGCTCCCTCCTCGGCACGGGGGCCCCGCACCAACACTTCACCTGGGTCCCCTTGCCTCACGGGGACCTAGGGCTTGGCGACGCTCTCCTCGCTCTGGCGGGCCGGCACCGACAGCGTGCCCCGGCCCCGCCTTCCCCACCGGCCCCTCGCGTGGGGCACAGACCAGCGGGGTGGCCTCCCGCGACGGTCGCTTCACTCGGGGTTCCCTCCTCGTCACGGGGGCCCCGCAACGGAGCTTCACCCGGGTCTCCTCCCTACCTCACGGGGACCCGGGGCTTCGATTTCCCTTCTCCCGGCCTTCTCGGCCGATAACCAATCCCTGCGCGGCCTTCAGGGGTCACGGCCGCGCAGGCCAATCAGTGCGTGGCGGGGCGGGCCGATGACGCGGTCAGGCCCCCGTCACGTGACGAGGTAGACGGCGGCTTCAGGGCCCAGCGCGGCCCTCACTCCACTTCGGCGGCCCTCTCCTGGCACCGGGGGCCGCCGCAACGAGGCCCTCAGCAGTGGGGGGGTCCCACACACGCCGGACCGCGGCGGTGAATCCCAGCGGCGATAAGGGGTAGGCTCCCTTGTAATTAATTAATTATATAGCGGACAGCGCGCCGAACCGAGGGTAGGCTCCTCAGCGCTAGTCCTCCTCACAGTTTCCTCAGCGCCCGCACAGCGCGATTCTCCTCAGCAGATGGCGCTATTTACAGCGCACTGCTCCTCCCTCTGCACGCAGCCAGAATAGAGACAGTTCAGTCAGGCTACACAGTACTTCAGCGCTTCACCGTGGTCGCAGTTCTCCTCACACAGCTGGCAAAGGGGCCACAGCTTCCTTGGGGGCACCAACCTCCCCAAAACAGCGCTTCCACAACACAGCGTCCGGTAGGCACACCTCACAGGGGCTCAATCCTCCCCAGGCGGCTCCACCCGGCCCAGCACTTCCAAGGGGGGGCCACAGCTCCTCCAGAGGGGGTAGACAGTCCCACTGCAGTTCCTCAGGGGCAAACTCCTCACCTCCTGGGGGGAATCCAATTAACTCCTTCCCTTCCCAGTGCTCTTTCAGCGCGGCGCTGGCATGGTTCAAGATCCCAACTGTGACAGGGACCTGGGTAGGGCCCTCCCTTGTCAGGGGCCCATGGGGACAGCAGCGGGGGGGGGTTTTAGGGGTGCAGGGCCCAGCTCACAGGCCCATGTGGCGGTCGCACCTCACAGCAGGTCCCCCTCCCTTCCTTGTCCCAGCGCTGACTAAAACTCTGGTGACACTTTCCCCTATTTATACCCTCCTCCCAGGCAGTGCCAGGACCTTCTAGAATGTTGGCACATCTAGCCTAAACTGGTTCTAGGGGAGGGGGTGAGCACCCTGGGTGCCAGGCTTTCCCTCCAAAAGCTAGGGGTAGCTGGGTAATGTTATCTAGACCGCTGACCTATGTCAGTCCAGTGGCAAAACCCATGGCCATGGCATCCATTTTAAAAACAATACATTTCAGTCAGGTACATTTCCAAAATGGGGGTGCAGTTTAAAATGGGGGATTTTACAAGTGCTCACATTATGTCAGGTAATTACATGTTTCAAAAGGGGTCTCACACCACTCATGGCCTATACAGGTTTAATCCCATGGGGGAGACATCCTAGGTAAGGGGGTCAAAAGCGAAAAATTTGGGGGAAAAAGGCCAAGTCCAACAGGCAGTCAATAGATGAAATGAGGATTTTAATATCATTCCAGAATTTAGGGTCAGGACGGACAGGACCATAGATATTGAGTAGCACCATAGTTTTGCTTTGTATAGACACTTTTGACATAACCCAACGACCCTCAGAATCCGATTGAGAGGATAAAATTTGAACATCGAGACCTTTACGGAATAAAATAGCAACCCCCCCTTTCTTATCAATCGCAGGAGAAAACACCACTTGACCCACCCAAAACCTTTTGAGTTTCAGCGATTCGACATCTGAACAATGCGTTTCTTGGAGAAAAGCAATCTGAGCATTCAATTTGGATAAGTGGGACAATACCTTTTGACGCTTAACTGGGTTGCCAAGACCACGAACATTCCACGTTACGAAGTTACACATGATGGGAGGTAAGGGAGGAGGGTAACAGTTGGGTCCGGTACACTGCAGGTAAGGAACTAAAGGGAGATACAAGGAAGACAAACATGTTAGAAATACAAATCGGGTAAATATAGGAGAACAAAATATGAAGGAACATCACAATCCATATAGCGAGGCATAAATAACCATGAGGAACACTAGAGACTACGAGATGAAAGACAAGAAGGGAAACAAAGATGATAACTGAACATGAATGAGCAAGGAATATGCAACATTGGCCTGTAAAAAGGGAGAAAAAGAGAAAAGAGGAAAAGAGAAGGAAACAGCTAAGAAACAGATCAAGGCAAGAATGCCAGACCTGAGAAACAAGAGAAGAGCTAAGTAAAGGAAGCATGGAGACGCCAACGCGGGCGCCTAGCCAACAGAGCTAGGAAAACGCGGGAAAATAAGTAAGATATATTCGATAAAAAGTGAAAGGTTTAGCAAGACAGGACAGGAAAGAAACCGGGACAAGGCCACAGCAGTCGTCAAGACATTAGAAAAACGATTGCAAAAAGTAGAAGAAAGTTAGTTTCAGTCATTGGTGTCCATCGTCGGTGAAGAGACGGTGAGAAGATAATCTCGAAGCTTCTGAGGATCATCAAAGGTACGGGTGCGACCATTATGGGTTATTTTGCAGAGGCAAGGGTGAAGAATGCCATATTGAATGTTGAGCTCTCTCATGCGAGGACGTAGATTAAGGAATTCCTTACGACGTGCATTGGTAGCATTCGAGAGGTCCTGGGATATATAGATGGTGTGGCCCGACCATATGAGGCGACGTTTTGCTCTTGCAGCCTTAAGGACAGTCATTAATTCGGTGAATTCCAGAAACAACAGAATGATACCTCTGGGTTTGGCCGGGTTGGACGTTGGTCGACCCAGACGGTGTGCACGCTGAATGTTTAGTGGGGTAGATTCAGGTTGAAGACCCAAAAGTTCATATAGGAGTTTGCGGACGAAGGTCACCATATCGCCCTCCCCATGGGACTCCGGTACACCATAAATTCGAAGGTTGTTTCGCCTGTTACGGTTTTCAAGGTCCTCAGTGTGAAGTTTCAGCTGCTGTATCTCCTTTTCGACGAGAGGAATTTTTGTGGATACGTCCTGGACATCACTAATACGTTGTTCCAGTTGCAGGACTTTGTTTTCCATGACAACCCATCTGTCTTCAATCTGTTTGAGCTTCTCATTAGTTGCCGTCATGAAAGGCTGTAGGCCACGAACCTCTTCCAGAATAGAGTCCAGCACCGGGTTTTGAGAGGTGCGAATTGGGGACGGAGGGTCATTCTTGAGGCGTTTTGGTTTCGTTCCGGTGACAGACGCTCTTGCATGGCCTGCGTCCTGAGACATGTTGCCAACAGAGGGGCAAACTAGGAGGACCGCAGGAATAGAAGCCAATTCAAAAATGCAAAGTAGTAAGACCCTAACAGTAAATAGGTAAAGAGTACTTGGTAAAGGAGGTCGTGGCCGGGGTAACAGGCAGCCCTGGAGAAGCACCAATTTTAATGCAGACGACAGGTGTCAAGAGGCATCAAAAGGCAGAAATTCACAGCCAAAAAGTCAACTAGGAATACATTGGAGAAGACAGCAGCATAGCGTCCATGAGGAATGGAAACGTGAGGGTCACTCCGTGAGCAGCGGGAGGCTAGTGGTGACAGAAACGAAGGTGCATCAGAAGTGCGCAGGTATGACCTCAAAATGGCCGCCGGGAGGCAGAGCTAATAGCACTAGAGACGCTGAGAAGAACTTTGGTGCCAAGGGTCATAGAAATGCAGAAGAAACATGATGCGCAATAGTTATGACATACCTTTGTCTGAATGCGACCTGTGGCAGCAATATATGAGCAGGGATATTGCTGGAATCGCCAGAAAAAAACGGAACGCGAGTGCGACGGCACAAAATGGCGGCCGCTCGCGTCCGTGAATGGAAACCAGAAGCTGCAGCTGAAAAAGATGTCAAAACGGCATTTTCAAACGCCGCTATCGCTCGCAAAGCACGGGGACCATGTTCCGCCGTGCGTGGGCAGCGTTTCCCGATGTCCGTAGAAGGAATGGAGGCAGAAATCCAAGAATGACTCCCGCGTCGTCATGGAGCTCAGCCGGGCAGCGCCATCACACGCCGGCGCGTAAGCCACGCCCTCGAGTTTTGCAGGTCTAAGCCGGATGGTCAAGGGCCCTACACATCAAGCCGGCCACATTTTGGACGGAATTTTTACTAACTTTGACTCATTCGAAATTAAGGAGATTCTACCAGCGATCTGGACTGATCATAGTGCCATTATCTTTGAGTTTGATCATTTATTTAAGGGCCAACCTAGCCTATCCAATCTGTCATCGAAATCCTACTGCAATTGGAAACAGGTAGACAAGAACCTGCTCAATTTCCAGCTCTCACGCTTACAAAGAAAACTACCTCAAAAAGCAGAACAAGCCTCTATTCATTTCAAGCAATGGCTCACATCGACTGCCTATAAGATAGCTCCCCTTAAAAATTCCTCGAGCAATAGGATCACTCCATCAGCCCCCTGGTTTTCGGATACCTTCGGATCGAAAAAACAGGAGTGTTGAAGACCGGAGAGATGTTGGAGAAGAAACTATGATGAACATGAACTTGTAAAGTACAAAATCCTATTAGCCGATCATAAAAAAACTGATCTTGTCTGAAAAGGGCTCCTACTTCTCTAATCAAATTAAGGAGGCAGAAAACTCCTCCAAAGAGCTCTTTCGATGGTGACTAAATTGTCCACACTCCCCGAAAGAAAGGGAAATTATCATTCTCAGGAATTCAGTAATTCACTAGCACAGCACTTCCAAAGCAAGGTGGAGCTAATCTTTAAAACTTTTGATAATAGGGAAAAATCGGATACTTATAATTAGGGCTCCCAGTTTTCAGTTTTTACTGATTTTTACAGATAAATACAAACAGAAAATAACTTTTTTCCTGTCAGTATTTATTATTAAATACAGAAAAATACGGAAAATATGTCTTCTTTGGATGTTTTTTCTACTGTCAATCATGAGTGCCAGGTCAGTAGGTGTACACATTTGGAGGTAGGGGAGATGAAAAAAGACAATACATTTCCTAATTAAGCCTAATTAAGTGCAGATCTACAGTTATTTGTGCTAAACTGCAATGCAAGTGTTTTGATAAACCTATTGCACTGTATACTGCTGAAACCTTTTAAACATTCAAATGCGAATGTACATTTATAAGTCAAATAAATGTGGAAAAATACCTATGGCAGCTTTATTTATACAGAAAAAACTAAATAGAAATGGATAAATACAGACAAAATTAGCAAAAAATAAATATGGATAAACACAGACGGAAATGTAGAAAAAATAAATACCATAAAACCGGGAGCCCTACTTATAATAACATGAGACTACAACACCCAAGTGCCCCCACCTTCTTAGAATTCAGAGCAGTAACTGTGGATGAGATACCTACCCATATTTTAAAAACAAAATTGGACTCTCCCCATGATCCTTTCCCTCTGATGATATTTAAACAAGCCCCTGAGACCCTAGGCTCAAGTTTAACCTCCAACTTTAACGTAATGTTAACAGAAGGTGTTTTCTTTCTATCTGGAAGAGAGCCTCGATGTTACCCCTTCAGAAAAAATCCAGCCTGATGCACTTGACCCAAGCAACTATAGGCCTATCTTGCGTCTTCCATTCCAGCTAAGTTGCTAGAAAAAGTTATGAATAACCAGCTCACATCATATTTACATGAACATAACTTGTTAGATGAGTCCCAATTTGGATTCAGGGCAGAACATAGCACTGAAACAATCCTTATAAAGGCCACCAATGAAATCACAGCAGTACTGGATGCGGGGGGCGCTGCAGCTCTTGTCCTGCTTGATCTGTCCAATAAATCAATGGGGTTCACCCACAGAATCAAAGGACCTGGGTATGAATAGTATAAAGAAAGATGGTCCTTGACTATGAATTACATAGACACTTAAATGAATTTCGTTTGTTTTTCTTATGCAGTTAAATTCGCATACATTGATTCAATCAAAACAATGGGAGAGATATAGTCAGTAGTAAACAAAACCCAAAGGGTTTGACATAAATGATTTAGAAAAACCCAGGGATTGCAAAAGCAATCAAAACATAACCACACTATGTGTATTTGTTATATCAAAAATTCAATTATTTATTTACAGTTAAATAAAACAGTTGTCTAAACGGCACAATAGACTATCAAGAGTATAGTCAGTGAAGAAGGTAAAGGGGTGCTCAAGTGAAAAGGAAATTTGGAGGAAAAGAGACAAAGCTAATGAACAGTTATATTATTTACACAGAACAAAGCGGGATAGCCTCCGCTGTCTCATATGCCTGTCCCCTATGGTTGTCAATTGGGGGGTATGGGGGGGGGTGGACACAGGGAGGGATACAGGCAGGTCAATTGGTAAGCGTCGACGTTTCTACCCTGATGCTCTTGGGGTACCCCATACCCCCCAATTGACAACCATAGGGGACAGGCATATGAGACAGCGGAGGCTATCCCGCTTTGTTCTGTGTAAATAATATAACTGTTCATTAGCTTTGTCTCTTTTCCTCCAAATTTCCTTTTCACTTGAGCACCCCTTTACCTTCTTCACTGACTATACTCTTGATAGTCTATTGCACTGTTTAGACAACTGTTTTATTTAACTGTAAATAAATAATTGAATTTTTGATATAACAAATACACATAGTGTGGTTATGTTTTGATTGCTTTTGCAATCCCTGGGTTTTTCTAAATCATTTATGTCAAACCCTTTGGGTTTTGTTTACTACTGACTATATCTCTCCCATTGTTTTGATTGAATCAATGTATGCGAATTTAACTGCATAAGAAAAACAAACGAAATTAATTTAAGTGTCTATGTAATTCATAGTCAAGGACCATCTTTCTTTATACTGCTTGATCTGTCAGCAGCATTCGACAAGGTAGACCATAAGACGCTGCTTAACTGTCTGAACTCTCTGGGCATTTCTGAAAAGGCATTGGCACTGGTCTCCTCTTTTTTAGTTGATAGGATTCAATCAGTTGCCCTGGGCGACTACACCTCTCCGTCCTTCACACTCCTCAGGGTTCCTCTTTGAGCCCTACACTCCTTAATATATATGTATCTCAACTGGCTGTATTAATAAGATGCTTCAGGATGGCACTAACAACCTACGGGGATGACACCCAAATTATTGTATCCATCTGTAAAAACACCCAACCGTCAGTAAAAAGATTTAGGGACTGCATGATAGCAGTCAACTCATGGATGAGATCCCACTGCCTTAATTTGAACTCAGGGAAGACCGAGGTAATACTGTTTGGTAATTACTCCCCCTCCTGGTCCCAGATCTGGTAGGCAGATGAACTGGGAACTGCGCCTATCCCACTCCCTAAAGCCAAAAATCTGGGTGTAATGATAGATGAGAGGCAGGACTTCGAAGCTCATGTAAAGGCAGTTTCATCATCCAGCTTCTTCATACTCAAATCGATTAAGAAAATCTTACCTTTGATTCCAACAGAAAGCAGGAAAGCTGAAGTTACAATCTTTGTCCTTTCCAAACTGCATTATTGCAATGGGCTATATCTTGGTATACAGGCGAACCACCTTCATAGGCTTCAGATGATCCAAAATGCAGCAGCAAGGCTCCTCCTAGGGATTTCAAAATTTCAGTCAGTGGGAAAGCACCTTCAGAGTCTGCATTGGCTGCCAGTCAAAAGTCCTATTAAGTTCAAGACCCTATGCATTACACATAAGGCACTACATGGTTCCGGCCCTCAGTTCTTGAAGCGGTCACTGCACTGGTAATCTCCAAACAGATGACTTCGATCACAAGGGGCAAAATTGATACTCTCTCAGAGATTTTTTAAATCAAACTGGGGCGGTTGAAGTTTTGTGGTGGGGGCTACAAAGCTCTGGAATACCCTCCCTATTACCATCAGAAATCTTCCCTCCTTGACATCCTTAAGGAAAGCCATTAAGACCTGGTTGTTCGTTGAATAGTGTTCCCGCTCGCTTCTTGATTGTTTAGCGCCAAAACACCATTGGTATTTGTGCACGGTATACATTTATAACATAACAATCGATTCAAGAGCATGGGAATCTTTGGCCTCTCCCAAATGGTCACAGACACAACACACATCGGTGGACACAACTTTGACCCCATATTCACAGCCAGCGACAGAATGAGTTACAGCCACGCCACCGAAATCGCCTGGTCTGACCACTCCATTGTCCACTTCCAAATCACAATTACCCCTTCCGCACCTGCCCCACCCTCGACTCCCCCTACAGCAGCTGGAGCAAAGTAACAGATTTCCTTTGGACCAACTCCCTCAATGCCTCTTCTCCTGATGCCACCACCTACCTCAAGGCCACAGTCAGAAACTTAAATTCATAGATCAACAAATGCACCTACAAAGTTGCTCCTCTCAAACCCACCAAAACTGGACAATCCTCCAAACATCACAACAGGTTCACAGCAGCGCTCAAGTCCTACAAGCGCACCTGTAACGACTTGAGAGGGTTTTGTGCACCAGCAAGACAAACATTGACCGTGACAACTTCAAATGTGCCCTCAACGGGTACCACCACCAACTCTAAACCACCCAAAAAATGCCCTGGCCTACAGACTGGACGCCAACACGAACCACAGTATGGAACTATTCTGCATAATCATAGGATTCTACAATCCCGCAGCCACTGAAAACACCATCACCTCCCTTCAGGAGCTCCTTGACACTCTTGCTGACTTCTTTTACACCAAAATCACCACCATCTATGAAAACTTTGACCCACAACCACCAGTAACCAAACTCAACAGACTCTTCAACAACACTGACCTCCACAAAGGCTTACTAAGCTCATGGGAGACTCTCTCTGAAAAAAAAAATTGTCACCATCATGTGCTCCATCCACTGGAGAGCCCCCAAGGATCCCTGCTCCCACCACATGTTTGACCTAGGAAAAAGCACCATCAGCAAGGAACACACCATAATCATCAACGCATCCATCACATCAGCCTCCTTCCATGAAGAATGGAAACATGCAGAAGTCAAATCAAATCAATTCAAAATTATCTTTATTTGGTTTTCATTTGATAGTACAAAAAAACCATAAAAGTACAATTTAAAACAATAATTTAGAAGAGTTTTACAATCTCATTATACATTCAAATTTAAAAATTACTGTGCAAATAACAAACTCATAGTTTCATTATTAAGCACCAAAAGCGAACAGGAAGTGGTAAAAAGAGGTAAAAGATGGACTTATTTGGTCTAGTAAATTCATAGTAGAAAACATTTTTCACATGTTTTTCCTATGCCTAATACTAGATTTCAGAAATTGTGCAATATTTCTCGTAAAACGTTCTGCATCCGAACATTGCAATGCGAGATAGGCTGGTCGACATTGTCTCATGTCCCACATTTTTAAAATAGGTTTCATCCATTTTTTCCTTATTTAGTTTTAATATTTACAAAAGAGAATCACATGCATCGATGATTGGGGTGATACCTCATCACAGGGACAGTTTGATAAGTTTTTAGCGCACTCATTCATTTTTGGGAAGCTGACCAAGCGATGAAATACGTTTAGCCTCAATCGTGCTAGTACGAATCTGTCGTGCCCACTTAAAATGTATGTGATATAGGGTTGAATACTGAGGCTAGTCTACATCATTAAATTATTTTGTACAGTTTGCTTAGTTGCCTCTACTGCAAATCTCAACTCCACCATGTGACTCATGCATTGTTTTTTAATCACCTTCCTGTGGATTTGGGCTAACGCAGTAGGATTACTATAATAATTTAGTAGTCCTAAATCAATCAGGAAGTTTTTTACATACTTGAGCCACCCAAGCTTAAGGACATTCTCGAGGCCTAAAACATCTTTCAAGGCCTCCCGGTCGAATGATGTTTTTGGGCATGACCAAATACGGTGCCATAATCGGACTGGTTGAATTTTTATTATATCTGTGATAAAAGGTATTCCCAGTTCTGTGTTACAGAGAAATGTTGAGGTGCCTTGTGGAACTGCCAATAAATACCTTATAAAGGCATTCTCAACTTTCTGTAGTTCATCCACAGGTCCGTATCGCCAGACTCCTGCCCCGTAGGTTGCTGTACTGACGCACTTGGCTTGATACATTCGGAGCATCTCCATCGGGGGTCTCTTGCCCAACCTCTGTAACAAATTGCCCAACAATGTCGTGGTCCTCATAAATTGTAACTTCCTAGCTTTAATAGCCTGACGACATGAGCCTTTATTGTCAATTAAGATTCCTAGATAGGGATACGTTTTGGTAAACGCCACCTTTTTCTTTTCAATAAAAATATCCTTCTGTTTGCTGAGACCTATTTCACATCTCATTACAAAGGTTTTCTTTTTTTTTTGAAAACCTTTATTTCACAATTTAGTCAAACAAGTACGGGCCTACAACCTACCGGCAGGCCTCAACATCATTTGAAGCACAATAGCAAGCAGTTGGGCGCCTCAGTAGCATATCAAGGCAAGCACGATCAATCTGAGTTACACTGTAAGTAGTTGCGCTACCAAGAAGTAGGAGAAGTGAAGGTTTAATTTTAAAGTTTTTAAAGAATGTCCAAAATAGTAAAAACTAAGTAGGATCTGAGTCCAAACAATCCATCTAGGACATAAGTGGGCAACGTTCCTCAAAGAAAGTCAGCGGGCATTATGTACCAAACAAATGGCTGAAGGCGAGTAGCACAGGAGAGATATCAAGCAAACAGTGTAATACGCCCCAGCCACCACCCACAACGCCTCAAACCACCCAATGACCCAGGGAAATAAGAGAAGAAAAGAGTAAAAGAAGGAAAGAAAAAATGAAGGCCCATAGGAACTGAAACGAACAAAGAAAACCCCCCCCGCCTCCCCCCACCCAACACGCATGCAGAGGCTACGGCCTACCCCCCCAAGCAGTGTGTCTGTCGCCCCAAAAGAGTACCCGAAATTCAGAAGCAGAAGAAAGAAGGAAAAAGAGAATCACATAAGACAGGAGGAGGGCCAGAGAAATGACCAAATCAACCAGCATGTGTACCCTCGGCCACCCATCCCCCGGACCCCGACCCTATACCAAACCAACGTGTACCTCCCATAACTGTCCATTACAGTCCCAGCAATGCACACAACGGGATGCAGCAGAAGGGGAGAAACTCCCTCAGCCTTGTCCCCTTCGATCCAGCATGTCAACGATGTCCAGTTCTAAAGCAGCCATCTTGGACGGAGAAAGCAAATGGAAGGTCCACAGTAGAGCAAGACACCATCCACAAAAGTCCGTCCACCTCAGAGCCAAATGGTAAGCGGGCATCCAAGAAAGAGCAATGCACGACAGCAATTCTTGAAGGGCAGACGGCCAAAACAGTAGCTGCAACTCCAGGATAGAACAGAAAGACCCACCACAAGGCCACGAAGCAGTCGTGAGGCGAGGCGTCCGGACACAAACCTCCAGCCGTTGCCAAGGTCCAAGATCCCCACTCGTCTCTCATCAGTAATGGGTAGCGCGGCAGCAACCATATCTCTCGTCCCCAGCGCTTCCACGTACATCTGGGCAGGCTGGTAATCACAGTCGAACAAAGGGTGTGGCGAGGTGCACAGCACAGGAGGATCAGCACGGCCATTCGAGGGCTCTGCAAGCGCAGCGGTATCCAGTCGGCTTTCTAGGTCCTGGGCCGTGTCACGTATAGCCACACGAAGATCACTCAGGGCGCCCAGAATATCAGCAAGCCTAAGGGACGCCTCAGGATGAGAGGGCGCTGCCGTCTTGCACACCCTAGGCTCGTAGTCACACCGGAGCCCTCGAGGCTGTTCGCCGACGGCCATCGTGAAGGCAGCCCACAAGTATCCAGCCCACAAAAACTTCCACTCCGGGGGTTACAATAGCAAGTCGGTCCTCTTCGCCTGCCACCCGGCTGCAGTGCAGCGCCAACCGCAATAGACACCCCAGATAGTCTCCAGGTTTCGAGAGTCCCAGGTGCCGAGCGCTCAGTTCAAGATGGCACCCATCGCAGCGCTGAAGAACAAGAAGACGATCAAAGCCATCCACAAGCCGGAAAGAGCGATACAATGTAGCACCGGCAGCATTGATAGAAGGCAGGCGTGGGAGCGTGCGGGGCAGGGCGGCTCGCTGTATCGAAGAAGTCAATGCAGTAATCGCTCTCCTTCAGCCAACCCCGCCCTGCTACAATGTCCGCTGTTGTTGCAATCTGGGACGGCCATCTCCGGAGAACAAAGACCCGGCCTCCACCATGCAACACTGAAGCGAAGACTGGGACTCCTTGCTTCTTCTGCCGCGGGGATCGAGCCGGGGAGCACACCGTTGGACACAGGAGCGCCACCCGGTTCCAGGACGCCGACAGGTTAGCAGGATAGCTTGCAGGATCAGCGGCGTTTTGGAAGGGGAACGGGAAGGTCGGCGGAGCCGAGGGATAAGGCGGCCATCATGGTCGCGGGCTAGGCTCCTCCCCCACAAAGGTTTTCTTAATATTTACTCTTAGGTCTAATTTTGCCATATATTTATGGTAGTTATTAAGGGCACGTTGTAACCCCAGCGATGTCCGAGCCATAATTACGGCATCGTCTGCATAGAGAAGGGCAGGTATATAGCGTTTCTGGAGGAGTGGTATGTCCTGCCACCCTTCCAACAAGGCTTGTTCCAGGCCATTTCTACAGAGTGTGAAAAGGAAGGGTGCCAGGACGCAACCCTGCCTGACCCCCCCTCTCCTCTTTGAACGGACCCGTATACTCCCCATTAGCGCCGAACCGCACCCTAGCGATAGCATTTCCATAGACTTCTCTTAGGAAGTTAATTATGGGGATCTCCACACCCATTTCTTCCAAAAACCCCCATAGCTTGGCATGGCTTACACTGTTAAGTCCCCCGTTTGCATTTACATATTTGCCCCTAAGAAGAGCAAGGTTGAGGCCTTGCTCAATAGATCGACAGTACATTTTTATCCTCAGCCCATTGTGGGAGACGGTTTAGGACTATACGGCCTGACACTTTGCCCGATGTGTCTAATAATGAGATGGGGCGGTAACAGGCCAGGTTCTGTTGGTCTTCCTTCTTGAATATCGGGACCAAAATTGACTCTGACCATGAATCGATAAGCCCAACAGTACAGGAAGCTTCTAACACCCTTGTTAGTATTGGGGTCCATAGGTCCATGCTATATTTGAAGAGATCAACTAGGACCTTGTTGGGTCCCGGAGCCTTTCCCCCTTCACTAGCCTTAGGGGTGAGCTCAACCTTGGTTAGAGTGTTGCGGGCTATAGGGAAGACTATCGGACTGGCACTGGAACTGATGTTAGCTGTATCTACTTTCGTGTGAGTCTCCTCAGTAGCCAGGCCAAATATGTGGGAAAAATGATCGACCCAAAGTATTTCGTCTATCGCAATTTCAATTGACGGGGGATCCTCGGCTACTGAGAAATGGGGTGCTGTTCTTAATAATACAGCTTTTATGCAACTCCTCCCAGGTTTCTTTTTTTAATTAGCTTTTTCTTGATTTGACTGCCTGGTTGTAGGCTTTTCTAAGCTGTCTAATCTCCAATACGTCCCTAGCCTTTTTATGTAGAGCTGATTTAAGGTCAGCATATGCTCTTGTGCAGTTCTTATTTGAACCATCCCTTTTGCTTGTTTTTCCTCGGTTTCATTTGGATTCTCAGAGTTTCCCTAATTACTTTAGTTATCTCCACATAGCTTCTTAGAACCTCGAAGTATGGAGTTGAAGGGCCTAAGCACTTCTTAATTGAGGTTAGAGATTTTTGTACCACTACTTTTGTAAACTCCTGTGGTTCAACTTTGTTCCATTTTAAGGAATAGCCATTTGTTTTGTCAATTTCCAAATTTTTTAGCCAATACAACCTCTTATTTTTGCTTCTGTTGGTCGTCTGAGGACAGGACAATGTCACACTAATTGGAGAATAGTCACTAATAGCAATTTTATGCGTACAGAATTTCAATAGGCGGGGGCCATACTGATTTGGTATTAAGATGAAATCTATAATTGTGCTTGCTCCTCTGCCATTAAATATCTGTGAAAATGGGATTGGTGGGGAGGACAGATCGTTCGCAAAACCCATTTCCAGGGCAAATAGCATCTCATTTAAACAGTCACCATTGGTTGTGTGAGGAAAATGAGATAAATTACTATTGTACTCATCAGTAACGCCACATGTTAGTGTATCATTTTTTGAACATAGTGATAAATTAACCCCCCCCCCCCCCCCGACAAATAATACATTTTTAGTACAGGTATTCTGGATTTCCATCAAAATATTTCTATGTTGTTTTAACACAACCACCAGATGTTCCTTTTTTACATTGTTGTAGAAATTGATCAGTACATATATATCTTGTTTATTCATAATAAGGGTTACTATTTGGAAATTAGGCTCCGATTTTGCAAAAGTAATTTCCTTTATTTTCAACAAATTGGAGATATATACTATTGAACCCCCCTTTGCCCCCCCAAAGGTGGACGGAATGGCTAGTGTAAAGTATGTCTTGTAACCCTCAATATGAATTTCAGTAGTGGCCCAAGACTCTTGAAAACAAAGGATGTTGAATTTCCCCACAGTCCTGCCATATATGATTGATCAATTTTGACCTCAAACCCGCTATATTCAAGAATAACATTTTAAAGGTTGATTTGTTAATGCTAACATTCTGTTTACAATCACTTATGATGCACCTAGGTAGGGATACAGCTGGATTCTTAACTGCAGCCACACTTATACTCTGTTCTACCTCTAAGCTAGAATTTACTATTGGCCCACTACTGATCAAAATGTTTACTGTGGTCATGGTCTGTAGTTCTAAAGGGTAAGCGTTTTCTAAGTGTGGTCCGGGTAGGCTAGAATGCAGAAGTCAAACCGCTCCTCATAAAACACAACTGCAGACCGCAAAGTATTCAGAAACGTCCGCCTCACATCCATACTGCCATTACTAGCCAAGATGCTAGAGAAAGCAATAAACCTCCAACTCACTTCCCAATTGGCAAAGAATAACCGACTGGAGCCTTCTCAATATAGATTTCGCTGAAATCACAACACCAAGACTGCCCTGATTACGGCCACAGATGACCCCAGCCCTGATCCTCCTCAATCTTTTTGCAGCATTTGACTCTATGTTCCACCAAACCCTCCTGCATTGTCTCCACCAAATGGGGATCCAACAGAAAGCCCTTAAATGGGTGTCATCCTTCCTATCCAGATGAAACCAAAGCATCCGCCTCTCACTTTTCAACTCAGGACTGAAAAACATTATGTGCAGCATCCCGCAAAGATCCTCTCTAAGTCCGACCCTTTTCAACACTTACATGGCATCTCTAGCCACCCTGGTCAGATCCCACAACATGAACATAATCTCCTCTGTGGACAACACTCAGCTCATCCTCTCACTCTCCTCAGACCTGGCTGACACCAAACCTAACTTCCACAGGTGCATGACCAGCGTCGCAAGCTGGATGCAAAGCAGATGCCTTAAGCTCAACACAGACAAAACAGAAATACTGATCTTCGGGTAAAACAACTCCCTGTGGGACAATTCCTGGTGGCCAACGAATTTTGGCCCCACACCCACATGCAAACCCAGAGAGCTCGCAAGAAACCTCTGAATACTGCTTGACAGCAAGCTCTTGATGGGAAAGCAGATAAACTCTGTCTCCTCCTCTTGCTTCCTCACCCTGCACTTGCTCATAGAAATCTTGACATGGCTCCCCCTTGAAGACGAACACACTATCACCCAGGCCCTCATCACTAGCCGCCTAGACTATGACAACTCTCTCTATGTGGGAATCCCTGCTCAGCTAATAAAAAGACTATAGACCACCCAGAATGCAGCAGCCAGGCTGCCAGGCTTGTCCATGACCCATGAACCGTACCCACATCCCCCCACCTCAAAGCTATACATTGGCTTCCCATCATCACATGGGGCCAGTTCAAGCTTGTCACCCATGCCTACAATGTCCTTCTCAACAAGGGACCAGCCTACCTCAACTATAGAGTGAATATCCAACAACCTACTCTCAAACTTCTCTCTTCATGCCTCTCCTTGGCCCACACACCTGCATTCCCAGAATCAAAAGCGGCGGCAATGCCTTCTCACACCTGGCAGCTAGGTTCTGGAACAGCCTCCCCATCCACCTCTTCACATCCTCAACCCTGCAGGAGTTTAGGAAGGACCTGGATACCTGGCTTTTTGGCTATTCTTCTCAGCAGCAACTTCCTCCATCTCCCCACCCACAAGCACCAGGATACTCGCATGGGTGATAAGCAGACCTTTAAAAATCCTGTTGGATTGATCGATTGATTAATTGATTGAGTGTATGATTGGTGTAGAGTGTCAATGAAAAGTAGTTATAATGAAAAGGATATGCACCTACAGTTTCAGCTCGAATTCTGTAAGTTCATCATTGTCTAGATCGCTTTGTGTTTCCAAATTATCTCCTGACACCGCCTTCCTGAGGCTAGTATATAGTTCTGTCTCCTCCAACATCATGGCTGTTTCTTTGGCTGCCTGATCCCAGGTTGAGTGGTCATGAAGTTTACAGTTTGCTCACTTTGTGTTCCTTACTCATGGAGTCCTTGCCCCAGGATGCAGTTGCTCATTTTGATACTAGTCACGTTTGTGCTTTTGTTGGTGTGGCAAAGAAATGTTCCTTGGTGTTGTCCATAACCAGTAGTTCTGCCGGGAACATTAAGCAGTAACAAATATTAATTTGCCTTTATTGCTTTTTAGTCTCTATCCATGATTCCCAGTGATGTTATACTTCTGTAGCGCAGTATGGAAACATTTTCACTTTCCAATTTTGTACTATCCAGAGGCCCTTGGAATGTGAGGTCTGTATGAAGTGGTCTCCATCGCGTTAGTTAAAAAGTCATCACACCACTGGTGTGGAAGAAGCTCCTAGGATTCATGGTGTGCTTGGACCTCTATTGTTTCATTCCACTAGGAAACATTTGGATTGTTTACCAGCAAGGACTGTGTCAACAAACCACAACACAAGAAATAGTTCCATTCTGGGGCCTTCCACACACTCTGGGAGGCAGAGATCTAGTGAAGTGAGACCTTATGCAAATTTGACACTCTTGGGGCCATTGTGTATATTTGTTGTATAGTATACAAGTAAAACGGTTCTCCTTTTGCTCACCATTGTGCCTGTGGGGGAGGAGAAAGCTTGGTTAAAGTGCCCCCCCCATCAGGCCCTATCTCACACTTCTGAGAATTCCAATCTCTGTTGTTGATGAAGGAATACATTAAGGGTCCATGCAATCTATCATGTGCATCCTCTTTCCCACAGTTCACACAACATCACAATGTAGTGACAGGGGTGGAGAATGTTGATTCTCAGAGGTTTCACTGCTTAGAGAATCGTGATTTTATTAGAGACAAGGATGTTAGCATTATGCATAAACCTTTATTTACCACTTCCAAGCAGCACCTTTAAAGAAACTCAAATAGAACTTTAAGAATCAAATAATGGAATAAAACCTACAGTCCAGTATAAGCCTCCTGCTCACCATCTTCTTCCTCTTTTGTTTTGATTCATTCTGTCAATCCTCTTCTCATCCTTTAATTTGACCTTTAATTCTCTGTGAAAGAACACAAAACACATCATCATTCCATTCTTTCTCAAGGCTTCAAAAACATTTATTAAAAACTTGTTATTATGTTTAACTATTTCTTTACTGCCTCAAATTCTAAGAAATTCTTTTGAACTAAAAACCTTTTTCAAACTAAAACAAGCAATTATTTAACAATATTTCCAATCTAACCACTTATATTCCTCATCCCTACACCTCATAATGCTAGCTTCCTTTTCTTGAATAAAATCTCGGTATTCTGTGCAGTGAAACCTCTGAGAATCGACATGTTTTGGTAAGACGGTAGGCTAGCTTTATGCATGTTCAAAGCTTTGTAACACCTTGTTTGAAACATGATCCTCTGGCCTGAAATAAATTACTCAACATTACTCAAGTCAGACACTTTCAGAATTAGTTTTGCTAACTATCTCACCTCTTACAGATTGAAGCATAAAATGTTGTGAATTCACTACAGCCTTCTTCATGACTTTTTTCACCCATCTTGCTATAGTAGCTGCTGTCACTCCACTATGTGGTTTCACATAGGAAATCAATAACTGATCCGTACCATGACTCCTATATTTACTCACTCTTGATTCCTAATGTCTTAGGCAAGCACACAACACATAACTTTAAATTCTCATAAAAAGAAGACAGACATGGTCTTTTTTCTTTTCCAAATCTCAAAAAGCACTCTTTCAGGTTGATAAAACCTTCTACTTACCTCCAAAGTGTACCTTACCCGGTGGGCCCACAGGTAGGTCCAATTCGTTTCCCTGCCTATTGTTCAACAAGGCTTAATTCCTTTAGAAATCAGATTTAGACACAGTGCGTGCCCTTAACAAATATAGCCGCCCACTCTAAGGCTATATTGCAGCCAAACCAGGCAAAATGCCTGCACTTTGAAGAAACTATGAGCACGAGACGCTGTCCTCAACCTCTGGCCTAGTAACAGCAATTAAACTCTCTAACTATACTTTAAATTCTTACAGTGTGACCTGTAAATACCTTAAACACTACAGGTCTTATTAACAAGCCCCATGAGCCGCGATTGTATTTTTTTTTTAAGCCCCGGTGGCGCAGTGTGCTGGCCTATATTTACAAGGTCACGCAAAGCAGCCCTGTGTGGCTTTTCATGGCCTTGTAAATATGTCCCCTTTTCACAAATCACTTTGTGTGAAGGGGCGGGCCATGGATATTGCTGAGGGTGTGACCAAGCAACATCCATGGATTCTACCGCATTCCCAGACTTTACAATGTTTCGTAAACCTGGGAATGCATCAGTATCCAACGCCTACCTTGGGGAGGTGTAAGGAGGCGCAACATGGAGAAATAATTTTACTTCTCCTCATTTTTTCCTCTTTCTATGTGCAGCACGCATAGAAAGAGGAAAATGCCATGAATTATTGTTTTTGTGCAGGAATGTCTTCCTTCCTGCACAAAAACAATCATCCTCACAACGTAGGCACCCTTGCAACATGACGCAACAGTGCCTGTGCTGGCCATGGCAGCCAACTGTGTGTCAGCACTGGGGAAAGCGCAGGATTGTATCATATGGTTGCTAATATGATGAATGCTTGTGCTATGGAAATGGAAGCGACGCAGTGGCATTGCAAGATGGCATTTTGTTGTAAATGAGGCCCTACCTAATTTGCTAGCACTAATCATCTTAAACCAAAAAACACTTATCACCTCATTAACTTGAAAACCCTTTAAACATAGTGGGCCTGATTCACAGAACTAATCTGAGACAACATCCGAAACGTACTACTTTTGGTATTCAGATTAGGCATTTAGTAGTACTAAAGTTAGGATTTTGTCTAAAGTTTGACTTAAGACAGACTTAAGACAGACTTAAGGCAGACTTAACACAAACTTAAGACAAACTTAGGACAGACTTAAGACTGACTTAAGAGAGACTTAAGATAGACTTAAGACAGACTTAAGACAAAAGCCTAACTTTACTACTACTAAATGCCTGTAGTAAATAGCAAAAGTAGTAAGTTTAGGATTTTGTTTCAGATTAGTTCTCTGAATCGGGCCCTATGTCTTATTTCTAACAACTACACCTAATATTAATCCAGTATACATTTTAAAAAAATATACACGTTCTTAAAATGATCCCCAATTAAAATATATTCTTTTCTGATGGATACATAGGCCTGTGGATTCCTCACCTTTTTCATTACCTCCATGTGCAACATTCTACTGAAACTTTTCTCTATAGCTCCCCCACGTCAACAAAAACGTTACAATGCATCAACTCCACACGTGACTCTGTGTGATGTAATCGGAGCCATAAGAAGACCTCATCAGCATGCTTACCTCAGTTCTCTTTTTTCAGCGCCATTGACACGTAACCGTTTTTTTCCAGACTCTCCAGGATTTCTTCGATTGTCTTGCTGCAACTTTGTTGTTGTTGAAGATGTCTCCTCCAAGAAAGTCGGATTTAAGCAGTGTAGAGAATGTGGTGGTCTATTACTGACCTGCATGAAGATTGCCTCTGGTGTTTATCATCAGACCACAAGGTCAAGGCCTGTTTGTTATGTCACCAGATGAACTCTAAGGCCTTAAAGGAACGAGAGGCTGTTTATGACCAGGGTTAAGGAGCAGAAGAGGGGTTGTCTGAGGTCTCGACCTCGTTCGAAGCCGCCATATTCATACACTTCAAGGTCTTCGAAGAGAAGGTATTAGAAGAAGCAGCACCAGGGGTCTCAGTGTAGTTTTTCTAAGGATGATTCTCTGAAGTCAAGACCCCGGCATGGTGATGGGATACTTCTGACTCTGTCATCAAGGATGCCTCCTGCTTCATCTCTGGGTCTGAGGTCTAACATTCCTTCTCCAGGTCCAAAGCCTGTGACTTTGCCTCCAGCACCAGGGATGATGACTCCGACTCCACAAAGAGAGCTAGATTTGGTGGTCCCTCATGCAGCCCCACAGCCCTTGAACCAGGATCCAGTGTATTAGATGTTCCACACTCCTGGATCGGATCCATCAAATTTTCTTAATGCTATGTTCACCATTTTTGCAAGGACTTCGACCCCATCTATTGCGCCTGCGAGCCCCATGGGTCCACTTTCTTATTAACTTGTAGGCTTTCCAGCTTACTTCCAGCAGCCTCCTTTCATGTGTTTGTCTCCTATGGCCTGGCCTCTGCTTGCGCCGAGACAGTCGATATTCATGCAATTGCAGGAAGGGTGTGGCTCTTTGGTGTTGAATGAGCCATCTCCAACACCTTCTGGATCGGAACTGGCGGTGGTTCGTCCACAGCCAACTCCACCTTTGAATCATCTTTTGTTTCCGGTATCAAAGTCTCCGGTGCTGCCTTTTGCACTGACAACACAGTGAATCACGTCCAGTAGGGAGGCTCAGATGTTGTTGGAAGAGGAAAGGCATCAGGAAGAGCATGAAGGTGCCCAAGAGGGAGAAATTGTGGATTTTGGAACCTGATTTTGAGAGATTAAAGGAAGCAAATGGATTGGATACCTCCCCTTAGTGGGAGTTAGTGTCTCCTAAAGGTTTGCCACCTCCAGAAGGGACATCTTATCATGCAGTGATAAGAAAGTCTGCAGAAATATTGGATTTGCCTCTTCCATTTGCTGATTTGAAGTCTTATATCCTGACAGAGTTACTTAATTTGTTTGCCTCTTCTTCAGTACCTTTAATACCTTTCAATGAGGCATTAACTAAACCATCCTTTAGATCTGGCAAAAGTCTATGACCTCTGCTGCATTTTCTAGGTCAGAGGCAAGGAGAAATAAGGCAGTTCCAGGAGACACAGCATTTTTATCATCTCACCCTATGCCTGAGAGTCTAGTAGTTCAGGCTTCATACTCCTGGGTCTGGTGGCTTAGTGGACTAATGCATCCAGTGCAGGGGCCTGTGTTTGACCTTATGGTCACAGGTTGAAATCCTGGTGGGTCCACTCAGCCTTTCATCCATTTGAGGTCAATAAAATGAGTACAATTGAGTTGGGTTACAATAAACATCTGTTACTCAGCGCCTTGAGACCCCTGGGTGATAAGTGTTCTTTACAAGTGTTATGTTATGTTACAAGTTACAAGTTGTCTACTGGCTCTTTACCTACTACACCTGCAGATAAGAAGACCAAAAGGATGGAGCAGTCACCCCAAAAAAAAAATTTCTGGGAGTATGGCCCTTAAGTCTAGTAATGCGACTTGTCTACTGGGGCGTTAATGTACATACCTTGATGAAATCAGTACAGGAGGTTGTCCCAAAGTTGTGGAAGGATCTTAAAATTCATTTTTCCTAACTGTTGCCTGAAGCTCAGGCTGCTGCCCGCCTGGTTATACTGTCAGGGCTGGACACTGCAGATTGGTCGGCAAGAGCCATGACCTCTATGGCTACTAGAAGTCATGCCTGGTTCAGGGGAACTGGCTTTTCACCTGATGTCCCGCCTACTCTTTGGACTTAACATTTGATGGGTCTGGTTTGTTTGAGGTCAAGGCTGTCTCTGCCCTGCAGAGATTTAAGGACAGCACGGCGGCTGCAAAATCATTTTGACTTCTGACCCAGCGTAGGGACTACAGGCGATATCACAGTTTGCAAGGATTCTCAAGGAGCCTGCCTTTTTGGGGGAAAAGTTGGCAGCAGCAGCAAAAGCAGCAGCAATACTCAAATCCCTATTACAAGGGTTTCAGAGGAAAGGGCAGAGGTCATCTGCGTGGGTCTACCTATCAGCCGGCCTCCTCCTCCTCTTCCTCTCCAGCTGTTGTTGTAGGAAAACAGCTCTAGCTTCACCATCTTAGAGCATGCTTGCTCCGTGGGAAGACAGGTGACCTATTTTCTACTGCACTGAAAGTCTGTCACTGCAGAGCTCTGAGTATTAGACATTGTGGAGAGTGGATATGCCCTACACTTCCAGGAGTGTCCCCCACCTTTTCCTCTTTGACAAGGCATTTGCTTGAAAGAGCATCTTCTGCTTCTCCGGCAGGAGGTGAAATTGCTGCTTCAAAAGGGCGCAGTAGAGTTGGTTCCAGAGCAGGAAAGAGGTCAGTGGAGTTACTCACAGTATTTCCTGCTTACCAAAGAGGACGGTTGTTTATGGCCGATTCTTGACCTCAGTATTTTGAATTCTTTCCTCAAACAGGAAAAGTTCTACATTTTGATGCTGGCACAGGTTCTCCTTGTGCTGTAGAAGAAAGTCTGGATGGTGTCGATCGATTTGCAGGATGCATATTTTCACATTCCCATTTTGAAGTTGCATCGGAAGTATCTCCATTTTATGGTGGGGTCTCAGCATTATCGGTTTGCGGTCCTTCCGTTTGGCCTTACTTACACACCTCAGATCTTCACAAAGGTGATGGCTGTGGTGCCAGCACACCTCAGAAGGTAGGTAATTCCAGTGTTCCCGTATCTAGATGACTGGCTGCTCAAAGCGAAGTCACCAGAGATGGTGTTGCGCCATGTGCAGTTGACAAGGTAACTGTCGTTCAGCTTGTGGTTTTCAATAAATGTACCCAAATCTCAACTGGAGCCCTCTCAGTGTAACCCAGTGGTTCCTAAACTTTTTCGGCCCACGGCTCCCTTGACCTATTGGCCATAAGCCGCGGCTCCCCATTATGTTACTTTTTTTAGCGAGTCGGGGAATGTAAGCCCTGTCTCGGGAGAACTTCCATTTTTCTCAGTGAAAATAATTTCCATGAGCTGATGAAGGTATTAAAATCATAGATGCAACAAAAAAATATATATCATAGTTGTTTAATAACATACTTGTATTGGTTTAGTCACAGTGCATTCAAAACAAATTTAACCTTACAGGCCAGTGTAGGCAATGTATTGTGATGAATGCTGCAACAGGTGGCTCAATAATAGACAGTGTACGACCCTGACTGTTCATGGGTAGCAGGCAAATAACCTGAATTCTTTGTTATTAAATCATAATAAATATTAGTATTTAACTGTTAAAATTCAAGACTGACGATACCTAAATACAAAAGATGTTGAGGAAAGTCATGTCAATGGCCTCTTAAAATTGTACTGCATTCTAGTGTCAAATACTACATTATCCGCTATCCATGCCATTCCTCAAAATTGCCAAAACATTGAAGGTAAAAAAGAGAAAAAATCTGAAAATCTTCCACACTACTTCTGGACCCCACTTGTTACTCTTAGATTTAATTTTCCACCACTTAGAACAGATGGAGCCCCCCCATTTTGAGTTGGTTTACTGAAAATTTCCTACAGATTTCTGTTGAGAATGGGATATTTTGCATTCAGCACAAATGTTGTTGATCTTGTCTCGACATTGCTCTAGAGAGGGAAAAATGTGCAGTCATCTCTTGCATGCTCTGAAGATGGTGGGACGAGTTTCCAGGTATATTAAGATATTCACATTTCAGCAATTATTTAGAAATATGTTCAGTATTGGAGTCTTGAGTTTTTTTTATCCTAATCAGCTCAGATCGCTCACATCAATTACATCAGATTTCTGTCATGTTTTTATGTTGTAAAAATGCAGACTTCCTGTTCAGAGTGACCATGATTTCTGCGTTTAAGAGCTATGTTCAAATATGCACAGGATTGCAATTGAAAATACAGGGCTTCCATAAGTGCCTCCAGGAATCAGAAGGTGCCATGGAAAGCTTCTCGCTGCACCATTTTGGAATGGGACAGGTTAACTGATGAAAACTGTGCAGAGAAGTATCCCCCGTGAGCACTTATACCACACCACTTTCACACCAGATTCGGCACTGGGAAGTTTACGCCTGAATCAGAATTTGCACAAAAATAGGAATAATTGCCAAAATATCAGAATTGTGATTGTTTTCAAACGGATTCATATCTTGTCATTATAAGTGCAATAGCATTACTTCTTCCTTTGTTATCCTATCTTCAAACCGCTCCATGTAAATGTGTTTAATTGAGAGGGCTTAGAATGATTTTAAGTTATAATAAAGTAGTTTTTGAGGCCGACATGGAACATTTCTGGATTGCAGGGTTGGGTTTTTAACTTGCTTAATTGTTTGGCTGAAACAGCAACTTGATATACCTGGTCATCAGGTCTGTGACAGAAAGCGAGGGCTGTGCCAAAAACATGTCTACAAACTGGTATTGTTTTTTAACGTGTTTATGACAGGCCTGTACTGTGAGGGAAAAAACAACATAACTTTTGGGACCAGATAGTGCAAATATTGGTTCAAAACAATTGATGCAGCCAGGAACTTATTAAAACAATTGGGGGAGAAAAAGTCTGCGTCGTAAGACGTTTTTTTCCTGCAAGATGCACGTCTCAGGCAGCCAGAGCTATTCAGCCTCTTGTTCATGGAGAGAGAAAAAGAATGCAGAAAGATGAACAGAGGGTTTCAAAATATTCCTGCCTGCTCAGTTCTGATACAGGGGTGAAGGTGGCAGGGTTAGGTGACATCATCTGCTGCTCTGTGCGCAGCTCCGATTGTTTTCCCCTTTTAGCAATAACACTTTGCAGCCCATGGTGTGCCTTTTGGCAGTGCATGAAAAGTTATTTATTGGGAGTTTCTGATGTATCTTTTGAAGCCAGTTTCTCACGGCTTTGGTAGCAGAGCTGTGCAGTTCTGAAGAAGAGGTCAAAGGCCTTGACTGTAGTTCCAAACTGTGTTCATGGCGCCCTTGGCTAGTTTTGATGGCGCACCAGGGTGCTACGGTGCACAGTTTGGGAACCACTGGCGTAACCTGTTCATAGGGGCAGTTCTGGACACTACAGTGAGTTGTGCCTTCCCGCCTCCACAGAGGGTTCAGGACATTCAGGCTATGATTCCTATGTTTCATAAAAGAACCTTTATTCCAGTCCTGATGGTCTAGCACCTGCTTTATCTGTTTGCTTCCTGCATTCTGTTGGTCAACCATGCACACTGCCATATGAGGGCTCTACAGTTGTGCCTCCACAGGTAGTGGTTTCAACATAATGGAGATCTTGAGTAGTTAACCAGAATCTCTATAGACACTGCGGCACATCTGCAATGGTGGAGTGTTTCCGGCAACCTGTCTCAAGAGAGGCCAATTCACCCTCCTTTTTCTGTGGCCACAGTGACAACAGATTCCTCCAATTTAGGGTGGGAAGCTCAATTTTGGGATCTGGAGGTCAAAGGTCTTTGGTCTCCATAGGAAAGATTATTGCACATCATTTTCTTTTAGTTGTGGGCCATACATCTAACTCTCAAGGCCTTCCTCCCTTCCCTTCACGGTCAGCCAATTCTGGTCTTAACAAACAACACTACGGCAATGTGGTATATCAACAAACAGGGAGGAGTAGGGTTGTATCTTCTCTGCAGAGAAGCTCTTCAACTTTGTTCCTGGGTTCAGGGCCATCAGATTTGCATAGTTGCAAATCACTTGGCTTGAGTTCTGAAAGTATATGCGGACAGTCTCAGTGGCATCTCTATCTGAAAGTGGTACACCACAATTTTGAGATGTGGGGGTTTTCTCAGTTGGACATTCATGAGAACACACACTGCCTGTCATTCTGCAGTCTACTGTATCCAATGCAGGGAGCGTTGGTTGACACATTTCAGTTAGATTGGGGCTCCCAGCTTCTTTACATTTTTTACCCCATATCCTTGATTCCTCGAGATCTGGGGAAAGTTTGCCAAGACCGGACCCAAGTCATAATAATAGCCTCATATTGGCTGAGTATGGTGTGTTACACAGGCTTTCTATTCCTCTCATTGTGCCCTCTGCTCCAGCGTTACAGAAGGAGAGTAACTTGTACATATCCTCAGAAGCAGCAAACAAAAGAGGAAGAAGATTGCGGGCAGGAGGCTTGTATTAGAGTTCTATTTCATTGTTTAGTTGTTAAAGTTCTATTCAAGTATTTTCTATGGTGCTGCTTGGAAGTGGTAAATAAAGACGTATGCATAATGCTAGCCTGCTGTCTTGCCATAAAATCAATCATATTCTAGTCAATCAGTTTTACAACAATATAGGCACCTTCAGTGGGGAGTGGTGGGGGCTCTTTGTATAGGTGGGTGTAGTTCTGTCAGGGCCAGGGACAAGTGTACACCTTTTAGTACCAGGTGAGCTCCATGGATGAGTACTCCTCCCAATGACACATCCCCACACTGCACACACATCAGCATTTTATAATTGCTCTGTCGGGGCAGAAAGTGGGGTGGTAGGGATAAAGAACAGTGTCTCCCCCCTGATCCCTGACCTTCTGGTAGGTCGCTCCCCCCTCCGCTGCAGCGCCTCCAACGCCAGTGCCTTGTGCCCTCTGCGGCCGCTCCTGCTGACTCCCCTCCCTGGTGCCACGATCGGTGTCACTGCCGCCTCCTGAGTGCCCATGCCCACCCCTCTGTCCTCTGTACCCTGACTGCCTGAGCCCCGCTTTTCTTTTTTGTTCCCCGTGTGCCTGCCTCTCCTTTGCCCTACTGGTCTTGCCCTTGAGTGTGCCTGCCTTCCCTTGGCATCGCTCTCATGGTTTCCGCTGCCGTATTTTCCCGCCGCTGCCTCCCCTGCGGCCCCACCCCCGTGCCTTTCTCTGCCCCTTTCCGCTTCCCACCTGACTCTCCCTCCCCTCCCCCTCTTCATATTGCTGCACGGCCGTGCCACCAGCACGCCAAAGGCGCGCCTAAGGCAAGCCCGTCTGTGCCCGTCCACGCCTGGACCGCGCCCAGCGCCAAAACCCCTGGCCCCCACGCCAGCGACAAAGCAGGACTCCACTACGACGCCCACACTCTCATCGCTCTCAATCACGGACGGACCTCCAACTGCTACAAAGCCACCGCCAAGCGCACCCACGCCCCTTCACCTGCCGAAACTGCACCTTCACCTGCACCAACGACGCCAAAGCACTGACAGCAACGGGATCCAACCGACTGCGATGCATCTTGCTCAACACCCACTCCGCACGCAAGCAGGCCGTCGAACTCTGGGACCTCTGGGACCTACTCTGGGGCCTTCCTGACCGAGACCTGGCTGAACGAAACCTCCGCCCCAGATATCGCAGTGGCCATCCCTGACGGATACAAGATCTCCCGCAGAGACCACACCAACGGAGTCGGAGGAGGAATCGCCATCGTCCACAAGAACACCATCAAGGTCTCCACAAACACCAACAACGCCCTCACCACCGCCGAATACCTGCACTTCAAGATCCACACTGACCCCAAGACCACCCTCAGAGGTACCCTCGTCTACAGACCGCCCGGCCCGCATCCCCAATCCTGCAACTCCATCGCCAACTTCATCAGCATGCACGCTCTGACCTCTACCAACTACATCCTGCTCGGCGACCTGTACTACCATCTGGAGAGCAACAACAACAAAACTCTTCCACCCTGGTCGGCAACCTCGCCACCCTCGGAATGAAACAGATCGTCACCACCCCGACCCACATCGCCGGCCACATGCTCGATGCCATCTTCTCCTCCAGCCCCCAAGTCACCTTCAGTCACGCCTCCGAACTCACCTGGACTGACCACCACTGCGTTCACTTCACCTTCCAGAAACCCGTCACCCACCACCTCACCCTACAGATCCCCCGCAGACGCTGGGGCAAAGTCACCATGGAACTACTAGAAACTCACCCCGCACTCAACCCACCAACCAGCTCCATCGACCTAGATGAGGGGGCCCGCACTCTCAGACTCTGGATGGAAGACTGTGCCAACACCGTAGCACCTGCTAGGCTACCCACCAATAGAGACACCAGCCAGAGAGCCAGCTGGTTCACCCCGGACCTCCTGGCCTCCAAGCGCACCTGCCAAAAACTAGAAAAAACCTGGATCAGCAATAGAACGCCCGCCAATCGAGCAGCCCACAAAGACGCCATCCGCAACCATCACCACCTCATCAGGACCACCAAAAGAGCCTCATTCACAGACCGCCTCGACAACAACGCCCACAACAACAAAGAGTTGTTCAACATCGTGAACTCTCCAATCCCAACTCCTGCACCAATGACATCCCGCCTTCACAAGCCCTGTGCGACACCCTCGCTGCCTTTTTTCACCGCAAGATCGCCGACATCCATGACAGCTTCAACCCCCGACTGAACCCTACGGACCCCGCTATGGGAAACACTCCTATCCCCACCCACCATGCCCTCCTGACCACCTGGACCGATGTCAGCACCGAAGACATAATCAAGACCATGAACACCATCTACTCAGGTTCCCCATCTGATCCTCTTTCCCACCACATCGCCAACAAGGCGGACAGCCTTATCGCACCCCACCTGCGTAACATCATCAACCTCTTCTTCGGAACCGCCATCTTCCCTGAGAGCTGGAAGCACGCCGAGATCTACGCCCTGCTAAAAAAAACTAAGGTGGACCCGAGCGACCTCAAGAACTTCCGGCCCATCTCCCTGCTTCCGTTTCCAGCAAAAGTCATCGAAAAGATCGTCAACTCCCAGATCACCCGCTACCTAGAAGACAACAGCATCCTAGACCCCTCCCAGTCAGGCTTCCGCAGCAACCACAGCACTGAGACCGCCCTCATAGCTGCCACAGATGACATCAGAATCCTACTTGACAACGGCGAGACGGCGGCCCTCATCCTCCTGGACCTCTCCGACGCTTTCGACACCGTCTGCCACCACACACTCCCCACACGCCTCTACGACGCAGGGATCCGAGACAAGGCCATGGACTGGACCTCCTCCTTCCTCACCGACAGAACCCAGAGAGTCCACCTCCCCCATTCCATTCCGGAACCACCAAAATCATCTGCGGCATCCCGCAGGGATCCTCCCTCAGCCCGACGCTTTTCAACGTCTACATGGCTTCCCTCGCTCGCATCGCCAGACGACACGAAATCAACATAATCTCCTACGCCGACGACACCCAACTGATCCTCTCCCTCAACAAGGACCACCTTACTGCCAAATCCAACCTGCACCAGGGCATGAAGGCCGTCGCCGACTGGATGGAGGCAAGCCGGCTTAAGCTGAACACAGACAAGATGGAGATCCTCATCCTTGGTCCCAACCCATCAGCCTGGGACGACTCCTGGTGGCCTGCATCACTGGGAACCCCCCGGCACCAACCAACCACGCACGCAAACTAGTGGTCATCCTTGACTCCAAGCTCAGCATGACCAACCAAGTCAAAGCAGTCTCCTCCTCCTGCTTCCACACCCTCTGTATGCTCCGCAAGATCTACAGATGGATCCCTGCGGACACAAGGAAAACTGTCACCCACGCCCTCGTCAGCAGCAGGCTCAACTACGGAAACGCCCTCTAAGCCGGAGCCCCGTCCAAACCTATCAACAGACTCCAAAGAATCCAGAACGCCTCCGCACGCCTGATCCTAGACATCCCACGCTGAGACCACATCACCCCGCACCTGAGAGACCTACACTGGCTCCCCATCGACAAAAGAATCACATTCAAACTCATGATCCACGCACACAAAGCACTCCACATGAGCGGCCCAGCCTACCTCAACAACGGACTCTCCTTCTACGTGCCCAATAGGAAACTCCGCTCCACCGACCTGTCCCTTGCCTCCGTCCCACGCATCCACAGAACCACCGCCGGGGGCCGATCATTCTCCTATCGTGCCGCCAAGACCTGGAACGCCCTCCCCCTCCACCTACGACAGACCGCAGACCTCCCGGCCTTCAGAAGACTGCTCAAGACCACTAGCAGCAGCTCACCCCCCCAACGCCTTGAGACCCTAACGGGTAAGTAGTGCGCTTTATAAATTCCCTGATTGATTGATCCGATCACCCTCCGCCTACTCAAATCTCCAGGGTTAGGCTCCATTTACTACACTTCTTCGCTTTCCCTGAGGTGGAGCGATACTGCTAGGCCCCAGTGTATGACAGGTTTCCTATATATGCATTATATATATTGTGATGCTTAGAGCATAGGGCACCAAGGACTTAGCAAGATTTATGTCCAAGCTGGTTCACAATATTCAGTGCTGTGCACCACCACAAATCTCTTCCCATTCCGATGCCAACCTCAACCCGACCACATGTCACCTTACTAGAGCTGCGAGGAAGCTCTAGCTCAAACTGTCATACTGCTACTACTGCTGCCCACAGCAATTCAAATGTGGGCAATGGCGCACTGTTGTGTAGTCTCGGAGCATCCAACCTCAAATTCATGCAGTGAGAATTAATATAGTGGCAAGAAAATGATTTTGAGATAATTGCTATGGAGATCTGGTGCATCCTAAATGGCCGCCAATATGACTATCCCGTTATTGGCTATTGAATCAGAAACATTCTTAGGGACACGTAGGTTTGGTAACTGTCTTTTTGCTACTTCTGACATTATCTAAAGGGTGGGCGTAGTAGGCGTAGTGGGGCTTCGCAAAGCTAAGCGAAGTGGGCAAAAAAGTACGCCCACACATGCACTTCGCGTAGTCCCACTACGCGCCACCCGCCTCCCTCCCGCCTTCCCTAAATGCTTAAATTACCTTAAAAATGAATTATAAAACCACTTACCTTGTCCGCTGCCTCCCCGGAGCTCCCTCTTATCCTCGCGCCGCTGGCACCACCGTCTTAGCTACTATTGCGCATGTGCGGCCACCCGCTCATACGCATTTCTCGCGAGAAATGCGCATGCGCGGGCGGCCGCGCATGCGCATTAGTATCTAAGACAGCGGCGCCGGCTGCGCGATGACGAGAGGGCGCCTCGGGGACACAGAGGATAAGGTAAGTGGTTTTATAATTCCTTTTTAAGGTAATTTAAGCATTTAGTGAGGGCGGGAGGGAGGCGGGTGGCGGGCAACTTCGCTATGCTGGGCGTAGTGTTGCCTGCTTCGCCTACTTTGCAAAGGGCGAAGTAGGCAATGTATGTTTTTGCCCTTTTTAAAGGAAAAGAGCGGTTTTTGGATCCCTAGATGTTCAATGATTTTCCAATGCTTTTGGATAATCTTTTTTATTTTGTTGGCTTTGGGATCAAAATGTCCAATAGTAAGAAAAAATTTAATTTTTTGGATGTTTACATCCAAGAAGAAGAAGGGCACTTAGAAGTAAGTCTGTATACTAAATCTACAGATCGGAACACACTATTACATTTCTCCAGCTGTCACCCACGTACATTAAAGGAAAATTTGCCCTATGGTCAATTTCTCAGGGTGAGGAGGAATTGCAGCAGAAAAGAGGATTATTTTTAAAGTGCAGAAATCTTGAGGGACAAATTGGTAGCTAGAGGGTATCCGAAAAGATTGGTTAAGAATGCCATCAAAAGAGCCTGGTTTACACCAAGAGAGGTCCTAATGGTACCTAAAGTCAAAGAAAAAGAAACTCCATTGACGTGCGTCCTCACTTTTGATCCCAAAGCCAACAAAATAAAAAAGATTACCCAAAAGCATTGGAAAATCATTGAACATCTAGGGATCCAAAAACCGCTCTTTGCCTTTAAAAAGGGCAAAAACATATGGCAATCCCTTGTAAGAGCAAACAGGAGAGAAGATGCTCCATCAAATGACTTGAGAGGGCTTTTAAATCTTCCACCTATAACAGGACATTATAGATGCCAAAACTGTGTGGAGTGTAACCAAACGGCAGACACGAAAGAGTTTGAGATAAATGGAGTGAAACATCAACAAAAAAGTTTCTCGAATTGCAATACAAGGAATACAGTGTACTGTATCAAATGCCCTGGTAACAAGGCCCATATTGGGCAGACTACCCAAATAGTCAAAAAACGCATTTTGCAACATAAATCTAGGGTAAAATGCAAAGTCCAGGGTGCCCCGGTAGTTCACCATTTTGAAACTCCCCACCATCCTGAAAAGATATTTCTTGGACAGTATTATGGGGTCGATTAGGATCGCGGACGGACTTGCGTCCGTCCGCGACCCCAGAGCAGGAGGGAACCTCCGCATGGCATGCGGAGTTCCGTCCTGTGCAATTAGGATGTGACCGCCACCCTGGCGGTCACATCCTCTATTTTTAACATTGCGGCGGGTGCAGCTTCAAGCTGCACCCGCGGCAATGTTAAAAATGCACGCATTGCATTTGCATGCAGAAAGAGGCAGGCACCGCGCGGTGCCTGCCGCTTTCTGCATGCAAATGCAGGGGGGTACCATAGGTACCCCCCATGTGCACCCCCCACCCCCCTTCACCTAGGGGGCCCGCAACGGACCCCCGCAGTGAAGTTCCGTATGCTTTTCCGCGGCGGAAAACCTGCCGCGGAAAAGCATACTTTACTGGCCATCCTAATATGGTGGACGGTGTCTGGAAGACACCGTCACCATATTAGAGCTTTTCCGCCGCGGTTGTAATCCGACCGCGGCGGAAAAGCTGCGGACGGAAACCAGGACCCACCAGCCATCCTAATCTGGCGGTGGGTCTTTGGTCAGTCCGCTGCAGATTTTCCGCATCCTCGGGGCCGGCGGTGGCTTCCGCCGGCCCCGAGGATGCGGAAAATCCGCAATCATAATGACCCCCTATGTGTGTTGGGTAAAACTAAACAAGAAGAGGTGGAATTACAACTAAACAGACTAGAGGCAAGACTAATAGAAAAATACAGAACAGCGAATAATGGGTTAAATGACAGAGATGAAATTTGGGCCCTTTTATAGAATGGGTTTAAGTGATACTTTTTCCTTGCTGTGACGGACTGTGATCGGTATATTTAGCATTGCATGTACTTAATGCATAATCTGACGATCTTAGAGATTTTATATTGTGAGGAGTGGCTGACATGGGTATTTCCTTTTTGAGATTTTCTCTACTCTCTTATTATTTTTCTAATTATTATTCTGTTCAGTTATTTTGTTGGTGCCGTTTATGAAAGTGAAATATTGTCTCCTCGCTATATGTGATGTGTCCTCTGATATTCTCGAATCAGTCACTGTAAGAGTTAATATGATAGTCTGCGTGGAGGTATAATTGTTCCTCCCGTATCGCCTAAAGAAATGGAATGGATAGTCCCTTGTTAGTGTTTACAGGGACGCTGCCACTGATGAACGAGTCCGTCTTTAGTGTCACCCAGAGGTAGGAGGTTATTTCCGGGTGAATCAACAACATAGTTGGCGTTTGGTGAAGCATTCGAAGGACCTCGCCGTGGAGGGACTTTCTTTCTATTTGCAAAGTAAGTTGGGGCTTGTTATAACTTGACTAAGTTTTGTTTAAGAGGTAATAGCCACCGGAAGTATACTGATTCTGACGGTCACTTTTTTTATACACATTCTCTACCGGTAGATATCGTGAATACAAATCAGCCCGTGAAACCTGGCCTGATGTCTTAGAGACACACGCGACGAACATTGCCCAAATAGGTAAGCCTTTACTTACGTTTTGAGAATTGGAAGCATAAGCAGGCATATGCACTTAATATAAATGGGGACTTAGCATATTCGGCCTTTATAATTATTTCTTAGATACAGTGGCTTATCATCTTTGCAGTATCCACGAAGAATACTACCATTAGGAAGAAAATAGGATACCCCTATCGGCGTGTGCTTTCACACACCACGGTAATGAACGAGCCTTGGTGGCCATTATTAAATAGGTGATCACAAGCAACTGGTTATGGATGAATAGTTAGGTTTGTTGACACGTTTACTTGATTTCTTCTTTCTTTTTTCTCCTTTTTAAAAAATCTCAAATCACGGGTGGTGCGATATCCTTGCACTGTTCTCAGACGGTTTGTGTGATTCTTTGCTATTGTATAAGGTGGATTACTTTTCGACACTTGTTCCATTTCGGGTGAATGTCAGTCCACTCACAGCTTAATTACTTGAATAAATAATTGAATATGTATATATGTAAAAATGTAGATAACCCCTGTCTTTGAGCATTTTGACAATACTTATGTGTACATAGTTATATGTGATTTTGTTTGATTCCGTAGACGGATCTTAATTAGCCCTTGTCCTGATGAGGCCCATACTCATGGGACTGAAACGCGTCGACATTTCAAGGAGACACCAGCAAAAAAAGGATATCTAGTATAATTTAAGGGCATATTATCAAGGGGGTTTATCTCCGCTTTTTTGGCTTTAAAAGCCAAGAAAGCGGAGATAAAATTATCTCCCTATTACCAAGCTGTCGCTAACACCAGTTAGTGACAGCTAAAAGGAGATAGCGACCATCTTGGGCCCCACTTTGCATGTCAGTGATATTTATCACTAATGACATGCAAAGTGGGCGTGCCAAGATGTTAGCGACTGGAAACAGTCCCTAACATCGCTATCTCCTGTTACCAACTTTTGGAGATATTCGCGCTAAGCGCGAATATCTCCAAAAGCTAACACCTGCCCTGAGCAGTTCTTAGCCATGTTATCCAATGGGAGGTGGATAACATGGCTAAGAGCATTTGCTCGATAATGCATGAATATCGCTGACTTTTCAGCGATATTCATGCATTGCGGCCGTTTTTTATCGCATTTGCGATAAACCTTGCTAATAGCAAGGTTTATCTGCGATAAAAATCGCCGATGTGCGGCGATAATTTTTGTCTCTAAACAAGTTAGAGTCAAAAATTATCGCTAGTTGTTGGTAATATGCCCCTTAATTCTTTAGGAGTTGAAGAATTGGAAAGGTTTAAATAAGCTATACCTTATTATTTTTTCTCCGCTTTATAGTTCTGGTAGATCGTGTGTTTATAGGAATGCTTGGTTAATTTTGTATAAAGCATCCTTTTCTCAAAAAATAGGGCTACAGTTTGGAAGAAAGATATATGAAAAACGTCATAAAGGTATCAATGTGTGTATATTGTGTATATATAAAATTGTGTGTATAATGATGTACATATACATGTTTGTTTTTTGTCTTTTGTAGTTGAAAGTTCAGGTATACAAATCAAAATAACCTGGAACCAATTATTCTAGTTGATGCAAAAAATATGCAAAAAATAAACAAATCAATCAGAAACGTGTATCGTGTTGTGTACCTCAGATGGACTATGGAGGACTGTAAATGAAGTAGAATTCGTTGTTGTGATGTGATATATTTCACATAGGAAGAGACAATTAATTTCTCTTATCCTTTGGAAAATAATTTGTCTTAACTTTTTTCCCTAGGCATCACCTTTCTTTAAATATTACACAAATGTGTATTGGACACATGCCTAGGATCACAATTGGTTGTGCCTCTGGACATTGATGTATTGCTGGACCCGTTAACGGCCCATGGATATTGTTGTCCCCATTGACTTCCATTGCTGATTAATGCATTTCTTGATGCTTTAACTCCTAGTGACTTGGACAACAGCTCTACGATACGCATACAGGATGCAGTCTCTCCCTCAGTGGCAGCTGTGGTAACTGGATGGAATCATCTTTGCTCCATATATCTGCTTCAAGGTGTGCCTCTGGGATTGTCTTATGTGGTTATGGACAACAGCAATGTAGTCTGCCACTCGGAGCACATGAAATTATTGGCCTTTTCCCTGAAGCAACAATTCGGCTTGTTCTATAAACAAAATTAGTCCAAAACAGTTTTTGTTTTATTTTTTATTTTTCTAGGTACCATGGCTTTTGGAGTATAATAACTTTAAGGTTTTACGAATATTTTAAACAATGTTAAGAGTAGTTTTTACCTTTTAATCCATTTTATGATATACCAGCTTTTTATATGACAGAAGTATTCTCTGTAGCATAATAACGTATGTTGGTGGGTTCTCTTAATATAACAAAAAAAGAAAGATGTCTTGAAGCCTTTCAAATGGAGTACAGGCGTCACTGTCAGAGTCACCGCCCATATGCCATTAGGAAATCTTTTTAGAATTAATCAGTGTCAAAGCTATTAGTTATTAGCCCTCAATTACTATTGCTCCTCAATGTAAACCAATTGCAGTCCTCATTTTACCTAGGCAAGCACAAAGTTATCAAATTGATTGACCAATACATTTCCACATTTTAATGCTTTTCAACGTGCAGAGCTTGCAGTATTTCTTTAAACAAAACAAAATTGGATGCTGTAGTAGCACTTCTTGTTACTGGAAATCTGATGACGCTGATGCAAGAGTAAGAGGGTGACCTGGCTGCCGTCACTTGGCAGCAGTTGCACTATTTAGTTTTCACACCTGGAATATTTGCTGTCAGACCTCCTGCCTCATCATGCACCACATTGTCCTCCTTCCTTCATCACCAAGTTCCCCATGAACTAGATAGGATCACTGACATAATATCGAGGGACATAATATCAACTAGCAAAAAAATCAGCGAAAAAATATCGACAGAGAGAATATCGACTTTGTATCTACAAACAGGTAAGTACAGAAATATTGAGTAAAAAAAATCGTTTACAAAAATATAGTTTGTAAAAATATCGACTTTATTAAAAACAATGTTAAATTAAATTAATATTAAAAATTAATTACTAAAATATACTTAAAAATACTTAAATTACCTTATAATAATTAAATATGTAATGAAAGTTAGAAAAAAAAATGTTTACAATCATATTTCTTAAAACAAATATATATAGTAACATAATATAATGCACAAATATCCAATATTATTACCGTAGGATAGCGGAAGTGTAGAAATTACTATTCCCACTCCAGAGAGTTCAACAGTACATGAGGCGTTGGTTAGCGTAGAGGTAAAAATTACTATTCCCACTACAGAGAGTGCAACCGTAGGGAAAGTGTTGGATAGCATAGGGGTACAAATTAATATTCCCACTCCAGAGAGTGCAACAGTAGAGAAAGGGTTGGATAGCGTAGGGGTAAAAACTACTATTCCCACTCCGGAGAGTGCAACAGTAGGGAAAGGGTTGGACAGCGTAGGGGTAAAAATTACTATTCCCACTCCAGAGAGTACAACAGTAGGGAAAGCGTTGGATAGCGTAGGGGTAAAAATTACTATTCCCACTCCATAGAGTGCAACAGTAGGGAAAGTGTTGGATAGCGTAGGGGCAAAAATTACTATTCCCACTCCAGAGAGTGCAACGGTAGGGAAAACGTTGGATAGCGTAGGGGTAAAAATTACTATTCCCACTCCAGAGAGTGAAACAGTAGGGAAAGCGTTGGATAGCGTATGGGTAAAAATTACTATTCCCACTCCAGAAAGTGCAACAATAGGTAAGGCGTTGGATAGCGTAGAGGTAATAATTACTATTCCCACTCCAGATAGTGCAACAGTAGGGAAAGGGTTGGATAGCGTAGGGGTAAAAATTACTATTGCCACTCCAAGAAGTGCAACAGTAGGGAAAGCTTTGGATAGCGTAGGGGTAAAAATTACTATTCCCACTCCAGAGAGTGCAACAGTGGGGAAAACGTAGGATAGCGTAGGGGTAAAAGTTACTATTCCCACTCCAAAGAGTGAAACAGTAGGGAAAGCGTTGGATAGCGTAGTGGTAAAATTTACTATTCCCACTCCAGAAAGTGCAACAATAGGTAAGGCGTTGGATAGCGTAAGGTAATATTTAATATTCCCACTCCAGATAGTGCAACAGTAGGGAAAGGGCTGGATAGCGTAGGGGTCAAACAGTGCATTTGGTCTCATAGTTGCACAATTTTTTTTCGGTGTCGGTCTTATCTATTATGTGTCAGTCCTCTCTACCATTCGGTTTAATTTTTTCACATTGTCTGGGTAAGTTTTGACCTAATATGAAGCTCATAATTTATGCCTATGTTCAGAACCTTTCCTCAGTGTTGTTGGTATTCAGAACTGCCTACATAAAAATTGTAAATAGTGAATTGAACTTGTTGTACTAATCATTAACATCGAAATACAGTGATAGGTTGTTGATACTATGTTTTAATTTTTTGCAGTGCCACTGAAGAAGGGACCCCCTGAAATGCATTGGGCCTTTTCCTCAATTTTGTTCTATAATTTTATAAAAGTCATTTTTTTGCTGTAATCATTCTAGTATGACAATTGTGTGATAATGCTTTCATAACAGTTACATGACATTTAATTTTCTCAAATTATGTATGAACTTGTTTTTGATGGTAATTTTGAAATTGCAATGAAAATGTATTGATTCAAAAAATACATGTTTATTCTTCGCAAAGAGATTTCTCCGAATGATCACTTGGTGTAAAAACAATAATCAATTAAGTTTTTCATACTTGCTATACTTTAACAAATAGTAGTGTGTTTGGTATACTAGTGGAGTTTCCACCAGTGGTTGATTATTATATTCTTAGATTTACCATTAGTGGTAGACTTGGGAATGCTTCAAAATGCTACTGATCCCCAGGTATCTTTATTTCTCCTCGTTTTCCCTTTTTTTGAGTGCGCTGCATTCTGCAGCACATATAGAAAGAGTAAAATTCCTCTCAAGATTGTCTTGGGCAGGAAGGTGTGCCTTCCTGTGCAAAAACTATCCTGCCTACAATGCAGGCACCCTTGAACCATGACACGAGGGTGCCTGCATTGGCGCTAGGCAGCCAAAAGTGTGCCAGCACTAGCAAAAGAAGGAAAGCACAGTAACATTTTAAATATGGGACATTGCTACCCTTTTTCTTTCATGCAGCACAGTGCAGTTAGGTGGCTTGCTGCATTTCGTAGCATTAAGAAATGATAAATATGGGCCATAGTTTTCATTAAAACGAATTTAGTTTTTGCAGGGCCTTTCATAGCATTGCAGTTCATAGAATCACAACAATAGAACAGACTGAGTTATAGATTGGGAGGTTACTTTAGGATGATAAATGTCACATGGTGGGTGAGTAGAGATTTTGAATGACTGTAAGAAATTGGTTTATTCGTTGTGCAGGATGTAAGTCCTGTGTACGTATAGGTCCACAATAAACTCCCTAATGAGAATGAAGGGGCGTATGTACAAGCGAATGATGGAGTGTGGCGTTAAGAAAACATTGCTAACAGCACGCTCCGCCATTCCCGAAACGCAGGGATGCTCTGTATTCACAAGAATGCTGTGCAACCCTGCATTTCTTCCAGCACTGATGCTAAACTAGCTCCCTAGTGCCAGCACAGGCACCCTTGCACCATAGTGCAAGGGTGTCTGCATTCGGGGGAATTATCTTTTATGTGGAGGAAGGTGTCCCCTCCTGCACATGAACAATCCAGAATGATGATTTGTAACCTCTTTGTGTGCTGCATTGTGCAGCACACATAGAATTAGCAAATCGTAATTCTTTTAATGAATATTTAGGTGCAGGAAGGTCTTCCTTCCTGTACATCAACAATCATTCATGGTGTTTTGCTGTTTCTATGTGTGCTGCACAATGCAGCACACATAGAAACAGTAAAAATGAGGAGAAAGTACAGGTAAGTGAACATAAAAAAATAAAACAAATGTTGTTGCGCGCACTGCATCCCCAAATGCGATGCAGTGCGCGCAACGAAATTATTTTTATTTATTTATATGTTTACTTAACTGTAATCGGCCGTAATCTATAGTTTACTACCCCCTATCCCGCCCCTCCTCACGTCACCACCCGGCAGCTACTCCCACCACCGACCGCTACTAGTATTCACGTATAACCAACCCAATGTCCCTTACCCTAGCTGCACTGGAAATCCTTGTATGTAAGTCTGAGGACTCACCCACACCTAAGGGCACTTTTAGTAAACTTTAATGCAGTTCAGGGCAGCAATTGAAGTTGCTTTGCTGTATTGGGTGAAAAAGAACACGCCAAAATGCTCTATATTTACAAAGATATGGAGTCTTTCTACTCTCTCCTTACGCTGGAGCAATGTGTGCAAGGGTGCCTGGGTTACAGCAGGATTGTTTTTTGCACAAGAAGAGACACTTTCCTGCATCAAAACAATCCTTAAAAGGCTTTTTTCTCTTTCTATGTACGCTGCAAAATGCAGCACATGCGGAAAGAGGAAATAAAGAGTAGGAATAAGCATATTTATCCTTGTTATGCCTCACTTGGGAATGTGTAGCATTTTGATGCATTTCAAGGTTTACAAGGTTTTGTAAATCTGGGAATGCACCAAAATCCATGAGTGAATGCATGGGAATGCCTATGCTCCACCCATGGAATGCCTCTCAAATTGAAATATACCATAATGAAGTTCTGGCAGCTGCCTTGAGTTATATTTCTTTAGAAAGCCATGCATCCAACATTGCGTGGCTTTCTTTGATGCACTGGCAAAGATTTGAATGCTGTATATCTTGACTCTTAACCCGTTTAGCGCGTCGAACATTCCGCCCCAGTGCGGACGTTCGATCGCGCTAACGGGATTCGGACGTCCAACCGTTGTGCGCAGCACCAGCGAGGTAGTGCACGCGACGACCATTGGACGTTCGCAGCACGCAAGGGGTTAAGGGAAAAGAGATTCTCTTTTGTTATCCACTGAGCTCCAGTAGGAGTTCACACACATAAATGCACTAGTATAGTAACACACATACACACATTTGGCCAAAAGCTGCTATCACACATTGTGCTATATTCTGTGTAGCCCCAAGAACACATCATAATCTTCTCCCAGAAACCATAGGAACCATAAATCATAGATTTTCTAGAACCTCTAATTAATAAATGTCACCCATAATGAGTACATTTCAATGAGGCAGCTGGGTGTAGTTTAAGTCAAGCTTTTCTTTTTCTTTTTGTAGATTCTTTTGTTGCTGGTTCCCCTGAAGAATTGGTTGTTAATTAGTAGTGGTTCCTTCAGTTGTGTAACTTTCTTGATTTCAAATCTGGAATGATTTACACTGATTATCTGTAGATGCAAGTGATAAACAATCAATTCCTGCTATTACGTTCATACCATCAAATAATTATCATGGACTTACTATTTGTAGCTTACTGCTTCAGTGCTGGTTGTAATTTTTCCTTTTCCAGTTTCTGTTTTTCAGTAGTTAGCTGGTTTGTGTATGGAACCCATCCAGGTGTGGAGCATGACCGTTGTGCTAGCCCATTTGTGGCCTTGCATAAGTGTTGTTGTTGCCACCACATGCTGATCTTGCTACCTCAGTCCAATTCTGTCTCTAAGATTCCTTTCTCTGCTCTATGACCTGCTAATGCTGCTGTGGCATTTTCAATAGATCAACATAAACGTGTTAACCTTTCGTTTCCTGATGACCTAGAACATTTGTACTTTGACAGGTAAGGGAACAAACAATAAGCATTTGCTTAGAAGTGACCACAATTGACGTTCGCCTTCCCACACTTCTCTTCAAATATTTTAGTCAATGGTTTCCTCATCTTGATCAAATAGAGAACAGCTTTCTACATGGAACATGCACATGGTTTTAGTTCCTCTTAAGCATGAACTCTGTGACCCAGTGTATAAAGAAGTGACTAGGAAAGAGCCCTATCTTATTGTCTAATTCAACATTAGGACAAGTCTACTTCAGTAGAACCAGAAAAAAGAAACTCTTCAGCAACAAGAGAAAAACACTTTGAAGTACCATCTTGTTCATAGGCACATGATTAATGAGTTAGCTTTCACTTCTCTTGATCCAACTAAAGTTTAGGTGGTGTTGTAGGTTTTGATAGATGCATGGTTGGGTACGCCTAAAAGGCAAGACTGCTATCTCTGTTTACTTAAATGTTTTCACAGGCACCTGGCGCACATGCAATCAGACAGCTACTTACTGACGTTCATATACAGACAGACAGACAGACAGCCAGAAGAGTCTCACAGTTATTTGCATAGATTGAATATCAAAGGAGTTACTGAAGATTTTGACTTGCTCTGCTAAACATGGCAAGAAGGAGAATAGGACTTAGACTTTACAACAGAAGACCTAATTTCTCGGGGTTTTCAAGCACCATCAAGACCATGTATTATTGCCTGATCAGTTCTTCTAGAGAACGGTGCTGCCATATTACAAATGTGAGCACACACGCAATTTGGGAAACACCAACTTGGAAGTTACAAATGGGGGTGGGGTCGCACACTACTCACACACCGGCGGTGTCGCCCCTAAGGACTCTGGTCAATGTAGGAAAGTGTTCGCGATGCATCATCTTTCGATCTTCTGCTATCTTCGCAGTCTTCGCCATCCCTGGACACGTGTTTCGGGGTATTACCCCTCATCAGCAGGGATAGGCAGTGTTCTGGGGTTGCCGATGGCTGCCAATATCTGCCAGGTATAGTACCACTCCGGCGCGTAGGTGCGGGATCCCAGGCTCGTCAGCCCGCTGCTCAAGGGAGCTTTAAAGTTACAAATGGGGGTGGGGTCGCACACTACTTACACACCGGCGGTGTCGCCCCTAAGGACTCTGGTCAATGTAGGAAAGTGTTCGCGATGCATCATCTTTCGATCTTCTGCTATCTTCGCAGTCTTCGCCATCCCTGGACACGTGTTTCGGGGTATTACCCCTCATCAGCAGGGATAGGCAGTGTTCTGGGGTTGCCGATGGCTGCCAATATCTGCCAGGTATAGTACCACTCCGGCGCGTAGGTGCGGGATCCCAGGCTCGTCAGCCCGCTGCTCAAGGGAGCTTTAAAGTTACAAATGGGGGTGGGGTCGCACACTACTTACACACCGGCGGTGTCGCCCCTAAGGACTCTGGTCAATGTAGGAAAGTGTACGCGATGCATCATCTTTCGATCTTCTGCTATCTTCGCTGTCTTCGCCATCCCTGGACACGTGTTTCGGGGTATTACCCCTCATCAGTAAGAATAGGCAGTGTTCTGGGGTTGCCGATGGCTGCCAATATCTGCCAGGTATAGTACCACTCCGGCGCGTAGGTGCGGGATCCCAGGCTCATCAGCCCGCTGCTCAAGGGAGCTTTAAAGTTACAAATGGGGGTGGGGTCGCACACTACTCACACACCGGCGGTGTCGCCCCTAAGGACTCTGGTCAATGTAGGAAAGTGTTCGCGATGCATCATCTTTCGATCATCTGCTATCTTCGCAGTCTTCGCCATCCCTGGACACGTGTTTCGGGGTATTACCCCTCATCAGCAGGGATAGGCAGTGTTCTGGGGTTGCCGATGGCTGCCAATATCTTCCAGGTATAGTACCACTCCGGCGCGTAGGTGCGGGATCCCAGGCTCGTCAGCCCGCTGCTCAAGGGAGCTTTAAAGTTACAAATGGGGGTGGGGTCGCACACTACTTACACACCGGCGGTGTCGCCCCTAAGGACTCTGGTCAATGTAGGAAAGTGTACGCGATGCATCATCTTTCGATCTTCTGCTATCTTCGCTGTCTTCGCCATCCCTGGACACGTGTTTCGGGGTATTACCCCTCATCAGTAAGAATAGGCAGTGTTCTGGGGTTGCCGATGGCTGCCAATATCTGCCAGGTATAGTACCACTCCGGCGCGTAGGTGCGGGATCCCAGGCTCATCAGCCCGCTGCTCAAGGGAGCTTTAAAGTTACAAATGGGGGTGGGGTCGCACACTACTCACACACCGGCGGTGTCGCCCCTAAGGACTCTGGTCAATGTAGGAAAGTGTTCGCGATGCATCATCTTTCGATCTTCTGCTATCTTCGCAGTCTTCGCCATCCCTGGACACGTGTTTCGGGGTATTACCCCTCATCAGCAGGGATAGGCAGTGTTCTGGGGTTGCCGATGGTTGCCAATATCTGCCAGGTATAGTACCACTCCGGCGCGTAGGTGTGGGATCCCAGGCTCGTCAGCCCGCTGCTCAAGGGAGCTTTAAAGTTACAAATGGGGGTGGGATCCCGCACCTACGCGCCGGAGTGGTACTATACCTGGCAGATATTGGCAGCCATCGGCAACCCCAGAACACTGCCTATCCCTGCTGATTATTATTATTATTATAGGGGTTTGTAAAGCGCCTGGTGACGCCTCCCGGCGTGTCCCCGCGCTGTGGAGAGAGAAGTATTTGAGGGGTGGAAGCCAGAAAAAACAAGCTATTGGAGAGTAAAAAGATGAGTTTTTAGCAATTTTCTAAAGGATGTCTCATTTTTTTCCTGTCTGATATTCATGGGGAGGGTATTCCACTTCTTAGCCGCAAGAGTGCGAAAGGACCTGCCTCCCAATCTAGCCTTTTTTGGGCGCGTTGTTATGAGTAGACCTGTTCCCTTGGAGCGTAGGGATCTGTTGGGTTCATAGAGCGAAGCTAAATCAGACATGTAGGAAGGGGCTTTATGATGAATGATCCTGTGGCACCAGAGGAGTGCCTTGAATACTATCCTCTTGCTGATAGTCCGCCGGTGTGTGAGTAGTGTGCGACCCCACCCCCATTTGTAACCAACTTGGAAGTGATGCTTTTTTAGTGCAATCTCTATGGCACCTTTTTGGAGGAGGCAAACAGGGTGCCACGCCTCCACCACCAGTGAAAATGGTTACTGTGATCCCAAATGGCAGACTGTGTTTATCTTCGGTGAAAGATAAAGTGGTAGTTAGACTCTCTTATTTCAACATGCACAGGGCACACCCATAGTGTGGCTCATAGCCACAAACCAAGACTGTGCAATCACTCTGTAATCGTGCATATAATTTCTGTCACTTAACATTGTTTTTTATTTCGTTTTTTTCAGGTCATTTTGTACTTTGTATCTCTCAATCTAATTATATGTACCTTTTGTTTTTTTTCCTTCAACAGGCTATAGATGGCTATTTCAGCGAGGAATCAGAAGATCAACATATACCGATATATCGTTTTTATTTCTGTATTATGTGGAATATGGATTTTGTATTTGTTTATAATAGCTTTAATATTTCTTTCTGTATAGTTTATAATAGTTTTGATATTTCAATCTGTACCTTGGCAAATAGAAATAAAAATGTGAGACATAAACACCATAAGAAACAGAATTGAAAATAAAATTTTTAATAAATAGGTACCTTCGGTTACTCGTATTTACCTGACTTACTGTAAATTGAAACTTTCAAGCAAGTTGGCATTTGAATAACGTAAATAAAAAAAACAATGTGTTGAAAGTACCAAAACTGATATATGTCCAGATTAGTTGAAGGGAGAGAAGAACTATGGGGGTGGTCAATATTTCAGAGATTCACCATGTGATTAGAAGATCAGAATATATCATCATCATTCAGATATGAAGCCCCTAAGAGAACATATAGTCAATCAAATGCAATGATTAATAATGGGTCATCCCGCTGTATAAGAAGAAGACAATCCCTCAAAACCTTCATAAATGTCTGAAACAGGCTCCTTGTTTTTAGGGTCATATAATACCAATAAGCATAGATTTCTAGGTTGAGCCTGCGCAGCACATGCGCTGCTCTGCGAGGCATGCTGTATTGAGGAAAGGAATAAAATAAAAACTCCACTGATTTCCCGCCCATCTTTTCAATTGGTTCCTGGTACAGTCCTTTCAAAATAATTGCTTTTGATTAGTGAATAGGCCCACTAGTCCCTCCTTGGTACCACCTTGTCTGCATTTGTAACCTCCACATGACGACTGGACTTTTTACTTGTGGTCTTTCACGGTCTGCTTTATCTAGTCGGTCAGCACAATTTTCTTTAATGGTAATTAATGTAAAGAGCACAGAAGGCTCGCCAGCTTTGGCAATGGGGGCTGCTTCTTTTTAGGGTATTTGCAACGTGCTAGGCGAGCATTCATTTTCGCTTAATGGGCGTCGATATAAATATGCCCCAACCCACTGCACAGACACCTTGCGAAGCAGGCCCAGTTAATTGGAGAAATCTGTGGACGCTTCCGCCATTGTTTTCACTTGTGGCTCACAGCACAACTTTATATTTTTTCTTCTTCAATTTGTTTACTTAATTTTCAGCAGTAACAATGGTGGATGCGCAGGTATGCGCAGCTTACCAAAACTGTTTTTAGAGCTTCCTCCATGTTGCATTGTTGCCCCTCCCTCCTCCATCCATGCCCTTTGTGTGGCTTCATTTAAAAAAAAATATTAATTAGCAGACGCAGTTTCCATTTTATGATGTATACGTTTTTTTTTCTTTTTTCCTATTGGGGTAGTCCACAGCTTCTGTTAAACTCCCTCATGCATCTCCAGCACACACAATGCAGCTTCTCAAGTTGCAGACCCACCTTCGCCGCTTTCAGGATTGCAACCCAGCCATGGACGAGGGGGGGAAGGAAGAGAAAGGATCCATGAACCTCCCAGGGTGCGGGTCAGAACGTGGTTAAACTAAACACAGACGTGGAAGAGTTGTGTATACATATAAGGTATTTTTAATTTATATTTATTAATCATTTTTGATCAAACATACTTGGTACTTTGAGTCTATTTTTTTATTTGTGGCTCACGTTTATTTTGACCCTTCCCTCGCAGTTGCCTGTTCTGTCTTCAGCAGGCGACCTGCCTTTAGAGAGCTGTCTCCTCTTTCTCATGGGTTGGGCAACTAGCAATTCAAATGTTTTATTTGTATCTATTTTTTTGCATTAGATTTGAATTACACACTGCTCTCTTTTTTTAGTGAACTAAACTACCTGATCTTCTGCCTTGCAAACTGAGTCACTTAAAAACGTTTCACTCACATTAGTCTTTAATATGTCATAACGACCTGATGCGCGTCCTCTGTGATATGCTTGTTAGACTATGACTGCATATTTGTGTGGCTCATCCTAATTAATTACAAGCATTTGCCATGCAATAGGTCTCACATTTATGAGAGTATGAGCAATTGGCATAGTAAATGGCAATGCTTTTTATTTATTTGTTGGTTTTTAAAACATTAATAAAAGGCATTGTCATTTACAAAGCCAATAGCTTAAACCCTAGAAAATGCGAGAACTATTGCATTGCAAATGCTTGTTCCCTATTGGATTCCATCTGGTGATCATCTAAGGTAGAAAATCTCAATGCATGTGCGAGATCATGGAACAAACATTTAAAGACAGTTTCTAATTTTTATCACTCCAATCAAAAAGGAAACATGCTCGTACACAAACATTTACATTTTGCCCTTTTTCATCACAAAATGCATCCTCTCATGCAAATTGGACACAATAACTAGAAACAGTGCTTAATGCTGGTTTTGCCTTTTGCCAAATTTTCCAAAATGTGTGCTGAATTCAAAGTAATTACACCAAAGCAAATTATATGTATTTCACCCACATATCACCACAACATTTTTTGCATGAAGATATTCTGCTGATGTGAGTCCTGTCTGTGCCCAAAAAATGTGCAGATTAAGATTATGGGAATCAAAATCTGCCACTTGTGGGTTCAAATTTACAAACATTTTGCGATGGGCTTGCATCATTAAATGACACAAACCATTGCAAAATATTTCTTTTGACTTTACTTCCCAGTGCAAACCTTGTTTTGTGCTGGAAAGGTAACTCAAATTTGTGCAAAGCAGTGGTTTGCATTGTTTTGCATTACTTTGCTTTGGGGGCATTCCATGGGTGAGACATGGGTGTTGCCAAGCAACCACCCGTGGGATTTAATGCAACGTCATATCTACTAACAATTGAAGACAGGGTTGCAAAAAATAATATTTCTTTGACATTGGAGTCAACTTGGAGAAATGCTTGTATTTCTCTACACTTTTCTGACTTTGCATGTGCACTGCACTGTGCAGCAGACATCCAAATTTGTCCAGGCATAGTATTTTACACTGGACAGGTTTCCTTCTAGTAAAAACCTATGCTAGACATGACGCAAAATCCTTTGTACTAAGGTGCAAAGGTTTGTGTGTGGCACCTGGCAGCCTGACTGTGCACCAGCCCTAGAAGGACAGTTCCATGTTTTAGTAGATATGGTGCTTTAGTGCTCTCTGTCTTGTAATGCAGGGCAGCAGCTTTGGTCTAATCTTGCACAAGTAAAAAAATTGCATTTGAACCACTGAGCAGTTTTATAAAGACTTTGGTTTCTGCACTGCATTGTGTGACCTGTTCGTAAATCATTACAAAGCAATGGGGTAAACCTGTAGGGTCATGGGACCTGTGTAGGAATTGGAACAAAACGCAGGGGTCCCAGCGACAACCTTTCAATCAATTATTACTTAGTACCCATTATTTTAATTACACCTCAACAAACTGAGTTGCATTAAAATGTTTATTAAGGGCGTTAGAAGATCATTACAGTTTATAACATTTTATATTATACAGTTGCTCCACAAACAGTGGAAAGGGTGAGAATAGAGGTGCTCATGAAAAAGTGAGGAGTGTAAGAATAGCACGTGAAGATATGGTATTTACAATATATAAAAAGATATACTGAACGTGACCTGACTTGGAGATATTTAAATGTCATAAGTTCATTCCACAGTTTTGTAGATACATCATTGGCATCATATGTTATCTAGATGTGGAAAAGAAATCAACTTCAGGTAAGCCGATATTGGAAAGTCGATGTTTCCAACCCCCTAAAGTGGTGTGGCGGCAGATCGTTCTCCCACCTCGCCGCCAAAACCTGGAACACCCTCCCCATCCTTCTAATTCAGACCCAGGACCTACTCACCTTCAGGAGGCTACTCAAGACCTGGCTATTCGAGCAGTATCAGCACCCCTCCAGCCCAGCGCCTTGAGACCCTCACAGGTGAATAGCGCGCTTTACAAATGATTGATTGATAATAAATCTCTCATAACAGGAGGAACCAGGAGTTTATTAGACAGGTCCTGCTCACGTACTCCTAACTCATGTATGTGAAAGTAAGGGGGTATGCAGTTCCTAAGTGCAGGGGAGAGTTCAGGTATTTTAAAGAATGCCCCTACTCACCCCAGATGATGTCATGCTTCATCATTGAGCCTACTCCTCATCAGGCCAGTGCTGCAATGCCCGACGGGCACTCGCGACGAGGCTCTATTGGCGGAGATCTTTTGAGGATGAAGCTGTATGGTGTGTGCGAGTATGTGGGCTGGGTAGTGCGGTGAGTGTGCAATACGATTAAAATAGGTCTAAGGTAACTCCTTCAAATAATTTTATTCCTAGGGGGCACTAGCCTAACTAAAATAAAGTAGCCCCAGCTGGTTAAAATGATACTACAGGGCACGTGTGGTGTGTGTGGTCGACATGTTTCATGCCAAAGATAGCCCCTAGCAGGACCGTGTTTGAGAAATTAATCTTTACCTCTAGCACTACCTCATTACTGGTTCATGGATTTGCATGGTGTAGTAGTAACCAGCCTTGGAGTTGAAAACCAGGTCAAATTTGGCATAGTGATCTGAGAACTGAAAAAGACGGATAAAAACAAGAACCAAAAAGTAGACCTGTATTAGGCGATTTTTTGGCAGCATTATCGTAGTGATTTAATTACACAGTGGGTCCTTGGAATTGTCGCCGAGGTGAGCGAAAAGAAGGACATCTAGTGATAGGAGGTATCTCTGATGCTTGGCTGATCGCTATCCCTTGTATCTTGCCTATGCGACTGACTGATAGTTAAACATTACTTATTTAAACATTGGGAAACTCCCATGTGATACGACCGCAATAATGTGCTGTGGGCATCTGATGTCTCAGTAGTGAAGTGGTCCATTCTCATATTAGTGGACTTTACTTTTATAATGAGTGCCTAATCGCATAACATGCGCTTTCCTAAAACATGCCCTTTCTTTGCAGGGTCACATCGGTATCATACTCGGGACTGTACACTAGTCGTACAAGCAAAAAAAGCAGAAAACAACAACACGAATAGTGGAGTATAGAACAACAGGAGTTGTTACCATGTATGTGTGAACATAGTCAGAGGCAGCAACCCTGGATAACCGCCTGACCCCTAGGTGTTGCCTTGTACAGGTGCACACATTTTTTCTCAGCAATCTAAGAAACACATAAGCTTAGGATTACAGGATTTGGTCACCAACATTATTATTATTTTCTTTTTTACTATTACTGACTTGCCACACCATTGCACATACACACATCCGAAACATTTATATGATTTGTCCTTTGTTCTTGAATAAAATATTGATCATTGACCATATTATTTGTTAATTGTTTTCTATGACATTGCAGAGGTTGTGATTCTGTGGGCATTTTCCAAATTTCATAGCATAATGAGTGAGGTAAGCATTGGCTATATGTCTGATTGAAATGATATTACTATTGGCACACGACAAAAGATCCAAACACAAACATAGTAATGACTAATATGTCATACTTTACAATTTAGTTGGTATTTTTAATTATCTGTCTTCCTCACCAATGAGTAGGCCATTCCCGTATCTGCAATTCTTGAACTGCTCATTGATGGTACTGTGGTGAAATATATGTAGACATGATGGGTACTTCCAGTATACTTGGCAAAGACATTGATGAACACTCCGTTTTGATCCACTGTTAAATGGATGTTGATTCAGTACCTGTTTTTGCAGTTTCTGTAAAAGTGCATTGCAAATGCAGGTGGCACACTTTGCACATGTGGAAAATCAATTGCACCAAGCACATGAGGGAATCCAGCTATCTTGCTGATGTCATTTGAAAATATCCTGAGGTCGATATTGTAGCACAGACATCAATTACATGTTTAGTTCGGTGGCATTGGTCCAGGCAGTTTCTGGCTGGAGACTTGGCACTATCTTCTCCAACATTTCTATGATAGACACCCTCTTTAGTCTGTATAGGTGGATGACCTCCTCCCCCCTGAGTTCAATGAGGGCTATGCGCTGATGTAAAACACCTTCCTTCCTCCTTCTCTGCCTACGTGGTTGTCTCCTACCTACTGGCCACCTCCATGGCATAGATGAGCTTCCCAAAGTGTACTGTAATGGTGAGATTGATATCATACACTCACTATGTCATGCCTGTGTTGACAATGCCCAACAATGATGCATTTCTATTGTTGTGTTACACTACTCCACAATGCGTGATGCAGTGATACAATGCGTTAGATTTGCATTGAAATTTACACGGGAACACTTATATTGCATAAATTAATTCCTATGTGACAAAGCCAGATTCAGCGCAGCAGTTCCACCATGCAATTGACTGAAAATGACACTTTAGGGCTCTTGTGTTTCTTGATAAATTTAACTTACTGCTTGTGGTGCCCTTGCATCACACTAAGTGACATAAGGCTGACACAAGCCAGTGATAAATTTGCCCCTGGATTTCAGAGGGGTAAAATCTGCTATTCCCACTCCAAACAGCCTAACAGTAGTGAAAGTGTTGGAATTTGGAGTGGCAAAATGTATTACTTCCACTCCACTCTGCAACAGTTCGGAAAGTGTTGGATTTCAGAGTGGTGTAGTGTATTATACCCACTCCGAAGAGCACTACAGTAGGGAAAGTGTTGGACTTCAGATAGGTTATATTTACTATTCCTACACCAGTCTATGCAACAGCAAGGAAAGCACTGGACATCAGAGGGATAAATATACTATTCTCACTGCAATCTAAGCAACAGCAGGGAAAGCTTTAGAGCTTGGAGGGGTTACATTTACTATTATTACATGTTTGAATAACCCTATTAATTTAAAATACATTTTGACAAAATAAAAAGAATTAATTAAATTAAAAAACATTATTTACTATTTTAATATTAATGAATTACTATTTTAAAAATAATTGTAATATTTGAATACTATTTTTAGTTTTTACTTAATTTACTTCCCACCCCATATACTTACAAGTCTAGTAGCCCACACCTAAAATAAAGCTAAACTAAACAAGTATATCCAAATTTGCATAGTTATTCATCAATTAATTATCAATTATTAATACATTATTAATTATGTATTAATTATTGAACTCCACACCTTTTTCCCCTACAAACCCAGCAGGCCACACCTAAATATATAACTAAAATATATAGAGTTTACACAATTTACATAATTAATAATCAATTAAATAACTAATAAACAACGATTATTTAATTATTAATTAATTATTACTTTACTCCCCACCTTAAACTCCTAAAAACCTAGCGACATACACCTAAGACATAACTAAAATATATAAGTATTACGCAATTTACATGATCAATTACATAATTCTAATTGTTAATTATTTATTACTTAATTAACTTTTACCCGAGACCCCTAAACACCTAGCATCCTGCATCTGAAATATGACTAAAATAAATCAGTATTACATAATTTACATAATTAATATCACCAGATAACTAACTGAAATGTTTTAATTAAATATGACTTGACTTTGCCTCCTATCACCCTGCAAACCCAACAACCTGCTATGACACTATAAATTACTTTTAAGAATTTAATATACATTCTAAATCACTATATTAAAAAAATATTAACAATTATACAAAAAATAGAAACACAAAATTAATATGTGAACTAAAGCACGTTAACATATTTAATCAATAATATTTTTTGCAGCTATATTTTTCAAAATAATAGTAAAAACAATTATATTCTTAAAAACAATATTACTTACCTAAAAACTATATTCTTGATAATTGGCATGGCCCTGTTTGTTGGAGTCGGTGTCAGCTCACGCTGACCCCCCCTGAGCCCTCCCTGAAAACATCCGCGTATTCCTCAGTTCTACGGGGTGGATTAATTAACGCACGATCCCTTTCCAAGAATGCCCAGAACATTAATGATCTCATCGTGGAGACTAATCTTGACTGGCTCTTGGTCACAGAAACGTGGCTAAAACCCTGGTGTAACCCCGACTTAGCCATAGCCCTCCCGCAGAACTTTCTCATCCAACGCTTGGATAGATCTGAATTACGGGGAGGGGGCCTCGCTATTATCTACCGTAATTCTCTTAAGTGCTCCACTCAAGAATTGGCGGATATTAAAGGGGCAGAGGCGCTAGCCTTCTCTTTGGGCATCCATGACTCTTTTACCTTTTCTGGCGCCCTCATCTATCGCCCTCTGGGACCTCCAACAAAGTTCCTGGAAACTGTGGGCGATGCACTGAGTGAACTAGCACTTAGATTCTCCCATTTCACAGTACTGGGTGACTTAAACTTGCATTTAGACTCCCTTAAAGAACCTGGAGTGGGTTGCTTTATGGACATCATTGATGTGCTAGGACGTACGCTTCTGACTCGGGAACCCACTCATCTGGCGGGACATCTACTGGATTGTATTTGCTCTAATTCCACTAACCTGAGAGTTAAATCCCCCAGCCCCCAGACTTGGACCGACCACTTTTTCATCCCTTTTCATATCGTACTGAACCCTACATCTATCACCACCTCTATAATAAGTACTAAAAATCCCAAAGTTAAACCCACTCCTAACTGGAAAGTACTACCCAGTAGACCTGATGTTGTAGGACAACTAAAAGCCAGTATACCGGCTCCATCCGGCCATACCTCTGCAGATAATCAGACCTTTTGTGACTGGATTGCCAGAGCGGGGGCCTTGTTAAGCTCAACCAGCAGTAATAATTCAAGAACCATTAAGACCAAAAAAGGTACCCCTTGGTTCTCATTGACCTTGAAATTAGAACTGGGAGAGATAAGAGCACTGGAACGGAGGTAGCGTAGAAACTATGATGCCACCGCCCGTAATACCTATAGGTCAGCGAGACGGAAGTATCATGCTGGAATAAAATCTGCTAAGAAAGCCCATTATTTACAGGCCCTTTCCACGGCGGGCCAGGGACAAAAAGAAATCTTCAAGATTGTAAAGGACTTTATGAATCCATCAGCTCTATCGCAGGAGATTCCCCCTTCTCAAGATCTTTGCAATGCGATATCTGATTATTTTGACAACAAGATCCTTACCATTGTGAAGACTTTCCCTTCAGGACCAACTATGTCGGCGGTCTCTGAACAGTCAGGGGAGATGAAGACCTCTGCCCGTCTGGAGGAATTTGCCCCGGTATCTCTTGAAGACACCTCCAAGGCTATTCTGGCCAGCAAATCTGGATCCCCTTTTGACCCCTGTCCCCCTCTAGTGTTACAGACCCTAGTAGAGATGGTTAATCCTATAAACAGTAGGATTATTAATTCATCTTTAGCCACGGCAGACATTCCCAACGATTGGAAGCTTGCAGCTGTCAAGCCTCTCCAAAAAAAGGCACTAGCTGACCCTACCACTCTTTCCAACCTGCGCCCTATCTCCCTGCTTCCTGTGCTGTTCAAACTGGCAGAAAAGTTCGTTAATAGTCAACTGACGAGCTTTCTGGAGAAGAACAACATTCTCCACCCTAACCAGTCAGGGTTTCGGTCAGAACACTCTACCGAGACGGTCCTGCTATGTACAGCAGCGACCCTACGAGCGGCCATGGATCAGGGAAAGAAGGCTGTCCTAATCCTACTTGACCTGTCGGCAGCCTTCGATATGGTCTCACATAACATCTTAGTGGACCATTTGGCTGCCGCAGAGATAGGGGGGCAGGTCTTGGCCTGGCTCAGGAATTTCTTTAGCAGTAGACGCCAAGTCACAGTGTTGGGTCAATACCAGTCTGAAGCAAAGGTCATCAGCTCAGGGGTCCCTCAGGGCTCGAGTCTAAGTCCTGTACTTTTTAATCTGTACATGGTACCCCTAGTGGAACTGATCGCATCATTTCAGATCAGTTCAATATCATATGCCGACGACACCCAACTCATCCTGGTGTTGGATAGGGAACGGCCGGGTGCCGAGGAAGATCTTAAGGAATGTCTAGCAGCAACATTTAAATGGATGACCAACAATCATTTAAAATGTAATGCTGGAAAAACAGAAATCCTGCCATTTGGGAGTCATAATCTGTTCTCCCCAAAAATGTGTTGGCCTGCGGATGCAGAAGCCCCTCCCAACACAATTACATCTGCTCGCAATTTGGGCATCAAATTCGATGACCAACTGTCTTTTAAACATCAAGCGGTGGCAGTAGCTGGGACGTGCTTCCAGATTATAAAAGCTTTGAGGAAGTTCTTCGATCTTCTCCCGTTGTCGGCCAGAAACACAGTTGCAGTGGCCTTAATAAATTCCAGGTAGGACTATTGTAACGGCTTATATGCTGGAGCTAACAAAACCGTTCTCCACAGGTTACAAATGGTCCAAAATGCAGCGGCCCGCCTTGTATTATGCTGGCCTCACAGGTCTTCAGCCTCAGCAGCACTTAACACACTCCACTGGCTACCAATAGGTAAAAGAATCCTGTTTAAGATCCTTATAATTACCTTCAGGGCATTCCATCAGCAAGGTCCAAAATACCTATGCAATGGTTTTAAAAGATACCACCCGACACGCTGTCTGAGGTCTGCCAGTCAGAATCTACTTACAATTCCTCGATTCAAGCCGGTAACAAAAGGTGGCAAATCCCTTTTTGTATTAGGTACCAAGGCCTGGAATAAGCTCCCGCCCTTTTTACGATCACTGTCCCAAGAAACCCATTTCAGGAAGGCACTAAAAACTTGGGTCTTCTCTCTATCCGATGCGGCATGTAGGGCGTTGGTGTAATATGTGGTGTAGTGTGCAGGTCATCCTTTTCCCTCCAACCCCTCCATCTGGGTTGGGTGAGCGCCAAGATACTCCTTGGAGTGAAAGTAGCGCTATAGAAGTGTCTTTTACATTACATTACAATAGTTTTGCATAACGATATTTTTGTATCACAATATTTCATTTCCAATATTTCTGTCTGACAATATTAACAACTCAATAGTTTATCCAAACACACTTTTCTTGAATGTTGAGTACCTACGTTTGTTCCTTCAGGTTCATTAATGGTATCAGTCGTTACATTAAGTATGGAATCACCCCCGACATCATGGAAGATCTAACCAATGTTATATATTTCCTCAAGGTTCACGAAACAACGGTTATGTCAACTTCACAAGAGGTGGAACTATAATCTTAAATGGTGAATGGCCATTTAGGAAGGAAAATGTTCAAAAGTGCTCATTCAGTGCAAATGAATCAGTTTGTGCAATCTGATATTGAGACCCAAGTATTATATTATTATGGGCTGCACTGACTCAGCCTAGAGCTGAATGCCTGGTTAGTCTGTAGTGTGTAAGATTAATTAATTGAAGACACTAGTTCTCTGAGTTACACACAGCTGGATTTTCAGACTGTTAAGGTCGGAAACAGTGAGCAAGGGGGGCCTTTTCTGAGTTGTGCTGTCTAAAATAGTGCAATAACTAGGAGAAATATTGGGTTACATGACTGCACTTTAGACAATGCAAGCACATACATTAATAAGCAGTCAGCTCTGCGCTGGGCCCGTTCAGCCCACCATGACACAGCACCAATACCTAGGCCACAAGTTACTACACTTTGACGCAATGCTTCACAGCAGGGGAAGTTGCTGTTCTGTGTTACGTCATTGGGGGATAGCAGAAATGTGCCATCTATACTAAGATAGGGCACAGTTCTCTCTCGTAGGGCTGGTGCACTTCTGGCTGCCTAGCACCATCACAGGTACACTTGCACCATGATGCAAGGCTCATGCATTGTGGTTATGAGAGTTTCTGTGCAGGAAGGAATATCTTCCTGCACAAAAACAAACACAAATTTAGAAGGCTTATTCTTTTCTGTATGAGCGCTGCACAATGCCCTCAAATGCAAAGAGAAATTAGCATGGAGAAATAAAGGTATTACTCCTCATTACACCTGCTTTGGTTTGGCACACCATTCTGGGAAAACACATGTTTACTGACTTCATAACATGTGTTTGCCTTAGAATACATGGGTGGATGCATGGAAATTCCAATACTCCACCCATGTAGCACCTCCCTGGTAGAAGGCAATCAAAGGCAGCACTGTTTGCTGTGTTGCTTTACGTTTTTTACAAAGTCATAAAAAGCCATGCAAATCAGGTTCTGCGTGGCCTAACAAATACCCAAAAAATTGATGCAACCCTGTGCCCTAATCTTGATGCTTAAAGTAGCAGATAGTAGTGAAAGGTGTAAATATGCACCCCCATGGTCAATTGATATAAAGTGCAGAGGGGAGAATAACTCTTTCATAATTCTCTGCCACATACTGAGAATTTGTTTACCAGTGGCAAAAAAAATAAACATCAAATTGCAAACTACTTTGGGCTCCTTTTTAGGTTTCGCCTCGCCGAAAGGCTGCGCAGCAGACTTTCGCGCAGGGCGAAAGCTTATGTCTAGAGATGTGTACTCATGTCCCACCCCGCTATTTCATTGGCTAGCTCCATAAATGGAGGCTAGCCATTGGAACAGAGATCTGTCCGTCATGGCCGGAGCAGATTTGTGGGCGTTCCGGCCACTTTTACTCATCCCGCCCCCATGCTATCGTCATGCGGCGGTGGGCGGTGTTTATTTATTTTTTTTAGAGCTTTGTTTTCCACCATTTCGGAAGTGTCCTTTGCATGGGTGGGTTGCGCGATGTCCCGCTCTCCATTCCCGCCCCCCTCCCGCTGTCCGTGTGCCCGTTCCTGCCCCCCTCCCGCTGTTCGTGTGCCCGTTCCTGCCCCCCTCCCGCTGTCCGTTCCGCCCCCTCCCGCTGTCCGTGACTTTCCCGCCCCCCCTCCCACTGTCCGTGTGCTTTGCTCTCCTCCGTGGAAGATCCTTGGCTGGCAGTCACGCCCGGGACTCAGACTGCTCACGGCTACTGTAGCACCAGCAACCCACGGGCTCTACACACAGCTCCAGCCATGCCTCTGGAGTTCCAGCTGTGCCCGGGCCGTGCCATCGGCGGCGACCACCCCTGCTTCATCATTGCCGAAATTGGGCAGAACTACCAGGGGGACCTGCACATCGCCAAGAACATGATTAAGATGGTGAAGGAGTGTGGAGAAGATTGCGCCAAATTTCAGAAGAGTGAACTCGAGCATAAATTTAACACTGCTTTGGAGAGACCTTACACCTCCAAGCACTCCTGGGGAAAGACATATGGAGACCACAAGCGCCACCTGGAGTTTAGCCACGATCAGTACAGGGAGCTGAAGAAGTACGCCAAGGAGATCGGCATGGATGAGATGGCCGTTGAATTCCTTCATGAATTGGACGTTCCTCTTTTTAAAGTAGGATCTGGGGACACCAACAACTTGCCGTTAACCCGCCCCCCTCCCGCTGTCTGTGTTTCTCCCGCCCCCTCCCGCTGTCCGTGTTTCTCCCGCCCCCCTCCCGCTGTCCGTGTTTCTTGACCCTGCCTCGCGACAAAAGGGCTGGCGGCTGTAAGGCGCCAACCGCTGAGTGGGGGCAGAGCCGGCGGCGGTGCCCCCGAAGACTAGTCCGCAGGCAGTGGAGGTAAGCATGGGGGCAAGGCTGATAAGGCCTGGAGAAACTTGCTCTGGGGGGGGAATCGATGGTTACCGGGGCTATTGCTCAGTAGTAGAGCACAGGATGTGCAGTCGGAAGCCAGGTTCAAACTCCCCCCTGCGAGTTAGTCAAGCTACGCAGAAATGCTTTGTTTTTTAATATTCTCACCATAGGGCGCTTGTCTCCTTGCCGGGTGGCCACAGGGTTCTAGAGCGGCATGCCGACCGTGGCCAACCGGGGCCAGTGGCATCAGGTAAGGCGCACTGTTTAGGCGGGAGACTCCAGAGCTTCGCACACCCCTCCCTCAGCGGAACTATTTTGGGCATGCTCCGAGGGCAGTTTAGACTTAAAACAGAGGGGGCAGGCTCGAATGCGCAGCTTACACGACATAGCTTATTGCCAGGAGCACAGGGTAGTTTGACTTCTAGTAAAATACTTTTCCAGCTATCTTCAATGAGCTTTGATCTAGGCAGATGACTTGTAGTTTGAATTATCTCGGATGTTTACCATGTTTAGTAAAACCGTGGCTCTGTGTGTGTTGCTGGTTCTGTGTGTGTGTGTGCGGCTGGCTCTGTGTGTGTGTGAGTGCGGCTGGCTCTGTGTGTGTGTGGCTGGCTCTGTGTGTGTGTGGCTGGCTCTGTGTGTGTGTGGCTGGCTCTGTGTGTGTGTGTGCGGCTGGCTCTGTGTGTGTGTGTGTGCGGCTGGCTCTGTGTGTGTGTGTGCGGCTGGCTCTGTATGTGTGCGTCTGGCTCTGTGTGTGTGTGTGTGCGGCTGGCTCTGTGTGTGTGTGTGCGGCTTGCTGTGTGTGTGCGCGGCTGGCTGTGTGTGCGTGCGCGGCTGGCTGTGTGTGCGGCTGGCTGTGTGTGTGTGTGCGGCTGGCTGTGTATGTGTGTGCGGCTGGCTGTGTGTGTGTGTGCGGCTGGCTGTGTATGTGTGTGCGGCTGGCTGTGTGTGTGTGTGCGGCTGGCTGTGTGTGTGTGTGCGGCTGGCTCTGTGTGTTTGTGGGGCTGGCTCTGTGTGTGCGGCTGGCTCTGTGTGTGCGGCTGGCTCTGTGTATGTGTGTGGGTGCAAATGCAATAGGTCTCACATTTGCGAGAGATCAAACTAATGGCAATGTAAATGACAATGCCATTTATTTATCTGTTTTCAAAACCAACACATGAATACAAATGTTGTCATTTACAATGCCAATAGCTCTAACTTTTCCAAAGGCGAAACCATTGCATTGTAAATGCTTGTTTAGCCATGTTATCCGCTATTTCAAGTGGAAAAAAAGGAATTCAGAAGTAGGAGCTCTCTGTTCTCGGTGATACAAAGATTCGGAACTGCTCAACCTCAAAGCCTGTTTTTCTCAGAGGGCACAGCTGCCTTCTGGAACTTTCTGCATGTTCCTCTGAGGACCAATGGGCACATGTACGAAGCATGTATGCTTTTGGAAACAGCTAATCGCGTAGTTTCTGACTGCAAAAATGCTTTTACATATATACAAAACACAAATGCGGTTCAATAATAAGTTACTGACTCGCAATTTGGCTTTGCGATTTGGTATTTAGAAGCAGGGCCGGACTGCCTACCGGGCAGTTGTGTGTGCTGCCGATCTGGGGGCTGTTTTCGTTGATAGGGACCTGCGTGTGAAAAACGAATTTTGTTTTGCTTTTTTTATTTCTATGTGCACGCAGGTCCCCATCAACGAAATAAGCCCCCACCACAGAGAAATTAGCCCCCAGCTCGGCAGCACACACAACTTCCCTGTAGCCAGTCTGGCCCTGTTTAGAAGGGGCTAATTTAGGGTGTCCCTTCTAAATACCAAATCTGAATGGGATGAATAAATATTTTGTGACCAAATTACATTTGCAAAACATTCATTTTTTACGGACTCATTGAAGAAGGTGGTAACCCATTTGCAAATGGGAAGGAGTGGGAACAGGGGCGTAACACAGGCCCCCGCAGCCCTCGCGTTCGGGGGTGGCCCTGGGGCCCGGGGTAAGCATGGGCGAATTTTGCAAATCTCGCGTTCGCGAATTTTGCGGATTTGCGAACTCGCAATCCGCAAAATCCGCGAATTCTCGCGAATTTGAGGATTTTTTTTTTGTGTTCGCACGGGTTTCTGCCAGTTCACGAGAGTTTTGTACAATTTCGCAAACGCGAACTTACCTGTCGGGTCGCAAGTTTTGCGAACTTGTTGTTTCTACGTGTCCAGCCTGTTTGGGACACTCTTCTTCATCACTGCCACTCTCTGTCACCACTGCCACTCTCTGACTACTCATGCCACCCTCTGGCCCACCCATGCCACCCTCTGTTTCATCACAGCACCCTCTGGTTGTCCAGTCAGTGTACATTATTGTGGCAAAGCAAAGCACACCTTCCCTGCCTCAAGTGACCTGAATTAATTTGGGGCTGATTAATGTGTCACAGAATATTTTTTTAGCTGGCACCTGCTTCCTTAGTGCTTCCTGATTAGTGATCTTTTGCACTTGCTAGGTGCTTTCATTGTTGCAAAATTAGTACAACACCTGCCCCAACTGACAATAATGAATTAGGGGCTGATTAATGGATTTGAACTTCCAGCCTGGCTCCTGCTTGTCTCCCTTAGCTGTAATTCAGGACCTTTGTGGAATATGTGTAACTATTCTGAGGTTCAGAGCAGGGTCACATAATAGTTGCAACTGGCAACTGAACTCTGGAGGGGCCCCTCAGGAAGCACTACAGGAAATGGCTACTAATGATGATCCTGAACTTTTGAACCTGGTAAGTAGTTTCAGTTTTGCTAAGATCGTATTTCTGCAATTTAGCGCTTATTCGCGGGGCGCGAAGTTGTACTGGGAACCAGCGAACTCACGTGAACAGTGCGAGCAAGCCACAAAATCCGCTGCTCGCGGATTTGCGGATTTTGCGGGAGATTCGCGAATCTCGCGGATTGCGAATTTACCGAAAATCCACAGAATCCGCGAGCGAAACGGATTTTCCGCCCATGCTTAGCCCGGGGGCCAGGGGCCTTGTGATGGGGGGGCCCCTCAGCAGAGCCAGCAAGTGCAGCGCAGAGATCCCTGTAGTGAAGTGAAGCTGTGCTTTTTTATTTATTTTCCTACTTGTTGAGAGCTCTGGATTCATTAAATTCTTCTAGATCACAATGCGCAGGCAGGCAGGGTCCGGGCTAACATGTGCAACAACCGGAGCCCCCGGGGCATGCACAACTTTGAAAAGGCCGGGAGGGATCAGTAGCGTGCACTCTCGCCGAGTCCCCAGCCCAACCGCCCCCTCCTCTCGCGCCGGCGCCTGTACAGCTTCCGTTGCTCAGAGTACTGCTGATGTCGAAAAGGCACTGGTTGTAAAGGGCACAAGGAAGGTGGTAAGATAAGAAAGCAATGGGCCTGACATTTGCCCCCTCACTCCGCCGAGGCCATGCCCAAGGACACCTTCAGCTCTGGCTTCGACTGCAGACAAGCAAATGTAAATCACAGTCCAGTGTGAGGTGAGGCCAGTCCTGAAGGGGGCGGGCGGGGGCAGCTCTGCTCACCCAGGGCGGCAGCAGTCACCTTTTCCTGTCACCCGTTTTGAGACTTCAAGAAACAGGTATTACCTTCTCTTTCCTCCTTTGGTTTATTTGCTCCCCTGTGAAATGGATCCAAAAAAGAACTTTTGCTGGAAATCTCATCTTTTTCTGAATTTTTTCAGTTGCTAAGTGCAGCCTCGAGGTGATAAGGAATAAAACATTTAAAATATGAAAACCAACTAACTTACTAAAGTAAACTAAATGTTGCAAAAAAGGGTTCATTTGGGTTGAAATCACTTCTGATTCGTAAAGAGAACCCCTTACCATAGCATTACATTTTAAATTCTGAGTTTGTGTTTCTCCAGACCAATCACTATTAAACTATGCTGCCTACTAGTATGGTTGTCATGTGACTCCTACACCTTGTAGTTAATGTTAATGTTAAAAATATTTGTAGTGCGCATGGCTGCCCCAGCAACGGGGTATACCAGCGCGAGGATGAGCAACAAGAGAGACAACAGCACCTAAGAAAAATTAGATTTGGGAGAACAGCCATGTCTTTACCAACCATCTAAAAGTGAGGTAGTTCTTTGTCTTATGTAACATTTCCTATACAGTGATTTACACACGTATAATATATTGTCTATGTGTTGTGTGTGATGTAAAGTGCTCTGTCACCCTACACTGGTATTAGTGGTGCTGTACATTTTCTAATACTTTATTATTTTTACATTTTTACACATGCTAACAGTCTCTGCAAAGATTTTCCCTTATTAGTGCCAGTGGAACATACAAGTGCAGCAGTGAAAAAGGCGACCAGTCAACCTTTGCAGAGGGCCCTACACTTCATAGCAGCACAAATCACATTTTTTAGTAACTTTTGAACTGTTTGTGCTATAAACAATTTATTAGTTAAAATCGTCAGATTATACAGCAGATGATGTATTATGGCAAATATGGCAGAGCCATAATTATGTGGAAAACATTTGCAAACAAGGATATTTTGCCATTCATGTTTGAACTGCTCTTGTGGGAAAAGGGAAGAGAAGGGCTGATGATAGAAACTCCATTGCTGGGAGGCAAATGGCTTGTGATTCTACTTTTAAGGCTCTCGTACGCACTGCCGCCCTAAAGACACCACCGGGTTTTGGAGGGAGGTTAAAGATCTTAGAGCATTCAGCTCTAATCTAACACCTATCAATTGTAACATCACGGGGGATACATGGGCCGAGCACTTTTCTAAAATCTATGCTGTCTCAGGGCCCACCATTGATATTGCCTTCCCAGTTAGGCCGTTGAAGATTGAGTTGCGTAGAGGACGCCATATCAGAAAGCGCAGGCAATAAAGCCCCGGGCCCTGATGGTCTCTCAATAGATCAAATCAAATCTGAAACTAGTTTTTGGGCACCTCCCCTTTGTAACCTTTTCATCAATTTATCTGATAATTCCATCCCAGACTCATGGTCCAACAGTGTTATCGTTCCGATATTTAAAAAAGGCGATAGATCCGACCCCAGCTGCTATCGCCCGATATCACTGATCGACAACACCCTAAAGGTTCTTGGGAGGGTGCTTTTCAAGAGGATAAATAGCTGGGCAAACGATAATGATTTTTTACACCAATGCCAGCTCGGTTTCAGATCCAATGTGGGCACTGTTGAGCAATGTTTGAACTTAAGTCTGAAAACAGCAAAATACACTATAGTTAAAAAGTCCCCCTTGTATTTTGGTTTTATGGATTTGAGTTCTGCTTTTGATTTTGTTAATCGCTCACGGTTATGGTCAATACTCCTTAAATATGGTTTAGATGACTCTCTGGTTTATGTTCTCTCCTATTTGCATAGGGACTTGAAAGCCCGCGTCCGCATCAATAGCGAGGGAGAGCTTTCTAAGGACATTTTAATTGGTAGGGGGGTTAGACATGGCTGTGTGCTCGCCCCCCTGCTTTTTATCCTGTACATTAATGAGCTGAGTAACACTCTATGCACTTTTACTAATGATGTTCCTATCATTAACGGCACCCCTATTCCCGCCCTATTATATGCGGACGATGCCGTGCTTATGGGCCGCACACCCAATGCCTTACGTATCTTCGGGCTTTGTCTCCTTTATGGCAGACTTGGGTTTATCCACCAATATTAATAAATCGTATATCATGAATTGCGGCCCTAAAAGATATAATATTACAACAATCAAATCTGGAGAAAACACCCTAAAAAGCACAAGCACTTTTCCATATCTGGGACTACTTTTTTCAAATTCTGGATCCTGGCAACCGCATGCTGCGTATGGGAGAAACAAGATTGGGAAATCTATTAATTCAGTTCTTTCCCTTCGTCAACCCAGACATGCAGATGTTGTCTCCTCTCCTATAAAGATTTATCGCACCCAGTGCCAACCCACTGGCACGTATGGATCAGAGGTGTGGGGATATTCCAACTGCATTCCTATTCAATCTGAGGAAAACAGATTTTGTAGAAAAGTATTGGGGGGAGTTGTCTCTGCTGCAACGTATGTCTGCCATAAAGAACTTAACCTCCCGTATATAGAAGACTTTATTCGATCAAGACCAGCACTATTTTGGCTAAAAATTTGGCTTAATTCTTCAGCCATTCTAAGGCGCACAATATTAATGGACTGCTTACAAAGCGATAGGTCCCATCATATTCCATGGCTGAACGCGGTCGAAAAAAGTCTCACTAGTGCGGGGTTTGGTTCTTTATTTACTTCCCCTAACACCATAGATCATTCCCACAAGAACAAAATGAAAGGGACTCTGTACAGCCTGTATAATACAGAATGGACACGACTTGAAAACCTAAAGCCATCCGTTACTAAGTACCTCTCACTTTTTGATTCTAATGCTGGTATATTAGTGACACCACAGAGATATCTGCTTACTACATTAGGCAGATGGAACAGGAGCCTTTTGTTCCGTTTTCGGGATGGCAGTATTGTGAATCTGTTAAATTTCCCCTTGGGATATAATAAACATCTTGATGAGCTGGACTGTCCCTGTTTGACGGGAGGTAAACAAAGCCTGGTGCACTTCTTCTTTTTCTGTAACTTTTACCGGTTGTATACCACCCGTTATTTAATGCCGTATTGTCGTAGACATGAAATTAGAGACTTTAATTTGGCATTACAAACTTTTCGAATGTTGAAGTCAGATGAGGAGACATTTTGTGCAAGCAGCTTCCTTAAAGCCGCAGTTCGCTCCCGTACCTCTATGGAGGTAGCATGATGAAAAGAGTTAAAATTGCATTTTTTGCACAAAACCTTTTCGGCACATTTCTGATGGGTGCCTGTTATGATTGTACATGTTAAAGCTCCCTTTTTATGAAATGATATTTTTAAACTTTTAATATAACTTCTGTACAAACCATTATTTGTTTATTATTGCACTAATATGATGTACCTGTTGTTTTAATCATGAAGAATTTGTATGTATACTGTACTTTTATGGACGTTTTTTACTCCGAATAAAGATCATTTGACTTGACTCTACTTTTAAGGATATTTGGGACATTCTGTGATTGGAAACGTATCCCACTTTGTGAATTTATTTTAATGTCAATAACACATTAAACCTTAAATAAGCATGTGTAGCCATTGGTTAAATTAAAAACCGTAATAAGCTGAAACCGGTTAGTGAAATGGGAAACAAATACAAACAATTTGGATATTTTGCTCTTTCTGCCACACCTCTGACTCTGCCCACTGACCCAACCCACAGGTTATTCCCGCCCTCTGATTCTCCGCCCACAGTTCCCCTACTTGTTTTCCCCCACTTCGACCACTGGGTTTAACTTACATCTGAAATTCTTACACTACTGTCAGTAACATGATGAGTTACTTCAAGTGTCTGGCAATGTACCCTGCATTCAGACAACTCACTCCTTATTCTCGCCCTTCACTTTTATGCTCACCCTACACTCACAGCAATCATAATGCACTCACACAGATCACCATGTACTCCCACCATTCATCCGCTCACTCTGTACTCACAGTGATCACTCTGCACTCACAATGCACTTGCGCTGTTCATCCTGTACCTCACCCTACAGTCCCACAAGCACACTACTCAGTCTGCACTCATGTCACACTTCACTCACCTGTCCCCCTCACTGCTCAATCTGCACTGCAATCTCACTCAAACAAGCCCATCACTAACCATGTATTCTTTCGTCCCACTCTGCACTTACATCTGCACCCAAGTTCATATGGTCACCTCATTCACCCTGCAGTCACTCCTCTTACCCTACTCTCACACTGTCGCATCACTCACTGGGTTCACATGGGCACTTCTACCACCCACAAAGCACAGAAGAATAATGTGCCTGCTACAAAGAACGTGTACTATGCAGATCACAGAACTGAGGGTGAGTAAACTATGAGTAGCGCTATAAAACCATAAAATGTTTGTCAGAAAGGTGCTATAGAGAGATGAGGTGCATTGTTGGTGAGTGGTAGTGAGGGAATTCATGGAAAAGGAGGACATGGGGGAGGGGGCACCAAAAAAGACTGTTGCACCATGTGCGACCAGTGCTAGAGACAGCCCTGGCTGGGAGTATTAGCCCACTGAAGTTCGGGTCTAGTAGCGCCCCCTGGTTTCAATAGCCCAGTCAACTAAGGACTTTTGTTCTCGCTTCTCTAATTTGTTATCTGAGGCTTAGGTCGGTGATGGCCACTGGGGAAGCAAGGGGCAAAGCCAATTCTTGAATGGGCACAGGTGTATATTATCAGTCATGTTTTTATGGAATTGCAGGTTTGGGTTTGTCTTTCAAAGTTTCACATATAGTTGTTCTTCAGCCAGAGGAAGGTCCTGAGACAATAGAATCGCTCCTTGGCATTGTTCTGATTGCTGCCTCAGTTAAATAATCTGCTTTTGTCATTATTGTTACAAATGGTGTAGCTTATATGTTAAGAGTGTTTCCCACTTTCTCATTAGAACTTTGAGAAAGACAATATAGAGGCATTTCATTTAAATGTTGGAGGTTTCAAATCAAAATATGCCAGATTTTTGGGTGGTGAGGCAAAGTGGTAGGTGGTGGGCTGGGCCGCCTGGGGGGCCCCCTCAATGTGCTTTGCAGGGGGGGGCCCTCAAGTTTCGTTACGCCACTGAGTGGGAACCCCTTCCCCTTTGAGACTGTAGAAAAAGTATGTCCTCTTCCCCTTTGAGACTGTAAAATAAATATTTTTTGAGAGCTACTCTTAAAAAATGAAAGTGCAAAGTTTCATTTTTTCTTTTTAAACGCATCCCATTGTCCTTTAACGAAAATGGGTTACTTTAAAAAACAAAAGACTGCTTTATTTAAATGCAATCACAGACATGGTGGTATGTTGGCCTCTGCAGTCCACCATCTATGATGCTGTGAATTCCTAATGGGTCGCAAATTGCGACCAACCTCATTAATATTTATGAGGTAGGTCTACTTGCAACCCACTAGGAATCACTCAGGAAACGCAAGAGAGTTTCATACATTACAGATTTCCTAATTGAGATTCAGGGGAGAAACACAATTAGGAAATTGGAATTCCTATTGTTAGTAAATCTGGCTCCAAATCTTTTTGTATTATTTTAGGTAACATTTTTAGCCCAATTTTTACTGTATGTCTGACATACGAAAGCTGTTATTGTTCCAGCTTACCCCTTCTCTTCTCAATGCAAGCTCACAGTTTTGTCAATTACGTGCAGGGAAGTTGTGAACATAGGGCCTGATTTACAAAAATAACACACTTTTGAGTAAGATGACTACTTTCTTGATATTCACAAAATCTGAGTGTAAATTACACTTTTAGAGTAAATTTACATTTGGAGTAGTAAACGTACTGAGAAGTGTAAATTACTCATAAGTGTAAGTTACCTTTGTGAATAAGGCCCACAGTGTGTACTTTCTAGTTTTAATGTTAACTAAAGGGTGTAGGATAGATGCACCTGGAGCAAGGAACAAGGTAGATTCATACCTGTGTCGGCAAGCGTGTCCTTGCACTGGACACAAGCGTCACAGATAATCCATGGTGCCTTTCTTTTGTCATGCTTTATTATTTTTTCCATAAACAAGTATTTTTTCACTAGTAATCCAGCCAGTTCCATGCCAGCGCCATGACATTAGATCCAAGGCCAATGCCGCATGTCAGTTTTCATATGTAGAGATCCGAATTCCCGGGCAGCTATGATTGTGAAGGGAAGTTGTAAACATAGGGTCTGAGTAAATTTACATTTGGAGCAGTAAAGGTACTGAGAAGTGTAAATTATTCATAAGTGTAAGTTACCTTTGTGAATAAGGCCCACAGTGTGTACTCTCTAGTCTTAATGTGAACTAAAGGGTGTAGGACAGATGCACCTGGAGCAAGAAGCAATAAACGAAAAACCCTATGATCGGAGGTTTATAAGGGCTTGCCAAGTTTGATTCATACCTGTGTTGGCAAGTGTGTCCTCGCACTGGGCACAAGCCCCACAGATAATCATTGGTGCCTTCCTTTTGTCATGCTGTGTTATTTTGTCCATAAACAAGTATTTTGTCACCGGTAATCCAGCCAGTTCCTAAGTTGGTTTTTCCCTTTCATTTCAAGCCTGGAGCTAAACTGTGCCTGTTAAATAGTATTGCAAGATCTCCTCTATAATAACATTTCCTGTTGACTGTTGACTAACTGTGCTAATTTGGGTTTATTTATTGTTTGGTTCACTTTCGATGTTCATTTGTTCGCAACTGTTGGGACTTCTCGGCCCAGTGTTGATTGTATTCCCTGTAATTTTCCTCACATACTTTACGTTTGTGTTTGAGAACATAACCTTTCCCTTTACAAAACCTTTTGACTTTTTTCAAAATGTGTTAAGTCTGCAAAATGTGTTTTAGTTTTGATTACTATATAACATCGTTGAGGGTGGACTCTCAGATTTAGGATTACGAAATAACAGCCCTGTGTCAGACCACCACCCAGCTGTTTTGGGGTTTTTCAATTTCTATTCCATCACAAATCATTACTTTAACCTTCAACTACTTTATTTTCATCATCTCCCAGTGCTACACTTTAAAACAGCACAGCTATCCCTTCTCACCTGTTTATGCTGCACTCTTCTTTCATACTTAAGATTCCCATGCAAACACAAATACATTCAAACCATTGTCTTCTAAACCATCAATGCTGGTTCTAAACCCTCAAACCATTGTCTACCATACCATCAATGCTGGTTCTAAACCCTCAAACCATTGTCTCCAAAACCATCAATGCTGATTATATACCCTCAAACCATTGTCTACCAAACCATCAATGCTGGTACTATCAAGGCTGGTTCTATACCCTGAAGCCATCGTCTCCCAAACCATCAATGCTGGTTCTATACCCTCAAACCATTGTCTCCCAAACCATCACGGCTGTTCTAACTATCAATGCTGGTTCTATACCCTGAAGCCATTCTCTCCTAAACCATCAATGCTGGTTCTATACCCTCAAATCATTGTCTTCCAAGCCACCAATGTGGGTTCTATATGCTCAAGCCATTGTCTACCAAACCATCAATGCGGGTTCTATACCCTTAAACAATTGTCTCCCAAACCATCAATGCTGGCTCTACACACAAACTATTGTCTCCCCGACCATCAGTGTTGGTTCTAGGCAAGGAAGTAGTAATTTCGCCCCCCCCCCCGTCCCCCGGGAGTCATTATTTGGGAACAGTAGATCAACCCTACAAGCATTTGATTCGTTTGTGGCGATAAAGCTTTCAATGGCTTTGCCAGCCACCAATCAAATTATGCACTGCAGACACAAAAACGATATCTAGCTCATCCATCAATTAATCATGTTTTGCTCCTTCATTCATGTGCATAGGCTCGCTCTCTCATGCTCACCGTCAGCACAAGTTTATGTACCGCTCTTGCCCATGGCTCTCTGTTTATTTGTTTCTCAAGTCCCACATTATTTTCTATGTAACAAAAGCATCCTCCCTCTATCCAATCCTGTCTGAAGGGCCAATAATGACAACAATGGAGTAGCACACAATAGGGCATATTTACAAGCATCTAACGCCACCAGAGAGTCACTTTTTATGACTCTCAGGGGGCGTTGCTTCATACCCCATGTTTACAAGTTGGTGTAAAGCCACCTAATGTGGCTTAACGCCACCTTGTAAATATGTGACTTTCCACAGCAGTCCACTGCGGCAAAGGGGCAGGCAATGGGTGTTGGAGTGGGCATTCCCCCGCAACACCCCTTGCTTTTTGATGCTTTCCATATTTACAAGAATGGGGCAGCACCAAAAACTAAGTCCAGGTATGACATGATTCTAGGATGGCGATACGAAGAGAAATGTTAATTTCTCCTCGTATTTTGTTCTTTCTATGTGTGCTGCAGAAGAAACAGCAAAACACCTTTTAAGATAGTATCTGTGCAGAAAAGTGTCCCTTCCTGCTCATAAGCAATCTCCCCTGCAGAGCATGCACCATGGCAACATGGCACAAGTGTGCCTGCGCTGGCCTAGGCATCTTTTTCAGCTCCACCATTAAGAGAAATGCAGGGATGCGCCATATTTATGCAAATATGGCGTATCCCTGCATTCTGAAAATGTGGGAGCGCAGCTTTGATAAATTTGGCGTAACATCCTACTCCGCCATTTTCTTCTACATATCCCCCAATGTCTAATTTGAAGGGTGGGGAGTTTTTAATATTGTCATCATGCCATCCATATCTACAGATAAAAACCTCGGCATAGGGGGATGGCATTAGTGGCATCGAGAATGTGTTAAAAGGTGATGCAAGGATCAATGTCAATACCAATGTTAACATTAACATGCCATCTTTGTCTTGGCCCGGGACCCGTGAATTTTCATAGAAAAAATGGAAGCAACTATCAGCCATAGACCTGCAAAACCTCACTCTGCTGCTTTAAAGCAATATAATCTGCAGATATGGTTTCACTAATAATAAAAATAATCCCAAAGAGTGCTACAAAATACTATACCTCAATAAATTCATTAGTGACCAGAAACGACCCTTGAAACCATGATGTTCTGATATTGTCCAACTGAAAACAAAAACAAAAAACACATGTTATGAGTAGACCCCCACAGTACCTATGAATTGATTTCCCATAAGGATATCACTGCAGGTTTTTTCATTTGTAACATGACAAGCTTCAGAGATGATTACCTAACAAAATAACTTTAGATAAAGCCCTCGGCCACTACTGCTGAATTAGCAGTCTCCAATTGTTGGTCATATTTAAGCAAAAGCATTGATAGCAAACAAAAGCACATTGTTCATCGACCTGGGGCTGTATTACGCATTGTCGTTGTTTGCGACCGGCGCACCTTTTAAAAGTGCGCCCCCTGAGAGCTGCTTTGCCTCTGCGCCCACGTCTGTATGATTATTATAGACAGAGGGGTCCCGGACTTGAAAGAACAATTTATATACAATACAGGAAAACAAATCCAAAGTGCGATGTTTTTATTCACAAAGTGCTTTGTGAATAAAAACATCGCACTTTGGATTTGTTTTTCCTTTCTTTTTCTTCCATCTATACTAAGTCCTTGTATTGTATATAAATTGTTCTTTCAAGTTCGGGACCCCTCTGTCTATAATACTTATCCACCCAGGTCCCAGTGACTTTATTTGGGTTCAACCCTGTTCTATGTAGCACGTCTGTATGATGGCACAGGCCAAGAGGCAGAGGAATTCCCCATTTGCATAGGGCACGCCCTTAGGCAGATGAGGGAAAGCCCCTGAAGGTAGAGTTGGTGATTTAAGTGCGCCAGCACCATCAGTATTATCGGCGATGCACAAAGTGGGCACAAACGACGTTGCCTCCCAGGGACACTTTTTGTAATACGGCCCCAGTCCCCTTTTGAGCAATACATTTTAATAAAGGCAACTGGAAAGAAATGACTGTGTGACGTTTTCCACATAATTATTGATTTGCTGAACATGCCACATAATCCATCAGCTTCTGCATAATTTGCAGATTTTAAAACGGATCAAACGTTTCCACGAACTCAGTCACACAGGTTGCCGTGCAGTAGCAGGTCACCTTTCAGTTGCTGATATTTGTATTTTGGTGTTCAACTGATACTAATGAGGTGAACCCTTTGCCCAGAAAGTGTTAACATTGCAAAAATGACAAAATATTGAAGTAATAAGGGCAAACGTGCCGCACTACGCCACATTATTTGCTTTTTCTTTACGCATAATGTAGTCAACCCTGCAACATAATTTGGTCCTTTCCTGTTGCATAATTCCAGTGGCCCTCAATTTAATTAATTATGGCTTGTTTTAAAATGTGTTCTTAACACTGAAGTGATTGACACTACCTTGCTGAGCACATTGTTTATTTAACTCTAGTAAACAGGAACAAAAGCTGATAGGTAGATATGTGTATTTCTGTCTGTAATTACTTTTTTGTAAATTATATCTATTCGATGAAGAGAAGTGCTTTGCTACTTCGAGGTGTTAATTAGATTTTAATGTGATAGAAAGTTCAGATTTGATTAGCGGCTTTGTTTGCTTGTCATTCATCTTCAGCTTTCCAGATGGTAAGTTGTCTAATTTTATGGTCCCTTTGTCAACTTTATTAGCTGTATCTTGTGATTGATCTCGACATGCCAGGGAAGAAATCAATTGAATGAAAAGCAAAACAAAATTATACCTTGGCGGAAATACTCCGCACCTTGCAGAAAATAAACAGACGGGACAGCACAGCCTACATTTTACTGAAATATGAAGTCCTTCAACAGGACAACATCACATTATCCCTAAATATGTATCAACAAAAAAAAAATATGCAGTCAGCATTTTCTCACTAATGAATAAAATACATCTTCTGAGGTGAGCCAGGCTCTGAACTTCAGAGTTTTACTCTCGCTTATCACGGGGAAATGGTTGGTTAGATTCCCTTGGAAAAGTACCCTGCATTGGCACGTGACCTGGATGAAGGGGTTACTAGGCAACAGGTGAGTGGCAGGACCGACAGGGAACAAAAATCAGCCACAACAAAAATGTTTACATTGCTGCACATTTAGCAGTGCTGGAGCGAGTGTGATCCCTTCCAGTGAATTTGGGAGGTCGGGTCAGACCTCAAACTAGGCCCCTAACATGTATCCTAGTGGATGAATCCCAGAATGCCTACTTAGTCACAAAGCCCTGGTGAGTAGGTGTCTTGTAGCGCTTACACTGTGAACTGAATCGCCTATAAGGACTGTTGTCAATTTAGGATAGTTATTTAAGAGGTTTGAAAATGCTAATCATTGCAGGCCATGAAACCTGAAATCTTCCCTTCCAGTGTCAGTGTCTCTAGCTACCGGGTAGGCCCTTAAAGCAAACCTCCCTATGGGACTGACAAAAGTACGTTAGGTAGGATCCCACTGTAAGGTGGTTTTGGGAGAAGGTAGTCTAAGTATTGATCAAAAGATGGATAGCCAATAGCAGGAAAGGAAAAATGGAGACAAGGGAGGATAGTAGTTAGTAGTAGACTGTAATGTGGATGGAGCCTCATCTCACTCTCTTCAATGCGGATCCTTAAAGCACACTGCAAATGTGTCAGTTTCAGCATGTCCATGTGTGGATGAAACTAAGAGAGCGACTGCCAACCTGAAAATGATCAAGACAACAGTAAAGGGTTTCATTGAACCCTTTAATATCCATTATCCCTTTTAGGATCTCCTAGACCATCATGCAGTCTTTTCCAAAGACACACTAAGGCTTGATTACGATAGTGTGCATACAACGTGCAAGTGGCCCCTCCGTGAACAACATACTTATCTTATCCTAATTGCCATCCCTTAGGCACCAAAGAAAGACATAAGGCAGATAGTTGGTCATCACTGCGTAGTCGTTTATTACACCTTTAAAGCAGAGTATTCTTTATTGTTCTTAACTGAAACGCGTGACCATTTCAAAACATAGATAAACCAATCAACACACATGTTAGCCAAAAGAGGCAGGTTATTTCAATTCCAAGGAATACATTTTGCAAAGATATTATTTACATTCTAAGCATGGCCTTAGTCATCCGGATATCAATACACGCACTTAGTTAATGAATTCCCCCGTGCTTGCTGTGCCAGCAGGCTCCAACTTGCACTGTTTTTATCCATAGTAACTTTCAGTCCTCCATCCCAGCGAGGCACTGAACACAGGACACCGCCTCCAAAGTTTAACACAAAACCCCGGCATCTCGCATTGGGCAGGAGAGTCCAGGACCACCAGCAGGTCAGTCCCCCCTCCCGCCAGCTCGGAGCCCCCATTGAATACTCGCCCTGCTCCAGGGTCAGACAGTCCATGCCAAAAAGGAGTCCACACCATTTTTGGTGCCCGGGACCCCGCCAATCTGGACCTTATTCTTAGGGATGGGTGGGTGGGTAACTTGTTGCTGGTCCGCCACCTCAGGAGCTCCTGAAAAGGACAAAGAGGGCTTCCTTCCCCCTCCGCACGATTTTTATCCTTGTCGAGGGGTGGGAACGACCAACTGCCTACCCCCTTTGATGACGCTGAAGGGGGCCGCCCACAACACTTTTCACTTCCGGCCTCCCCTCATGTCCCTCCTACTAGAAAGGACCGAAATGATACAGGCTCCTGCCCGAGATACCACTAAGGGTGCCAAGCCCCTAGGTTTGGGTGGCGCCGCTCATATTGTGCATACAACGTGCAAGTCGCCCCTCCGTGAACAACATACCTGTCTTATCCTCATTGCCACCCCTTAGGCACCATAGAAAGACATAAGGCTGATAGTTGGTCATCACTGCATAGTCGTTTATTACACCTTTAAAGCAGAGTAATCTTTATTGTTCTTAACTGAAACGCTTGGCCATTTCAAGGCATAGATAAACCAATCAACACACATGTTAGCCAAAAGAGGTAGGTTATTTCCATTCCAAGGAATACATTTTGCAAAGATATTATTTACATTCTAAGCATGGCCATAGCCATCTGGATATCAATACACGCACTTAGGTAATGAATTCCCCCCATGCTTGCTGTGCCAGCAGGCCCCAACTTGCACCGTTTTCATCCATAGTAACTTTCAGTCCTCCATCCCAGCGAGGCACTGAACACAGGACTCCGCCTCCAAAGTTTAACACAAAAACACTGGCATCTCGTGTAGGGCAGGAGAGTCCAGGACTACCAGCAGGTAGGTCGCCCCTCCCGGCAGCCCAGAGCCCCCATTGAATACTCGCCCTGTTCCAGGGTCAGACAGTCCATGCCAAAAAGGAGTCCACACCATTTTTGGTGCCCAGGACCCCGGCACAGGGCGAGGAGCTTACTGGCACACCCACCCTCCCCCACCTATAGCCTGCTCACCTGACCCTCCTGCCATGGACCCTAGCAACTACTGGATGACCAGTTCGAGCCCTTTGTTAGACAAATGCACCTCATCTGGTAGGCACAACTCTGTTTTGGATGTCTGCATACAATGTGCTTGCACATCCGCAGGGGTGACCCAGTCAATAACATAGGGACTGACTGGTTCAGTGCCCCCCCCCCCACCTGCAGCCCTCACTACCTTCAGAAAACCGCGGGAACCTAAAGGGACCCTCTCTTCCTAACATACGCTATTCCCACTCCAGGCACAACCCGGTACTATAGTTAGAATCATGCCAACGTGGATGTGCCAGTGATGCCAGGAAGATGATCCCCGAGCTGAACAAAAGGTGATACTTCTAACTAACTTGAATATGTCAAGAGTAACAAAGGTTGCCATACGTGGATTGCCGCCTGGGCACCTAGCCTTGTGTGGAGAATTTGTGGCTGACAATACTCCCCACCTCTTCTTGACATGGCCATGGGTGGGAGGATTTGCCAAATGTCACCCTTAGTAACAGGGGACCATATTATCGCTAGGGCCCCCTGCCCTGTGGGTGTAACTATGCACTTACTGTGTCTATTCCTTCTTGGGGGAATAACAGGTGATCGGATTATTGGTGGGGCACCAGACCATGTTGGACATAACTATGCACTTACCATGACTATTTGTTTATTGGAGACCATAGCCCTTCTTGACGGAGGGTTTACCTGAACGTGATCTAGCTAAAAACGACCCACCCACCGATCTGCAATCCATATTGCACTCACCCTAGCCTGGGCTATCAGGGGAACCACAGCCACCTTCCTTGGACAGACCTCCATAACGCAGCAGATTCAATCAAACATTCAATCAAAACATTTGTATAGCGCGCTACTCACTCGGAGGGTCTCAAGGCGCTTGGGGGAGGGGGTCTGCTACTGCTCGAACAGCCAGGTCTTGAGTTGCTTCCTGAAGGAGAGGTGGTCTTGGGTCAGGCGGAGGTGGATGGGGAGGGAGTTCCACGTCTTGGCAGCCAGGTAGGAGAAGGATCTTCCTCCCGTTGCGGCTCGTCGGATGCGGGGGACGGCGGCGAGGGTGTGGCTGGTCGATCATAGCTGGCGGGTGGGAGTGTAGAAGGTCTAGCGGTCGTTGAGGTATCTTGGGCCTTGGTTGTGGAGAGCTTTGTGTGCGTGGGTGAGGAGTCGGAACGGGATTCTCTTGCTGACGGGGAGCCAGTGCAGGTTTCTTAGGTGTTCGGAGATGTGGCCGTGTCGGGGAATGTCAGGATGAGGTGTGCTGAGGCGTTCTGAATGCGCTGGAGGTTTTTGTGAAGTTTGGCTGTGGTTCCGGTGTAGAGGGAGTTGCCGTAGTCCAGTCGGCTGGTGACAAGGGCCTGGGTGACTGTCTTCCTGGTTTCCGTGGGGATCCACCGGAAGATCTTACGTAGCATGCGTAGGATGTTGAAGCATGACGTGGAGACGGCGTTGACTTGTCTGGTCATGGAGAGGGAGGAGTCCAGGATGAAGCCCAGGTTGCGTGCGTGGTCTGTGGGTTTGGGTGCACTGCCCAGGGCAGGGGGCCACCAGGAGTCGTCCCAGGCGGAGGGCGAGGATCCCAGGATGAGAACTTCCGTCTTATCTGAGTTCAGTTTCAGGCGGCTGTTCATCATCCACTCGGCTAAGTCTTTCATCCCTTCGTGTAGGTTGCTTCTGGCGGTGGCGGGATCATTGGTGAGGGAGAGGATCAGCTGGGTGTCGTTGGCGTAGGAGATGATGTTGAGGTTGTGTTGGCGTGCGATGGCCGCGAGGGGGCTCATGTAGATGTTGAACAGCGTGGGGCTGAGTGATGATCCTTGTGGTATGCCGCAGATGACTTCGGTGGCCTGGGATCTGAACGGGGGGAGGCGGACTCTATATGTTCTTCCGGCGAGGAAGGAGATGATCCACTCCAGTGCCTTCTCCTGGATTTCAATGTTGTTGAGGCGCTGCGCTAGGGTGCGGTGGCAGACCGCGTCGAACGCCGCGGAGAGGTCCAGGAGGATGAGGGCCACTGTTTCCCCGTTGTCGAGCAGGGTTCGGATGTCGTCGGTGGCTGCGATGTGGGCGGTCTCGGTGCTGTGGTTGGCCCGGAAGCCGGACAGTAAGTGGTCGAGGGATCCATTCATCTCGAGGAAGGCGGCCAGCTGTCTGTTGACGGTCTTCTCAATGACTTTGACAGGAAAAGGAAGGAGCGAGATGGGGCGGTAGTTTTTGAGGTCGGTGGGGTCTGCTGATGGTTTCTTCAGTAGGGAGCTGAGTTTGGCGTGCTTCCAGCTCTCTGGGAAGGTGGCGGTGTTGAAGGAGGCGTTGATGATGTCCCGTAGATGGGGTGCGATGACGGAGTCGGCCTTCTTGAAGACGTGGTGGGGGCAGGGGTCGGTTGGAGACCCGGAGTGGATGGAGTTCATTCTGCGGATGGTGTCTTCGGTGTTGACCGGGGTCCAGGCGCGGAGGGTGGTGGTGGGGGTCGTTGGTACGGTCGTAGGGTGCGTCGGCTGTGTGCTGAAGCTGTTGTGTGTGTCTGCGATCTTGCTGTGGAAGAACGCAGCGAGCGAGTTGCAGAGGTCTTGCGAGATGAGTGATGTCGTTGTTTCCGGCGCTGGGGTTGGAGAGCTCTTTGACGATGTTGAAGAGTTCCTTGCTGTTTTGGGTGTTGTTGTCTAGTCGTTCCTTAAATGCGGTTTTCTTGGTGGTGTGGATCAGCTGGTGATGTTTTCGGGTGGCGAGCTTGAGGATGGTCATGTTGTCTGTAGTTGGGTCTTTGCGCCAGGCTTTCTCGAGGTCCCGGCAGTTCTTCTTGGATCTCTTGAGTTCGTCAGTGAACCAGGATGCTTTCTTGGTGCTGGGTCTGGCGGGGGGGTCTTCAGTGGAGCGAGGTCGTCTGCGCAGTTGCTGATCCACTTCGTGAGGTTGTTGGCGGCTTGGTTGGGGTTCGCTGAGCTGGCAGGAGGGTTCTGGCTCAGGGATATGGCGAGCTTGTCGGCTGTGATCTTGTTCCAGCTTCTGCAGGGGACCTGTTGCGGGTGGTGGTGGTGCGTGGTCTTGCTGAAGCTGAAGTAGATGCAGCTGTGGTCTGTCCAGTGGAGTCCGGAGGCATGGCTGAAGGAGATGTCCTTGCTGGAGGGGAAGACGGGGTCTAGTGTGTGGCCGGCGTACTGGGTGGGGGTGGTCACCAGTTGCTTGAGTCCAAGGTTGGCGAGGTTGTCCAGCAGGGTGGTGGTGTTGGGGTCGTTGTTGTTCTCCAGGTGGAAGTTGAGGTCCCCGAGGAGGATGTAGTCAGCGGAGGGGAGGGAGTGCGGGCTGATGAAGTCGGCAATGTCTTTGCTTAATTGTGTGCGTGGTCCCGGGGGTCTGTAGGTGAGGGTGCCTCTGAGGGTGGTCTTGGGGTCAGTGTGTATCTGGAAGTGCAGGTGTTCGGCGGCTGTGAGGGTGTCGTCTGAGTTGGTTGTGATGCGGATGATGTTCTTGTGGACGATGGCAATGCCTCCTCCAGTCTGGTTGACGCAGTCCTTCCGGGTGATCTTGTAACCGTCCGGGATGGGGATGGCGATGTCGGGTGCCGAGGAGGTTCCAGAGTTCCACGGCGTGTCTGTGGACGGAGCGGGTGTTGAGCAGGATGCACTTCAGGTGGTTGCTGCTGGTGCTCGTCTCGGCGGGTGCGGTGCAGGTCCGGATGCAGGAGAACTTGCAGGATTGGCAGGTGAAGGGTCCGTGGGTGCGTCCTGGGGTGGCTCGGTGCAAGCCAGGGATCCGGCCGTTGTTGAGTGTGTTGAGGGTGGCGTAGTTGTGGGTCCGGCGGGTGGGCTGGCATCCTCGGGGGCCAGGCAGTCTGGCGCTGGGCGTGGTCCAGGCGTGGACGGGAGCAGACGGGCTTGCCTTTGGTGCGCCTTCGGCGCGCCATCAGCGCGCCCGCTGCGCGTACGCATGCACTCTGCCATAAATGGAGAGTGGGGGGGCAGGCGAGGGAGGGGTGAGGGAGGGGCAGCTGGGAGGCAGGAGCGGGGTGGCGAATGGGGGGGGGGGCGGTGAGGTGATGCGGAGGGGGCGTGGGTGGGGCGTGGGGGAGCAGCGGCAGGGAGCGGGGTGGGGCAGGGGAACAGCTGAGATGAGACACGGAGCAAAAATACAAAAATTCAATGGAGACACGGAGCAAAAGTACACAATTACAATGGAGACACGGAGCAAAAGTACACAATTACAATGGAGACACAGAGCACAAGTACAAAATTACAATGGGCACATCAGAAGGGCAACAACAGGCGGAGGGGCAGGGGAACACTCTGGGGAGCACAGGCGGCAGGGGAGCGACGGTAAAATCAACAAAACACGGGCAAAACATGAATGGTAACAGGCAAACCTTAGCAGGCACGAGAGAGCGGGCAGGGACAGGGGGCCACTCCACACAGGGACAGAGACTCGGCTTGGCAGCGGCGGCGGGGGGAGGGACCGGGTCTGACCAGGTCAGGTCAGGTCAGGTCACCAGGTTCCGTGGGCACCTGACAATACACCGGTGATGGTGTCATGGGGAGGCCTGAAGTGGCTGAATTAGGAAAATGTCACCCCGCCTGAAATTGTGGAATACCTTGGAGACCTCTGTGGTCTTACCTTATACTGACTGGTACGGCATATTGCCTGACACATATCTTGCTCCAGATTTACCAGATTTACCAGAAACATCTGAAGTACCCCCTGGCCTGCCCCATGTCTAAAGCAATTAATAGTGGAAGCATACCCTTGATGGGGTGATACTCCTCACACAGCATACCAAACCCTCTCCAAGTTAGATGGTATCCCTGTAAAACGCTATTTCTGGAACTTGCTTATTGTACCACTATTAAATGACTGGTCACTAGCATACAGCCAGCATTTTGCCTGGGGCCATACATTTGGTGCCTTAATGTAACTGACAGCCAACCATGGAAAATGTATATATCGGTTGTTTCGAGAGGTGCCCCATACGATCTTTCATAGACATAGCCAACACCTGGAAACCTCTGTGCCCCTCCACTATTTGTAGGAGGCGAGGGTAGCTCGCCAAGAGAAATGATGGAAGGTCCTGCGTAGACCACTCAATTGTTTCTACCCTCTTGCCTATGGATCTCAACTGCATGTCCACCAGCTCCCCCGCACCGGCAAGTGCATGTACTAAGGTAGGCCGAAACTACTTAAAATTTATCAAGTGGTCCAAATACCACCAGGGGCGTAGTTGTGCGCATCACCATGTCTTTGCATCATGTGTGCAAGAAATGCATCCTTAAGTGCAAAGGACTGCTAAGCCCCATTCTTACTATGTAGAAATTCAGGTTGCCTTACCAAATACCAACCGGAAGACCTAGCCTGAACCAGTGGCCTTTCACCCCTGTAAACTGGCATCCCTGAGCTCCTCTGAGCGTTCTCGCCATGCCTGGCACCCCTGCTGAACATATTCCTTCTGGGTTCTCTGGTCCATTTCCTGCGACCAAGTTGCCACCACTGTAACGCGGTTCACCTCCCAGTTATCGTAGACATCAATACCATGTAAAATAAGTAGAGATACATATGTTCAGTGCACACTGTAATTGCCATAAAGAACAAGCTCACATACACGCTAATTGTTTGCTTCATGACTGCTCTCCCCTTTATAGCGTCCACCGAATCAAGCCCCATCTCAGAAACAGGAATACGCCACTGTAAGGAAGGGTAGCCATCCTCCTGTCGTGCAGCACCTAGGGGAGGTGGCAAGAATGTGAAAATTATGTGTGCATGTATTGGAGGTAACTGGAGGATGCTGGTTGTTTTGCAGGGCCTGTCCTATGTTGTGCCCCATTGAACCATTTGCTGATTACACAGCTAGCTCCGCCCGTGCAACTGACCACCTATTTTTGAGACCCCAGTAGGAAAGGACGTGACAAACCCAGTTATCATTGACCTCCCTGAGGCCCTACTGCTCATCTGGTGATAACTTAACCTGCCTCATGGTGTATCGGCCACCGCTATTCATGAGCACCTACCCAACTAAGAGGCAAAGTAGGATTTTTACCCCCTCAATGTTTAACCTTAGCACACCAGGCTGTAACCACATCCTAGCTAATAGTCAAGTTCCGCCATCAACTGGCATTACCTATCCATCCTCCCCTTATAAATGTGTAACCTGACTGCATTGCTGTGAGACTTTATCTTGCGATTGCATGGTATGCCCAACAGGTGCACTCCCATGGAATTTACTCCAAACATCATCAGTATAAGCTTTCCTGCAACTACCTACTTGCTTTCTCCCGGTCTTTAGGTGCCTCCAGAGAGATGGCTTTTCCTGTAATAGTGGGTAATTCTCACAAGAAGTATGACGACCGAGAAGCTTGAGAGCTGGATACTGTGACCCTAGAGGACCAGTGGTAAACCCTTTCTTAACTGTGTCATCTTGTGCTGAGAGCATTGTTAAACTCCTCACAAGACTTATCACAAGACTGGGGATGTAGCATGGCCATAAACCCCTGCCGAATAGCAGGGGGACTCCCTGTCAGCTGAAGGCCCAGTAAAACAGAATGAGGAAAAGGGGGCAGATCCTGAATTCGTGCCTAACTAGCTCCAGTGTGGTACTGAAAATTCTGAACCCTTGTTGTAAATATCGTCGTATCATGACGATGTTGGTATCAGCAGACCGCAAATGGTTAGAATACTATGCACAAGCATTTTGGTCATATTCGAGTGACGAAATCACCCGGAAATAAGAGTTTCCGTCCTGAACCCTCGGGTTCCATTTTGTGAACGGCAGCCATTTTGTGATTGCCCTCACACAGGCCAAATGACTAAGGCCGAAACGAGTCTAAAGGACACGTACACCTTTGCTGACTCCTCTGTGACCTGGGCAAGCTGACTCCAGTGCCTGAAGCCGAAACCTGTTCTGCTAGTTCCTTTCCCAGTGGCCGAATGAGATTAGCATCAAGGCGCAACATGTCATAAACCTTTCATCGCACACAAACCATGTCTAATCTCACTCACACCTGTCCCTGTTTCTTTCTTTATGACTTGCTTTACGAGGAGGAGGTGCCCGTTTTTATTGGGGGTCCGTCGATATCTGATGAAGATACCGGGCCTTGCCGAGTAATTGATTGTGGGCTGGACAAGCTAAAATATGGGTTTGTCATCATGACTCTGCTTTTCCTTTGTAGTGAAAATATGTGAATGGTCAACTGTAAAATTAGGAATGTTTGCTTAAAGCACAATATTTTGTATAAAAGAGAAGGCTGGCTTTGTAAGATTGAGCAGTCTCCTGAGAATATACACCGTGTTGCACTTCTAGGATATCTGTTACTGGCTGCAGCCAATAAATTCGATCTTTGACTTCACCAAGAAGACTCTGTGTTTCTGTAGTCTGAAACAGGAAGAACTCAAAGTCTTTGGGTGTGTTCCCTGGCACCGCTGGGTTCTTAAAAACCCGATACTTTAGTTGGCGCCCAACGTGAGGCAATATCAGCGGTACCGGTCCAAGCCTGAGGTTCGTGAGGAGCTTCGTGTGAAAATTCTGGAGGAAGGCCGCCACTTCATCGACCCCTGTATGTCTATGTGGTCCGAAAGTCTTTGCTGCGAGGTTCCCCGCTTCCCGACGGCTACGGAGGACTGCTGCCCTGACTATCGCCCTGTTTTGGACCCTTGATGATTGGTAGAGCGAAACGTTAGACGAGTCTTCTGGTGACGTCATCGATACCTCAGTTAAGTATGAGTGGAGCGTCTCCCAGTCCTTAGTTTGGGTCTTAGTTTTTGGGTATCCTTCGGGATCGCTTTGTTTGGAACTTGCAAGTGCCAAAACCGAAGAACTCGTGTATTCACGAGACTATCGTATTCGATAATCCTTTGAAGTTTGAAGCTAGACTAGAGAGCGAAGATGCCTGGTCCTAGCAGACTTGGAAATCTGTTTTGTCTTGGTTGTTATAGGGATTCCCGATTGGAGGACTCGTGTGCGGTTCCTCCGATTGGAACTCCAACCTATGAACTTTATGTGAAGCATGGCATAGGCCCTATCGCATATAATTAAGTATGGATCAGATATACCAGGAAAGATGGTGTTTTAAAATGGCCTCAATATGGTAGTTTTGACGCAGAGATTTTGGATAATCTAGAGGTCAAACTTTTTAAGAAGAAAGCCCGGCCGGCAATGTTTGACTCTTTCCGCCTATGGCGCAAAGAAGCCAAACAGAAAGAAATTAAGTTAGCGAAGAGGAATAAACGTGAACGAGGTATGTCAATGGTACAGGCTGCTGTTGCGTTTAGGGATAATGAAGAAGAGCAGGAAAGCGAGCAGATGCTTAGAGTAAAGAAGTTAGCGGTAGATAGATGCTACCCAGTCTTGCCGCCAGAAGAGCAGGAAGAGAAGAAAGATCTTGCGAAAGATCCTTTAATGTCACATCTCTTGAGTTCACAACCTCCTTATGCACAGAGAGCTACGGCACCACCGCCACCAGTTGTGGCTGTGCAACCTCCGGTTGTTGTGCCACCCGTAATTCCTCCACAGCCAGCTCCTTTTCCGTTGGCTACTGTTCCTTTGGCGCAGCCTCCTCAGGGGAACCAACTTTGCCTTCCCCTTTGTCTGCTACTACTACGCCTGTCTGTAATGTTCCTTCTGGTCCGACTTTGGATTCTTCAAATGTTGTTCCGTCTTCTCTTATTCTACCATCTTCTCCTTCCACTAGACAGCGTATGACCGCTGTTTTTTCTGGTTTTCTGACTCCTTTGTTGGGACAATTGGGTATGTCTCCTGTGAATGTGGATAGACAATTACGTAGTCAGTTGTCTGATGCAGATGAGCGTGTAGTATTGGATCACATGGCACGAAGATGGGTTACGTATACTTCCCAATATGATCTTGAGGTTAGTATGCATGTTTTCCGACAGTGGAAAGCACCAAAGCAATGGTACGTTTTTGAAATGATGTGTGTGTTCCTCCATGAACAGTGGGTGAACGAAGTGGGTAAAGCGCCTGAAGAATTATATCGCGTGCGTTCCGATTTTGCGAAAGGGACGATTATGAGTCTCCTCGACATCGAGAGAGCGGTGTCGACGTTGTTGTCGTTTCGTAATAATGCTCCTTCTGAGCGATTGTTTGAGCCTGATTCGTCAGTTAGGAGAAAAGCGCGTCAGTATCCGATGCGTGAGGTTCCTCCAGTTTGGAGACCTACTGATGGTAATGTTCCTGCGCACTTTCAGCGAGTGTGGGCACATGTTCCTTGGAAGCGTGCTGAAGTCCTAGCTCTTAAGCAGACTTTACCTGATCCACGCAAAAATCCGGCGGGATATTATAAAGAGCTCACTCAAACTCTGGGTTTGTGCGTCATGAATTTAGCGGACATAGATATGTTGTTTGGAAATGTTGTTCCACAGCCTATTTGGAGTAAGATTAGATATACGGATCATGATAACGAATTGGGTGATACCTGGGCTAATCTTGTTGCTGCAGATGATAGACAAGTTGGAGGTGCTAAGCCTGAAGATCTTATTACTGAACTACCTGGTAGGATCATTAATTTCATGAAGACTTTGATGCCCGAAGTGCGTGTTAATTGGGACAAGCTGTCTGCGTGTAAGCAGAAGAAAGACGAGACAGTGTCTGATTTCTTCACGCGGTTTGAAGAATCTTTTGTGGATCATAGTGGTCAGGATATGGCTACCGAAGGTGGCCAGAGATTGTTCGTCGACAAATTCGTGCATAATTTGCTTTCCGAGTTGTGCACTAAGTTGAAGGATTCCGAGAGTGCTTGGCCCGTTTCGACGTCAGCACAGATTTTAGCTACGGCCCAGTACTCTGAAAATAGGCACAAAGATGAGTTAGAGAAAGCGGATAAGAAGACTAAGGAATTGAAGACTAAAGTTCTTCTACAACAAGCTTATCCACCCCGTACTAATAGTCAGCGCGATTATCAGCAACCTCAGCAGTATTCGAGAAACTCGCAAAGGAACAAGTTTTCTCAACAGCGTCTCCCATATGGGCCTAACCAGTGTGCCTATTGCAGAGAAGAGGGTCACTTCAAGAATAGTTGTCTGGCTTTGTTGCAGCGTAGGAATGGTGTTTTTGGTGTTAGAGGTAGAGGTGCTCAACAAGCGCCTAGAGGTAGAGGTCGCGGACAGAATGTACTTCCTTTGCCTCCACAGAACTCGATGAATAGCTTTGATCAGCAGCAAGGTTCGTCTGGTAGGACAGCACAGTACTATGTGGATGATTACTATGTTGAAGGTCCCGAAGCGAACGGTAATGATTGTTAGGACAGCCATGGACAAAGAGAGGGAGTTGTTTCAGTTCCAGTGGATCAGAGTGGACCCTATGTTGAAGTGATTGCATCGGGTGTCCCAGAGCCTTTTCTGCTGGATACTGGTGCTACAAAGAGTTCTATTATGTACTCGAAACTCCCTGGCGCACCTTTGTCTGGCGAAATGAATGTTTCTGTAGGTTTTTCTGGCGCCCCGTTACTAATCCAATTTCTGCTCCATTGTCTCTTTCTGTTGGACCGCGTAAGATCGAAGCACCCCTTCTATTGACTACAGGTTGTAATGAGAATCTGTTGGGTTTGGATTTATTGAAGAGATTGTATGTGACACTGTATTGTTCTCCGTCAGGAGTTCATCTTACCTTGAGTGAGAGAGTGATCTCTCCGATGTATCTGTCGAAGGATAGTATTCCATCTGAATTGTCTTCTTTACCGGATTCATTATGGGCTATTGGTCCGAATGATGTGGGCTTGTTGGACATTTCTTCATATGTTGTGACACTTAAGGCGAATGCTAAGTTACCGCGCATTCCACAATACCGCATCTCGAGTGATGGTGAGCATGCACTTTTAGCGATCATTCATGATCTGATCGACAAAGGTGTTGTTGAGGAAACGAGAGGTAATGTATGCAATAGTCCTGTTTTGCCTGTCTTGAAGAGAACTGATTCTTCACAACCTCCTGTATATAGGTTTGTCATTGATCTTCGCGAAGTGAACAAGATTGTTGTTCCACAATTTCCCGTTGTGCCTGATATTACTGCCTTGTTGACTTTGATTCCGGCTACAGCCACATGGTTTTTGGTGATTGACTTGAAGAATGCTTTCTTCAGTATCCCGATTGCCATGGAAAGTAGGGACATCTTTGGATTCTCTTTAGGAGGACGAAGTTTCCGCTTTAAGCGCGCTCCTCAAGGCTATTGTGAGAGTCCATCGATCTATAGCCAAGCTTTGAAAACACAACTGGATTTGTTGGTTTTACCTGATGGTGCAGCCCTTATTCAGTATGTTGATGATTTGCTAGTTGCAGCTAATACTGAAGAGATTTGCAAGGAAGCCACTTTGTCATTACTACGCCACTTGTCTGATTGTCAGCATAAAGTTTCTCTCTCTAAGTTACAATATTGTCGACAAGAAGTAACCTACTTAGGTCACCTCTTATCGAAGGAGGGAAGGAAACCGACCCCAGAGAGAATTCAAGCTATTGTGAGAATGAGTGTTCCTAAGACGCAGAGAGAAGTGCGTGCCTTTTTGGGTATTACATCGTTCTGTAGACAGTGGATCCCTAATTTTTCTTTGTTAGCGAAGCCTTTGATAGCCCTTACTGTGAAGGATACTCCAAATCCTATTCCTTGGACGGACGAATGTCAAAAGAGCTTTTCAGAATTACGCAATGCGTTGTGTTCGGCTCCTGTGTTGGGTACTCCCGACTACAGTAAGCCTTTCACATTGTATTTTCACGAGAGAAAGGGATGTGCATTGTCAGTCTTGACTCAGCAGTTTGGCAATAAGCAACGCCCATGTGCGTACTTTTCGTCGACTTTAGATCCTGTAGCTAGAGCGTTGCCGAGTTGCTTGAGAGCCACAGCGGCAGCGGCTGTTTCAATTCGACAGTCTGCTGGTTTAGTCATGGACAACAAGTTAGTGGTTATGGTTCCACATGCAGTGGATACCTTGTTGAACCGTACGAAGACACATCATTTAACTAGTGCTCGGTTGTCGGGTTATGAGTTGATGTTGCTAGCGAGTCATGTGCACATTAAACGATGCAACACGTTGAATCCAGCCACGTTGTTGCCAATTACAGTTGAGACAGATAGTGAAGAACAGCATGACTGTTTTCTGAGAACCGAAGAAGAGACGAAAGGGAGAGTAGATCTTAGGGATACTCCTCTTCCTGAGTGTGATGGTACTTTGTGGGTTGATGGTTCGTGCTTTAAGTTGCCGAATGGTGATACGGCTGCAGCATATGCTGTTACGACTTTGCATACGATTGTTGAAGCTGAACGTATCCCACATAATTCAGCACAAGCAGCAGAATTGATTGCACTTACGAGAGCGTGTGTGTTGGCGAAAGGAAAACGAGTGAATGTATATACCGACAGTCAATATGCTTTTGGCGTGGCTCATCGTTTTGGACGTTTGTGGCATGAACGTGGATTTTTAACTTCGCATGGAGCTAAGATACAGCATGGTCAGTTGGTGAATGAGCTTCTTGAGTCACTGACCTTGCCGTTACAAGTTGGGATTGTAAAATGCAGTGCCCATAAAAAGGTTACTGATGATGTTGGCCGCGGAAATGTGTTTGCGGATGAAGTTGCTAAAGAAACTGCGTGAAATGTGATGAGTCGAATGTACGTTGCAGGTCCGGCGAGATGGGTTTCAGAGAAGAGTATGTGTGAAGATACGATTGAGAGTGTGAAATCCATTCAAGCTGAAGCTACAGAGAAAGAGTTGAATGAATGGAGAGAAAGCAAGGGTAGATTGGATTCGAATGGTTGTTGGACTGATTTGTCAGAGCATCAGAGATGGTTATTACCCAATGCGTATGTGCTTGCGGTTGTGACAATGGCTCATGGAATGTTTCATGTCAGCATGAAAGGGATTTGAAAGTTGTTAGCTCCAGTATGGCAAAATGCTGGAATTCCTAAGTGTGCAGAGAATGTGGTCAAGAATTGCATGGTGTGTCTGAAATACAATCCTGGTAGGGGAACCCCCAACTCCAGCTGGTCATTTTGCTCCTCCTACGTATCCGTTCGAGGTTTTGCAGCTAGATTTCATCCACATGGAAAGGTGCAACAATTTGAATTACATACTCGTTGTTGTTTGTGCCTTTTCAAGATGGGTAGAAGCATACCCCCTGAAAGACAATACTGACATATCCACAGCTAAAGCCCTTGTAAAGGAATTTTCCCCTAGATTTGGAATGCCGAGAATGGTCTGGAGTGATAATGGAAGTGAATTTGTGGGTCGAGTGATGAAGTGTGTGAGGGGCTAGGTATCCAACAAAAGTTCCATGCTGCAAATCACCCCCAATCAGCTGGATTATAGAGTGCTATAATGGCACGCTAAAACTGAAATTGGCCAAGATTCAAGCAAGCTCTGGTCTTAAATGGCCTGACGCTCTGCCTTTAGCACTCCTATTGACAAGAATGACTGTTCACTCAAGAGTGGGACTTAGTCCCTATGAAATTGTGTTTGGCCGTCCGGCCAACATATGGGGAGTGCCAAGGCCGAGAAGGTTTAGTGAAATCAAACACCCTGTACTGCTTGATTATTTGTATGAATTGACGGCTAAATTGCGTGTTTTACACCAACAGGTGCACAATACTTTGCCTCAGGTCTCTGAAGCTCCGGGACATCCTATCGATCCTGGATCATGAGTGCTGGTGAAGAATTTCCAACGGACAAAGAATGACCAGCCCCGTTGGACCGGCCCTCACCTTGTCCTTCTCTCAACAAGATCAGCAGTTCGAGTGGAAGGGAAAAAGCACTGGATCCACGGCGTACATGTCAAGAGGGTCCCTTTGCCTCTACCGTACGACCGGCGGGTCCAGGAGGGAATAGCTGACTCTAAGACTGAGACTGTGCCTCATTTTTTGCCTTTTAGCGATGCACGTATAAAGGGAACAACTTCTGAACGAGAAAGTGACAATATCTTGCAAGAAGCTGTGCCACCGTCACTTCGATTGAACACTACAGAGCCTGAACTTTTGTTCCAAGACCAGACAGTACCTGGAAAAAGCTGTTATAATTTGAGGCCGAGAACTATGGACAAAAAGAAATTATTTTTTTTGCTATTTTTTGAATGTGCAGCTCTCTCATCTGAGAAACTTGCTTATTTTTGTTTTTCGGACTGCCATCCAGTTCAGCTGCTAGGGTCGTGGTTGCCGAAGTCTTTGGAGTGCAGCTGAAGACGTTAGGTCGACAGTTCTGGTTGGTCTAAGGGAGTTGCCCTGGACTGACAGAAGCATTCCTTAGCATAGAACACCCTACCGCCACGGGCAGCAATTAGAGAGGATGGAGTTTTTCGAGATGGAGAGACCTGCCAAACAGATGAACTTTAAAGCCAGAATGTGTATATTAATGACGAAGAAACGATTTTTGATATTATGTGTTTTCATGTTGCTTAGTGTAATGACATTTTTAATAGGATATGTTTTATTCTCTTTTCAAGTGACCTTTGCACCCACTACACAACCCATACCTCCTCCTACTGTTTCCTCGCATTCTTTTTACCCTCTGCCTGAGCATGAGTCCACTAGGAGATTAGAGTTTGCCAACAACTCTTTTGTTCAGCTCCTACACCAACACCAGTTAGTAGTGAACACAACTAATTGTTGGGTGTGTGCTCTTATGCCACATACAACGGATAAGGGTATCCCATACTTGGTCTTGCCATTTTGTTATAATGGTTCTTTGTGGGCATTTCAGACGATGTTCATATATGCCATCGAACCGTATCCACCGCGTTCCACAAGAGGTAACTCGAGTAACAAAGCATTGATAGTAGGAATCACAAAAATGAGCAGAACAATTGACTCGTATAGAACGATTCCCAGAGATGAGTTACGACCTTACGCTAGATGGAATGTAACAGAATATGGAGTTACTCTGAGTGAGAACCAGCGAGTGAAGAGATCCTCCCCGATTTGGATTGTACCCCATCAGGGTCACCTATGTCTGCAAGGTAATGGCAAGAATCCCAGAGCTCAGTTAGGGAGAAGTATCTGTACTGAAACATATGTTTTTACGTCTCAGATTTCTCCTTCGTTTCTAGCAGCTAAGGGTACCTATTTCATCTGCCATGATAGAGCCTATACATGGTTGCCCCCTGACTTCTCGGGCACATGTTTTGTTTCGTTCCTGTTGCCTTACACCTACACGGCTGCGGCAGATTACCATAAGACAAGGATAGTTAGAGGTGTCATCAGCGAAGAAGACACTGCAGGACAAGAATTTGGAGATTTTGTAAAGGGTTTTCTGCCGTTTTGGGGACCTATGGTTAACAGCAGGAACATAAGGCAATTGACAAGGGTGGTTGAATCCACTGTAGTTGAAACTGCCGGTGCCCTTAGAAAATTTGACGGCTGAGCTCCAGTCTGATCGCCTTATGACTCTTCAGAACATAGTTGCCTTAGACATCATACTTGCAGACCGAGGTGGGGTATGTAAAGTGATCCAATCAAGTTGCTGCATTTTCATCCCAGATAACACTCTGACAGTTTTCCAGGCCATTTCCAAACTGCATAAGATCTCTGAATCTATGCACGTGGATAAAGGAGACTGGTCATTGATGGGATGGTTCTGGGAACTGATATCTGCCTGGGGATGGAAAATTTTGATAGTCATTGGGATGATCTTAGCCATTCTTTTTCTGTTCTGTCTGTGTGTACAGTGTGCTCCTGCAATATGTGGCCTCTGTGCTACATCGTGTGTAAGGAAGCCTGTATAGAGAAACGAGCTAAGTAATAGGATGATGCTACAGCAACATCTCAATGACTTTATGAATATAGACCTGGACTCAGATTAGCGTGAGTATGGGGTAAGGCCTGTGTAAGGGCAAAAGGAGGTCTGTGGTACTGAAAATTCTGAACCTGTGTTGTAAATATGGTCGTATCGTGATGATTTTGGAATCAGCAGACCGCAAATGGTTAGAATACTATGCACAAGCATTTTGGTCATAATCGAGTGACGAAATCACCCGGAAATGAGAGATTCTGTCCTGAACCCTCGGGTTCAATTTGTGAACGGCAGCCATTTTGTGATTGCCCTCACACAGGCCAAATGACTAAGACCGAAGTGAGTCTAAAGGACACGTACACCTTTGCTGACTCCTCTGTGACCTGGGCAAGCTGACTCCAGTGCCTGAAGCCGAAACCTGTTCTGCTAGTTCCTTTCCCAGTGGCCGAATAAGTTTAGCATCAAGGCGCAACATGTCATAAACCTTTCATCGCACACAAACCATGTCTAATCTCACACACACCTGTCCCTGTTTCTTTCTTTATGACTTGCTTTACGAGGAGGAGGTGCCCGTTTTTATTGGGGGTCCGTCGATATCTGATGAAGATACCGGGCCTTGCCGAGTAATTGATTGTGGGTTGGACAAGCTAAAATATGGGTTTGTCATCATGACTCTGCTTTTCCTTTGTAGTGAAAATATGTGAATGGACAACTGTAAAATAAGGAATGTTTGCCTAAAGCACAATATTTTGTATAAAAGAGAAGGCTGGCTTTGTAAGATTGAACAGTCTCCTGAGAATATACACCGTGTTGTACTTATAGGATATCTGTTACTGGCTGCAGCCAATAAATTCGATCTTTGACTTCACCAAGAAGACTCTGTGTTTCTCTAGTCTGAAACAGGAAGAACTCGAAGTCTTTGGGTGTGTTCCCTGGCACCGCTGGGTTCTTAAAAACCCGGTACTTCACCAGGCCTGCAATATACACTGAATAAAGCTTCACTAATCGGTCTGTTTGTTGCACATTCACCTCTCCCTTGAACAAAGGCCAAGTGCTATTGGTTGGCGCTTTACATGAGCACCTGGTACTTTATACTAGTACTTTACCGGCACCATGAGACAGCAGGCAACATATCTGGGTTGTGCCACATATAAAACGTGATGCATGCAGCACGTGCTGCGAGGATAAGGACACAATAGCAGCAGAAATGTACTCTCCAAATGCAAGATACAACACAACAGGTCAACTCCTGCCTCTTCTCTTGCTTTTGTTTGAGTTTTCTTATTTCTATGCTTTGCTTTTGAAAACATGATGCATTTTCCATTACAATTAATTGTTTAGGGATTTTGAAGGGTTCTCTGAACTTTACGGTGAGAATGCGTCTGGCCTGTTCAGAAAGATAAACTGGGACTGACTAGCTCGCTCAGCTTGTTAATGTTCCTGCACTGTGTGTAGCCTGAGTGATCAGTTGTGCGGCTGGTTCTCATCTCTTCCTGCAGCATTTACTGTTCATGAGTGGGAAGAGCCAGAGCCAATGTTTAGCCCCATTTATTTCATGGATGTGGTGTTAGCTATCCATCACTGCCTTCGTAAGCCCATTAGCCCGCTTCTCCACACCCAACCTGCCCATTAATGTCAGGGATGCTGTCACAACATCCGGCTGCCTGGTTGTAGAGTCGCCGCTCTAGTTGTTCACGCTGCGTGATGACGTAGCGTGAACGGCGGCCATCTTGAGATCGCGCAGCCCTGAGCGCGATCAGTCGGGCGCCGGAGATTGTCGAGGCAGCACGCTCGGCGCTCTATGTGCGATTACACTATTGTAATAAAACCCTTACTCCCCAACAATAAGGGTACTGTCTTCATTGATAAACGCTGATCTTTACACAGGTAATAAAATGGCTCTGCATTGGCACAGATTTGGCTCCATGGTGTGTCCAAGTGCTGCAACTGCAGGCTTTGCTTTACAGCTCATTAAATACAGTATTTCACAAAGAGAAACACAATCAAGTTCTTGAATTCCTATATTGTACTTTTTATGCCTCAAGGTCTTAGTTCTAGAGATTGTCACAGTTCTGGTCTTAAAAATTTGACATCACGCTACCCGAAAACGTTCTCACAAGCATATGGGCAAAGGACATGACAGAGCTTGTACTAATGTACGGATGTGCAAGTCTGAATTCATTATTCACTAAATGCATCCGAAGGCCGAAACCCTCAGTTGTGGAGACATTGGTACTCTCTAGTAAGCTTGGTATCAAGTGCGGGGGATTTTCAGTGTTACGCACATCTACCATTTACCCCCACAACATATAGCATGTTATCGGGTGCAATGAACGGTGCTCCTTTGGTCACTGACGCCATGCTTGACCCTCTAAATAGTGAGAAAGAGTCGAGCAGGTTGGGAGACCTGGTCGACCTTTGTAGTGCATTATCCAAAATGGCCACCATGAAATCTTTAATGGGCCTTGTAGCTCTTTGAAATGTTTTATCATGAACATTTTGCGAGCCAATACTTAAAATATATGCTCCATGTGATATAACCGTCATACACATCTATTAAGCAGTGAACAAGGAATAACAATAACAAACATGATTCAGCCCCATCTACCTCCTGCTAAACTACAACCAATCCGCATACTAACCATGATTCTGAAGATCTTGCCGGGATTTCGCCACCAAATGCCTCGTGCGGCTGCTGCCGGCTGGTCGACCCTCCAGATGTGCCGCCGTGTATTCGATGAGGGTGACGAAACGCAACCTCCTGGCCTTCCTGTGTCTCAGGCAGGCTCTCTGTTCCACCAAGCCTCGACCTGCCGGCATATAACGAGGAGAAAAAAGTTGTACAGTGAGTGTTTGGATAGAGCATTCACGGCCACGCTCCTAGAAGTGCCTTCCTTCGTGCTCCTCTATTTACCTTTTACCCTTTGTACCCATGTTTGTACTTGTACCTGGCAGGGCTCTAGGCTCATGGCGGCCCTGGGCGAGGAGCGTAGGTAGGGGGCCCCCGGAGGAACGCAGGCGCGGAGGCCAGGGAAGAGAGGGGGCAGGTGTTTGGAAGTGGAACAGAGTCGGAGGCCGCGGAGGCCGCCAAATCCCTGCCAGGGGCCGGCGCGCAAATATGTATCCATCCTCAGAGGATTATTATATTAAGGATATATATTGGCGTGGTGGCCCCTGGGGTTTGGTGGCCCTGTGCAGGTGCACAGCTTGCACATGCCTAAGGCCGCCCCTGAACCTGGTTCACCCCTAACCCTCCTATGCCATGCTGGCCCTTAGACCATGCGCCTGGTCAGACGCTAGTTGCTGACGCATGTTGAGGTATCCGGTGCCTTCTACTCGAGAACTAGTTACGTTGCCGGCGGTCGTATCCATTGTGCTATGCAACACCAAAACTTTTGGCCATGACCCCATATCACTGAACCCATTATACCAAACAAATATAACTATATATATATATATATATATTTTAAATCCCAGACTATGTTGTGAGACCCTCTCCTTTTCTCCTGTGGCATGAACCAGACTACTTGCATCCTTTTCCCACCAATAGCGCTCCGTACACCACCTACCAAGAAACCCACTCGATCATTGTGGCAGCCTGTGGTTGAGCGCGAACGCTAATCCTACTCGTAACTTGTTGATGGTCTGCCGCGTCAGGAGCTCCTGGAAAGGACAAAGAGGGCTTCCTTCCCCCTCTGCACGGCTTTTATCCTTGTCGAGGGGCGGGAACGACCACCTACCTGCCCCCTTTGATGACGCTGAAGGGGGCCGCCAACAACACTTTTCACTTCCGGCCTCCCCTCATGTCCCTCCTACTGGAAAGGATGGAAATAATATATGCTCCTGCCCAAGATGCCACTAAGGGTGCCACGCCCCTAGGTGCATGTGTCGCCGCTCATTTTTGTTGTTGTTAAAAGGTTGCAGTATTAAATCGTTGTTAGACTTACAAGTCATAGCACTATTAAGGGGAAGCACAGGCCCCACAGTCATTTTAAAAGCAAATGGATGAATGCTTTTATTATATTTAATACTTTAAATTGTTCATGCTTATTTCTTACTGCACACATATGAAATATAAAAAAAACATATAGAAGATGAAAATTAATGATTTATTAATGTGCCTGCATGTAGGTGATTTTCCTTTTCCATATTATGATCGTTATTATTAATAATATTTTATTCCCCCATCATCCTTAATCCAAATGACTGACCAACATAACCACCACTCAAAATACTTTCATATTTCACTATACTAACTCACCACTAATCATTTATGGGTTCCGGAGTAGCGTTCTACTCACTGAAAAAGCACTATGACGCCTCGTCAGGGGTAGTAAGCGCTATATAAATGCAATTACAATACAATATAATACAAAAATGTTGGCTCCAAAACATTGTGCTGATAGAATATCATAGACAAAACAGCCAGGACCAAAACAACAAGAGGTTAAGTATATAAAGGGAAGCATAGGTTTACTTAACTTACCTCCACATTTATGCATTTTGATGGTATATAGCTCTTTAATGTATGTAGATGTGCAGTTAAGAATGGGAAATCTACACTTACCTATATGCATTTAACTCCTTGATATTTTTATCTTCGATATTTTGGCCACCTTATTTTGGTAGCACAATGATTTTGTTGTAGATATTGTGAAATAAATCAATAATTATGATAATAGTGATAATAATATTAACAACTGATGGGTTTTGCAAAGGAACGTCCATCTGTAATGCAACTGGTGCTCATGTAAATCGCTCTGATACCTTCATTTCAAGTTCACACTATATAAAACTCTGAAAAAAAGAAGAAAAATGCATGACAGCTTCAGGGGTTTTCAGCTCGGAATAAAGGAAAACACGTAGTACTAACAGGTTATCCCACATCCTGAGGGGCTTTCCTCAGAATGGAGAGACAAGACCGCAACCTTTCCTTCAGTGTTGATATTTACATGGTGCTGTACATACAGGTATTGTAATTTACCTGAAGTGGTAAAAATAGGTATTGTAATATACCCGGTACAATAAATATATTTTATTTATTTTATTATGCTTGATTAATTAAAACCATTGCACACATTGATAACATAGAAAAATAAAAATATCTTGCTCATATACAATAAATATAACACTGTTAAAATACACCCTTTTGCCACCAGTACAACAATTTAAATATAGTAATTAAGGGATTGGCTCAAAGTTATTAATTCCTTGTACACCATGTTCTTATAAGTATAGAAGGATTGTTTCAGATAGTCCCCAAGTCTGTTGTAATAGGTTGAGTCGTAGCCAGCGTGGACAAGATTTTAAATAACTTTGCAGCTTTATAAAAAAAATTGTAAGACAGCAGTTTAGCTGCACTATCTCAGGATTGAAGCATAGCATTGCCGCCTGTCTGCAGGTTCTAACTCCATACTGTCTGAATATTGGTTTCAACATGGTTATCCTTATTTCCCTTCAGTTGTTACAAATACGAATGACGTGAGCGAGCTCCACCACACCACGGCCGTACAAGCGACAGAGCTATTCACCTCCTCATCTCTCACAAGGAGGTAGAAACGGGTTAATATGGCCGACTCCCAAGCGGTGCAATAAATATAGTTATTGTAATTTATCTTGTATGGTAAATATAGGTATTATAATGTATCTGGTGTGGTAAATATAGGTATTCTAGTTTACCTGGTGTGGTAAATAAAGGAATTCAAAAATACCTGGTGAGGTAAATAAAGGTATTGTAATTTACCGGATGCAGCAAATATAGTTATTGTAATTTACCTGGTGTGGTAAACATATTTATTGTAATTTGCTTGGTGCTGTAAATATGGGTATTGTAATTTACCTGGTGTGGTAAACAAATGTATTGTAATTTACTTGGTGCACTAAATATAGATATTGTCATTTACCTAGCTTGATAAATATAGGTATTTACTTTGTGCGGTAAATATAGGTACTGTAATTTATCTGGAGTTGTAAATACAGGCATTAGTATTGAATGCCCACGTGCTTGGCACTTATGCAAATTTGACCATATAGCTATTTTTACAATACCATAATGTGATGCAGCGCTAGGCCAACCCTCTTATCATTGTTATCGGCTGGACCTTCTTCGCTGACTTAGAGATAAGGGGAGTTAGCATTAAATCAAACAATCTCAATAACAGTGCAATCTATTTGGCTACACAATAAGGACCAGGAATTAGTGACTCTAATTTAGAAGGTTTATTACAAGTTAGCAGTTAGGTTAAGAGAGATAAATCTCAATACCATGCTGTAAAGATACAGAATAACAACTAAATAGCCCAACCTCCTAAAGAAGTTCAGTCGTAACAGAATAAGGCAAACAAGAAGTTGAGTCACAGCAATACAAAAGATCAATGATGGAATTTGATGCTCATAGAAGTGTTTCTGGTTCTCTCTTTCATACAAAGCGTCTAGATTATGTACAAACTAAAGAGGATGTTTAAAACCCCCAAAAGATCTAAAAAATCAGGGAAATACATAAAAATAGGAAAATGCAGGAAGGTACGGGAAGGTGTTAGCATTTCAGAAGTTCATTCAAGAGTCTTCATGGGACAGGGAAATGGTGTTAGTCTAAGCCACACTCAGCGAGTTCAGTAGGGAAACCATAGAGGTCTAAACTTCTCAAAGTTCAAAGGAAAGTGCAGCAACCACAAACAGTGTGATCATCAGCTATTTTCACCAGAATCCCCAAAGTAGCACCCCTCTGTACGCATCATCAGGGACACCATTGCTTTTCAATTTTCACGTTGTGAGCTGAAACATTAACAATTCCACCCACGCCCGACATGGGAACGACATCATCCTTGCTCACCTGTGACTCCTTGTAACATTAATAAATGGACACTTTCAGTGGATGCTCTGGCTTTCCATGTTCCTTGTGAAAGTCTTTTCTCAGGCTCTCTCTGTTGCTAGTACAGTGTTACATCTATTCTCAAACAAACCATGAGGCTATACCTGCAAGGAAAAGGCATGTAAGCAGAAAATCGAAAACAGCATCTCATGCAGAAAGAAATACTGGCCTAGTTATGACAAGTAAACATATTAAATCGATTGCACAGAATGTAATATACATGTGCATATTCAACTACAAATGAATGAAAACTCTCAGTGCATTAGATTAATACTACATATTGCACACAGATGAAATGACGTGAGATGTGACTAAGATCTACATTATAAATGCAAACATGAAACATTAGTGCACACATTACATATGTCTTTTAGTTTCTGAAATAATACATTTTAATAGTATATGGATGGTTTAATTATATCACCGAAGCAACAAATTTCATTTAACACCATTAAAGAACACAATGTATATATGAGTCTCTAATCATTAAGTGAATGCACTTCAATAGTGATGTCAAGTGCAACACTTGACATTAATAATGTTAGGACACACAAGTATGTACTCCGAATAGCACGTATATATTGCCTATTTATGGCGTGTAAGAAATGTGCCAAAGTTGCACTGCTCCAAATGCATGTCTATAAAACATTTTCCTTTAAAACACTGTAATAACCTTTCCAGAGAACACACTTTAGCAGGTGAAGAAACTCTTTAATGCCAATGGTTACAGTGCTTTGTCAGAGCTTAGAAAGAAACACAATCATATATAAATATCATACGTGACTAAAGGTTAACAAGGCTGGAGATTTTTCAATCGATCTCTGCCACACGGAAAAAGTAGACTCACTCTGTATTGAAGAAAGAGACAATGACATCTTCATTTAAATCTCAGCATGACAGGGTGTACTAAATCCCATCAAAGACAGCTGTCAGGAGAATATATGGCCAGATGTGAAAAACAGCTGCAAGCTCTAGCTCAAGAAAACTACTTCTGCAAAGTCCATCGAGCCCCCTAGACTGTATCAAAATGTCTTTGTACTCTGCACCCCTTTCAGGGTTTTTTTCAATGAGATTTATATTTTGACAATTTTGTTACATGGGAATGTATATATATATCCAGCAACTATCAATAGGGCATGATTACGAGGGCATATTAAAGTCACTGCTCTAAGGCAAGACGTACAATGCTTTTTACCGGTCACAAATGGCCCATTGGGCTGTTTTCGACCAGTAAAATGCATTTTTCTATGTGCCAACCCTATTTTTTTAGTTAGTAACCTATTACCGACTCGCAAAATAGTGTTTGCAAGTCGCTATTAGGAAAGGGCGTATAAAGGGCGCCCCTTACGAATAGCAAGTTGCAATGGTATGTATGAATGCTTCGCGACAGGGAATGCGGTCTCAAAACATTTGCAGATGACTACCAATTTCAAATTGGTGGTAAGCCATTTGGAAATCGAATTGGGTCCCAAGGGACCCCTGCCCCTTTGTGAATTGGGTGCCAAACTTTTTCAGAGCAGGCAGTGGTCCCACGGACCACTGCCCACTCTATAAAAATGAAAATAAAACTTTTCATTTTAATTTCTGAAGTATATCCATTTTTCCTCAAAGGAAAACAAGCTGCATAAAAAAAACTAAAAAAACAACAACTTTATTAAAAAAAGCAGTCATAGACATGGTGGTCTGCTGACCCCAGCAGACCACCATCCCTGTGAGTGCCGGTCATTCCCAATGGGTCTCAAATTACCATCTTCTTCATCAATAATAATGAGGTAGGTCCCTTGCAACGCATTTGGGAATTGCAAATAGGGTCTGAGATGCTGCTGTAGACCAGGTTTTGCGACTCGCAAATTGGGAGCCACTAAAAATCACAATTCGCGAGTTGTGAACTCTGGCAATTGTACATGTGGGCCTAAGTACGTGGTATTTCACGCTGAATAAATAATGTATGGGGCATATTCATAAAAACATTGCACAGTGCACAAACCATGCACTGTGCTGCGATGCACTGAGCTGTTGCTCTCTTTTCCTGCTCTAGTGCCCTTAATGGCTCTCTAGTCCAAACACACAACTTTGCACCATAGTAGTGCATGGCTGTGTGCTTCATGACGAGCATAGGGTGTTCAAAATCCTGTGCTTAGACAAACTTTAAATCTTTTCACACATTGGATGTGTGCCGTACAGTGCAGCACAGATACAATGTTATATGTTAAGAGAAATACATGTATCTTTCCTACTTAACGCAGGTCTCAAGAGGCATACTTTTTAATGCAAAGCTCGGGCTAGCAAGTTTAGATAATTGGGCTTGGAGTGAAAAAACATTGGGGGGGGGGGGGTTGTCCTGGAATGACTAAGAAAAAAATCATGGAATGGCACTGGTCGGAAAGCAGAGAAAAGATCTACAAAGCGCTATTTCCCCTAAAAAAGGGCACTTGTTCAATGCAAAAATATTTTGTGCTGGACAGGAAATATTATTCCAAAACGTTGTGCTACTTTGTGTCACTTTGCATGACTTTGTGGTGATGCAAAGTGTTGATAAACCTGACCTGTCTCTTGATCTGTTCTTTCCCTAGCTTGCTAAAATCACTGGCACGTTGGAAGTCTTTCGTTTTCTATTTCCTTAGCATCTACGAATTAAACATTTATATATGTGATCAATGAAAGGAAAGCAATTTTATTTCTGCCTTCGATACATTCAAAGTGTTCTGGGTGAATAAACCTGCAGATCACATGCAAATGGCTTCCAGTGTTTTCTGCAGTGCAGGCACCACAAGGGCCTTTCTTTAATCAAAAGATCTGACCCACACATTCAGAATGTGGAGTTTCTTGTTTTTGCACCGTAGTGAGAACTACGCATATCAGGAAATTCCCATCAACCAGCCGCTTGTTGCCAATAGAGAGGATGCTCCGGGGAGACCAAGAGTGACTAGGAACTCTAACAAAAGCAAGGGCAACAGGACCCATAGTTCCCATTCGAGCAACAAAATATGACTAGTAATTGAGATGCAGTAGGGCCCTTACACTCCTGGACACCACTTCACTGTTATGCAGAAGGTAGACCACTCTTACATTTTGCATGCACACTCCAAGCAAAGGGCATTGGGAGATGGGGGTGTCCACCCACCCTTTGGGAAGGAAGCCAGTGCATACTCAAGTGAATGGTTGAAGTAATCGACTGCAACCACAGTTGTAGGTGCCTTCCAGTGCTTAATTTGAGCCAGTGGTTTATGGTGCTCCGCACCAGCACTTAATTGGCAACACTGCACTTATAACAGTCTGCCACATGGTGGCACTGTTTGTCTAATTTAGAGATAAGCACAGCATTTAAAAAAAATGTAATATACAGTAAAATGGCTAATAATTGCTACCCAAGCCACTGTTGTAGATTTGGGAACCTGGAATATTCTGAATTGTCCCACTTGCAAGAGTGTGATGGTTAGTAGTTGCATTGGTACTCTCACTGGCAACACTGGCGAGGAAATGGGTGGTGCAAGCTATCATGGCATCCTGAATAGAGCCCTGGCACTTATTTTTTTTTTTTTACAAATTAAGCACTGTCTTCATTATCTCCTTAAAAGTCTGGTTGTGTCTGCATATAATTATAATACCCGGAGACACTGTCATTCTTTCAGGGTTCAGAGAGTAGTTATTGCATTTGTGCACATACTCATGGCTCTGTTTATGATCTGTGACAGATGGAAATGAAATCCTCATGCACCCATCTCAGAGTGTATCTTTGCCCATAAGATGAATGTGCCCAGGAACAGCAGTTTTCCTGAAATATCGGGGCAGCTTGTCTAAGGAGCGCCAGGGTCGTTGTACCACAATGTGCAAATGAGCTGTCATATATGTGTCAAGTAGTGTTCTCTGTCTGTTCTGTTTTGCAAGTAACTTTCTTCGGGTGGAGAAGTAGACTGCTCTCCAGGCATAATGAGTGGCAGCCAACCTGCCTGTCACTGTGAGATGAACAGTTTGCTGTTTCTTTAACCACAGCCAACCCGACATGGGTATACTTCAGTTCTTGTAACTAGTGCTGAGTCAGTGAACCCGGGGAACAGAGATGCAACCCACATGTCTCTGTTTGAGCACTGTCTCTGCCTGCTCTAATCAGTCCAGGTGCTGCAGTCATACTGGTCACGTATACAAACAGTATGAAAGTAGCATTGGGATTGGTCAAGATGATGGTCTATGTATGACACTTGTTTGTGAAGCCATCCGAGCGTGGCACGGGGAGTGCTGGTTGTGGAGCAGAACAGTTTGGCTACAGTTTATTTAAGCTGAACGCAGGCAGTAAACTGAAAGCGATCTTTTAAATGATATAAAAAGATATGGTTAGTGCAGTTTGTGCTGCTAGTTGTGATCGTGCATGGAGCATGAAATGCCTTACCTCTTTCAAAAGTCACCAGCCGCCACTGCTGAAATAGTCTATGATTTGTGTGACTATTTTTCTTCCACTGCATAGCTCTAGAACAAATACATTGATTAATGAGGTCACATAGACCGTGGCCGCTGACCCACCATTCTCAATTCAATTCAAATCTTTATTGCTTGATTAATTAAAATCATACAATGGAAATTCATCAATTATGCAGCCATATTAAACAAGTCATCAATTCCAAGAACCACCTAAAACCAAAGGAAAACAAATTACCAACTGTGGGGAAAGAAACACATAGTATTGACAAATTAAATTCCTCCATAGTACAAGTCATCAACTCATATCTTACTATAAAATGAGGCAAGTTACACTTAGTAAAATCATAAGTTAAGTGCAATTTCTCCTGTGCAAGTTAGTTCTTTTTTTTTATTTTTAACTAGCCATTTTCAACAACCAAGTTTACTATACTTAAGTCACTGGCTTCTAGTTTCTTTTTTGTCAAAATAAGAAATTTTGTAAAGTTTGCATTCATGATTATATCCTTTGGCTTAAATCAGACTACCAACGCTTGTCTACATGATCGTACTCCTCGATTAATAAAATCATTTTTTTAATACATCCGTCTTTCTTCCTTCATTGCTGTACATATACAAACCAAATGAATAATGTTTTCTTCCCATTGGTTGCATAGTCTGCAGGGAATCGACTTAGATGGTCGCAACCATGGCAATGCTTGCGCCAATCCTGGATGATGGCCAAATCTCGCTTTAATAAATGTATTTTTTATTTGCGCCATCCCGGGTGTTTCTAGATAGGGCTGGGCTTTAAGGATCTTGTACTCATTCACAATCATCCATGCGTCTGCTCGTTTAGTAAACTGCTCTTTATCTTTCAGGAGTGACAGACGTTTTATTATTCCGTTAATCGTCTTTTTAAAAGATGTTGGTGTTATAGTCATTTCCCAAATATCATGTGCAGATAGCTCTTTCAGTTCTGTTTGCAGATATTTCCAAAATTGTGAACTTTAGTTTAGCTGTATTTCTTGCCAGAGTAAGCAACTCATTGGATTAGAAGTATTAGTTTTCTTTCGTTTCTATACTTATAAGATATTGACCCATCCTTGCAATTTGCTGATTGCATATTCCAAATTCTAATCTAATTTGTGCAGGTGATGCATTAGCAGGTAGCCAAAACAAATACTTGAACATTTTGGTAATAGCATTATTCAAGAGTACGGAGTCCTTACCACAAAGAGCTACACTACCATAGGTGAGACTGGGCAGCAAGTTTGCTTTTATAACTTTTAGTAGTGGAAGATAAATAGGCCCGCCTAAATAATGATTCAATGATCTAAAAGCCAGAAGTAGGAAGTTACTATTTTTGTAAGTTCTGTTTTATGTTGTAAAAATGAGCCATTGTCATCAAGCAGTACTCCCAGGTATTTATACGTTTTCACTTGTTTCATTATTCGACTTTGCAAATACCAATTGTATTTACTATGTTTCAGTGCTTTTTTATTAACTTCCATTACTTACGTTTTTGCTTCATTTATTACCATCTTGTTCTCAATTGAGTATTTTGATATTTTATTTATAAAAACGCTGTAAGCCTATTTAAGTTTGACTTAACAAACAACGTCATCAGCATATAATAGATTTGAAATACATGTATCTGCCAATTTGGGTGGATGAACCAACTTGTTATCTAGAGTTTCCATTAAATCGGATAAAAATAAATTAAATAGGTAGGGTGCTAAAACACACCCTTGTTTTAAACCTGGGTATGACCCACCAATCTGCTGGGCAGCAGAAACAATGGCATCTGCTCCTCTGGTGGAACACTGCATGCCATATGTAAAGTGAACAGTGCCATGATTTTGAGTCGCTTGAAAAACGTGTTTGTTTTTCTAAAACTTACTCCAAAGGTGCACTTTGTTAAAAAAAAGAAATACAATCAATGACACTGACACAAAGAGTCTTCACTTTGAGGTTGAGGGCCATTGAAGGCTATCACTGCTCAGGACTGTCTTGCCTCACATGGTGGACCTGGAAGGAGAATCCAGTCATTGTTGCTCTGTTTGATTAAGGGTTTCTGATGGCAGAGCCAACTGAAACGTCACCATTAACAACCCTATGGTATCCCACCATTAAACAGTGTGAGGAACCTGTGAGTCTAACAGAAGAGGCAAGGCCAGCATCAAAATTAAAACCGGAGTCTCCTCCTACCAGAATTTAACATAAACGTATTTTTAAAATAGTCCAAACAACAGGCTCCATAATGTTACTAAGTTGCTCAGTTTAAAGCAGACAAACAATACATCAGTATTTATCTTTTTAACAAAAGCTGAATTGGTTAAAGCTGCAATCCTCTAGAGAAATTAAATCACGAACCATCATTTTACAAGCAGTAAATAATGCTTTCACCTGCGTGATAGGCTTTTGGAGGGACTTAAAGGGTCATTTAGAGTTTCACAGAATGGCTAGTTATGTTGTGAAGGCCCGCCTCAGCCACTCCAAATACAGCGCACTCACTCTATTTCAAGGTCACACCCATATGGCATGCACTTTAACATGAAAGTGCTCCTACTTACAAAATGGAGCATTTTTGGTGAAATGCTTCATTCCCACCTTCCTGACACATCACAGTTGACAATGTATGCATTGGAAATGGCCCTTTCTGCTGAGTCACCCGCAAAGCCTGTAGCACAGACAGTGCCACCCACTTAAGGAGCCCTTTAAACATGTTGGCCTGCCATTGCAGAACCTGTGGATACAGTTTTAAACTGCCATGTTGACCTGGCAAGTGAACTGACTTGCCGCCCCCAAACCTCTTTTTCTTAAAACATATAAGTCACTACTACGGTAAGCCCTGAGCAGCGCAGTGGCAGGCTGCAGTGTATTTCAAAAGAAGGATGTGTACTTTTACGTTTTACATTTCCTGGCAGTGAAAAACTCTTACATTTGTTTTCCTACTACTGCAAGGCCTATCTCTCCCATAGGATGACATTGGTATTACCACATTACTTTTGTAAGTGTAATTTTCAATTGGGAAGAGATGGAACCTCCAAGTTTGGTGTCTCTGGAATTGCAATTCAAATTCACAACTCATGGTGAAGTTGTATTTAACATTGTAATTCTGAAAATGCCACTTTTAGAAAGTTGGCATTTTCTTACTTTAGCCATTTGGTGCCTTCTGTCGGTCTCTGAATATATGTCTTGGTCTGTGACGGCTGGGCTTTGTGTATTCTCTCTAGGCAGTCACACACAAAGGGAGCTTAGTCATGACTGATGCGCTGTCCACATCCTAATGGGCCATCCTGGGCAGGATGGGAGCGAGGAGCTGAGACTTACACCGGAATAGGCTGTGTCCTGTTCCCACACAAAGGGCTGTATACTCTTCTGTAGTGAGTCTGGAGCAAGGGTAGGCATGGCAGGGATTCTGTGGGCTTCATCAGCTTCCCTTTGAGGTCTCCCCCACTTCAAAGGCACAACTGGCACAACTCAATACACTTCTGGACCTGTAGATACTCTGCCAGGAAGACTGACTTCTATGCTGCTATAAGGACTTCCACTATGATGGGCTGCTACTCTGCTGGACTCTTGCTCTTCTGCAATGACCGGCTGTCTGCTGCCCTCCTGCCTGGGAGTGAGAAGAGCTGGACCTGCATCTCTCAACCCAGAACCAGAGTGGCTCAAAGGGCTTGTCTGCTTAACTCCTGCTCTGAAGTCTAGGGAACATCAAAGACTTTCAACCACCCTGCTACACCACCTGGACTCTGCCATCTGTGAGTATTGCCCTGCCGCCGAGTGGTGCCTATCCAGTCCTGCACCCTTGGAAGTAGGTATAAAGTGCTGGACCAGTAGAAATCCACTCATTGAAGCTGTTGTGCAGCTTGAAATCAGTGCCTCTGCATCATCTATTATATTTCTTATATCTGGTGACAGTAAAACCTGTAATGTATAGCTGGTAGGAACAGAAATGTGCTATAAAGTGCTATATAACAAAGCATTGGCAAGGCCAACAGAAGGTTTGGCTTATTCATAACTGAAGGGATTTGCCAATGAGTAGTGACTTTGTGTGTGGCTGTCTGAATGAGTTATAAACTGCTCCTGCAACAAACATTGCTCCATGCCCAGTTTTTTTTAAAGGCTTTGGTATTTGGCAGCATTTTATATGGATTTCATTTGTGTGGTGACATGGCCCCATGCACAATATGGACACTTTGCCTCCCAACAAATGCACTGTATTTACCAATGTGTTTGCAGCTGCAAATAAGCTCTCGGGAAACTAACTGAAATGCCTGGGAAAGTGTGGCACAGTCTAGCATCGCCTGAGGCCCTTTTTGGGAGGGAGCATGAGGCCCCAGGGACCCCTCCAGGCATCCCCCTGCAACCACCTGCAGTCATAGACTGTACGCCACTGGTAGACCCATGTCTGTCTTTAATATAAGGTACTCCTGCATGGAAAGACAAAGCGACACACTGAAATTGCCCATCTGTCTTTCAACAATGTTCAATTCCTACTGCAGACACAACTCTGTACATTTATCTCAATCAAATTCAGATCTGTAGAGCAAGGCTAATCGCTGTGAGGGTATCCAGGCGCAGCATTCTTGCTGGGATCAGTCAAAGAGCCAGGTCTTGAGTCTTTTTCTGAACTCAGGGAGAAAGGATGCTGTTCAGAGGTGCAGGGGGAGGAAATTCCAGGACTTGGGGGAGAGCAATGGGGGATTGCCCAGAGCAAAGAAGGACAATGCTCTATTTTGATGCAATACTGCCTAAGAAAGTTTGGTGTTTCATGGTCTGCAGATGTAGTTTCCCATTGGTAGCCAATCCCAAAGTGATTTTACAGGCTAGGCTGTTTTTGTAAATAAAATCAGTTGCATTGCTCCCACTCCAAATAAATCTGGGCAGTGGAACGCCAGGCCAGTCGGATAAGGCATAGCAATATACGACCCGGGAATACCGCTGACTCCTTGCCAGCCCCTAAGACATTACAATGGTTATAGGCATTAAGCACTTTACTACCGGTTCGGCCTTTTTAGATCCAGGACCTAATCTTCCATTGAGGAATGAATGAGGACCTTATTGCAACATTGTGGACCCAGATAAGTGAATTAATGCCTAATTTTCTAATATGGTACATATGTATGACTTTATGCTGGTGGTTGCGATATCGTTGCACTGAACAGGTTTCAGTATTCGACACCTCCCATAGGGCCATATGTATGAAGGTACCCATTTGCGAATCTCAAATAGCGATTTTTAAGAAATCGCTATTTGAGATTCCCAAATTGGTATGTATGTAGAAAATCACATTTTTTATGCGATTTCTTAAAATTCCTTAATTGCGATTAGCAAATTGCGAATCGCAATTAAGGAATACTTTTCCATCCATTTCTATGGGCCAGGAGGCCCATAGGAATGAATGGGAAGTTATTCTCAATTTGCGATTCGCAATTTGAGAATCACAATTTGAGAATAATTTCATGGGTGCAGGGGTGTCCAAAGGACACCCTGTTGCACCCCTGAAATTTGCATGGGTGCTTCACAGTGCACTTTGAAAAATGCAAAAAAGTGCATTTTTCAAGGAATTCGCAAATTACCACCAACTTGAAGTTGGTGGCAATTTGCGATTCCTTATGGCCAATTTGCATTTTTTTAATGCTTCTTACATTGCATTTAAGGAATCGCAAACTTTGCGATTCCTTAAATGCAATCGCAAAATAAGGAATCGCAAATTTTGCGATTCCTTATTTTGCAGACAGATTTGCTTAATACATACCATCAGGCCAAATTGCATTCGCAAATGCCGAAATTCTGTGATTTTCGGCGTTTGCTAATGCAATTTGGCTTGATACATATGGCCCATAGGCTTTTATCCTTTTATTCATTGTCTGTTCAAGTTTAGTGATAGGGTAATCATCTGTAAGGAAATTCAAATATTAGGAAAACCCACACGTTAATGTGACCGTCAGCTACTGAAATATTGAGTTTGAAGTATTATCGCGAAAAAATATAATGATCAGAATATCAACCATCATAACATATTGAAGACAAAGATGTACCTTGACGATATATATAAAAGTATATAAATATATGCATATACAACATCATACCTTTAAGGTAGGTAGATTTTGGGGCTAAAATACGTAAACAAGTCTCTATCACTCAGATGCATCAACAGATGGAATTGCGATTCCTAAATAGCGATTTTTAAGGAATCGCTATTTAGGAATCGCAAAATCCTATGCATGTAGGAATCGCTTAAAAAATAGCGATTCCTACACATTCCTTAATTGCGACTCGCACATTGCGAATCGCATTTAAGGAATACCTCCCCATTCATTCCTAAGAGCCTAGAGGCCCATAGGAATGAATTGGAAGACATTCTCAATTTGCGGTTCTCAATTAGAGAATCACGAATAGAGAATGCAATTTCGAGGGTGGCAGGGAGTCAAAAGGACACCTTGTTGCACCCCTGAAATTGATCTGTGCACATATGTTGCGCACACACATGCCCTAAGGGCATGTGTGTGCGCAACATGAAACTTTGAATAATGCACAAAAGTGCATTTATCAAAGTTTTTGCAAATTACCATGAAGTTCAACTTCATAGTAATTTGCTACTCCTATTAGCCAAATCGCAAACTTTTTGACTTTGATGCATTGCATTTAAGGAATCTCAATTTGGGATTCCTTAAATGCAATCTCTATGGAATCTCAATTTAGAGATTCCTTTAATTGCGATTTTTGCATTTGGGATGATGCATCCCAAATGCAAAAATACTGGTTGCAAAGGGCAGATTCTGAGAATCTGCCCGTATGCGACCGGTTTTTAGCTTGATGCATGTGGCTGTATCTATCTATATATACACACCGCATCACCTTATTATGGCAGTTGATCTTATAGTCACAATATTTTTGTAGAACAAAATTTTTGTCCTTGATATGCTGACATAACCCTTTTGAATGCAAGGATTCTAAACTGCAGCTGTCTCTTGTATTTTCAGGAGTTTTATAACTCACAAAATCAACTCGTGTTGTTTTTACACTAGATGGAAAATCAGGATGCGCAAATCAAGTGAATTAGAGCGTGCATGATTAAATTAGGGAAAATATGTTTGTATACCCTTCCTCCACATTTGGAAGACTCACACTGATTGGCACTTGACATACCCCAATTCTTAATATACTATTGTGAAACAAACAACATACTTTTACATTTTGCGCCTTTGCTCAAATGTCCCTTCTTTCTTTCCTTTTTTTCCTCCTTTATCCCTTTCTTCCATTCTCTCTTTTAATTTCTTTCTTTCCTTCTTTCTTTCTTTCTTTCTTTCTTTCTTTCTCTCAGTCGGTCAAAAATGTTTGTGAATTTAGCCCAATGTCAATTCTCTTTTTCTTGTCAAGAAACGCCAATATGTAATTAAAAGAAAGTTATATTGACCTGAAGATATAACGTGGGCGCTGGCACGAATGTGCATGCCTTCCAGTTGATGGGAAAGGTGATGCATTACATCTCACACGTCCAGGCATAAGTGTCCCTGTGCGGAAAAGGTCGTTTTAATTTTAAATAATGATTTCGGTTGGCCGAAAGAGCTGGCTGAAAGCAAGCTTGATGAATCACCGAGAGGAGCTTCCAAACTGGAAATCGAAGCAGTTTTTTTTTAACTTCTATGCAATATGTGAATGTGCAGGCATCAAATAATGCACACAAAACATATACAGAAAACGTTATTAAAACGTTCAAGGACAGTTGTGAATATTCAATGTCATAATTGATATAATTATTAGCCTTGTGAATGGCTGACTTAGTGTGGTAGGAGAATATTGCTGATGATTACATCTTTTGGACTATTGCCAGAGAGAGGGGTGGTTTTGCTAAAAAAAAAAAGGTCAGTATATGCTTCACCAGCCTTGTGTGTCTTATTAGGATGCCTCTACATATCTGTGTTATGAGCAACCGCTTTAACTATTTCCTCAACCTTAACAGTGAGCATTGTGCATAAGTCACAGCGTAGATCCTATAGCGAGCTGCAGCACCTGAGTGGCGCTCTCTCAAGCAGAGGAATGACAAAGGAGCCACGGGCCCCAAGTCAAGCCAGGAAAATGGCCGCACCCCATGTTGGGTGGTAAATAAAGCAATACATGGAGACCAGTGGGCTGCTCCATTCCCTAAGACCTGATGCCACTGTACCTGCTGCAGAGCTGTGCCACCACTTTCAGTGCCACCTCATGGTTAGCTATAAAAGAGGCTATGAATAATATATTATTCTGTGAAATAAAATGGGTTCTATGTATGGTGTAAAAGAGGCTTTGTGTCTTGGGTGTCATAAGGTTGAATATTGAGGTTCCCCATCACCGTTCCAGATCGTCCCTGAGTTTATCGAAGGTCCAAAGTCTCAGCAGTTGAAAGACATTTGATCCTGATGCTGCATGTGAACTTGACTACACTTTCCCTTTGCTCTGTATTAGACTCCTGCTCGGAATACCTGGAATGCTGTGAAGGGATCGTCAGCGACTGCCCAACCAGCACAGTGATCCTACCAGGCAGGAAGGAGTCTCTAAATAGGTAGACACCCTTAGGGCCACCTGCACAAACCTCTTTATCGGTCTCAAGCAGGCTCATTCACAGAATTGTGCTGTTTGCGAACGCAAAAGGGCATTTTGGCACATACCCAAACCCAAATAGCGATTAGGTAACCTGCGAAATCAGCAACACCAAGCGCATGATGAGGGATTAACTTTCTAACACCAAATCACAGTGGTGTGTATGAATGTTTTTTGACCGAAATGCAGTTACAAAACATTTGCATTTTACCACCAAATTCAATTTGGTGGTAACCCATTCACAAAGGGAAAGGAGTCCCCAAGAGACCCCTTCCCCTTTGTGAATGTTTGTAAAAGCATTTTTTAAGAGCAGGCAATGGCCCCACAGATCACTGGTTAGTCTTAAAAATGAAAACAAAACTCTTAATTTTTGCTTGTGAAACAAATCCCATTTTCCTTTAAGGAAAATGGCTGCATTAAAAAAACAAAAAGATTGCTTTATATAAAAGAACCCCAGCAGGCCACCATCCCTATGATTTTAGCGATTCCCAATGAGTTGCAAACCAAGACCTACCTCATTAGAAGTCATGAGGTAGGTCTCTATGCAACACACTGGGAATCACAAAGGAAACTCAAAAGAGTTTCATACATTTGAAATAGTGATTTCCTAATTAGAATTTGCAGAAAAACACAATTAGGAACTCTTTACTTCAAACCTTTGTAAATGTGCCATCTTGCTACTGGCAGACCATCTGCTAGGGTCTAAAGGACCTCTTTTCCTTAGCTAGTCTCATAATAGGCCACATTCACAAAGCTATTTTATATGCCTAAGGCAAAATTAATTATGCAAAAACTGTAATCTACAACCAGGCATGATATTTTGTGATTTACAGAATCAGGTAATGCAGATATATACTACCTGCAAAAGCACTTACAAATATGAAAAATACATAAGGCATCCATTTACTAAACTTGTTAGTTTAGTAAATGACTGGGGAATTGGAACTTTCCATGACAGGGTTATAGGGCTGACCTTCGGGAATATAGGGAACAAACACAATGTTGTATCTTTGTAGGTATTTAAAAACATGCACATAATTGTTTTCTACTGTTGTAACCAGCACTTTCTGGTTGGCGGAAGGGATGCCCCCAGCCAGGCATAGCCTACCACTCTCGCCAAGGGTGGATGATTACACTTGCTGTATAACCTGGGCTCACCCTGGTTAGCTTGGCACTGAGCAATCAGGCTTTCCTTAGAAGGAATGTGTAAAGCAAAGGCACCGCAGTAACTCTTGATAAGTACACTGAGCATCACAAAAGAGACTTCACACAGGATGTATGTAAACAACGTTTATATTCAACACGCATATTCAATCAGTATAACATGAACATCACATCCTCTTAGGCATAAAAGACATTTGGAAATATTACTAGCAGTACTAGGCCCAATCGTATTGTTATGATATTACTATTATGCAAACTGTGGGCAAATACTAATCTAATTCCGAGAGAGAGAGAGAGAGAGAGAGAGAGAGAGAGAGAGAGAGAGAGAGAGAGAACGAGAGAGAACACCCCAGACTACCCTACCAATAAAATCCCACACAGTTATAGGATACACCCCGGGGCACAGCAATGTCAAAGATATGTACATACATGAAATGAGAACACTGTTTAGCAGCAAACCAAGCTTAAGCCATGTGGGTAAACCTAATGTCAGATGTATTGGGCTTTTGACATAAAATCAACGTATAAAGCGGCACCGCCGACAGTGTTGTGAATCACAGGCAGTCCACAGGCTATCGCTCCCACTCACACCACACTCACTCCTCACCACTACACGGTGTGACCGGTATCAATTCAGTCCATTAGGATCACTCTTGCCCACAAATGCACTCAGCACTCTAATGTGATGCTACTGGTAACCAGCAGGTCAATGGATAACACCCTGCAGACTCCGTCGCCCCAGTTTCCCTCCACCTTCTAGTTCACCCCAATGGTCCTAGACCCGTAGATGAAAGATAACCAGTCCTGCCTCCTGGATACTAGGCTGCACGCTGCCAAAGTCACACTTAGTCTGGGTCCTTGGAAAGCAGGTAGGGATATGTAGCAATTTTTAATTAGGAGATAGACATAAACAAGGGGAGTTTAGCAGCCACTCAGGAAGTTCACCCACAGGTCTCAAAATACGGATGGAGTTGCACAGTTCCTTGACCCGCTTCCGAATGTCTCATAAGCATCCTTCAACCAAGTCAATCTCTCATGGTACTTACTACCTAATGCCAAAAGGTCTTCCGGAGGGGTGAGGTGTGAAGAGTGCAGTTGGTCAGCCGCAATGAGGGTCAAAGGGGAACAACAGATGTATAGGGAGCAACACAGTGAAGCCTCTCAGTAGGAGGAGGCACCCTGATTGTTACGCAATGATCAGGGTTGTGCCCAGGCAATTGGGGCACAGCGTCTGGTGCATGTTGGTATGGATAGCACCAGACACTTCCGGTCTCAAACACAAAGAGTTGCAAATTCCATACCTCCCTGGAAATAAGGCACAATGACCAGTGCACATTGAAATGCGTTGTAACAGGCAATTCCAGTCACACACAATGAATGATTTGCAAATTTTGAACCTCCCTGGAAAGGAGGTACACCGTCCAGTGCACGATTATACAAGTTACAGCTGACCAGTCCAGTCACATACACAGGAACAAGTTCAGCAGCGCCACATAGGTAGAATGAAGCACTACTACGGGTACACCCCCACCTTAGAGGGTCACACCCTGTGATTCAGACACCGCACTCAATGAGCATGCAGTTAGCATGGTGCACGAAAGAGGTGTGGCGCAACTGACGAAACGGGCCACGCAGGGTCCCACAACCGGTGAATCTGCTCACCACCAACTAGACACTTCAAGAGACAGGGTCACTGCGGTACAGGAACCACACACCTTAGATGAGGACAAGATTTCTGGGGCTCTGCACTAGGTAATTCGGTCACCCGAAACAAGTCTTAATTCCATGCTCACCTTGTGCTGCCAGTTGGGATTCAGCAGCCGATGTGGGCACTTGAGAGGGCACAATTCTCCAGATGTCACAGGTAGATGGTGTAGGTTCCTTGTGGAAGCTCTTTGAAGTCCCTGAGATCTCCAGAAGAACATTAGGCCCACCTATGGTCCCTTGGAGAGCACATTTTAAAGCGCCACACTTCAGCAGGTTTTTGACCCAGGCCAGCCACTATTCAGAAAGGACATGTGGTCCCCTTCAAGGGCAGTAATCCTCCTTGTGAACAACAGAGTCCTCTGGCAATAGCACCATGGAGTCTGGGTTATCAGGTCCTGGGTCCCCACAAGCGTATTTCACCTTTTTGCTGAAGGATGTGCTGGGGCGGGATTTTGATCACTATCTTATCACTCTAGATCTCAACCCCGTTCTGGTCGACTGAACCTTTGTTGCCTGTCATTGAGGAAAGAAAGTGCATCTCTTACCAGGTTAGTTCAATCAATAATGGACTCGGCTCGGAAAAACCACAGACTACTTCTAAGTTTAAAGATTTATTATAAAGTCAAGATTAACTGCAGATACAGGCATCTCAAAATGAGATTCACAAGATATACGGGCCCCACTACATACATGTGCTCCCTGAAAGCCCTCAGGCGAGCAAAGAATACCACAAGAACTAATTCTAAAATCAAAAGGGCTGCAAGCATAGACACATATTGTGATCTCTCCGTCATTTACAGCAGGAGTGAAAGGTTCAGGTTAGGCTGTCCCTACCCTGCTCTGGATGGTATCCCTACTTAACAGAATCCCAACCTATCAAAAGGTGTCAGTTGTGAATGACTTCCTAGGAAGATCACTCACTCTTAGTCTCTAGGTGAAAACCTATGATCTCCAGTCATGACCCCTCTCTTCCTACCCATCCGCTCTCTAAAGGGTCCTCAGGCATCTGCTCTAACTCCACCCCGGGGTACTGACCCTAATACAAAAACCCAATTACAGTTGGAACGCCCCTCTCGAGACGCCCCTCACGTGGTGTCTCTTCTGGCTTTTTCCATGATGATCTTCATTTGGGCCTCGTGCGTTAGAGTTGACCTTGCTTCTCAGACTCTTCTCCGGCCCGCCGATACCCCTCAAACATTCCTGAACCCTCCTCCATGTCAGTACCAGTCTCCTAAACAAAACTCTATTCATCCAATATTTAATTGGATCCCCCCTCGCACATGCAGACAGACATCCGCAGTTAGAATCCCAATTCTCATAAACTTCTAACAGAAGTTTGCAACATTAATTCTCGGTACAGCTTGACTTGTACCAATACGTGCAAATCAGAAGTCCTTTCATCATTTCAGGCCTACATCATTTCTCGCAAAGCTAAACTAAAGTATCAGGTTAGCATCTTATTCTTATTTAATGAGAAAACACATCTATGCAATATAAATCTAACTAATAAACAAATCATTATAGCATTAGTGCAATCCATATTGATGCAAAAGAACCCCTTTCCCAAACTCTTTCAGCTCTGGCCATGAGGCCTATTCCGTTCTGTGCTCTGCAGCCTGTCATTTCTTCCATTAGCAGCTACATAATATGGATCAGGATTAATCACGTTTAATAAGGTTATACATTTTCCACACATTTCTGCATTAGTTCCACTTCTAAATGAAATCTTTAGATTAACTACACATTCCAAGATATAGGGGAATATACTTCAGCACTCATAGCATTTCTCTTTATGATTTGTGCGTACTACTTGCAATTCTGATGTACTCATACATTTTGTTCAGTTTGCGCTCTCTCAGTTCCCCCCTTTGATGACCTCTCGGGGTCATCACTAACATTTAAACTGAACTAATTGCTAATGCTCCTCGTTTATGCGTTTCTAGAGCCCTCAGGCTCCTGAACTGATTGTCTTGTATTGCAGCTAATCTCTGTAGCTGTTCTCTCCTGGATCTCTCCAATCTCCTTGATCTATACCATTGGTATGACCTCACCAATCCCCACAACATGATCACACAGATCACTATTATGATGATAGGCTTCAGCACATACCACACAATGCTCTTTCCTAGGTTGGCGAACCAACCTCCAACTTCGCCCATTCCATGGCCCACTTTTTCCTAAACATTTTCTTTAGTCAGGTCTTCGATCTCTTTGTGAATGTTAGTTATATTCATAATGACTTTCTCCAGGGGCTTTGAATTGTCTGGAATGTAGGTGCAACATTCCTGGACCTTCAAAGCTTTACAGACTCCGCCCTCTTTTGCTAGCAGGACGTCTAATGCAAGACGGTTTTGAAGCACCATGGCCCTTATCGATTGCATCTCACCTTCCACCAGCATTAAGGATCTAGCAGTGCTGGCAGACAACCTGTCTACGACTGTTGCCAGTCTCCTGATTTTGACATCATTCAGGATCAGTCCTAAAAGAGGAAATGCAGCTCCAAATACATCTCCAACTATTTCTGCATCTCCCAGGTCTCTTCTCCCCCTTGCTGAGGCTTTGCCCTCGATGATCTCTAAGTCTTGGGCATGGTATATTTTGGGGAAGACAATTGCCAGGTAACATGATCCATACCAGTTGTCAGGTAGTCTCACGTAGGCATTTCTCCCACATACAAAATATACATTGGGAATCACTTGCATTCCTTTCAAGAAATCCTTAGTGTAATATTCTAGTCTAAAAGCATGTTCACAACTGACTTCCCCTACGAATACATTTTCGTAGTACGTTTTACTTCTGTGAAGGCATAACTTCCCCCTCTGTGTGCGATCCAAAGCTATTGGACCACTACTACCCTTCCTCTTGTGTGCCTTCTCTTCCTCGGTCCAATCTGTTTTCCACTGTCCTGATTTCTTCAGGATCTTTTGCCTTCTGTATCGATCATCCACTTGCCCTATAAACTTCTTCTCGACTTCTGACACTTTGCATGTCAGGTTATTTCTGCGGGCATGTGAAGTATCTAAGGTATCCCAAGGAATGAAGAACTTGGCCAATCTGTCTTCACTCTTCCAGTAGTCCCACTTGTTCATCTGCTTGTAATTTGGGACTTCTGGTAACACTGAATCATAATTGGAGAAATAGTATTCAAAACTATCTCTCCCATAAAATATACTAAGCAATAAGCTACATGTAATGCCATATGTCAGCGGGAGGTGATGATATCTAATGCCTTCATCTACAGACGCCGGCAACTGCATGCAGACGTAGCAGTCCTTGACCTCCATGGCATCCACGTATTCATACAAAAGTTTAGCATAAGCATTTGACCTATAGTCGCCTTGGGACTCATCCATGTGTAACCTACGGGCTTCTGCTGCCAATAACGCTTTCTCCTGTATGTTTTCTACTTTCTTACCAGCAACAGTGGGTTTTGGTGTCACTACAGATTTTTCATCTGTTACCTTTGCCTCACTCTCATGTCCCATTACATATGATACTGTAACTACTAAAGCTATTAAAAGTATTACTCCTACTATTAGTGTGCCTATTATACATTTGGCTCTACGATTCGGGGTGCCGGCCTCCATTTCGTCAGACAGTATGATTGCTTCTCCTTTTCCAACACAAAGTTCTTTTCTTCTTTGTTCCTTTACAGTCTCTCTTGATCATTCAGTCTTTAGAATCACACAATTGGAAGCTGGCAATCTCCTTTTGCAAAAGTCTTTTTAAAGCTTCAACACAGACAACCCTAGCCCTTCTCCTTCAACTTATAGGAAAGTCCCTAAGATTCTCTGCTTCCTAGGCGCTAGGTAATCTTCCTTTTTCTTGCTTATTCACAAAGTCTTTAAGCATCTACCACAAGGCTTGGGCCTGCGGCTTGGACAGCATAATTCAATATTTCCATACGAAGAATGTGCTCTTCATGGCTTGTTATCTTTGTTCCAAAGTCGAGGAATTGCAATTCGGTGAAAAACATGTGCTTTAACTTGCTCAAGCGGGGAGGGTTGGGGAGTGTGAACGTTAGTGACCCTTCTGCTTCGACTCCGGGCACTAACAGCTGTACTTCTACTGTGATGATGGGTTCAGAGCTGGACACCAGCACCGCTCTGATCCTCCCTGTCGCTCGTTCCCAAGACATTTGTCGCCAGATATGTCCACTCAGGGGTGGCGTATCTTCTGCTAGGCACACGTACTCTTCTTGATCTTCTTAGCTCTGGTGCTTCAGAGCCCTGAGCACCTTCTTCCAGGTCTGAGTCTTCGGATATTGGAGGAAGGGTTCTCTCTGGATTTGACCTCAGGCTTGAACTCCTTCTTTGAGGCCAGCTGGCTTCTCCACGTCTTACCCTTCTGCTCCTCGTCCTTCTGCTTTGCTCTCGCTCTCTTTCAGCCTGGTCAGTGTCTGATTCGTACTCCCAGCTACTTTCTCCTTCTGTAGCGTCCTCTGTTTCGCTGTTGTACTGACCGTCCTCAGGCTGGTCAGACTCGTTCCCAGCTTCTTCTGGCACCTCCACAGCTTGGCTGGCCCCCTCTATGGCTTCCCGGTCCACAGCTGGACTTCCATCCGAGAGAGGAGCTGTTTCTTCCAGAGGTGCTGGAACCCTCCGCGTATGAGACGCGTGGATCCAATTGGGCAGGCCTCCCACCTTCACAGCAGTGTTCGTGATCAGGATGATCTGGTAGGGCCCACGCCACCGAACATCCAGGCAGCTTCTTCTTACGTGCTTTTTCACAAGCACCCAGTCTCCAGGGCACAGGTCATGGCACGGGTCCTGGCACGACGGAACCTCGGCAGCCTGCACCTGAAGGGACACAGATTGAATGGCATCAGACAGACCCTTACAATAGTCCAGAATCATATCATCTGTGATGTTTAACAGTGCAGCAGTTGGCACAGACGGCAATCTCATTGCCCTCCCCATTAACACCTCGTGGGGTGACAGTCCCGTTCTTCTGTCTGGGGTACTACGGATACTCATAAGGACCAATGGCAGAGCGTCAGGCCAACTCAGGGACGTTGATGAACACATCTTGGCGATTCGGGACTTGATGGTACTGTTTATCTGTTCTACAATTCCCGAAGCTTCTGGTCGGTAACTACAATGTAATTTCTGGTCTATGTTCAGGGCAAATCATCTTCACAAGCTCGCTGTTGAAATGCGTTCCCCTATCTGATTCCAAAGAGGCCGGCACCCCGAATCTTGGTATGAGCTCCCTAAGCAATAACTTAGCTACTGTGAGGGTGTCCCACCTACGTGTAGGGTATGCCTCGACCCATCTGGAAAATATGCAAACAACCACCAGGACATAACGAAGGCGGTTGCACCTTGGCATTTCAATAAAATCCAATTGCATCCTGTTGCATGGACCTCCAGACCTCCCTATGTGACTCAATGCAACTGGTGTTCTCTTTCCTACGTTCAACTGCTGACAGGTCACACAACGCTGGCACACTGCTTCAGCTGCTACTCTGAACTTAGGGTTGTACCAGGTTTGTCTGAATACTCTCAGCATAGCATCTCTCCCTAGATGTACTGGACCGTGTATCTGTCTGGCCATTGGGCTCACCATCTCATTGGGTAGCACTGCTCTTCCATCTGCTGAGACCCAGAAATGGGCCTCACCTATCACACATCCTGCAGTTGCCCATGTTTGTTTTTCAAAATCGGGTGCATTTTCTTGCATACATTTTAGCTCATCCCAAGGGTCGACAGTTTCCAATATCATAGCTAATTCAGTTCTTACATTTATTCCGCCCACTTCCACCTCCGTGAAAGAGCACCCTTGCTCTGCACAATACCTCGCGACTTCGTCGGCATATCTATTGCCTTGTGACACGAAGTCCATATTCCTGGTATGGGCGGTACATTTTACAACTGCAATACCTGCTGGACATTGCAAAGCTTCTAACAGCAAACGTACAAACTCTCCATTACGAATGGGAGAGCCTGAAGAAGTCATGTAACCTCTTTGAGACCATAATTGCCCGTAATCATGAACTACCCCGTAACCATATTGGCTGTCGGTGTATATGGTGACTCGAATTTGGTTGCTTGCCAGGCAGGCACGCGTCAATGCAATAATTTCAGCTACCTGAGCGGAGTGTACTCCTTCCAGGCATCCGGCTTCCACAACTCCAGTAATTGTACAAACAGCGTAAGCTGCTCTCAACTGCCCAACTTCCTCTCTTACACATGAGCCATCGACAAAGAAAACTTCATCGGGGTCAGTCAGTGGCTCATCCACGATGTCAGGTCTCGGTTTGGTGCATAGTTCAGTCACATCAAGGCAATCATGGTCTGTACATACATCATCATCTATGTCACTTGGGAGTGGCATCAAAGTAGCAGGGTTCAAAACAGAGCATCTCTTGAGAGTCACGTTCTCTGCCGCAAGAATGACTTGCTCATAGCGCGTGAGCCTGCTATTGGTCAGATGCTGTGTTTTGGTCCTGGTCATCAACAGTTCAACAGAGTGGGGCACATACACCTCTAACGGGTGCCTCATTACAATATTTTCACAGCGCTCGATACTGACACCTGTTGCAGCAACGGATTTGAGACATCCGGGCAACGCTGCGGCTACTGGGTCTAAGGTAGCCGAGAAATAGGCGACTGGTCTACGGGCATTCCCATGGATCTGAACCAAAACAGACAAAGCACAACCCTCTCTTTCACAGCAGTAAAGCAAGAATATTTTATCGTAATCAGGCATTCCCAGAGCAGGAGCACGACACAAGTCCTCTCTCAGCTGCAGGAACGCCATCAAACAGTCCTTGTCCCATGGTACCGGATCACTCACCTCCTTGTGCGTCAGTTTTTGCAAGGGTTTTGCTTTCAGTGAAAAGTTCGCGATCCACTGTCGGCAATAACCCACCATCCCTAGAAACATCCTGACCTCTCTCTGTGTCTTAGGCACATTCATCTTCATGATCGCCTCTATTCTGTCTGGTGACACTTTTCGTTTACCTTTCTCAATTCTGTGCCCCAAGTACTGCACTTCTGTCAGGCAGTACTGCAATTTTCCCGGGGACACCTTGTGCCCATTAACAGCTAGGTGATTTAGCAAAGCAATGGAGTCCTCCCTGCAAGCTTCTTCAGTTTCTGACGCCACAAGTAAGTCGTCTATGTACTGAACCAGAACTGACTTCTGGGGCAGCACTAGACTTTCAAGATTTTTCTTCAACAGCTGGTTAAAGATCGATGGGCTCTCTGTATACCCCTGAGGAATACGACACCATGTTAGTACGCGACCTTCCAGCTTAAATGCGATTAGAAATGGCTCTCCTCATCCAGAGGGATCGAAAAGAAAGCCTGGCAAAGATCTATCACAGTGAACCATTCGGCTTGAAACGGTATCTGAAACAGTATCACTGATGGATTCGGTACCACTGGACAACATGAGACAACTATGTTATTAATTTTTCGGAGGTCCTGCACTATCCTGAATTTCCCATTTGGTTTCTGCAAACCCATAATCGGGGAGTTGCATGGACTACCCACGATTTCTTTCAATATTCCCTGCTTAATCATGGACTCGATCACGGGTTTTATACCTGCAATCGTTTCTGGAGTCAGTTTATATTGGGGTGTTCTCGGGAACTCAGCATGCGGTTTCACTACGATTTTCACTGGGTCCACTCCCTTGACCAGTCCGATCTCCTCCCCAGTGAAATCCCACACTTCTGGTGCCACGGTCTCTCTTAGATCCCATGGGAGCTCATCCACTGTCAAAGTGGGATACAGCTCCACACATATTCTTGAATTTGCGACTTTGAAGTCAGCATCATCATCATTGGTCAATACCTCCACTCCTTGTGGTGTGCAATATATTGTACAATTTAATTTGCACAAAAGGTCTCTTCCTAACAGACATACAGGACTAGAATCACAAACCACAAACTGATGTTCATCGCTGTATTTCCCTATTTTCACTTGCACTGGTTCTGTCAATGGGCTGGTTATTCTCCTGTTTGCAACCCCCACCACTTGAATGGTCTCTCAAGACATGGGCAGGCCTGGAACTGCGGCTGATCTTATTGTGGATCGGGTGGCTCCTGTGTCTACTAAGAATGTCGTGGGGCACCCTGCCACTTCGGCCTCAACGTAGGGTCCCCTTTGGTCCACCTCTAAGGCTGCCCCGAGGGTACAGTCTTCTCTCTCTACTCTCTGTCCTGTCAGGGGATCAACATAATAACACTCTTCTCCTCCTACAAAAAGAGGCATTTGTCTATAGGTCTTTCCCGTTGTCCCTATTCTGGGTGGCTGAGGGAACTGGGCTCGTGGGGGAGGGGTCCCCCCTTTGAGCACCTTTCCTTGGTATGGTGTTACCCCTCTCGCTGGAGTACTCTGAACCTCTTCCTCCTCTATCTCCTGTTCTCCGATTTCAACGTTGTAGGGACACTCGCGTTTCCAATGCCCCACCTCGTTACACTGGTGGCACCGAGTCGTCTTCTTCAATGCGGCAATGTCTACCCTAGGTCTAAAGGTGGAGTTCTCCTCATTGCCCTTGTTCTGCTATACTGTTTCTTACCCCCAGTTCCTGTTCCCTGTTGCTGTTGCTGCTGTCCACCCTTACCAGCTGACTGCATCTGTACTACCATCAGTTTTTCTTTCAACTTCTTTGTCTTTGAGTCTATCTCATCACAGCAGTACCTAGCATATCTCAGAATTTCATCCAAAGGTTTATTTTGCCAACAAATCAAGTGTTGCTGAATCATTAAACTAATATCCGGTCTCAAGCCCAAAACGAACTTAGACACAAATTGCCCTATGTCTTTAGGATCCATTACATCCAGTCCGCTATACTGTTTAAACGCCTTCAGCAATTTCTCATAATATTCATGAACTGTCTCTTTGGGCTCTTGTCTAGTTCGATCTATTATGACCCAATCTATGTCCTGCATTGGCACCTTGTCTTTCAGCCAAGTCATCACTCTCTCAAATTTTGCCATTACTATCTCGGACGGTCCATTGGTCCGTGCATCTCTCTCTGGTTCTGCTGTGGGCCACTCAGCACTAACCTTACATGCTGTCCACAAGTCTCCTGGTACCACAATATCAAACAGTGTGTTCAGATCTATCCATAATACTTTGGAGATTTTTACGAACCTCTCCACCTGCTTGTACCACTCGACTGGATTCTCCCTTAATTTAGGGAAGGAGTTGGTAAAGGCTGCCAAGTCCCCCCTGCTCCATGGCACATGCACATAGTTCCCATTTGCAACCTCACGCAAAGGGTATGCCTCTACTCTCTGCAGTCCTCCCTCCTGGGACATCCCAAGCATGCTTCTCCTAACGGTCCCCTTCTTGGACCACCTTTCTTCCCATTTATCCAGCGCCCTCCACGTCCTTATTCCAGTGATCAGTTCCCTTATGTGTGTTTTCAATCCTCCTCTCATCTAGGTCCTGGTCTGAATAATGTAGCCTATGGTTACCCTGTAATGCTTTGGTCCTTGACAAGTCTACCATATATTTTCCCGCCAATTCGACTAATTTCTCATGTACTGCTCTCGCCTTTCGAGTGATGTCCTTTGCCATGAACAGTATTTCATCCTGCTCGTACATCTCCATTCTCTCTAGAGGCAAGGTACCATCCACCATGTCATCCAGATCTGACTTTAAGCTGGCGACATCGAGTCTCTTGGCTTTTATCTCAGCTCGCAGTATGTCTTTATTAGGGTATTCACTGGTCTCTCTTCTGTCCCAGCTCCGAGTCCTACGCTTAGGCTCCGGGGAGTTAAGGAGAGTCCTCCCTTGTTCCCATCTCTCTAAGTCCCATGCTCGACCATCCTGTCTTGGAAGATGGTGAAACACGGGCCTGTTTCCCCCAATCCCATTTTGTCCATTCTCTCTGGCCTCTCTTACTTCGTGGCAAGATTCTCTGCTGTTCTCCCTCTGATCGCTATTCTCTCTCTGTCTTGTGTCACTCAGTATTCTGTAAGTTCCCTCTCTGCTCCCCATCTCCCTTGAGCTGCGTTCCGGTCCGTAATCACAGGGGTCATGGCGAGGCCTCTCGCAACTCCCGTTCTGTCCACCATTGCCAGACGCATAGTGGGTACACTTAAAACTATTTCTGTACTCCTGCGTTCTCCTATCCCCTTCGCTGTGACTTGGGCGGGACACCCCCCCACACTCAGGGCTCCTGTTTTCCAGGTTTGCTCTACCCTCACTCCTGGTATGACGAGTGTCTCCGCTTCCATCCTGTCCCTTCCCGTCCCACTCCGGACTGCTTTCATCAGCCCCGCAGTGTGTCCGGGTCCTGCTATCCTGGCTTTCCCTTCCAGCTTCCGCTGCTATGATGCTTTTGTGAGCCTCTACTGCCTCATCCCATTTCTTCATATACTCGCTTAGCTCCTGGAAGGATTTCCGTCCTGATCCCCTCAGATCCATTGGCCATCTAGGGCCCCCTGGATATCCTGTTGGCTCTTCTGCTGTATGTACCGGGGTGCTCCACTCCCTTGGTCTTGGCAACTGACTTGGGGAATAGATTGTATCGTTCCTCCTTGCCATCTCCGCTCTCTCCCTGTCCTCTCGTACCTGTTCCTCCCCTCTAGCTCTCTCTGGGTCATAAATCGATACTATAGGGCCTATAGTAACAGGTACTTGCAGGGCATCTGGCAGTGCGTAGGATGTGGCACGCTCCGTCTCTGGCCCCCTCTGTACCACAAACCTTCCAACTACCTGCTGCACCGGACTAGGTTGAGACAATTCTTTGCTTGCAGTGGGATCCCAATCTGTAATGGGAAGCGGTCCATGCTCCCCTATGGCAGGCCCCCCTTCCCTGCCTGTCTCGACATTCCCTGTCTCTTTATTGTACGGGGGTGGCCTATCTGTTAGTAACCTATTTATCAGGCTATCTTCTGTCTCGCTCTCATCATCTTCTTCCAATGGGCTCTTGTTTCCTGCCACCTCTAATACTGGGTACAGTTTGTTTACTTCAATGTTATGCACTCTCCATCTTTTTGCATCCGCATCCCATTTGGCATCCTGCACTGCCCTTACCGATCGTTTCACCCTTTCCTGTCGTCTATTCAGGTTCCTCTCGTGCGCTGCCCTAATCCATGCATTGAGAGCTTCAAACTGGGTTGGTCTGGGCATAGGTCTCATTGAGGTCATGACTGCTTTTAATCGGTGTAGCACCTCTAATCTGAATGTCCCATACTTTGGGAATGTCAGTTCCTCATTTCCTTCTGTAATCTTACTCCACTCTGAAATCCACAGTATCGTGTGTAGCCCAACATTTGCCGCCATATAATAAGCCGGTGTACCCTCCGGCGGGGCTTCTTCCCCTTCATACGATCTCCGCCTCTCTCTTTTAAAGGCCGCTCTTAACCATTTAAAACATTTCATGATTAAACGTACAATTTCCAGCCTCGCTATTCTGTTTACTTCCTGATGACAATCCACCAATCCTAGCGCGGCTTTGCTAGCTGGCCTATCACAGCGCGGTCTTGCTCCGGCCGGCCAATCCCAGCGCGGCACTTTCTGACGTCACTCGTCTCCGCTTCGCAGCAGCACCCCTCCTTTCTCAGCTTGTCTCCCGGTCATGCATGCGTCCCATTCATACACTGAAAAAAATGACTACTTCCGACCAAGCGGTCACTTCTCTCGACTGTACGTCCACAGTCTATCTGTAATTGTCACCACCTCTGACGAAATATCTATCGTCTCTCTGATAGGTTGCTTACACACACAGTAACTTCCGACCAGCGTCCGTTACTCACGCACTCACTCTTACGTTCCCCCTATCTCGGTCCTGCGGGCGATCAATGGTACCTCATGACCCCCTTCACACTGGTTGACAATTACTCTGGATGTCTGATACACCCGAACCACTTAAGCTCTCTTTGAACTTAAGATTTGCACCGGTTGCGCGCGCTCACAACCTGTTCCACAGTCACTCTACAGGCATTCAACTCCGCCAGACATTACAACATAGATACAACACAAAAACACCGCAATCTAACACGCATGACCCTTTATACTCACTCTCGACCGATACTGCTGCTTTTCTGTCTCACGTCATCCGGACCTTCTTCGGCGGGCGGTTCTTCCGGTCATCGATCTCTAGGGACCTCGGGGTAATCTAACCTGGCCTAGATCACCTTCCTCAAGAAGGCAACCATCCTCTATAGCTACCAACTGCTGGGGCGTGATTTTGATCACTATCTTATCACTCTAGATCTCAACCCCGTTCTGGTCGACTGAACCTTTGTTGCCTGTCATTGAGGAAAGAAAGTGCATCTCTTACCAGGTTAGTTCAATCAATAATGGACTCGGCTCGGAAAAACCACAGACTACTTCTAAGTTTAAAGATTTATTATAAAGTCAAGATTAACTGCAGATACAGGCATCTCAAAATGAGATTCACAAGATATACGGGCCCCACTACATACATGTGCTCCCTGAAAGCCCTCAGGCGAGCAAAGAATACCACAAGAACTAATTCTAAAATCAAAAGGGCTGCAAGCATAGACACATATTGTGATCTCTCCGTCATTTACAGCAGGAGTGAAAGGTTCAGGTTAGGCTGTCCCTACCCTGCTCTGGATGGTATCCCTACTTAACAGAATCCCAACCTATCAAAAGGTGTCAGTTGTGAATGACTTCCTAGGAAGATCACTCACTCTTAGTCTCTAGGTGAAAACCTATGATCTCCAGTCATGACCCCTCTCTTCCTACCCATCCGCTCTCTAAAGGGTCCTCAGGCATCTGTTCTAACTCCACCCCGGGGTACTGACCCTAATACAAAAACCCAATTACAGTTGGAACGCCCCTCTCGAGACGCCCCTCACGTGGTGTCTCTTCTGGCTTTTTCCATGATGATCTTCATTTGGGCCTCGTGCGTTAGAGTTGACCTTGCTTCTCAGACTCTTCTCCGGCCCGCCGATACCCCTCAAACATTCCTGAACCCTCCTCCATGTCTGTACCAGTCTCCTAAACAAAACTCTATTCATCCAATATTTAATTGGATCCCCCCCTCGCACATGCAGACAGACATCCGCAGTTAGAATCCCAATTCTCATAAACTTCTAACAGAAGTTTGCAACATTAATTCTCGGTACAGCTTGACTTGTACCAATACGTGCAAATCAGAAGTCCTTTCATCATTTCAGGCCTACATCATTTCTCGCAAAGCTAAACTAAAGTATCAGGTTAGCATCTTATTCTTATTTAATGAGAAAACACATCTATGCAATATAAATCTAACTAATAAACAAATCATTATAGCATTAGTGCAATCCATATTGATGCAAAAGAACCCCTTTCCCAAACTCTTTCAGCTCTGGCCATGAGGCCTATTCCGTTCTGTGCTCTGCAGCCTGTCATTTCTTCCATTAGCAGCTACATAATATGGATCAGGATTAATCACGTTTAATAAGGTTATACATTTTCCACACATTTCTGCATTAGTTCCACTTCTATATGAAATCTCTAGATTAACTACACATTCCAAGATATAGGGGAATATACTTCAGCACTCATAGCATTTCTCTTTATGATTTGTGCGTACTACTTGCAATTCTGATGTACTCATACATTTTGTTCAGTTTGCGCTCTCTCAGATGGCTCCCACAGGTATACTGTTGTGTGTTTTTGAAGTTAGGGGTGGTTTAAGGATTTCCCTTTGAACCACAGATGTCTCCCCTAAAATGTAGGTTTGTCTTCCATTGGGCTGTGGAATGCTTATCTAAAATCTTTGGTGGTCCCTAGAGGCTAAATGTAAAACCTCTCTCTCCAATTCTATCCGCTACAGAAACAGTTTGTTGTTCTATTGGTATACACATGGTTTATACCAGTCCCTGGTGAATGCACCGATGTGCTCCCCTGACCTGGAATTGAATTTTGTTTCTCCTTTTATGTAATCATTTGTATTTCTAATAAAAATCGAAACTGTATGTATCTATCTTGGTTTTCATGGAGTAAAAAATATTTTTTCCAATGAAGCAGGATATACAGTTTACCAAAACCGCATTGTGTTGTGGTTTCCCACAGCCACCACAGCCAATCACACAGACTCTTGGTCCCATGACTGTGTTTAATTTTCCCTTCTTCCTCAGTTAACTCAGTTACATCCACTTTTCAGAGGTTGGTGTAAGTTCAGGTGTCTTCAACTATCTAAGGCTTCTCTTCCTTTTTCGGTTTTCAGGGTCATGAAAGAAACAAGGAGCAGTGACAATGTCTGAACCAAAAACATGCTTCCATCATCTGTTGAAGTAAACCTATAAAAATCAGTAACCATGCATCCTTTTTATATTTGTAAATGTTGCCATGCTAATGACACATTGTTAAATTCAACTAGAGTTTTTATGATGTCCCTCTTTTACATCTCCCATTTTACGCTGTCATCCATTAATTTGTAATCCATTTCCTCTGTCTGTCCTTCTTCTCTCTCCGTGGCACTGGACTCCTCCTGCACTAACCATTGTGATGGAGCAGTTGTGGCTTTCCGTACCTTTAAAGCTTGATGTTTTTTCCTGCATCGTTGTGCCACCAATGATCACTTACCCTTCCGTAGAGTGAGCTGATGGATATTCAAGTCGGTTGCCGTTTCTGAATACGAAAGCCTACAAATCATTACCATATGAGGCTTCCACTTCTACAATTTCTCCCGCTCCATGGGCCCACCAGCTCTACATAGTGGATGACTAGTCCGCTAACTACTTGAACGCAATAAATGGACAATCTTATCAGTACCCTTGGTTACTTGGAAGAGAGGGTTTGTCTATTTTTCAAATATCACAACATAATCTTGAGCCTTGAAAAAGTCGTTTTACGACAAAACACGTGTCAGCTGTCTCATTGTTGCAACAACGTGTCAACAGTGGTGAAGATCTCAGATTACCACATATGTTTTGTCATTTGCTTCTATTGTCATTAAATTGAATCCTGACTTTCATGAATCAGTAGATACCGACTTTTTGTGCTCTGCGCTGTCAATTAATGTACTAATAAAATCTGTAACCATGCATCCTTTATATATTTGTAAATGTTGCCATGCTAATGACACATTATTAAATTCAACTAGAGTTTTTATGATGTCCCTCTTTTACGTCTCCCATGTTGCGCTGTCATCCATTATTTTTAATCCATTTCCTCTTTCTGTCCTTCTTCTCTCTCCGTGGCCCTGGACTCCTCCTGCAGTAGCCATTGTGATGGAGCAGTTGTGGCTTTCATTACCTTTAATGCGTGATGTTTTTCCTGCATCGTTGTGCCGCCAATGATGGATGTGCTGCAATAGAACCCAGACGCAGGATGAAATATACTTGCAGAGCTCGGGTTTGAGACTTGTGTATTGCAGAACCGGGCTAATCCTTAGTAACTTCAGCGCCTTCTGATCATGAACACCCGCATCCCTTTGGTGCCCCCTCTGCCCTTCCTGAAAATGTGAACCCCTTCATTGTAGTGACCCACTTTTTGTCCTCCCGTAAACCCTTTCACCAACATTCACCAGCCAAATGGTACCGCTCATTGGTCCTACAGACCTCCCTTGCAGCTTTTCCTGCTTTGCTTGCTCCATTAATGCCCCCATTCTTGTGCATCTGTGTGGCTGCATGCTTCAGCTATGTTCATTTGAATCAAACCTCAGCCTCTGCATGTGTGTGTGTGTGTGTGTGTGTATGAGGAGGTTTTTATCCCCGGAAGGGCTACTTCCCACAACCTCTGCATGATTTTCTCGGTATTGCATCAAATCAACACTGACCTACTGGCAGTGGCTGCCCTGCTGTATACCACAAAGGCATTTGACACGCTGGAGTGGCTCTTCTTATTTTACATCTTGCCGCATATGGGCTTCAGTGACCACTTCCTTCACAACGTCAGATTGCTATATACCAGCCGCTCGGCACGCCTCCGCATCAACGGCCAAGTCTCAGACCCTATCGCTATCACTCGTGGCACGCGTCAAGGGTGTCCGCTATCGCCCATGCTTTTTGCTATAGCGATGGAGCCCCTGGCCGAAAGGCTGCGGCAGCACCATACCCACAGGGGTATTGGTTTCTCGTCCCGTTCCTTGCTCATCTCAATGTATGCGGATGACATTATGCTCTACGTCCGTCACCCCCAAGAGAGCCTTAGCCCTCTTGTCCGTGAGATTATTCATCTTGGTGGGCTGTCTGGCATCCAGGTAAACTGGAGTAAGTCGGTCCTTTTCACACTGACTGACGCCACAGTGCCATTCCCACTCGACTTTCCATTTGGGTAGGCTTCCGGCCCCACACGTTATTTGGGCATCTGGCTTAGTAGGGATTTGGATAAACTGTGGAGATTGAATTTTGGTTGCACGGTAGACTGGCTGGAATCCAGGATCCCATCGTGGAGCCAGCTCCCGTTGTCTTTGGCGGGCCGCATCGCAATCGCCAAAATGGTTGTCCTGCCAAAATTCCTGTACTTGTTTTTAAATATCCCCATCCCCCTCACCGCTAATTTTTTCCACAAATTGCGCTCCCTAATTATTTCATTGGTCTGGGTGGGTAAACAACCAAGAGTAGATTACGATATCCTTACTTTACCCATGTCTGCCGGTGGAATGGGCACGCCTGACTTCAAGCTATATTCCTGCATTTTGGGTCCACCCCTCTCCTTATCAGCCTCACGTCGCCATTGAGGCAGATATAGCTGCTCCCTGGCCCCTGTCCACAGCTTTGTTTGTGCCTGTGGTACGCCCTCGGGCCAAGGTCAACACGGTCGGGACACTTCGATGGGCCTGGTCTGGCCTGCGTCGGTTGTCCGGCATCCCCTTGCTCTCTGCTAACTCCGTGCCCATAGTTAACCACCTGGATTCTCCCTCTCTTCAGGCCTCCAGCATGTCCAGGAGTGCGGCGCGCTTGGGCCTGACGATGGTTGCTGACCTCTATCCGTAGAACAGCTTCTTTACACTCCCTGACGCATCAGGCCACAGGACACACTCCTATTTTACCAGCTGCGTGCCATGTGCCGGCACCTGCACTCCACTTTCCCTCAACCCCCAACCAACATGCCGGCTCTGGATCTAATTTATACCTCCTCGTCCCCACACAAACTAGTCACCAAACTATATGCCCTCACTCTAGCGCCGCCCCCATCTCCTCTGATCGTGCTCGGGAGGCATGGGGTGCTGATCTTGGCACCGACATCACGTCAGCTGACTGGCTCTATTGCTGTAATCAGACGAAAAGGTTGTCACCAAATTCCCGGCTTTGTTTGATCCATTTCAAGTACTTGCATAGGCTTTACCGTACCCCGGTGCAACTTCACAGACTCGGGCTCACTCCTGGAGATGATTGTGTGCGCTGTGCCGCTCCAGTGGCAGATTTTGCTCATGGTCACGGTGTTTAATTACGCCGATGACCTCCAGCTCATTTTTAACCTCTTTGACTCCTCTGATTCTATCCACAACTTCCAGTCGGTGATGGTCTTCATCAGGGATTGGATGAGCTTTAACCATCCTAAGCTCAACCCTGATAAGACCGAGCTTCTCCTCACCGATGGTAAACTCAACCCTTGGTTCCCTATCTTCTGGTCCTTCTCCCTCTCCCTCTGTCAAGACTCTGGGGATTACACTCAACCAGCAACTCACTTTACACTCCCAGATCAGCTCGGTGGTCTCTTCCTGTTTCTTTATTTTGCGCACGATACAAAAGATCTCACGCTTTTTTTCTCTCTCAGCCCTTAAACTGATCCTCATGTCTATGGTCCTTTCCCGTTTAGATTATGGTAAAGTCCTGTACAATAGTGCTCCCGCCTACGCCCTCCTGCGGCTCCAACTGGTACAAAACCAAGCTGCCCGCCTGGTCTATGGCTTACCTAAATCACACCATACTACACCCCTTTTAAGAACCCTCCATTAGCTCCCCATCAGACAAAGGGCCCTCTTTAAAATAGGATGTATTACGTTCCAGGCCCTTGCGGGAACAGCTCCATCTTTTATTAAGTCCAAAATTGAACCCTACATCCCCAGCAGACAACTACGTTCCTCCTCTCTGTCCCTCTTGGTGGTCCCCAGGTTCAAGAGAAGCAGAATGGGAGGCTCTAGGTTCTCTGTCCTGGCCCAACAATTTTGGAACTCTTTACCTCTCTCTATGAGAGCAATGTCTTCCTATCTGGAGTTTCGCAGCACCCTGAAAACTACTCTGTTTTCACAGGCTTTCAACATCTAATCTGCCTACCTTCTAACTCAGGATCCCTCCTCAACAGCGCCATGAAACCGTCTGGTGAACGTGCGCTCAATAAATACCCTTAAATTCAAAATTAAATTCAAATTCAAATCTTGCTTGGCTTTGCCCGAGGGTCTCGGAGTTTTGGAGGGTGGTGTGTTCTACCATTTCTGGCATTACCGGCGCGATGGTGCACCCCAATCAATCAATGTGCCTTCTCGGGTTTGTTAAGTTCTGCCTTGACGCCTCCCGCCTCCTGATCGCATTGCTGCTAGTCCTTGCTAGGCGTAGCGTGGCCATGTGTTGGGGTTGCAGGCCGGCTCCCAAGGTTGAGAGTTGGCTGGCGGATGCCTCTCGGTGCCAGACTCTCCTGTCGGAGTTCTGGGATTTGATGCCTACTACATCCCGACCTGTTGACATCTGGGACCCTCTGATTGCCTACCTCTTTTCCCATTCTCACTTTAGTGGCGCTGCCTCTCCTGCGTTCCCCGCCGGCCCTGGGTCCGTAGCAGTTATCGGTGCTGGTCAGTGACTGCCTCTCCCCCCTGCTGTGTGCACTTCCACCTCTTTCTTCCTAGCCCTTAATTGCCGCCAACGCTTAATCTGTGTTTTCCCATGTGGGAGGGTCCTGGTGGGTATGGAGTTGTGACATTCTCTTCATGTTAATTTAGTGTGATGACAGTTTACACCTGTGTATAATGGTGCACTTGACCTGCTTTCCGTTTTGTATATTGCACTGCGCTATTGCACAATGTACCGTGTCCGTCTTGATTTTTCTCAATAAAAGTTTTTGAAAATTAAAACAAAAAATGTTTCCCCATGTTCCTTAAAAAAATGGCAAGGCATTCCAAATTTATTTTTTTGACAAGTTCCAGCAGTGCACCAACTAAGCAAGGATAATTACTAATATCACATATTGAGCTTGCTAATCTCTAAAATGGCTCTACAGATTATAAAATAGAACAAATTTTAAAGAAAAACATTTTTCAAGTTCCATCTACTCTATCATATAGTCATCAGGTGTTGTCTTGGCAATGAATCAATATCTTTAATACATCCCTACATCCCTCACATGGATACGTCCTTGCGTGACTAAGCACCAACTATATTCAGCAAGGACTTTCATTATTACAAAAACTCAGACAGTGGGGTTACGATGTCGATTCCGATTACGATGTCCGTCATAGAGCCTCTGACCTTAGGTCAGAGGCTTTACAACTGACATCGCCAATTTCAATTCCGATCGACTGATTACGATACAGCCGGTCAAATTGGAAGCTGGCTGGTCATTCTGGCTGGCTTCTGATGGGCTCTAGGAGCCCATCGGCCAGTCAGACCCGGCCTGTAATCGATATAGACGGCTGTTTACGCATTCCAGATTACGATGCACGGTTTCTGGCAGGGTTTTCATGCGGCCTTTCTGACATGGAAACCCTGTCAGAAAGAGTGTTTGGGGGCCCCTAGCATACTGCCACAGGGTGCAGGGATTAACACAACCTCACATTTTCCTATGGGAGCATGTACTATGAGCGGTTTACGACCGTAACACATGCTCCCATAGGGGCATAATTAGGCAGTCAGGATCACTGACCAGAGTTCAGTTGGTCCCTTTTCCGCCACGTTGTCGGTCGGAGGAAACTCCGACTGACATCGTAATAGGCCCCCTAGTTGTCTAGTGCTGAACACCCATTTAAAAATGTTCCCATTCCATGAAATCGACTTGTTTTCCAATTGTTTCTGATTGCTGAGCATATAGTTATTGTCACAGGATGGGGATATTTTAGGGTACTAAGGGTGCATTTCTCCCTACGCTGAATCGTTTCGGGACATTATTGCTACTGTCATCAGCACAAAAAGTATGCAGTCCCTAACTGTGGCAGGAATGATTCGATACAAGAGGTCCCATGCTTTGCCCGGGGCCACTCCTTTTGGTGTCAAACCAAGGTGCACTTGAAATAGAGATTTGCTTAGCTTAATCTTCAAGAACCTTACTAATTCAATATTTAAATCCGGCAGCTGCTTTCTAAACGACCAAACAGCATTACCTGATACTCAAACAATTCAAATCGAGTTTTAAATGTCATCTCCCAGTCACGCCTTATTATAAGTGAATTATATTCTGATCACCCACAAGACTAGTTGGCTGTGTGTAAACCACAGCTAATTTCATCCGATCTAAGCTACCTAATACAGGATATACAGGATGGTGTTTTTACATTGATTCAGTTCAACAGAAGATACTCAGGGGCATATTTACAAGCCCCTATCGTCACAGGAACATCACTTTTAATGACGTTCCTGTGCGATAGGGGCTTTGCCTTATCTATAAGTGGGAGTTAAGCCACTTAATGTGGCTTAATGCGCCTTGTATATAAGGCACCTTTTCACACTATACTTAGTGTGGAAGGAGTGGGAAATGGGTGTCATGGTGGGCATTCCACCGCAACACTCATTGATTTTGACGCTGCCCCCATTTACAAGGGTGGGGTAAATTGGAGACAGTGTCAGAATTAAGACCAGGGATAACTTATTTTTAACATGGATAAACAAGGAGAAATTATTTATTTCACCTCATTTTTGCTGTTTCTATGTGTGCTGCGTTGTGCATTACACATAGAAACAGCAATTACCATGAAGGATTGTTTATGTGCAGGAAGGTGTCCCTTCCTGTACATAAACAATCATTACAAAAATGATGATTTGCAACTTCTATGTGTGCTGCACAATGTAACACTCATAAAACTTTCAAATCACCATTCTGTATTGTTTATGTGCAGGAAGGGACCCCTCGGCCAGTCGGAGGCCAGCTCGTAATCCCAATGGAGACGTTTCCGTCGTTGGGATTACGATGCTCGGATTCTGACAGACTTTCTATGCCAGGCTTTCCGATATGGGAAGCCTTTCAATAGACAGTTTGGGGTCCCCAAGCAGGGCCCCTTTCTCTTTGTGGCCTCCAGTTGGGGACCGTGTTCATCTCTGCACCATGTGGCAGGCACCATGAGGTGACCGCCACGCGGTGCAGGGATGAACACAATCTCCCCTTTCTCTATGGGCGCTTGTGCTATGGCCGGTTTGCGGTCGCAGAACAAGCTCCCATAGGGAAATGGGAGTATGCATATGCGCCATGTGTGGTTGCATCGTAATTCTGTGGTCAGGATCGCCGACCGGAGGTCAGTCGGTCCCAATTCTGTGATGATGTTGGTCAGAGGCAACTCCGACCAACATCTTAATCTGGCCCTAAATGTGGACAATTGCATTTTACAGTTTTTGAAGTCGAATTTCGCTTAAATATCATTGCTGGTGACTTTTTGATTTCCGTTTCAAAACTTTATTTTTGCCTTTCCCTTTTCATTTACCCTTTATTATAAAAAAAAAGTGCACTATAGCTCAGGACTCATATGAATTCACTAATCCCCATGAACTGCTGGGGCCCTTCTTTGAGGCACCTTCTTCCACGTCACATACCCAGAGCTTAGATGTCCTACTCCATCCTCTGCCTCTTATTACTCCTGTACACTATGTTACTGCATTCAGTACTGCATTATGCATTGTGCATTACTGGCAACAACCTATGTTTTTGTTTGTTTTCATGTACAGTTAATTTTACCCACACTTTGTGTGAATACTATGCTTTTCCAGGTCCTTGGCAAGTTGTGGTATACTTTGAGGAGATGACATCGGACTATGCCAGAATAGTCCATGGCAAATTCTAAAATAGGCTTCACGTCTTTTTTTGGACTTTGCTCAGAAGCAAACGTGTTCTTCACACAGGGAGTTCCATCTCTGCCAAAAAAGATAGCCAGGTCACATTAATCAGCAATATCGATAATTGTATTCACACGGGACTACGTGCCTACTTGGTGTTGGAAAAGATGGGCTCTTTTTTTACAGTGTACCTTGGAGTTTCTATGATCCTTGCTAATATACTGGAAAAGAGGTACCAGCTCTAGTTTTTTGGTTTGTTTTCCGTGTATCACTTAAGCTACATAAGCATCGAAGCGCTGCAACAAAGCATGCTTCTATTACACAACCCAGGCCTCACACTGACCGAATCAGAATTACAAATCTTATTTGAATTATTGTGACGTTAAAAACTCAAGATGCTTATGTCAAAAGAAAACTTAAAGAAACAAAAGATGGACAATATTTCAGGATTTGTAGAACGTTTATAAGCGTTTAAGAAATCATACGTGTCCTGAACCCTTATATGGGCATTTTTCTTATTAGCACTAGGACAGGGTAGTAGTTTCTAAAGATCTGGGGATGGTATTGCAAGATAAGGAATTGTGATAATCAGACTGGGCTTCATACGTTTCATTACTGATGACGTCACTAACTTGGGCATTACTCATGAGCTATCAGATTTGTCCACCAAAACGTACCCGTTTACCGCAAGAAGTAAATGTTCAACTTCACTAAATCACTATGATAGGGGGGACTTTGGCTTATCAAGGCTTCCACACAGATTCGCATTTATTTATTTTCCTGTGCTCTTAAGCTGCACTGCAATTTACAGGTTAAGTTATTGCCTTCGTTAGTAGTGATTAAATGTGTTATTACTGGAAACCTGAAATTGAGTTGGCTACAGCAATGAAATCCCGATTAATACACACTGCAAAAGCTATTAACATAATTGGCTGCAAACTTCACCTCTGCTGGCAGTTTCAGCAGCGAAACCAATGATGGATTAGGTTTGGAGATCAAAGCAGTCCCTCTAGATGAGGAGTAAAAGCTATTGGCAAGCAATGTCAAGAAGGTCTGCATTCTGTGAACAAACATCGGCTTGCAATGTTAAGTAAGGTCAACAGGGAACTAAGCTGAACTGAGACACAGCAAATAAAATAGAAAATAAAGTAAAACTTTTCTGTGTTGCACAGCCTCTCTTTCTCCTTTTTTTTAGTTTTAGTTTTGAGAGGGTGTCTCCTTCCAAAAATGATGCATTTGAATTACAGGAACAAAATCTAATTTAGTGTGTATAAAAACTGTATGAGATAAGGGCTCCCCATCTCTGACTATGGCACATATATGTATGCTCTGCATTCTACAGAGGTTGAGTTGGTGTTCATAGAGTCCTTCGAGAGAAGGCATGAAGAGAAGGACTGGTCAACCTCGAGGCACATTTAGGCAATCGGCTGGGCATGGACGGCCCCTCCTTAAAGCAGAGGAGCGTTGCCCCACTGGAAAAATTAAATGATAATAACAGCATGCTATCGTCATTTTATTATTCAGTACTCCTCTCTCGGGGCGGGCTGGTCTGCCCACAGAGCAGGGAGACGAGTGATGGCACTCTATAATTGCTCATGACGGTTTGGCCGGCTATCTTAGGCTGGCCAGGCAGTCATGCGCACTTGGCATGGTTTCCACCGGTCTGTGTTGCACAGACTTGGAGTAGAACATGCCCAGGCTCCTAGTACCCATCTGAGCGCCAAACCACGGTGCTCCGACCGATCACAACAGTGCTATCAGCAGCGTCGTAATTGGCATGGGGAGCCTGGAAGCTTGGGTGCATCCTGTTACTGCATCTACTTCCTATGACGACGAAGAAGACGGAGGAGAAGTGGCAGCCGGCAGGTAAGTTCCTTTTTTTTCCTGTTATTTTTTTAATCCCCACTCCCCAGCCTCACCACTACTGTACCGTTGCAACAGCTACTGGGCTAGGGCTTTAACAGCCAGTGGCCATTAGATCGTCATTTCAAGCATGAAATGTGGCACAATTTCAACATGTGAGGTTCATTAGGATGAGCATCTGTTAAGTCTTTTACCTAGTTAGGCTTCCAAATAAATGCCTTTAAGTTAGATCATTGTGTCAATCCTTAGTCATAGACATGGGACCACATTTACAATTCCAAAATTGCTGCCCACAGGAGAAACTCCAGCACAATGGCTGCTCCTCCGCTAAGGTGGAGGAGTGTCGCCCCACTGCTTTTCAGAGTTAAAAAAAACAGAAAAAGAAAAGGAAAATAACTCAACCATATTATCATTTTATTTGTTCCAACTGCGGTGTCTTGGTGGGGTGGGCGGATCTGCTCTGTTCTCAGAGCAAGGGGAGGAGTGGTGGCATTATGCAAGTGCGCATTAATTTTCTCCACCTAGGCTGCATTACAGCCTGGGTGGATAACATGCCGAGGCTCCCATTCCCTGGCTTAGTGCTGAAATACATCACTCAGACCAATCACAATGCTGCAATGCAGTGTTGTGATTGGCTATGGGGAGCTTGGGAGCCTGGGTGCTTCCTGCGTCCTGTTTGTAGTGAAGAAAGAAGCCAGGAAGAGGATGGAAAGGACCAAGGAGAGGTGGCAGCCAGGCAGCGGACCTGCCGGTAAGTGTTTTTTATCACCCTCATCCTCCACCCCCTCTAACCCCCTCTCCACCCCCCCCCCCCCACACTGCTACTTCCAATGAGCAGCCACCGCTGTTAGAGCATATTACCATCTCTACAGAGATTGACTTGCTGCCTGTGTCATCCCTTGAGAAGTTGATCACAAACAAGCTGCCTTGCCTGACGCACAGCCTTCAACCATGGTGCATAGGCAAGTGAGGGCTTTTTCCAGTATAGGCTTGATACTGAAATTATACCCTTCCAGTACAAATTCCTATACATGGACAAGCTCAGAAGGTTCCCAAAATTAGAAGTGTGCTGTGTACTGCAGCACACATGCAATGTGTCATTTCTTTGAGAAACAAACACATATTCTCCTATTTACAATGACCTAATTTAGAAGTTCTTGGCACTAAAACCAACCTGCTAATTTTACTAGATTGGGATTTGTTCCAAAACCTATAGGTGTTTCCATGTATCTATCCCTTAAAATGCTCTTGACACAACCGACACAAAGTGATGAAAAGTAGTTTTTGCAATGTGAAAAGTTCACCTTTCCAGTGCAAGAAATACGTTTATTACTGGATAGTAAAAAGCACCACTTTGGCTGCTTTGCGTCTTGCTAGTGGCTTCGCAATACCTTAGGATATTTGGGTTAAGTTCTCTTGCTTCAGCCTATGAGAACACCCATTCCCACCCTTCTCTGTCAATCAATGCTTCACTGTGAACACACGGAGCCAATATAAAGCTCAAGGTGTCTAAATGGACTTCTGAATACTCTGCCTTCACTCACTTGTGACAAGCCCACGGATCTACTGAAACCTACATTCTTGAAACAGTACATGAAACCGCAGGGTGTCTTTCTCATGGAAATTGATATTTATTATCCACACATTGGTCACACGCCACCATACCTAAAAGTGTAATTTGTTAATTTGATTTTGTGCCTCAGATCATGCATGTTTACCACCTAAACCTGGTAGCCACTGTTTGCCTAAAATTGAATATTACAGTGACACCCTACAATCACAGTTCCAGACTTGACACTTGATTTAGAGCTTGGCAGAGAGTTTACTCCATCACAAAGTTACAGATATCTCATCCGCTGTATTACAAATGCATTATATCTAGGCTTTCCTATTTTCAGTTTCTATTTTTGGTAACTTCTGGTGGGGTTTTTTCAGTGTTTTCAATATCTTAAAAAACAGTTGTTATCAGTGGTTACACATTTTTGCGCAACTAAAAACAACAGGAAAATGTTTTTCCGGTGTTTATGGAACGTTTTGCTTTTATTATTGCTTGCTTTCTGCACTGAATGAACATGGTATATAGACAGTGTTCTTATAGTGTATATGAGGTCCAAATAGATTTTTGCAAATTAATCTTATTGTAGTACACCATACAATACTTCTTCAGTGAGTCTTTGGGTCATGTGCACTTGCTCTTTCCTTCCCATGTAAACTTCTGTGAAAAGGCCCTCTCAGCATTCATAGCCCCTTGGGCTGAGAACCATCAGCAAAGGAACACAGTTGGGATGACTCTTTCTTTGATGCCACATAAAGCACAAAATTATAAATATTTGCATTTTAGTTCCTGTGCATAAGAAAACAGTGCACCAGAATGGACTAAAAAGTCAATAGCATCCCTCATTAACTCCAAAGATTGTAAAGATGCTTTCAGCATACCATCTAACAAGTGGCAAGGATCTGCTACAGGGAATCACTTCAGCTCGGTTAACAATTTTGACAGGTCATCGCACAACTTTTTTTATATACGTAGCTGAATCACTGCAAATACAAACAATATCACTCCAATCTTTGTTGAACTTGGAAAGAATCTTTTTTGCAGAGCATTACAAGTGAGACTGCGTTCCTTGTTTTCCAAAAGTCTGGTGTCATGTTTTCACCACTATCCCAGATGCTTGGTGATATATACTTGTCACTATACCTTGCATTGAATGTTTAAAGCCTGAGGTGTTGGCAATTCACAAACTATCAATACTGACCCACTAGAAACTATGGCCTGATGTATTAAGGGTTTTTACCCATTCTCTGTGGGTAAATGTGATGACACATATTTGGATTGATTTTTATGAAACCAGACATTTTATCTATCAGTGAAAGAATCAAATGCAGCCGAAATATCAAATATGAGTTTGATATTTCCTGATTCTCTATAGTTTATAAAATAATTAAACTAGACCTAAAACATAAAACTAAACCCTGCATCTTTAGGTCAAAGGCCACAAAACTGAAAAAGTAAAAGGAACAAGAAACAATATTTTAGTGGCATCTCTAAAGAATAAAAATCAAGCTGAATAATGTTACTGCTAGCTTGTATAACGAAGTTACATTGTATTGACCCCTTCAGGAAGAAAAAAAATACTCTTTCACTCTATTTTTCCTTTCTTTGAATGGCATTTAGTTTGTGGTTGTTCAGGTGTTTTTTCAGTGTTTATATGTTTTCACCGGTGAGGGCTATTTTTCTTTCAGTGGGGTTTTATCAGTTATTATAGGTTTAAACCTAAAACCCCACAGCCTAATTATATCCAATGGCACTGGTAACACAGCGGACGGGATATCAGTCACATTTGTGATGGAGTAACCTGTATGCCGAACTCTAAATAAGACCTTTGGTTTGCTTATTTATTTATTTATTTCGAAGCTTGTAGAGTGTGCAGCAACCTCCAGCGGAGGTGTCCCGGCGCTATTTGTGTAAATCAGGAGGTGAAAGCAGAATACCAAGAATTACAGGTGCTAGGGAAGGCCAAAAAAACAGGTTTTTAGAAGTTTACAGAAAGCAGATTCAGAGTTGGCCTTCCTGATGTACTCGGGTGAGGAGTTCCACAGATGGGCTGTTCTTACCGTAAATGACCGGCCACCTAACCTGGATTTTTTCAAAGTGTGGAGTAACAAGGAGTTCTTGAAGAATGGATCTCGGAATCCTCGTCTGATGGTATTTATGGAGTCTTTTCCTCAGGTAGTGAGGGCCCGTTTCTCTGACTGTCCTGTATGCAAGAGTTAGAGCCTTGAATTCTAATCTCCTTTTTACTGGCAGCTAATGCAGGCTATGTAGATTGGGGGATATGTGGTGTCATATCAGGATATTTCTAATGAGCCTGGCGGTTGCATTTTGTATAGTCTGTAGCTTCCTGATCAGGTAGTCTGGCAGACCCAATTACAAATTATTGGCATAGTCTAACTGAGACGTGATCAGTGCATGGACCACTGTTTTTCTACAGTCCTTGGGTAAGAGATGGAGGAATCGCCGCAGGGACTTCATTTTCCCAAAACATGAAGAGGAACCATTGCTTATCTGAGTCTTGCATGAGAGGGCAGAGTCAAACTTGAACCCCAGGTTCCTAGCCGAAGACACAGGTTGAGGGGGGAATTGATCTCGGATGGCCACCATAAGCCTGAGTGAGGAGGAGATGGCTGATTAAAGAATAGAATCTCAGTTTTGTCAGTATTCAGCCTCAGACAGTTGTCGGTCATCCAGGCTGACATATCGATCAGACAATGCCTAAAGTGTGAGAATGCTGCCTTGGAAATATCCCTAAAGGAAAAAACAAGCAGTGTATCATCAGTGTATGAGATGACACTTAACCCATGCTATACAATTAGCAGGGCTAGAGGGGCGAGGTAAACATTAAAAAGAGTTGGGCTTAAGGCCGAGCCTTGGGGAACTCCACAAACTATGGGGCGCGGGGATGAGATGTGAGGATGCAGCAATATTTTCTGGGACTGGTCTTCAAGAAAGGAGTCAAACCACGATAAAGTGCTCCCTGTTACTCCCAGTTGTCTGAGTCTATCTAGAAGGATCATGGGTGACAGCGTATTGACTGCTGTCGACAGATCTAACACCACGATCATTGCACAGATCCAAGTATCCAAGGTCTCCCGGACAGTCTCAGCTATTTCCAGCAACACTGTCTCTGTGCTGTATCCTGACCTGAAGCCAGACTGGGAGTCGTGGAGAAGTTTGTTAGATTCTAGGAATTCGGATAACTGTTTCTGTACTTCCTTCTACAGGATTTTAGCCGGTTCCAGCAGAAGGGAGATGGGCCTAAAGTTTTTCAATTCAGCCAGATCTGCATCCTCTTTCTTGAGGATGGGTTGAACAAGGGCAGGTTTCCAGACTAAAGGATAAATACCTGATTTCAAAGAAGAGTTCCAAAGTAAATTTAGGTGGGGGTTTAATAGTGGAGCCAGAAGTTTAAAGAACCTAGCTGGACAAGGGTCTAGTGGAGACCCGGATTTTGTTTTTTCCAACTGAATGAGAGAAGCTCCAGGCTAAAGGGCCTGAATTCAGACCAGGTGAGAGGAAGGCGAGAGGAGGGCAAAGGTGTAGTTGTTAGTTCCCTTGTGGAGAATGAGTAGTAAATGGTTTGTATTTTTTCTTGAAAAAATAGTGAGAGGCCTTCGCAGAGGGTGGCAGAGGGTACCATGTTGCTTTGCGTTGAATCAAGTTTAATGAAATCTTGACCAATCTTAAAAATGACTTTTGCGGAGTTATTTGAAGATTTAGTTTAGTCTGTGAAAGTGTTTTAATGCTATTCTGTAAGCATTTTTAGACTCTATATATTGTAGGTTTTCCGCCGGACCCGGTCAAGCTTCTTCCATAGACTTTTCTCAGTAAGGAGTTATGGTGTAAACGAGGGGGCCGTGGGTTTGTTTCTAGCCAATTTCATAGTCTTTGTAGGGGCTATATAGTGTCAAGGGATGATGTGACCCAGTGATTGAAGATAGTGGCATCACTGTTAGGTTCATCGGTAAGCTCTATAGGAGTATTTAGTAGAACAGGATCTATTGCATAAGGTGTAACTTTCCTCCAATTCCTTCAATCTTCATAGACAGGTTTCACAGGGATCTTGCACTTGGTCATAGACAGGTTGGTATAAGATTATGGTCTGACTAAGTAAGGGGGATAGAGTCCTTAGTTGTAAGGTTGGAATGTTGGTGAAAATAAGATCTAACATGTGGCCTGCTACGTGTGTCGGCGTGGAGACCTTTTGAATGAGATTTTTTCCTGTAAGAGTGTCGGTCAACTGAGAGGCCAGTGTGCACTGCTCGTTGTCCATTTGGACATTAAAGTCGCCCAGGAATATAACATTTGCGTATTCCAACGAGAGCCCTGCGATAAACATCGCAAAGCTCCTGTATCTCAGCAAGTTTAGAGTCAGGGTGTCTGTAGACTAGTACTCCTGCCATAGAAAAGGTGGGGGAGATTTTAATGCTAAAGGACATTCCTTCTATGAGACCTGTTAGTTCAGGTCTCTTGTGTGAAATCTCCCAGTTATTTCTTGTAATCACAGCCAACCCACCCCCCAATCTATTGCCAGTTCGATTGACCCTAGTTATTTTGTAGCCTACAGGGATGGCCATCTTGATGTCAGGGTTGGCGCTCTCTCTCATCCCGGTTTCTGCGAGAAGTATGAGATCCCAATCACGAGATTCCAGTGTTAGCCAGACATCATCCACGTGTTTGGGGACGGAACCTCCAATTAATTAAACAGGCATCAATAGTAGGTTTCGAGTTGGCAGACGGTGTTGCAGAGGGAGAGGCCGTATCCATGACCATACACTTTTTTCCTAACCATTCTTTGTCGAACTCAAAGAGACACGTGGTACAATATGGTCCCTGGCCATATTGTATCTGTTCAATAGTGTCGGGATCCAGACATATTGGCTTTTGGCAACTTTTTGATCTCAGCTCAAAGATCCGTTCCCTGGACCACACTAATCTCGAATCTGAATGGAAATGGGCAGCATGGCTGGCGCTGGATGCGGATGAACGCAGGCAGGCTTGCCTTTGGCGTGCCTTTGGGGTGCCAGCGGCACCTCCGCTGCGTGTCCTCTGTCCCATCGGCTGATGTAGCGGAGTGTCAGACTAGCTCCACCCTCCCTTAAACCATGATGTTTTCAGCTGTGTCAGCTGTGAGGCAGTAATTGAAATGTCCCGCCCTCCACACAATCAACACTTGCCGCGGTGGACCGGAGCGTAGGACAAGTGAAATGTGCAATGTGCAAAATACGCAGGAATACAACAGGAAGTAAATTTAAGAACAGTAAAAAAAACTTGTTAAAAACCACTTATACCCAATGCCCCTATTAGTTTTAAAGCGTTCCTTTTAGCGTGAGCGACAGCAGCGGCACTGACTTCTACCTTGCTCCTCTCTGACAGCGTCATTTTATAGGTCATGTCTCTTGGATTCCTCAAATACATCTGGTGAATAATCATGGAATGTCACAAAGAAAAACCAGATGGCCTCTTTCCAATTGCAGCCTACAGCTCAGAATAATCTTGCACATATTAATATAGCTCTTTTCCTTACCAACATCCTATCCAGCATCCAAGCCCTAATCAGTCCCATGTGCATGGTGGTAATGCCTGCTCATAAGCCTTCAAGACACTAAACTGATGCCCCAGTAGAGTTGATAGGCACATCAATCCCTGATGTTTTAAATCCGATCATTAACCTGACAATTAATTCCACTTTTAGGTTATCAAGAGTTCCTGACAATTGGAAAATTGTGGCTCTGATGCCACTTCAAAAAAAGAAAATTTCTGACCCTACCACTCTCTCCAATCTCAGACCGATTTCATTGTTGCCATGTCTAAGTAAGATTGCAGAGAAATTATTCAACACTCAATTGAATGATTTCTTGCAAGAAGCTAACATCCTACTCCCTAAGCAATCGGGTTTCAGACCTGGCCATTCAACAGAATCAGTGCTGCTCTGCACTACTGAAACTTTAAAGTTTGCCCTAGATCAGGGCAAGGATGCGGTACTGATTCTGTTAGATTTATCAGCCTCGTTCAATACGGTCTCTCATGATATTCTGAGAGATAGGCTGGCAAATAGTGGGATCATAAAGAAGGCATTGGCCTGGCTTACATCCTTCTTGGAAAACAGGCATCAGATAGTAACATTGGGCAGTTGCAGATCTACTGAAAAACAGTTGTTATCTGGGGTCCCTCAGGGTTCATCCTTGAGTCCAACTCTTTTTAATCTGTTCATGACACCACTCCTCACATTGATGTCCACACTTGAGGTGGAATCCATGGCATATGTAGATGATACTCAGCTGATTTTTACCCCCAACAGGAATTCTACAGCAGCTGAGGAGAAGTTTCAACACTGCCTAATGACAGTGATGGATTGGATGAAACTTAATCATCTCAAATGTAATGGCTCAAAAACGGAAATCATGCTGCTTGGAAAATCCAATTGTTTCATGCTCGAACAGTAGCGGCCTCCAAATTCAGCTCCACCCCCAAACACAGTGGACACGGTGAGAAATCTAGGGATCAAATTTGATTCCATACTATCTTTTCACAAGCAAGCTCTCGCGGTGGCAGGTATGTACTACACACAGTCAAAATCCTCAGAAAATTCTTTGCTCTTCTTCCCATAATTGCTAGGAAAACGGTTGCAGTAGCCTTGATCTTATCACGCCTGGATTACTGTAACAGCCTGTACGCAGGAACAAAAAAGTTGGTCCTAAAAAGATTACAGGTAGTCCAAAATGCAGCAGCGAGGTTGGTCCTCAAATGTCCTAAGGGTTCTTCCTCAACAGCAGCACTCAGAGCCCTGCACTGGTTACCTATCCATAAAAGGATTGTCTTTAAAATACTAACTATCATTTATAAGGCCACAAAGGCAACAGAATCAGGATACCTAAAATCTAGAATTAGACCATATACCACCTAACGCATCCTGCGATCATCCTCGGAAAACTTTATAGCGTCCCCCCCTTTTCGTTTGAAATCAAGAGGTTGTAAGGCAATGGCTGTCCTGCTGACAAAAGCCTGGAACTTCTTGCCCTTCCAACTGAGAAATACACAAACAGAACCTATGTTCAAACAACTCCTAAAAACATGGATTTTTGATACCACAGACCACATTGTGTTATCTCTCATTTAAAACATATTTCTTTTCTCTTAGCTAGGCTTTCCTTACCGCAGATATTTACGTGTTTTCCGCTAGTGCCAAAATGCTCCTTGGAGTGAACGTTGAACTTTATAAAAACATTCATTCATTCATTTATTCATTCTTCTGATCATCAACCAAAGAAATTGAACCCCATCACTGCAACAATTAAAAAAATCCCTGTTGATCAAATTCCATTCTTAGTTCGCTAGCAGAGACATGCCCTATCTTCCGCAACCATTACACCACAAACTCACTATGCATTCAGAATAAAAACGCACAGGTCCATCATGACTTTATAACCAGAAACAGGGCCCTTTTCTGATCCAACAAGATTCTGAAATAGGCATCCCTTGACTCTCATTACTTTACCTGATGCGCAAAAAACATTCCAGAATTTAATAAATAAAGATGTAAATTAGGGTTCATTTAACCATCTGTAAGGCTGAATTGACTCTTTATGGGCAAGCCCAGAACATTAATTCTGCCATGGTGAAATCTGACATTTACTTGGCAGTAACCACAAAGACCACTACGACTCATGCAATTCTAGGAATCAATTGAGATTAAAAAGAGTACATTTTATTTAGATCATTTTAGTTTCAGTACAAAATCATAATAGCAACCTGTCATAATTAGATCAATTATTACATGTTTTTCTGATATGGCTTAGACATATTACTATAAGAGTCGTCAAAACATTGAACTGTCACTCTCCAGGCATGTGAGCATAGAAAAGTGAATAATATGTTAAAATGCTTTCTGGAATCATTAGAATTTCAATTAATTATTTGTAGAGTGAACATATACGGTAAGGCTTTATCCCTGTTTCGTTGTCAACCCTATTCGGCCCAGCCCTGATTCTGAGTGGCCTGAATTGTTACGACCCTCCACAAATCACTGTTTCCAAATAAGTTGGAATTCCAAGTTGCGCAGAGTTTGTAGCAGCCAATAATTTCTGGGTGTGATAAAGTCTGCACCATTCATTTAATTTCCTCACTCAAACCTGGCAGAATTTAACATGAGAAAAGAGTATCCTCTTCTCTCACTCCCCTGATCTGTGATACTGTCGGGTCGTTTTCAGTGTGTACAAATATGTATCTAATGTTGGCTCTGTAAAAGCTGGGGAGTTTTGTAATAAATGAAAAAAATGGCAATAAAAAACTGTTCAAATATGTAAAAAAAGTAATCAACTTTGCCAAAATTTTATTGATCAACAAATTTAACTATTGGGCCAATAACGAGATGGTTGGCCCAAGCTCATCAGAATTGACTGATCTACTTAACGGGCTGAACTGTGTCCAGCATGTGATATCTCCCACTCATATAATTGATCCGTGATCAAGTCTGGACCTATAACCTCACGGTGCCCACCCTGACAGTTTCCCCATGTGCCTGGTCCGATCATCTGTTAATAAAGTTTACCATTAGCAACTTGACTATCTCTGAACCCCCAGTTAGGGGAGACCTAATGCTTAGGAACTGGTCTCACATTAACATAAATGCCTTCTGCAACTCTCTGGTGAATACTATGCTTATGATACATTATACCATCTAGCAGACAAAGAAAATATCGGATCATGGTTAGCACCCGCAAGCAAAATCCATGCTTGTCTTAGGAAAGTCAAAACGGTTCTCGGAAGATCTAAAACTTAAAAAACAAGCCCCGCATCGCATGGAATTTAACTGGAGACAGAACAACTCTCCAGATAAAAAAAGATATCTATCAAGCTCGACTTAAGAAATATAAAAACTATATCCTTCAAACTAAGGCCAATTACTTTTCTAGTGAGATCCTGAACTCAACAAACAAATCCAAAGACATATTTGCGATTGTTTCAGAGTTGTCCAATCCTGACAGTGATATGGCAAAATTATTCTCTACCCAATCTTTATGTAACGCTCTAAACACGTTATCATTGACAAAATCATTGCCATCAAAGCCAGTATACCCGCCAGCTCTCGTCCTGCTATTCAACTGGTTGCCTTTAGGAACCCTCATTTCCGTTCTCCCCATAATCAACAAAGAACTTTTTTGTATTCTGCAATCTAAACTCGGATCCGGGCCTACTTCTGATAGATGACCGCCTCATATTTTGAAGGAAGTATTTTATGCATGCCCAATCCTGCCCTTTCCTTATTCCTGCCCTTTCTGTTCCCAGAGACTTCAAAGAAGCACTGGTAGTCCCACTACTCAAGAAAATAGGTGCATATCTACTTATCCTTACCAGTTATTGTCTCATTTCATTGCTTACCTTCCAGGCTAAGGTGCACGAAGCCCACGTTGCTAACTGCCTTTGTCTTTTTGTCGAGCAATCTCAATTGCTTGACTTTCATCAAGCTGGCTTCCGCCCTTCCTATTTCACTGAGGCAGTAGTCCTGACTGTACTGGACGAAATGAGGAAAGAAGCAGACAAGGGCAGTACTCAGGCACTGGTGCTCCTTGATCTATTTGCAGCTTTTCACATGGTTGCCCATGAACTCCTGGTGGATCGTGTCAGGGACGTGAGGTCCAGGGATCTGCTCTTGAATGGATTGCATCCTTCTTGGATGGATGCTCTCAATCAGTTTATTGGTCTGACGCTCTTAATTCACGCTTCCCAAAGTCAAATTGACCTGCGGCTTGCCTCAGGGATCATCTCTGCCACTGCAACTGTTCAATTTGTACATCCTTCCATTAGGTCAGTCCCTGATGGAAAGTAATGTGTGCACTTTCAACTATGCTGATGACATGCAACAAATTTTCTCAATTAATAATGCTCCTGACTCTTCTTTGAATTTCCAAACTACTATGCTATTTATATGTAATTGGATGAATAGCAACCACTTAAAACTGAATCCAGCCTAGATGGTGCCACAGTACTCCCCTTATGAGGCAGCTGCACTGGCTACCAGTAACACACAGCAGTGCATTTAAGACTGGGTGTCCTATCTTTAAATCCCTGCATAGCAGTTGCCCTCACCCAGAGGTATACCCCTGCTCGGAACCTGAGGTCTTCTCACCTTATCCTCCTGGTTATCCCCACCTTCAAAAGGAAGATATTAGGTGGAGCCAGGTTCACTGTCCTGGCCCCTCGTTTTGGACATTTACTCCCAGTGAATATCAGATTCTTACCATGTTACCTTCAATTCAGGAGACTCTTAATAACGTGGCTGTTCTCCCAAGCATATGAATGAATCAATGAGCTGCAGGCTTTCTCCTATAATTATCGCCAAGAGACCACATGGTGTACGTGTGCTCTACAAATACTTTTAACATAACACATACTATTTACAGTGCTCTGCCTATTTGGTGTAGTAGTACGTCAATATCATGTCAATGAAGTCTTCACATGGTTTTAGACCAGGCATCCTTGGCCTGGTTCCCCCTGACTTTTGTCTTCAGAACTCCTGTTTTTACTTTTTTTGCTGGCTTTAGCAATCTGAAAACTTCACCAATGCTAACCCGTGTTAATGTGCATGGGCTCTTTCCTTAAAGCATGGTAACATTGGCTTATCCACAGTTGGCATATTTAGTTTACTTCTAAGTCCATAGTAAAGTGTAATACATGTTCCTAGGACCTGTAAATTAAATGCTCCTAGTAATTCTGCAGTACTGATTTTCCTACCCAATTGCGTAGCACTTTAAACATGCCTCAGGCTTGCCACTGCAGAGCCTGTGTGTGCAGTTTTAAACTGTCATGTCTGCCAAGTTTACCTATGTGCCAGGCGCAAATATCTCTTTTTATTACATATAGGTCCTCTAACCAGTGAGCCACACTTCTCCACAGACCCTAGACAGCCCATGGGCAGGGTGCAGTGTATTTAAAAAGTTGGATATGTACTTTTTTAAGTTTCCCTTGTCCTGGTATTGAAATATTCTTAAATCTGTTGTTTCACTACTGCTCGGCCTGTCTCTCTCATAGGATAACCTTGGGATTGCCGTATTACAATTTATAAGTGTAGTTTCCTATTGGGATGAGCTTGAACCCCCAAATTTGTTGTCTCTGGAATCACAATTTAAAAACACAACTTATGGTGAAGTTGGTATTAAAATTGCAATTCTGAAAATGCCACTTTTAGAAAGCTTGCATTTTCTTACTGTAACCATTTGGTGCCTTCTGCCTGTCTCTGGAATACACATGTGGGTTGGGTGACAGCTATCTTTCTGCATTCCCTCTCGACAGCCACACACAATGGAAAAGCAAGTGTCACTGTGTGGCCGTGTGCATGCTGTTGGATCATCCTATGTATAGGAGAAACAGGAGGGAACCCATAGACCATGTTGGGATGGGTGTGTAATGTAAACAAGAACAATTCCCAACAGGTATCATAAGAAGGCAATTTTAACAATGTATGCAATTCGCTTTACAAAAATAAGCAACAAGGAGTCACTAGGGTTTTTTTTTTTAAAAGGCGGTATTATTCACCAGTTGAAACAAGAGAAGGTCTTTCACATGGCAATACAGTTAAACAGCACTGTACAGAGCAGATCATGTGACAACCCAGTGGCACTTGGTGAGTAGTGATATATACAGTTGGTGACTGTGAAGGTGCAAGTGCTAAGGTGAACAGCGTGATCGGCGCATAATGACAAATTATACATCAATAATGGCTCCAAAAGATCAAGTTGTAGTCACTTAGAACATGATTGCATAAATTTAACAGGAGCACAAAACGTAATATGCGTCATATAATTATGCTGTAAAGTCGACGGCGTTTCGATCCCCGTAAGTTGGGATCGTCATCAGAACAGGGTTGTCGATGAAGACAGTGAGAGTCACCCAAGCGAAGGCGCATGGGTGGCTAGGGTCCAGGCGGTCGCTCAGGAGTCGATAGCTGATCGTTAGTTGAGTTGAATCTGGTCAGCGAGGGGGGCCGGGCGGCGCCTGTGAGAGTCAGGGCGGTGGAGGGCGATTAGGGCTCTTGGGATCCAGTGGTACTTGCATTCAATGCTGAAGCTACGGGGGGATCATCCTAAGCAGGATAGGAGAGAGGAGCTGACACTTACACCTGAAAGGGCTGTGTGCTGCCCCCATGCAAAGGGCTGCATACCCATCTGTAGTGAGTGTGGAGCCAGGGCAGGAAAGAAAGGGACTTAGTGCCCTTCAAAGTATCCTTTTGAAGTCTTCCCCACATCAAAGGCCCAACTGGGTATAAGTACTGGACCTCTGATACCAGCAAATCAGAACACTTCTGGAACTGAGGACATTCTACCACGAAGAAGGACTGCTCTACTGTTGGAGGGACTGCTACTTTGCTGAACTGCCTTGTTGTGTTGGATTGCTGCTCTCTTGCCTGGGAGTGAGAAGGACTGGACATGCATCTCTACATCCCAGTGTCCCATGGTCAGAATAGGCCCATGTTCCCATTTCTTAAGTTGCCTTCTCTTTTCAACACAGTGACTTTTATCATGCATTTGCGTACATAACCATGCAGGATAGCATTCACCAAATCTGCATTGCTTACATTTCTACTTCCTAGGCACACTATCACAGCACCGTGAACATTTAGTACACAGGATGTAGTTCCCTGCGCAAATGTTATTTATGTTATTGTCCAGTAGGTAACAACGCTATCCAACTAGAATAAGTAATTGTGGCTTGACAGGGATTCCTACATGGCCACATGGGTGCTGTTATTAAATATACAGAACAACTTAATTTTTTAGGCATAGAAGCACTCAGCGGACAGTGTGAGGTTACGAGATGCCGGAATTCCAGTGCAGCTGATTCCTGTTTCCCAACAAGAGGGATGTCCAGCTCTACACCAAGACGGACAGCCTGATGACACTTACCAGCAACCAGCAGGTAATGGGGAATTAGATCACCTTGGCAGGAATTTGGCAGATTACTCACCCTTGGCAATACTCGGTAAGGGAGCTCTAGGTAGGTGTAGTCTATGCACAGCACATATATGTCCGCATATATTCACTGTCTTAGCACAATGATGGAAATGTTCCTCTTTTCACGATTCTTGAAATGCTAATTACTTACTCTAATCTGTTTTATTCAATTGATTATCGTAGCACACATAGTTTATTCAAGAATCACAATGCTTCAATAAATATTGGAGCGCCTTGCTGAGTATTTCTTGTGAATTTATTTGAGTATGCATTAGAGGCCAAGTGAAAGGGTTCTAGATGTGTTAATGCAATTTCATTGGGAGATCAGGGATGTTCTGAGGTTGCACATATGTTACCCTGTAAGGTTAGAGGTACAGATGACTGTGACTAGCAGGGACACAGGCCAACATTTCCAGAGAGTGCACCTGGATTCAGTCTGGCACAATCCTGACATTTATGATGTCCCACAAATACACAATTTTACCTATGAGGTACAAGCTGTACAACATGGTGCTGCCAACGTTATAGTTTGGGCTCCTATTTAATGGATCGTCTGAGTAGTTTTCTAAGCATTTAGGACAGAGGTATTTTATTTATATGATGCATTCCCAGCAGCAAACAATCAATCCCATTTGTTCACAGTTGCACTGCAATTGACGTTCCAAATAACTATACAGCTTACGATGCTCTAGAATTACCATTATCATACCAAGAACATCAACATTGGTTTGAAGGCACCCAACCACACTCTATTGAAGCAGTTAGACTATGTTCCCTTAGTAATGATGGGGCCACATGGCCAGTCATAGCCGGTTTACACACCACATCGAAACATAGCTTTTATGACTGCATCACAATTACACAGACAACATATTAGACGAGGCAGAATCTATAGAAGCCTGACACAGTTTACCATGTGAACAATGAGAGCTAGTCCTGCGAGGACTGCTCAAGCTGCACAACCACAATTTGTTGATGCAATGTTTCCCCATGCTGGACCCCAAGAAAAAAACTGAATTCTTACAATATGCTTGCCGATGGGGATGGCTCCCCCTTTGGAGGACTGCATCCCTTGGGGCACAGTCTTGGTTGCAGAATGCATCAGTAATCATTGTACAAGCTCAATAGCTGTTTTGCCAGAGGTGCTTAAACAGATTCAAAATAAGTACGGGCAACCCCTGCCCTGGATTTAGGGATGAAACTGGTGGCCAATTTCTCCCCAGTATCTACCATTATGTTGAGTAACATTAAAGTAGAAGCAGCAGTGTTGGCGGTATGCCAACGACTCACTAACTTATCTCTGAGAGAACAACAGCAAGAGTTACCTAAAATTAACAAAGAAACCTATGCATCCATAGGTAGAGATAATTTAGGAGGCAGACGAACAAGACCACAAATTAAGAGTAATTCAGAAAAGTATAACTCAAAGCAAGTACTCGATTCTTCTAAGACAAAGCTTGATAATAAGAAACATAAAGAAAAGATTCCCAAAACTCTACTGACGTAATAAAAAAGCAAGACATACTTAAACAGTCAAAGCCTCAATTCAAAAAGAAGAAGGTAGCTGGACTGAAAGTCATGCATGCTTTGGATATTGAGGAGGCTGCGTAGACACATTAATGCTTTCTTTTGGGAGAGCCTGTCATTTGGCTACCATATTCTCTTGGCTGAAAAGGATTGGCCACCTGTATTCGTTGATGGATTGCCCCAAGGAAAAGGGAGAGATGGTAATTTTACCTGCTTTTTCTGACCTCGTCCCAGAATCAGTTAAACATTCATACGCCAAGGAGTGGGCATTAGCTCTGGCTCCTATAATACACTGCAACCATGTAGGGTGGGATGATGGTTCTCCCCGTCATGTAATACCAGTGAGGTCAACCCCACAACCTTAAAGTTATTACCCATGTCATAGGATTCACCAGGGAGGAACTACTCGCGAGACAACAAGCAAAGGAGACTCTGTACTCTGTATTCTTTTTTTCCACTTTTATTCATGGTACACACAATTTGAAACACTTCTGTTACTGGAGGTTGAGTATAAGTTCAGGAGGTGTTCCTGTCTTCACTGGGGATTCTGGAAGGCGCACCCGGGACCATGAATCTCCGTTGTTTCCCGGAAAGTAAACAACAAAAAACCCAAAACTCAGGTCAATATGGGGGACTGAGAAGCCCTTAGTTTCGGGTATGGGTTGTGAGGGAATAACACCAACTGCCATCACCTTGTGCAGCCCAGGTTGGGTTTAAGGTACTGAGTTCCCTTCCCCGCCCAGTGCCCAGAAAGCTGCTGCAGCCGGAACCGCACCTTGCCCAGCCACGCTCCTCCTGGAGAGTGGAGGACAATGCGCCGTCTTGTTGGCCTCCTGGCATATCCTTGTTCTTCTGGGAATTGGTTTGGGCTTCATCTTCCACAGGGGTCGGGGGCCTCGTCCCCAGGATCTGCTTGGGATTCACTTCTCCGTGTCCTCTGGTGTTCGCGTTCACCTCCTCTTTCCGAAGCTCGTTTTCCTCCTCCTGCTTATGCTGCCTTCCTTTGATAAGGCTGCCAGGGAAGACGTCATCTGGTACATCCTATGGGGCTCCTCCCTGAGGACTCTCAGTGAGTAATTAAAGGGACACTCTGAAGCCTGTGTATGGAGGAACATTATTTCAGTCTTGTCGCTTATCGGGGAGTAGGGCATCATCTCTGCCAGTCCATCCTCAGACCGGGACACCCCATTTAAAATGAGGCTTAAAAGCAAGTTAAATAGATTCTCACACAACTTGAAGACCATGGTGTAATAGAAAGTTGCATCTCTCCTATGAATAATCCCTTGTTTCCAGTCATGAAACCAGACCATTCATGTTATCCAGTATTGGATTACAGACACCTAAACACAGCTACACGTTCATTCTCAGTACAGAACATGCACAGTGCAGTACCCCTCCGCATTTCAGACGCCTGACCTGACATGGCATATCACAACACGACACTGAAGCGACTCAACAGTCACTCGAAATACTTTACATTCTGGGCGCACTACCCACAAGCTGACCTAGAAACTTTCTAACGGCTATACGAAAGGCTCTCTGGCCCAGAGAACTTTTCACTGTAACTTACATACTCCGCAACGGAGGCGTTACAGATCTCGGGACCAATCGATACACATTATTGAGACAGTTCTCCACCAGAACCTACTTATTGCCCTGAAGAAGTCCATGTGGACTACGTGTGAAATAAACCACAAAAAAGACTACAACGCATTCGCCTGATCCTTGTTACTTCATTTTGGACATTCTACTTACCTGATATTTGCTTGTGTTGCCTCTCATCTCCCGTTCTTGCAGTTTCTAATTGGTGCTTAAGTGGCAGCTGACCATTTGAGGCGGGCAACACTTTACACAATGTGACGTAACTAGACAGTGCAGTTGTCTGTAACTCTACTGCTATCTAAGGTGTTAATTCCACAGTGTAGTACAGCAGTGAACAATATAGTGCGTAAAAAATACAAAGCAACACTAGATATCTCAAATGGATTTTTCTGCCAAAATATATTGTTTGAAAGCAGATATTTGACAAGCTTCATCACACTGGGTTCTAAAAAACAATTCTGATGTGTGTCCCAGAGTTATAAGAACAGCACTGGGATGTTTTCAGCCAAGGTTATGCATTTTTTACAAACTGTGGATTACCAGGCACTGTCCTATGTCAATGACATTTACTTGATGGATGATGATCTTTCTACACACTTGACAGGAGTGGATTGCATAATTGTGGGATTTGCTCACATGGGCTACAAATCCAACTTTGAACAATCAAAAAGTGAAGACAAAAGTGTGGTAAATTAATTTTACCGTATCATTTTGCCATATAATTAAAAGTCATAAGGATAGCTCAATCAAATGAGAGGCAGAGTCCGTGGTATCTGAGTCATACGGGCTTTAATGAAATGCTTCGAAGCATGGGACATCGGGTTCCATCACCACTCAGGTTCAGGAAGGGACATTCAACATTTTATTAGCATCACACATTATATATAGTAAAACAGTATACATGGAAGTGAATACAGTAGGCGTAACAGGTGAAAAGAGAGAGATAAGAACACATGTGCGTAACAGGAGGCGTGTAAGAAGGCGTACACATGGGCGTGCACTGGACATGTCAGAGAATCGTCACATGAAACGTCACAAGTGGGTGGATGCATAGAGAAAGTTTGCAGAATCAGCAGAAACCTATTACCTATATGCGCGCGCAGCTGAGCATGTCGTGTAACCGGGAAGAGCTGGGGGCTTTGACTTTTGCACGAGTAGAGGAGACTAATGTCTGGGGTGTCAAAACGACCTGTACCTATAGCATATCTGATATCGTATGTTTTGAGGATGTAGTGTCTGGAGTAAAAAGGTCGCTCGGGCAGGGGCCGTTCATCACTGAATGCTAGTGCGTGCATATGAATCTTCATGTAGAGTGCGGGGGCCATGGGCCTACCACGGTAACGGGAGCAGTAAATTACTTGCATGGAGACAGGAAGGCAGGGCCCTTTGCTCTGCAGCCGAGAATATGTTTACCTATTTCACTAGACTCGAATGTGTTTTCGAGGAGGCTGAGCAGATAACTTGTAGGTAAAACATCGTCTTGGCAAGCGAACCAGGCCGAGCCGGGCACCGCTCGTCTGAGGCAGGAAGTAAGGCAGAGGTCAGGGATGCATACCTAAACAGCAGCTTTCAGAGTGAGAAAAGAACTCGGAGCCTCGTTTAAGGGCCTAGCTCGACTGGGCCAGAAAACGTGGAGGAAAACGTGAAAGTGTACCATGTAAAGACGTTGGCACCATAGGCCTAGAAGCCTAATTAACGGGATTTTCATGCATGACTGGATAGCTAACATGTTAACGTTGGACGCAAATGTATTTGCGTCTTTCTAGCATGAACAGAAAAGAAGTTACATGACATACAAGGAACATGGGTGCATGGATAGGGTGCGAGTGGGGGACACATTGGTTACCTGAAAATTTCTATTACCTCATTCCCTCCTTGGCCCCTACCAAACCCTTTAGGATATATCTATATTCATAAGACCATCTATCTGTTCATATAACATCATTTGTTCGTCTTTTATCATTCGGGAACGGGAACTTGGACCCGGGATACAGGCTGTGGCGCACAAGCCGCAAATCGCTGGCCCACATTGCAGACAGAGACAACAACTGAATACTATGACCAATATTATTCCTAGAAATGATAACAATTTCCACCCCCAAGCGGATATCACACTCCAGAGCCAACCGGACCAAGTCCAGGAGCCTGGATTCTGGTGTATCAGGTGAGCGATCTCGTGGAGCCGTGTTATGGCCTTATACACGGAAGGCGCGTTATTAGGAATAAACACGCAACAACTAGATCCGATGACTCTACAAGCCCCGCCCCTATCGGCCAGGATGACGTCAAGGACAAGGCGATTTTGAAGAACTACAAGTCTCATAGCAGATTGTTCTTCGGTCAGATTACCTAAAGCAGAAGTAGTTTCGTTCACTACCGCTTCCAAAGTTCTAGTTAATTTGCGTATCAATTTACTGTTTTGAACAGGACCTACAAAGAAAAAGAATCCTTTATTGAAATCTGTGTAGTGTTCCCACGTTGTCTCAGTCTGATCGACAATCGGGGTCTTGATCTCCCTTCTATGTCTTACATTCACAAGACGTGAATTCCGATGATAATCAGGTGGGGCTAGGAAAACAGGTGGCATTAGGAACGCAATGTAACACGTCCCAATCCAATCAAGGGGCAGATGTACATAAGCGGTGTGACCACAAATGAAATAAGAATGGCGAGAGGTTTTGAAAGTAGACTTTCCTTTGTCACTGAATTCGACCACAGTATTACAATCACTGTGTCCTAGATGTACTGAGCCATTCTTTCTAACACACAGTTCGCCTTTTACTGGCAAAACTGTTATAAACGGCAAGTTCGAATTAGTCTCGGACTGGACGTTCAGGATCATGAGATTGAGGGAAAAGTTACCTAATTCATACACTTCATTTTCTAGGTCGGTCCCTTTCCTTTGGGGAAGACCGTCTGCGTCTGGGAAACATGCTTTATTCATGACTGTATTCAGGTTCCCCCATATTCAATTGCCTTGGGAAACTTTGGATTTACTGTCTAGGGAAGACATTAAAGCAAACCATGCACCACATGAACCATTATGTGTAAACGGATATGGAAAGAGTGGCAGAGCTCCCTTGTATTTCTGATGAGGTGGGAGTCGGCCACATACCCAGCAATTGGTGGCATTGCTGGTCTGGTGAGTATGGTGTAACATACGAATGAATGTATTGTTGCGCATTGCTAATCGATAGGATAATTCATGAGGGGGCAGGTTGTTGAAGGAGTGCTCTACAGTGTCATTAGAGGAAGCATGCATATGAGAATCAAGAGGGAAAAAACATGTAGCATTAAACTTATGCATATGATCGTAAGACTCAGAAGAAACATGAAAATTAATGCAATTACACATCGACTGTGCAAACTTTTACAATATTGTTCTCTTTTCTTGATACGCCTATCTCTCTGGCTACTTGGGTCTATCTTATACATGTCAGAAACCTGTCTAACCGCTTCACCCGAGGGGGACTTAAACAATTAAACGCTGTCTGACTTACTAGACCTCAACTTGGCGCGATATTCCTGTTGGGGAGTTTTTTCTAGCAAGGGGAGTTTAGAGTCAGTGTCCGAAAGGGGGCAGTCCTTAACCGAAATCTCTGGACACAGTCCGTGAACTTTTTTAATGTGACTGGAGTGCAACCATCCCTTGCGACCCTCCAACTTCACAGCGGTCCTCGTCGTCATCAACACCAACTTTGGCTGTTTCCACCTCAGCTCCAGCGGACTTGATCGGTCGAAGTTCCTCAGGAATACGAACTCTCCCGGGACGACTTCATGCGGTTTTACTTGGGTGTTGTCCGGGAAGGCAGCCGCAACCTGTGAACGACAAGATTGTAGTGCAGACATCAAGGAAGCTAGGTAATCTGTCAGCATATTACTATCGACATCAGTGATCTTGCGGGGCATAGACGTACCCCACATATTGGGAGGCCGCCCGAAAACCACCTCATAAGGAGATAGTCCGGTTCTGGAATGAGCAACCATACGCATATAGAAGAGGGCAACTGGCAAGGCTACTATCCAATCTACACCTTTTTCTGCACAGACTTTGGCTAAGCGTGTTTTCAGGGTTTGATTATGTCTCTCTACGAGACCAGCTGCTTCAGGGTGTCGTACGCAGTGGAACTTCCACTGGTAACCTAACAGGAGTGATACCTGTTTCATAAGCTCGGACGAGAATGGCTGTCCATTATCTGAGTACACGACACGGGGCAAGCCGTATCACTGGAAGAATTCACGAACCAACTGCTTAGCAGTGGTCGCGGCAGTGTAATCTGGGACTGGATATGCTTCTGTCCATCTGGAAAGGGCACATACAACTACGAGGACATATTTAAAACCTCTACATCTGTCCATCTGGATATAATCCATCTGGAGGACTTCAAAAGGATGGTCAGGAGGATGGAATCCACCTTGTTCCACGGGAACACCTTTGCCTGGATTGAACTGACAACAGATCATGCAGGTACGCACTTTCTGTTTTGCTGCTGCTCTTAAATGCTTGTTGAACCAGAGGTTTTGAATGCTGTCTAACATGGCTTTTTCTCCTAAGTGTGCTGGACTATGTGCTGTGTTAATGATTACTTGAACCATAGAGTCGGGGAGGAACCATGTGGCTCTTCCCTTCGTCATCCATCCCTGATCTGTCTGGATCCCTCCTTGTTCAGTCCATTTCTTGATTTCGTCTGGAGTAGCATGTGTCTGTATGTCGAGTACGTCTAGAATGGGATCCTTCACTGTCATACAATGTGTCTGTGAGGTCACGTCAGTCTTTGTCATGTCCGTTGAAATGTCTGTCTGAGCTGTGAGTTTAGCTGTTCGATCTGCCAGGTCGCTACCTTGAGAAATGGTGTCGGTGACTTTAGTATGTGCTTTGCACTTCATGATAGCAATGGATGCAGGTAAGTGTATTGCTTTTAACAGAGCTTGAATGAGGGGACCATGCTGTATCTTGGCGCCATGAGAAGTTAAAAAACCTCTTTCTTGCCAGAGGATACCGAAGTCGTGAACAACTCCGAATGCATACTGTGAATCTGTGTATATGTTTACTTTCTTGTTCTTGGCTAGTATACAGGCTTGGGTCAGAGCAATGAGTTCTGCTGCTTGAGCAGACAAGGTGTCAATACGATGTGTTTCTATGACTTCCGTTTCAGTGGTCACTGCATAGGCGGCCACTAACTCTCCTGTGTTTGTTCTCATACATGAACCATCCACGTAAAGTGTCAGGTCGGGGTCGGGTAATGCAATGTCTGTCAAGTCTTGTCTGGGTTTCGTTACAGTATTAATGACTTCTATGCAGTCATGTGGTGTCGGATCAGTTATGCTCGAGGGTAACAATGTGGCAGGGTTTAATGTGTTGCATCGTCTGATCTCTATGTGTGGCTGAAACAATGTCAATTCATATCCTGTCAGTCTTGCTATAGTCAAGTGCTGAGTCTGGGTACGGTTCAGGAGTACTTCCACTGAGTGTGGAACTTGTACTGTCAGGGGATGTCCTAACACTATGGAATCGCTTTTTCTGATTGCTAAAGCTGTCGCTGCAACTTATTTGAGGCACGCAGGCAGAGCCTGGGCCACTGGATCCAATGTACTAGAAAAATAAGCACAAGGCTTGTGGTGTCCTGCTTGATCTTGTGTGAGAACGGATAATGCTGTGCCATCGCGTTCAGTGACAAAAAGTGTAAAAGGTTTTCTGTAACATGGTGTCGCTAAAACAGGTGCTTGACATAGAGCTTTCTTCAGTTCATCAAAAGCAAGTGTATGTTCCTGAGTCCAAGGGAGGACAGTCGAAGTCGCTGCCTCCTGTGTTGTCAACTGTATCAGTGGTTTTGCTAGATATGCATACTGAGGGATCCATTGTCTGCAGTAAGAAGTGAGGCCAATGAAGGCCCGTACTTCCTTTTGTGTCTTGGGTTGTGGCAGATGTGCAATTAACTGGATGCGGTCTGGTGTCAGCTGTCTCCCCCATTTGGACAGCAAGTGCCCAAGGTATACTACTTGCTGGGCACAGAATTGTAGCTTCGAAGGGGACACTTTATGCCCCTTTTCGGCCAAGAAATACAAGGCAGTCAGTGACGCGCGCTCGCAGTCACGTTCGGTCCGTGCAGTGATTAACAAGTCATCTACATATTGCAGCAGAGCAGTGTCAGTAGGCATGTGGATACTGTCTAATTGTCGTTTCAGGGCTTGACTGTAAATACTAGGACTTTCCGTGAACCCTTGAGGTGCACGTGCAAATTTGAAGCTTCGGCCATTTAAAGAGAATCCGAATAAATACTGGCTTTCCGGATGAATGGGGACACTAAAGAATGCGTTCTTGAGGTCAATTACAGTAAAAAACGCTGCTTCGGAATCAATAGCCGTCAAGAGAGAAGAAATGTCTGGCACTACCGGGTACTGAGGAATGATACATTTATTCAGTTCTCGAAGATCAATCACCAATCGGTAGACTGGTGGTGCATTTGAGTCAGTTTGTTTAAGAATTGGAATGATCGGAGAATTACATACATTGGAGTCAGTCTCAATAACTACTCCTTGGGCAATGAGTTCGTCAATAATCTTCAGTAAGGCTGTTACAGCCTCGGGTGGCAATTTGTATTGTCGGATTCGGGGCAGTACAACTCCTTGCTTTAGAGTGACACGGTACGGTATAATGTGCATACAACCTACATCAGTTGGACCTTGTGCCCATAAATGTGCTGGTACATTCTGCAATCTTGGATCAAAATCTCGTAACACATAATGTCCCTTGAAATCACTTAAGAACAATCTCACTCCTTCCGGAGAACAACATATTAGGGCACCTAGTGCTTTCAACGTTTTAATACCAAGCAGATTTTCAGGGCATGCTTTCGTAAGTAACAAGTCAGTAGTACGGGACAATGGACCAACTTCGAGGGAAACTGGCTTTGACACTTCGTTAACAATAGGCTTTCCTGAAAAACCCAGGGAAACATTCTGTGAGCCTGAGAGGGGTGCCCCTGGAACCTCGTCATGACTAATGGTAGTTCTGCTCGCCCCTGTGTCAATCAAAAATTTTCTGTCTTTCCCTAATACCTGACTATGTACATAGGGACCATCTTGATCTACAGGAACCTCGATGAGGGGCAAGCCAACCTCCCTCTCTAGGCTGTTTCATGTATACTGCTGATAATCGGGGTAATCTGACTGTGCATACTGGTACATTTGCTGCGTGACATGTTGTGTGGCAGCAATAGACTGGGGTTGGGGTACAGCTACTGTCTGTTGTGCTGGCTGTGATGGTTGCGTGTTCTGTGGAATATGCTGTGGAACATGCTGTGGAACGTGTTCTGGTCTAGGTGGACGCAGTCTTTCTTTCGTTTTGCCTGTAGCAATATTGTGTTTCAAAACCAAACATTCATTTATATAGTGACCTGGCTGCTTACAATAGTCGCAGTTCCCTTTAACGGGAGCTGCAGATTGACCTGGCGGTGCTGTACCCTTTTTCTGACCGTCAGCTGGAACAGATTGGGCAACTAGTACTTTCATCTTCGTATCTCTCATACGTCTCTGTTCATGATTATGTTCCTCCCTAATTCTGTTCTGGTGGTACTGTAACATTTGTAACATTTGGGAAGGGGTATTTGCTTGCCATGTGCTCTCGACTTTCAATACTCTATTTTTAACTTGTGGTAAGGAATTCTCGACTAATGTAGTCACAAAAAGATGTGGATATGATTCGCTACTTGTTTTCAGGCCACTATTAATAATAAAACATTTCTCGAATCTAGAATAAAAATCGCTAGTGTCTTCGTCTTGTTTCTGTTTGCAGGCTGAGATTGCATCCCAGTCTTCCTTTTTAATTGCCAACAACCTCGGCAAAACCTGTACTAATAATCCTGGTAATGCTTTAGCTTTGTCCCCAAGACCAGTACCTGGGACTCGTCTATTTTCTTCGTCTTCTAATTCAGTCCAATTAATCTTTTTATCTCCCACCTCCCATTCTTTTTCTTTCAGTTTTTCGTAAATACCAGCCGGCAACAATACCTTTAACATTTTCAGAATGTCGGAATATGTATAATCCCCCATGAGTAACATGTCTTTTAATTCACGGTGAAAACCTGCTGGATCTTTATCATGACAGGGCACTATTTTCTTCATTTCCAATAGTTCCATTTTGCTGAAGGGTGTGTATACGAATACTCGTTGTAGCTCACCCCCTGTGGTCTGGACGGGATGAACTTCTCGTAAGGGATTCTGTCTGTCCATGTAAAATGGTTGTCTTACTGGGGGTGGAACAGAAACGAAATGTGGAGTCAGGAAAGTTCTGTATTTGTGTCGTTGTTCTAGAATGGTATTAATTAAATCGGTACCTAGGCCTCTCCATCTTTTTAGGAGTCATTCTTCTAGTATATTATATAGGGGACCTGGATCAGAATGCTGACTCTCATATAGTGAAATGAGATGCTGTATCATGTACATACCAGCAAGTCGCTGTTCGTCTGGGGAAAGAGTCAAAAATGTCTGTGCTACTGAATCATCTTTATATATGCTATCATTTCCAGCCCATTGGACTGCTGACCGTGCTAATTCCTTCTCGCATTGTACTAAGTTCATGATAACCTATTCTTTCTTTCAGTATTTTATCGGTGACTTGAAATACATGTTCAAGAGAACATTGTTCTGGTATGGGAGAAAGGAAACGTTTCTTGTTTTCTAGACGAATGGGTCTGTCAAAAGGACTATCAAAAGAATACTGTTTAGGAAGTCTCGCTCTACCTACGTACGCCATTGTTCCTGGCGTTTCTTCTTCAGGACTATCTATCTCTTCCTCCTCTGTATTTTCATCCTCTTTCTCGGCTACCCTAGCTTCGTTTTCCTTTTCATGGATTTTTACAATTTCTTTACGAATCTTTCTGTACATAACTTCTATGCTATTCTGTTTATCATGTTTACCATCAGTTATATGATTACTCCAATTTATCAGTACATCCATCTCTTCTTTGCTTGTATCTGGCCGATCTCGTTCCCGTATTAAACAATTTATCAGAAACCGTAAGATCATACTTTGTGTCTCGACCTTTTGATGTGCCATGGCCTCGCGAATGCATTCTGGTCTCTCCCCTGTTCTTATAAAATGATATATATTGTCTAGATGGTTAGTCATATCTGGTAAAAGAATCAAATAGTTTGCAACTCGCCGTAAACGTAATGAGTATAGTACCATCCCGTCTTCACCGGGTACTGGGTCATATCTGCAGTCTTTAAGGGCTGCGTATGTCGCTGCCCTGGGTGTACGTTGTAATGCTAGATCTCTAAGCGTTGTTCGTTTTACTTGTGGCGGGGTACGATGGTGACCTCCTATGACGCCTCCTGAAGCGGAAGCGTAACCATCACCTAGTTGTGATGTTGTTGCTGGTGTCATTAATTGAAAAGTAGGTGCAGGTAATGTAGGACTCTGGGTTGTCGGTCTACCGAACGGATTATAAGGACCAACAGTGGAAGGAACAGTAGTAATAGTAGTGACAGGAATAGTTGTGACAGGGACAGTGGTGACAGGAGGGGGAATAACAATGGATGAGGAAGTCGTCGAGACTTGAGGGGGTGGGGGTGACGCGTCTTGAACAGACTGTACGGACTGAGTAGGCTGCTGTATGTTTTGAACAGGCGGGATAGATTGCTGTACATCATTAGTTGGTGGTACGCATACATTGGTATATGCAGGAGCTACGTCATCTAAATAGGACGAAAGAAAAATGTCCGCTGCGGTTTGTTTGTGACGGAGTTTAGTCGGGACCAATGGTGGTGGCAAGTTACGGGGTGCTTCCGGGGTCGCCTTAGGCAGGCCCTCGGCAAGAACTGGATACAGTCCTGTAATAAGGGCATTTCTTTGTCTGTCTTGTTGTTCTATTCTGACTCGTTCTCCTTCTTGTAGTAACTCTTTTTCCCTAGCTTTTTCGGATTCTTCTCTACTTCTCTCTGCTTTCCTGATTTCTTTTTATGTTCTTCTATGCGCTTCTTTACGCCATAATTCTATGGCATTTCTCTGGGATTGTCTGGCTTTCTTTTTCCATAATGCTTTTTCTAATCTCATGATGCAATCAGCATCCCATGTCCCTGAGACAGGCCATCTATACTTTTCTTCCAGACCCTTGGTGTAGTCCACCCATAAATCTAAGTACAGTATGGCATCTAAGCCATGCTTATTGTACATAAAATGTCCGGGAGTGTCCCTAGGTGGGACAGGAACTGCTTCTTCGAGTATCCCTTTCCTGGTTTCTATCTGACGTAATTTCGAAAACAGTGGCATTATCGGATTGCTTTAAACGTGGACTCAGTAAACACAGTAATGAATAGCAAAACAATCATTCATACCACAACATTAAAACCACATTAAAACATTTCAGACGGATATTACCTGATACATAGAAAACACATAAATACTTAAATCTCGAGTTGCAATACTAGAATACTGAATCACTGAATTACTAGATGCACTGCTGGAACAGTACAGACAATACCGGTCCCATAAAGAGACACGTCTGACCGTGTCCACCGAAATGAACACGTCTGGACCAGGTCTGTGTACCCAGACCTGTCTTGACCGGGAACAAATTAATGAACCCGTCTAGGTGCGTTCCCAACAACGGTACACACCGGGAAGCAAGAACTGAAGGCCTCGGAAACTGGACTGGACTGGACTGGACTGCTACGACATCTGGCTGCTACTACGCCGCATGCGCTTCGGAACAGGTGGGCCTCCGGATACCTCGGACCTTGCACTCTCGACTAAGGGCTCTGGTCGGGATCCTCCGCATTCCTCACCGCCTCGTCTGGATGCCGGACCGCAGTCTCCGTCTCCTCCGTGGGCCCGAGGGAGATAGCAGGAAAACCCGCAGGCGTGCACGGTTTCTGTCGTGGCTGTAGAAGGGGTCAAGGCCTGCGTAACATCGCCGGCGAGTGGGGAAGGGGGGGTGAGGGGGGTCCCTGTTCGGGCGCCAAATTATGTGGTAAATTAATTTTACCGTATCATTTTGCCATATAATTAAAAATCATAAGGATAGCTCAATCAAATGAGAGGCAGAGTCCGTGGTATCTGAGTCATACGGGCTTTAATGAAATGCTTCGAAGCATGGGACATCGGGTTCCATCACCACTCAGGTTCAGGAAGGGACATTCAACATTTTATTAGCATCACACATTATATATAGTAAAACAGTATACATGGAAGTGAATACAGTAGGCGTAACAGGTGAAAAGAGAGAGATAAGAACACATGTGCGTAACAGGAGGCGTGTAAGAAGGCGTACACATGGGCGTGCACTGGACATGTCAGAGAATCGTCACATGAAACGTCACAAGTGGGTGGATGCATAGAGAAAGTTTGCAGAATCAGCAGAAACCTATTACCTATATGCGCGCGCAGCTGAGCATGTCGTGTAACCGGGAAGAGCTGGGGGCTTTGACTTTTGCACGAGTAGAGGAGACTAATGTCTGGGGTGTCAAAACGACCTGTACCTATAGCATATCTGATATCGTATGTTTTGAGGATGTAGTGTCTGGAGTAAAAGGTCTCTCGGGCAGGGGCCGTTCATCACTGAATGCTAGTGCGTGCATATGAATCTTCATGTAGAGTGCGGGGGCCATGGGCCTACCACGGTAACGGGAGCAGTAAATTACTTGCATGGAGACAGGAAGGCAGGGCCCTTTGCTCTGCAGCCGAGAATATGTTTACCTATTTCACTAGACTGGAATGTGTTTTCGAGGAGGCTGAGCAGATAACTTGTAGGTAAAACATCGTCTTGGCAAGCGAACCAGGCCGAGCCGGGCACCGCTCGTCTGAGGCAGGAAGTAAGGCAGAGGTCAGGGATGCATACCTAAACAGCAGCTTTCAGAGGGAGAAAAGAACTCGGAGCCTCGTTTAAGGGCCTAGCTCGACTGGGCCAGAAAACGTGGAGGAAAACGTGAAAGTGTACCATGTAAAGACGTTGGCACCATAGGCCTAGAAGCCTAATTAATGGGATTTTCATGCATGACTGGATAGCTAACATGTTAACGTTGGACGCAAATGTATTTGCGTCTTTCTAGCATGAACAGAAAAGAAGTTACATGACATACAAGGAACATGGGTGCATGGATAGGGTGCGAGTGGGGGACACATTGGTTACCTGAAAATTTCTATTACCTCAAAAGCCTTGCGACTTACATCTTAGAGAAGTGTGCACTCTGGCAGTCAGCAAACACATTGAAGAAACTTCAATCCATATTGGGATTTCTAAATGTTGGCAGAATTTACATGCTATTATTATGAAGAATTGGATAACTGTTCTACGACTTGATTCGTCCAGACTTTTCAGATACACATTGGACAACTGAATATGCACAGATTTTACGTTCAGTACAACCGGACATGCTAGCTTTACAACACTTACACGAGTCAACCCCACAAGGCTGGTGATTCGTAATTTTGTGGGTGCTTCAGGATATATCAATATTACACTAGATGAAGGCGATACTGTGCCAATTGCATATAAATCACATTTATACATGAATGTTGGGATACATTTTGCGCCAATAGAAAAGAATCTGACAGCGGTACAGTCTGCTGTGGTGAGGGACAGACCATTGGCTCAGGGAAAATTAATAATTGCCATGACTCTGGTGACAGCCTTAGAGGCTGTCACGAAAGCCAGAGGTGTCAAACCTAAAACATTACATCCAGGATGGTACAGCGGGCCAAGTCTCTCACCGCAACAGATGTAGGCTACACCTTTGACTCTACACTACAAACACAGGTATACCTGCAATATGAAAATGAATACCATCTGCCTAATGAAGTCATGCCTCTTGATCAGCATGATTACTTCTTCTATACAGACCGTTGTGCACAGCCTGCCATAGACAAACAAACAATCCCCTTAGGGCAGCTTAATGCCTTTGATGATCGTGGTATTATGTTCTGGTGATATACTTGTTTGAATGAGTGTTTTTGCCTTGGTGTATTAAGCTGCCCAAAGGGGATTCTTGTTTGACTACGTTCTATTTGATGCCCTACTCCTTTGGTGTTAAAGGGGCCCCTCTCATTGTATTTGTGACAGCCTGCCATAGGGACAAAGCACCAATAATCGACAGTGTTCGCCACTGTGAAGGGTCCTATGCAGGATAGAGAGTTCCACCCTGAGAAAACCTTTATGCAGTCACTCAGTGACTTCACAGCACAACTGGCAGAGCTCTAATTCTGGCACTTGAGAATACGGGTACTGTATTCCCCACACTCATCGTGTGTAATTCAAATTATTGTGTCTAGTCTTATAATAAGTATCTATACCACTGGAGCCAGAATGAATCAGAGATTCTAAAGGGAACACCATAAAGCACAAAGCCCTTTTATGACAGGTGACTAATTCTTGCCACAGACTCTTGTGATTCATGCCTTGAGTCATCAATGTGTAGGGATACAAGTTGGAGTGTAAATTGCTGCTGTCGCTGCGATTGCTTGTTCCAGTACGAGGATAGATAGAGAAATTATAATGGTTGTCAGCACTGCACATGAAGACAATCACTTGCCAAAAGGTTTTCCAGCCTTCTACAATTTAAGTGCACGAAACATACCATTTGCTCATATGCCTGGAGTAGGGTGTATTGGGCTGGTCCCATGTGTTCAGGTGACATAATAGACATAGGAGATTTAGTTCATGTAGGTTATTAAGTCTATAGAAAGTATTTACAGCAAGCCCCAAAGCTCAAAGTACTATCTATGGCATGCCCTATGCCAGCAGGGCAAGGGTCGGGTGATGAAAGGTGGGCTTAGGGGGTCACGAAGCAAACACATGGCTTGGACAACGAACCTTCACGTGACTTCTGTCTACCACCAACGCTCTATGCCCATGCACCAAAAATTAAAGGTAAAACATTAACTTCTAATGTAAAACATGACAGGGAGAGAGATGCTCATCTGGTGGCTGAATTGCAAAATGTAAAACCAGATGACCTGTGATCAGTCCTGGTTTCCCCACTTGCCCAAATTGAGTGATCCTAGGCAATTGGTTAATTACACTTTGCCTCCAATTTCTTCATTACCCCATCCAAGAGCCCCTTCAAATACACAAATTCAGGATGTGTGCTGTACAAAATCTTCTCTTGTGTATTATGTAACAAACTATAATGTTATTCCAGTTGTAAACCAACCAAGACTACACAAAAGGTGCACCTGACAAATGACTTTCACTAATGGCATATTTTAATAATGGGGGTGGCATGAATGTTTCCATGATCATGTTTGAAAACTATCGCTGATAATAAATGACTCTTAATACAGAGATATAATCTGATTTTCTAGGATAAAATGCTTATACATGCTAATAAAATACACTTTTTTAAAGTTTGTAGATGGTTTAACATGTTTTTACATGTTTAGTGCAAGATGTCTTTAAAACCAAAGTTGTTCCTAAAGATAAGTTGTCTAGGACATCTTCTTTTCTTCTTTACCATTAGTTTGGTTAATGTGTAAAATAAAGTATGCCTGTTTGTTTCACAGCTTTCTGAATGCTCCTGTTCTGTCAAGCGAACAGCAGCACTGGCTGCTGTTTGCCAGGGGGCTGCAATTTAAGGTCAGGAGGGCTGCATGCAGCCCCTGGGTCGTACATTGCGTATCCCTGTTCTAGAATATGTCCATAACTTTTGGGCCTTGCACTTTCAGTTGGTTGCAGAGTAGGATGGTTACCAAAGGAAGCAATGAAGCAAGGGGAGAATCTAGAGTTCAATCTAGAGAAGAGAAACCTAAAAACCTAGAGCCCCAAAATCGAGCACAATGACCGAAAAGGGAGAGCGACGGAATTTGGCGGAGACCCAAGGAGCCTGATGTGCGGCGAGATCAGCAGCAAGCAGAGGAGTGAGTATTAGTAGGGTATATACTGTGTGTTAGATTGCAGGTATAAATTGATAGTGTGATGTCTGGTGGAGTTGGTGTGAGAGTCTAGTGAATGTGGTTTCGGGCTGGACGTGGTCCAAGGATTGAGATTTGAGTTTCAGGTCCTAAATTGCCCTAAGATCTCAGGATATATTAAATGGTGCAAAAGACACCAAATTGATTATGATTATCGGACCGAAGAATTGATGAGTTGTTGTGAGACATCATCAGCAGTTCCACCTAAGATAGTGAACTTTGTGTGGATGGGACGTATGGAAATTGTTTTCTAAACTTTGTGTACAGAGGTGAGCTATTCTGATTCAGGTGATCAGTGCAGGTCGAGGGTCACTCTGTGAATGTTCTTGGATGATTGAATTCTATCGATCTTTTAAATGGCAGACAATTACGGAGTTTAAGATGATTGTGTGAGTGAATGTGTACAGAGAAATTGTGGAGTGTGAGCCACTACAAGGAACGATGGTGACATCAGAGTGTGCTGCGATAGGTCTGTTGGTGTAACGCCCCACTTGGATTGGTTGGTAGTCGTCGGGAAGTTGTGGTTGGAAAATACTGTTCCCTTGTCAAAATTGAATCAACTTGCAATTGAATCATGCGATGTTTCAGTGTGTTGCGGGATCTTTTCAGGGGTTATCAAGCAGTTGTTATTCGAGTGGGCAAAAAGGCGCCACTTGAGGATACTCCAGCACATTATAGGAAGACAAAGGTTGGGCTTCATACTATAATTTGGCTTCAAAATTGGCATAAAATCACTGAAAAAGAGTGTGAATTGTCATTTTCACATTTTTGTTCAAATCGGATCGATATGTTGCACCAATTGGGAGGAGTAACGTTTGCGCTGCGACCTTTGCCTAATATAACAGAGTTTGAGGCGATAGATCCATGGATGCGTGCAGCACATGCTAAGAAGAGGGAGAGATATCTGGAGATGATGAGGAAGGCTTGGAGGGCATGTCAGAAAGCGCAATGGGATGCACAATTTAAGAGATGGAGATGTGATACCATTGAGGGAGTAAGGTAGTACCCAATGCTGACAGGAGAGAGAGATTCTGAGAATTGAATGGAAAATGGAAATTATGGGAGTGATACTGGCGACAGCTTATTGGATGAGTTACTATCTGGCTAATCACCTGATTAAACCGCAATAGGAGGTGGGGAGGTGAGATTTGATGAATGCAGTGAATGTGGAAAGTGTGTCGGCACCTCAACCTTAGGAGGCATGGAACAGAACAGAGTCCGTGCTGCTACACGGTTAACAGAAGCTCCTACGGTACCAGTCACTATGAGTCCTGTTTTCCTGTGTATGACCCAAGCTCAATGGAAAATCTTAGTCAACGACAGTTTGTATAGGTTAAAGGAACTGGATTGGGAAGGTTGGCGAACATGAGTGGAAATCTCCCACCTCTAGAGCTTGTGGAATCTAGTATCCCTTTACAAGCCTACTACCGATCCTTCAGGAGTATGCATGGGTTCCAGTACAATACTGCCTATACCTATAGCAAGCACTAGTTCAGACCTGAGGAGGTGTGAAACACCACTGAGAGGACCAATAAGCGTAGATTCAGAAGCAAGTGCAAGTCAGTGAGCCACCGCAAATGAACATGTCTTAGATGTTACAGACTTAGAGACTTTGTTGAGAGATCACAATAAAACAAGGAAGGTCAAAGTAGTAGATCAAGTCTGCAGTAAAGGTGAGGTTGAACAAGAAGGGTGACAGGAGAAACTCACCTCCAGGAGGGGAAACATCAAGAGATGAGGCATGTGCGTCACAGAAAGTGCCTAGTCAAGGGTATGTGCATGTTCCGTGGAGTAGAGGTGACCTTGCTGCATTTGCAAATGATTTCCCCAGGCCGAGAGAGAAACCTGCTGAATGGTACAAGCAAGTTGATTGGTTGGTTAAGATCTCGAAGGCGTGTATTAACTAAAATACTCTGTTTGAAATTGTGGTCCCTAGTCAGGGCCGGACTGGCTACCGGGCGTTATGGAATGCTGCTGAGCTGGGGGCTGATTTTGTTTATGGGGACCTGCGTGTACTAAACGAAATTAGTTTTGCTTTAATTATTTCGAAGTACACGCCGATCTCCATGAACAAAATCAGCCCCCACCGCAGTGCAAGCAGTCCCAAGCTCGGCAGAATTCCGAAATGCCAGGTAGTCAGTCCGGCCCTGTCCCTAGTGAACCATGGTCTGCATGTAAATTTGCCATTGAGTGCCTGCTGCTGAGCCAAATAGAGATCCTGTAACTCACGGTCCTTTGCCCCTGGTTATGAAGAATTATGAGCAATTGATCACATGCTTGCAGTTCAAAATAGCCCCTCAGACATCGATTGGTTTTGGATAGATCGAACAACCCAGGAGCCCAAGGAGTCAGTGCATGACTATTACGAAAGGCTCAGCAGGATACTGTAACTCATGATCCTTTGCCCCTGGTCGTGAAGAATTACGAGCAGGTGATCCCATGGTTGGAGTCCAAAATAGCCCCTCAAGACATCAATTGGGTTAAGTTAGATCGAAGGACCCAGGAGCCTAAGGAGCCAGTACATGACTATTACAAAATGCTCTTGCAAGCCTTTAAGCAGTACAGTGGGTTGGATACACTCAACTCTAAAGACATGAGCCAATTTGTACCAAAATGTGTGACAGGACTGGGGCCGGAAATTAGCCTCATGATCCAGCAACATCTGATCTGCTGGCAAAATAAGCCCATGGATGAAATTCTACGGTAATCCAGGTACTGTAGTGATGATGAGGTGGATTCCAATCATAGGAGGATAAAGGAAAAGGTATTGTTGGTTTAAATGCAAAATGCACAGAAGGGAAAACAGGTACACACAACAGGAGGAAAAGTAGTTCGCAATCAAGGGAAATTCCAAGGAGATGTAAGGTTACAGCAGTTGCAGGTCCAGCGGGACAGGGAAGAGGACGAGGGTCCCCACATATCCTAAAACAGGGATAGACGTTGCTACACTGAAAAAGACAATGGCATATCATTTTTTACACAACATCAGGCATTGGAAGTGCAAGTGCCAATTAGGTCTGGCGAGTCAGGTGCAGGAGGGAGAACTCATGCAAATGACAAATGTGGTATACCACTTGCCACCAGTGACAAGCCAAAGATCCCTTAATGCAAGGGGGAATCAGAACCAGTTAGTGCCAGTGCCGCAACCTCCGAGAATCTTGCAGGGAAATCGAACATACCATCCAATGCCCTTAATGGAAGCTCTGGATGGATTTGATCAGGACCCTTCCTTAGTATGGTACCTGAGGGGGAACAAAGACTGTATGCTTGGCGCAGTCTTAGAGGTAGACCAGAGTAGATCATATGTCGAAGCTGATATAGATGGTCATTACATTGCATTATTGATTGATACTGGTGCTACCTGCTCTACTGTGAGATCTGCAGTAGTCCCAAACCTATCCCTCTTGGGAAAATTGATAAAAGTTGTATGAGTCGCTAACAAAAGAATGACCAACCCTCTGATGGAATCACCAATTCGTGGTATGTGATTCAAGTCCAGTCTTTTTGTTAGGGTGTGATTTCTTATGCAAATTGAAATGTACCATCTATTGCACACCGAAGGAAACTGAATTGCAGACTAATGATGCGGACAATGCCTTCCAATTGGCAAATCAGAATCATTACACAGCTATGTTTCCTTTACTGACAGTGGAAGGCATGCTGCTGGATTTGAGAGACACCGTCTCTCAAGTGGTATGGAACTTCACAGGAGAGGAAATCGGACCGATTTGAGGAGTCTAGCCAGTTCACATACAGACCAAGCCTAATGCAGAATTCGGATGTATGACGTTACAACGCATACTTTTACTCCGCATACCATTACAACGCGGTATTCACAACGCATACCACTACAACGCATAGCGCTTTGGGGTGCTGGATAGTGGTAAGTATAATTTACTATTCTAACTCCAGTCCCCGTGGACCCTAGGGAAGGTTTTGGATAGTAAATTAAACTTACCTCTTATCCTAGAGCGCCCCCCAGCGCTATGCGTTGTAATGGTATGCGTTGTAATGCCTGCGTTGTAGTGGTAGTGCGTTGTAAAAAATGCGTTGTAACAGGTGAATACCGCAGAATTCCAGAGAACACCTGAGTACAACCTGCCCCGGAAATGGTGGCAGGGATTACACCTGTGATTGAGTCCAGGATTGCACAGGAAATACAGAACGAGATCATAAGAAGTACGTGCCATTCGCACATAATGGGATTGCAGAAACCGAGCAGAAATTATTGCGTAGTCTGGGACAATAGAAGCTTGAATAACATCGTGATTCCATGTTGTCCTGTGGTACCAAATCCATCTGTGATCCTTTTCCAGATCCCCTGTGAAGCTGTCTGGTTCACAGTGATTGACCTCTGTCAGGCATTTTTCTCCATTCCATTCCACAAGGAAAGACAATTTTTATTTGCTTTCCATTTGGAGAATCATGTTTTAACATAGCGTTGTATCCCTCAAGGGTATATTGAAGAAGAACCTTGAGAGCTTGGTTCTTCCACGAAGCTCAGTGCTAGTTCAGTACATTGATGACCTCCTCATTGCAACTGAAACACGGGAGGCTTGTAGGGACGATACTATCAATTTAGTGAACCATCTGGCTGACAATGAGCTTCAGGTGTATCCGAGCTAACTTCAGTACTGTCTGACTGAAGTTCAGTATTTGGGTCATAGATTTGAAAGAGGCAAAAGGAAGGTGTCACCAGAACAAGTGAAGGCGATCATGAAAATGAATCTGCCTATTACCCAGAAAGAGGTCAGGATGTTTTTGGAAAGGGTTGGATACTGCTGACAATGTATTCCAAAATTTCTCCTTGATGGCAAAGCCTTTGCATATGCTGACCCACAAGGATGTTTCAGGATCTAGCATGGTGCGCCTACTATGCTTAAAGACTACATTTCCCATGAGGCACGGACCGTGATGCTGTCATTAAGTCCAGGGTAATGCGCATCACATTGTGCATAATTTTGGTTGTTTCTCGTGGTGCTTCCGGGTTGGGAGAGCCAATCAGTTGCACCAGCGTGTTCAGGCTCAGACACGTTCCTCCTGATTTCGATGCGGCCTGTGTTTCGAGATCTGCCTGGCAGACGGATCATAGCCGTAAGTTCTGGCTGGGTGATACGGCAGTGTGGTTTTCTGTCCTTCCCTGATTGTACGCCATTGTTTGGGGCAGAGGCTTCTGCTACGGTGGTATTTAGCACGACAGAATACTGTGGTTGCTGCCACGTATTGCCATCGCGATTACTGACTAAATAAGAAACTTGGCACAGCGGAATACAGTGGTTGCTGTCACGTATTGCCGTCATGAGTACTAAAAGGTAAAGAAACCTAGAGTAGCGGAATGTGGTGGCGGACGCTGCACATCACGGTTACGAAGAAGGGATAAACCTATCATTGTTATTTTCATTTATTCTTTGCTCACTTGGATTATAAGTGCCAAAGCGGAAAACAGTGGTGGTTGCCATGCTTTACCGTATTTGGAGAACTGTGTTGGAAAACCCGTAGCTTCATATGTGGAAGGAGTTCTTTTGGGGCATAGGTGATGTGAACCTATTTGCCTGCGACCATTTTTCTGTTCTACTGTTTTCTTACAAGAAAGGAGGGTAAGTATTTCAGGAGAGACCTATTGATGTGGTGGTCATTATAAACTGTATTTATGAAAGCAGTGGAGGCACAATATTCACGACCTGAGGTATTTAGGAAAGATACAAGTTAACTCTATATCTAGCTTTCAATGTTATAGAGTGCAAACCAATAACTGCTGTCTATTCATATATAGGTTCTTGAGACCAGTGAAGTTTTATGGATTACATAGATATCATAGACGTCCATTGGTGTCTGCCTCAGGTACATATCGTATTTCAGCGAGAATATATGAGAGCAGCTGATGTTTGGTGAATTGATTTTAATTGATTTGATATTAACCAGTGTCTTGTCATTGCAGGTCCCTTTCCCCCGCTGTTCCTTTCCTCTCCTTCCCTCGCCTAATCATACAAATACTCTTTATATTCATGAACTCAGAGTGTTTGTAGGATTTGGAGGTGGACCATTTTTGCTGCATCCTGATCCTGCGTAGTACACCGTGACAGATGTGAGTGATCCGATGACCTGGGATTACAATTGTTTGTTTGCCTTCTTAAAGCTGAGAGATTGTCTTCGTAGTGCTCTTAGGAATGCATGATTGCAGCATAGCATTTTCACTGTTCTGTCTGGAAAGGGATCGTTGTGCTTTTTCTGTACTCACCCAGACACATGGGGGTGCCGTAGACCAGTGGCCTATTTCTCAGCTACATTAGATCCTGTAGCTTCATTGTTGCCCGCATGTCTCAAATGAAATCCGTTGCTGCAACAGGTGTCAGTATTGAATGTGAAAGCATTCTGATGGCCATCCATTCACTGGCCATGCACTCAGTTGAGCTTCTGATGAAGAGAACCTAAACGCAGTATTTGACTAATAGGCTGACAAGATATGAACAGGTGTTGCTTGCAACAGAGAATGTCACTCTGAAGCGCTGTTATCTATTAAATCCTGCTACCTTGTTACCGCTTCCAAATTCTGATAGGGAAGATTAGGAAGACCATGACAATCTGGACGTTACTGAGCTTTGCAGCAAGCCGAGACCTGATATTTTCGATGAGCCATTGCATGATCGTGATCAAGTCCTTTTTGTTGATGGTTCATGTCTAAGAGACAATGAAGGTAATCTGAGAGCATCATTTGCTGTTTGTACCATCTCTAGTGTTGTGTAAGCTGCTTGTTTACAGGGAGTACAGTCCGCGTAAGTAGATAAAATTATTGCTTTGACCGGTGTGCGTCTTGCCTCTGAACAGATCCAAGTCACCATCTATACCGATAGCCAGTATGGTTTTGGGGTAGTTCATGACTTCGGATAGCTATCGTTGCAGAGAGGGTTCCTAACGTCATCAGGCTCTCCCATTAGGAACGGGGAATATGTGAAACAATTGTTGGAAGCATTGCACTTACCAAAGGAAGTGACGGTCATTAAATGCGCTGCCCATGGAAAGGGAGAAGATTGTGTCACAACGAGAAACCGGTATGAGGAAGAAATTGTTCACCTTTTTGTTACACATGCGTGCATTTTCAATGGGGAATATGTTGGCGAGAGTGAAGAGAAGACCAAACTCAACATGATACTAGCTGTTGCAGACACATGGGATGAAGTTAGGTGTTTGCAAATGGAAGCAACAGATTAGGATCAACAGGGTTGGACCAGAGCAGGTGTGAGAAAGGAAAAAGTGACATATGGGTTTCAACTGATGGTAGGGCAGTTACCTGATTGTCTGCTGAACCCAATGGCAAGGCAGATTCATGGGGCAGGTCACATAAGAAGGGAAGCAATGGTAAGATTGTTCAGGCAGACTTGGTTTAATACGAGGTTTTGTGTGATTGCAGAAGCAGTGTGTCACCGGTGTGTCACGTACCAACAGATGAATGCAGGGTAAAAGACGGTTATTGCTCTGTGTCACATTGGCAGATCAGAGGTCCCTTCAATCGGATCCAATTGAACTTTGTTGATATGCTTTTGTGTAATGTATTTAGGTACATCTTGGTTTTGTGTGCATCTTTTTTTGGTGGGTGGAAGCTTATCCAACTAGAAGGTGTGATAGTCTCACTTTTCTTTATTTTTGAGGGAGCTTATACCTCGTTTCAAATTTCCAAGTACATTGGAGAAGGATAGAGGAGCTCACTTCCACAGCAAGATCATGAAGCTGTTCTATACCAAATTGAGTGTGGATCAAAGACTGCATTGCAGTTACAGGCCGGAGGAAACAGGCATTGTGGAGCAGATCTATGGAACTTCAAAGGCGAGACTAGCGAAAGAGTGTGCTTCAACATCTTTGAAATGAGCCAATGTGTTGCCCTTGGTTCTAATGAGCTTGGGCGGCATTCCTGATATGAGCACTGGGTCATCGCCGCAATGAAATCCTATTGGAATGGGCAATGTGATTACCTGCAGTGCCATTGACGGCTTCGATAAACATCACAGATGACTTGATCCTTGACTACTGTGAAGGATTGGCTGATGTGGTTCGTTCTGAGTCTCATCAGGTTGAAGCGACAACTGCACCAACATTGAAAGACATTTGCCATGACCTGAGCTACGGGGACTGGGTGTCGTCCAAAAGCATATAAGGAAGAACTGTCTTGACTCTCTGTGGCCTGGACCATATCAGGTGATATTGGTGATGAATACTGCTGTGTAGGGTAGAGGAGTGCCAAACTAGAACCATGTTGCCCTTACCTGATGAGTTACAGGCTCTTCTGATGAAACAGCTCCTCTTCCAGAAGTAGTTCTAGCCTTGATCGGAAGGTCACCGGAGAGACCAAGCTGTAGAGGTTCCTGATGAGGCAGGATACCCACCAGGTGAAGCTGAGGGGGGTCAAGCTATCCAAGACTCAGGCATAGACTCTGTGGAAGACAATAACATTTCATATGGTGTAGTCTGAATCTTTAACAACAAGGGGTGGTGATGGACAGAGTTTCTGAATTAAGCAGAATACTCTCACCCAGTCAAGAGAACAGGGCTAGATCCAACACCTTTTTTTAGCTCACTGCACCATCCCAGCTCAGAACCTGGCTATATGCAAATTAGCCTGTTCCTGTCCCAGTGCATGATGGGAACTGGGCAAACCAAACTACCAAGCCAATTCTTACACTGGGAAGGAAACAAGCTACCGGGGACCGGTTTCTGGCATTTCAGCCGTCGTCGGCCCGGCTTGCTTGAACCCTGATGGTGCAATGAGCAAGGGACTCACATCTGAGTATACCCATCCATGCTTAGGTGGACAAAATATTTAACAACAAGGGGAGGTGAAGGACAGAGTTTCTGAATTAAGCAGAATACTCTCACCCAGTCAAGATATCAGGGCTAGAACCAACACCGTTTTTTAGCTCACTGCACCATCCCAGCTCAGAACCTGGCTATGTGCAAATTAGTCTGTTCCTGTCCCAGTGCATGATGGGAACAGGGCAAACCAAACTACCAAGCCAATTCTTACACTGGGAAGGAAACAAGCTACCGGGGACCGGTTTCTGGCATTTCAGCCGTCGTCGGCCCGGCTTGCTTGAATCCTGATGGTGCAATGAGCAAGGGACTCACATCTGAGTATACCCATCCACGCTTAGGGTGGACAAAATATTTAACAACAAGGGGTGGTGAAGGACAGAGTTTCTGAATTAAGCAGAATACTCTCACCCAGTCAAGATATCAGGGCTAGAACCAACACCGTTTTTAAGCTCACTGCACCATCCCAGCTCAGAACCTGGCTATATGCAAATTAGTCTGTTCCTGTCCCAGTGCATGATGGGAACAGGGCAAACCAAACTACCAAGCCAATTCTTACACTGGGAAGGAAACAAGCTACCGGGGACCGGTTTCTGGCATTTCAGCCGTCGTCGGCCCGGCTTGCTTGAATCCTGATGGTGCAATGAGCAAGGGACTCACATCTGAGTATAACCTTCCACGCTTAGGGTGGACAAAATATTTAACAACAAGGGGTGGTGATGGACAGAGTTTCTGAATTAAGCAGAAAACTCTCACCCAGTCAAAAGATCAGGGCTAGATCCAACACCTTTTTTTAGCTCACTGCACTATCCCAGCTCAGAACCTGGCTATATGCAAATTAGTCTGTTCCTGTCCCAGTGCATGATGGGAACAGGGCAAACCAAACTACCAAGCCAATTCTTACACTGGGAAGGAAACAAGCTACCGGGGACCAGTTTCTGGCATTTCAGCCGTCGTCGGCCCGGCTTGCTTGAACCCTGTTGGTGCAATGAGCAAGGGACTCACATCTGAGTATACCCTTCCACGCTTAGGGTGGACAAAATATTTAACAACAAGGGGTGGTGATGGACAGAGTTTCTGAATTAAGCAGAATACTCTCACCCAGTCAAGAGATCAGGGCTAGATCCAACACCGTTTTTTAGCTCACTGCATCATCCCAGCTCAGAACCTGGCTATATGCAAATTAGTCTGTTCCTGTCCCAGTGCATGATGGGAACAGGGCAAACCAAACTACCAAGCCAATTCTTACACTGGGAAGGAAACAAGCTACCGGAGACCACTTTCTGGCATTTCAACCGTCGTTGGCCCGGCTTGCTTGAATCCTGATGGTGCAATGAGCAAGGGACTCACATCTGAGTATACCCTTCCACGCTTAGGGTGGACAAAATATTTAACAACACGGGGTGGTGATGGACAGAGTTTCTGAATTAAGCAGAATACTCTCACCCAGTCAAGAGATCAGGGCTAGATCCAACACCATTTTTAAGCTGACTGCACCATCCCAGCTCAGAACCTGGCTATATGCAAATTAGTCTGTTCCTTTCCCAGTGCATGATGGGAACAGGCCAAACCAAACTACCAAGCCAATTCTTACACTGGGAAGGAAACAAGCTACCGGGGACCGGTTTCTGGCATTTCAGCCGTCGTGAGCCCGGCTTGCTTGAATCCTGATGGTGCAATGAGCAAGGGACTCTAATCTGAGTATACCCTTCCACGCTTAGGGTGGACAAAATATTTAACAACAAGGGGTGGTGATGGACAGAGTTTCTGAATTAAGCAGAATACTCTCACCCAGTCAAGAGATCAGGGCTAGATCCAACACCGTTTTTTAGCTCACTGCACCATCCCAGCTCAGAACCTGGCTATATGCAAATTAGTCTGTTCCTGTCCCAGTGCATGATGGGAACAGGGCAAACCAAACTACCAAGCCAATTTTTACACTGGGAAGGAAACAAGCTACCGGGGACCGGTTTCTGGCATTTCAGCCGTCGTCGGCCCGGCTTGCTTGAATCCTGATGGTGCAATGAGCAAGGGACTCACATCTGAGTATACCCTTCCACGCTTAGGGTGGACAAAATATTTAACAACAAGGGGTGGTGATGGACAGAGTTTCTGAATTAAGCAGAATACTCTCACCCAGTCAAGAGATCAGGGCTAGATCCAACACCGTTTTTTAGCTCACTGCACCATCCCAGCTCAGAACCTGGCTATATGCAAATTAGTCTGTTCCTGTCCCAGTGCATGATGGGAACAGGGCAAACCAAACTACCAAGCCAATTCTTACACTGGGAAGGAAACAAGCTACCGGTTCCTGATGAGGCAGGATACCCACCAGGTGAAGCTGAGGGGGGTCAAGCTATCCAAGACTCAGGCATAGACTCTGTGGAAGACAATAACATTTCATGTGGTGTAGTCTGAATCAGCAGAAGAGACGGGTGTGGAAATCAGGTGCGTGCAGTCAAGAAAGAAAGATTTCACAGATGTAACGTGGCCTGTGAGACAGGAAAGAAGGAACTTGAGAATTGCATCTGAAATAGAACTTGCACCAACAAAGGAATAATCTGTGTCCGATCTGAGTAAGTCTGAGCATGCCCCAGGAAGCATAAGGAGATCACGGAGAACAAGAGTGCTGTGTCAGCGATATATTCCTCTCCAGGGTGGACTTATCTGGTTACCAATGCCGGGAAGAGTGAGTTCTGAGTTCTCAATACTGGTCATCGAGATCTTGCTGAGAGTTCCTGGAATAGAGGCTAATGCAATCCTGTCATTTACTCTGCTTATCCAGCAAAGTTGAGAGGTACGGATTGTGGAAGACATCGAGTTTCCAAGCTTCGAAATTCCACCAGCTCCTCAAGAGATTGCAGCATTCAGACCTGAATTGTTACAGCAAGTAATTGAGGAAATTGGCTCTGACCTCATAAGGGATGTAAATTGAACTTTTCAACTGCAAATACGTTGCTTGAAAGAAGATAACCTAGGCCCGAGTGGAAGAAGAATAAAAATAGAGACTTTTCCGTTAGAAGAAGAAAGAGGGCTAGGGAAGTCTTCCAAGCTGTGTAAATACTGTTTCATCGACTGCTACAGAATTTTTCAAGACCTAAAAGAAAGCTGCGCAAAGACTTTAGCTGCGCAAAAATAAGAGGCAGGAAAATGTACATTTTGTGTTGATCCTCTTACAGCTACAATCTGAGTCACCTTAAAAATGGAGTCTGGAAATTCCAATTGTAGGTACTATAGGTACACTTATGCCGGGTCTGGTGGCTCAGTGGACTAAAGCAGCCACTGCAGGGGCCTGTGTTCAACCTCATGGTTTCAAGTTCAAATCCTGACAGGTCTACTCAGCCTTTCATCCATTTGAGGTCAATAAAATGAGTACCATTGAGTTGGGTAACAATAAACATGTTATTCACCGCCAGGACACCTTCGGGTAATCATCCGCTTTACAAATACACATGTTATGTGATTATAGGGGTAATCATAGTAAAAGCTGTAGACATTATGAATCCATTTTAAGGGCACACAAAGTTGAGGAACAGAAAGTGGGGGTTCAAGGAACATCCACACTTACCACTGCTGCCTCATAGGAGGGTACATTAGGATCAGATAAAGGCTTAGTAGAGGAAACTAGTCACTTTCTGCATGTAGATTTGACTAAAGGTGATTACACGCTGAAAGCTTATGCTAAGTTGTTGTATGAATATGTGAATATTATGGATATGAGAGATTGTTACGAGTGTATGCAATGGCCTGCTTCAGGTGAGGAGGGGATCAGGTATCATCACCTACCTCTGATGTATGGTATTAGTTGAAGTTTGCTCCTCAGCATGTTTTATGGAAAGGGTCACTATGAGTACTATTTCTAGAATTATGATTTGGTACTCTCACAAGTTTCAGTCTACAAACATCTGAACAAATAAGATTATTACTAGCAAGAAGAGAGAATGTGAAATAATTTTGAACCCACAGTAACATTTGACACTGCTTATGCACATAGACATAATCTAACCTGCACATTAACAGACATAGAAAAGAAATGTGTAGATCAAGTAGAGGATAGACATAGAAGCTTAACTGTTAAACTTAACAAGAGGGAGGGAAACTTTGAAAGGACAAAGGCTCACAAGGCTAAGGGAAGCTATGGTCCTATAGCTCTGAATTCAACAGGTACAGACCCATTATGACACTATTTTTGTGGCACAGAGTGTATGTGATCACATCAATCTTATCAATGCTTCTTCCAAGAAGTTCCTCCAAGAAGCAGTGCAAGTAGTGCCAGGAGTATATTTTGTGTGTGGGAAGAATGCATATGTTCAGCTTCCGAATAATTGGTATGGTACTTGTTATATGGTAGTTGTGTTTCCAAAGTTATATCATGAGAAGGATTTGGAGAGTTTGGAGGGAAAATTGACCCATAGAAAAAAATGTGGACTGAGTGCTGGTGAAATTTTGGGAGACATTTTTGGAGCGATGATACTTAGTTTGGGCATGGTGCTGAATGACATCAAGATCAGAAGGCTGTATACTATAGTAGATAGGTTGCCGGTTAAAACAGCTCAGTCAATGTTGCTCATAGACAGAGAAATGGTTTCCATAAGTGTAATGGTGATGCAAAGCCTTCTTGGTTTAGATGTGTTATTAGCAAAAGTGGGCAGAGTCTATCAGAAGCTGAAGGTCCAACAGTGTTGTACTCACATCCCTGATAAAAGTAAAGATCTGAGGGGGTATATGTGTAACATCACTGAGAGACATCATGAGGTACATGAACTGGCAACGGAGGGAGTTTGGGATAAGATTGGTAAAGGATTTGGAGCAGTTGGACATTGGTTTTCTAATTCAGGTAAGGGAATTATTGGATACATCATGAAGCCAGTCATAATTGTTGTGGACTGTGTTATCATCTTGCTAGGTATGATAAGAGCATACAAATAGCACAAGGGGAGGGATATGGAGGATTCCTTTAGGGAGAGAGAAAGAAGGGGGAAAAGACTGCATGACAGTCATTATGATAATCTGGTAGAGGAGCTCAGACAGAGGAGACTAGCTACAGCATCTGTTTAAATCAGTCAACTCTACAGGGATTTGAAAGTGTTTTGCGATTACTCAAAGTCATCAGGGGGGGGAACTGATGTAGCAGAAACCGCATTTTATTTGTAGCGTGCATTATAATTACATGTGTAGAGTGCAACCACATATAATCCTATTAACTTGAAGTGTTAGAATTTTGAAATGTAATAACATGAAACGTGATGGATTTAGGCCATTGAATAGTAACCTGGTGAATTAACATAGAGAGTGAGCCTGACTAGCAGAAAACATTACAGTGAAGAGTTTATGTTGTGAAACTGACAATCATTCATTTATTAAATGTGTTTTTTAATTTGCTGTGTAAATGTAGGTAAATGCATGAACTGAATGTGCCTTATTTTCCTATGTAAATTTGTAAAGTTCATATGCGGGTTTCTTATATTAGCTGAATTTTGAAGACCTGAAATGCATTTCCCTGGAAACTCTTGCTTAGAATTAAGTTTGAATTTCATGTGTCCTGTGGAATTTGCTCTTTTTCACGTTTTGTGTTGCAGCTCTTGCTAGCTCGAATAATTTCTTAGAATTATAAATCATGCAAGTAGAGAAAAAGTTACATTGCACGGTCTGAATCGATAAAGGGAGGCCATTGTCCTTGGCACAGGAGAAGGCTTGGGAACCAATAGACAAATGTGATAAGAAGAAGAACCCCGCTGTCCCATAGAAAATTACCTTTAGGATGGTGCCTAGGGAGGATGGCTTGACCTGCAAAGGATTTTGGGAAAGTTGTCTTCAATATTGTGTTGTTGGGAGCAGGAAAAGTGCACACTTAGCCTTTTGACTTCGGAGAGAGAGCACCTTAGAACAAGCTCTGTCTCAATAGCCGATTATCTGACCCATCAATGGTGGAGAGACTTCTTATGAAGACTCCACAAGCTGACCTCTTTTATTTCTTGTGCTAGAAGATGCTTAAGTAGAGATGTAATTTTAGCGTTAGTGTAGGGATGTCTTTATGCTTTATATTCATCAACCCTCGATGCAGGGAACCTTGGACTCATGCTTTCTGATCCTCTGTATTCTGCTTCTTTAATGAATTGTTTTGTTTATGCTGCACCATTCAAACTACAAGCGCAGATTTGGCTTTATGCTGATTCGATGCATTGCTACACTCTCATCTTAACGTGTCTTATGTCCTGGTATTTTTGGCTTTGAAATAAATTAACAAATCATATGCAGTCGTCTATGGGTGCTTTGTGTCCAGAGAAATTCTTGTAGAATTGTTTGGCAATAATGACAACTTTCTCCCACCTACACTTACATCCTGCTAAAAAGAACCATCGGATTGTGATTCTAGAATATGTCCGAAATGTATCGGCTCGGCCCTTTCAAAGGTACCAGAAATTATACTTTTACCACCTCTTGCTGGTTGCAAAAACAAGAGATTTGTGTCAATAGATGTCTTCGTACTGATGGAGCGAGGTGGAAAAACAACATTTTGTATACCCCTCGTAAAGTCATTTTCTCATAAAAGTAACATGAACTAATTGTGTGGTTTTGAAAATTAACCAACGTAGAATAGAATACATACACACAAGTACACATGGGAAACTAATTTGCTTATTTTGCAACCATAATCGACTAACTGAGTGATGTTGTCTCTTTCAAAACTAAGGCAGAGGCTTTAAACTAACTAAAAGTGGCATGAATATGCTTTCTGTGTATGTATTTGTGGCAAAATCATGAAGACAGGGGAGTATAATGAGCATACATGTAGCTTATTTGCTAGGTAAAAACTAACAGTGATACCTTAGTAAGGGGGGAAATAAACAGAAGGGTTATAATTCAACAACTAACGTTCAATTGTGTTTATTTCTATAATAGTTCCCGTTCTGGCCTGTGAGGCCTAAAACAAGATGGACGTTTTCATAAACTCCGAGATTGAGATGCAGTACGCATGCACGTGATAGAAAAGGCTGCAAGTCGAATATGAGCTGCTTGTGCCCGAGCGGAATGGTTCAAGGACAGTGTGCCCTGAAAAACCTGATTGACTGCCAACAAAATGGACATTTGTATTGAAAACCGTGTGAAAGGAACTGAATATTACAATTTAAAGGACATGGACGAAGTAGACAATGATGAAATTCATTGCGCTGATTTAGCAGAAGTTAAACAATAGGATGATGAGGTTATGCTCATCCACCCCTTGAATTAACCAATCAAAACTGTCGAAGACCCCAAATGTTTCAGAACTTAGATTGATTAGCTAGAGAAAAAGGGTATAAAAGAGTATGTCAGGACTTAAGAAAAAACTCTCTTCTTCGATTTCCATCTGCGTATCCTGACATGCTGCCGGAATGCTAAATTTTCCTGAGGCGTAAGAACTTTGAAATTTTCTAAACTTTAACTTTGCTTTAATCAATACGGAGTCTTTAGCTGAGGTTAATAGCTAGAGAGAATAGGGAGGTGAACTTTGGGAAATATTATGTCTTTTGCTAATATTCATGTCCTATAATCTCAATAATAATGTGCCTATTTCTCAAATATTTGAATTAAACTGAATCTAGAGACCATTCTAAATTCGTCGCCACCGCCGAGAGTCATTTTTACTTACCTCTCACGCCTAAAGAGGAAGGCTGAAGCCATTGCCCACGCCGCCGCCACCGCCAAGAGTCAAGGGACATCGGACTCCGCGCCGCCGCTCCGGGAGACTCCAAATCCCGGCAGGCACCGCGGTGGCGCGTCTGAGTGACGCGGCAGCGCCCAGTGAGCGCCAACAGAGACGCAGAAAAGGAGGAGCACCCCCGCGTCGCGGGACGCGAGCGGGACGCCCGGGGCGAAGCCCGGGCAAAGGGCGGGCCATCTACGGCCCTCATCGGCACGAGGAGGCAGGGGCAGGGCCAGAAACCCTGCTAGAGGCACACGAGGCATTCTACTGACCAAGTAAGACTGTTTTGTTGGCAATAGCCCTTTGTGCATTCATAGGTGTCCAGGCACCTTGCTATATTGCCTATAATGTCAAAAAAGGGTTCTGCACCACCAGCTAACACCATGAAGAACTATTTGGTGCAAACAGTGGAAAAAATTAACTCACAAAGGAGAGAATCTTTGGGACTTAGTCAGTCACCTGACTTACACTGCTTGTCCCCCTCTTTAACCCCTTCACCTGAGGACTCAGTGTCCTAGCAGACTTTCCCTGATGCTTGTTTTAACTGTCCTACAACACAGGAATCCGGCCCTTTGAATGGCAATGTACCATCTGGATCTGGTTCTGAGGTTCTTATAGTGGACCTTGGAAATAAATCTAACAGTGATGAGGACCAGGAAATTCTTGCATCCCCTACAGATGAAGATACTTCAATCACTGAACTACCTTCCCGCCCGGATTCTGGGAAAACTAAAAACCCGCCTAGGCGGGGGGGACTAAGATCTGGGACTAGGAGGAAGAGGGTAAACACCCCAAAAGCTCCTCTTAAGGAAGCCGGAGGGGGAAGAGCCAAGCCTATCATCAGTCTTGATGAGGACTTATTTGAAAGATTTGTTGAGTTAATAGATATGAAAATTAAATCCGTTGTTAAACCATTGCTTTCTAAGATTGACAAACTACAATCTGAAGTTAAAAAACTGGGAGGGCAGATGACCAAACTAACTGAGGGTGTTGACAGTGTCATGATGATAGTGTCAAACACGGGTAATAACAGCAGGGAAGATGACGTTCAAGAGGGGGAGAATACATTTGTTGCCCCAAATAATCCACCACCCCAGCCTCCTGACCAAAAAACTAGTGGTTCTGATATTAACAGAGGGGACGGTCCTTCAATGGTTGAGATACCCCCTGTACATGCTCAGCCAACCGACCCTCTTCAATTTATAGTTGAAGCTTCTCCTGTTGTTTTAGTTCTGGCTAATGTACCACCATTAGAAGCCGGTATTGAAGAATCCCCTTCCTCCCTGTCTAACAAAGCCCTACAGTGGCTTACAACCAATATGAGATTAGCTCCAGGGGGTGGTCAGCAGTTAGCTCAAGAGATCAAAACCGCTAAGAGGGTCTCATGGCTGGGTAATCGCCCCAAAAAATTCAAGGGGGATTGTGTGGCAGTAAGCTTTTCACACACAGGTGTGTTACCTAATATTCTTATTAACTTACTTCCACCACAACGTAGGCAGGGTTCTGTTGTACCATTAACCTTAAAATTCTTTTATGGTGAGCAACAGAATGTTACATACCCTAAAACACCAGCCTTTGGTTGGGATTCTAACTCTGATTTACACCACAGATGGGGTTTTGAACATACTCGCAACACTGTGAATCAACCAGTACCCCAAGGGTTTCAGAATCCTTTTGCTCAACCTCTCTTACTGTCCAATCGTTTTGCACCCCTATCCTTTTTGGACCACAACGATTGACTTCAGTACAGAATATTCTGTACAGTCTGGGAATAATGTGCCTGTTTTTAGCTTTCTTACCTTGAATATCGCAGGCATTAAGACAAAAGCAGATAATGTAATATGGTTACATTTTATATCCAAGTATGACATTATCGCTTTACAGGAAACTTGGGACACAAACAATAGTTTTTCTCTTGATGGCTATAGTTACTTCAGTATCCCTGCTGTGGCTAGCGCAGCAGGAAGAGCGAAGGGAGGCCTGATTAGCCTCTTTAAACTTGACATCAAGGGTTGCCTCAAGAAATGTGACTCAGGATCTGAGCATTGTCTTATTGTTGAATTGTCTCGAGCGGATTCTCCCAATATTTTGTTTATTAATTTTTATAATTCCAATGCTGCCGATTGTACGTCATATAGCCTCGGAAAATTGGATGATTTTCTGTCAGTCTATAGTGAAGATGTTAATGCATTTGAAATCATCTTCCTAGGGGATTTTAATATACATCCTTGTTTACTTTTGTGTGTTTGCGATGACTTAGAATCCCCCCCTAACAGTGCAATGGTCCATCTGGTGCATAACAAACAGGGGGACTGTCTTGAAAACTTTCTCGCTAGATGGAACCTATACGAATCCAGTTGTGGGGAGGGGGGGGTCAGGGCCCCTACTTTCAAGGGCTCCGACAATGGCTCTATCATTGATTACATTTTTATTTCTGCATGTTTTTTATCTAAGGTTTTAATGTATAGAACTGTGGTATCCGCCTTTAGCGACCATAACCCAGTTTCTTTGGACCTAGTAGAGAGCGAATTTTTAGGACGTAACCATGGTCCATTTCATAAAGATGGATCACTTAAAGTTAAGGACCAAAGACGTAGACTGAAATGGGACAGTATAATCCCAGAACCCTTCATTCAAGAAATTTTGTTAGAGGCAGACGAAGAGGTTGGAGTGTGTCTATCGAGTGAAGCTAACGATGGGGAAGTGATCCTTGCATTTAGCAGTATATGTAGGAAGATAAACGGTAGGCTCTCTGTGATCAGTAAACCCAAAATGAAACCTCTTAAAAGATGGTTTGATCACAGTTGCTCCCTAGCACATTCTGCACTGCTTAATGCTCTTAAAACCGATCCAAAAGATCGTGACCTCATCAGGACCAGCAGGGCTTTATATAAAAAAGCCATTGCAGATAGGAAGAAACAGCTTAAAGATGAAGCCTGGGAACAACTCACAGATCCAGCCATAATAAAAAACAGTGGTGAGTTCTGGAGGATTGTTAACCAACCCCTACTTACAGGCGAGGATAACTCTCCCCTAGAAACCAATATCCCAGATGAGGACTGGATTAAACACTTCAGAGACATATACTCAGACCATCTGCATGTCGAGAATTGTACACAGGAAGTGTCTACTATTATACCAGGAAATCACTTGCTCTTTGAAGTTGAGGAAGTTTTAGCTGCTATTGATTGCACTTTGACCAAAAAGGCACCGGGACCAGATGGCGTTCCTGCTGATGCCTTTAAATGCTTCCCTAACTTCTGGTCAAGACTGCTTTGCAGGGTTTTCAATGCCTTAAACCGTGACAACATTCCTGAGTCATGGAAAACATCAACAATTATTCCTGTTTTTAAAAAAGGAAACAGGCAGGACCCCGCATGCTACAGGCCCATTTCACTGATAGACTCCTCAGTCAAGATTCTAGGGAGAGTCTTATTAGCGAAATTGAATGAATGGGCCTCAGAGAATAATATCTTGAGCAATGTGCAATATGGGTTTAGACCCAAGAGAAGTACCCTGGACCAGTGTCTCAACCTTCATCTACTGATTGAGAAATATACCAGAGCCAAGGATGGGTCCATGTACCTAGGGTTCATGGACCTTTCCTCTGCATTTGATATGGTTAATAGATCTAAGCTCTGGGGCAAACTAGTTGACATGGGCCTGGACAGATCCATAGTCAATTTACTGGCTGACCTCCACTCTGGCCTTTCTGCCAAAATTAGAGTTTCCACTAACGGAAGGTGCACTGACGTGTTTGCATCTGAAAGGGGAGTCCGACAGGGATGCATATTGGCACCACTACTGTTCACGCTATATGTGAACGCTCTAGAGCCCGCCCTAAGGGGCGTCACAAGCGACATCCCACGTGCAGGGGAACAGGGCATACCAGTTCTTCTGTACGCGGATGACGCAGTTCTACTTGCTCGAACAAGGGTGGGGCTTCAACGACTTTTGGACGCCTTTGAATCCTTCATGGGTTCCTTAGACTTGAAAATAAATGCGAAAAAATCTCAGGTTATGCTCATGGGCCGGGCCTCGAGGAAATCTTTCCACAAAACTTTTTTCTGTGGTCAGGAAAAGCTTGTTCGCGTCACCTCTTTTCCCTACCTGGGGATCACCTTTGATGAGAAAGGTAGTTGGGGTCCCCACGTAAAAAGCAGAGTAGTCACGCTGGCCAGAACTTCCGCTGCCCTCCATGGGTTTTCTAAAAAACTGGGGGGTAGGCCAATTGCAGCTATCAGTAAAATATATAGAGCTAAATGCATCTCAGTTGCATCATATGGTGGCTCATTGTGGGGCTATAAGGGAGTTGATCCCATTCAGACAGCGGAAAACAAATTTTTTAGATCTGTTTTGGGTGTCCCGCAGTCAACCCCGTCCTATACCGTCCATCTGGAATTAGGGGAAGGTTACATCGCTGATTTGATTAAAACAGCACCCTTAATCGCTTGGCTTAAGATGTGGCTTAATACTGAAATTCCCCTAAATCATACTATAATGAGGGACTGTTTGACTTTAGACAATGTACATAGGATTGGGTGGTTGATGTATATTAAGGATAGCTTTTCTAGGATGGGGAGGCCCGAACTATACTCTGTCATTGACTCTATAACATCCAAAGACGTCGTTTACACCAAGGTGGCTATGAAGGAGCTCCTTTTATTGGAGAGGGAAGAAACCGAGCTGAAGAAACCCTGTGTCAGGGCCAGTCTTTTGCTGGCTATACCTATTGGTCCTGACAACTACCTCAACGTGGTGACCCATCCCTACCACAGGTTCATTTTAACCCGTTTTCGACTTAATTTGATTCATTTTAACTTGGGTTTTTTTCCTGTGTGGAGCACCCCTGAAAAGGCTCCGCCCTGTTCTTGTGACCATTTTTCTGAGCAAAGTACAATGCATTTTATAATGTTCTGCAGCTATTATAACGATGCTCGGAAGTTGTTTCTTGTACCCATACTCAAGGAATCAGGATTTATCTTAGTCAGACCTGCTCTTATTTACTTACAAATGTTACAAACTCCCAGGATCATGTTTTATGTGTCAAGCCTCCTGGCGAGAGCTATAAGAAGCAGGAACATCAGACTTAAAAAAGTGCCTACCTCCTTTTGTAGCCCAGTCACGCATATCAACTAGTCTGGCTGCTGGTAATTTTCGGTCAAGAATCTTAGATTATATTGTAACAGGGCTTGTAGTTACCTTACTTTGATATCCATGTGGGGACACACCCAGGAAATCTTGCACCTTTTTCTGCACTTTAGCACTTTGCACTTTTGTACCTCGTAACTTGTACTAATATTTTATTTATGAAATATAATATGGTGTACAATGATTTTAACTAAAATGTTTTTTAAATGTTTTTTAACTGTTTTTATTTATGGTATTTGTTGTTTGTGATTTCATGCCATTGTCTTTGTATGATATTAAGTTATCGCAATAAAGAATTTTGACTGACTGACTTAAAAATTCTTTCTTTTCCCTAAATCTATTTTGCATTAAACTAATTTATAAGTGAATAAATAAAGGTCATGCTAGAAGATTTTCTTTAAAATAAAATTAGATAAATGGAGAATTAAGCTGGTCTTGTTCGTCCTTAACCTAATTGTTACTAGCATATCTATCGACAAACAATGGTGGTGTGTCTGAATAAATTGTTGTGTTGATAAAACCATGGAAAAAACAATTTAAACTGCAGGTGTACATTTTATAAATATTTAGCGTAATTTAGACACTCCTCTATGATCCAGCAACTCTCCTTTGAATCATACCAATCCATGAAGTAGTAAGAAAGTGTGTATGAGTGACTCGTAGTGTTATGGGCCCCACTGGAGAGTAAATGTATGATTTGATACTTCAGGGAAAGGTGATGAGGTTTTAGAAATTATTTCCGGAGTAGCGCTGCATCAGTACCACATCATGTGGTCAGTTCTACACAACAGGCCATGTCTTCTCTCACTAGGATACAGGAAGTCCTGATGGAAGCTTTGATCAGTGATGAAGCTTCTATTCCCTGGCTGGGGATAGCAAATAATGAATTATCCCTTCTACCTCCTACATCAACTACAACTATACAAACAACTTCTACAGAAATGCAGATTTCTATTCGGAAACCCAATGTGGATGTTGTTTAAATTAATGTACCACAATTCGAGTCAACTCCAAATTCTACATAGCCTCCAGAGTTGCCAAATTATAGAACGAACAGCTTCTGGCTACTTTGTTGACTTTCATGACTTCTCTTCAGATTAATTTAAACCACCACCTCCACCGCCATGAGGTAGATTGCATGCATTCTACTTTTGGCTGAAGAAGACTTACTTTTTTCCTCGATGGCTGTACCCTTGGATTACAATTTTGTTATTTTTCCTCATCCTTTACTTTATTCGGTTTCAAAGATATAAGACCATACAAGTTATCACTACATCAAGATTTCATAAAATACCACACAGTTCGTCATTAGTAAAAATACATTCCACAGTGGTCCATGGTGATCTGTATCATAAGGTCAAATCCAAATAAAGTTAACCCTTAATTTAGAAGCCCACCAGTTAGGATAACCTGTCCCATAACTTTTGCTAAAATGTATGTATCTTAAAAAATTATCTAAGAACCCTAACCCTTGTTATTGATTAATCAAGACAGGCACTGGACTTCACCACTGATTTCAAATAACCAAGAACAAAGAAAATACATTCATCCTTCAGCAATTGAAAATACAGGAGGGCTGGACTAGCCTGCCTAAAATTCATCCTCCTTAATATTGGAACAATAAAAAACCTCCAGTGGCCTCATGAAATTTACAGAATAATACAAAGTGTAGCAAGTCCTGTGAAAACTCTCTGTCGCAGCCACGGGGTGCTAACAACTGGCCTCTGCTGCTCCCCCTGGGTACAGCAAGCAAGAGATGGAAAAGGTTCAGGCTAAACCTGGTCAATAAAATTTTTTCATAAATAGTTAAAAACCCCGGAAAATGAGGCTCAGCTGATGGTGTTCTCTTTAACATTAAAAATGTGCGAGACTAGGTTTCTGCAGTTCCTGCTCTTCTCCCTCCAGTTTCCTTAAATTTCTAAATGACTCCTTTATTATCCCCACATCCTTCTTAGTAATTAGTTTAGGGTTGGTATACAATTATTCTCGTCCTAACCTTGCAAAACCTCTCTTAATATATCTAAGCCATGGTATACTGAACGCGTGGTCAAGGGTCATACACTCATTTTAATGGACTTGGTCCACGTTAATGCCTCACTCAACAAAGTTCTTATCCAGAACGTTAAGAAGACAGAGTGCCAGGGTGGCACTTAAATAAGGCACACCTACTTCTTTATGTATCACCATCTTAGGCAAGCCACGAGGAACACCCAGTAGATGCTTCAAACAAGTGTTCTTGACTACCTGAAGATCATCTGTGGGGACATGTCCCCATATTTTTCCATAATTAGCGGCCGCTATGCTCTTGGGTTGGTAATTCTTCGGCAGCGCTACAAAAGGCCTGTTTACCAGTTTAGCAGCACAGTTAAAAATGTCCGCCTTCACCCGCAGCAGGTCCCCCTTCTTTTTTTGTTTGAGAGGGCCCCATTTTATATGGTCATCCAATATGACCCCAAGGTATGAAAAAACAACTGTGCTAGGTACCTTCGCCACACCTACCCTTAATTGGAGTGATTTTTTTTTTACGTATCCCCACTTGAATGAAATAAGATTTTGAATCATTTATGGATAAACCCTGATCCTAAATAAAAGCGGAGAAGGCATGAAGCAGGGTTTGAAGCCCCCTGGCAGTCCTCGAAATTCGGGGGGACGGCATCGACCCACGTGCAGAAAATATACCCCTGTTGATAAGATGGCCTTATCTAGGTCGTTGATATAAAGGAAGAACAAAAACGGGACCAAGATGAACCCTTGGCGTACACCTCTTTTTATATCAAAATATAGTGACACACATAGGTCCTGCGAGAATTTAACGTTAACATTCGTTCCGCTGTGAAGGTCTTCTAAACAATGAACAATGTTGCAATTTAACCCGATATCTTTCATGGACTGCCACAGTTTAGCCCTATTCACGTGATCGAATGTGGAGGATTAATCCATAAAAGCTAAGTAAATGGTGCCAGAATGTGCAACTGTGTATTTGTTAAGGATCATGGTAAGGTTAAGGCACTGGGCCACCGTGGACTGGCCTGGGTGGAACCCATACTGTACGTTTGATGGTATATCATGTTCCTCGGCCCAGCTGGTCAACCTATCTAAAAGTACCCGGTCCACCACCTTAACCACCGAGTCCGACAACTAGATCAGTCTGTATCAATGTGTGCTATCACAGTGGCCCTTTTTAAAAACTGGCACTATGGTCAAGGTAGCCCAAGACTCAGGCCATCCCATCCGTGCCGCCGCATTAATTATGGCAACAAGGACCGGGCCCAAAAGTAGGGTCAGATTCAAAAAAGGTCCGGGGAAATGCTATCCGGTCCCAGGGCTTTATTACCTGTGAGCCCGGCAATACCCCCTAAACCTCCCCCAGCCCAAAGATCAGTTCGGTGGTAGTTTCCTCTTGACCAGGCTGACAGCTTATCTCAGACGGGCTCTCAAACATGGTTTTAAAATGAAGCACCCATTCGTCCTCAGTGATATGTGTACCTATTGCACTACCTTCATCATGCTCTGCTGCTGCGGCATCAAACCTGGCATCAACTATCTGGTGATGGTTTCTGCAGAAGTGACTTGTTGCACACAAGTACTGTTTCCACCTGCTCACACAGTTAGGGAGGCAATGCTTTGGCCTTCGATAAAGCTTTTGAATGTGCACTTTGAAGCATTGAGTAGACTGAAAGCCTTATTGTTCCAGAAGGGTGTTGCTTAACATATGCAAAGGAAACGTTTGATCTTCAAGTTGCAAGGTCCTCTTCTGAGATTTAGTCGCTACTTCGCATCAATTTCCCACTACATTTTGGGGACTGTGTGCACCGCATTTTTAACATGTCTAGTACCGAAGGAGTGACACACCGTTTTAAGAAAATAGGCCCTGATTGGCTAGTACCTTTCAGAGAGTCTTCGGAGTTATTCTATCATTCATACACTCCATGTTGGGAAGCATTTTAGAGATCTTCCACTGGTCCTGTTCCTGATTGTCTGCTCCACAATTGATGTCCCAAATAAGAGGCAAAATGGAACTGGCACTTCCACATGTGCTCTTGTGCCATGAAAGCATGATATAGTGTTTTTGTGCACCCTTGCTACAGGAATTAAATGAACACTGTTTCTTGTCCTTTCTGCCTGTGTGACTAAGCTGCATGCAACCATTATTCCTCTGTCTTATGTGCACTTTCGGGTGTGACCTGGACATATGCCTAGGAACGTAACTGGTTCGGTCTTTGGACATTGAACTACTTGTGAGCCAATTGATTGCCCACTTCTACTGTTGTCTTTTGTGCCTGCCGTTGCCCCTGAAGGGGCATTCAACCAGCTATCCTGGGACACTTCTGCTCCGAATGATAAGGTTCTTGGCTCATCTTCTGCAGATCCCACACTGGCTCCTCCTCCTTTGCCGGCTGCTGAAGTAGATGGATGGGAACATGTTTGCTCAATGAATCTGATCTGATGGGTGCCTCTTTCGAGTTCGTGGCATTTTTTAATGTCGCTTATTTTTTAAATGTAAAATAGTTTTTTAAAAATGTGTTATAAGTTACAGCTTCGAATATTTTAGAAGGATTTTTAGATGGCTTTTACTATGCTCTTTGCTATTAACAAAGTGTGAGGCTTTTTTAGATTTGAGTGGGTTTGTGTACTTTTTGCCCTTATATTTTAGCATTTGTCTAGGGATAGCTTTCATTGACGCATCTAAGTAGTAGGTGTCACGTGGTCAAGGTAGGCCCGGTTAGAACCGCCACTATTTACATGTACGCATTTCTTAAATTGCCTTCTATTTTAACACAGTGGATTTTGACATACATTTGCGTGCGTGACCAAGCAGAATAGTATTTTCTGAATCTGCATTGATCACATTTTCAGTACGTAGACACACTATCATGGCACCTTAAATATTTAGTACACAGGATAAATTTCCCTGCACGAATGTTATTTATGTTATTGTCCAGTAGGCCACAAAGCTATTCTACTAGAATAAACAATTGCAGCCTGTCAAGGGCTGTGACATGGCCTCATGGGTGCTGTTATTATATATGCAGAACAACTTCCTTGTTTAGGCAGAGGAGCACTCAGTTGACACTGCGAGGTCAGTAGATGTCGGAATTCCAGCTCAGCTGATTCCTGCCCACCAACACAAGGGATGTCCAGCTCTGAACCAACACAGACAGCTTGATGACACTTCACCGCAGGTAATGGAGAGTAAGACCTCCCACGCAAGGATTCAATCACTCAATAGGTCAAGGTTCTTATAGAGTGCAGCTAATCACCCATGAGGGTCTCAAGGTGCTGGGGAAGGTGGTAGTTCTGCAGTTCAGTCAAAGAGCCAGGTCTTGAGGTCCTTCATTAATTGAGGCAGTGAAATTGATTGCCCGGGATGTAGAGATAGATATTTCCAGGTCTTCACAGCGAGGTAGGAAAAGGGTCTTCCTCCGGCCGAGATCTTGCGGATCTATGGAATAGTGGCAAGGGTCAGTGGGGCAGAGCAGAGATATCTGGGGTGTGTAGAAGGAGAGGGGGTGGTTGAGGTATGCAGGTCCGGTGTTGTGGAGAGCTTTGTTGCTGTGCGTCAGGAGCTTCAAGGTGATTCTTTTGATGATCTCGACCCAGTGAAGGTCTCTCTGGTGACCAGAGATGTGTCTCTGGCGGGTGATGTCCAGGAGGCGTCTGGCGGAGGCATTCTGGATGCTCTGCAATTTCTGTTGGAGTTTTTGGATTAACGCATCGCCTCTACAAAGTGGGGAAGCCCGACGCATTGCATTCAGAATGCCGCACCTCAAAACCAGTTCATCGCTCATAGAACCAACACCGTACCACTGCAGCTTGGAGAAATTCAGCACATCACCCAAACTGCGTGGAGATCACAGACTCATCTTGTTTCTTTGAAACCAAAAGCAAGGTACTCTGCTTAGCGGGCCGTGTGCAGGTCCTACATCCGGCTCACAGTCTATTGTGGTCGGCCTGAACTCTTGACTTTGTCCTAGTCAAATGCGACCATTTAACTCTTTAAGCACGTACTGCTTCAAAATGCAATTTTTGCATTTAGGGCCAGATGTAGGTAAAAACATTTACCGATTTTAAAATACCGAATTGTACCGATTCGGTATTTCAAAATCGGTAAATGGTATGTAGGTCCCAACATCTGGATTCGCTACCGAATCCTTAACAATTCTTTAATTACTGATTCGGTAAATACCGAATCGATAATGCCCATTCATTCCTATGGGCTTTGAAGCCCATAGGAATGATTAGGCATTACCGATTCGGTATTTACCGAATCAGTAATTAAAGAATTCACAAGGGTGCAGGGGGTGTCACTTTGACACCCTCTGGCACCCTCAAAACAGGCACAGGTGCCATGTGGCAGGCATACCTGCCCTAAGGGCAGGTCTGCCTGTCACATGACATAGGTGTGCATGCACACATGTGCATGCACACCGGAATCGGTATTTTACCATCAAATTGGTTTTGATGGTAAAATACCGATTCGTTAAGGCTCCTGGGACTCTGAAGAGTCCCACCTACATATGGGTGGCTTCAAATCGGTAAATTTACCGATGTTTTATTTTACCGAATCGGTAAAATTACCGAATCGGTAATTTTACGGATTCGGTAAAATATTGCCCCCTACATGCCAAAACTTGTAAACCGGTCGGTAACGGCCGAAAATACCGATTTTCGGCCATTACCGACCGACCTACATCTGGCCCAATATATTTAAAAATGAAAATTTGAACTTCTACTGATTGGATGTTTGTTGTGTTGGTCTCGATTTATTTATAAAACCATTCTTTGTGTGTCTAAACTTGAGTGGACTGTTTTGGTGGTGTTTTCACTGTGTTACTGTTTAATGTGTTACACAAATACTTTACACCTTGCCTATTAAATGAAGTTTGACTGCTCTGTGCCAAGCTACCTGAAGGTGAGCACAGGTTAGTTTAAAGTGTGTTGCTACCGCCATTTAAACAGCCTCTATGCTGATGATGTCATTTTTTCGTTGGCACATCCCTTAACTTCTATACCAGCCAACGTGGCAGATTGGCAGGTCTTCAGTCAGGTCTCTGGGTTTAAAATAAATTTGCAGAAATCGCAAGTGCTGAACCTCACTGCGAGGCACACCACTGTGGATGCCTTACATGCCCAATTCGACTTTGACTGGGTGACAGGGGGCATTACACAACAGTCTGGATAAGACTTCAGACATGAACTATACTACTCTACTCTCATGCATCCGGAAAGATCTCGCCCAATGGCGGCGTTTACCCCTATCATGGCTCGGTAGACTGCCACCAACAAAAATGAATATCCTGTCCCGGGCCCTTTATCTTTTCCAGACTACTACTGCCTCTGCTGAATACGCTCTTACGCATCCAAACGGAGATTGAACACTTTATATGGGGTCTGTTTTCACCCATAATGCAGAAAACTTTGCTACAGCACCCTAAGAAAGAGGGCGGTTTGGCTTTGCCCAACTTCACCCACTATTTACAGGCCTCGCTGCTGTGTTATCTTGTAGAATGGAACAGTCACTTGCCGGAGAAGCACTGGGTATTCATGGATCAGACAGTGACTGGTCCAAATATCTGGAGGGAGGTCTGGATGCCTAGGTCAGCCTGCTCCGGGGACTCTATTCCTCGCCAGTCACCTGCCCCACCATGCTAGTCCGGGACAGGGCATCTAAGTGGGCAAACCTTACCACTTTCCTCTCTCCCATGTCTCCAATGTTTTCAAACCCTGATTTTCCTCCTAGGATGGACAAAGATACAGGCGCATGTTGGGTGGAGGGCGGTTGTAAGCGTCTGGGGCAGCTGTTTGATCTGCGGGCCATATTCCCTTTGAGGAGCTCCGGGAGGACTACGGCCTTGTGGGTTCGGACCTTTTTCTCTACACGCAACTGTTGCACTGGACCTCTGGTCCCCTTGTATGTCCCCTGGTCAGCAGACTGATGCTACCATTTGAGAAGTGGCTTTTTCTGAAAAAGGATGCTCATCTCCGAACTCTATACTTTCCTCACACCAAGAGCTAAAGGTGCTCGTTCCGTGGGTCAGAGGCGGTGGGAGGCGGAAATAGGTCGCACCCTTTCAGACAAAGAGTGGGAGGAAAATTGTTTGCAGGTCACACCATTATGCACACTCCATGGGCCACGAGGAGACCGCATTTAAAATTGTATCTTGCTGGTATTATACCCCGGCTAGATTAACTAAGTGGAGCTCTCAGTGTGACGGCCTCTGCTTGTGTGGCTGCAGGAGTCCAGGTACCTTTCTTCATTTGCTGTCGAATTGCCCACAGCTTACGAGATACTGGGACAAAATCCTCGACTAAATTGACAAGGCCTTTGACACTGTCATCCCGAGAGTCCACACTTACACTATCTTAGGGCTCCCCAAAGCTCTGACCTTCCCCTTGCGCTCAGTCAAAGGCAAGCAGATCGTCTTGGCTTTGAATGCCACGCACCAGGTTTTACTAGCGGGCTGGCAGACCAACAAGATCCCCGACCACTCTCAATGGCTGCTCCAATTGTGGTTCCTACTGGGTATGGAGCGATTGTCTATGGCTACACTCAGGGAAAAATCTGAATACCCTACGGTCTGGGCTCCCTTCATCTCACTCTTATCCTCAGAGTTCCGGGAACTAACATGCCATGCCTATTTACGGCTTTTGAAGCTGATCCCTGAGAGTCAGGAGGTAGGCTAATGTGTGCGCCCCTGAAGAATTCACCTATTCCCTGGGGGACTAGCAACCTTCACTTAGGACCATATGTGGATGTCTGAGTTTACTTATGGCTCACTGGGAGAGAGGAGCGGTGGGGATGGGGAGGGCACAGACTTTTATCTGTTTTGCAATCTGGTTTGTTTTCTCTTTTTTTTTTCTTGGTGGGCTAAAAGCAGACTTACTCGCCTCAAGTGAGCCAAGGCGTGTCCGTGTTGCATCGTCATATGCACGCTAGTGGTGCAATAGAACTTTCTCTTGTTCCCTTCCTATAGTAATAAGATTGTTTCTTGTTTTACGCTGTCGAACCCGGCTGGCCCAAAATGGGTTGTAGGTAACATGCTGTGTTACTTACCAATTTAGTCGACTCATGAATCATAAGCTCTGTTTCCTTCCCTTTTCTCGTGATGTCGCCGGCCCAGTGGGTTGTAGCAACGACGCACTGTACTTTCTTGTTATGTGTTCTGCCAATAAAAATCGATTTAATTCTAAAGTGTGTTAATGAGTTACCTTGATTAGGATTGTGATTACTGCTTTGACAGGATGCATACCTTTGTCATCCAGTAACCCGATTTTTAACACACGGTCACAATTTGTGCCTGTTCCTGTACCATGCAATAGTTCCTCCACCCGCACGTGTGGGGTATCATTTCTATCAACAGAAGTATGAAAACTTTGGATGGGAGGTCTTTTGGCAGCTGCCTGACATTCTGGAGGTTTCTGTTACAGAAAATTGAAGAAATTAGATTTTTTTCTGACCCATACTTTGCACTTACAGGGAGTTCTGCATAATATAGATAATGGGATCCATTCAAGTCACTTGATCCTAGATTACCATTTATCTCGAGTTTTCAGAAATGCCTGGGGTTGGTTGGTGTCCTTGCCTGGCAACAAACCTGTGCTTAAACACTGCAGACCTTCCTCATGGTCTCTTCCCCATAAAGTAATTTCCTAGTGTTTAGTGTCTCAGATACAAGGAAAACCTAGCTATTTCTGATAACCTCACACTGAGAGAATCTAAGGAAGCACTGATCTGTGTCAAGCCAAGAGAGGGACATGTTTCTCTGTGGGATATTGAGAATATGACCAGTGGTGCTGCTCCATTTGGGCAGAGGAACGTTGCCCCCTCTTGCTGTGGGCACACCAAAAGTGAAAAATCGCAATACCATTTTGTTTTTGCTCTGCCAGCTGCCGGAGATGAGTCATGTGAGGGCACTGCAGAATGGTACATTGCTGCAGTGCAAACTGGTAGCAGGTAGGAAGGGATGCCTGGCTACACCTGTTTAAACTGTGCATGTCACTTTGACCGGATGTCTTGCAATGGCCAGCCTGACATGCACAGTTAAAACCTCTCCAACCTGAGCTCTGTTAAACAGCCGGCTCGATAGATGCATAGGCCCATAACGAGAGCATGAGCACTGACCCAGCCTCCTTCAGCCTATCCTGGTGCTGCTGCCATGCAGGTTAACAGCATGAGAGCTGTGTCGGGATTGGTATGGGGAGATGGCTCTGGGAACGTCACCAATGCCATGCTGGTGCCACCAGTACGAAACCAAGGGTTGACCCAGGAGGTCACTGTAGGCCGGTGCATCACTGCACCACTCGGAGGGAGCTCACCCTAGCGAAGCCATGCATGACCTTATTTTTATGTTGCTGACAACCTTGGGATATTTTACACTGGAGTTCTGTGGGTTATACAAGATCTGAGACCGTTCGGAAGCATTGTGCGTGCTGAATGGGAGCCTGCTTCAACACCAGCGTGTGTGTTTCTTTACGGCATGTTTGCTCGCCCCACCACTTTGAAATGTCTCCAGCCACCATTGAATATGACAAATATCTGGTTCAGAGTGTTGTCCCGGCCAGCTGATAAGGGTGAGTGTGGTTTGGCACCATGTGATAGAATTATTATGATTTGTAGATATTAAAAATGTGCACTGGGCCCACTTTAGTACCAGCGGGCACCCTGAACCCACAGAAACCTCATTCATGTCTGCTATGCACATGTTCTTATGTTCCTGATCATTTTGGCAAAGTCCTTGCACATAATGATCTCAAGTAAAAACAATTTTGACAAAAACATAACACACATTCTCACAATCCATTAACCGCCATATTCATGAAAATCGGCATTTGCGATTCTGAAATAGCGAAAAAAAGCGAATCGCTATTCAGAAATCGCAAATCCGAATTCGATGACAATGTTCACTGTGATGTGGTTGCGACGTCTGTGCCCTTCTGCTGGGTTCTCCCCATGTGCATGGCGCGCATGTGCAGGTGGCCGGTTGTCCCCCTCAGATTCACTGCCAGAGATGTCAACAGGTATCCGGCGCTTGGTTGCAATGTTATGTAGTATTGCGCAGACAGCCACAATGCGGCAGCACTTTTCAAGACTGTAATACATGGCCCCACCTGTCTTGTGCAGTATGCGGAACCTGCTCTTGAGCAGGCCAAATGTCCTTTCTATGCAATTCCTTGTCCGTATGTGTGCAATATTGTAGCGCCGTTGCTGGGGTGTAGCAGGGTTGAGGTATGGGGTCAGGAGGTATTCACGGAGGGCGTAGCCACTGTCACCTGAATGAAAGGAGCAGATGGTGATTGCCTGTGCTGCGCTGTTACATCTTTGCAATGTGACATTTCAATCAAAGTGTACTTACCAAGTAGGTGTCCTTCCCCAAACTCTCCCCTGACCAGTCGTGTGTGGAGTCCGCTGTGCCGGAAAATGAAGGAGTCATGGGTACTCCCTGGGTACTGTGCGACAATGTCAGTGATGTATGTCTTAGCATTGCAGACCATCTGGATGTTGAGGGAGTGGTAGGACTTTCTATTGCGGAACATATACTCCATGCCAGCTGGTGGGCAGATGGCGACGTGGGTACAGTCTATACATCCGAACACATGTGGAAAATGGGCTACATTGTAGAATTGTAGCTTGGTCATGTCCAATTCCTGTTGGCTGGCGGGGAATTTGATGTGACGGTGTAGCTGGGTGAGCATGGCGTCAACAAAAGTGTGGAGGCAGCGTGACATGGTGGGCTGGGATATCCCCCCAGCAGCCGCTACTATCCCCTGGAAACTCCCGGAGGCCAGGAGGTGCAGGCTACACAATACCTGCACATGTGTAGGCACAGCATTGGTACGGCTTGTTGGGTGCTGCATCAGGGGGTCAAGGTCCTGTATTAGCTGCATTATCATTTCCCCATTCAGCCTGTATTTAGCATATATCTGCTCTCTGGTTTGGCCCAGCAAGGTGACCCGCTGGCGGAATATCCTGTCCTGGATCCTGCGTCTCCTCCGTGCTAATCGCTCTAGCCTGCGACGCCTCACTACCATGTACATTCCTGGCATTGTGGGACTCCTAATGCTGCTGCTGATGATGGTCCTTATGTGTGATTGGTCAGGCCAGTACCTGTTGGTGATAGGACAACGGTGTTTTGAATGTTTTTTTTCCATGGCTTTCATGGTTACCACCTGCTTTGAGTTGTCCTTATTTTGCGCGGTGCAAATAGCGATTTTTGGGTTTTTCGCTAATAGCGATTTTTCTTGAATATCGATTGCGATTATATTGCGATTTCGCAATTATTTTCGCAGAATCCGTGGTGTGTCGCTATTTCCGAATCGCTAATGCTCACCTGCCGGGATTCTGCGAATATATTAGCGAATTCGCAAATATGTGTTTGCGAATTCGCTATTTTGTTGTTGAATGCCGATTACGGAAATTGCGCCCGCATTTGCATTTTCGCAGCGATTGCGGGCGCAATTTTACTTCATGAATCAGGCTGCTTCTGGTCAAAATGTATATAGTGCATGTGCATATGGACAATGAAACACATGGCAATCCTATCTTCCAGGCACAAGGAGGGTTTCAAACAAGAATTTATATTGTGTTACCACTTTACTGAAAACTCAGCAAAATGAATATAAAAATTGTGCCATTCAATTGGATCGGACTCTACTTGAAGAACATTCTGGGTATTTAGCAACATACCAATGCCATTGTTCTTGAAAAAAAAGGAGTGAATTACTTTCCAAAGCCAAAGCTAGGTCGCATTTTATTTATGCAAGGTTGTCCATCATTACTAAGAAGAGACTGTAAAACATCTCACCATACAAAACAAAGTAAAACAGTACATAAATGTTATATTAATGTTATTCATTTAGCAACTCATAGGCAATGTTTCTTTGCAAAGTAGAAACAACTAACACAACAACCCCTGGTGGAAAAATATATTGAACTCTAAAAGAGACACCAATAAACCAAATTAATGGACTGAGGGGAATACTTACAAGGGTTTATTGCCACCAGAATATCACTTTTTATGGCGTTCTTGTGGTGATAAGCCCTTCGCCATATTTACAAGGTGGCATTAAGCCACGTAACGTGGCTTAACAGAGCCTTCCAAATAAGACTCTTTTTCACGCAGCACTTAGTGTGAAAGAGGCAGGCAATGGATGCTGCGGTGGGCGTTCCGCTGCAACACCCATTGCTTTTGACGCTGGCCCCTATTTACAAGGGTGGCATAAATATGGGGCAGCCTGAAAAAATACAACCGGGGAAAACGTGGTATTAACCTAGCAAAATGAGGAGAAATTATTGATTTCTCCTCGTATCATGCTGTTTCTTTGTGTGATGCATTATACAGCACACGTAGGGGCCTTGTTACAAGGACTTATCGCCTCCAGAACATCACTTTTTTGGCGTTCTAGTGGCGATAAGTCCTTTGCCTTATTTCCAAGGCAACGTTGAGCCACTTAACATGGCTTAATGCCGCCTTGTAAATAAGGCCCATTTTTACGCATCTCTTAGTGTGAAAGGGGAGGGCAATGGGTGTTGCGGTGGGCGTTCCGCCGCAACACCCATTGCTTTTGACGCTGCCCCTATTTACAAAAGTAGCGTAAATATGGAGCAGCAGCAAAAATACAACCAGGGAAAACCTGGTTTTAGCCTGGCAAAAGGAGGATAAATGATTGATTTCTCATCGTTTTTGATGTTTCTGTGTGTGCTGCATAATGTAGCGCACATAGAAGCAGCAAATCATCATTAGTGATTGTTCATGAGCAGGACGGATTCCCTTCCTGCACATAAACAATCATTTAAAAATGACGAGTTGCAACTTCTATGTGTGCTGCACAAAGCAGCACACATTGAAGTTACACATCGCCTTTATGGAGTGTTTATGTGAAGGAAGGGACACTTTCCTGCTCATGAAAAATCATTCCCTGCAACGCAGTCTCCCTTACACTGTGGTGTAAGAGTCCTTGCATCGGCACTAGGCAGCTAGATTTAGCGCCAGCACTAGGGGAAACGCAGGGGTGGACCACTTTTCTTGTGAATATGGCGCATCTCTGTGTTTTTAAACAGATGGAGCGCAGCATTAGCAATTTTGGAGAGACATAACATTAAGTCAGTTTATTGCAAATATGCCCCTGAATGTAAAGTACGAGGAGCACCTTATTAAAGAGCTTTCTGAATGTAGTCAGGGGTGCCTCTGTTTGCAGTATTAGGGCGAGTGAAGTCATGGCTCGCTGTCACCAAATTGGGTGGAAAAGTTGCCTAACATTTCTAGCAGGGGCAACAGTCAGACAACTGATCCGGTGATAAGAAAATATATGTCCTTTTGATCCACGCTTTAGAGGTGTACACTTCATGACACGTTGGGGCATATTAACAACAGAACAGCGAAGCTACACACTAAAACATAGAGATGCGCTATATTCACAAGAATGTGCACACCCCTGCATTCCCCTAGTGCTGGTGCTAAATCTAGCTGCCTAGCACCAATGCAGGCACTGCGTTGGGGGAATGATTGTGTATGTGAAGGAAGGTGTCGCTTCCTGCACTTATACAATCCAGATTGCAGATGTGTAACTCCCCTGTCTGCTGCATTGTGCAGCACACATGGAAGTTGCAAATTGTCATTTTTTAAATGATTGTTTATGTGCAGTATGGTGTCCTTCATGGAAATCTGCTGTTTCTATGTGTGTTGCACAATGCAGCACAGATAGAAACAGCAAAAACTAGGAGAGGTTAATAATTTCTCCTCGTTATGCCATGTTAAGACCAGGTTTTCTCTGGTCTTAATTTTGGCGCTGCCTCCTAATTACGGCACCCTTGTAAATAGGGGGCAGCTTCAAAATCAATGGGTGTTGCAGCGGAACGCCCAAAGCAACACCCATTGCCCACCCCTTTCACACTAAGTGTAGCGTGAGTTGGAGCCTTATTTATGTGGCGGCGTTAAGCCAGGTTAAGTGGCTTAATGCCTCTCTGTAACTAAGGCGAAGGACTTAATGCCACAGGAACATCACAAAAAGTGACATTCCTGTGGCGATAGGGGCTTGTAAATATGCCTTGTTGTTCCAGGTGGAGGGTGCAGGTTCTTCAGAAATCATAAGCAAATAATTTCAACTGCTTTAATGAAATGTTGAAAATGCTTTTTCTTAGACGTCCAGCCTGCTTCTGTCGCCAATTTAGAGACTGGGAATAGTTGGAGAGATGTTGTGACATATACTAGGCAGTCGCCCATTGCCCGTGAGCATGCACAAATATCCATTGTGCGGCCAAACAAAACTTGCTGCAGTCCTCTGGACCACCCATGCTCATAGGTTGGTTCACATTACATACAGGGCAATGGATTCGTCTACCATCCTGTGCCTCTTTGTTCTAGGCCTCCTCAATCACACTGATAGAGTTTGCACATGGGGGACCACAGCCCACATTTATAAGAGTCCCTGACCCCTATCCCTTAGGGAAGGTGAAGAAGGGTTCCTCCGATAACAAGTGCTCCCTCTCGTTGATCCCACATGAGGCTGTGTGAAAATGTTCTGCAAATTGCGGGTGCTACACTGTCAGCTATTGTTGAGAGACTATTGTCACACTGGTATGATGTTTTAATAGGAACATCACTTTCGGCAAATTATATTCCTGACTTGCTATGTACATTCTTCCACGCAAATAAGGTAACTCTCCCTTTTTAATAAAAAAAAATCAGTGTTGCAGAATAGGACTTCTGCCCTGTTACATAATACTAACAGTCGCTGCAGGCTAAATAACATGTTAGAACTAGTATCCTTGGTGTGGGTTTTCCCTGTATTTTTGCCTTGGCTTTCTGTGTTTTTACTGTGTGTTGGACTTCGTTTTTGATGGTCTAGATGCTTTGGGCACTTTGCCACTGCTGTGCAGTTCCAAAGTGCAAGTCCTCCCTATGTAAATTGTTGTCATGGATTAGTGTTTCCATAATTGGCTTATTTGATTTGCATATATATATGTATAATCAAATGTGAATTAGTGCCCTGATCCAATAATCACCATACCTGTGTGGTGAAATAAGCACCAATTGAGTGGATGAGGGCTCCTGCTTCTGAATTTTCAGATTTCTTCAACCTCTCCTTCAATAAGGGCGACAATTTTGGGATCTCCCATTTGAAGTTTTATAAGAATTGCATACCCCTTGTCTAGTGATTTATATTTAGAAGCACATGCTAGACCTTTATAGGCTCCTAGTCCCCTATTTGTTGTCTATTTTGGTACTGCCTTATTTTTAAGTGATGGGGGAGTTAATTGACTAGCTACTCAAAATGTATAAATACTTTGCTGCTTTTGCTTGACTTAAGTTAGTTAGAATGAAAACTTTCTTATCCTCTCAGATGAGTATGGTGGTCGACCTGATATCGGCATTTTTCTCTCTTGTTTGTTACTCTAGCAGTCTGACTGCACACTATATCCTGTGTGAGCAGTGTGCGAAGATCTGTTCAGAGCTTCACTTTGTTTTCTGTACATTTGTGTTTTACATTTTTCATTTTTGTTTTGCATTTATTTTGAGGGGTTCTGTTTATTGATTGAAATTGTCTTGTATAACAGTGTTGGACCTGGCCTCTCTTCAGGGTCATCCCAAACCTGCTTGCCTTCACTTCTCTGTTTTGCTGAATTTGTTTTTGCTGGGTTTACGACTCAGAACACTTTGCCACTGCCTATCACTTCTAAAGCACTTCTGCTTTCTCCTTCAGACATGGTAGAATTGGTGTGCACCTAATTGGCACAGTTAATTCACTTGTAAGTCACTAGTAAAGTGGTACTGCATGTACCCAGTGCCTGTAAATTAAATGCTACTAATGGTCCTGCAGCACTCTTGTGCCACCCACTAATGTAGCCTTTTTAAAACATGTCTCAAGCCTGCCACTGCATCCTGTAGTGCAGCTTTAAATTGCCTTTTTGATCTGGCAAAATAAACCTCTTGCCAGTCCCAAAACTTCATTTTTAATTTCCGTCACCCCCAAGGTAGGCCCTAAAAGCCCATCGGGCAGACTGCATGGTATCTTAAAACTAGGACTTGCAAGTTTAAGTTTTACATGCACTACAAGTGAAAGACTCCTAAAGTTGGTATTAACTACTGTAAGGCCTTTCTCTCCCATTCATTAACACTGGGTTACCCTATTAAATGTAATAAGTGATAACTTTAGATTGCGAGAAGATAAGAGATATGCCATTTAGACTAAATTGAATTAAATAATTTAAAATCTTAAGTCACAATCCTGAAAATGGCACTTTTAGAAAGTTGGTATTTTCTTGTCCTAACCATTTGAGCCCTCTGCCAGTAGCCTTGGTCACATGACTGTCCTCCCAGACAATGACACAAAAGGAGCTTATGTGTGGATAGGATGGGCCATCCTGCCAGGATAGTTGAGGGCAGAGCTGTTCCCTGCCACTTCCTGCTGTTTACACTTCAAAGGGCCTGCTTCCAGCACACACAAAGGAATCTGATACCACCTTTTCTTGCCCAAGACTTTTTGGAGCCTTGACAAGGGAAGGGAAAACCTTTCCAGGACCAGATGTGGGGGTAGTATAGGGAATCTCCACTTCAAAGGCTGGCACCAGTTTGGTCCTCAAGAACCACTCCTCAGTAAACCCCCGGGCCTGTGGACATTACATTGGAAGGAATTCTTTGTTCAACAGAGCATTGACATGCTGCTTGAGGCCTGTTTTTCTTCCCCAGCGGAATGCCCTGCTGCTACCAGAGGACCCTTCTACTGTTTGCCACATGCCTTGTTCCCCAGAAGACTGCCCTGCTGCTTGAGGCCTGATTGGTCTATGATAAGGAAAACCGGACCTGCTCTCTTCATCCCAGGCTAACTTGAGGGACTCCAAGAGTCAGTTGGCTGACCTCCTGTTCTTGGCTACGTGCACACAAGAAGCTCCAGAGGCCTCCTTGCAACTATCCAGCTGAGCTGACCTTATGTAGTTGGACCTGTCAGGATTTCTACTAGGCCTGCCTGAGCCCTGTTGTTCTCTGCTAGAGTGAGTATCTGATCCCCAAGAGATGCCTCCACAGGTTCTGGTCCACTGACTGGCATCAGAGTGCACTCCCCTTCAAGACAAAGAGAAATTGTGATGTGTTGGACTCTTCGAAACTGCCAATGGGCCCCCTACCAATAACCCAATTTCTTTCTAACTGAAAATTACCTAATACAATTTAAATTACAAACTAGGCTTCAAAGAGTGACACAAGTGCATCAATGATTCATATCTGCAATTTCTGCAAAATATAACAATCTTCTAAACCTTTTTCCAGGTACAGATTAGATCACTTAGAAGAAGCTACTCCTGCACTGGTGTGCTCACTGCTTAAGTACTACTGAAACCTTCCCATTAACAGGTTACATTTAAAACCCAGGAATCCCTGATCACCAGTAGTTTGTGTTGATTTTGATGTATAAAACGTTGACATTGTATCCCACACAGGTGAATTACCTCTTATTCACAAACTTACTTCCCTGGCTTACTTTCATTGAATCCCAGGATAACTAATTGACAACCCATTGAAATGCTCGAACAGCTAGGATTGAAAAATCTTTAAAAAATGTGTCCAAACAATGATGACTTAAGCCAATGGCTCTCTACTTAGGGGGTGATTGCAAGTGTCCGGGAGTATGATGCAATGATTATCACATGCAATAAAATCAGGCACTGAGGTGTTTGGAGTTTATTGGGTGCAACAATGTTTACCACTTCCACAGTTCCTCTGGAAAAAAATGGGGTAAAAACTGGGATATTTGGTGCCTACCATAGATATCAAAAGCAACATATCCCTATATTTACTGTCCATTTTTCACCCATTAAATTCGGGTAGGTTTGATCTGTGAAATTCAACAGTGTGTGATCTTTATCACACTACCACACTGCTTATAATTGCTATCTCTGCACAAACAAATATTTACACAGGGTTGAAAATTACTGAGGCACTTCCAATCAGTCCCAAGAGAACTTGAAGGGATCTGGCACCATTAATCTGATTCATAAACTGATGTAAACTTATTAATTGTTAGCCCACAACCATTTGTTGTGCTCTTTTTATAACACATGCTAATTGATTCCCTAAGTGAAAAAAAAAGATTTCTACAGCCCCACATTTTATAATTCCGATAGCAAATTAGACTTTATTTAGAACATCCAGATTTTACGGAATGTGAACATGCAGTATGGATTTATTTAATACATGAATTAATGTATTATTCTATATATTGTTTTTGTAAAGTACTAAGCTTGTCTGGAGGCCACTTGCTGCTGTTTTCCCAGAGATGTGGGGCTAATTGGGGGGGGGGGGGGGGTAATGAGATGAGATTCTACCGTAAACAGTCAAAATATCGAGTAAAAAATATCAAATGGACACAATATCGAGTTTAAAATATAGAATTGACAAAATATCGAATGGACAGAATATAGACATCAAAAATATCGTTTTTGAGGTAAGTAATATAATATTGAATGTTAACAAAGTATATAATATAGGTTATTAAAATTATCGAATTTTTAATAATATCGAATTTTTATAGTGTTTTTTATGTTATTATATGTGTGAAAAGTGTGCATTTATGTTATAATTTATTTTAGTTATTTAATATTTTTTTAATATTTTTTACATTTTTGCGTAATTTAATTCTGTAGCGGGTTGTGGGTTTATAGGGGAATAGGGTGGGAAGTAATTTAATTATAATTAATTAAATATGTACATTTATTTATTGGTATTTATTTATTTAGAATTGTTAATTTAATTTTCATGGGTAATTAATTACATTTTAATTGCCAAATAATTTTATTTAATTGATTAATTGCTAATTATGATAATTTTACTAATTTATTTTCTACAGCGGTTGTGGGTTTATAGGGGAATAGGGTGGGAAGTAATTTATTTATAATTAATTAAAGAATTCAATTTATTTAATTGTATTTAATTTGAATTCATTGTTAATTAATTTTTATTTGTTAATTAATTAATTGTTAATTTGTAATTCATTTGAATTAATAAGTAACTAATTGTAATAATTAATTTTTATTTGTAATTTTAATTGATTAATTATTATATTATATTAAATTGTTAATTACTTTTAATTAATTTTTTTATAGATATTCATTTATATTTTTTTAAATAATATATGGAATATTTACTTTCCCTACTGTTGCACTCTCTGGAGTGGGAATAGTAATTTTTACCCCTACGCTATCCAACGCTTTCCCTACTGTTGCACTCCTTGGAGTGGGAATAGTCATTTTAACCCCTAAGCTATCCAATGCTTTCCCTACTGTTGCACCATTTGGAGTGGGAATAGTAATTGTTACCCCTACGCTATCCAATGCTTTCCCTACTGTTGCACTCACTGGAGTGGGAATAGTAATTTTTACCCCTACGATATCCAACGCTTTCCCTACTGTAGCACCCACTGGAGTGGGAATAGTAATTTCAACCTCTACGCTATCCAACGCTTTCCCTACTGTTGCACTCTTTGGATTGGGAATAGTAATTTTTACCCCTACGATATCCAACGCTTTCCCTACTGTAGCACCCACTGGAGTGGGAATAGTAATTTCAACCTCTACGCTATCCAACGCTTTCTCTACTGTTGCACTCACTGGAGTGGGAATATTAATTTTTACCCCTACGCTATCCAACGCTTTCCCTACTGTTGTACCCACTGGAGTGGGAATAGTAATTTTTACCCCTACGCTATCCAACGCTTTCCCTACTGTTGCACTCTTTGGAGTGGGAATAGTAATATTAACCCCTACGCTATCCAACGCTTTCCCTACTGTTGCACTCTTTGGAATGGGAATACAATTTTTTACCCCTACGCTATCCAACACTTTCCCTACTGTTGCACTCTTTGGAGTTGGAATAGTAATTTTTACCCCTAAGCTATCCAACGCTTTCCCTACTGTTGCACCCACTGGAGTGGGAATAGTAATTTTTACCCCTACGCTATCCAACGCTTTGCCTACTGTTGCACTCACTGGAGTGTGAATAGTAATTTTAACCCCTACGCTATGCAACGCTTTCCCTACTGTTGCACTCTTTGGAGTCGGAATAGTAATTTTTACCCCTACGCTATCCAACGCTTTCCCTACTGTTGCACTCTTTGGAGTGGGAATAGTAATTTTAACCCCTACGCTATCCAACGCTTTCCCTACTGTTGCACTCTTTGGAGTGGGAATAGTAATTTTTACCCCTACGCTATCCAACGCTTTCCCTACTGTTGCATTCTTTGGAGTTGGAATAGTAATTTTTACCCCTACGCTATCCAACGCTTTGCCTACTGTTGCACTCACTGGAGTGTGAATAGTAATTTTTACCCCTACGCTATCCAACGCTTTCGCTACTGTTGCACTCACTGGAGTGGGAATAGTAATTTTTACTCCTACGCTATCCAACGCTTTCTCTACTGTTGCACTCACTGGAGTGGGAATAGTAATTTTTACCCCTACGCTATCCAACGCTTTCCCTACTGTTGCACTCACTGGAGTGGGAATAGTAATTATTACCCCTACGCTATCCAACGCTTTCCCTACTGTTCCACTCTTTCCAGTGGGAATAGTAATTTTTACCCCTACGCTATGCAACGCTTTCCCTACTGTTGAACTCTTTGGAGTCGGAATAGTAATTTTTACCCCTACACTATCCAACGCTTTCCCTACTGTTGCACTCTTTGGAGTGGGAATAGTAATTTTAACCCCTACGCTATCCAACGCTTTCCCTACTGTTGCACTCTTTGGAGTGGGAATAGTAATTTTTACCCCTACGCTATCCAACGCTTTCCCTACTGTTGCATTCTTTGGAGTTGGAATAGTAATTTTTACCCTTATGCTATCCAACGCTTTCCCTACTGTTTCATCCACTGGAGTGGTAATAGTAATTTTTACCTCTACGCTATCCAACGCTTTCCCTACTGTTGCACTCACTGGAGTGTGAATAGTAATTTTTACCCCTACGCTATCCAACGCTTTCCCTACTGTTGTAATCTTTGGAGTGGGAATAGTAATTTTTACCCCTACGCTATCCAACGCTTTCCCTACTGTTGCACTCACTGGAGTGGGAATAGTAATTGTTACCCCTACACTATCCAACGCTTTCTCTACTGTTGCACTCACTGGAGTGGGAATAGTAATTTTTACCCCTACGCTATCCAACCCTTTCCCTACTGTTGCACTCTTTGGAGTGGGAATAGTAATTTTTACCCCTATGCTATCCAACGCTTTCCCTACTGTTGAACTCTTTGGAGTCGGAATAGTAATTTTTACCGCTACCCTATCCAACGCTTTCCCTACTGTTGCACTCATTGGAGTGGGAATAGTAATTTTAACACTCTTGCTATGCTACGGTAATAATATTGTATGTTTTTTAATTAATATTATGTTAATATATATATATATATGTTTTAACAAATAAAATTGTATTATTTTTATATTACTTAAATTAGTTATTTGAGTATTTTTAAGAATATTTTAGTTATTTATTTTTAATTTTTTTTAAATTTTACATTAATTTTGAATAAATTCAATATTTTTACTAAGTACATATTTTTAAACGATATTTTTGTACTTACCTGTTTGTAGATAGGACTTCGATATTTTTGTAGTCGATATTTTGGATTCGATATTTTAAATGCCTATATTTTTGTAGTCGATGCAGTGATCCGATTGTACATGTATTATTACAGGAACTCTGTCCTTAATTTGTTTCCAAGTTGCTAGCTATTTCCATGCACAAAAATATTAATGTAATTATATATTTTATTAACCTCATCAATTATGCTCCCAGTCTTTGCAGTGGCAGTGAATGAGGTGATCTAATAAAGTTTGAATTGTACCAAATTAACGTAATGCACTCATTTATTGATTTATATTATGTAGTATGGCAGACTAATATCGAACGCTGGCAGTGATTAGAGGTACTATCTTCATTAGATGCTGTAAATGAATAAACATAAAAATTCACTAAATATTCTCTGATCTAAAGAGTCTCCACGGATAAAAAAGTGACTGACTAGCTAATCATTTGGGACCATGGGCCATTTGTATGAAGCATTTTCAGGCAGATTCACAGAACCAGCCCATTTGCGGCAGGTAAAATGCTTTTAGAAATGTGCAAACCCCAAAGTGCAATTCAGTAACTTGCACTACGAAGATGCGTGTTGAAGGCGTCCCTTTCTAATGCTAGATTGCAGTGGTAAGTATGAATGTTTTGTGACCGAAATGCTGTTGCAAAACCTTCACACTTTACCACCAACTCAAAGTTGGTGGTAATGCATTTGCAAATTGGAAGGGGTCCCCATGGATTTTCCCCTTTGTGAATTTTTTAACATTGTAAGGAAGCACTGCCTGTTCTTAAAAAATGAAAAGACAACTTTTCATTTTTTATTGTTGAAACAGAAACTGTTTTCCTTTAAGGTAAATGGGTAGCCACGGTCGGTAGTGGGAGTGCCTGACGGGGGGTGACGTGGGGATAGGGAGGGGCAGGGTGGGGGGTAGTAAACTATGGATTACAGAGGTTTATAGGTAAGTAAACATATAAATAAAAAACAAATTTAGTTGTGTGCACTGCATCCCCAAATGGGATGCAGTGCGTGCAACTCCACCTCCTCAGATCTGCCGAGTCAAACTAATAGAATGCACGCAAACCAACACATGAAGACCAGACTTCCACTTCAAAGCCCATTCAAACCAAAGTGTTTGTTGTCCATTAACCAGTGTGATTGGAAAATAATGACAGTAAAAAACAAAAAATGTCTCCCTCGCCGAAAGAGATGACTCCTAAGGCTAGGGGGGCATTCGCATTTTCTATTTTCAAAAGGAAACCAGTTTGGTGCAAGGCTCCATCGTGTTGACAGAGTAAAGGACCTAACTGCGAAACGCATTGACAGGGAACACCATGGTTCTGATGCTTGAGAAGTGACCGCCAGCTTGGTGGTCATAGGTAATCTTCGTCAAATGACGGACTCGTTTACTGTCCCTCTGGTGGATGAACAGGCCGTCTGCCTATAAGTAAATCAGACCCTAGGTTAAATAAACTATTTTAATAGGTGTTTCTCAGCCAACTGTAGTGCTGTGTAACCATTTGGGCTAACCAGATTAAAAAATGTAACTGTTGCTGTTCTAGCATGTTTCCTTTTTTGGATTGGAATGGGGAAAATGAGAAACTGTCTTTAGATTTGTGTTCCAGGACCTCACACGTGCATAGAGATATTCTACCTTCGATGAACACCAAAGTGAATCCAATAGCAACAAATCAATGCTTATCTGGTAATAAATGGCCCTAAAAACAAAGAAAGTGTTTCCAAAATGTACGGAGGCTTTGAGGAAATGTCTTGTTCTTAAACAAGGGAATGACCCACAAATAGTCATTGCTTTATTTTATGTTCTTTATTCAAATGTCAACCTGCTTGATAGTTTCAATTCACTGAAATTCAGATAAATACGCATAACCCAAGGAACCTATTTATTTGTAATATTCCAAAATAACAATGAAACTACTGAAGTGCTTTCAAATATCAATTTTTCATATTTATTTCTATTTGCCAAGGTATGTAATACATAGAGAATGAAATATTTAAACTATTATAAACTATACAGAAATATTTAAAATATCATTAACAAATGCAAAATCCATAATGCATATAATACAGAATTAAAAATGATATATGCATATGTTGAATATCTGATTCTTTGGGTCACTGAGGCTTTTAACAAATTATCCGCTGCTGGTGGAAACCATCTTTAGCCTGTTGGAAGAAAAAAACAAAAGGTACATATAATTAGATTGAGAGATACAAAGCACAAAACGGCCTTAAACAAAAACAACAAAACAATATTAGGCGACAGAAATGATATGCGCGATTACAGAGTGATGCACAGTCTTGGTTTGTGGAAGTGAGCCACTCTATTGGTGTGTCCTGTGCATGCTGAAATAAGAGAGTCAAACTACCAATTCATCTTTCACCGAAGACGGACCCAGTCTGAAATTTGGATCACAGTAACCATTTTCACTGGTGATGGGGGCATGGCCTCCTCAAAAAAGGTGCCATAGAGATTGCACTAACAATGCATTACTTCTAAGTTGGTGTTTTCAAAGTTGCTTGTAAGTTCACATGTGAGTCCACATTTGTAATATGGCAGCAGCGTTCTCTAGAAGAGCTGATTAGGCATTAGAACATTGAAATGTTGGGAGCTCCATTGAAAACAAAGGACTGCTCCGGCCTTATAATGGCTGGTATAAGCCCGGAGCTCCAACATTCCAATGCTTCTTTGTTCACAGCTCTGCTGTGAACAAAGGCTTTAGGGAGCCCTGAGGGGATTCCAATCCCCTCACGCTCCCATAAGGCTTTGATTTTTTGTTGTTCGAACATTTTGCCCTCTAGTGGCAGAATGTTCTAATAGCCTTATAGCTTTTCGTAGCCGGGCTATACCGGCTATTAAAGTCCCTCTCTCTTTAACGCTGGAGAGGGCCTTTAATAGCTGGTATAGCCCTCTACGGTGGGCTATAAGGCTATAATACATGGTCTTGATGGTGCTTGAAAGACCCCTGAAATTATGTCTTCTATCATAAATTCCAAGGCCTATTCTACTTCTTGCCATATTTAGTAGATTTAGTAAAAATCTTCAATAACCCTTTTGATATTCAATCTATGTAAACCATTGTCAGCTTGCTTTCTGTCTATAAGAATGACATTAAGTAGCTGTTTCATTGCATGTTAAGCAAATGCCCATGACAACATTAAGTAACCAGAGATAATAGTCTTGCCTTTTAGACATACCCAACTATACATCTAGCAAGACCTACAAAATTACCTAAACTTCAGTTGAATTAAGAGAAGTAAAAGCTAGCACGTGCTTCAAAGTGTTTTTCTCTTGTTGCTGACAAGTTTATTTTTTTCTGGCTCTACTAAAGAAGACTTGTCCTAATGTTGAACAAGATAGGGCAATTTACTAGAAGCTTCTTAATACATTGGGTCACCAAGTTCATGTTTAAGTTGAACTACATCCATGTGCATTATCCATGCAGAAGGCTGTTCTCTATATAATCAAGATGAGGAAACCATTGACTAAAATATTTGAAGGGAAGTGTGGGAAGGTGGACGTCAGTTGTGGTCACTTCTAAGCAAATGCTTCTTGTGTATTTTTGCCTTGCTTGTCAAAGTACAAATGTTCTAGGTCATCAGGCAACGACAGGTTAACACATTATGTTCATCTATTGAAATGGCCACAGCAGGATTACCAGGTTGTAGAGCAGAGAAAGGACCCTTAGAGACAGAAGAGGATTAAGGTAGCAAAATCAGCATGTGGTGGCTACAAACTACACACACGCAAGGCCACAAATGGGCTAGCACAAAGAGGACACTCCACACCTGCATGGGTTCCATACACAAACCGGCTAACTACTGAAAAAGAGAAACTGGTAAAGGAAAAATAACAACCAGCATTGAAGCAGAAAACCACAAATAGGAACTCCATGATAGAAACTTGATGGTATGAACGTAATTGAAGGAATTGATTGTTTATCACTTGCATCTACAGGTAATGAGTATAAATTATTCCAGGATGGCAAGCAAGAACGTTACGCACCTGAAGGAACCACTACTAATTAACACCTACGTCTTCGGGGGAAACAGCAACAAAAGAGTCTGCAAAAAGAAAAAGAAAAACTTGATTTAAATAACACTCAGCTGTCTCATTGAACTGTACTCATCATGGGTGACATTTGATAAATAGAGGTCTTAGAAAAGCTATGATTTATGGATCCAATGGTTTCTGGCAGAAGATTATTATGGGTTCTTGGGGCTACACAGAATATAGCACAATCTGTGATAGCAGCCTCTAGCCGAATGTGTTGATGTGTGTTACTTTGCGAGTGTATTCATGTGTGTCTACAAACTCCTACTGGAGCTCAGTGGACAACAAAGAATAATCTCCTTTCCCTCAAGAGGCAAGCTATCCAGAATTCAAATCTTTGCTACTGCATCATAAAAAGCGCCCACCTTGAATACCATTTTGTGTGTACATTTCCATAGTATACATTATTGTTTTTTGTCGTTGTTGGAAATGGATTCCACCGATTTAGTCAGGCTGGATTTTCTGCTTTAGCTCAACCTTTTTTTGGACCTTGGGGTTCAATGTATAAAGCCTTTGTGTTGTCCATGCATCATGCAAGGTGAGGCAAAGACAACGCAAAGGCTTCAATACTATTTACACAGCAATGCAAGGTCTGATGCATGGCTTTGTAAAGAAATATAACTCAAGGCAGGTCCTAGAACTTCATTATGGTATATTTTAATTTGAGAGGCATTCCATGGGTGGAGCATGGGCTTTCCTGTGCATCCATTCATGGATTTTGGTGCATACCCAGATTTACAAAGGCTTGTTATCCTGGGAATGCATCAAAATGCTACATCTCCCCAAGTGAGGCCTAACGAGGGGAAATATGTTCTTTCCTCTTTCTGTACGTGCTGTATTCCTCAGCACCCATAGAAATAGGAAAAAGCCTCCAAGGATTGTTTTTGTGCACAAAAGTGTCCCTTCCGGCACAAAAACAATCCAGCTGTAACACAAAGGCACCTTTGCACTATGGTAACTGGATCTCAGATCTCGCTCACGTTAATTAAAGGAATGAAGAAACATCATGGTTTTTAACTCCACTTTCTCTATTCAGTTAAAACATTTACAAATGTATACAATATTGCATACCTTTGCCACCACTTTCTTCTAGTAGAGGTCCCACTGGATCTATAAAGCAAACCATGTTGAAAAATGCATCAATTTTATTCAACTATGGGTTTGTTCTTCCAAATCTCTTCTACACACGCACACACTTACAGATATATCAAAGTGCATAGCTTTCCTAAATAGTATCCCCCTATAAAATGAAATCTAGAAGTTAAGGAAGTCCTTTCTCTAAAACTCTCCTGATTGCTCAGGTAAGAACAGTACTGTCCTTACATGAGCCGGGAACCATCCAAATGTGGGTATCAGCCCACTCCTAGTAATGTAACATTAACAATCATGTACCAAAACTTTAATGATGGACTCATATGGTGTCACCTTTTGGTCTTAGGTGAAAATGTGTTGTATCTCAAAGTACTAAACCATAAATAGGATAGTGTCTCTCCTTTAGCACCACCTGCTGTCCCCAGTGACTTTCTTAATTTAATTCTCTAAACCAAACTCACTCATTATGATTAAAAAAATATTTGCAATCCATTCATAATCAATTGAATCAACTGAGTTCCCAAATATTACTTCATGTGTTTATGCTCATAAATTCAGAATAAACACATCCAAAAGTGCATTCCAAATCCCCGTGTGAATTTGTGAAAATCAAAATCCCCAATGGATTTCAGACTAATAGAGGTCCTTCGTCAGGGGTCTCCTATGGAACAAAAAAGAACAATGCTGATTTGGAACATGATCAACAATGTATTGCTTAATTGACATACAATGCTTCTTAGCTCAGTGAAACATAACATTTGGGAACTCAATTCAATTCAATTCAAAATTAGCTTTATTCGGTTGAAGCAAGCAACCATGAAAGCACACAAATTATACATAACAAACAAAGAAACGGTACATTATCAAGATAAAAGCATGTACATCCAGATTCAACAAGAGATCGTGTATAATCGTACTACTCTTGCTGGGTACCGATACATTTTGGAACTCTGTTGATTCAATTAATTATGAATGGATTACGAATGGTTTATTCATCATGATAAAGTACTTTGGATTGAAGGACTAAATTTAGAAGCCCACTGGGTGCAACAGGGGGTGCTAAAGGGGAGACCCTGTCCTTATAAAGAATTAGTGCTATTGGAAGCAGGGTACCATCTCGCATACAGCAGAACTGATAACATTCCACTTCTCAGCCAGCTATCATCTAGACTTTCTCCTTTTTTTAATGTTTCTCAAGATCCTGGTTTCGCACAATGGGAAACTGAAGTCCTACTAGACTTTTATACACTTTGTCACTGCCTTCAAGGGCTTTGTCACCATGCAAAATATGAAAGAAGAATGCCTAAAACCAACCGTGTCACCTGCCTGCAGGCACGTTCTATTCAAATCTGATCTCAGCAGGCCCTATCACGTTTAACTGGTATCCAATAAAATTCTTTGATCTGCTTTATTTGAACTATGTATATGTTGCAAGCCAAAACTGCTATATATTGCTTACTTGAAAAGAAATGTGGGGTAGCTACCAGCTGCAGTGGTTTGCACACACCACAAAACCACAAAGTAAGTAAAATAAATAATTTGGCCATTATGGTGGGTGGGATAATCCTTCCACCCGGGGAGGATATCTCACCCACCGAATTACAAGTGCCTATGCACTTGAATACATTGGAGGGGGCATTTATCATGTTAGTAAAGCACTATACTGTTTGCCAAACTCTAAACAAGGCCCTTTTTCTTTATCTGTAATTATTTTTCTATACTACAAACCAGCATGTGAGGGGTGTAACGGTAGATCTACTTCATAGAGAAATTGGTGATGAAGGAAGGAGGACAATGTGAAGCATGATGAGGCAGGAGGTGTGACAGCAAATATGCTGGTTGTGAAAACTAAAAAATGGGACTGCGGACAAGTGGCGGCAACCAGGTCACCTTCTTACTCTTGCATCAGAGGCTCAGATTTCCAGTTCCAAGAAGTGCTACTGCAGCATCCAATTTTTGTTTTGTTTAAAAAACATACTGCAAGCTCTGCATTTTGAATAGCTTGCAAATGTGCAGATTTATTGGTCAATCAATTTGGTAATTTTGTGCCTGCATAGGTAAACTGAGGCCTGAAGTTGGTTTACATCTAGTAGCAATAGTAATTAAGGGCTAATAACTAATGGCCTTGACACTAATTAACTGTAAAAAGATGTCTTAGTGTGATATGGGTGGTGACTCTGACAGCGACACCTGTACTTCATTTGAAAGGCCTCAAGACATCTTTCTGCTTTTGTCATATTAAGAAAACCTCCCATCATATGCCATTATGCTACAGAGACTACCTCTGTCAATCAACAGTTCAAGGTCACAACCAAAAATATTTAATACATTAATTATCAGGATACTTACCTAGACACTGCATCACTCAGCGTCTCACTGCCTACACAAAAAAAATACAATAGAATTTGTTAAAGAACTGTTCTGAAAGGTGTACACTTGTCCCTGGTCCCGATAGAGCTACAACCACCTATGTGAAGGGCCCCCACACCTTCCCACTGTCAGTGCCTATATTGTTGTAGAACTGATTGACTGGAATGTAATTTATTTTTTGGAAAGACAGGAGGCTAGTGTTATGCATAAGCCTTTATTTACCAGTTCCAAGCAGCACCTTTATAGAAACTCAGAAATAACTTTAACAACCAAACAATGGAATAGAACACTACAGTCTAATGTAAGCCTCCTGCCCGCCATCTTTCTCCTTTGTTTGCTGCTTCTGAGCAGATGAACAAGTTTCTCACCTTCAGTAAGGCTTTTCCTGATGGATACAGTATCTGCCTGTGGATCCTCACCTTTTGAATTATCCCCATGCACAGCATTCCATGGAAACATTTTTCCATAGCTCCCCCACGTCAACGAGGACGTCACAATACATTGACTCCACACTCGACTCCGTGTGACATAATAGGAGCCAGAAGAAGACCCTATTGGCGTGCTGATGTCAGTTCCACCCATTTTTCTGTGCTTTCGAGGTGAACGGGTGAACCGACAACATTTCCAACAAGTATATATAGTATAAAGTACAAAATATAATACGGAAATAACCACATACTATAGAATTTCCAAATCTCACAGGAAACATTCATACAAAAGATATATACAAATGTATTTCCTGTATAATAAGACAGGCAACAGGGAGGTGGTGGTTCAGTGAGAATTCCACAGGCAGATACTGTATACACCAGAAAAAGCATTACCGAAGATAAGTAACTTGTTCTTCTGATGAATAAATCTGCCTGTGGATTCCTCAACTTTTGAATAGAATCCCAAGCAGTCCCACAGGATGATGCCAGCCTGAGTATATAAAAAAATCCTGTAATGCAGAACAAGCAAAATGGCCATCCCACCTCACTTCTGAACGAAGCAATAATATTTTGCAAAAGTGTGGAGGGATTCCAAGTTGGTGCTTCGCAGATTTCAATCCCAGGGCCACCTCCAGCCAAAGCAGAAGATGAAGATTTAGCTCTGGTAGAATGAGCATGAATACCTTCAGGTGGCTCCTTCTTAGCCATGACGTAGCAAATCTTGAAACAAAAAATTATCCACCTGGATAAAGTTCTCTTGAGGAAAGGTCCCCCTTTATCTTGCCCACATATCCAATGAATAGCTGTTAGTCTAATCTGAACTCTCAGGCTCTCTCCATATAAAAACTTACTTCCCCTCTTAGGGTCCAAACAATGAAGCCTCTCCTCATCCTTTGAAGGATGTGGGGGAGGGTAGAAAGTAGGCAGTCTGGATTGCCATAGGTGTAATGGAATAACCACCTTAGGCAGGAAAGTTTCTATGGTCCTAAGCACCAGATTATCTGCTTTAAAGGATGTGAAGAGAGGCTTGGAACTAAGAGTCTGCAAATCACTCACCCCTCTAGCAGATGTAATAGCAACAGAAAATATAGTTTTGAAGTTAAGAAGTCTCAATGGGCAACTATGCACGGGCTAAAAAGGCAAACCAATATGAAATGTAAGACCCCACTGAGGCATTATAAATGGAGTGGGAGAGAACTTATTAGTGAGACCCTTAATAAATTTCATAATTGTAGGGGATTTAAAAAAACAAAGGCTGATCCGGTAAACAAAGAAATGCAGACAAGGCAGATAGATATCCTTTAACAGTTGCAACAGCGCAGTCAGGGATAGCGCAAAACTTAAAACACCTGATAAATGGGCTTTCAAAAGGTCAGTTGACTTCTCCCCACACCACTGAACAAATGTTGTCCACCTGCCAGCTTAGACGGTCTTGGTGGAGTGTCTTCTGGCAGATAAAATAATGTCCACCACATCAGGAGGTAGAGAAAAAGAACTCGGGGTGCCCCATTCAATCTGCAGGCATGAAGGTGCAGGCTCTGGAGGCGGGGGAGTAGAACCTGCCCCTGTGATTGCAAGAAGAGGTCTGCCCTGATAGGGAGACGGGGTGGGAGGCACAATGAGAGGAATAGAAGGTCTGTGTACCACATCCTACTCGGACAATATGCGGCTATTAATATGACTTGGGGCTGGTCTTGGGGAACCTTCCTCAGAACTTGAGCAATCAAGTGTATAAGGGGAAACACATAAAGAAGCTGGGAGCCCCATTCTAACTGAAATGTGCCACCAACACTCCCTCATCGGATACTGGAGTCTGCAGAACAAAGAGAAGTGTGCGTCCTTGTGAGTGGGAAACAGGTCAAACAGAGGAAACCCCCACATCTAAAAAATGTAATGTACCGCTTCTGGATGGTGACAACACTTGTGATTGGCTGAATATTGCCGCCTGAAACGGACCGCATGTACATTCAGAACCACGGCCAAATCTGATGGTGCTGAACCCAGGATTAAAGACTCAGAGCTTTTCTCCAGAGAAGATATGACCTTACTCATCCTTGTTTGCTGATCTGTAACATTGTGGTAGTGTTGCCTGAACTGACTGACCACAAAGGGAAGGGGAAGGCCCAGAGAGCCAGACAGATCGCCCTCAATTCCAAAAGATTGATGTGCAACATACTTTCCTCTGGAAACAAAAGACCTTTGACCTCCAGATCCCCAAGATGAGCTCCTCGCCCTAGAGTGGAGGCATCCATTGTGACTCTGGCCACTGGAGAAGGAAGGTGAAACAGCTTCTCTTGAGACAGGTTGCTTGAAATACTTCATCATTGCAGATCTGCCACCGTTTTTCAGGAGATTCTGATTAACTCCTCAAAATCTACATTGTGTTGAAACCACTGCCTGCAGAGGCACCACTAAAGAGCCCTCATATGCAAGCGTGCATGTTTGACTAACAGAATGCCAGAAGCAAGCAGACCAAGCAGACGCAAGACCTCCAGGACTGGAACAAATGTTCCTTTCTGAAACACTGGAATCATAGCCTGAATGTCCTGAACCCTCTGTGGAGGCAGGATGACATGACTCATTATGGTGTCCAGTACTGCCCCTATGACCAGGTTGCACTGAGAGGGCTCCAGATGAGATTTGGTTACATTTGGAGAAAACCCCAAGCTGAAAAACAGTAAAGTTGACAACTGCAAATGGCGTAACACCATCTCTGGCGACTGCGCTTTGAGCAGCCAGTCACCTACATTCAGGAACACTGGTATTGCAGACTTTCTGAGATTTGCTGCCACCACACCCATCACCTTTGTGAAGACCCATGGTGTGGAAGTAAGGCTGAACGGAGGGACTGCAAGCTGATAATGCTGAGACCCCACCGTAAAATGGAGAAATTTCTGATGCGACTTCAGAATGGGAATGGGCATCTTTTTCGTATCATTAAGCTCTGTACTTTTCTTCTTTAGAAACCCTTTTCACATAGCATAAAATATGCCTTTGGGTTCCTTGTTATACTCTGTGGAGTCAACAGCCATCCTCTAGTCCTTTGTTCAGCTAAGGGTACCCTAGTCAATTCATGAGACTGTGGTCCCTTGAGAGAGGAGGCCAAACCCAAATGATGAAACATCACAATCTGTGAATGATGGGTTTTGGCAAAAGAGGTACTCTTCTCGAATAGAGGAGGCTGTTGTTTTAATTGGTGACATATGTTTACCCCTGCCTTTCTCATTTTCCTTATTCTTTCCTAGACCCGAGGTGTTTTGTGGTATTTATACGTTATAAGGGGAAATACACCTTGCTGGTCTTAAAAATTTCCCTGAGACCTCCCTTAATGTTTTGTTTTCCGTCCTGGAGTGAATTTAACACATTTTAAGCCGCATTCTGTAAGAGGTGTGATAGTTAGAAAAACATTTATGTTTGGAGCAAGATTGGAAGAAATTCTGAAAGTGGCTGACTGGAGTAATAGAGGGGTGTTCAGGGAACTTTATGTCAAGCCATTGGATCATGTTTCAAACAAGTTGTTACAAAGCTTTGAACATGCATATTGCTAGCCTCTTGTCTTGCCACAAAATGTCGATTCTCAGAGGTTTCACTGCATAGAAAATCCTAATTTTACTCAAGAAAAGGAGGCTGGCATTATAAGGTGTGGAGGGCTAAGGAATATAAGTGGTTAAATTGGAAATATTGTTAAAAAATTACTTGTTTTAATTTGAAAAAGGTTTTGAAGTCTTGAGAAAGAATACAATGTTGATGTGTTTTGTGTTTTTTACAGAGAATTAAAGGTCAAATTAGAAGATGAGAAGAGGAGTTACAAAATGCAACCGAACAAAAGAGGAAGAAAATGGCGGGCAGGAGACTTTAGTTTTGTATTCCATTAATTGGTTCTTAAAGTTCTATTTGAGTTTATTTATGGAACTGTTCTGTTTTATTGAAGTCAACAATGTACGTAACACAGCTTCTCTGCCTACGACCATTAGCTGGCAGCATGTACCACAGGGGCCAGCGTTACATAGCAATATGCCTACAACCCGAAGGCCGGCAATGATGCAAGGACAAATTTATCAGAGACATAAAAAGAATACAAGATAGATCATCAGCCAAGCACAAACCACAGGATAAAGTTAAAATAAATCAGAGTACCTCTACACCTGTAACTCATACCAGTTGCATGCCTGACTAGTTTATATCCCTCTGGGAACACTACAAAGTAACTGGTGCTACAAGGAGGATTTATGTCTTTCAGCGTCTGAAGCAGGGAGCAAGCTAAAGATCTGCAGGTATTTGGGGCAGGTCACATTCCTAAATTCAGCAGAAAGGATGCAGAAAAAAGGGGCCCATTTATCGGGGTAGGTGGCTGCTCAGTTCTCCACCTTGAGGGACAAGGGTACTATTGCTAGGGAAAACCATATCTTGTGTAGCCAGGAAACATGATCTGGAATGCTATCCGTTTCCCAGCATATTAGAAAGAATCACTTAATGCACAACATTTAATGCCAAGGCCATCTACCGCCCCGAAGAAAGTGCAAAGGGAAAGTCAAGGGGCTTGGCAGCCCAATCAGAGTGTACGCTGTGAAGCATGGAAGGGCGGTATCAAACACAGCTTCAATATCATCTGAAACCTTCTCCTGGAAACTGGTCAGGTTGGGACAATATCTATTTAAACAACAAGGGGACCCCAATTAGTATCAGCGAGGGACCTCGGGGAGTTCAATTATAAAGAAACAACAATGGTCCCTGGCAAGGAGACAAGTGAAAGCAGAATAAATATAGACTCAGTCAGTTCTATATTGCTGAAGACATGCCCAGCCGGGCAGTGGTCCTCAAAATTTATATTTAGATCAAAATATGTAAAAAACAGTAACACCTTCAGCAATTCACACATGGGGGGCACAAGCCTGTACCCAGCCACACGAATATACAGACAAGGACATACATAAAGGGCTTGCAAGGCAAAAACAGTCTCTGCAAAATTCCAAATTTACACAGAGAATTTCTTATAGGTACCATTACACAGTATTGTATAGTCAATCATTTCTACAGGTATATGGTACACATTAAGTCGACGACGTTTCGGACCCCCTTACTAAATGATGGGGTCCATCATCAGGACAAACAAATAATTGCCTTAAAGATTATAAGCCTCTTTTAGCCAAGGGGCATATAATATGCGGGCTTACATCAGAGCGCGCAGGAAGGTTGGTGAGACAGGACCAGTATAACCACGTTTATCCAAATGGGTTGGTCGGTTAGTACACAAATTATAGTCCAAGAATCCAAGGGCGGGGTAGAGTAGTTTCCGCAGTACCTTGTTCGCCGGAAAATGCCGGAGGCGCAGTAGCGCATTAGGGTCCTGGAACCAGGATAGCCGGGTCAGTCGGCAACACGGGAAATCGCGTGTTGCCGACTGACCCGGCTATCCTGGTTCCTCTGATGTAAGCCCGCATATTATATGCCCCTTGGCTAAAAGAGGCTTATAATCTTTAAGGCAATTATTTGTTTGTCCTGATGATGGACCCCATCATTTAGTAAGGGGGTCCGAAACGTCGACTTAATGTGTACCATATACCTGTAGAAATGATTGACTATACAATACTGTGTAATGGTACCTATAAGAAATTCTCTGTGTAAATTTGGAATTTTGCAGAGACTGTTTTTGCATTGCAAGCCCTTTGTGTATGTCCTTGTCTGTATATTCATGTGGCTGGGTACAGGCTTGTGCCCCCCGTGTGTGAATTGCTGAAGGTGTTACTGTTTTTTACATATTTTGATCTAAATATAAATTTTGAGGACCACTGCCCGGCTGGGCATGTCTTCAGCAATATAGAACTGACTGAGTCTATATTTATTCTGCTTTCACTTGTCTCCTTGCCAGGGACCATTGTTGTTTCTTTATACAGGTTGGGACAATGCCATAGAAGATGTAAAAGTGAGCCAGTCTGCCCACAGCCTCGCCAGCATTTCTCCGAACGCCCCTTGTTCCATCTGTGAATATGTGCAGGTGTAGGGTATCAATATGAGACTACTATGTAAGCCACCTTTGTGCCAGCCATGTTGCGTGCAGTATGCTGTGCTCTATAATCAATGTTGTTCCATTCCTTTGAGGAAAGAGAGTGTGACAATTCTTCTTCCCAGAGTTAATGGCCCTTAGATTTAAGCGTTGAACAGCTATTGGAAAGCATTGCCTAGAGTTCAGAGATAAGGTGCTTATTGCCCTCCTTGCTGACCAGCCATTTGTCGAAAACGGTGAGTGGCAGAGAGGCTGTCCGTGTGTAACCCGGGGAAGACACCCAGTGCCACAGCTGCAGATATTGGAACGCATCTGATACGGGGAAAGAGTAATCCTGTTGAAGTTGATCAATGGGGAAAATCTGCGCAGGGTCGAAGAGAGAGCTGACTCGTTTGCACCCCTGATCACACCAGAAACTGAATACCTCCAAGACGCTTCCAGGGGGATTGTCGGAGTTATCAACAATCGGTGTTATCGGGGAGGGAAACGTCATCAGGCCAAGCCGGAGAGCCATGCCATTCCACACCCTCATAGTCAAGGCCGTCACTGGTTTGGATTACAACCCAATGCCCTGCAGGTCTCTGTTGTCTAGGCCAAAGGGAACTGGGCGCACTGTGCGACTTCGTGCAGAGGGGATATCGACAGTTTAGGTTCTAGAAATTTGTAAGATTGACTTTAAACCTCAATACCTCTCCAAACAACTAAACCTCATGGAGCAGGAATGGCAGGGAAGTCAGAGTGTTGGTTACCGAGAAAATCATGTCGTCAGCATACAGGCTGACAGTGTGTATGCCAGTGCCAAATCGGATGCTGGAGATTTGCCTGTTATCCCGAACTCTTGGTGCCATCGGCTCCATGTGGAGCGAGAAGAGGAGTGGTGAGAGAGGGCATACCTGAAGGGTGCCGCGCGCTATGGTGAACAGGCAAGTGGATGAACCATTGACCGGGACAGAGGCTTGGGGCGCTGTATATACAGCCGCTACATTTGATAAATGTGTCATCGAAACCAAAGTGGCTGAGTGTTTCTAGCAGGTATGGCAAATGGACGCAGGAAAGTGCTTTCTCTGCATCGATAAAGAGGAAGAGTGCCTCTTTTTGTGACCGAATTATGTCCATGAGGTGCAGAAGCCTTTTTAGTATTGTCCCAACATTGCCTAGTGGGGATAAAGCTGGTTTAGTTGGGGTCGACCAACCCTGACAGTACTGGGTTTAGCTGGGCAGCCAGGATCCCTATGAACAGTTTGGCATCTATGTTGAGGAGGGAAATAGGTTTGTATGACCCAGAGTCCCCAGGGTCCTTCGATGGCTTAAGAATCACGAATATGGATGCCTCCATCATCGAATCGTCAGCGTGCCTGAGTCGCGTAATGAGTTGAAGAGTCGCGTTAAAAGGTGCGCCAACTCCTGACAAAAGATTTGATAGAGTTGGGCCATAAGCCTGTGCTGCAATCACTTTTTTAACCCGTAATGGCTGTTCCAGCTGGGACACGAGCACTGACGACAACCGGGCCAGGGGAATCCCCCGGACGTAGTGACTTATGTCTCTCTGCCACGTACAGGGCACTGTAGAATTATTTAAAGGTTTCAGCGATTTCCTCACATGTACGCACCTCCTCCTCCTGCACCATCCAGATTGAGTTCACCGAGCCAGGATTCACAATGTGTCGCCACACTACTCACAGCCCTGGCTCTAATGCTGCAATCACCACCGCCGGGCGCCCACGGACCATCTCATCCGGTCTGTCCAGGCCACTGCTATTGATGCCTCTCCCACGGTTGCGGGTTGCGTGCCCTGCTCTGCTTCTCCGGGGTCAGGCCTGGTGGGGAGCCAGGTGCCCTCACACCCCTGCAGGCCTCTCAGGTACCGGTTAGAAGGCCTCTTTCCTGTTTCCGGTGTAGCATCCCCCAGGTGGTGGGGGGCACTGCATGCTGCTGCAGTGCTCCACCCCAACCAGGCCCCCACAGGACGCTCGCAGTCTCCCCTCAGTCTTGGCAGGAAACCCTCTAGTAAGACACTCTCAACACAGGTGACAGCAGTGGCCCAGCAGCCCCGCCCCACCTCCAGGACAGTTAGGTTGGCCTCTGATGACACCGGGGATCCCACCATGCTGGCCAAAGTGTTCCAGACCAGGTGAACCCGGCCAGCAGGCTCCCCTCCACTCTCGCTTCAGGCAGCCACCAGTCCTCTTCCCTATGACCACCAAACAGCCTTGTGGTCGGTAGGCCCCAGCTGCGACAACTGCTGTTGGGTATCTCCAGGCTCGCCTGCACATTTGCCGCTGGGGGGGACTCTCCCCACACTCCGGTACTGCTCCCTTACCTTGGAAGCGGGGCAGGGCAGTGCTGAAAGTAGCTGTTCTGTGTCAGAGAGACCAGAAAGGCCGTCTCATCCAACCGACATCTTGGTAACGAACCCCTATTTGAGTTTCTTTAAAGGTACTGCTTGGAAGCAGTACATAAAGTTTTATCCTTAATGTTAGTCTCTTCGTCTCTAATTAAATCACTTTTCTCTATGCAGTGAAACCTCTGAGAAACAAACATTTCCACCACTGTTACTGCATTGTGATGTTGTGTGAACTGTAGGGAAGAGGATGAACATGAGAGATTGCACATAACCTCTCAGTAGTGTGAGATAGGCCTGAGGTGGGGGACACTCTTAGCTCTCTCCTCTCCCACAGGCACGATGGTGAGCAAAAGGAGCAAATATTTCACTTGTCTACTATACAACAAACATCCACATTGGCCCAAGAGTATCATGTTTGCATAAGGTGTCACTAGATCTTTGCCTCCCAGAGTGAGTGGAAGGCCCCAGAATGGAACAATTTCTTGTGTTGTGGTTTGTTGACACAGTCCTTGCTGGAAAACAATCCAACCTTTTCTCAGTGGATTGAGCCAATAGAGGCCCACGCACACCACCATTCCTAGGAGCTCCTTCCACACCAGTGGTGTGGGGACTTTTTAATTAACATGATAGAGACCACTTCTTACAAACCTCCCATTCCAAGAGTCTCTGGCTAGTACAAAAATGGAAAGTGAAAAGTGTTCCAGACTGCACTACAGTAGTATAACATCCAAGGAATCACTGCTTCATGTTAAAAAGCAATAAAGGCAAATTAACATTTGTTACTGGTTAATGTTCCTGGCCGAACTACACGTTGTGGACGACAACAAGGTACATTTCTCTGCCACACCGATAAAAGCAAAAACATGGCTAGTATCAGAAGGAGAAACTGACATCCTGTAGCAAGGATACCATGAGGAGGGAACACATCATGAGCAAACTGGAAACTTCATGGCCACCCAACCCGGGAACAGGCAGCCAAAGAAACATCCATGATCATGTAGCCTCTGGAAGACTTCGTCAGGAGACAACTTGGAAACATAAAGCGATCTGGACAATGATGAACGTGCTGCAGTTGTGATGGCACTGTAGGAGCATATCCTTTTCATTATAACTACTATTCATTGACACTTTACACCAATCAATCAACCAAACAGGATTTTTTAAGCTTTACTTATCACCCATGAGAGTATCCAGATGCTTGGGGGGGTAAGGGGGGGTGGAGGCAGTTGGAGGCAGTTGCTGCCCAGGTGAATTATTCAAAGAGCAGTCTCCAGGTTCTTCTTGAACTCCTGTAGGGTGGAGGATGTGCAAAGGTGGAGGGAGAGGCTGTTCCAGGACCAGGCTGCCAGGTTTGAGAGGGGATTGTCCGCCGCTCTTGATTCAGTGAATGCGGGGAGTGTGGGCCAAGAAGAGGTATGAAGAGTGAAGTTTGCGAGTAGGTTGGTGTACGTTCACCCTATGGTTGAGGTATGTTGGTTCCTTGTGGTGAAGGGCTTTGTAGGCATGGGTGAGCAGTTTTACTGGTACCATTGGATGATGGGAAGCCAGTGTAGAGCTTTGAGGTGGGGGATATGTGGGTATGCCTCAGTGGTTGAAGATGAGCCTGGCTGCTGCATGCTGGAGGGAGAAGGAGAGAGTTGATGTAGTCTAGGCAGCTGGTGATGAGGGCCTGGGTGATGGTGCATCTGACTTCAAAGGGGAGCCATTTGAAGATTGTTTTGAGCAAGCGCAAGGTGAGGAAGCAGGAGGAGGATGAGACAATTGATCTGACTTCTCATCATGAGCTTGCTGTTGAGTACTATTCTAAGGTTTCTACCGTGCTCTGTGGTTGTTCATGTGGGTGTGGGGCCAAGCTCCATTGGCCACCAGGAATCGTCCCACAGGGAGTTGTTGCTCCTGAAGATCAGCATTTCTGTTTTATCTGTGTTGAGCTAAAGGCATCTGCTTTGCATCCAGCTCCAGCTTGTGACGCTGTTTTTAGAGAGGGGGTCCCATGTGCTTAGTGAACCTTTGTGGGGGTTAATGTTGTTGAAGAGTCTGTTGAGTTTGGTTGCCGATAGTTGGAATTCAAGTTCTCATAGATGGTGGTGATTTTGGTGTAAAAGAAGTATTCGAGAGTGTCAAGAGTGTTCTCGGTGGCTGTGGGGTTGGAGAATCCTGTGCTGATGCAGAATAGTTCCTTGCTGTAGTTCAAGCTGGTGTCTAGGTGGGAAGCCAAGGCATTTTTTGGGTGGTTTTGAGTTGGTGGCGGTACCCGTTGAGGGCTAGTTTGAAATGTTTTTCTTGCTGGTGTGCCAGATCCTCTCAAGTTGCTTACAGGTGCGTTTGTGGGACTTGAGCTCTGGTGTAAACCAGTTACGATGTTTGGAGGATCGTCCGATTTGGTGGATTTGAGAGGTGCGACTTTGTCAGCGCATTTGTTGATCCATGAAATGAAGTTTCTGACTGCTTCCTCAATGTAGGTAGTGACATCGGGTGAAGAGGCATTGAGGGAGTTGGCCCGGAGGTAGGGGAAGTTGAGGTGGTGGTGTAGAAGGGGTGGTTGAGATATGGAAGTGGACAAAGGAGTGGTCAAACCAGGTGATTTCGGTGGCATGGCTCTGCCTGATCCATTCGCTGGCTTTGCAAATGGGGTGAAGAGTGTGTCCACCAATGTGCTTTTGGTCCGTGACCAGTTGGGAGAGGCCGAGAACTTCCATGCTTTTAAACAAATTGGTTGTGTTGGTGTCATTGAGGTCTTCCAGGTGAAAGTTCAGATTTCCGAGAAAGAGGCAGTCTTAGGAGTTGATGGCCAGAAGGGTGATGAAGTCATTTGGGATGCAGGCAACGATGAGCATACTATATTGCAGCCTCTACAGCTACTACTTACTACTAAGTCACTTCCTTGTACATGGAGCTCCTGCAGCACTTTAGGTTGAAGACCAAGAGGCAGAGTTATCATTCTTTCATGCAGCGCAACGCAGTAAGCCACCTTGCTACACTGTGTAAGAGGGAAAGGACAGGAATGCACCCTATTTACCATTATATGGCACATTCTCGTCCTTTTCTAGCGCTGGTGCTCTTTTGGCTTCCTATTACCAAGAGACACCTTCCTCCACAAAAACAATCCTGAGAGGTATGTTCCTCTTTCTATGTGTGCTGCCGAAAGAGGAAAGAATTAGGAGAAAGAAAGATATTTCTCCTCACTACACCTCATTTGGTGAGGAGTAGCGTTTCACTGCATTCCCAAGTCTACTACTAATGTAAATCTGTGAATGCGTCAAAATCCATGGGTGGATGCATGGGAACAACTACCCTTCACCCATGGAACGCATCCCTGCAGTAGATGATGCAAGACGGGGATTTGCACTGCCTTGCATTGCTCTAGATTTGTCAAGCCATGCAGGCCCACGAAAGATAGCCTTGCGTGACTTGATAAATCTCACTTAGGTTTTGTGTCACCCTTGTGCCTACTTGAATGATGTAGCGGTACAAAAGGGGGTGGTGATGGACGGAGCATCTGAATCAATCAAACACTCACACCCAGTCAAAAGATCTGGGTTTAATCCATCACCATTCCTTAGCCCACTCTGCCACCCCAGTTCAGACATGGCTATATGCAAATCAGTCTGACCCTGTGCCTCATGGGAACAGTCCAGCCCGAACTGCCAAGCCATGTCTTCCCTGGACCGGAAACAAGCTTCCAGGGACCGTTTTTTGGCATTCCAGCCGTCTTCAGCCCGGCTTGCTTGAATCCAGTGGCAAAGAGAGCAAGGGACTCACATCTGAGCATACCCTGCCACACTTATGGCAGCCAAAAGCGGTACAAAAGGGGGTGGTGATGGATGGAGCATCTGAATCAATCAAACACTCTCACCCAGTCAAAGGATCTGGGTTTAAGCCATCACCGTTCTTTAGCCCACTCTGCCACCCCAGTTCAGACATGGCTATATGCAAATCAGTCTGACCCTGCGCCTCATGGGAACAGTCCAGCCCAAACTGCCAAGCCATGTCTTCCCTGGACCGGAAAAAAGCTTCCGGGGACCGGTTTCTGGCATTCCAGCCGTCTTCAGCCCGGCTTGCTTGAATCCACTGGCAAAGTGAGCAAGGGACTCACGTCTGAGCATACCCTGCCACACTTATGAAGGCCAAAAGCGGTACAAAAGGGGGTGGTGATGGATGGAGCACCTGAATCAATCAAACACTCACACCCAGTCAAAAGATCTGGGTTTAATGAATCCATCACCGTTCTTTAGCCCACTCTGCCACCCCAGTTCAGACATGGCTATATGCAAATCAGCCTGACCCTGTGCTTCATGGGAACAGTCCAGCCCGAACTGCCAAGCCATGTCGTCCCTGGACCGGAAACCAGCTTCCGGGTACTGGTTTCTGACATTCCAGCTTTCTTTAGCCCGGCTTGCTTGAATCCAGTGGCAAAGTGAGCAAGGGACTCACATATGAGCATACCCCGCCACACTTATGGCGGCCAAAAGCGGTACAAAAGGGGGTGGTGATGGACGGAGCATCTGAATCAATCAAACACTCACACCCAGTCAAAAGATCTGGGTTTAATCCATCACCGTTCTTTATCCCACTCTGCTACCCCAGTTCAGACATGGCTATATGCAAATCAGTCTGACCCTGTTCCTCATGGGAACAGTCCAGCCCAAACTGCCAAGCCATGTCTTCCCTGGACGGGAAACAAGCTTCCGGGGACCGGTTTCTGGCATTCCAGCCGTCTTCAGCCCGGCTTGCTTGAATCCAGTGGCAAAGTAAGCAAGGGACTCAGGTCTGAGCATACCCATCCACACTTATGGCAGCCAAAAGCGGTACAAAAGGGGGTGGTGATAAACGGAGCATCTGAATCAATCAAACACTCACACCCAGTCAAAATATCTGGGTTTAATCCATCACCGTTCTTTAGCCCAATCTGCCACCCCAGTTCAGACATGGCTATATGCAAATCAGTCTGACCCTGTGCCTCATGGGGACAGTCCAGCCCGAACTGCCAAGCCATGTCTTCCCTGGACCGGAAACAAGCTTCCAGGGACCGGTTTTTGGCATTCCAGCCGTCTTCAGCCCGGCTTGCTTGAATCCAGTGGCAAAGTGAGCAAGGGACTCACGTCTGAGCATATCCTACTGATTGCAGCTGTTCCGCGAGCAGCCATGACCCGCAGTGAAATTCCCTTTCACAGCTACCGATCTAAGGATTTATGCCAATCTGGTAATCCGGTCCAGGTGACTTATCCGCACTTGAACCCCAGGACTGTGGTGCCCTACACACCTGTCTTGAGAAAGACCCGCTGCGACCCCATTCATCTTGGCGCGTTAAGGGTCGAAACGTCGACATTTTCCTACTGGCCCTAATATTCCAGAATCCCAACAAAATTAACAAGCAACAATTAGGATTCTGCAAATTTGTATTAGCTGATGGCCTTTTTGAAAGTCCAACTTATATATATTTGTATAAATTGTCTATACTGAAAATTACTATTGTACATATTGTATGTGTCACACGATCACTATTCACTATTGTCACTTTTTGTACTTTTACTAAGATATTGACAGTCATATATGAGTTGTTTTGAATGAATTTTGAAAAATATAAAGATAAAACTAGTTCTATTCAGGCTTTCTTTTCATTCATTGTAAAAACCTGTTGTGAATTCTTGTCAGAGGGGGGTTGTTACATTGCATACATATAGAATTTGCAAATTAGTTGTTTCGCTACCCAACAGAACCAACTTTCTTTTTAATCACTTCGCAGAGTTTGTCGGGAACTCCACACAGAATGAGTAAAACTCTGCAAACTCTACTGGTGGGACGGAATTCTTCGCCCACTCCTATTCAACACACCAAAGTACCTAGCTGAAAGATTGGAGCTTACTGGCACCTGAAGATCCTCTAGAATCACCAGCACCTTGTTGAAACCTCAGAAATTTCATAACAAGAACCTACAACCGAGAATATGGATCTCCCTGCCACTTGAAATCAGATTGAAGCCTCAATTACATCATTCAAAAAAGAACTCAATGGGCTTCTCATGAATACATGTCTACCCTAGAAACCACTGGCTCTTCTCTCCGGGTGCAAATAGGTGCAGTGCCTACACCCATGGTTATTACTCTCCTGCTATGACCTTGTGTATTGACCTATTGGCCTTTACATTAGTTACACTGCGTACTGTTATCGTATATGTTTGTACTGCCTGTTTCTTCCTGCCTGGTCATTTGTAAAGCACTCCAAAACGCCCAGAGTCACGTTCACACAATATATAAAACTTCATATAAATAAATAAATACACCACACCTATTTGTCCCCTAAACTATTGGTCTGCATGTATCCAGGAGCTTCAACTAAATACCCCTGATGCACAGAACAAGATGCTGATTTTGTATATATAGTATGGCCCTGTATGGTAATATCTTGATTTTGGAATGAAGTACGTAAATATTTGGCTGAACTGACGGGTCGAATGATACCGAAAGACATGACTTGATGCTTACTTGAGCTGATGGTCTGATCTAGGGAAGAGGCAGATGGCAATAGCCTGGAAGTAGGGCAAGAAATCTATAACTGTGGTGACATTTATTGAATATGTGTAGTTTGCTCATTTTGAAAAAGAAAAATAGAAATCTACTGGGGACAAATGTTTCAATAACAAACACATCTAGAAGATGCAGTCTTTACCTTCATCCGAAGCATCAGCTGCAAGCTCCTGTAAAGTCAACAACAAGAATTATTATTGTGATTTACAAACAGCCCTACCCTCATGTCTGCCATCTAGAAACAGAAGGCCAGATTTACCAAAATATCTGGCGATGCAACGCATCAAGACAACTTGCTGCGCTGCACTACATTGCGTGGCATGGAGACAGCAGGAAAGCACCATATGTACTGAGACATGCCGCATGCCTGCTCTCTCCCTGGGCGGGCGCACTCAGAGCAGGCCAGGGCCAATGCAGGCACACTTCTGCCATGGTGCAAGGGTAACAGGCAGGAATGTTTTTGGGCAGGAAGGGTATGTTCCTGCACAAAAACATTCCTTGGAGGCATTGTGCTATTTCTATGTGTGCCACATATTCACTCAGAAAGAGGAAACAATGAGCAGAAATAAGGATATTTCTCCTTTTTACGCTTCCATAGGGAGGGAAGGTGCACCATTTTGACGTAATCCCAGGTTTGCTGTCCTTAGTAAATCTGGGACTGCGTCAAAAACCATGGTGGTTGCACAGGAACGCTGATGCTCCACCTATGGAATACCATCCGAATGCAGAATAACGCAAGGCAGCAATTTACGCAGTGCTTAATTTGAGCCGGGGGGTTCCCGGGGCTGGGCACAGGCACTTAATTGTCAACCACAGGGCTTGTAACAGTCTGACACATGGTGGTTCTGCATGGCTAATTTAAAGATGAGCACAACCGCAGTTGTTTATTAATTCACTATGCATTAGAAATGACTATTCACTGCTGCCCTTGCCATTCTTATAGGTTTGGAAGACAGGAATAGTCTGAATTGTCACACTTGTCAGAGTTTGATGGTTAGTAGGTATATTTGTACTGCCATTGGAAGCGCTGGTAGGGGCAATGTGTGGGGAGAGCTGCAATGGCCTGATGGCAAGGGCCCTTGCACTTATTTTATGGAAAGGGGCGACCACTCGGTCCCCCCGGATTATGGGTTACTCGACAACGTATCAAGGTAACCATTGGTTTTGTTACGACAATCTGTTCAGGAAAGAAAAGGAACATAACAAGAGTTTGACTTGGGATTGTTACGATTCTCTAACATGGGATAAAATGAAAGAATCGGGAATGTTAAGAATGCCATTGGTCGGGAGCAATGTTGTTGATTACTCCCGCCAAAATGTGGGGACGCCCTTTCGACCAAGTACGAGCACCGACGACCAGTCGAGGCCCGCAGGCAATACAGGGAGAAAGGGTTTCTGTTTTAATTTCAACAAGGGGAAATGTACTAGGCCTCCGGGATCGTGTAAATTCAAACACGAATGTAGTACGTGTGGGTCATCCCATCCTGAGTCATCGTGCAGAGCCAGAACGAGTGAGAATGGGGGTAAGGGAGGCGCCAAACAGGTCTAAGCTAGGCCGAGGGGCGCCTTTACCAACCCCGATTGATACCTTGGCAATGATTCCCTGGCTCAGCGAATACCCGGATCGTACTTCTGCCGGGGTGCTGCGGAACGGTTTTACACGTGGTTTCCGCATCCCGGTGGGGGACTTTCAGGGTGTAGGGATGTGCAAAAATCAACTTTCCGTTTTACAACATGCATCTGTAGTGCAAGAAAAAATTCAGAAAGAGGTTAGCCGGGGACGGGTCGCCGGCCCGTTTAGTGTACCCCCGGTACCGGATTTCGTTTGTTCTCCGTTAGGGGTGGTCCCCAAGAAGGACCCAGGTGAGTTCCGATTGATCCATAATCTGTCTGCTCCACATGGTCTTTCGGTGAACGACGCAATTGATCCAGAAGTTTGTTCGGTGCGATATGCATCGTTTGATGAGGCAGTAGCCATCTTGAATCGCCTGGGGCACGGGACGTTGATGGCGAAATCTGATATCGAGTCAGCGTTCCGGTTGCTCCCGGTACACCCAGACGATCAGCGTCTTCTGGGATTCGGGTTCCAGGGGTCATTCTATATGGATAGGTGTATGCCAATGGGATGCTCTATATCATGTGCCTATTTTGAGCAATTCAGTACTTTCCTGCAATGGGTGTTCACTAGGAAATCGGGTTTCCGAAATGTAATGCACTACCTTGATGACTTTTTGTTCCTTGGCCCGGCCGGAAATCCCGAATGTGCCCAGGCCTTAGCTGAATTCTGTGTGTTGATGGGTCATTTTGGCGTGCCATTAGCACCGGGTAAAACTGTGGGTCCCACGACTTGCCTCGAGTTTTTGGGGATCGAGTTGGACTCAAGGGAGGGGTGTTTCCGTTTGCCAGCCAGCAAGGTGTTGAAATTCAGGGCAGCCCTCCAAGTATGTTTAAATGCATCTAAAGTCACACTGCATCAGTTGCAACAATTAGTGGGTAAGTTGAACTTTGCCTTGAGGGTGATCCCGATGGCTCGCCCTTTTTCCCGCTCGATTGCCCAAGCGATGGTTGGCCTAAAGGAGGGTCATCATCGCACGAGGTTATCGGCCGAGGTCCGCCAGGACGTGCGGATTTGGTTAGCATTTCTGGCGGATTTCAATGGCCGAATCGTCTGGAACAAACCAGCCGTGTCCTCAGAGGAGCTGGGGCTATGGACAGATTCAGCAGGAAGCATAGGTTTTGGCGCCATCTTCGGCACAAAATGGTCAGCTCAAAGATGGCCCTTATGGTGGCACGAGAAGGGGCTAACGAATAATATTGCTTTCCTTGAATTATTTCCCATTTTGGTGGCCCTGAGAACTTGGCCAGAAGGGTTCAGAGATCATTCTGTCGTGTTTTGGTCCGACAATATGACCGTAGTAGAATGCATCAACAGCCAGGCAGCCCATTGTAAATTGATTTTAAGGCTGCTCAAAGAAATTGTCCTACTGTGTATGCAACTGAACGTGGTATTCAGGGCAAAACATGTCCCAGGAGTAATGAATCAAGCTGCTGATGCACTGTCTCGTTTTCACATGCAGGCTTTCTCGGGTTTCCTTCCGTCAGCGGACCCAGAGCCGGCACCCTTCCCCGAAGCTCTCTGGTCTCTCGGTGCCCCGAACTTCGTCACCTCGTGGGAGAGAGCCTAGCACCCAGGACAAGGAAGGCATATGAAGGGGCGTTTCAGGCCTATTTAGCCTTTTTAGGGGCAGAGAGAGGGGGATTTTGGGGTCAGGAAGAGTGGGTAGTACTTTTTCTGATGTCCTTACGTAGGGCTGGGAAATCGGTGGCTACGGCCCAAAGGCATCGTGCCGCCATTTCCTTTGTTGCCAGGGCCCATGGCATCCTGGACCCAACAGCGTCTTTTACAGTACGAAAAGCGCTGCGGGGGTGGCAACGCCTAGAGGGTCGCAGGGTGGACGTAAGACGACCGATAGGTTTAGATAGGTTGTCCCAGTTACTCGCCACACTCCCTAGCACATGCTCGTCCCCTTTCGAGACCTGTTTGTTCCGGTCTGCATTTACGCTGGCATTTCACGGGGCTATGAGAGTTAGTGAGCTGGTTGCAAGGAACAAACAGGATGTGACGGGGGGCCTGTGCAGGGAGCATGTTCAGATCAGGGGTGATGCGATGGTTGTCTCCTTTCTCAGGTCCAAGACTGACCAAGATGGGAAGGGGGACTGCACGATCATTCGCAGGATCCCCGAGTCCTCCATGTGTCCGGTACAGTGCTTAGAAGATTACCTAGCACGAAGGGTGGCATCATGGGGGGGGACATTGTTGAGGCATATAGACGCCACCCCGCTGACGAGGTTTCAGTTTCAGCGGGTGCTGGCAATGGTTATCGCCACAGCGGGCTTGGACCCGGGCGAATTTGGGACCCATTCCTTTCGGATAGGGGCTGCCACTGAAGCTACAGCCAGGGGTCTTAATGTAGAGCAAGTGAAACGTGTGGGGCGCTGGTCCTCCAATTGTTATAAGAGGTACGTGCGATTGCACATGTTGTGAAGCTGTAAACATGTAATCACGCTTCTTGTCTTTTGTTTGTTTTCAGTTGCGCAAGCCTACGCGGCAGGGCGGACTGTGCAGTCGACCCAACACCGGGCCAGCGGTCGCACATCACCGGCTGTGAGAAAGGAGGTGTGGGTCGTGGGCCACTCATACGTGAGACGGGCCGCAGACGTATTCAAAGCAGGTGATATGATTCACGTACCTGGGGAATACGGGTACAGAGTGTCCTTCTACGGAAGGGGCGGTCTCTGTATTGACCAGTTTCAGGCATTCTTTGAGGGTTTGTTAGAGCGGATAAGGTCACCGCCGTCCATAGTCATAGTACATTTGGGGGGCAATGATTTAGTCACCACCGGTAGACGACTTCTCCTGGAAGCTATGCTTTCCACGGTAAGTTGGTTAGCAAGGAGAGTTCCGGGGTGTATAATTGCGTGGTCTCATATGATCCCACGAAAGGTGTGGCGGGGGGCTATCTCGATCCCTGCTTTGAATCATTCCGTTAAAAAATTGAATAACAAAGTGAGTAGGTTGTTCCGTTCCAAGACATTGCATTCGATCTCGCATAGTTGTGTTAATGATGACAGTATGTATTTAGGGGATGGTGTGCATTTGTCGAGGGTGGGCAATGAGTTACTCATAGGAGACTTCCTAGCTTGGTTAAAATCGTTACAACATGACCTTTAGGTAGGAGTTTTGTGGGGGGTCCGGATAGCCGGTCAACTATCCGGACCTGTGGCGGTAAGGTCATGATCGGTGAGCACTAATTGGTAGATCCCTATGAGTGGGCGTCACCCAACACGGATGGGAGCGCTCGGGGGAGGTGGCCATTGGCCCCTCAATGGGGAGGCGGTCCCGTCTAAGGGCGGGTCGCCGGAAGTTAAGGAAAGGCGGTCAAGGCCCCTTCCTGTGTAGGAGGGGTTACAGCCCCCTCCTGAGGAATTTCCCGGGGCCAGGGTCATCTGCGACGGCAGATGCGGTAAGTTGTGTGGGGTGGGGGGAGGTCCACGATACCTTCTAGATACCACACACAAGTATTCGAACGACCTTTAAATGGCGTCGAGTCTTAAGTGCCCCCGTCAAGTCAAGGGAAATTGTTAGTAGTTGCACTTGAGGTAAGCCTCTGTGCTGTCGCCCTTCCCAAGTGGGAGGGGTAAGTCTGGTTAGGGATCTTGACACCGGTTATGACCTTGCCGTTGGCCCTTAAACGTTAGGATGTACAATTTCAGTGTTTATAGAGAATGTTCTTTGTAGGATGCTAGTTCGGCTAGGAGAACCTCTGTATTAGTGAATATGTTAAGATTAGCCAAACATCGCAATGTGATAATGAAATTGTACATAACATGAAACGTTTAATGTTTAATTTTTTGTTTTAATAAATACGGCCGCGGGAGGGTCACTCCCTCCCACATCCAAAAACTTTGAAGAACTGTTTCCGGTTTCCCTTCTTTTGGGATCGTGTTGAGAGGGGGTGGCGGGTATCTCAGCCATATGGAAAGGGGCGACCACTCGGTCCCCCCGAACGTATGGCGGAGTGCCTCGATCCCCCCGGGAAGCCATTTTTTGGCGGGAGGCGCGTCTCGGCTGGTATGCCCGAAGCGGCGTAGCCGGGGCGCGCTCTTTTTCCCGCCCTAGAGTGGGCTGGCCTAGACACCAACGTAGCCAGCCCCGCCCCCGGGACGGGCAGGGGCGGGTTTACGCCCGCCCTGAAGACGGATAAAAAGAGAAGCAAGACCAGAAGACGTCCTCTTGTTCTTGTGCTCCGAAGCTGCACCTCCTCGCTACACGTGAGCTCGGGACAGAACGAAGAGCCAATTTTGACCCACCCACCAGCCCCTGAGGACAGCAAGTTGTTGTGCAATAAAGTGAATTGGCTAAGTATGCTTTTGCTGTTTTCGTTTACAGGTTGTGAAAGTATCAGTTTTTTGTTTTTCATAATAAAGTATGGTGAATATCGTTTAGGTCGTTACCATTAAAATGACTTGATGTAGTTTTGCAATTTTAAGCATGCTCTTTCGGTCGTAGCGACCAATGTTTTCATAGGTTCGAGTAAGAATTGTCGTATTTATTTTTTGGTAGGCGGTAAGGTCATGATCGGTGAGCACTAATTGGTAGATCCCTATGAGTGGGCGTCACCCAACACGGATGGGAGCGCTCGGGGGAGGTGGCCATTGGCCCCTCAATGGGGAGGCGGTCCCGTCTAAGGGCGGGTCGCCGGAAGTTAAGGAAAGGCGGTCAAGGCCCCTTCCTGTGTAGGAGGGGTTACAGCCCCCTCCTGAGGAATTTCCCGGGGCCAGGGTCATCTGCGACGGCAGATGCGGTAAGTTGTGTGGGGTGGGGGGAGGTCCACGATACCTTCTAGATACCACACACAAGTATTCGAACGACCTTTAAATGGCGTCGAGTCTTAAGTGCCCCCGTCAAGTCAAGGGAAATTGTTAGTAGTTGCACTTGAGGTAAGCCTCTGTGCTGTCGCCCTTCCCAAGTGGGAGGGGTAAGTCTGGTTAGGGATCTTGACACCGGTTATGACCTTGCCGTTGGCCCTTAAACGTTAGGATGTACAATTTCAGTGTTTATAGAGAATGTTCTTTGTAGGATGCTAGTTCGGCTAGGAGAACCTCTGTATTAGTGAATATGTTAAGATTAGCCAAACATCGCAATGTGATAATGAAATTGTACATAACATGAAACGTTTAATGTTTAATTTTTTGTTTTAATAAATACGGCCGCGGGAGGGTCACTCCCTCCCACATCCAAAAACTTTGAAGAACTGTTTCCGGTTTCCCTTCTTTTGGGATCGTGTTGAGAGGGGGTGGCGGGTATCTCAGCCATATTACAAATTAAGCACTGGATTTACTTTACCTTGAGCTACTCTGGATTTACTAAGCCAAGCCTTGCATAATGCAAGAGCAACACAAGGGCTCTGGCCCCTGAATACTATTAAGGTCGGTCCTTGAACATCCCACCTGCCAGACTACTCACTGACTCCCGCACAGCTCCACCAGTATGTCTTGCCTCAACGATTGGCACTAACTGGTGCACCACCTCCCACCATTGTGTTTCAAAACACAGACATTGATTTTTCTGCTCCATGTCTGAAGACTCAGCATGAACAACTGCAGTGATGGATCTGAGGTGCCACTGATCAGAAACAGAATATCCTCCATTTCCAACTGTAATTTAGCAGAGAAGGTGCAAAGATTTACAAGTCCCCCAAAAAGCACTCTGGCCCCCTAGTCAGCCTTGCTGAATCCTACAGAGGGGCTGCTATGGCAACTATGTGTGAAGCTTTTCATGCTGGCATCTGCCCCCTGTGCAGGTAAGAGCGGTGGGCCAGGAGGGTGAGGGACTTTGACGGACAATTGCAAGGGAAAATTCAGTATTTATTTAATTTCCCCTCATCATCGTCAGTCGAAATCCCCCCCATCCCCCGCCCCCTCCCACCCCAGCTGGCCCCACCGCTCCTAACTGCACGGGCTGCGGCTGCATGTTGAAGTCACTACTATTGCACAGCAAGCATCTCTCTCAATCAAAAACTGGAGAAAATACGTAGACTAAAGATACATTTTAGATAAATGCTTATTGACCTTAGGGAGAATTCATGATCAATGCTTTATGGTTCGATATGCACATTTTTAAACACGAGTTAGAGCTTAAAGGTAAAATGTGGGTGTTACTCATTGACAGTTGTTGCTCATGTGTTAATTCTGTTGTAACTGCAACCTAAGGTCTGGAGTCTTTGTGGTATGCAAAGGGTCATGGGAATTGTGGTTTTGCACTACATTCCAGAATGGGTGGATTTCCCATTTGATTTATAAGTCCCGATGTATTATTTCAAAACTGAGAGAGATGGTGTTTGATGAGTGATTGGACATGGAGCTTCATGAATGGGTGATCGTTTTTATCTGGTCTCATTTGTGACTCAATATTCCCTCCCTTTGGCACTTTCAGGTGGAGTCACTTGAGGGCATGGGGAGGCAAGGAGGGGGGCCGGTTAGGAGAAAATCTATTTACAAACGGGGGAGCTCACAATTCCTGTAATTTTCCCCACCCTGTACATGCCTCTACATGAATGTGGTCTGTTACAGGACAATTTAATCCTATCGTGAGACAACTGTTCCACATACTGTATGCATACACTGACAAATCATTTTTGATTATAAAAAATATTCGTTACCTCAATGCAGTCGTCTGAGGGTTGGCTCTCTAGACTTTCGTCATCAGGTAAATCCACAAGGACCTGTCCATGCAACTCCACCGCCCTTTGAATTTGCTCCTCCAAGGCATCTCCACTATCCATAATAGATGGCTCATCCTCTTCTGTGTCCCCACTTTCAGTCAACTGCCACTTACCAGCCCACAGGAGCAGTGACCCATCTTGTCCTAACTTCCATCCCTTGCCGACCACTTCTACCCTCCTCCTATATCCTGCCTCTTCTGCATTTCCTCCCATGCCTGCACCGCAAAAACTTTCCTCCCAACCAAACAGCTCCTTCCAGTCGCACCGGTGCCTTGACTCTTCTTCCCATGAACCCCATCCCTGGCTCACTCCTTCTGCCCCCAATATCTCTCCTGCATCTTCAGTCATTTCAATCTCCCCTGCCTCACCGGCACCTGCAAACCTCTGATCCCAGCTAACCAGCCTCCCGCAGTCCAACGGCTGCTTGAACCCTACTGCAGTTCCATTTGAATCCTGACTGTCCACAGCCAGGCCTGCCTGTAGACCTGTGCTCTCTCCTTCTCCCAAACACAGTTGATCGACAAACTCTGTACTCCTCCCATGGGGCTCACCGCCACTCAGACTGCCTCCTCGATGTCCACCAAAACCACCCAGCCATCCCAGCTTCAGATCTAAACTGCAAGGATAATGGCAAAAGACTGACCCATCCCGAGGTGACACATTTAAAGAGTCACCCCTCTCTGTAAATAATACTGTGGTGGCTGTACTACCGGTGTATTTTTCCCTAGTCACCATTTCTGGGGTAAATGAAGCTTCTGTGTGCCCATCCACCCTATACGGAAGAACAGACAGGTCCTGCTCTGTCCAATGCCATTTAGTAGACTCTTTGGCTTCATCCTCCCCCTCAGAGTCCCCCTGGTCCTCTCTGCCCTCCATGGCAGTGTCCTTTAGAACTAGCGCCCCCTGCAAGAAGTCGCTCCAGTTCTCCCCTTCTCCATCCTGCGTATGGTGGTCCAAGCAGGTCTCCGTTGGCTGAAATATAGAGCAGGTTACACATTAGTTTAAAAGTAAATAATTATGATACAACAGTCTAGTACATACAGTTGATTCACTGGACCAGGGAGTCCCTGATCACGGGGAGAAGGGAAAAGGTGAAGAAATAATGGAAAGCTGGGAATCGTTTTCCATGATCCACTCTTTTTGGAACGAGTCAACAAAAAAAGGAATAATCTGTGTTTGTCTCCAAAAAGTGATGTGCCCCTTAAAGAGCATTTGCATTGATGCACATAAATTGTGGTTGTGAATTAGAATGTGTTTTATATTTTTCTCCTTTATGCAGCTTTCTGATTAACTTCTAAGCATAAGAAAACACAGCATGTAAAAAATGATTTTTCGCAATTGTGCTATTAACAAATAATATTCAGCCAATTTCAAAGTATGAAAGCCATGTCCTATCCTGGCAAATGACTCTGGCTCCAAGGCACTGGCATAGCTAAGGCATCATACACTGAAAGTGGGCCACATAAACACCCATGTTTGGGGTCCAGCAGGCGGTTCACATGCCTGTACCCCGGTGACACTGCACCTGCAGCACTATTGATAGCCACGTCTCTGGCTCTGAGGCACAGGCTCTTCAATCCTCTGCAGCTACTGAATTAACTCACTGTGAGTCCAGAACAGAGATTGGCCTGTAGACATCTGCTTGATACATGTCATAAAGGGACACTATTCCGAAGTGCAGCATAAGAACATAACGGGAGACAAGATCCAACTAAAAGTAGTGAGGTTCTTTAATTTTGACTCCATCTTATATTTGTCATCAATTTGTGTTGCCTTTACACAGACTGCTCTATTCATGAAGTATTTCTGCCCTTTGGACTGCAACGTGTAGAAACCCCCCCTCTGTCCTTGCTTTGAAAGCAATCTTAGACACTAGCTGGCCTAACTGCATACAGACATGTTCTGCCATTACTGATTGACTTATAAGTGCTGTAATTGATTGACTTATGGGTTGGGCAGAAACACGACGTAAGGGGGACATTCTGGTTACATGATGTTTTTTTATTGGCTACTATTTGCAGATCTTGTATGTCCATATTAGGTATTTTTTATGCTTGCAGAAGCTAGGACTGCCCCTTTCTTTGATGCTGAGTTTGTAATTCTGAACATATAAAAGGCCTCTGTGTTTTGTACTTTTTAGACTACCTCATTCAATTGCTAAGGCAGTTGGGTGACGTGGCCTCACTTATTAAATTTAATAAAGATGTCTTTTGATATTTCAGCTTCTGTGCCAAGTTCTTTTGTATTAGTGAGACCCCTGAGAATGAAGATTTCAGTTCTTCAGATGGCGCGACCAACGCGGGCTTCATCAGAGAAGTGACTTTCTGTGGGAGTGATCTTGTCAGGAGACTGAAAGCTACTGAGGAAGACAAGACAGGATTCTACTAAGAAGGTACTCTGTGCACAGTGATTCTGGGCATTCTTCGTCTCTGCAGCCCAGTGTATTTCTGCTCTTCCTGATTTTGATCCTCCACATGATGTCACTCCTGACTGAGAACCTTTTTGGCGTGAGTATTAAAAAGAAAAACAAAGCGACCGTTAGGTCATGTAGGACTTGACAGTTAGAATTTGGATAACCTTTGTTTGGTCCTTAGTTTTATTTGAAGATTGCAATTTTCAAAAACTGAGGGTCTTGTATATTTGCGAGTGTATCGGTAGAGATAACCCCTTGAAGTTTGAAGCTAGATTAGTGAGCTATAAGATGCCTGATCTTAGCAAATTTGGAAATGTAGCTTTGGAATTTTGGAATTTTTGTTGGCCAACTTTGGATTTGTATAGGTTTGTATATGCGAATTGCAATTTGTGTAGACAGGTAATGAGGAGAATTTTCTCCATTTGGTTTAGTTGAACGGTGCACGTACGAAAAGTACATTAAGCACTATTTTTATTATAATATTGTATATTTTGCAATATTTTGGGCATGCCTGTTTGAAAGCTCACATAAGAAGAATATATTGCTATATTTTGGAAGGTACCATGTTGTGATGTGAAGTAAATTAGCTGGCTTCCCTAGCGGGAAATATCTAAATAGGTTAGATTTAAAAACATATTTCTTCCTTGGTGATTTTGTATCCCCAGGGAATTAAAATATGGACATAATACATACAAGGATCCTTTGTTCTGCGCAGTTTTATGAATGAAGATATGCAGAACGATTTTGTTTGGTGTTCTGCTAGTCAAAGCTAGTCAATTGAGTGTATTTTCGTTTTTTGGACATACATCAGTCTGTTGGGCTGTTTTTGCAGTCTTTTGGGAACACATTTGAGAAGCGTTTCTTGTAAATATGACTTACAACTAGCATTTACAAATGATTTGGTTTAAGTACAGTCTCTATGCTGTCCTTTATTTCTGGCCTGAGTATTGGTTTGTGGGTTAAATGTGTGTTTAAATGTCTCTGTGGTTTTCCCATAAGTGCAATTTCTTTAAGTAAATAGCGTTGGCGCTATTCACGAAAATGCATGGCTAAAATTGCGCCGTATTGTGTGTGGCCCCTTTCTGTTTGTCTGAAATGAGCTCAAATGTGTGATGGTGTTTTTTCTTGATGTTTTCAGTCTATTAAGCAAGATGTCAAATTTTTAAAAACAAAAATGTAAATTCACATTCACTAAAAATAAAAAGCCCCAAAAACGAAATTGGGTGTTTTGCAAAAAAATAAATAAACTTACAGCATTTTTCTTAGATACATTGTGTTAGGTATTAACAGGCAAACAGATCAGCTGAAGTAAATTCCTGCTGAACTCAAAATAATATAGAACACGCATTGATATGTTTTAGTTTGAAAAAGACTGCCAGCTGCTTATTTTATAAACACTTACAGACAAGCTACATAAACAGGAATATTTATTCAACCAGGATTTTGCCCTCGGTTGCACGGGTGAAACTTTGCATTTCAGAATGTTGTTTTAAAAAGGTTTCAAAACTAAGGTTCATTATTTTGTATTATAGGAAGATATTTTAATTACGGGTTTTCCTCTCTTTAAGCATTTATGTAAGTATATTCTTGGCTCAGTTCCTAAGTAATAATTAACCCATGTAGTGAAAGAAACATTTAAAAGGAAAGAAATCGTAACAGATGCTGAAACAAGGTAGGACAAGTCCAGGGAAACTAAACGTTAACGATGTCTTTAACATTGATTGGCAATCTCAGATAAAGATCAATCAGGGAGATTGGTTTTGCAGGTCAGTTTCGGGTGAAGAAATTAGTTTCTTACAGTTTAAACTGGTTAATGTGTAAATGACCTGGGGAGCCCAGGCCACTTTGTTTGTTGACCTACATGGCACTGAGTAACAAACAAAAAAAAAAGAGAAAAGAAAATGAAGTCAGATTCGAGGAATTACAGAGCCTTAATATGTGGAATTCTCAAAACTGATTGGGTTATAAAATAAGTGCTACAAAATTCGTTTTTTTACTATTCATGAAGCTTAATGCTCATACTGTGACATCCTAGCATTATAATTTAATTTAAGTTATGGTACACTGCATAATGAGAACATTAGCATATGGAATTTTTACTTAGCGCAGGCGTACAAAACTCATTTTTTTATAAGGATTTACATGGGATATGTCTCATGTTCAACCTTTGCAGTTTATAAAGAACATTCTGAGGATGATTATTATGTAAAACAAATTATAGGATATTTATTTTTAAGTGCCCCAAATAGCAAAGTCGAATTTGGGTAAAATTTGGGCATTTTTGCCATTTAAAATAGCTTTAAAAGTGCTTTAGACATCTTCAGTAAATGCATACATTTAGGTATAATACAAATTTGCAGGTTGTTTCCATTTAGGTTTCCTTTTAAATAGGCCAGTGAGCCAATGTGCCTGGTGCAGAGGTTTGAGTTTAATATCAGGGTGGAAGGTTTTAACTTTTGCTGGACCTAACTGAGACCTTCAGCCTTTTAAGGTTGATGAAATGAGTACCATTGCAAACAAACATTTGTTCTAAAAACTGGTATGTGTTATTATGTTCTGTGAATTATACACAGTAACTGTTTTAATAATCCAAGTATAGAAATACATTGAATCCCCTAACAGGAGTAATATCTATATCATGTGTTTTTAAATAGGGTTGGTTATTGCAGGTTAGAAAGAGTTGGGAATTGGTTTTTTTGGTCTTTTTTCAGCCTTAGACTGAGGAAGAAATAGATGGCTGAGGAGCCCGCAAGGCAGATTTTGCCTTTAAGGTCAGTGAGGTAGGATAGGAGTAAGTGTAAAGAGATGGAGAAATTATTGCTTGGAAAAGCAGGGCCTCAAAGGGTGTTGGCGCACGGGACACGCAGAGTGTCTGTGAAAATGTTTTTGGAAAATTAAAAAGGGTTTAGCATGTTTTCAAAAGATGGTTGTTACAGTTGATATTTTGTGTGTTATATGCAGAAATGTTTGTGCGTTTTACATATTTTTGCATTTTAGCCTTTTATGAATTGTTCCTGCTGGTCCTGTGTGTGTGAGGATTTTAAGCCTGACAAATTAAGCAGGCTTGAATATTCTGTTTTGAGCTGCAGGTTCACAGTGCATAAAAGTACATGCAATAGTGTTGTGTGTCACTGCTTATTTACATGTGCTATTGTTTTGTCTATGCTTTTTGTGCTAGATATACAGCACGTATATCTGATGGCTTGACATGTGCGTTTTGTGTTTTTTTTATGCATGTTTTTGTTTCATGTTGCTGCTTTTGATACTAATACAGGTTTACCTGTGTTGTGAAGGGATATACATGACATGTGTATCCTGTACAACATTTGGGTAGATTTGCTCTGACACTAAATTTCACAGATAGAAAGACAACACTTCACCAGTGTATGTCAAATTTGACTATAAGTATTGAAGAAAAGTAAAAAGAAAACTGTGTCATCTAGTCACGATACTGTCCTCTTCCCTTAAAGGAACAGACAGCCCTAAAAATGATGTATCCTGATTGGGCGTAAGGATAAATTATAGATTTGTGACTCTTGTACATGGTGACTTAATTTCTATATTACATTAGTCAGTTTTGTTCTGCTTCCTAAGTAGTGTATGGCTTTGTACTATAAAGGAAACAAGGCTTCATTTTTACCTAGTCCCACTTCCCTTTTCCAAATTCCTTTCACTCGTTGGTGTATTGTTCAGGTTCACACTTCCAGAATGCAGTGATATACTAGGGACCCCCTTATTATGTATAATTCCCTTTTGTATGACCAGTCTGGTTTTTAAAAATTCTCTTTAGGCCTACTCTGATGTTTCCAGTCTGACTGTTAGGGTAGTGATGTACTGATTAACTGACTCAATACTATAGTTAGATAAGTTTTCCACCTCAATAGGAGACACCTTACAATTTTTTGAATATGACAAATTCAATGCCTATTCTAATTTGTTTTTTAGGTCCTTTTTTCTGCTGCTTTAATTTTTGATGGACCAGATGTATTTTAAATAATGGAAATACCAGGACTCCCTAGATCTTGTCTTTTGTTTCCACATTTTGATCATTAGCTTTTGTATTGCATAGTCCACCTGATGCACAATTATTAAAGGGAGGTATCTACATGTCCCTGATAATCTGTATGATGTAATTTCTCTTTTGAAATGTTTTAGATAAGGAATTTAGGAACACTTATATGTAATTATTGAGAGAAAAAAAATGTGTTTGCCCCATTAGACAATGCCACTATGTGCGAGGACATCCATTCAGATAGAATTCCCATGTCGCTATCTACCCTTAGATGGTAGAGGATATGCTCTCATATGGAAACCCAATTGAAAAGCCTAGAGGCACTGTTTTGCCTACTGCCTTTGTTTTTGTATTTGCCTTTGAGAATGACAGTCACAATAGTCCCATGACTATGGCCACCCTTTTAAAGATTGCAGGCCACTTGCTTGCAGTCCCTTGTTATACAATGAACTGTTTTGTACTTAAATTGAAGGAAATAACTGTTACATTTCCCTACGTCACTAGGTTCTGCGGGATCTTCCAGAGTCAAAGGAAGAATGATACCCTGCAGAACGCTAATTCTCATCAGTGTCAGCTACAGATGAGGGCTACATACCTTGGCCCTACAGCACCCAGACATCGATCGCCAGCGTGCCATCAGTGATATCTCCAACTATTGTACTTGCTTCATCAGATGGCTTTGAACAAAAAAACTCAGTAGAAAAGAGCGCCTGTTATGTGCTGGTTAACCTCTGACAGCGTGCAGTCCCTTGAGTCCATTGGCCTGTGTTTTTGGCCACACAACCCCTTTTCCTTTGCTCCAACGGAAGTTCGGTGCACCGAAGGATTTGAGATTGGCAAAAGGCACTACATTATGGTGCCCATGAAAGAGAAGCCCGAGCATCCTCTGACACTGAATAGAGAGTGTTGGAGCCTGAAAGTGCTGCTGAGAGTGACAGTCTGTTGCTCTTTCCCGATTAATAGTACTTGGGTCTGCATGAGATGATCTGTGCTCTTGATCAATGAAGAGCACACTAGCTGTAGTGCCTGCAGCACAGGAAATATTGGTGCACTGCCTTGAGACATTGAGACTTTTGAATGAGCTATGAGTGCTTGCCAGGAGGGCACTCCAACGGATACTGAGTAACATCATTTTCATGAAAGGCCTGAAAGAAGAGGCCCATGCGGAAGAAAACAACAGAAACAGGATTTGATGGACAATAGAAGCCTTCCAGGAGAGGCTTTGACGGACTCTGGGTATTTCCTGTGAGCTTGTATAGAATGGAGTTTGGAGACTGATTCTTGTTTTGCTGGGATTATTTTAAAGTACTATTCTATTTAGTAAAAGCAGAATAAAGTCAATTTTCTGTGGAAGAATATCCCCTTTTTCACCTCAGAGCGTTGATGAGGATCACCACTGTTTCACCTGAACATGTGATGGGATACTGAAATGCATAGGAGCCATAAAAATGTTAGTACATAATTTTAGGATTTGCTTTCTGCTTAGGGTTGTGAAAAATTATAATCATGTTTGTAATAGTGGTCATTATTTTCTTCTGCTATCTAGATTTTTTGTATTCCTGCTGATAGCTTACATATATCTGTTTTTATGAAATGAGTAGAATGCTCGCCTAAGCAAGGAATTAGGATTTGCCTGTGTAATGGCAAAAGCAGGGTCTGAGGTTCTTTAATTTTGACTCCATCTTATATTTGTCATCAATTTGTGTTGCCTTTACACAGACTGCTCTATTCATGAAGTATTTCTGCCCTTTGGACTGCAACATGTAGAAACCCCCCCTCTGTCGTTGCTTTGAAAGCAATCTTAGACACTAGCTGGCCTAACTGCATACAGACGGATCACTGACATAATATAGAATGACAAAATATAGACTTACCAAAATATAGTCACCAAAATATAGAATGCCAAAATATCGAATTCCTATCTACAAACAGGTAAGTACAAAAATATTGAATCCAAAATATAGTCTGTAAAAAATATAGTCAGTCAAAATATCGAATTTTTTTAAATGTCTTAAAAGTAATTTAAAATTAATGAAATAATAAATATAATTAACTAAAACATACTTAAAAATACTCAAATAACCTTAAAATTAAGATATAATTAATTTAAGTTATTAATAAAAAATTTACAATATTTTACCGTAGGATAGCAGGAGGGTAACATTTAATATTACCACTCCAGTGACTGAAACAGTAGGGAAAGCGTTGGATAGCGTAGGGGTAAAAAATACTATTCCCACTCCAGTGAGTGCAACAGTAGGGAAAGTGTTGGATAGCGTAAGGGTAAAAATTACTATTCCCACTCCAGAGAGTGCAACAGTAGGGAAAGCGTTGGATAGCGGGAGGGTAAAAAATACTATTCCCACTCCAGTGAGTGCAACAGTAGGGAAAGCGTTGGATAGCATAGGGGTAAAAAATACTATTCCCACTCCAGAGAATGCAACAGTAGGGAAGGCGTTGGATAGCATAGGGGTAAAAATTACTATTCCCACTCCAGAGCGTGCAACAGTAGGGAAAGCGTTGGATAGCGTAGGGGTAAGAATTACTATTCCCACTCCAGAGAGTGCAACAGTAGGGAAAGCGTTGGATATTGGAAGGGTATAAATTACTATTTCCACTCCAGAGAGTACAACAGTAGGGAAAGCATTGGATAGCGTAGGGGTAAAAATTACTATTCCCACTCCAGAGAGTGCAACAGTAGGGAAAGCGTTGGATTGCGCAGGGGTAAAAAATACTATTCCCACTCCAGAGAGTGCAACAGTAGGGAAAGCGTTGGATAGCGGGAGTGTGAAAATTACTATTCCCACTCCAGATAGTGCAACAGTAGGGAAAGCTTTGGATAGCGTAGGGGTAAAAATTACTATTCCCACTCCAGAGAGTGCAACAGTAGGGAAAGCGTTGGATAGCGTAGGGGTAAAAAATACTATTCCCACTCCAGAGAGTGCAACAGTAGGGAAAGCGTTGGATAGCGGGTGGGTGAAAATTACTATTCCCACTCCAGTGAGTTTAACAGTAGGGAAAGTAATGATTTAAGATATTATTAAAAATAAATTAAATATCAATACCAATAAAACATTAATTGAAATTAATAACCAATTTAATATTATGTAATAATTAATTAGAAATACAACTACATATTAGTTATTAAAAATTAATAACCTATTTATAATTATTCAACAACGAATTAATTTTAAATAACAAAAACTAATTAATAATAAAAATTAATACCAATTAAAAATTAACAGTAAATTAATTATCAATACACAAAAAGTATTTTTAATATGTAATTAATTACAATTACATTACTTCCCACCCTATTCCCCTATAAACCCACATCCCACTACAGAAAATACATCAATACAATTATCATAATTATCAAATATTTAATTAATACAAAATAATTACCAATTAATAAAAATTAATTGGCAATTAATAGAAATTAATTACCAATTAAAAATTAATTAACAATAAATTTAAAATCAATACGAATAAATGAAAACTTTATTACAATTAAATTGCTTCCCACCCTATTCCCCTATAAACCCACAACCCGCTACAGAAAATAAATTTTGAAAATTAACATAATTAACAATTAATCAATTAATACAAATTAATTGGCAATTAATAATTGGCAATTAATAAAAATTAATTACCTATTACAAAATAACAATAAATTCAAAATGAATACCAATAAATAAAGAAAAATATTTAATTAATTACAATTAAATTACTTCCCACCCTATTCCCCTATAAACCCACAACCCGCTACAGAATTAAATTACGCAAAAATTAAATAACATCAAATTCATTACTTAAAATACATTAAACATACATTACAAAAATTAATATACACTTTTCACACATATACTAACATACAAAACACTTTAAAAAAATTGATAATATTAAAAAATCGATATATTTAATGCCTATATTGTATATTTCGATATTTTGACTTCTATATTTTGAAAATCGATATTACTTACCTTAAATTCGATATTTTTAACCACTATATTGTGTCCATTCGATATTTTGTCCATTCTATATTTTTACTTCGATATTATGTCCATTCTATATTTTGGAATAGATATTATGACTGTTTACCCATACAGACATGTTCTGCCATTACTGATTGACTTATAAGTGCTGTAATTGATTGACTTATGGGTTGGGCAGAAACACGACGTAAGGGGGACCATTCTGGTTACATGATGTTTTTCTATTGGCTACTATTTTGCAGATCTTGTATGTCCATATTAGGTATTTTGTATGCTTGCAGAAGCTAGGACTGCCCCTTTCTTTGATGCTGAGTTTGTAATTCTGAACATATAAAAGGCCTCTGTGTTTTGTACTTTTTAGACTACCTCATTCAATTGCTAAGGCAGTTGGGTGACGTGGCCTCACTTATTAAATTTAATAAAGATGTCTTTTGATATTTCAGCTTCTGTGCCAAGTTCTTTTGTATTAGTGAGACCCCAGAGAATGAAGATTTCAGTTCTTCAGTGGGTTGCCAGAAACATTACTAGGTAGCCCAAGCGGAGGCATCACAGTTATCCAGAAGTTATCAAAGTGTACAATACTGGTTACAAGACATAAAGCTTTAGACAATGCTCCCAAAAAAAAGCAAGATAACAAGCACTGTGAACCCCTTCCTCAATTTTGCTCGTTAACACATGTTATTGTATTCATATATTCATCAGGCTTTATGTCTGATTTGTAGTTTGGCAGAAAGGACACTCTTGACCAAACCAAAGGTCCACACACCTCATTTTGAGTCAGGTGGGCCTTCAGTATGGCGAAGGTGGATACCACGCTGCTACGTTGTCGATATACACCTATGACGGCCCGACAGAGTAAGAGCTGTCGGAGGTTTGATCACTTGCCTGACCACCTTATTTAAAGGGGGCAGACAAACGGGCAGTTTTTACTGTCCGTCACCTCCAGGTAAAACCTAGCTGTGAGGGACAGTGAAAACCGTAAAATAGCCCTCACTCCATGGGATGAAACTTCCATGGTGAGGAGATCATTGTCTTTGTTTTATTTTTTAAAAGAAAATCACACTTTAGGATTTTAATTTAAAAAATAAAAAAAACATTTACTGGAACGTTTTGTTGGCCTTAAGACACTGAGCACATTACAAATGCTAACCAGTGCTAAAGTGCATGTGCTGCTCCCTTAAACATGGTAAAGTTTGTAACATTGGTGTGTACACAATTGCCATTTTTAGTTTACTGCTAAGTGTCTTGTAAGTGGTAAACCATAATCTGAATCCTACTAGGTGGCCTGCAGCACTGATTGTGCCATTTACACCAGTAGCTTTCAAACCTGTCTCAGGCCTGGCATTGCAGGACATGTATGTGCAGTGTACTATCTCTTCGAATTTGCACTTAAAACACCTTGCCAAACCTTATAAGCCCCTTTTGATACACCTAAATCACCCCTAAGTTATGCCCTAAATGAACCTAAGGGCAAGGTGCTGCGTAACTAAAAGGTAGGACATGTACTTTTAAGGTGTGCATGTCCTGGTAGTGACAAACAGCTACATTCACTGTGTACTGCTGTGAGGCCTGCTCTTCTCATGGGCTTACACTGGGAGTTCTCTTATACATCTTTAAGTGGTAATTCCTGTTCAGAGAGGAGCAGCTGTATTACATTGGTATGGTGAATCTGCTTTAATGGTAAAGTTGTATTTGGCATTACTATTTTAGAAATGCCACTTTTAGAAAGTGGACATTTCTCTGCTCCTAACTTTGCTTTGTGTGCCTGCAGCTTGTCTGCAATACCTTTGAGTATAAGTACCAGGGCTCTGTCACTGTCAAATTAGTACACTACTGGACCTGAAAAAGAACTCTGCTGGTGTAAAGGCTGTTGTGCTGAAAGGTTGCCATTCTACTGTGTCTAACTTTTCTAAGGAACTGCTTCCCTGGTTTGTTCAGCTGCCCTGCTGCTTGCTGACCTCTGGCCTGCATAAAAATCAGGAAATAACTCCCACAGTGACTCTCGGGTGAAACAACCTTAGATCGAGTTCATAGACTGCAATTCTTTTACAACGCGGTTGTTACCATTACCGCGGTGTTACAACGCGATGCCATTACTACGCAAGTCATTACATCGACTTGCAGTAGATGGCGCTCTAACATAAGGAATAGTATAATTTACTATTCCAACACCTTCCCTACTGTTATGTAGGCTGGAGTTGGAATAGTAAATTATACATTCCTAATGTTACGGCGCCATCTACTGCAAGTCAATGTAATGACTTGCATAGTAATGGAATCGCTTTGTAACAACGTGGTCATTGTAATGACCGCATTGTTAAATACCGCAGAGTAAAAGCATGCATTGGAACATGCTATATTCCTCTAAGTAGTTGTGAAGTAGTGTGGCTCACTGGTTAGAGGCGGCAGACCCGAGAGCAGAGGACGGCCCGGGACCAGGGTTCGATTCCCGACGCGGCAGGTTTCTGGACCAGGGTCAGCGGACTCGATAATTCTCTCGCCTCGGTGCCCACTCTGATCAGCGATCACACTCGGCAACTCTGGGCACTAGCTTGCCTCATCTTCACTAACGGCCCCACCAGACCGCCGGGGATGCCTGGTCTCACCCTGGAGATACCCATTAAGGGACCATCTCTCAGGGAAGCCAGGGAGGGTTTCGCAGCGGTCGAAGCGCGGAGGTACCCCTTCGGGAGTGATTCCAGCGCTATATAAGCACACAATTAATTAATTAAAACTAATTAGGGCTTGCTGGCTTGCCCCCTTTCTGAAGTCTCAGGGCCATCAAAGATTTCACTGATGCATCACTACAGTGGAACTCTGTCACTCGTGAGTCCGGTAGCAGTGCGCATTGACGTCTGGGCTGGGTGACAGCTACAACACAGAAAGAGCTGGGTGTGACAGGGGATGAATCTGCATTCATTTGCATATTGATAATCTTCTTGGGCAGGGAGTGGGAGAGGTGGGAGTGGGAGTAGTCATGCACACTTACATTTTAATAGGCTGTACCTTGCCCTCACACAAAAGGATGATTTATCTCCTATTGGTAGTCTGGAGCCAGGGCTGGGTTGAAAGTGGTCGATACACACTTCAGAGAGTTCCTCTGAAGTCACCCCCTACATCAAAGGAACTTTTGGGTATAAGTACCAGGGCTCTGACCCTATCAAATCAGTACACTACTGGACCTAAAAAAGAAATCTGCTAGAGTAATGGCTATTGTGGTGAAGGACTTCCACTCTGCTGTGCCCTGACTGTTCTAAGGAACTGCTTTCTTGCTTTATTGAGCTGCCCTGCTGCCAAATGGCCTCTGTCCTGCTTGATATTCAAAGACTAACCCCCAGAATGACTCCAAAGGTATGCTGGCTTACCCCCTGTTCTGAAATCTCATGGACATTAAAGATTTCACTGATGCACCACTATTATGGGACTCTGTTTCTTGTGAGTCTTATAGCAGTGCGCCCCGACCAGGAGCCATGAATGATCTCTCCTTGCTTTGTACTCCTTGACCGAGCGCCTGCTGAGCTCTCCCTATTTTCATCCAATTCAACGTGTGTGCACCAGGGCCACACTCACCGACGAGAGGTCACTGCTGGTTTGAAGGTTGCTCTCCTCACACCGCAACCGCGCTGCCATAGCAACCCCGTTCCTTTATACCACATGGCTACAGAGGCCGTGCTAATGCCGTAGGACAAAGTCCAGCATGACTGCAGTTGATTGCAAAGGTACAGTGCCAATGTGCTGGGCTCGCAAGGTCCTCTACGATCACTTAGCGCTGCATGCCGGCCCCATAGTCACTTGTGTATTTTTCAATTATCGTTACTGGTGCATTTTTCAATTAACATCACTTGTGCGTATTTCAATCATCGTCACTTGTGCATGTTTCAATCTTCATCACTTGTGGCGTAGTGAGCAGAAGAACGATGGATTTAACCCATATCTTTCGACTTGGGGTGAATGTATGATGTATTCAGCATTCCGTCCATCATTTGTTTATGATTACTTTTTGCCCTAAGTGGGATGGGTATGCCCAGACGTGGGTGCCTTGCTCACTTTGCCACTTGATTCAAGCTATCCTGGGTGAGGAAGGTTAATACCCAGAAACCGGTCCCAGGATTCTTGTTTCCGGTCCAGGGAGGACCTGGCTTGGCAGTTCGGGCTGGACTGTTCCCATGAGGCACAGGGTCAAGACTGTTTTGCATATGGCTGGGTCCAAACTGGGGTGGCATAGTGAGCAGAAGAACAATGGATTTAACCCATATCTTTCGACTGGGGGTGAATGTATGATTTATTCAGCATTCCGTCCATCATTTGTTTGCGTATCATCTTTTGGAATAAAGCTGTGTATCCACCTAAGTATTCTTAATGAGCCTATTGGTCTGAGGCTAGAAAGAGTGAGTGTTCATAATGGGTGCATTGGCTAGAGGCACCACATTCACCATTAGAACATTGGAATGTTGGGAGCTCCATTGAAGACAATGGAGTGCTCTCTGCTTCTGCGGGCCAGTAAAGGCCCGCAAAGCAACATTCTAATGTGTTACAAAGGCCACTCGGAGCTCCAGGGGATTTAAATCAACTTGAGCTGCGGGAAGCCTTTGTTTAATTGTTAGAACATTCTGTCATATAGTGGCAGATGGTTCTAATAACCTTATAGCCCTTCGTAGCAGGGTTATACCGGCTATTAAAGTCCTGTCCCTTGTTAAAGTCCTTCGCCTGGCTCGGGCCTTTAACACAGGAGCGGACCTTTAATAGCCTATATAAGGCTATTTAATAAAGCTATATTAATCTGTCTTTATAACACCCTTATGAGCAGGACCACACATTGTGCTTTGAGCAGCTACCCACTTGTGTGACTCCGAGCCCAATATGTACACTGGATAGATGTTCTTAGAGCTAGGTGAACTTTTAGATATGCCCACAAAATTATCCTTAGATGGTTTCATGTTATTGAGACACATTTTATACTTAAACCAGTGTTCTATTGGTAGCTCCTAAGACTGCTTTTTATGATGTGCACAATCGGGTAAAAAACACACATAGAAAATATGACAGACCACATTCAAAAGCATAATTTTTGAAAGTGTTCCTGGAGTTTAGCTACATTTAAAGAGAAAAAGTTACACTATTTTGTAGATTTTTAGTGTGCTCAAGATTACAAAATGTTCAGTACACAAGTTATATTATGAGCAAACTAGTTTGAGAAAGTACCCATATTTAATAAAATCTCATTTGTTCCAGAGATGTTTTAAGGCATGGGCAAAGTGGGATCTGGCCCAGGGCTCCAGCCTTTCAGGGAGCCCCCTGTTAGAGCCAGCTCTGGTATGCCCTGATGACGTTGCATAATTATTAAACAGGTTGTTTCAAAAACCGTTTTCCTTTTATTTTATTTTTAACAGACAAAAACCCTGACGATTTACTTTCAGGATCCAGGCTGCTCCCGCTACTGTAATTAAACGTGCTTAATGTTTTAAACTTGTAAACACGCTGTGTAGCTTATCACAGTGCCTGCTGCTACCATTGTTATTTTGCACTTGCTTTTAAAAATTCGTTGATTACAAACGTAAAATTTTTAACATACACTAGCCTATAAACTGTAGCTTTCACAGTTCGTGTTTACCTTCTGAATTGCGGTGCCCCCTGTTCCGCCGCGGCTTGTGCCGTTTGAGCGGAGGGGTCTACACCATCTTGGTAGCGTCGCTCTCCCCTGGAATTAGCAGGGTTAGCGCTCCAAGCTTCGAGCCCGTTAAACGGCCCCGCCCACTGGCCCTACTCAACACAGCACGCAGAGCGGACGCGCGCAGCGGTGCGCCGGCGGCGCGCCGAAGGCACGCCAAAGGCAAGCCCATCTGCGCCCGTCCGCTCCCGGCCGACTCCAGACGCTAGAGACCCTGATCGTGACTCCGTTTCCCGCCACGACTCCCCTCGCACACTGCAACGAGGAATGGGCATTATCAGGTATACAACTACTGAACTTCACAACCTTAACCCAGCCAAATCATTAGTTTCTAACTCCTACCTCCCCAGCTTTCAGCCCAACCCTGCCTCTATCAAACCACCTAAACCTCGTAAAACCATTTGTGCCCCAAAGACTCCACCTAACCTAGTCTGCCTCTATTGTAATGCAAGGTCATTGGCTAAACATGCACTACAAATTTGGGCACTCTTAGACTCTGTGAAACCAGACATATTGTTTGTCACAGAAACTTGGCTCCAGGAATCGTCCGCACCAGACATTGCCATAGCCCTTCCCCGGCCTATACAATACATAGACTCGACCGCCCTGGAAACAAAAAAGGGGGGGGGGGACGGCAATAATCCATAATGCGGCTATAAAAATCTATATAAACGACTCTCATCTCGAATACTGGGGAGAGCTGCTCATTGCCACTATAACCGTGAACAACAAAGAAGCATGGAAGGTAGCTCTTATTTACAGACCTCCCGGCTCCAAGACAAATTTCTCTGAGAAATTAGTAGTAGCAATAGCACCTTATGCTCTAACCACAGAGAATTTCATCCTCCTGGGAGATGTAAATTACCACCTTGAACTCACCACTGATCCCTGCACTATAGACTTAACCGCCAGTCTAGAAGCTTTACAACTTTGTCAACTCCCCACAGGTCCAACCCACATAGCTGGACACACTCTTGACCTTATTTGTACTAACTCCCCTAAGGTCACGATCACACAGAGTGATTTAGTCTTCTGGACGGACCATTTCATTATAGAATTCGCAATAAACGGATCTCAGATCCCGGCGATTCGCCCAAGTAAAATGAAAAAAAGCAGACCATGGAATAAAATTACCATGCCAGCCTTTAGCAAATCCTTCTCCCAATGCGCCAATCCTAGTTTAGCCGCCATAGAATTTGAATCAGCCATCACCATTGCGCTAGATGATATAGCACCTATGCGCACCTCCAAGCCTCCAAAAAATATCTCTCCATGGTTTACGCCAGAACTCAAGCAAATAAAACACTCCATTAGGCTGGCAGAGCGAAAATGGCGACAGACAAAAAGCGCCCAAGACAGGTACTCATATAAAGTGGCTCACAGACAGTATATGCAGGACATTGCTGAGGCCAAAAAAGTTTACCTGGGAAATAGGATCGCCCTAGCAGCTAACTCTCAACGAGAACTGTTCAATATTGTGAAGGAGTTCACTGCACCCCCAGGTACACAACAGGCACCCCCTGATTCCAAAAATTGGGTGGAATCCGTAGCCTCCTACTTTCATGAGAAAATAACTGAAATTCATAAACGGTTTCCTCAACAAATGACAGAGGATGAGGCCAGCACCCCTCCTATTGCAAGGCAAAACTCCCTCAGCATCCACACCAACACGCTGAAACTGTTCTCACTCCTGACCGAGAAAGATGCGAACCAAGCGCTGTTGAAAATGAAATCTGGAGCACCGGGTGACCCTGCCTCGCCACAAGTCATACACAAAATCTCCCCAGCTCTGATCCCCACCTTGACCAATATTTTCAACCAATCAATACAACATTGTGTTGTCCCTGACCATTGGAAGGAAGCAATAATTAGGCCCATTTTGAAGAAACCTAATGCTGACCCAGATCAATTTGTAAATTATAGGCCCATCTCCCTTTTATCACTCTTTGGGAAAGTCATGGAGACCCTAATCAACAAACAGCTTGTTGCCCACATGGAGTCAAATAAACTCCTCGACCCATCCCAATCCGGCTTCAGGGCATTCCATAGCACTGAAACGGCCCTGTTGGAGATTGTGGACAACATAAGGCTATCCCTGGACTCAAAAAAATCAGCCATTCTGATACTACTGGACCTATCTGCGGCCTTCGACACCATCTCGCATCGCATTCTGCTAGAGCGTCTTGCTGAGATTGGTGTCGAAGGAAGCGCTCTAAAATGGATATCAAGCTACCTTGGAAACAGACAATCAAGGGTCCAACTAGGCCACCACACCTCTATCTCCTGTAATAATGATAAAGGCGTCCCACAGGGATCTATTCTAAGCCCGACCCTTTTTAACATTTATGTTTCCCCCTTGGCCAAGATCATCAGAGAAAGCTGTTTTGGTACAATATCCTATGCTGACGGCACTCAAATCTTCGTCACCATCAGCCAAAACCATGATGACGTTAAAAATAGGTTCAAAAACTGTATGACCAATATACAGGAGTGGATGACCAGAAATTACTTGATGATGAACGCAGGGAAGACCGAAGTTATGCTCTTTGGCAAAGCTGACCAGATCTGGTCATCGGACTGGTGGCCTGACTCTCTTGGTGCCTGCCCCACCCCTAAACCATACGTCAGGAACCTGGGAGTAATCCTAGACAACAAGCTTACCATGTCTGAACATATAAAAAAAACAGTGGGAAGTAGCTATGACCAGATACGTAGCCTGAAGAAGATCTTTAAATGGATCCCACTCTCAGCACTCATGCCCCTAGTCCAGGGACTGGTTATAAACAGGATGGACTATGGGAACCCCCTGTTCTCGGCCATCAACCAAACGCTACTTAACCGATTACAGGTCCTTCAAAATACAGCTGCGAGGCTGGTATTAGATCTACCTCCCCGCACCCCTTCAGCAGCATGTCTCAGATCACTGCACTGGCTCCCTGTAAAAAAACGTATAAAGTTCAAGCTCTGCTGCCTAGTCCATAAGGCAGTAAATGGACATGGACCTGCTTATCTGGAACGGAAACTCAAGGCTCATATCCCTAACAGGACCCTACGCTCCTCCAGTAAAGCCTTTCTCTTCGTTCCCAGAGTTCGAACTGTCAGAAACGGGGACAGAGCCTTCAGCAAAACCGCCCCAGAGGCATGGAATTCTCTCCCCATCCCACTAAGAGAAGAGCCAGATCATGCCAAATTTCGAAAACTACTAAAAACCTGCCTTTTTAATCCCTAGCTAACTGAGCCCTCGACCCCCTGAATCTTCTGAATTTTAAGGATCCTTGTCTGCTCCCAGCGCTCTGAGACCTTCGGGTGATTTACGCGCTATACAAGTGAAAAAAATAGAAATAGAAATAGAAATAATATGGTTGATGCGTGAGAGTCTATTATGGATATTTTGCTTAGAAATGTGTTTATGTTTCATGTAACATCCTTATAAAAGTTTATTTTAGATGAAAACAAGACCTCACATATGAGAAAAGGGAGGGTTGTCTGAGAGATTATTTGCAGTAATTCTAGCGAGTTGCTGCTGTGTTACAATATTAAAAACACATGCCACTTTCTCTGAATATTAGATGTAAACACATTTGAAATTGGGAAGAGTGTGCCTGTGGATTGTCAGTGACCTGGACAAAGCGGGCATGAAAGAGCTCAAATTGGATCATAAATTCAAAGCTGTATGGAACAGATGCCCTCAAAATGCATTTGGCCCAGGGCCCCCAAAATCCTTAAGATGGCCTTTTCTGGTATGCAGAATAAAAATGGGTTCTATGTTCTTAGCTGGCTGTGATTCATTACAAAGCAATACAAAAGGGGATGATGGACGGAGCGTTTGAGCAAATCAAACACTCCCCCCCAGTCAACTGATCTGGGTTTAATCCATCACCATTCTTTAGCTAACTCAGCCACCACAGTTTAGACATGGCAATATGCAAATCAGTCTGACCCTGTGCCTCATGGGAACACTCCAGCCCGAACTGCCAAGCCATGTCTTCCCTGGACCGGAAACAAGCATCCTGGGACCTGTTTCGGATTCATAATCCGCATCAGTCAGGCTATCTTGAATCCAGTGGCCAAGTGAGCAAGGGACTCACGTCCGAGCATACCCTGCCAACTTGGCCCAGATCTCTGTACTGGGGTGAATGTATGACATTGTTCTGCATTCTGTCCATCAATTGTTGTTTTTGTGATTCATTACATCCCACTCCTCAAAACAGTAGTAGGTTTGACATGCAAGAAAATACTTTTGTCCACAGCCTGAAGCAGAAGAATGGGGTCATGAACATATTGTAATCAGTCTATATACGTTGCATGCACAGTGCTATCCTGTAGCTGTTTCTCTTTCTAGTCTACACTGCTGTTAAGAACAGTGGTAAAATGCATTCCTCCAAATGGAGGGATGTAATTATTTCCACTCAAACAATACCATTGACATACTCATTCTGCCATTTTCTCACATCCTACCTGTAAAGCCCTGATTCAGAGTTGGCTAGAATACAGGTGGTATTTACTGCAAACAGTAACTACCTTTTGTCAGACCTGGCATCTTTTGGCTTAGTCTCCCCTGACGTTTTGGCTACTGACCTTCCGTTTTGATCTTGTTTTGCTGACTTAGGACTTTGAGAGCTTTAGCGCTGCCATGCAGTCCCAAATTGCTGGGCTTGTCATATACATACTGTTGATTTGTGTATACTGATTGGCTGATTTGAGGTGTCTGTAAGTCTCTTGTCCAGTGGTAAGACATATACCTAGGGCATGTAACTCAAATGCTAGTCCATGGGCCTGCAGCACTGGATGTGTCACAGAGGTAGCTCTTCAAATCTACCACAGGCTTGCCATGGCATGGCTTGAGTGTGTAGGTTACTGTTACTCAGCTTGGCATTTTGAGAGCTACTTCCCAAAGTTAGGCATGTCTCTCGCTACAGCTGAGTACTCCCTGGAGGCAAGGTGCGTTGTAGGAAAGAGGTAGTACATGTGCACGTGTGCGCTACATGCCCTTGTAGTGAATAACACTCGAGGGTGTTTTCAGTACTGTGAGGCTTGCTTATTGCATTGATTATCATAGGGGATCTGTGGAAAGGCTATTGAGCTGAACTTCCTTCATGCACAAGAGCAGCAGTATGCTGTTAGTAATGGCAAATCCTCTGTGGTAGTGGGAGTGGATTTGACATTACTAATGTGGAAATGCCCTTTTGAAAAAGTGAGCTTTTTAACACTTGTGGCTCCCAGTGTGCCTGTCAGTCTGTCCCCAATCCACATCTGAGTGCTGGGGGGACAGCTACATCTGTGCATTCCTGACAGATGGCCATACACTAGGGACACTCAAGGAGACTGCAGACCCCTGACTCTGAGGGGCCTTCCTGGAATGAATAAGAGGGGGTCATGGCCCCATTAAAGATATCGATCAAGCCTCCCAGGGTAGGATGGCAGACAGGACTAAATGTAGAGGGTGATTGTGCATTTCAAATGTAGCCTTTTAAACCGATCTCATCTTCAAAGGCCATTGTGGGTAAAACTGCCTGGGGCTCTGTCCTCAGGAGTTGAGATACACTTTTGGCATTGGAACCATTCTACGCTGGTTCGATGCTGGGACATCTACAAGAGAAACCATTGGGGCAGGATGGACTGCAATGGGATCATCGGTAGACTTGTGGTGGTCTGGGGCTTGTGCTCAAGGAATGGGACTATCACTTGGTGGATTTTTGCCTGGATGTTGTTGACCTGCATTCAATCACATCCTGTCAAAACCCTGGGTCCTAAGCTCTCTCTTAGGGCCAGATGGCTGGCCTCCTGTGCATGGAATCTCAAGGACAGAAAGGATCTTCCCTTTTCCACAAGATCATAAGGACTGCGTAGGGTAGGGTGGGGTCGAAGTTATTGTTGGTTGGGACAAGGACTATCCTGAAGTGTGCAGTAATCACACTTTGCAGAGGAGTGCGCTCATAAAGATCAGTGGCCCACCTGGGGTGGCATAACATTAGGAGTTCAAGAAGTGCTGGGGAAGTTTGCTGAGTTTGAGGGACTTGAGCTTGTAACTGAAAACCTGTGCTAGATCGCACTTCGTAGAGTGTGGTGTCTAAAGGGTTTTTGGGAAAGTTTGCTGAGCCCGCGAGACCCAAGCGGGAAGCCTGGACTGTCTCCAACCTCCAGATTGGGAGGATGACAGTACCTGACATCACAGGTTCAGTGTGAGGTCGCCGGCTCCCTCTACTTGGACCCACGCCACAATGTACTCTGTTGTTGGTGACATCGGGACTGGACCGAGGGGTCTCATTGTGCATTGTGTGCAGCCACGGCCGGCTGCAAAGAGCAAATGTGGCTCACAGGGGTATAACATTTCTCTAACTTGGAAGCACACCAGCTTCCAGTGCCATAGTCTTTCGCCTGTGGGGGAGGGATAGTGATCCCGCATTTATAAAGGTGCTGCTGGGTGCCCTTGGCAGCCTAATCTGGATGGACAAAATCTAGAATGTTTCCTACTGCTTCAGGGGGTCCCAACCACCTAATCAAATTGTCTCCAGCGGGTGCAACGGGTATCGTTGGCTAGTGTAGTGTTTGAGTGGCTTTGGGGCTCAGTCACAAGGTATAGTCAAAACCTATGATTTCTTTATCATTACATGCTGTAAGGGGTATGTGATATTTGGGAATGTTCTGTTTGATTCTAATTTGATAGCGGGATAGCTCTGGAACAAGCCTGTATGTATGTTCTGTCACTTTGATGTGGGATGGATAGCAAGGAGACCTTGAGAAATATGTACATGGGCTTATGTCGCTTTTAAGGCTTATGGGCTAATGGAGCATGTGAATTCCTATGGCAGGTACATATATGTTCATGCCATTCTGCTGCTAATGGGAGAGTTTGACAATTGCATATAACTGTAAATCATAATATGCAGTGTGTATGTATTTTTTATTTTAATGTGTGTGAATACAAAGAGCCGAGTTTTATACATACGGTGTGGAGTCTTTATGTAGTGTACCTCAGTGTGTTGAGAGGGCAGTGCTGTGCCAATACTTAACACTTTGACCAGAAGGATAAGCCTGACTGCTCTGTGCCAAGCTACCAAAGGGGGAGCACAGGTTATCTGACAAATGTACCGTACTCATCCTATCTAGGATGGTGGATTCTGTCTTGCTTCAGTGCATCCCAGCCAGCTAGAAACTGCTAGGTCAAACACCTTTCATGCAATGTAAGATATATTTTGAGTGCAGTATATATCTCTTATCCCGATCTTTCCATTGGGATATGAGGCATAACTTGCAGAATCAGTATCTTACATTCTAAATACTGCATGTTGTAGCCCTTTTCTAGTCCTTTTCACCGGGAAATTTCCACAGGCTTGTTATACCAAAATATGGCAGGGGTAATTTGTGGCAGTAGGATGTTTACTGTAGAGAATGAGTTACTTACCTTCGGTAACACATTATCTGGTAGAGAAAATATCTAGCTGCAGATTCCTTAACTTTGAATTTCCCGGGAGTCAGACTGGATTCAGAAACTTTTGCATGACCAGCACTCCTGCATGTCGTCAGTTGCCTTAGTTCAGTTCCGCGCGTCAGCATCATTGGCACCGGAACTGACATCGCAGTTACCTTAATAGGCGTCATCCAGGTGCCCAGCCATCAGTTACTTTTCACGACTTTCCACGCCCGGAGTGCAGAGCCATGAATTGAACAGGCCAGTATGTGTCCAAACTAGGACCCTGAAAGGGGAACAACCCTAGCCCTAGAAATGTGTCTGCAGAGTGGGGAGGCATGGGAGGGTTATTAAGGAATCTGCAGCTAGATATTTTCTCTACCAAATAATACATTACCGAAGGTAAGCAACTTGTTCATCTGCAGATTCCTTACATTTGAATAGATAGCCAAACCATACCATCCTGGTGGTGGGTTGTGGACAAAATGACTATAATAAGAAGTCCTGCAGGACTGAACGGCGATAATGCGCATCCCTGCAGGCCTGACTGTCAAAGCAGTAGTGTCAAACGTTGCTGCCTGGCAGCTGTCAAAGACTGGAACCCCACAAGCTAATGCCAAGGTCACGGTTTTTCCCCTGGGAGTATGGACTTGTAAGTTCTCGGGAGGCTGATTTTTAGCCAGAGCATAGCAAACCTTGATACAGAGAATGACCCAGCGCAAAAGTGTCCGTTACAGACCTGCCTGACCTTTTTTAGCTCCTAAATAGCCCACGAAAAGTTGTCATCCACCCAGAACTCTTTTGTGCAGTCAAGGTAGATCAGCAATGCTCTTTTTGGGTCAAAACGGTGTAGTTGCTCCTCCTCAATGGAGGGATGTAGAGGACCATAAAAGGTGGACAGGGTGGCAGATTTTCCCAAATGGAATGGGGTCCCCACTTTAGGTAGGAGAGGCATGAGTGTGAAGCACCACCTTATTGTGGAATACCATAAGATAGGGAGGCTTGGATGATAAAGTGCGCAGCTCACTCACCATCCAGGCAGATGATATTAACACTAGAAAAGCCGTCCTACTAAGAAAGAAGCTGGAGGAGATAATGTATAAAGGATCAAAGGGAGCACAAATGAGGTAAGTGAGAACCTGGTTCAGATGCGACTGAGGCATGATGAAGGGGAAAGGGAGAAACATATGTACAAACCCTTTCAGAAACGTATTTACAAACGGGGACTTAAATGAAGAGGGTTGGTCAGGCAGCCGCAGGAAAGCGGGCAGAGCACAGAGATAACCCTTACAGAGATAACCCTTAAAAGTGCCCAACATGAAGAGACGAATATCAGAAAGAGAGGCAGAAAGAGGGTAAATTTACTTTTTTGTACAATATTTTCACATTTTGCCAACGACTGGCGTATACCGTTTTGGTGGAGGGACGCCTGGCCACCAAGATAACTTTGCAGACTTTGGTAGGAAGGTCAAAAGCAACAACCTGTTACCACTTAATCTCTATCCAGGGAGGCAGAGAATTGACAGGTTCTGGTGGAGGACCCTCTCCCTCTGCTGCGACAGAAGGTCCTCCCAAAGGGCCAGCATGATTGAAGGATCAATGCTGATTTGAAGAAGCTCTGGATACCAGACTCTCCGTGCCCAGTCCAAAGCCACAAGAATGACTTGGGCCCTGTGATTCTTGATCTACTGTAGAATTCTGGGTAGAAACAGTTTGGGCAGAAGGGAGAAAAGAGGCCTATGCTCCACTCACAACAAAAACATCTCCGAGCGATAGCCGCGTAGGAAACTCCAACGCGCAATACTGATGACATTGCAAATTCTCTTTGGAGGCAAACAGATCTAACCAAAGCTCTCCCCACAGCTGAAAGAGCCCTTGTCCCACCTCTGAATGGAGACACCACTTGTGATACGCTAGGCATCAATGGCTGAGTGTGTCTGCCCTGGCGTCTGCTAGGTGTTCGACCACCAGCATTATGCCCTGCTGTTCCAGCCATGTTATGTTATGTTATGTTATTTTTGATTTGTAGAGCGCTTAATACCAACAGGTCTCTAAGTGTTGTAATAAGGTTAGCTATAGGTCCGGAAGTGAGTGAGTGTTAGCCTCTGAGTGGTATGTATTATGCCCAGGCTTCTGTGAAGAGAGTAGACTTCAGTTTCTTCCTGAATGGAAGGAGGGATTTCTCGCACTGGAGGGGGCCTGGCAGCCTATTCCATAGTTGTGAGATGAGGACAGAAAAGGCCCGCCCACCTTTAGTTGTGTAGTTAAACCGTGGACATGTTAGTAGGCCCTCTGTGATAGACCTAAGGGTGCGGCTGGGGACATATTTATCCAGGCGTTCTTTAATGTAACTTGGTGCTTGACCATACAGGGCCTTGTGGGTGTGGCAAAGGCCCTTGAATCTAGCCCTCTGTTTAATAGGAAGCCAGTGCAGTTTTTGCAGTAGCGGTGTTGCTCGTGTGTGTCTGGGGAGCTTAGAGATTAGCCTGGCAGCATCATGCATCATTTATCACCACCTGGACTCTGTCAAGGAGCTTGTCCGGTAGTTGCATATAAAGTGAGTTACTGTAATCAAGTCGTGACAAGATCAAGGCTGCCACCACCGTCCACATGGTGGAGAAAGAGAGGTTGGGTGATAATTTTCTCAACTGCCTAAGAAGGCCTACACAGATCCGGAACACAGTGGATACTTGGTTGGCCAAAATTGAGTGGTCCATGGGTTACTGTCCATAGTAATGGCCAATGCCTCTGTTTTGTCGGGGTTGACCTTAAGTGAGTTGGCTGTCATCCAGTTTAGCACACATTTCAGTATGTCTTGTACCCGTGTCTGGGCTTGTGAGGTGTTATCGATTTGTAGGATAATTTGTGTGTTGTCCGCCTAGTTAAACACCTGGCAGTCCATCAGGGCCAGATCCCTCACTAGTCGTCTGAGATATATGTTGAACAACAGTGGGGACAGTGCAGACCCTTGCAGGACTCCACAGGTTATAGACCCCCTATTGGACACACAATCACCCATCTGAATTTGTAGGGTGCGATTTCTCAGGAAGGAGGTGATCCACTGGAGAATCGTCCCCCCAATGCCAATATCCTGTATTCTTTCCAGGAGTTGGCAGTGGTTGACCGTGTTGAGTGCCGCAGACAGTTCAAGGAGGACCAGAGCGCATGGCTTTTTGCTATCTGCTGGGGTCCTGATTTCATCCAGTACTGACAGCATCACCAGCTAGGTACTGTGATGGGCTCTAAAGCCTGCCTGTATGTCCCTGAGTAGTTGGTGTTCTTCTATAAACATCAATAAAGGTTTAAGGATCTGTTGTTCCATGATTTTAGCCAGAAAAGGAAGTTGGGAGATGGGCCTGTAGTTTTTCATGTTGGAGGTGTCTGCCCCTATCTTTTTGAGAAGGGGGATAACTCTAGCATCCTTGAGATTTCTGGGGACCTTCCCTGTTTCTAGCTAGAGGTTAATCAGGGAGAGGACATCACCCTCAATCGCTGGAAGGGCTAGTTTGAAAATCCTGGGAGGACATGGATCTGGGGGGTGAGCCTGATTTTATTCTAGTCGCAATATGAAGCTTTTGTAAGGAGGTAATCAATTCTACCCTGTCTTTATGTGGTTCTGTCCTTTCCCAGACAAGCTGGTTAAAACGGGAATTGTCTATGTCTGCTAAGATGTCTTGTACTGTATCTAAAAAGAAGGACAAGAAATTATTACAGTGTTCTTGGCTGGTGGGTGTTTCTTGCATCTGCCTTTGGCTCAGCTCTTTCAGGAATTTGAATGTTTCTTTTTGCTTATTGTCGGCCTCCAAAATCCTGTGTTCATAGAATTCGGATTTTCTACTGAGAACAGCTTTTTTTGTAGATGATAAGTCTTGCCCTATACTCTGTGAGTGCCTGTGGCTCATAGGCTTTGCAACACTGTCTTTTGTAGTGATGAAGGGTTCGTTTCATTCCCCCTAGCTCTTCCGTGAACCAGGGGGCATCCTTCCCCTTGTTTCAAACCCTTCTTTTACAGGCTGGCACTAGCCTGTTAATGGCTGTTACCAGTTGGATGGAGACTGATTTACTCTTCTCTTCAAGATGTCACAGGGTCTCTTGACAAAAGGTCCACAACACCACCCCGCCCTGCTTGTTGCAGTACCTCATGGTGATAGTGTTGTCTGTGAACACTTGAACTAACTTGCCTTTGGCAGAGGGGAAATGCTTTCAATGCTAGTAGCAACACCCGGAGCTCCAGCAGGTTGATATTGAGTCAAGATTTTGCCGGAGACCAGAGTGCTCTGACATCCACCTCTCCCAGATGGCCGCCCCATTCTAGGAGAGAAGCATCTGTCACTACCGTCCGGTCTGGTTGGGGAAGGGAGAGGAGACTGCCTTTGATTCAATTGCAATTTGGAAGCCTCCACTGAAGGTCTTTTGCAATTCACTCTGAGATCAGGATGAAGTCAGAGAAATTCCACTGATGCTGTACCCACTGAAAGTTCATGTCCCATTGCAGAACCCACATCTGGCAGGATTTACCAACAGGATGCAGGAGGCCATGAGGCCCAGCAGCCTCATAGTCATTCTCACTGACATATAGGATAGTGGCTGACACATCGGTATCATAACCTGAATATGCTGGTCTCACTGCTCTGGAAGATAGGTCCGAAACTGCACTGTGTCCTGAAAAGCCCTGATAAAAGGTGCATCTGTAAAGGACCAAGGTGTGACTTCATTACATTTATAGAGACCCCCAGCGAATGCAGGAGGTCCGCCATGGACTGGAGGTGGAAAACAACAGTCTGGGTTGAGGACACCTTCAACAGCCAGTCGTCAAGGTCAGGAAAGACTAAAACCCCTAACATATGCAGATGATCTGCAACCCCCACCATCACCATGGTGAATACCTGAGGAGCGCTGATAAGGCTAACAGGTAGCACAGTGAACCCAAAGTGCTCATGGCCTACCTTGAAACATAGGTAACACCTGTGAGCAGGCAGAATGGGGATGTGAAAATCCGCATCCTGCAAGTCCATTGCTACCAGCCAGTCTCCTTGGTTTAAGGGAGACAAGACCCGAGTGAAAGTAAGCATATTGAACTTCTCCTTTTTGAGGAAGAGATTGAAAGTTCAGAGGTCTAGAATAGGATGAAGACACTAGTTCTTCTTGGGTATCAGAAATTAGTGGGAATAACGAACACTGCCTTCTTCTGATATCAAAACCCTTGCAATAGCCCTCTTGACCAGGAGAGATGTAACTTCACCTTGCAGAAAGATCAGACGATCCTCGCCTGCAGTCCTTGAGATGGCGGTAAAGGGGGGAAAGATTGGAAAGAGAGGGAGTAATCCCTCCGAACGATCTGCAAAACCCATTTGTCCAATGTTATTCACTGCCAGTGTAGGAGATGATGTTGGATTTGGTTCACTGATAGACTATAGATGCCCAAAATATCCCCATACACAAATATCAACTCATAAATATCGGTCTCAAAAATATTGTCATCCTATATTTATAATGGAAAATATAAAAATATCGAGGAAAAAACATTGATGTACAAAATATCAAATTTTTTATATATGTAAAAAAAATGTTAAATATATTAAATAATAAAATTTACTTTATTTGGATTTAATATACATTTTAACAACTATAAGAAATACATGTAATTAAAAAAATTCAACATACATATATAAAATGTAATATATGTATATATTTACTTTAAAACAAATAATAAACTATACATTTTTCTTTATTTTAAAATTGTATAAATATATAAAAAATGAGAAATAAATAAATAAATATGTATATATATATATATATATATATATATATATATATATATATATATATATATATATATATATATATATATATATATACACCTATAACATAAAATGTAATAAAAAAACAATGTATTATAAATTAAAACATTAATTGTGTTGGATAGCGGAGGGACAAAAATGCTATTCCCACTCCAGTGAGTGCAACCATAGGGAAAGTTCTGTATAGCTGAGGGGTTAAAATTACAATTCCCATTCCAGTGAGTGCAACAGGAGGGAAAATGTTTGATATGCTTGGGGTAAAAATTACTATTCCCACCCCAGTGAGTGCGACAGTAGGGAAATTGTTGGATAGCGCTGAAATAAAACTTACCATTCCCAATCCTGTAAGTGCAACAGTAGGTAAAGGGTTGGATAGCGGAGGGGTAAAACTTACTATTCCCACCCCAGTCAGTGCAACAGTAGGGAAAATGTTGGATAGCGGAGGGGTTAAAATGACTATTCCCACTCCAGTGAGTGCAACAGGAGGGAAAGTGTTGGATAGCGGAGGGGTAAAAATTACTATATCCACTCCAGTGAGTGCAACAGTAGGGAAAGTGTTGGATAGCAGAGAGGTAGACATTAATATTCTCAATGGAGTCAGTTCAAAATTAAAAACAAACAAATATCAACTACAACAGTAAAGATTTCAAAAAAGAAAAAAAGAAAACATATAAAAATATAAAAACATATTATAATGTTAAAAAGATCTAACAAATCCCTAGGAAGATTAAAAAAAATGTAAAATAATTTACAAACAAATAAAAAATGTTAATAGGAATTATTTATAATCAAAACATTCATTATTACATAAATGTCATCCTCTTTTTTTCCTACCCTATAACACCACACAATTCACAACACACATCGAATTTCTTTTACATGTACATGATTAATTATCAATTAAAATATATAATTAATTAAAAAACAAATTAACACAGATAAAAATTCATTGACTTCCCAAACATTACCCCATATTACCAAAACCCACACAGAATGAAACTTAACAATTGCATAAATATTTATGAATTGATGAATTATTATTAATGATCAACTAATTATTAAATAATCAAACATAAATACCTTGCCACCCTCTACCACAGTAAATACCACAACCCACACCTAAAAAACATCACAATTTCCATAACTAATTTAACATTCATAAATTAATATCAATTAACTTATTAATTAATAAAAAAGATATTACTTCCCACCCTTTACCACAATAAACTTCAATTCAATTCAATTCAGTTAATTTATATAGCGCGCTACATACCCAGAGGGTCTCAAGGCGCTTGGAGAGGGGTGGGGGATTACAGGTCGAAAATCCATGTTTTAAGTTGCTTTCTGAATGCTAGGTGGTTCTGAGTGAGGCGAAGGTGAATGGGAAGTGAGTTCCAGGTTTTAGCCGCCAGGTAGGAGAAGGATCTTCCTCCCATGGTGGTTTTGTTGATGCGAGGTACAGCAGCAAGGGCTTGGTTGGAAGAGCGAAGCTGGCGGGGGTGGGGTGTAGAAAGAAAGTCGTGTGTTGAGGCATTCGGGACCAAGTTCGTAGAGTGCTTTGTGTGCGTGGGTTAGGAGGCGGAATGTTATCCTCTTATTGACGGGGAGCCAGTGGAGGTCTTTCAGGTGACCAGAAATGTGGTCTTTACGCGGGATGTCTAGTATGAGTCTGGCTGATGCGTTCTGGATGCGTTGGAGTTTTTTCTGAAGTTTTGCGGCGGTACCGGCGTATAGGGTGTTTCCGTAGTCCAGTCGGCTTGTAACCAGTGCGTGGGTGACTGTTTTCCTAGATTCGGTGGGGATCCAGCGGAATGTTTTTTTGAGCATGCGAAGAATGTTGAAGCAAGATGATGAAACGGCGTTGACTTGTCTGGTCATTGAAAGTGAGGAGTCCAGGATGACGCCAAGGTTCCGTGCGTGGTCCGTCGGGAAGGGTGCTTTTCCAAGGGCCTCTGGCCACCAAGAGTCGTCCCAGGCGGAGGGGGAGGTACCCAAGATCAGGACTTCTGTTTTGTCTGAATTCAGTTTCAGACGGCTGTGCTTCATCCACTTGGCTACTTCTTTCATCCCTTCATGTAGGTTGGTTTTGGCGGTGTTAGGGTCTTTGGTGAGTGAGAGGATCAGTTGAGTGTCATCCGCGTAGGAGATGATGTTGAGGTTGTGTTGGCGTGCGATGGCCGCGAGGGGGCTCATGTATACGTTGAAGAGGGTGGGGCTGAGAGATGATCCTTGTGGTACGCCGCAAATGACTTCAGTGGCCTCTGACTTGAATGGTGGGAGGCGGACTCTCTGGGTTCTTCCGGCAAGGAACGAGGTGATCCATTCCAGTGCTTTTCCTTGGATTCCGATGTTTCTGAGGCGTTGTAACAGGGTGCTATGACAGACTGTGTCGAAGGCTGCAGAGAGGTCGAGGAGGATGAGGGCGACTGTGTCTCCATTGTCCAGTAAGGTTCGAATGTAGTCTGTTGCTGCGATGAGTGCGGTCTCAGTGCTGTGTTTGGCTTGGAAGCCGGACTGTGAGGGGTCGAGGGATTTGTTGGTTTCGAGGAAAGCGGCGAGCTGGTTGTTGACAGCTTTCTCGATGACTGGGTCGGTAGTTTTTGAGTTTGGTGGGGTCAGTTGTGGGTTTTTTCAGAAGGGCGCTGAGTTCGGCGTGTTTCCAGCTTTCCGGGAAGGTGGCGGAGTTGAGGGAGCAGTTGATGACGTCTCGAAGGTGTGGTGCTATGATGGAGTCTGCTTTGTTGAAGATGTGGTGAGGGCATGGGTCTGTTGGGGATCCTGAGTGGATGGAGTTCATCAGGCGGATGGTGTCCTCAGTGGAGATTGGGTTCCAGTCATTAAGGATGTTCAGGGGGGGTGAAGGTGCGGCAGCAGGTTGGGTGGGTTGGTCTCCGGGTTGGTTGTCGAAGCTGTTGTGGATGTCTGCGATTTTGTCGTGGAAGAAAGAGGCTAGGGAGTCGCAAAGGGTTTGCGAGGGAGTGATGTCGTTGGAGTTGGCGGTAGGGTTGGTAAACTCTTTGACGATGTTGAATAGTTCCTTGCTGTTGTGGGCGTTGTTGTTTAGTCGTTCTTTGAATGCGGCTTTCTTGGCGGTCCGGATCAGTTGGTGGTGTATGCGGGTGGCGTTTTTGAAGGCGTCCTTGGTGCTGGTGTTTGGGTCTTTTTTCCAGGCCTTCTAAAGGGAGCGACAGAGTTTCTTGGATTTCTTAAGATCATCGTTGAACCAGGGTGCGTTTTTGCTGCCTAGTTTGATTTGGCGTTTTTTCAGAGGTGCTAGGTGATCGACGCTGTTGGTTAGCCATTGAGTGAGGTTAATAACTGCTTGGTTGGCGTTCGATGAGTGGGCAGGGGGGTTTTGAAGAAGCGATGAGGAGATCTGGTCGATGGTGATTTTGTTCCAGTTTCTTCGCAGAGTAGGTTGAGGATGGTTGTGTGTTGTGGTCTTTTTGAAGACAAAGTGAACGCAGCTGTGGTCCGTCCAATGGAGAACTGTGGTGTGACTGAAGGAGATATGTTTGCTGGAGGTGAAGATAGGGTCGAGTGTGTGACCTGCGTGGTGGGTGGGGGTATTAACAAGTTGTTTGAGTCCGAGGTTGGCGAGATTGTCCAGGAGGGTGGTGGTGTTGCTGTCGATGCTCTTTTCCAGGTGGAAATTGAGGTCTCCCAATAGAATGTAGTCTTCGGAGGGGAGGGCGTGTGGGGTGATGAAGTCAGTGATGTCTTCACTGAATTGTGTACGGGGTCCTGGTGGCCTGTAGAGGAGGGTGCCTCTGAGTGTGGTGTTGGGGTCGATGTGGATTTGGAAGTGGAGGTGTTCGGCGCTAGGGAGGTTGACGTCTGAGCTGGTAGAGATGCGGATGGAATTCTTATGGACGATAGCAATGCCTCCTCCTGTTTGGATGATGCGGTCCTTGCGAATGATTTTGTAGCCTTACGGGATGGCGATGGTGATGTCTGGGGCTGAGGAGGCGTTCATCCATGTTTCTGTTAGGAAGGCGACGTCCGGAGAGATGGTATCTAGTACATTCCAGAGGTCGATGGCGTGTTTGTGGACTGAGCGGGTGATGAGCAGGATGCATTTTAGGTGGTTGGTGTCAGATCTCTGTTTGGTGTTCCTGGGTGAGGAGATGGACTTGGTGCCGTCATACTTGCAGGAGTTGCATGTGAAGGGTCCATGGGTGTGTCCAGGAGCGGCTTGGGCGCAGTTGGGGAGTCGACCGGGGTTTAGGGCTAAAAGGGTGGAGGCGTCGTATGTAATGCGGGTGGGGTGGGTGCGTCAGGGGGCCAGGGGGTCTGGTGCTGGTCGCGGTCCAGGCACGGACGGGCGAAGACGGGCTTACCTTTGGCGCACCTTCGGCGCGGCTGTAGCGCGTGGGCGCTGCGCGTTGGTGCATCTGTCTTAAATGGATAGTGGAGGGGCGGAGCGTGGGAGGGTCAGGTGGGAGGCGGTCTCAGGGAGGCGGGCCAGGGGAAAACACAACAACAAAATGATGGGAGGGATTGGAAACGAAACTCAGCACAATGCCCGCAATGAATGCACAAAACAGTGAGAGCGCTATTAACTATACACTGCTGGTATCACACAATACAATGATATACAGTGAAAGCGCTACCAAAATAAATAAATACTGCACAAAGCGCTATATATTTCAGAGCTACGATACCACACACGAGTTTTCAATGATATGTTTCAGCTGAGAGCGCTGTAGCGTGATTGCAAGCTGGAGCCAGGGAGCGTGGGGGAGCGACCGTTCGGGACGAGCTCCAGGCGGTCACAGTCTTGCCTGGGAGGTGTAGAGCCCTGTGTTCGTGGGTGGGAGGGTCAGGTGGGAGGCGGTCTCAGGGAGGCGGGCCAGGGGAAAACACAACAACAAAATGGTGGGAGGAATTGGAAACGAAACTCAGCACAATGCCCGCAATGAATGCACAAAACAGTGAGAGCGCTATTAACTATACACTGCTGGTATCACACAATACAATGATATACAGTGAAAGCGCTACCAAAATAAATAAATACTGCACAAAGCGCTATATATTTCAGAGCTACGATCCCACACACGAGTTTTCAATGATATGTTTCAGCTGAGAACGCTGTAGCGTGATTGCAAGCTGGAGCCAGGGAGCGTGGGGGAGCGACCGTTCGGGACGAGGTCCAGGCGGTCACATCTAAAATAATTACACAATTGCCATATTTACATGTTAATTAATTAATTAATTGGCATTCATTATCAAATAATTAATAATTAGTTCTAAATAAATTACTTCCCACCCTATCCCTTTATTAACCTCACCACCCACCCCTAACAAATAACACAATTAACATGATGAATGATCAATTAATTGTTAATAATGAGCTGTCATATGGATACTTCATTACATATATGGCGTTAAGTTAGCATGAGTGTATTACATGTTTAAACAGCCGGTTTGCCTTCGGCTTCAGTTTTGCACACGACACATACTTGTTGTTGTAGCTTTCACCCTAGAAGCGGTGAGGTGGTTTATTAGAGAATAATATGTTATTTCTATGCTATCAGCTTTGCCTGGTACACTTGGTACAACTGTCTGCACACTGAGAGCTACACACTCTAAGATTAACCTAACACAAGGTTGCTGAGAGGCCTGATCCTCGCACCACATTAGACATAACACAAATAATGTTGATGCCAACATTTTGGGCTCTACGCGGGTTTAAGATAGAGTTACACGGAATGAACGTAGACACTTGGTGCTGCGCATGGAGAGAGCTGGTAGCTGTTGATGTGAACTGCTCCTACTGACATTGAGAGGTATGGGGCCGCCCTGCTAAAGCCCGAATGAGACCTTCTTAGATATAAAATAATATACTAGATAGGGTGCGCGAAATATAGGTGATATCGATTCTATAGGTTTTGCATTATAACATGCTAGCACCTTTTGCTTACTATGGATTAGTGACTATGCTGCTAACTCTGATTTTTATAATCTGCATTTTGGTATTATACAAGATACTGCGTTTGAGAACTTTGCATTGAATAATAAATATTTCAAACTTGCATTTGTGTTCTTTGACTCCCAGTTTTGGTTTGAAATGATTATATAACGAAAGAGTGTTCATGTGTTCCACGATTCCTGAGGTATTCTAAAGATCATGTTCTGGTTTGTCTAAGACATGGTTCATTCCATAATGATCCATGAGACACTGTAGCTAGCTAGGTAAGGAGATTTCTGACACTGAGATGAGTTTTGGATCATCCTAACTCACTGAGGTTCTAGATCTCTATGCACAGTTCTGTGGGAGAACGGAAACCCTGCTACATGGCGCCCAACGGATTGGTTGGCCGTATTTCATGACACTCGAGTAGTATATCATTCAAACCTTAACACCTTCATTCCCGTTTCCGGTAAACGGTGGTGTCGGATAAACCTACCTATTTTTGAAATAGGTCTTTTCAAGCTTGAATTCTACTTTAAACGGTTTCTTTGAATTACTACCCAGTTGTGTTACAAAGTGTTCTTTGTCCTTTTTTCACTTCCGGTGCTACCATGGCCGTGGAAATAGCGCAGCATAGCCGCGTCGCGGTTCGCGACCACTTGAGGGCATATAATGTCCCTGCGGAAGGTTTGGCTGTGGTTCTAGTGGTGAGTGCGGAACATGCGTACCCGTACGAATTGTTTTATTCCTGGGTGACGTTTCCGGAAGTAAACGCTAATTCGGGCGTCTACCACTCGTACACTGCCTCGGCTGTTCCGGCGGCTTATGCTCCGTACAGAGCACTGGAAGTACCTATCGATGCTTGGCAGCACGGAGTTTGGTTTGGTGGCGTCCTACCCCACTCTTTAACGGCTCCGAGGTTAGGTCCGTTGTCCATTCCGGGCACAGCCTGGCCCGCCTTGGGCGGATTTACTCCTCATCCTAATCGCGCCACTTGTAATGTGGTTGATTTGCGACGTCTGCATGATGTCGCGGTTGACGTGATTAGAGCGCTTGTTCATTACATTGGTCGTAATATACATGGCGCTGCCCCCGCAGGTGCGCAGCTTCGAGCGGAACAGGCTGGTTTGAAAATCAGTCCTGTCATGGTGAATTCCGTAATGGGCAGAAAGCCAGATAATAAGGATGATTTTCCTTACTGGCTTGCCGAGAAATTCGACCAGCTGGAGGCTGTGTTTCCTAATACGACTCCGGGTGAAAAACACCGGATTCTTACGCTTAGTTTACCGAAGGATTTAGCCCCTGAACTTGCTGACTGCGAAACATGGGGTAAGACTTTTGCAGCGGTTTACTCGAGGTGCTTTGGCACACCGACAGTGTCGAACCTGTCTGCGATCCTCAAACGTGTTCAAGATGATCACGGACCTGAGTCGGCGGTTGAGTTGGGTATGCGCCTGAACGGTTCATTTGAGACAGTTTGCGGTATTATCCTTGCCAATGTAAAAGGGGATGCTGTGAACTTTCAGGTGGCCAATGGTCTGGCGTTAATTCCCGATGCCGAGAAACCCCATCAGCTGGCAAAAATTATTGTGGCGGCTTATAAAACGGTTGGCCGCAATTCTAAGGGTGCAAAGGTTTTTCTTGAAAAAGAAAGGAAGCAGCCCCAGGGACAGTCTTCGGAAACAGGTGGACAGCCCAAGTCCAAAAAACAAAATTGGCCTAAAAAGCAGAATCAGGGTAAGCAACAACAACAGCAGACACAGGTTTCGAGTCCGGCGCCTTCACAACCTGCGCAGTCAGAGCGAGTTTATGAATTGCGCGATTGCGCTACGATTAAATCGCCTGAAAGATATCAGGCATCTGACCAACGCTCTCCTCGTTCCTTTCAGGACTCATCGGCTCCGTCAACCGGTGGTGGAGGGGGCGGCAGGGACAGGGGTGGCCAGCAAGGACGTGGCCAGCCCCGCACACGAAGTGAAGGGGATCAGCGGGACGACTCTACGCCAAAGAGACCGCAGTTTGCCAAGAAGAAAGTCGCTGCCTTAACGGCGCATCGATATGCCCCAGATAGTGAGAACGCGGCTTCGGAATCTGACGTGGGCTCTGACCTTGCTGGACAGCGCGGCGGAGATTACCATAGTGAGAGAGGTCCTCCGTCCACTGTTGAAGGTGACAGCGACTGAGACTTTTATTGTGATTGAAACAGCTGATACACATGTTGCTCCCCCTGAAAGACTTTTTGAAATTGTCCTGTTAATTGAAGGTGACATGCAGCGAACTGTAAAAGGGGTATTTTGGGAAAATCTTTCGGATACGTATGACATTTTGCTTTCGGAGGCTGACTGGCCCCCACCTTTTGTTCTCGCAGCTCCGCGAGGGGAGGAGGTAATCCTCCCCAGTTTCGCGCACACTGTGCCAAGAGTGGAAGCGCTGCATTTTGCAGAAGAGTGGGCTCTGGCGCTTGCGCCGGCTGTGTACCGGAATCAGTGTGGCTGGGATAAATTGTCCCCGAGCCATGAGATCCCGTTACGGTCACAGCCGCAGCCACAACCCCAATATCCCATACGGCGTGAAGCTAAGGCTTCGGTCGCGGCTATCCTTGAACAATTGGAATATCAAGGTGTAATTGAAACGTGTGTGTCACCGATGAATAATCCCCTTTTTACTGTTAACAAGCCGGACGGCTCATATCGTCTGGTTTTGGATTACCGGCATTTGAACTCGCATTGCCGTAACTGTGCAGTACAGAATACTCACGGCTCTGCCCTAGTGAATAGTCTTGAGCGTAAACGGTTCAAAACCACGCTTGACATTTCCAATGGTTTTTATGCACATAGATTAGATGGTCTAAGTTCCCAATGGACCAGTTTTACATGCGGCGGCGTACAAAAAAAGTTTAATCGACTCCCAATGGGATATAAAAATAGTCCTGGAGTGTTTTCCGCCCGCATAGTCTCTCTTTTAGAGAGTTTCGATCCAGTTGCATGTTCATATGTGGATGATATTTATCTCACAGACGACGAGCTTTGGGTGCATCTGTGTCGAGTAAACAGCATAATTTGTAACTTTGCAGACATGGGTTACAAGTTTAACTTTGCAAAATCGCACATTGCGGAGTACACAGTGTTGTTTCTAGGTTATGAACTTAACCATGAAGGAAAGGGATTGGCTCCTCAGTTCCTGGAGAAGTGCGCGCAGTTGCGCTCTCCGACAACGCTGAAAAAATTACAGTCTTTGCTGGGTTTTTTAAATTTCGGGAGGACATACATTCCGGAATATGCCCAGCGTATCAAGCCTTTATATGCCTTGGTACAACCATCTTTTTCCAAATCATGCTGGCTGCCTGAGCATTCAGCCATTCTGCAGTCCTTGCAGGCTGATATGCTAGCTTCTGACAACTTACAGACTCGTGATAACCAGACGAACCTGGTGATAAGAATTGTCCCTGGGACGGTGGGTTTCACGTACCTGACTTTTAATGAAGGGGATACTGTACCTATTGCTTACAAGTCACACTTGTACACTTCGGCTGAACTGCGTTTTTCCACTGTGGAGAAAGTTTTAACGGCTGTGCAGATGGCAATTCTTAAGGAACGTGCCCTGTCGCAGGGAAAGCGCATGTTGGTTGTAACCCCGTGTCCAGCCTTGGAGGCGGTCACGAAAGCCAGTGTACCAAATTCTAAAGCTTTGCACCCTCGGTGGATTCAGTGGGCTACATCCTTGACGTCTCAGGATGTCACGTTTATTTTTGACGCCGCTTTACGGTCGCAGGAGTATTTACAGTATGAATTTGTTCATCCTGCTCCTTTAGCAATGCGACCGTTGGAGGATTTCCACTGTATCATTTACACGGATGGTTCAGCGCAGGTTGCGCATGGCTCTAAACATGCCTACGTTTCCGCTTGCGCCATTGTGGTCGGTGCCATGGTGAACGATGAGTTCAAGTCCAGCGTCGTGCACACGCAGACGCTTGGGGACTGCACCGCACAATTAGCTGAGCTGCGTGCTCTAATGCTTGCATTGGAGTACGCTGATCCTTGTGTGACGACTTTAATCGTAAGTGATTCTTACTACTGTGTCCAGTCTTACAATGAGAACTTGTTCTTTTGGATTCAGAATGATTTTCGTGATTCCAAAGGTAGCACAATAAAACATAAAATGATCTGGGTCCGAGTGGCGGAACTTAAAGAGAAACTGCCGCTCGTGTTTGTGATTCATACTCTCGGCCACCAGCGCGTGGGAGTCCACGCTGTTGGCAACTCGCTTGCTGATGAAGCAGCGAAGTCAGCGGTATCAAAATACTTAGTTGCAGCGGTCACGAGGTCCAAAAGCAAAATAGATGATGACATCTTGGCGGCTGTTGCTGCCACGGCGAAGGGAGGTAAATATCCTGCGGGGTTCCCTTCGAAGTACACATACCACTTAAGTCCCGATAAGGTTCCTTATGTGAAAATTCCTGAAGTTGGAGAGCGTTTAGTTCCCAACTCGGATCGCAGAGCTTCTCTGATTACAGCGGCTCATGAAGGTGTGGCGTCTGCGCATGCGGGCGTCTCAGCCACTGTATCCCAGCTACAACAGAGGTTCTGGTGGCGGGGACTGTACAAACAGACGCGCGATTATGTCCTTATGTGTGACATTTGTCAGCAGATTAAGCCTTCTACTGCTGCGCGTCCGCCTCAGACACAGTTGTGCATCTCTAATAAACCGCTTGGTTGCGTTTATTTGGATCACTGCGGTCCTTTTTCTTCTGATACTGCTTATAAATACATCTTAGTGGCAGTTGACTCATGCACACGCTTTGTATGGGTATGGCCGCATCGAAGCGCTGATTCGCGAACTGTCATTAAGGATTTGCGTGTCTTTGTGGGAATCTTTGCTTGTGGTACTTTCCATTCGGACCAGGGTCCGGCTTTCGCCTCTAAGGCGTATAAGGATGCTATGGTTTCGTTGGGAGTACAGGTGAAGTTTTCAAGCCCCTACAGGCCTGAGGGCAATTCTGTAGTAGAAAGAATGAACCGCGACTTAAAGCAATCTTTGACAGCCCGTGTTATAGGCACTGGTAGAAACTGGCTGACCCACCTCTATGGCGTGCAGCGTGCGCTTAATAATCTCCCTAGAAGGTCTCTGGGTGGGCGGACCCCATACGAAATGCTCTTTGGTATCAAGATGTACGTCCCTGACCTTGATGGTGCAGACTGCCAGGCCCAGGCCGCGGCCTTTGACGTAGATGAACATTGCAATGTTTTACAGGATCTACAAAAGACCAGAGACAGTCTTGCAAAGGAACACTTGCCCTCCACATCGGATGATGCGTTGCAGATCCCGGTAGTTGGCTGGCTACCCCAAGTTGGAGAACTGGTTCGAGAGAAGATCGATAACAAGAAAGAGTTTGGTCCCTCATATCGACCGCCGGTTCGAGTCCTTGGAGTGAAGGGCACAAGAACAGTCATTTTACCACCACTTCCAGGTCGTAAAGAAAACAGATTTATTTCTATTGACAATGTCAAGACACACAGGGTGGCCGATTCTTCATAGCATGACCCCGGCTGCATCCTGTCCTTCCATGGTGAGGAACTCTGTGCTGGCTATTACATCTGGTACAGATCAGGAGGTGTCCCTCGAGATGCCTGCTTTATCCAATCCTTTATTAAATACTATTCCTCTTGCTAACATTGATGAGCTGACCTATGCAGATCCTGCTGATTTATCTATGTCCGACCTACATGCCCGTTTGGCTAACCAGTCCAGATTCTCTTTTGACTCTGATTCGGAACTTTCAAAGAAACCATCGACTATTGCAAAATATGCCACGTTGTTTAAAAAACATTTTCTGATTCCACCTTGGACATACGTTTGGCTGATACTATTTTCATTTTATCTTTTTATGTCAATTGGTTTTGTGTTTTATTTTTTCCGCTTGATCGATGGCCATTATGTGATAGAAAGAACAGGAATTCGGTACCTTAATGGAACATTGGCCCCTCTGTCCTCCTCACATTCAGTACACAGACTAAAGAGAGACTTACATTCAGTACAGATTACTGCTTGGCCAGTCCTTGATGGGATTGTGTGGGATGCGGTTAGGTTTCAGATACATGGCCCCACAGAAGTTATTAATGTTCCTAATTTGCTTAGAGTAAACATGGGAGATGTGATTAAGCAAAATGTTCGTTCTGATGACTGGGATCTTCAGGCTGTAGAAGCATTGTTCTCTGATTTGAAATATTATGCGGCCTTTGATGCTGAGGATTTGTACTTAGACTCTGTCAATTATGGTGATTTGTTTTGCTATCAACATTATGGGAATCATTTCTTACACAAGACAAGTTCCAGGAGGGTTCCTGTGAATTACACTCAGTGGGAACATTGCCCTGTTCCTTTACAGGGGAGCTCAAGTACGTTTCTGGGAAAATACTCTTATTTTACAGACTTTAATCAATCAAACCCTGAGTCGTTTTATTTTAAAGTAAACCGGAAATTCATGCCCAAAGTCAGACTTACTGATACAAAATTGCTGTATTCAAAGTCCTTTCTAGAAAGGTTATCTGTAGATGGCTATGAGTTATGGAAGGATACTATTGACCTTAAATCGGTTTGGGGTACCAAAGATTGGCAGGTACAAGGCACTGAGGCTTTGCATCGTGCATGTCTCATCCCGAATCACATGTTGTTTTTAAATTCAACTATTTCCCAAACAACATGTTTTGGATTGGCTACATCTAAAAAATTAAATACCCCTACTATCCCTGATTTAGAAGAATATTCAGGTTGGAGTAATTTCACTACATTATCCATCAGTGAGATACGAGCACTTTTGCAGAATTCCTCCTTTAATGTTTCCCATTTTGATCCGGAGGGGTGGCTCTTGTGGCAAAGAAGCTCTGATGCTTGCCAACGTCGTTTTTTGGGTTTGTCTGAAGGTTTTACACACATCAGGCCAGATCCCAGGTTTGAAACAGATCATACTGTTACTACTTATTCAGTAGGCAAATTGTGTCAGAACTGGTTACAACATTCCACTTTAGCTGCAGTTAAACTGCATCTGTCCCAGTTGAATGAAGACATGGATCTAAATGATTTTATAAAAGGCCCAGCTAGGGGTAGATCTAAACGCTTTCTTTATGCTATATACAATGAGATTTGGAAATTTTCACAAGTTGAGGCAGCAAAACGCCTGAGAGCTATTGATCAAGCAAATTTGGAAAAAGTGCTTGCAGTGGTCGATAACAGTATTAACATGCTTTCTTCCAGAATTTACACATTGGATAATATTGTTTCTTCTGTTGTTGATATTATACATGATGAAGTGTCCACGTTATACCATGGTCAAAATCAATTGCGTTCTGTAATGCAGTTTGCATGGACGCTACAGACTCTTAAGGCTGGTCGAGTTCCCTGGACCTCATTGAACGTTTCATCCCTTTTTGCTCCTTTTAATCTTACTGAGAAACAGCGCATGCTTTCAATGCGTGATGCTTCATTTTCTATGCTACATATTGAAAGGCTAGAGTCCTTGCCTTTCTCTGTTGCTGAAACCACTACTGCCACATGGCTTATTCATGGATTAATTACATTACCATTTCCTTTATATAAATTTACTAACTGTATGCGTTATATTGCTATAGGACGATATGAACCGCTAGGCAATGCATTCCTACATGAGGCATGGTCATTACCATACACATACAGATGTCTGAAAGATGGACAAGAAGTGAATCTTAATGGTGAGGAATGCACACAGTCACCTGACCGTTCATTAATATGTAGACACATTCAGTTACACGGGTCTTGTAATCAGGACCGCCCAAATTTAGCTTGTGTTTTAAAAGGCACGCCAGTTCCAGCAGTAGTTCCCACATTTACATTATTAGCTAATGGTAGTTATTTGCTTTTAAACAACGAATTATGTTGTGGTTTATTAATTGGTGTGGCTTATATAGTAACTGTATCAGAGCGTGTAGTGTGCTGCAAGAACGTTCTATACCCACCCACGCATGGCTCTTCAGATGTATCCATCTGGCCACGGATCCCAACCTTGGAAGCGAAATTCAATGGTTTAAGCAGAATAAGGGCCCTTTTGTCTCAAAAACAAGTGACCCTGAGTTCGGCCCGGGAAACTTATGTCCTTCACATAGCCAACACCCGCACAGAGGTGCAGGCGCTCTTAAACACTGATTTGCCATTTCATTTCTGCGAGCTGGTACACCAGATTTTTAATGCTTCTTCAACGACTGGCCTTGCACATTTTTTTAAACTAGTGAGCAGTGGCCTCGTGTCTACGTTTGAAGAAGTTTTTGGTATCATTCCCACGTTTTTCCACACTATTTTTTCGAGTTTGTTTGGTGGAATACCTGTTTTGCTGGCTGTGGCCGCAGGCTTTCTGTTGGTGTTTTTCTTCATAAAACATGGATGCCCATCCTGCGCAAGACGCCATTCAACGCCTCCTGACCCTGTGTCGTAATCGGATGCTCAATTACTATGGAACATTGCCGCTTGCAGCATTAAGCACGGCCTATAGATTGTCATTTCGGTTCACCGACTTCACGTGTGTCCAACCTGTGTTTCACTGCCTGAGCTGCGAGTTCGATTGGGCCATTGATTTGTGCCTATGCTTGAGAACTGCTCCTGACGTCGATTTTGATCAGCTAATGCGTCCCATGGTGGCTCACGAGCTGATCTGTTCTGGCGAAAGAGTTATGGCCTTGGCAGCGATAAATGGAGTTCTGGGCCAATGGGAGATCTCTGCAGCGGCGGATGCCTTTCTGACACACAGTGATCTGGTGAACCCACCGAGTTGTCCTCTGACGTTACAGGAGGATCCGATGCTGGAGGAGCACGTATGTTCTTTCCCATTGCTAAATTGGATTGCTGAACTATTTTCGGATGATGGCAGTGATTTCATGCTGGAGGCTGTGGCAACTTTCTTTGCATATACTTTCCAATCGTGAGATGCCTGGGAGGAATGCTTTGTTGTGAAATATGACTTTCCCCTCGCTGGATTGGAGGGATGGACTATGTTCAGCTGATGGAGAGTACAATCATGTGATGTCGCTGGGGATAACGTCAATGTGGCACATGACTTTGGAAATCGGATACGTGCCCTGTTTTTTCTCTTACAAACATTTGCATTGATGAAACCTGGTCCTACGTTTCATAATTTTGAGACCTGGTGGATGACTTTTGGTTCAAAAGTTTTGTTTTTATTTTTAGATTTGAGGCCACTGTAGGCATTCATACATATTCATTCATACATAATTTTAGCTTATTTTAGCTCAAGATCATTGAATTTTGCTTTCAATTGTTGTGTCTGATTTAGTATTGCCTTTTCCCTTATGTTTGACGGTGCTCGGACCAATGGGGGGGTGTCATATGGATACTTCATTACATATATGGCGTTAAGTTAGCATGAGTGTATTACATGTTTAAACAGCCGGTTTGCCTTCGGCTTCAGTTTTGCACACGACACATACTTGTTGTTGTAGCTTTCACCCTAGAAGCGGTGAGGTGGTTTATTAGAGAATAATATGTTATTTCTATGCTATCAGCTTTGCCTGGTACACTTGGTACAACTGTCTGCACACTGAGAGCTACACACTCTAAGATTAACCTAACACAAGGTTGCTGAGAGGCCTGATCCTCGCACCACATTAGACATAACACAAATAATGTTGATGCCAACATTTTGGGCTCTACGCGGGTTTAAGATAGAGTTACACGGAATGAACGTAGACACTTGGTGCTGCGCATGGAGAGAGCTGGTAGCTGTTGATGTGAACTGCTCCTACTGACATTGAGAGGTATGGGGCCGCCCTGCTAAAGCCCGAATGAGACCTTCTTAGATATAAAATAATATACTAGATAGGGTGCGCGAAATATAGGTGATATCGATTCTATAGGTTTTGCATTATAACATGCTAGCACCTTTTGCTTACTATGGATTAGTGACTATGCTGCTAACTCTGATTTTTATAATCTGCATTTTGGTATTATACAAGATACTGCGTTTGAGAACTTTGCATTGAATAATAAATATTTCAAACTTGCATTTGTGTTCTTTGACTCCCAGTTTTGGTTTGAAATGATTATATAACGAAAGAGTGTTCATGTGTTCCACGATTCCTGAGGTATTCTAAAGATCATGTTCTGGTTTGTCTAAGACATGGTTCATTCCATAATGATCCATGAGACACTGTAGCTAGCTAGGTAAGGAGATTTCTGACACTGAGATGAGTTTTGGATCATCCTAACTCACTGAGGTTCTAGATCTCTATGCACAGTTCTGTGGGAGAACGGAAACCCTGCTACAGAGCAAGCAATAAATAAATAAATAATAAAAAAATAATTCCCACAATTAACACTATAAAATAAAAATAAAATATTATAATAATAAATACAACATATTAATAATGTATTATAATCAAATTACTTCTCACCCTATTCCCCTATAAACCCGCAACTCGCTCCTAAAACAATAACAATTAACATAATTACCAATTAATTAATAATAATTAACAACCTATTAATATTTAATAATCATTAATTAATTCCCACAATTAACACAATAAAATCAAAATTTAATAAATACTAATATTTAAAAAATGTTTTTGATGTATTATAATTAAATTACTTTCAACCCTTTCCCCTATAAACCCACAACCTGGTAAAGAACTAAAAAACATAAAATTTTATACAATGCATAACACTAATTAAAACATTAATATTTTAATAACTATATTTTTACAAACAATATTAATGACTTCAATATTTTCAAAAATGATATTTCAAGCCGATATTATTGACCACAATATTCTTGCTGTCGATATTTCTGCATCACAATATTTCCAACTTAATATTTGTGTATGTCAACAATTAAAACTCGATATTCTGTTTGTGCATCATTCGATTCTCCCTCCAACTGGGCATGCTTGAACTTGCAAACCAAACTAGGAGAACTTAGAGGCTTCAGCTACCGGGGGTTTGTTAGCAGACGACTTCTGGCTACCATTCCCACAAGGTTGATATGCAAAGCATACATGTCCTCGCACAATTTGGGAAGCCTGCGCAGGACGGTTGCCGGGATATGGTTGGCGCGGTGACACGCCCCTTCCGTAATCACAAAAGGGGTCAAAGGCAAACTGAGGGAGAGGTGTCAGTGAGTGGCCCAAGGACTTGCCCCTTGCCCACAAGTCCTTAAAACGCTCCATTGCCTAGTGATGTCTATGATGTTGGCCTGGACATCCACCTAAAAGCCAGATGTCCTCAACCATGCATGGTGCCATAGGGTCACCTTCGACGAAACCGCTCTACCCTGCAAGTCAGTTGTATCCACACCACACCTAATGGTGTACTTTGCTGCATCTCTTCTGTCTTTCACTGCTTGGTAGAGGATGGCCAAGTCTCCTATAGGATCTGCGGCAGCACTTGTACAACTGTTTCCCATAAGGTATGGCAGTAACAGCCTAAAAGCATGCAGTGTTCACCGACACAATCCCAGGCTGATGGAAGAAAACATCTTCTTCCCAAGAGTGTCCAGCCTCTTTGATTTCCTGTCCAGGGGAGTACAAGGAATGTCGAGACTTGGACTACCAAGCTCTCAGGGGTGAGGTGTTGGCTGAGGAAACTAGAATCGCCTGGGGAAGGCCAACGGCAGCGGGCAGTTCACAGAAGCCCTAGTGTTATGCTTGGACCAAGTTCCTAGAAGGACGTCAGTCAGTGCTTCATTAAAGGGCAATAGGAGTTCGGATGAGGAAGCCCCATGCTGAAACACTGCGGTCAAGAGGTTTGTCTTACCCGCCACATAGGGTAGTTCGAGGTCAAGGACCTCTGCTGTACTCTTCACCACCATTGCATAGTATGCTCCCTCCCACATAGCCACGATAGGTGGAGAGATCAATCCAGTATCTGGAGAGGTGTCCCGTTCACTGTCCTCTCCTATTTCCTTATATCAGTTAAAATTCCCACCAGAGGTGTACAACCGATGCTCCATGGGGTCCGGTGGCCCCTCCCACTCTTCACCCATGAAAGTATTCTCCGTAAAATGCTCATAGGCTCTTTGGCCCAGGGTTCGGCTTCGACCCGACCAATGCTATTCCAACTCCGAGTCATCAGGGATAAGAATGGGGCTGGCGCTGCCAGTGAGCACCGATGGCACCAGGATCATAGACGTTGGGACCTACAACAAAGAAGGTCGAGTTGCCATGACCGGTGCCAATCCAGATCTAGGATCGGATCCAAGACAACACACCAGAGCCGAGGCATAATCCCTAAGCGAGGAACCTGATGGGGCCTCCTCCTACCCTGTGGGGCCCAGAGGTACCCCAAGGAGTCGGCCATCTCATATACTTAGCGAAGGGCCTCGTAATGCTCCTTTATTTGAGCAGGGGTTGCTCTGGAAAATGGGGAGAGGCGCAGAATCTGACCTTGCAATGGTTCCATAGAACTGTGCTTGGAACTTTGATGTTCCAACTAGTCTCGCCAGCTTTCGACAGATAAAGTGAAGTTGAAGTCTATTTAGACTTCTTCATGTGCCTCTTTCTTGAGTGTTCCGAGGATGTGGAGTGCAAAGAACAGCAGTTGGGGCTCGGGAAGCAGTCCTGCAATCTTCTTCTCAATTGGGACAGAGACCTGCTCGGAGTCACACTAGATGTGGCAACTGCGGGGCTGCAAGCAGTTTTAGGGAACACTCCCTCAAAGCTTTCGGAACCATGACCTGGCAGTCTGAGGACAACTTTGAGTTGTGATTGCGCTCGAGACACCATAAGCACACAAGGTGCGGGTCCGGTAACTGACATGAAGGGTGACAGGCGCCGCATGGCTTAAACCCTACCATCCTAATAAATGGTCTCGATAATCTAGAAAAAATATTTGACAAATTGCAGAAAATGGTCTGCCCTAAAAGAGACAGATGGGCAGCTCTTCACTGGATCAGTCCTAACTGGTGTGGAAAAAAAAGAACTAATGTCCGCGCGCCTGGGTGGCCGCGACGTCAGTTCTGGTACCAACGATGCTGAAGACTCCATGCAAAACCGAACAACACCACCCAAAGACACGCAGGGGTACTGCTCATAAAAAGTTTCCAGGTCCTGTAGAACACTTGGGAAATTGAAAGATAAGGAATCTGCAACTAGAAGTCTTTATCACATACATAGAATTCTGATCTTTGTTCAAACTCCTGCTTGTGTAGGGACTAAAATTCTCAAAATGAGGAATCAGGTCTTAATAGTTCATAACATTTAACAACATTTAACTACAAGAAAAGTAAGCTATTTCACTCTTCTTTTATGACTGTTGATTAGTAACCAATTGTATTTTTGTTTAACAATTGTTATTTATTTATTGAGTAACTAAAAACAGAGAGCAGAGACAGGGTACTAAGTAGATTACATGTCCAGTAGAAAATAGGAACAAGGTTTAAACAGAAAAACCCTAGGGACCAGAATACCAGATCCACAACTGAAAAAGTGATTTGTTGTACATAATACAACATGATAAGGAGGAGTAGCAACACAGTAAGGAGAAAAGAACAGGATGTCTGTGTCCTGGGCAGCAACCACATCAGTTATCCAGTGTAGAACTGGATCCCCAATCCGGCTCAACTTCCTCTTCTGTGGATCATTCTCTATTAATGTCATTTCCAACATATTAATGCTCAGAAATTCCTGCCACCAGTTCAAAGGATTGGGAGGCTTGCTAGAGAGCCAAAACATGCCAGAACCAGTCTGGCTAGGGAGATTGAGAAGAAATATAGACGCGCTAAATAGGAAGGGATAACCAGTGAATGTCCCAACATGATCAGCTTTAAGCCAGGTGAAACTAAAATATTAGAAATACCATGTATCTTATCAATAACAAATTCCCAAAACAAAACACAAACATGGATAAGATGGAAAAAAATGGACCATGTTGGCCCCGCAAGCCCATAACAACAACAAGGATCCTCCAACCATAGCTTAAAGGTGAAGAGACGATGAGGAGTATAGTCAACATCATTCATACATTTAAAATGAAGCACCTTGATATGTGACACATTCAAAGCCGATTTCACCAAGATATTACTACACTGCAAGTCACCAGCCGTTACTTATGTTTTGAGAAGTTGGCTTCACTTATTTGCCATTGGCTTAAAGGGGTCAACCGATTGATCCTCAGAGAAGAAATACATTAATTTATAGGCTGGGTATATATTTCTCTTTATTGGAACTTTCAATCTAAGGTCCAATAAAAAGTTATCAGAATGCCTTATATCATCTTCCTTAAGACTAGAGATGCAATGTCGTAATTGCAGATACCTATACAAACAGGAATGAGGAAGAAAGACCTATTGCTGCAGATTTTCAAAAAAGAGAAGAACATCACCCTCAAACTATAGCCTAGGATAACATTTTTAGCCCATTCCTAGTTCTCCAGAAAGCGGTCATGAAAACAGGAAGGCAAATTGGGGTTATATCCAAAATATGTAAGCTGGTTAAATGGAGCAATACAATAGAATAGATTCTTAAGGGAGCCACAAATACGATGGAAGACCTTTAAAATCATAAATCAGGTTCTCTTGAAGTACAGTGCACACCCACGACACTGAGGCTGGGGGCAAATGTTTCACCCAGCAGCAGGAAATCTCTAAACATACGTCCTTTTTGCCACGTTCCCCCTCCCCCAGACTAAACGAAAGTTGTGAAAAAAATGAGGCCAGATAGTAAAACTGCAAAACAGGGAGCTGAAAACAGCCATCCTCTTTAGGCTGTTGTAGGAACTGAACCTTACAATGAGGCTGCCTATAACACCATGAAATGTCGTTCTTATAAAAAAAAAGCCACCTCAAGAAAAGGGGGAATATAGCGAAATAGATTAAGATACCACAATAGAATGATCATCTTAATAAGATTACAGCGGCCGATCAGACCCAAATGGAGATGGTTTCATTTAGTCAAAACATTAGCTGTATGTTGGTAAAGCTTTCCATAGTTGTCCTCCACAATTTTCCCAGTATTGACGAATAGGGTTACCCTTAAAAACACCACTGGCTGTACCCATCTTCTATCATGACAAAGGAGAGTGATGTTAGACAAGACCTGTATTATCTGAATTCAGCTTATATCCATAGACTTCCCAGAATTATTGTGCTGCTGCTACTACTGCACATAAGCCACTAATAAGGTGGGGGTTAGAACATCCACATTGCCAGCCTAAGCTAGAACTTCTAGCTTAGGCTGACGATCTGGCTGTTCTAACCCCCATACCGATGTATTCTAAAGGCTGGATCTCCTCAGACAGTTTATGGGATTGAATTAAAGCCTTTATATATAAAACAAAAAACTGAGGAGAGAGATGGCAACCCTAACTGGTACCACAAGAGATGGGAATGGAATCTGAGAGTAAGCCTGAATCCTTGCTTTAAGGTCGGAATAGAGGTAATGGATTCTAGAGACAAAGGCCTTCTCTGAAGAATCATGCCCATAGACCCCCACCAGAAGAGATCGTCCAGGGCCGTGCAGTGTTGTTGTGAGATGTTGTGTCACAGACTTGAATAAAGTGATGCTGGCTGGATAAACCAGCTCTGAGATAATTACAGACAGTTGATTAGCAAGAACTCTTGTATAGATCTAGGAGTGTATATTGAATAAGGACATGTGACAACTTGATCCAAAAAATGTGGGATTATTCCTTTTTTTGAAATGATGAAAAAGGTGGGAACATTCCCTTTTTTAGAAAGATGCCAATAATAATCTCCCCCAAGACTCGGGACCTGATCAGACAAATTGAAGGAGTTAAACAGATCCCTGAGCAGAGAGCCAGAACCTGAGAGATGGTTTAAAACTCCAACCGAACCAAATCGGGACCAGAAGCCTTCCCTTTGGTAAGGGAGCCAATGGTGTTATCCACATCCAAGAAGGTTATAGGTAGTTCTAGTTTTAAGCACTGAGTATGGCTCGCCCTATAATGGAAGTACCACCTGACGAATCAATGAATATCTTCGGCGAAGGAGGAGCAGTCGCCTAATTGAGGTCTTGGTAGAACCATTGAAAACCGTGTCTGATAGCAGTTGGATTGGCCACGAACTCCACATTATCAAACCTAATCTGCTGAATGGTATTAAAATTAGAACTATCCCTTATTCTAAAGGAGAGAATTCGACCCACTTCTGTGCTATTTTTGAAGCTTTTCCTTTGCCTGACTCATCCATCTTTACACACCCATTCGCATATTCAATGTCTAAGAGAAGCTTGGTGGGTGATAGACTGCTTCAAAAGCTGTTCACCCTGAAACCCGTCCTTAGCAATGATGCTGTATCCAGAGTTGGATTCCAAAGAACTAAGAGTCTGGTAGGCATCCGTTTCTCCGTCATTGCCATTTTCTATTGGTGAGAAGAAAACTGAAGAGTCTGCCCACGACAAGTAGCCCTTAGAGCACCGCTGACCCCCAGAAGTGATGCTGAGCCAATGTTATCCTCCAGAAACTCACGTAGATGGGAGTTCTTGGAGCTGACATACCCATCCTCAATTAATAATTTGTGTTTAAATGTCCAGCCCCTAGACCCTGATGTCTGAATGGGATCGCTGGGTTGGATGAACAGAAATAGAGAATTGTGATCAGATAGACCCTCGGATTGAATACCAGCTTTGAAGAAGAGACCAAAGTAATGCTGACTAGAAACATGTCTAAGTGGGACAGTGCTTTAAAGGGGGCAGAAAAAATGTAAACCCTGGTATGCGGTCGCTTAAAATGGCAAAGATCAACCAAAGCATATATGGATATTAATTGGTGCAAAGCCCCCCCCCCCCACCCCCGAGTTGATGCTTAACCCACAAGTCTCAAGCCATCATAGATCTGATCAGTAGTCAGAGACTAAGATGCTGAGTCTCTGATAGAACATAACGTCATGGTAAAATAACCACAGATGAAACAGGGTGGTGACCAGAGATAAACCTCCATCAACAACAAATCCAAAATACTTTGATAATCTGCATTTAGCCGATAAACAACACAAATGGTAAATAAAATCTATCCATCTGGATAGTTGCCAATGGCTCCTGAGTCCATCCTCTGAGCAAAACCCCACATTTGTAGACCCATACCAATAGTGCGGCATCACCTCTGAGCAGAGGTAACACATGTGATAGACATGCCCTGATATCCATTCTCCTTTAGCAGTGAACTTTCTGCCTGCGATAGATGCATCTCCTGAAGACATATCATGTGTGGCTTAAAAGTATTCAGTTCCTCCTATCCTAATTTGCGCTTGTGTGGCAACTTGATTCCATTAATATTCCCGGTTAGAATATGCAGCTGCTGACCAGGACACCCATCATTACCAACTATTGACATTGTATATCCAAATCCACAGGCTACTCCTCCACCATACAGATTACTGCACACGCTCTTTGAATATACTGTCAGACACAAATAAGTATCATTGTACCACCCCTAGCCAAATTTCTCAAATATACATTTCCTACAATTTCAACACCTATGCTCTGTGCAAAAACAACCATTCACAATTATCAGTCCCTGAACCACCCAAATCCCCACCCCACACCCTGGTTCCCACAAGGGCAAACTAACCCACCCCACCAAGCTATGCCCTAACCAAAAAAAGGTAATTAGCACCAACATTAAGGTCTGTAATTTACTGAGGCTCATGGCTAAAGTCAGATCACAGGCCAACCAGAATGCACATAGGATTATAAGCACAACCAAACATAAATAATAAACTCCCTATTGGGAAGAACATAAGAAAAGAAGATGAAAACCAGGAAGAAAGAGAAAAAACAGGGAGGAAAGAGGCAAACTTCTTGTCCACCCCACTGAACCGACAGTTCTCCAAAGAAAAGAGAAAAAGACTCTAGCTCTCATACACAAATTCCTCCATTCCTCAAACTCAACCAAAAACCTGATTCAGTAAATACCAGCCCATTTGAAGACCCTTATATCTAGAAGAGTGGGATCCATCCTTAAATTAGACAATGACTTGGGGCCAGATGTAGGTGGGCAAATACCGGTCGGTAACTGTGAAATTCGGTAAATTTCACTGTTTCCAACCGGTATTTAGCCATGTGGGATGTAGGGAAGGAATCGGTATTAAGGAATCGGTAAATACCGATTCCTTAATACCGATTCCTTAATTGCCTTGCATTTAAGGAATCGGTAATACAGATTCCTTAAATGCAATGTAGGTAGCACTTACATGAGTGCACCTCAGCCTTAAGGAATACCTCTTTACCACCAACTTCAAGTTGGTGGTAAGTAGCGATTTCCTTTCAAAAATCGCTTTTTTGCTTTTTGAAATGTGCCATGTGGCACACATCCATGCCCTTAGGGCATGTATATGCGCCAGATTTGCACACATGCACATTACAGGGGTGCAACAGGGTGTCCTTTGGACACCCTGGCACCCTTGAACTACCTCCTGGTATCGGTAATAACGAATGTCTTCACATTCATTCCCATGGGCCTCCAAGCCCATAGGAATGAATGGGAAGGTATTCGTTATTACTGAATCTCAATTACCGATTCGGTAATAACGAATATTAGGAATTCAGTATTTTTACCTAATTCTTACCTACATCTGAAATACCGATTTCTAAATACAGAATCTGTAAAATTCGGTATTTAGAATTCGGTATTTCCCTATTACCTAAATCGGGCCCTTAGACAGCTAACAAAACATTTTCAGCCACCCAGCTGCCATTTGGTTAACAACTCCTGAACTTTTTTACCATCCTAACAATAATAAGTATGACCTTCCTTTCGTATCCACAGAGTTGCGGGCTCCATGAGAGAGACAGATGTCTCAAACTTCTGGTGTGTCGGGAGACGCTCCCAGAGCTGCCAGCATCTCATCACAGTTGGTGGCAAAACTCAAGAGCTGAGAAGAAATTCCAAGCCTCAAGCTTTGAGCAGCAACTTAGGAGTGGCAAGTCAGTAACTCTCTTGTCACAAAATAAAGATCCTAATATTAATAAGGATAGCCCCTTAAGGATACCAAGAGGGCTTACTGGGAGGTCAAAATGGAAAGCCATGTCCCCTCTTTATGATACAATCCATATCCCAGTTACTCAGAGTGAGGAAAGCCTCTCAGAAAGGCAGCAAAGGTCCTAGGTTCATCACTCTCTTTACTTTCAGGGACAGCTAGAACCCACAGAATATTTCTATTAAACAAAACAAGAGCCAATACTGGAGTGTCAATTTCAAGAACTGATAAATTTCAAACGAAAGCTGCTTTGATTGAAGCAAAAACAACCTATATTCCTTTGACCACAAACAAGTTTATTCTATTTTGTTAACCATACTTTTTTTCTTTTTGAGCACACTATTCGTCGTGCATGGAAAATACAAAATACAAAATACAATAGGTATTATATACAAAATATACAAACAGATGAATACACAATTTCAAACACACTTGGCCATACATTCATACACAATGCATTCACAACAACCATAAATAAAGAGACAATGCGTCCGAGCATCGGTCATTCAGTTCAATGGAAAATATGTCTTTTCATGTTTTTGCGATCTATTATAGTTATAATTGTCACAAGATATCTTATTAAACCAAATAAATGCAACAACTGTTAGAATATTTCGGCATGACCGATTCTCTACAGCATCCACCCTGGGTGAGAGGGTATAGTAAGCTGTGAATTATGCTGAGTAATCTCTGGACTATTTTCTTCCACTGTCTTTCTGAGGAGCGACTGGAACGATTCCACGGCCCCCAGTCGGGACTGTGCGATATCCATGTTTTTCAACAGCTTGCGTAGAACAACATGGTTTTCAGATGAGCGGCCTTCAATGCAACCAAGTCTTTCTGATAATCTTCCCTATGCTGTAAGAGAATATGGTAGCTAGCACCCGGAGTGTGGGTATCTTGTGCCAGAACTGCCAGTTGAGGTCCAGACAAGGAGTGGGATCTCCTCCCATAGCTCTGTCACTGAATAATGACTGATCCACAGTAGATGGAATAACTGGAGGCACCAACACCAGTGTTAGCTCTGTCCCAACTGGATCCCATAATAGCTTCTCTTCCTCATTTGTCAAAGGGATAAGATTGATTGCACTTTGACCAAAAGCCATCGATACACTGACCTCAAAGTGGGCAGCTGGTAATGCCCCGGGCCCACTCCTTTTCTTTGGGACAGAGATCGGAACTTTTCAATGAATTCTTAGCTCAAAGCAGTTGGTGTGGTCCTTAGTGGCTAAGAAGGAAAAATCCTCATCTCAGTCACAGTCAGACAAGTCAGAGAAAGAAAAATGCCTCCTTATCGTCACCCCCAACAGTGACAGGTTCCAAGCAATCTGGACTAACAGGCTGAGAGGGCTAAAGAGGTTGTTCCAGTTTGCTGTATGAGCCTGCCATATCACTGCTTCCGCCTTATACACCTGATTCAGACTCTGCTGGACAGGAAGGATGTCAGTCAGAGTTGTAGACTGCTTACTGCCTGTTAGGGGCTGTGCTGAAAATGAAGAAGGAGGAGCCTGGGCTGTCAGCTGAACTTCATTCATCTCATTCCCAGAGTCAAGGTCATCACTCAAGGCAACAGAGGGTGAGCATGGAAGTGGAGCAATGAAAAAATCCAATGTTTGCTGTGAGAAGGGTAGTGTAATGCCCCGTCCTGCTTGAACCATTCACCAATGAGGTAGCATCCCCATACAACTTCTCTGCGGAATCCATATCTATGCCAGTCACATCCGGGGTATCCAACCTTTCGAGTATATTTGGGATGGCAGCTATAGGCTGTGCGGTGCTTTTTCCCCCTAAGCCCACTGCCATTGCCATTATTCTATTACCCTGTTTACTAAGGAACAGTTGCTTCTTCTCCACTTTTGAGGAAATATGAGAGCTGGCTACATCTGGTCACCCATCTCTCCTTGTACCGCCTGCCGGCATCTTGATTGGAGCACAGTCCACAACTCAAAATGTCCCCAGCACTAATAGTGAAGGCTCCTTAATAGCCAGCATCCCTTCTGCCTTTCTTAGCTGCTCTCTGGGAGGTGAACCAGTGAATGATAGAACAGCTGCAACAGAGTATCCACCCGAGTTAATGCCGGAGGCTAAATGGGCTCCAGACTGGTTTAATAGAAAATGCTGCAACAAAGTTGCTGCAGACGTTTTCTTCCCTGTTTTGCAAGAGATGGGCAGTTTTGCTGCACAGACAATTACTGCTGATTCCAGAAGCCGGCAGACTATGCCGGGAGACATAGTGCATGAAGTGGTCATGGTGTGCCGTGCCTATTCGCGGCTACCTCCTCCTTCTGGTCAAAGCGGTTCACCCTGGCTAAGGAGAGTCGAGGGGCTGAGGAAGCACTGTTCACCCGAGGGAAAAAAGCTCAGCTTTCTGCTGTCCGTAGCAGCACGCTTCCGCTCTACGCCCTGCATTTCTTCTCCCCGATGCCGGCTGCCTCGTAAATTCATCCAAACCCGGAGGGGGGAGGCTTGGAGATGCAACCTCAACCAAGACCGAAGTTGGGTGATGGTGGGGGAATCAGACTGTCATGCTTTACATTCCTGAGGAGCGGCCTCTGTACCGACTCAGCCACGAACCACCATTTTAGCCTATCAGATTAGCAATATTCTGGTAACCATTTGGTATTTCATTGCTCTGCGCATGAAGGTTTGCAGTGGCTTGACTTAATGCTCAGAATCTGATTTAACACATCAAATTTTGCCAAAAACATGGTTTTGTTGAGAATGTTGATGACTGGTGGATGGTTCAAGTGTTGAGTAGCAGTTAGAGAAAAGAGCTCTTCAACAGGTTCATCTTGATAGCTCTTCAGAGATGCGCTCTCTGAGGTCTAATTGTTTTCTAGCTGTGTATCTTGTGTTTCTTCCTTTTGAAAATGGTGAGAGTGGTCTGTAGCACTCCTTGATAAGAAGTGATGGCTGCAGGTCGCTTCGGTTTGTAAAATGTGGCGTTGTCTCTCCAAAGGTTGTACAAACCCAGATTGCCCCATTACTCCAACCCTTTGTTGACACTAAAGTCAAGTTTCTAAATGGGTGTGAAAAACCACCAGAAATGTCTGTGAATAAACAAGCAGCCATGACTTTATGGACCACTCTCCTACTACGGACCCTAGGAATTCACTTCTTCCCACACCTAACTATGAAGTTACAAGTGTGGAAACCAATGGTGGATGTCTGCCTTAATAAGTTCCATTTCAAAGCTTAAATGTCTACGAATGTGTTGTTTAGGATAGAAAATGAGGAGGTATTTGTTCTTAATAATAGAAATGTTTTTGGTTACAACTGGAATGGGTCACAGGTAGTTTAAAGTGAAAGTACAGACAGAAATTACAATATGTGAAGAGCATTCAACTCAAAACATTGCCAATATATATATTCCTACTCACCAGGGTTGAGTCTTTTGCCTCCGCTGCCCTAAAAAGCAAACATTTATGATATTTAATTATCATGTATATATATCAAAGGAAGAACATTCATCTGATGCTTTGTCATAGTGCAGTTACCTAAATAGAAATCTCAGTAGGAACTTCTTTCAGATTACATAAATGAAGTATAATAGGATGTTCCTGGCTGCAAAAAAGGGGGTAAGTAGGAAAGGAGTAATTATGAGTTTGCTTTCCTACAAGGCCCCCCTTGAAGGAAAGCAGACTCATCATTTCTCCCTTTTCTACCTCCACCTTTTTAGACTTACTGTCTAGGGGTCGGATTAGATTAGTCACACCAACTAGCCAAGTATTTTTAAACTTCTCCTTACACTTAAACCCCCCACATTGTCTTTATCATTATACAGAAACCGCTCTCACGTAGTCCGTAGGTCGCGCACGCCTTGTTCCGAAGCGGAACAGGATGGACCCAATGATGAAGGTAACCCTGGTGGGTGAGGGTTTCACCAGAATACCGATGTTTTCTCCAATGGAGGGTCAAACTTCTAAACATAGCCAGGTTCCTTTTCCGTGAAGTAAGATTTAATGTGGAGGATGAACCTAGAATTTCCCCTCACTTGCTCTTATTTTTGGTCCATAATCAAGGGAGTAGCCAGCCAATTAAAATACTCCCCAACTAGAACTAACCCTCTAATTAGCGAAGCAACCCTTCCGAGAATAGTTACATTAACACTACATTCACCCATTTAGTCGTTCACCTTCTTATCCTCAATCCATCCTATTCATGCATTCTTTGACCTATCCATCCTTCCAATTGTTCACTCCTCCATCCATCCTTTCACCATTCCATACATCTGTTCACATATTTATCCATCCTTTTACTAATATATCTATCCACCAATCCATCCAATACCATTCCATCCATCAATGCATCCATCTTTGCTTCCTATTTTTCTTTGTTCTTTTTACCCTTAACTTTTCTGAGCTTTTGTCTGCCTAATCCAAAATGAGAGTTATAAACATTTTAGTTGGTCATTTTTCCAGGCCATCGTGTTTAGCTGCTAAAGTGGGGGTTAACAACACCACTGTGTCTACTCTACCATCTAAATATTCCTTCTAGCTCTGTGTGCCACATACTCTGCCACCCAAGACATCATCTTCGGTATCCTCAAACTCTTGTGCATTGCTGGGCAACCTGGTTAAGTGATGGGTTGTGTAAGGTGGAATAATTGTGATAGTATCAATACTTGCCGTTCTTTGCAATAACTAGTGCTTCTTAATAGTTTGTTGATTTGTTTTTTTTTATAATGGCACATATTAATTGTGCACATGTGTACAGGCATGAATTGTCTCTTCTACTACTGTAGGTGCAGTGCCAAGGGACCATCAAACTCCCTTACTCCATGTTTCTGAATCACCATGTATGGTACACCCATATAAATGTATTCAATGTATTCAAACATCAAAATGGAGGTCCATTTGCCAACCAATATCCCAGAAAGCGCCAACTAGTACATTTGTGTGGATTTTCACTTGGGTGGAGATCCTTAACACCATGGCTGCTATGCATTTTCCCCTCCTGTGCTAAAATTCCTTGAATACTTTATTCATGACGAGCTGAGCTCGTCATCAGCACAGCTCAACTGTGCCTCATGACGAGCTGAGCTCGTCATGAGCATCGAAAGGGTTAAAGCCGAGAGAGTAATGATGGATCATGCATAGCAGAAGTGTGGTGTTCTTGTAGGCATCCCAGCTAACTGCTCAAGGGCCCACCTCTCTCAAAGACGTGAGCTTCGGATAGGCACCAAAAAGAATGTCAGTGCCTTATTAGGAGTCTCAACATGATGCCAGCTATATTAGCTGAGAGGAGGTAAATCTGCCAATTTGACCAATCATTTGGCACTTGAGTTCTACCAGGAATTCTTTGGACCTGTAGTAGAGATATAATCTCTGACATCAGTCATTGAGAGCTAAGATGAGTTACATGCTTCAGAAGCAGGTAAAGGGTATGTCATGGGTATGGTCACAGCTGTAATACCTGAGTAAAGGCTCCAACTGAAATATATAAAAGCACTCTCATCAATGCTGTGGGTCAAACATCACAATCTGACTTAGACCCCGGATGTGGAGCTCAACCACAAACAGGTGGGTGGTCACAATGGGGTGGCCAAATCATTTTTTGCCCTGGGCTTGTGCTCTTAATGTCGCTGTAGTGGCCAAACAATGGGAAATAATTCAAGACTAGTATACATTTTTTCTCCAAGACTAAGCTGAGCATTCCCTGCTTCTCCCCAAAGACCAGGGCCTTCCTTTTCATTTTAATCAAACCCAGCTGAACTAGAAATAATAAGAAAAATATTTTCTTGCAATCTTACCGGTTCCAAAGCTTTTTTATGCATTCCAGAACTTGTTTGTAGAATCATTAGTTGCAAGTTTACCTTAGAACAGCTTTTGTATGTAAAATGGCGCTGTCCAGCAGAAGAGCAATAACAGTGTTCAGCAACTGGGAGGGATCCACCTTTTCCACACTGGGTTACTGAAAGGGGGAACAAATCATGCAAAGTGTGTGACTTTTTTACTCGTGAGGCAAATGTACCACAATGGAGGGTTTTTAGGTCAGGGATTCAACCAGGCGCTCAGCTAAATTTACGCAAAAAAGTGTAATTGCTCAAAAAGTCAATATGGGCAGAGTTATGGCGGTTGAGTCCTCCACCTATTCTTCTGGTAAGGTGCTTAAATATGCATCAGCTCATATATTAGCTTTAAGGGACAGTATCAGTAGCTGCTGTCCAGTATTCCCCAATAGCTCCAAGGGTACCAATTGCTGTTATAGCTGTGCCTGGACACTGGCTGATGGGTCTACTAGGAAGACCTCTCCATGTTCTGGTAACCCCCTCAATCCGGATCTGGATTGGGGAATCTCTTTTAATACCTTTAGCTGTATACTCCTTAATACACGCTCTTTAGGCAAGCATGCCTTAGACCTCTTTAATTTATTATCCGAGTCTAAGCCTGCATGTCTTTTTCTGACCGAGACTTGGCTTGGAGACTTTTCTAGTCCCAATATTGCCAATGCCCTTCCCCACAACTATTATATTTTAAGGAACGATCGAGTCACGGGCAAAGGAGGTGGAGTTGCAATGGTGGTCGATAAACGTTACACCTGTTCTATTGTTCCTTCGGAAGACATTCATGGGGTGGAGTCTTTGGGCTTCTGCCTGTCGTTCTCCCCTCATCATTCCTGTACTGGGCTGCTAGTGTATAGACCTCCTGGCCAGGTTAGATCCTTCCATGAGGAGCTTCACATTGCTATCTCTTCACTAACTATGAAGTTTAAACACTGTCTGCTCCTGGGTGACTTCAACATCCATATGGAGGTGGCAGAAGCAGCAGATACTATAAAGCTTTTGGATGTACCTAATCCACTGGGCTTGACTCCTTATCTCACCACCTCCACACATAACAAAGGTCACACCTTGGACCAAATCTTTTCCACTATTCCTATTTTTGTTGCCTCACCTGTACCTGTGTTGTGGTCAGACCATTATTTAGTGAACTTCGATATCTCACGTGTGGCCGGAACAATAAAAAGTGGCGCTAGTCGGCAGTTCCCTGCGCTGTTCATCGCGTGTCACTTGACATGCTAGCCCAGTCTCTGGCCTTACATCCTTGCCAGCTCACAGGCAACTTGTAGGCTGATTTAGATCTCTTTCAGACCTGGCTTTGGCAGCGCCTTGATGAGCTGGCACCTCCTTTGTTGGGCCGCAAAAACAATTTGCGTGTTTCTGCTCCCTGGTTTACGCCAGCACTCAATGAAATTAGAAGGCTCTGTAAGAAAGCTGAGAGGGCATGGTGTCGAAATTATGATGGGCTACTCAAGGAGGCCTATAAGGAGTGCACTAAGATCTATCACAAAGATATTATCTTGGAGAAAAATTCTTATTTTGCTAAGAGAATCGAAGCTGCGGCCAACACGAGTAAGGAAATCTTTACCATAGTCAAGGAATTCACCTCTCATTCACAATATCCAAGTGTTCTCCTTCCGAACCATGGGTTAAATAAATGGCAATTTTTTTTGCTAGCAAAATCAAAAACATTGAGGCTTCATTTATGTTGTCAGGGCCTGCTTTGGCCCCTAACTCTATCCCCCTTCCCCCTTCCCCTTCCCCCGAGTGTTCTCTGCTCACGAATTTCCCTCCCCTTTCCCCTCAGGCCACACTGGAACTTCTATCTAAATTAAAGTCGGGCTCACCAATGGATCCCTGTCCTGCTAAGTTTCTTGCTAAAATTGCGCATGTCATCAACCCTATAACTAACCGGGTTCTTAATCAATCCCTCACTACGGGCATCGTTCCTCATTTCTGGAAACAGGCTCTCGTTCTCCCTCTCCTAAAAAAACCTAATCTGGACCCCCTTATCCATGCAAACTACAGACCTATTTCTCTTCTTCCGGCCTTTGCTAAGGTCGTGGAGAAACATGTCCATTCCTCCCTTTCTAATTTTTGGGAGATGCATGACATCCTCCATCATACTCAGTCAGGGTTCCACTCAAATATGAGCACTGAAACAGTGCTGTTGGAGGTCTCGGAATCCATTAAGGAGATCCTGGATTCCGGAGGAAAGGCGATGCTGGTGCTGCTGGACTCATTGGCGGCGTTTGATACCGTCCCCCACAACCGTCTTCTTTTAAGACTCCTGGAGATTGGTTTGAGGGAGACGGCCGTCAGTTGGTTTGACTCTTTTTTTTATCTGACCGCCAACAAACAATCTGGGCCCCTCCTTACTCAGCCTTAGTGCCTCCACTGGAGGTGGGAGTTCCTCAGGGGTCAATACTAAGCCCCACTCTTTTTAATGTCTATATGTGCCCAATTGCAGCACTGGCTGAGTCCTATGGAGCCCAGATTGTATCGTATGCCGATGACACGCAGCTTCTTTTCACGTGTGAAGAGAATGCGGTGTTCAATGGCGAGAACAGCAAGGGCTGTCTAGGGGCCGTATTTTCTTGGTTCCAATTGAATCATTTAAAATGCAACTTGGATAAATCAGAGGTTCTCTTTTTTGGCTGTCCCCCGAACCCCCACTGGAAGTCATGGTGGCCGGCGGATATGTTCCCTCCCTCCGATGCCACGTCTGTGGCAAAAAATCTGGGAGTAAAAGTGGACAATGGGCTGATTCTTAATTCTCAGATCCTGGGTCTAGTGGGGCAGTGTTTTGGTCTTTTAAAAACTCTGAGGAAATTTCTCCCCTTCCTATCTTTTTCCCATAGGAGAATTATGGTTCAGGCCTTGATTGGCTCATGGCTTGACTATGCCAATGTGTTATACCTGGGCCTTCCAGAGTATCTTCTTTCACGTCTTCAAACGGTTCAAAATTCAGCCGCATGAGCGATCTTTGGCCTCAGTCGCAGGTCCAAATCTTCTGCTCTTCTTAGAACACTTCACTGCCTGCCTGTACGCAAACGCATCTTTTTTAAGCCCCTTACCATTGCGTTTAAAGCCCTCCATGGCACAGGCGCCCTCTATCTAAGGAAAAGAATTGGCTTCTACTTTCCTTCCAGATTTCTACAATCTGCTTCATTAGCATTGGCTACTGTGCCTGCAATCAAGCGAGCCCGTATTAGGGGAACGCTCGATTAAACTTTTGGCACCCCAACTTTGGAACAAACTGCCTTTTTCTCTTCGGAAGTCGGATAGCCTTCTCTCCTTTAGGAAGGAAGTTACAACATGGCTGTTTGGACAATAACCTCAACGGTCTCGTGGTTTCTGCCTCCTTGGTCTGTTAGTGCAGGGACACTCTGCCGGAGTAGCTGAGCATTTTTATAAAACCCCCCTTAACATAACATTAATATACAAGGGGATAACCCCTATAACCCCTCGTTTGATTTTAGACAAAAAGCATAAAAAAATCATCAAAGACCAAGCACCTAGGCACTCATAAATATTAAATCAAAGTAGTATAAATAAGAGTGTAGATAATATAGTCAAGTATTCTCCAGATGGAAGGAACAATCCTCAAAAGTTGTTGATGAACAGTTCAGTCTTTTAATTCCTTGTAAAATTCCATAAGCGGCAAAAAAACCAGCTGACACGTGTTCTGTCGCGTTAAGGAGAATTGCTCCGCGACTTCTTCAGGGCTGGGAGTAGATACAAGGAATACAGGTAATACAAACACCTTTGTATTTACAATGGAAAAAGGGGGCTTCTAATTGAACCCTATTCGGCACAAGTTTCTAGTGACTCATGAACACGTGGAAACCCAATTCGAACAAACAGTGGAACACAGAATACATCGTATAAGTGAGATAAAGATTGCCCAAAGTTAAGTTAAGTTACGTTAAAATTTGGTAGAGCTCAAAACAGCTGCCCCAGCAAAGGGGCGTCCCGGCGCTAAAGAACCACAGAATCATCGCAAAAAGGGGAGAGAACCAGGAGTCAGAGACCTAAAGGGGGGAAAAAGAAAGGTTTTGATAGCTCGCCGGAAGGCAAACAGGTTTTCCATAGAGCGAATGTTTACTGGCAGATTGTTCCAGAGTTTGGCTCCTAGAACTCTAAAGAGCGTCCGCCAGTGCGAGCTAACTTTGTGCGGGGAACTGTCAATAAATGTTGGCCAAGAGAGCGCAGATTGCGCTGTGGCACATAAGGGGAAAGGAGAGGGCGGAGAAGTTCTGGGCGTCCAGTTTTGAGAATTTTGAAGATCATGACAAGAGCTTTAAACTGGATACGGGACTCAATCGGCAGCCAATGCAGCTTTCGTATAGTGGCTCTAGCCGAACACCTACGGGGAAGTCCAACCAAGGTTCTGGTAGGTGAAGTTGAGTGTGAAACGACCAATTTCAACAGAAAGGATGTGTGCTAAAGAAAGTTAAGCATTCGTCTTTAAAAAGTGAGCGGATCTTGGTTACGTGTTGATGGAAATACAGAAACATGCAGACACCAGGATCTAAGTCGTTCAAAGAAAGTTCAAGACCCAAATGTAGGGTTCCAATGGTACCTGTAAAACCATGAAGAAAGTCAGGATAGTCTGTGTATTCCTTGTATCTATTCCCAGCCCTGAAAAAGTCACTGAGCAAATCTTGTTTATACCCCTTTGATTCACTCGGGAGGCAAACAACTTCATCCCTACAGGACGCATGTGCAAAGGAAGTTTAGTAATCTTTTTGTAGGAAAAATGGGAAGGTCATTGCTCATGTCTGCACCTTGGGAGGAGGCCTTAGAGGTCACAAAGGCATTGCTTTGCCAGGGAGGGTAGGGGCCAGCACCACTATTTGCGCCTGGAGCAATGTCATTTTGATTCCTAAATACTTTAGGAGTGCATTATAATCATGTGTAGTCATCACTCTAATGCAGAGGTCTTCAATCTGTGGGGTGTGACCCCCAGTGGGGCCCTCGAGTCCTAGGAAGGGAGTCATGCCAGACACAACTAGTTTATTAAAATGCTTCAGCTGAGGTTAATTGAGTGTCATGTGCTGTAAAAATAAGAGGCCCAACAGCCAGGTAAAACAATCCTTCAACTAAGCTTTCTTGCCAGGGTGCCTGCATGCCTGAATGAAATGCAAATGTACCCTAGGAGTTAATCTGCAAATGTAAAGGATGCTTGGGAGTGGCTCTGGCTTTAATTGCTTGAATTACTTCAAGCATTGTGATGGCAAAGATATGTTTTTTTGTGTGGTGGTTAGCAACTGGGCTGTGAAGTGTGTGCTTTTACTGATAACTGTATTTACAAAGCGCTTTGTACCCCTGAAGGGATAGTTATGCAAAAAATAAAAATGCATTTCTTATGGTCTGATATTACACAAATCTACTTTTTGGAAGCTCCATTTTATCCTACAACTATTTGCACATTTTGTAGCAGTCTATCTTGTAATGTGTGTAATGCAAGTATAAAATAATGACTAACACATTCACAGTGCTTTCTGTCAACGCTGTGAACTCATAGCACCAAAAATATACAAGTCACTATTTTCCACTGCACCAACCAATTTTAATTCTGTGTCTCTCCGGTTACACACAGACCTATGCAGTGTATTAAATAGGGGTTTTATAATCTATATATATATATATATAAAAACGGATGTATGTCTGTCTGTCTGTTTGTCCTTTATGCATTACTACACCAGTCATCCGATCGGCATGATACTTTGGGAAGTTGCTGAGTACACTCCTGCGAAGGTTTCTGGCATTAAAATAAATAAATTCAATATTGTTAAAAGTTGTTGAATACACTCCTGCGAAGGTTTCTGGCAAAAAAAATTTGTTAAATATCGGCCCCCCAGGGCCCTCATAATCTTTCCAATACTGAACGTTTACAGTTTACGGTGCGACTCGCTTTTGCAATGACCATCAACAAAGCACAAGGACAATCGCTGCAAGTGTGTGGACTAGATTTGGAGAATCCGTGCTTCTCACATGGACAACTGTATGTGGCCAGCTAACACGTCGGAAAACCTTCTGATTTATTTGTGTACACACCAGACGGAAAAACAAAAAATACTGTGTATCCACAAGCACTCGAATAAATAAACAGAAATAAACACTTTAAAATATTTTCCATATTAAAATGAATAAGTTTCAATAAAAATGACACAATGTAAATTGAATGTTATCATATCAAGTTTCCTTAAATTTCCTTTCATCTGAGATCGCAGCAACGCGCGACGGGTAAGCCAGTGTACTATATAGAGCATTTCCCACAGATTAACAACTTTTTAAAAGCATTTTTCATTTAAGCTACCCATTATTGTATATGTAGCTACTTGATGATGGAAGACCTAAAAATGAACGAAATATTTTAGGGCTGATTTATGAAAGGCTTGCGCCACTGAAGCGTTAGTTTTTTGAAGCTTCGGTGGCACAAGCATCTCAATCATTTCTATGAGGCGAGGCTAAGTCACCCTTGTGGCTTTGCATGGCCTTATAGATATGGAGTAAGACAAAACAACGCAAGTGGCAGCGTTGCCTTACTCTAGGTAAGCGTTCCATAGTGGTTGCATTGGGTGTTCCCACACAACGCCCATGGATTTTGACACTGCCCCAGATTTACAAACCCATGTAAACCTGTGGCAGCGCCAAACCTTATGCCTCCCTGCAGCAGGCGTAACGAGGGGAAATGTTTTCATTTCTCCTTGTTTTTTTCCTCTTTCCATGTGTGCTGCAGGAAAACCCCTCTCAGGATTGTTTTTGAGCATGAAGGTGCCCCTTCCTGCACAAAAATCACCCGGCCTATGTTGGTGCTAGGCAGCAATTTGTGTGACAACATAGGGGGAAAAGGATTCAAATGCACCATATTTCATAAATAAGGTGCATTCCTGCCTTTTCATATTGGTGTGGGGCAGTGCAGCAAGAAGACTTGCGGCGCTGCCCTACGCCAATGCCTCATAAATTAGGCCCTTTGTTTTTAGCCAGACCTTTGACCCCGCTCTCCAAACCACTACCTTTGGTTTGCTAAACACGGTTTAATTTATTTCCCCAATGTATAAATGATTAGCTGTGGTAATTGGGGGAGTTTATGGTTGTCGATAGTTGTCAATGATGAGGAGGCCCAAGTTCTGGAAATATTTTGTCAGGAGGGGGTCCTTACGCCTAAAGGTGTTTGACAGTGGGGTCTCAACATCAAAATGTTTGAAGACTTCTACACTAATATATTCTGTGTGATTAACGTTATAAATTGAAGATAGGGTATTGTATATTTTGAGTACTCCATGTGAAAACTCATTTTATATTTTGAGTACTCCATGTGAAAACTCATGAGAAATTTAAACTATGTGATTAGAAATTTGACTACTAGAGTTTCTACAATACTGATATATTAATACTTTGAGAGGAAATTAAGCTCATAAGGTGTCTCAATGTAAAGTTAATAGTATGATATGTATGCAGACTAGTGTTTAGACGTTTCTTCAAGTAACAAGAATTTATATTCATGTTGGTGTATTATGAGATGCCATTTTTTCATAATCTTTGCATTTTATTCATTTGTTAATAAACTGCATTTTCTATGTTTTTAGAAAGGTGCATGTGTTTGTAACCCTGTGCACCATTAAGTTGACAATATTTTGCGGCCTCAGGCAAAGTTTCTGCACAAACTCATGTTTAAGTCTAACATTTAATCTGCATTTAACCTTCAATGTACAATGTGTTTGCTTGCATTTTTGTTTTCACTGCAGATGCTTACAAGGCTTCATTATATGGTAAAAAATAGCAAGTTACCTTATGTAATGCATTGTTTGGTAGAGACAATATCTAGCTTCAGATTCCTTACCTTTGAATTTCCCAGGCATCAGACTGCATCTGGCGCCAGTTGTGATGTTTCTATCACCTATTTAGGCACCACCCAGGTGGGTGAATATCAGTTCCTTTTCACTTTTGCCATGCCAGAAGCAAAGAGCTGAGAAGTAAACTGACTTGTGTATGTCACAACTAGGGCCCTACAAAGGGAGCAATCTTAGCCCTATGAATGACTCGCAGAGGCATAGATGGGTCCATAAGGAATCTGCAGCTAGATATTGTCTCTACCATATAACGCATTACCGATGGTAATTAACTTGTTTATCTAATAGAGACTTCTAGCTACAGATTCCTTAACTTTGAATAGATACCCAAGTCATACCCTCTTGAAGTTGGGCTGCAGACAGATTTGCTAGACTAAAAACACCTGCAGTACTGAATGGGCGAAATGTCCGTCCCTACAGACCTGACTGTCCAGGTAGTATTGCTAGGGCAAACGTGTGTAGAGATGCCCATGTTGCTGCCAGGCACATATCCAGAACTGGAACACCATGAGACAACGCCATGGTAACAGCCTTCCTCCTGGTGGAATGGGCTCGTAGGCCCTCAGGGGGCTGCTTCCTATCCAGGGTGTAGCAGATTTCAATGCAGATAATGACCCAGCGCAAAATAGTTCACTTCTGCACTGCCCAACATTTTTTAGTTCCCATGCAACCCACAAAGAGTTGGTCGTCCAGCTGAAACTCTCTTGTGCTGTCAAGGTAGAATGAAAATGCTCTTTTTGGAGCCAGGCGGTGGAGGCGCTCCTCTTCCTTAGAGGGATGCGGGGGAGCTTGAAAGGTGGGCAGCGTGACTAATTAACCCAGATGGAATGGGGTCACCACCTTTGGAAGGAGTGAGGCATGGGAGCGAAGCACCACCTTATCCAAAAAATGTCATCACATAGGGAGGCTATGATGACAAAGCCTGCAATTCACTTACCCTTCGGGCAGATGTTATCGCTACCACAAAGACTGTCTTGATGGCAAGAAGCTGTAGGGGACAGCTGTGCAAAGGTTCAAAGGGAGCATACATAAGATATGGGAGGACCAATTTGAGATTCCACTGTGGCATGTTAAAGAGCATAGGTGGAAACATATGTACAAGCCTTTTTAAAAACCTATTTACAATAGGGGATTTGAACAAGGAGGGTTGGTCTGGAGGTCGCAAGAAAACAGACAGAGCAGAAAGCTAACTCTCAAGAGCACCCAAAGCAGAGTCCTACTGGGCAAGGGTAAGAATGAAAAGAAAAATATTAGATACAGAAGCAGAAAGAGTGTCAATGGACCTTTCTGTGCAATATTTTCCACATTTTGCAAACAGAAGGCGTATACTGTCTTAGTGGAGGGATGCCTGGACACCAAAATAACATTAGATACTATGGAAGGAAGGTCAACGTTTCCTGCTCAATTTCCACGCAAGTAGGTAGAGAGTTGATAGGTTTGGGTGGAAACCCTCCACTAATGCTGCTACAACAGAAGATCCTCCCAAAGGGGCAGCCTGATCGGAGGATCAATGCTCATACGAAGAAGCTCTGGACAACAGGACCTCCATGCCCAGTCCAGAGCCTCAAGAAGGATTTGGGCCCAGTCATTCTTGATCTTCTTGAGAACTATAGAGAGAAGTGGGATGGGCGGAAAGGTGTACAGGAGGCCTGAGCACCACTCACGATGAAAAGTGTTGCCAAGCGATAGTCTCCTTGAAAACTCCAGTGCACAAAACTGTGCGGTGTGACTTCAGCATGTTTATAGTGAACACCAGCATATACAGGAGGTCCACTATTGTCTGAATGTGGAAGATGACAGCCTGTGGTGAAAACACCTTCAAAAGCCAGTCGTCGAAGTATGGGAAGACTGACACCCCTATCCTGCGCAGATGAGCTACAAGCACCGCTATTACCTTGGTGAACACCTGAGGGGTGCTGTTAAGGCCAAGTGGTAGCACAGTGGATCGAAGTGTTCATGGCCTACCTTGAACCTCAGGTAAATCCTGTGGGCAAGCAGGATGAGGCTGTGTTTAGGAGGCTGGTGCAGTATATAGTGTGCATCTATAGTGAGGCACTGTGCACTGAGTCTAGGCAACCCTTAGTGATAGTGTTTAAGGCCCTGAAAACTAAAGCTCTCAATGAGTAGCTGTGAAGAGCAGCCAAGGCTTATCCAGGAGGGTGTAAAGCAATTTCATGTACCACTTTAGTCGGCCAGTACGTTTTTCACACAAGAAAAAATCACAGATAAACACCTGCGGGCAGGCAGGATGGGAATGTGAAAATACGCATCCTGCAAGACCAGAACTCCCAGCCAGCCTCCTTGGTCTATGGCAGACAAGACCTTAGCCAACGTGAGCATCTTGAATTTCTCCTTTTTGAGGAAGAGAATGATGATCCAAAAGTCCAGAATGAGCTGATCTTCTCTTTTGGTATCAGAAAATAGCAGGAGTAACCACCACAGCCTACTTGTAACTTTGAAATATTGTCTAATGCTCCCTTAGCCAGGAGAGCTTCAACTTTATTTTGGAGTATAACTAGAGGATACTCCACAGGCTGCTCCTAAATTGGCAGTAAAGGAGGAGGAAAAGAAAGAAAGGGAAGATAATAGCCATCCAAAATGATCTGCAAGACCAATTTGTCTGATGTTATGGACACAGGTGGAGGAGATGGTGTTCAATTCTCCTTCCAACTGGAGTGGGGTGGCCTTGCATAACCAAACTAGAAGGATTGGAGGCTGCAGCTGCCAAACCGGATCTACCCAGTGAGTCAGTCGTATCTGAGCCACACCTTTGCTGCACCTCTCTCAAAGTGTGAGCGAGAAACAGCAGTGTTCATCAACCACAATGCCAGGCTGGTGGAAGAAAACATCTTATTCCCAAGTGCATCAAGCCCCTTGGATTCCCTTTTTGGAGTAGAGGAAGGGAACGAGCCATGGGGCATTGAAGCCTGAACCACCAAGTTCTCAGGGTTGGGGTATTGGCTGAGGAAACTTTGATCGCCTGGTGCAGGGCGATGGTGGTGTGCTATTGTACTGTCACAGGAGTCCCTGTGATAGGCTTGGACTATGCTTCTAGAACGACATCTGTTAGTGCTTTATTAAAGGGCAAAATGGATTTGCACAAGGACGCCCCAGCTTGAAGCACGTCAGTCAAGAGATTAGTCTTGGCCTGCACCGAGGGTAGATCCAGGTCAAGCACATCTGCCGCCCTTCTCACCACCAATGCATAATATGCCCTTTCCTCCATTACCATACTAGGTGGAAAGAACATGGTAGTATCAGGAGATGTGTAAAGTTCACTGGCTTCTCCAAAGTTCTCATACCAGTTAGTTGTTCACAAGATGCCAACTAGTGTTCTAAAGGGTCCAAGGTCCCCTTCTATTCCTTAACCATGCCTGAAATCTCTTCAAAATGAACAAGCAATGCTGTCAATCTGACTACGAGTCTTTGGGTATCAGAATGTGGCTGGCTCCACTAGTGGGCACTGGCGGTGCCGGAGGCATAAACTTTGAGTTTGGTAATGGAGAATGTTGTGTTGGCATTACAGGTGCAGGCGCGGATCGGGAATCGTATCCATGAGACCTTGCCAGGGCCAGAGCTATCAGTGTGGAACCAGGTGGGGCCTCCTCCAACCCTGCCAGGCCCAAAGTCGCACCAAGGGGGTCAGCCCACTCAAATATGCAGTACATGGCCTTGTAAAAGTCTTTAATCTGAGCGCAGTTCCCTCCAGCTCCCAGAAATGGGGAGAGGCAGAGAGTCGAACCCGACAACAATTCCGTGGACCTGTGACTAGAGCGTTAATGCTCTTTACTGTCTCATCAACGGATGACGGACGAGGGGAGTCGAAGTCTGTTTTGACTTCTTCAAATGCCTCTTCCCCGAATGTCAAGAGGACCTTGAGTGCAAAGAAAAGGACTTGGGGGTCCTGGAGCAATCTAGAGACCTTCTCGTCCTCAATTTGGACCGGGATCTTCGAGGAGTCATGCTCAACAGTGTTGACTGCCGGGCCACAAGGAGCTTCAAAGATGCTCCCGCGAGGCCTTTGGCAGCAAGGGCCGACAATTCTAGCACAACTTCGAGTCATGGTCGCGTTCAAGACACCATAAACACACAAGATGGGGGTCAGTTCCCAATATGGTGCAGTGACAGGCACCACAAGGCTTGAAAACCCTGTACGCTTAGAGGTTATCCTTATTTGACACACAAGAAAAAAATCTCTCGACAAAATGTAAAAAACGTCTGTCAAAAAGAAACAGAGGGGTAGCTCTTCTCCTTATCAGTGCTTAACTGGTGCACAAAGTCAAAAACTGACATCTGTGCGCCTGGGTAGCGCCTATATAGGTGACCATGTCATAAAAATAAAACCCCAACAATGTGCCAGCGAAGTCAGGAGAACCAAACTGACCCACCCAACAGCGCCCAGGGGTACTGCTCATGCAAAAGCTTCTGGATCCATTCAGATGCCTGGGAAATTCAAAGGTAAGGGATCTGCAGCTAGAAGTCTCTATCAAATGGTTGTTTTTTGTGATATAATAATATGGATCTTGGCAAGGAGAAATAAAGTAACGAGCAAGGAGGCGAGTTCTCATAGAGGAAGAGAAGAATGACCAAGGACGAATGGAGCAGCAACTTATCAATGTGGAAAAGGTGGTTCTAGTTACCAATTTGTACTAGAATTGTGGACAGTTACTGGAGATGATCATGTGGTTTACATTGCAACTAATGTATTATGCTGTAACATAGTGAGGAGCAGAGAGATATCATGAGGTACAGACCTCTTCTGCTTTGTGTGACTTCATGCTACATGACCTTTGGTTGAAGTATCTTCTACTTAAAATTTAATGTTCAATTATTTTTCTTTATTACCTGCATTATCCTAACTGAATTAATTGTATGCTTTTTGTTATATATGGTAAATCTCTTTAGGAGATTTGGACTCATTCTGTTTGCCCTGTATTTCTATACTGTGATACTGAGATTGGTTTATATCAATCTATTTTTGTATTCATAATTAAACCTAACTAATCTCAGATTTAGGAGTAGAGTGGGTTATTGTGTGACTAAATTGTTTACACTGTATTGAAATTTAAATTGTGATTATTTCCTCCCTCTTACCTCTCAAGAAGTTAAAAAGATCATCTGGTTGAGTGGGGATGTTAGAGTGGGCCGAACTCTCTCAACCCCACCATGGACCAGGGCCATGTAAGGAGGATAGGGAGGGCAGCGCTAGTGTGGGTATCTGCTGCGGTATTGACATGCACGTTGTCTCCTAAGAGAGGGAGAGCTGATGTTCCCCAATGACAGTAGTGTTGCCGTCAGACGCACAGAAAATGGAAGGGATAAGCAGACCAGCCCCCAGTGTTGTATTCCGCTTTAGGTGTCCGTATATAGGTTTTCCTAATACGCTGTCATCCCTGCTCGCAGAGAATCCAGCTTCCAGTGTTCTGACTCCCTTCGCGGGGTGTTAGAGTTCGAGACCCGGAAAGAGATTCCAACCTTTCTCATTCTCAAGGTATGGAGCTGACAAGAACCTTGAGGGACTCTTGGCATACACACTTGGCATACTAGACTTAGCATACAAACTATAGCTTACCATACTATAGAATACAGCACCTATTTCTTACCTTGTACTACACTTAGGTAAACTGGGGTAGAACTAGTAGAGAATGCTTCTTATGAGTACTCACATTTTAGCCTATGTTATTTATGTATATGAATATATGTGTCATAGCTAAAAGATAATGCTAGCGCAGTATTATTTCTTTCTTACGCTGTACACAATATATCTCGCATACTGTCTTATGATTATAACAACTCATATCTCCTACACGAAAAATAAGACTGATAAATAAATCCTTTTTATTGAAATGCCCGTCTACTCTTTCTGTGTAACTCTGAAGAAACTAAGCATGCACAATTAGCTGAGTGAAACTGTTATCTATTATTTCCATTATTGTGAGTGTTCCGATTCTAAAGGGAAGCAAAATTGTCATGTTTATGCGGTTGCCAGAAACTACTCCCTTCTTATTTACAAGGAGTTTCTATAGGGCTCTAAGTTAGTTGGCACACAAAGTAATTAAGGGCCAGATGTAGGTAGCCCTTTACCGATCAGAATCGGCCGAAAATACCGATTTTCGTCCGTTTCCGATCGGTAAAGGGCTATCGAGATGCAGGGGCACATTTTCGGTAATTTTACCGAATCGGTATCATTACCGAATCGGTAAATTTACCGATTCGGTAATATGTACCGAATCGGTAAAATAATTACCGAATCGGTAATATGTACCGATTCGGTAAAATTACCGAAAATGCAATGTAGGTAGCCAATTTACCATTGGCACATGGCTTACAGAATCGGTATTTTACCATGGAATACAAATCCATGGTAAAATACTGATTCCTGTGTACATGCACATCTTTGCATGTACACATGTGCCATGTGACAGACAGACGTGCCCTTAGGGCATGTCTGTGTGCCACATTGCACACATGCCCGTTTTGGGGGTGCTAGAGGGTGTCAAAGTGACACCCACTGCACCCTTCACACAATCGGTATTTACCGATTCAGTAAATACCGATTCGGTATTTGAATTGAATCCTATGGGCTTCAAAGGACCATAGGATTCAATAGCAAATACCGATTCGGTATTTACCGAATCGGTAAATACCGAATTTGTAAGGAATCGGTAACGATTCCAGATGTTGGGACCTACATCCCATTTACCGATTTTGAAATACTGAATCGGTAGCATTCGGTATTTCAAAATCAGTAAATGGGATTTACCTACATCGGGCCCTAAGTTTAATATGGTGTACAGACAAAATATCGACTCCAAAATATCGACTGGACATAATATCGAGTTTTAAATATAGACTGGACAAAATATCGACTGGACATAATATCGACTACAAAAATATCGTTTTTCAGGTAAGTGAAGTAATATCGACTGTATAAAATATAGATAGCAAAAATATCGAATTTTTAATAATATATAATATTTTATAGTGTATTTTTATGTAATAATATGTGTGAATAGTGTGTATTAATGTTATAAAATATTTTATTAAATGAATTTTGTTTTTATAATAATTGCGTAATGTAATTCTGTAGCGGGTTGTGGGTTTATAGGGGAATAGGGTGGGAAGTAATTTAATATTAATTAATTAATTAATATATGTTTGTTAATATTTTTAATTAATAATTAATTGATAATTAATTAATATTAATTAGTTAATTAATTAATATAATTTTGAACATATTTTGTATTAGTAATTAATTGTTAATTAATTAATTGTAATTAGTTAATTACATTAATTAGAGTAAATTTTTAATATATATAATTTTGTGTTATTTTTAAGTAATTAATTTGGAAAAAATAATATTAATTATTAAAATAATTACAGCTAATGTTCTAATATATTTACTTTATTGTTATTGTTAATTAATAATTAATTGGTAATTAAATAATATTGATAAATTTTGGGTAAAGGAGCATTTTTAGGGTTCAGGGTCAGTTTTCTGTTTTAGGGTAAAGGGGTATTTTTTGGGTTCAGGGTCAGTTTTCAGTTTTTGGGTAAAGGGGCATTTTTAGGGTTCAGGGTCAGTTTTCAGTTTTAGGGTAAAGGGGTATTTTTAGGGTTCAGGGTCAGTTTTCAGTTCATGGGTAAAGGGGTATTTTTAGGGTTCAGGGTCAGTTTTCAGTTCATGGGTAAAGGGGTATTTTTAGGGTTCATGGTCAGTTTTCAGTTCTTGGGTAAAGGGGTATTTTTAGGGTTCAGGGTCAGTTTTCAGTTTTTGGGTAAAGGGGCATTTTTAGGGTTCAGGGTCAGTTTTCAGTTTTTGGGTAAAGGGGTATTTTTAGGGTTTAGGGTCAGTTTTGGGTTTTTGGGTAAAGGGGTATTTTTAGGGTTCAGGGTCAGTTTTGGGTTTTTGGGTAAAGGGGTATTTTTAGGGTTCAGGGTCAACAAATAAGATTGTAAAAAATTATTTTTATTATTTTCATTTATTATTTAATTATTATAATTTAATTTAAGTAGTTTTAAGTATATTTTAGTAATTAAAATTTAATATTAATTTAATTTAACACTGTTTTTAATAAAGTCGATATTTTTTACATCTATATTATTGTTAACGATATTTTGTACTCGATATTTTTGTACTTACCTGTTTGTAGATACAAACTCGATATTTTGACTGTCGATATTTTGTCCACGATATTTTGGCAAGTCGATATTTTGTCCCTCGATATTATTTCAGTGATCCGTTTAATATACTTGAAAGGGGCATACTGACCTCAGTCCTATGCCCAACCTATAGTGTGTATTATTCCAATGTGCAGATATTATTAGGGAAATAGGTACTACACTACACCAGAGTACGGGGGATGGTTAGAAGGGAGCAAACATGAGCAAAAAGCAGCTGCTCCATCTCTAATGAACAGATTCGTACTTGTTAGTCACCAATGGTTCCATGGCCAGGGGGAATAAGAGCAGAGATGGGGGCACCCTTGTCACCTGCCCCTTTGTATGAACTATTTCTCAGAGATCTTCCACCTTGTGCATACCCTACCTAGGGGATGAGCATATAGCAACTGTACCCATCCGAGAAGTTCACACCAATACGCCTGCACAAACAGATATTGCCGCAAAATAGTGTTGAAGATCTTTTCTGTGCATAACAAAACTGCGGCTGCACCGTGGCAAGTCTGTGGTGTCTCATCCAATACACAAAAAAGTATTCTGATATTAGTATTTTTTTTACAGATTTTATCGATCCTTTTTCAGAAACAGCATAGTAGTTCTGCAATTCACAACAACATAGCATTCATTGCGTACTCATTCAACATATTAACTAATGATTACATATCGGAATGCTCCATAATCACAGCTCGTGTTGGATCCATAACCCTCCTTATCCCCCTCCCTACCCGCGAGTCCCCAATGTAATGATTGTGTCTTGGGAGTGGGGATGCAGTCATGGTAATCAATTTCGGTGTATTCATGGTGTGGAGTCACGCAGAGGCAGTGTATTTGTCTTTGGGATCTGTCTGACATGGGAACTATCCAGCAATTGTTGGTTCTGGCTGTGCATCTGTGCCAGGGGGTGGGCCCTAGGGATCCATTCCCTCCTCCCCTTTGGCCTCCTCCTCCAGGCACTCTATGTCATACATGGGGGTCTCCCAGGCTCTGGCCATCTCAATGCTTCGAAAGCCCCTTTTAGCCTCCCTCATTAGTGTTCGCCCCTCACATCCCGCTCATTTCAGGAGTACTTTTCTCCAGGTGGGCAGATTAAGGCCTCTTGTGGCTTTCCAATTTCCTTGTTATCTCATGCTTCACCAGCACAAATGCTAGGTCCTGGAACATACTAGTGAGTTTGGTTTTGGGCAAATGGGGGAACCATCCCAATAGAAAGCATGCTGGGAAGCAGGGTATTCAACAACCTCACTTACAGTTTGTACCACCCCCTTCCAGTTTCCTCATAGTTGGGTGCAAGTTCATAACATGTGTATAATATGTGCTCGTGCTTTACTGCATTGCAGGTAGGCTGCTACTTCTGTTTGGAAATATCTGTGAATGTGCTCAGATGTCAGATAGGCTTTTTGAAAACGTAGTAATTTATCCGCTTGAATCATGCATTTCTAGATACCTTGGGTATTCCAGCTAGGATACTGTCCGAGTCCTTTGTTGGGATTGGTGTGCCTATATCCTCTTCCCACTGGAGGCAGAGTGCCTCCACTGGGCGTAGTTTGTCCGCATGGAGCGCTCTGTACAACCAGGATACTGCTTTGAGAGTTCCTCTCGACAGGGACATATAGTAGCAGCTCTAAAGCGGTGGCGGCTGTGTAGATACCATCCACCAGTGTTTATGGATTGCTGCCGTGATGGCGCTGTGCAGCAAAAATGTCCTCAATACAGATCGAACTCTGTTAGAAACTTTCTGAATGGCAGTAATAATTGTCTTTGTAAAGGTCACCCGTTTTTGTTGCCCCGGCATCTATCCACATCTCCAAGTCATGCCAGTTACCTCCATATGGAAGGGCTTTAAGCATATCCATCGGGATGTCCAGTAAATACGGTGCCCTCACTCTCATTCTCTGCAACCATCAATGCCAGCATTTAGCCTGCACTTTGAGCTCCTGAGAATCATTTCAGGATGGTCTATGCACCCTGAGAAACATTTCCAGTAAGTCACCCACCGAGGATTTGGTGAGTTTTGGGGCTTCTGTTCTTTGGCGCCCCAGAGCCATATCTCATACTAACCATTGCAGTTAGGTTGCTATATAGTAGGACTCAAAGTCTGGGAGTTCAGGTCTCTGAAAAAGCACGCAGAGATCCATAGCAGGAATGCGTTAAAATAAGACCGTCTGACGGGGAGCGCTATCATTTTAAGAAGTGCAATTCTGCCAGCCACAGAGAGTGGTAGGGTTCGCCAGAAATCTATCAATGCCCTAAGCCCTTGCAGGGCTCTCCCTATGTTGCCTTCATAGATATTCATCCAGGTATGATATACTTGGACTCTTAGATATGGTAAGCAGTTAGGCTCCCACCGTAATCTTGCAAGGTCCTCCGGGGAGCGAACTGTAGGTATCACCGGGAAGAGTCAAGACTTTTCCTAGCTCACCTTGAGCCCCAATATGGAGCTGAATCTCTCTAGTAGGTCACGGGCTCCCATAAAATCTCCCTCTCTTTCCTCCAGGAACAGTAACAGGTCGTCAGCATAGAGTGCTATGAGGTGTTAGGTATCTCCGATGTGCAGCCCTCTGTAGAACTGCCCAGTTCTTGCTGCGATAGGAAGGGAATCCAAAGCAAGGGCAAAAAGTAGAGGGGAGAGCGGGCATCCTTGTCTAGTGCCACGCTCTACTGGCCACCTTTGTGATATGGTTCTCCTGGTTCGCACCCGAGCTGTGGGTTCAATGTAAAGAAGTTTAATCCATTAAATAAATCCCTCCCCTAGCCACATGTGTGCCATGACTTCCTACAGGTAGGACAATTCAAGGTTGTCAAAGCTTTTTCTGTGTCCACCACTAGGACAGCTGCTCTGTCTAGGCCCACTCTGTTCGCCTCCATGACGGACAATAGGCGTCATATATTCCCTGCTGTATTGCAAGTTGGTATGAACCCAGCATAGTCTTTATTCACTAGACTGGTCATAAAAGGTAGAAGGTGGGTATTGAGTACTCAGCTTAGGATTTTGTAGTCAATGTTTTGCATTGACAGAGGGCGGTGTGCCGATTTGTCATGGGCTGGTTTATTTGGTATAAGAACAGGGACTATAATGATCTCTCTTGTAGTGTCTAGTAGGAAGCTAGTTCTGCCGGCTGCCTCATAGAGTGTTACCAAGTAAGGGACTAACTCCGCAGAGTATGTAGAGTAAAACTCTGCAGGGAAACCATCTGTGCTCCATATTCCGCGTCATTTGTTTAATGGTGGCGATTATCCCATGGGCAGTTATGTCCCCTCCTAAGGTGTCTGCCTCTTCCTCCATAATCTGCAGGATCTGGAGATGGTCAATAATGTTTGTGCCTCTTGCAGGTCACTAGCCGTGGGGCGTGCATATTGGATTGAATTATAACCTGCGAATATGTCATTGATCCTCTCTGGCGCATATACTCTGTAGCCCTCCCGGTCTTCTAGTTCTAGGATAGGTTAGCCTCGCTTGTCAGGGTTGACCAGCCATACTACCAATGCGTCCTGATTTGTCACGTTCAGCATGCGTCTTGTCTGTGTATTTCCGATAGTCAAAACATCGGAGCTTCTCTACCAATGTTGCCACCTCCACTTTCGCTGCTAGAAGTTCGCTCTGGAGGTCGGGATTTTCTGGTCATATGGTTCTTTATCTCATAGACAGACCTCAGCGTTTTCTCAATTTTTTGAGAGGGTCTGTCAAATCCCTTTGGACTTGGCAATGCAATACCCCAGCATCACGGTTTTAAAGGCTTTCCATTCAATATGGGGGCTGGACGCTGAGCCAGCATTGTCAGAAAAAGTAGCGAGTGATTTTGGTCCTGATCGTCTCGTGGAAGCCCTGATCATCCAGCGATTTGGGCTTAAGTTTCCATGTAGGTATGGAAGGTTTGGGGTTTGCCCATCGCAGTCGCAGTAGTATCAGATTATTATGATCTGAAATGGTACGAGACAGGTATTCAATCTCATCAATTAGGTAATGTATGTCAGCGGGTAGAGAGAAACAAATGTAAGCAGACGTGTAAGTCATGGAGGGTTGAGAAGTAGAAGTAGTACTAACCCAGCAGGTGTTGGCCTCTCCAGGAGGCTATCAAGCCCTATTGTTGTTGCCTGTCAGAAAATGTTTTGGCTGTATGGGTCATCTGGGAGTCCCGCAGCGGTGGTGCAAACTATCCAGTAGGGTGTCAGAGACACAGTTAAAGTCACCCCATATTAATGTTGTTGTTGTTAACCATGGAACCAAGCGTAAAGACAGATGCCCAAAGAAGGTACCCTGATTCGTGTTGGGTGTATTTACGCTCACCAGTGCCACCACTTTGCCATCCAATCGGCCTTTTAATGCCACATATCTACCCTCCACATCACTCATGACCTTTGTGAGCTGGAATGGGACCCCTGCTCTTATCCATATAAGCGTTCCCCTAGCATATGCAGAGTATGTGGTAAATTATGCTTGGAAAAGAATTTTCTTATCTGCGCACTCCCCTATTTAGTACATTTTTACTCAAATTTATACACTGTTAAGGTAATGTTAGTGTGTTTCTTGGTTGAAAGGTAGCCAACCTACAAGTTACAAAAGAACCTCTGGTGGAAAACTCCACTAGTTTACCAAGCGCACTACATAGTATTAAAGTATAACCATCGTAGCAATTGAAACCTTGTTGATTTAATTAATCAAAAATAGAGAAAACAAGATTATTTCTTCAAAAACCATATATTTTTATGATCATTTGCATATACATCTCATTTGTTCCAACCAGACAGTCAGACGTTTTAACAAATTCTAAACATTTTTTGCAGAAAAAAGACTAAATAGCAACAAAGTAAAGTTAACACTATAATTGTTCTGCTGAGCAATACTCTGAAACATTAGAAATCACAGTTGAGAAGTAAGCCCAATGCATTTCGGGATGATTCCCTTCTTCAGGGGCACTGCGAAAATAAAACAATGTGTAAATGTTTTGAAATTACAATCAATATATTACAACTTAAAATACATTCAACTACTGTTTGGATGCGGGGGCAGTTCCTGAGGTCCAACTTATAATTCACATCTTGACAGATATACAACAATTGCATTGTGGACGTCCTATCCAGGTCATGAATCACGTATACAAGTAAAGGTGATTAGGTCAACAAATGCTGATTGGGTTTAAAACACTGTGGTCCAAAGATTTTGCTAAGAAGGCATAATTGTGGGGAGGCACTAGGTTGAGTGTCATGCTAATAAAAAGGTGCTGCTATACTTTGAACGATAACTTATGTACTCACATTTCAACTGTTTAAAACCTCATAGTTATGGGACGGTGCTTCAGCTTCTTGAGAACCTCTAATTCGATTCTAGGAGCTAAGGGCGTAAACGACAACATATGTGTGTATAAACCACTTTTGATCAATCGACCTCACTGACCAGACCTACATCATATTCAAGCGACCTCAACTTACTTTGTGTAATTACGAGCGCTGGCCAATAACTAACTGGTCTCTACGTGGGTGGTATGTGCTGAAAAGGGATCAGACTTTTGTGCGTTTACTCTAAACGCACAAAAGTCTGATCCCTTTTCAGCACATACCACCCACGTAGAGACCAGTTAGTTATTGGCCAGCGCTCGTAATTACACAAAGTAAGTTGAGGTCGCTTGAATATGATGTAGGTCTGGTCAGTGAGGTCGATTGATCAAAAGTGGTTTATACACACATATGTTGTCGTTTACGCCCTTAGCTCCTAGAATCGAATTAGAGGTTCTCAAGAAGCTGAAGCACCGTCCCATAACTATGAGGTTTTAAACAGTTGAAATGTGAGTACATAAGTTATCGTTCAAAGTATAGCAGCACCTTTTTATTAGCATGACACTCAACCTAGTGCCTCCCCACAATTATGCCTTCTTAGCAAAATCTTTGGACCACAGTGTTTTAAACCCAATCAGCATTTGTTGACCTAATCACCTTTACTTGTATACGTGATTCATGACCTGGATAGGACGTCCACAATGCAATTGTTGTATATCTGTCAAGATGTGAATTATAAGTTGGACCTCAGGAACTGCCCCCGCATCCAAACAGTAGTTGAATGTATTTTAAGTTGTAATATATTGATTGTAATTTCAAAACATTTACACATTGTTTTATTTTCGCAGTGCCCCTGAAGAAGGGAATCATCCCGAAATGCATTGGGCTTACTTCTCAACTGTGATTTCTAATGTTTCAGAGTATTGCTCAGCAGAACAATTATAGTGTTAACTTTACTTTGTTGCTATTTAGTCTTTTTTCTGCAAAAAATGTTTAGAATTTGTTAAAACGTCTGACTGTCTGGTTGGAACAAATGAGATGTATATGCAAATGATCATAAAAATATATGGTTTTTGAAGAAATAATCTTGTTTTCTCTATTTTTGATTAATTAAATCAACAAGGTTTCAATTGCTACGATGGTTATACTTTAATACTATGTAGTGCGCTTGGTAAACTAGTGGAGTTTTCCACCAGAGGTTCTTTTGTAAATTATGCTTGGCCTCGCCATCTCCTTTTCAGTGCCTGACCTTCTTTGGCAGTGAGGTGTGTCTCCTGCAGGAGCACAATGTGTGCTCCTTGTCTAGGCAGGTATGCCTTTTCGCCATGGTATGCATATCTCTGACATTCCATGCCAGACATTTATATCCTAGGTCCTTAGCCATGTGCAGTGTTGGTGTGGAGTACATATTCCCTTTGTTCTATACTTGTAATCCCACTCACCCTACTTAATGTATCCACGGCTAGATTGTGTGTTTGGTGTGTGCGACTCGCTAACCCCCAACTGTAACGCCATCAGCCAATAACCCCAATTCACCCTCCTCAGGACCAGCAGCAACGTGTGCCCCGCCCAAAACATGCTAATGTTTGTTAGCATTTGTGACAGAGCTTCTACAGTCAGGTCCGGTGGCTCAGTGGAATAAAGCAGTCACTGCCGGGGCCCTGTGTTCAACCTCATGGTCATAGGCTCAAATCTTGGCGGGTCGACTCAGCCTTTTATACATTTGTGGTCGATAAAATGAGTAACATTGAGTTGGGTAACAATAAACATCTGTTATTCAGTGCCAGGACACCTTCGGGTAAATGTGAGCTTTAAAAATGCACCTGTATGTTACAGTGCTCTGACCCAGCAATGTCTGGGAATTACAGGGAGGCCATCCTTTAGAGTACTTGTTCAGGGAGTTTTCCAGGGTCTGTGGGTAGGAGGTTAAGAGCAGCTAGGGCTGCAAACCAGCTTAGTAAACCAGCTGGAAGTTGCATGATGTAAATGATATTGTCTGCAGTGCATGGTGTGATCTTGGGCATCTCCAAGATTGGATTCCAGGTCTGATTCAGAGTCTTGAGGGAGTAACTCCTTCTCTGATGTATCCTGCTTTTGCTGACATCTACTTATTTGGACTACAACCTCCATTGCTCTCTGCCGTCCCAGTCGAGCTTCTGCCTGTAGTCAGCGTCGCATGTGTCTGGGATTCCTGTGCTAGCACTCCCGTTCTCCATCTTCTGTGCTAGGTCTTGGCTCACCCTGGGTTTCTAGCCAATCTAATGTCTCATGCGAGGTCTGTAAGAACGGCACCCCGTCTGGGGTCACCACTCTCAGCTTTGCCGAAAAATGCATGGAGTACAGAGGTCTATCTGTCGTATTTACTTTTTGACCTCCTGGTAGCATGCCCTCTGCAGTTGGTCCTCCCTAGAGAAGTCTGGGACAATACACACAGTTGTGTTCTTGGCCCTCAGCACTCTTTTTTTTTGCACACTAATGCGAGTATGGAGTCCCGATATCTATAGTGTAGGAGCAGCGCAATCATTGGTCAGGGGGGAGCCGATGGCGGACACCTGGCCGGTATGCAACCACTCTCTCAAGGGCGAAGAAAGCAGAGAGGCCCACGCTGATTGTAACCATTGCTCCAGGTATTGTACTGTGTTTGCTCCATTGATTTTCTCCGTGAGGCCTATGACCCTAATGTTATGACCCATTGCCCATACTTTGTAGTATTTGGGGGCACCTGGATCTTTGGAACCATCTCCCGCTCTCCCAGGGACACTAAGGTGACACTCGCCCACTCACCCCCCTTATCTAAGGGCAACTCCTCCCCGAGCGCTACACTAGCTACTCCCGGTGGTTTTCCTCCGGTGGGAGGGGGTAGTCTCTTTGGGCATCTGACATCTCCCTTATAATGTCCAACACCACCACAGTGACCACACTCAAAACAGTGGAGAACCCTTGGCTGCTGGCTTTGGCCAGGATTAGGGTTTATGGGTGGGTTTGCCTTAGGGGTGAAACCTGTTCCCTTCCCTTGGAAATTGTTTTGGGGACCTTTAGAGAACTCCCTCTTTTCATCTCCCCCCTCCTTCTTCTGGGGGGCGCCCTGTCCGGACTTTTGGGAATCCCTTCCAGTCCCCTTTGAGGACGCCCGGGTACTTGCCCAGATGTCCGCCACCTCTGCAAGCTTCCGGGGATTGGTCAGCTTGCTGTCCACCAGGTGTTGGCGCAGCTCGGAAAAACATTTCTCGAGGAGGTGCTCTTTCAAAAATAGATCATACAGCCCCTCATAATCCTTCACCTCACTGCCCTTGACCCAACCCTCCAAGGCTTTCTTGGCGTAATCTAAGAAATCCACCCAATTCTGGGTACTCAGTTTGTGACTTCCCCTAAATCTTTGTCTGTATTTTTCAGGGGTAAGTCCAAACTTTTTCACCAGTGCCACTTTCATTGTAGGGTAATGGGTTTGCTCATCCTGCTCCAGAGCCAACAAGGTATCCCTGCCAGCAGGTGGCATATATTTATACAGCCCACCCCCCCAGTGAGTTTCTGAGATCCCGTGAGCCCTTAAAGAGACTTCATATGCGGCTAACCATTTAGCAATGTCATCGCCTGTGGTGTAACTAGCAATAACATCCTTGGTTAGATAGGGTCTGGGTTCCCTGGTATTTACTTTGTTTTCGCTGCCACCATTGTTTGGATTAGGAGACCTTAGGGTTAAGGCTTGAAGGTCTAGCTCCTTTATGGTTCGTTCGTGGGCCAACCTCCTATCCTCCCTCTCCATTTCCATTCTAGCTAAATCCAATTTCAGTCTCCTCTCCTCCCTCTTGTCTTCCAACTCGGCGTCAGTTAAGCTCCTCACCGAGACGCTGCTGCCCTCCCTTGAAAGTGTCCTGGGACCTGTCAGCAGATTCCCCCTTTCAGCTTGGTACAGCATTGCAGTCTCAAGGACAGTGTCCCTATCAATCTCTCTTGTGTCCTGTTCCTCCTCTATATGAGCTTCCACCCATGCCCTTATGCTTGTCAGTAACTCACCTTTCTTGGCACCTTTTTTGAAGAATACCCCCTTTCGTTGACACCACCCTTTAAGTTGGGTCACAGTGTAGGACTCTAGCTCTTCAAGGTTTAACTCCATTCTTCAAATATGGGTTTAAATGAGCACTCAGGAAGGAACTAAGAAGCGTGATCTGAGGATAACCTCCACCCACCACCAGAAACAAATTTGGAAAAACAAAAGTCAAATTAGGAGGGCCGCAAGGAGAAAACTCCTGGTGTAGGCCAGTGTATTGCGTTTAATTACTATTGAGTAGCTGCAACCAAATCAGGATCCCACCGCTGGACACCAATCTGTTAGAACCTGGGATGTCAGGTCACCTAGGGTAGCCTGGCCTAGGGTAGATCACATTCACTAGAGGCACATGTGCGAAGGTTGCAAACCACCCAGCAGTAAATCCACGCAATAGCACACAAAAATGACACTACATCAATGTATGTAAAAATATGAGCTGGTTTATAAAAATATTCTCTGTTCTCTTACTCTTAGTATTCATAATTTAGTATTATACATTCTGTCAGGAGAAATAGTATTACTCATATGTCCTTGGAAAAATCACAGCTCAGTACATGCAGTTGTCATGAAATCAACAGTAATATTTTCAGCAATGTTAACTTGCATTAATATTCAACATCAATAGAACATTTAACCAGACTCCAGTATTAATTAGATTGGACCTCAATGAGGTGCTCTAGACTTTTCTCCTCAACACCACTACCCATCAACAAGGTACACATTCAATGAGAGGTTTCAGTTAAACCAGATGTTTACAAGTGTGTCAGCCGCCTTAATGAGGGGCTTATACCTCTTTTTAATTGACAAGAACTCTCAGCACCGCATCGGCACGTGCTCCTTCTCTCAGGTTCTAGTACAATAGCTTCCTTTTCCCTGGGCCAGCACTTACTAAAGGTAATTTCCTCAATTTCCTTCCCACTTCATAGATCACAGGTGAGGAAGACAGTCAGTGTGTTTGAACTGCTTACACCGGCTTTAGCGCCCCTTTTCTCCCTCACATACAGATCTCTCAAGGACCCTTCTCCACTGATACTCGAGGAGATTAAGCCCTAACGGCTCACTCTTCCCTCCTGCCCCACACACTCCTTACTGTGCCAGGGAGGCGTTACTCCCCAAGTCTCCGCGTGTTGGGCACTATCAGGCGGCACCACAGCAGTCCCGGCTGGCAGATACTGAAGTGATCACCTCCCGCCCAATCGGCTTCCTGGTCCCGAGGCTTGCGCAGGGAGGATCGGGGTCGGTCTCTCTTCCACCCGGAACCCGCTGTCAGAGCCTCAAGACTCGCTTCCACAATCCTGGGGTTGGCGCTGCGGGGACGGACTGGCGCAGATGAACGCCACTGCCTCTTTCTCCTCTGATCCGGCTCCGCCTCACAGAGCCCGGGGGCTCAACTGGGCATGCGCGGAAAGCGAGTGTCTCACTGCCAGAGACCGCGCTGCTTGAACGGCGCTGCCCTTCTCCGCCCACCCGGAAATCGACAAGGGCTTCTCCAGGTCCGCTCCTCACCTCAGGACTTTCAGCTGCAGCTCCAAATCGGCGCCGCTCACCTCGCGCCGATTCAGGGGCAGAACGGCTCGTTGTTTCACTGCCTCCGCTCCCTCAGCACTCACACGCCAATCCAGAAGCAGAACAGCTCGTTGTCTTGCTGCCTCAGCTCCCCCAGCCCTCGTTGCAACAGGTAGGAAGAGGGACACGGTGGGGTTGTGGCACCAGGGGGGGGGCGATTCCAGTAGTCGGGCAGAACTTAATTAACGAGCTGAGCAAGGGGGGGGCACAAGGATTAGCCCCACTCCATTTGAGATTCTTGCTGCAACAGTCTCACTGAAATTTTTACGCTGGGCAGAGGACTGCACTCTACAGTGCTGCAGTCTCCTTCTCCTGTTCACTTCCCTATTCTTCCAGTCAAGGGATTAGTCAGGCGCCCAGGGTCTCCAGTAACCCTCAACAGCGGGGTCAAGACAAGTAACCCAAAGGGGGGTAGTGTGGTGGATCAATAAGGCAGCTTCCCAGTCCAGGAGGTCAACCCTTTGACTAGCCTCCCCCCCCACCTTTAGCTACCGCCTGTCCTCCAGCTGACTCTCTCTGGCAAGACAAAATGGCTGTCCAGCATTCCGCCTTTTATAGGCTGACCCTCAGGAGTCCAGAAGGGACCAGAAGGTTCTGGAACACCCTATTCTGCTCTATGGGACAGGTTCTGGGATTGGCAGTTAGGGCAGTTGGTAGCCACCATTTAGTGACTCCAGCTATTCCCTGTCAGGAAAGGCCTCTAGGCCTGAGGTGAAAGACTATGAGGGGGGAAAAGAACACCTATCCCCTTGACCAACACCTTGAAAAAGCTAGTGAACACAAAAATTAATAAAGGTATGAGGGGCAAAAAGGGGACAAAATAAATAATAAATTGGAGGGACTACGCAAAAAGCCAGACAGGTCTAACACTAACTTATGATTGAAGTTAGCTAGTAACGTAATTCAAAGTATCAAATTAATAGATACAATAAATCCAACAACTTGTCAAGGTCGGATTTATTATAAATATTGCAGGAAAATAGTTTTAGAACTTACTTTCCTGCATTTACCTAAAACAACCCTATAGCAGCATCTTCTGATTGGACAGCCTTTGACAGGCTGAGCCAAGCTACTCCCTGATATGGTGTGTAGCGGGGTGGGGCTGAAACAATACAGACATTTGGTGGGAGATTTGCTTCCTGGAGAAGCCAGGGACATGAAAGAGGCTGGGGAGATATACTGGACTTCAAAAGCAGCAGAACAGACGCCACAAGGCCCAGGCCAGCCCCCACTTCACTGATATCTAGCCAGAATAGATCCCTCCTATTTAAATCCAGTGAGGGACTGGAAGGGCTAGACCTATGAGTTTGGTAAGTTAGACACATGTTCCAAGGAGAAACTTTCTCAATTTTTTATAGTTGGAGAACAATACATTCTGGGTCAGAAATATGCCACATTTTGCAGAAAGTAGTCATAGCACAGGGAGGTAACTTTACTCCATTGGTTGGGGGGTCCACCCCTTTGCCATCCCAGAATGGAGGATAAATATGGCAGAGCTGCAGGATCTCCTCAGCCCACTTCCTGGAACAACAAGAGAAGAATGACTGCCCTGGTGGATCCTTAGACTGCACCACAGAAGGCTTGCAGTCAGAAGAACTACCCCTGATGCACTCTGAAGGTTCCACACACACAGGACTGTGCCTGACCCAAGGAAAATGAGTGGACTCCCGGAGCAGTAACAGGTAGAAAAGTGCTGCAAAAAGCCACCTGCAACTGCCAATGAAAATGACCACTCCAACTGACAAGCTACAACTGAGTTTTCCTGGACTGCACTAGTATATTGTGGGAGATTGAGTACTGAACCCCAAAGTGATAATTCAGAGCTTCTTAACCCTTGACCAGCGCTAGAGGACACAGATCTCCCCAAAGGAACCATGAATGAACAGGACTACAGCTCTTGGACCTGTCTGCAACGAGTGCCTGACCCTTGAGAGACACCTCTTGGAGTGCTTCTCAAACTCTTAAATTCAAGCTTTTCTGCTGTTTGCGACCGTAAATGGGCCAGTTTGCCCTGGAACCACACCGCTTGCACCGAGAATCGTCGTGAGCTGCTGGAAGTTTGGCTCTTCACCCAGCAAGTATCATCTTCCCATTGGCATGGATCAGCACTGTGAGGCTCCAGCCCACCCATCCATGATGACCGGCCAGCTCTTTGAGCCGAGCCAACCATCTCCAGTGTTGTTCTACTTTCTCCCACGAACTACTCCCCCGCAAACATGACCCCTGGCACAAAACTTGAAAAAATAAAACTTCAGCTCAACTAAATTGGGACTGTATCGGACCCGCACTCCATCGCAGTCGACTTTTTGACCACAGCACAGATAGCATTGGTTGTCACTTAATGCTTTTAGGCACTATACTAGTTTATTCTTAGAAATTCATATCTCTGGCTCCCTACATTGGATTTTTGTCATTTTAGAGCCATTGTAAAGATAAAAATATTCCCTATTTTTATCAACTGATGTTGGATTTTTATTGTATGGTGTCCTTTACGTATTTATTGTTTAGTGATAGTAAATGTTTTACAGTTACCTGGTTCCTAAATTAAGCCTGACCGCTCATTGCAAAACTCCCAAGGGTTGAGCAAGAATTAAGTTATTGAGATTTGACTGGACCTTAGTAGTGATTGTGGTATTTCTAGCTGAAGTTGCATACTTTCACCTGCTAATAACCCATCTTCCTACACTCCTGTGCCCTCATGTTTGGACCTATCAGCCCCAACATCCTGTACTGCTTTGGCACCATCTTTCTCTTGTAGTTCTGTCTCACCTGTAGCCCTCTTCTCATTACATGCTTTGTCTCCCCTTGTCCCCATCCCCAGTAGCCCTACCTCACTTCTGGGCTCCATCCCCTGCAGCTCTGTCTGACCTCTTCCCTGCTGCTTTTCTGTGCCTTCTCTGTCATTCCCTAATTGTCCTCTGTCACCTCTGGGCTCCATCTCACAGCTGTCCAGTCTAACATTTGGCTCTGGTCAGACCCCAATCAAGGGCCTCAGGCCCAAGCCCTGACAAGATGCAGGTATATGTGGTGGCTGACTGTGGTGGTCGCCCTAGAGGCAGTGACATGGCTGTGCCAAAAGAGGCATAGCCTGCTAGTCAAGTCTTGGGGGTGGCAGACCTAAGTTGACAGAAGGCAGGTCTAGCCTGCATTCGGGCCTAGGGGAATCACGCAGCGGCAGCCCTTGTTTGGGCTTACAACAATCACATTGTGGCAGTGTCAACTAGCCCAGCAATGAGCACAGTGCAACATTTTATGCCAGGAAACAAGATGAGAGACCTGGACAGAGGAAGGGGGATTGGTGGCACAGGCACCTGGGTCCTTCTAGGATTTCTCTTCAGTAGTCTGCATCATCCTGGACATCCCACAGCCACCAGGGATGTGCTGGATCTTGCTCCTCCTAGACAGTCTCTCCTCCTGCAGAATTGAGCAGGATCCTTCCCACTCAGTAGGCAAGCAGGCTCTGAGCAGAACTCTGGTACTCTGGATTTCATGTGATGTCCTCCCACCTCTGTGAGACAGACTGACAGGCAGACACCCCACTGGTTGCAGAGCAGTTCTTTGAGTACACTGCAGAGCACTTTCTTCCTTGGCCATAAAGGAACAAAGTGGGGCAAACTAAGCCCCACTTGCATACATAACTGCTAGATAGGGGATGTGGATACAATGTCGCAAACTGTAGAACTGGTTTAGGGTGGTTCTCCTTTCAAGTGTCCTCTTCAGGATGTTCTCCAGGAGCAGTCTTTGAGTAGAGTGATAATTCTAAAAGCAGGTAGCACTGAGGCTATCTCCACAATGGAGCATCCATGACAGAGCAAAAAAGAGGTGTGAGGTTCCTGCAGCTGGATGTCATCAGCCCGAATAATCATGGACAGACATAACGGTAGGCCTCACCTATGGACTTCCTCATCTTTCACAATAGAGTTAGCAGTCCCTCCCCTCACCCTTACATCCACAAAAAGGTGGCACTTGCGAAGACGTGAAATTTTTAAAGGTAGCCCGTTCTCCAGTCCTCTCACTTTCATGTGTGGGTTTACTCCCTTCGGATACTGAAATGCAAGTGATATATTTCAGCTTCCGGAAAGTACATCTCTTACCTTCCATTTAGTGCAAGGAGAGGCCAGAGGTTATAGCCTGGTCTCCATTACTCTTGGTCACTCATACACCATGCATGTGCTACTTTTGCTGCACACATACACATGCTTGATACACAAACACACACACATATGCATGCATTGCATGCATGCATTTTCATTGAGAAGGTCGCACAGATAAAAATCAATATACCACCTCCTTCTCTAACCTTTGTTAACCCATCCCCTCCCCCTTCTATTTCCAAACTGGCTAGCATTCCACTGCTGACCAAGGACTCCCTCCTTCCCCTCCTTCGACGGGTGAAGTCGGGTTCCCCTTTGGATTTTGGTCCCGCCCATGTTTTAAGAGAGATCTTCTCGGCCTGTCCCACCCCTCCTCTTACGTTCCTTAATGACTCACTAAGCAATGGTGTGGTTCCTCCCTCCCACAAATCAGCAGTCATTATCCCGATTTTAAAAAAAAATGGCGCTGATCCCCTGTCCCCTGCCAATTACCGCCCCATTTCCCTCCTACCCTATTTGGGAAAGGTCTTAGAAACCCACGTCACGAGTACCCTGAGCACTTATGTGGAGGCAAATCAGTGCCTCTCCCCTTGCCAGGCGGGCTTCCGACCTCTGCACTCCACAGAGAAGGTGGTGATCTCAGTGATGGACAGACTCCGCGAGGGTATTGACATCAACCTCCCGCAAGCCCTTGTTCTTTTGGACCTGTCCGCCGCTTTTGACACGGTGGATCACTCCATCCTTCTCACTCGTGTCAAGGCGGCGGGCATAGAGGGCTCTGCCCTCTCCTGGCTTAATTCCTTCCTGTGTGACAGGGCACAGGCTGTTCATCTCACTGGTTTTACTGCCTCCTCACGAAAGGTGGAGTGTGGCGTCCCTCAGGGTTCCTCCTTATCCCCCCTTTTGTTTAATTTATATATCTACCCCCTTATCTCTTCACTACAGCAGCTTGAGGTCACGGTGTTTAATTACGCCGATGACCTCCAGCTTATCTTTAATCTCTCTCACTCTGCTTCCTCTGTTCAAAACTTTCAAACCGTCATGTTATTCATCCAAGATTGGATGAACAGCAACCACCTCAAACTCAACCCTGACAAGACAGAGTTGGTCTTGACAGGAGGTGGTTGCAGTCCCTGGTCCCCTTCGTTCTGGCCCCCTTCACTTGGTGTCCCCCCCCTCCCGGTCCCTAAAGTTAAAACCCTTGGTATCTTTCTCAATCCCCAATTATCTGTAAACCCCCAGGTGAGCTCAGTGGTCTCCTCCTGCATCTTTTCCCTCCGGATAATTAGAAAGATATCCCGCTTCTTCTCCCTTCCGGCACTGAAAATAATTGTGATGGCAATGGTGCTCTCGCGCCTTGATTATGGGAACATAATCTACAACGGCGCACCGGCCTATGCCATACACCGATTGCAGCTAGTGCAAAATCAGGCTGCCCGCCTGATCCATGGGCTGCCCAAATACCATCGAGCAACCCCACTGCTGAAATCTTTGCACTGGCTACCTGTGAGGGAGCGGGCCTTATTTAAACTAGGTTGCCTCACCTTCCAGGCTAGAATGGGCACTGCCCCCGAGTTTATGTTCTCGGCCATCAAATCTTACCTTCCGGGCAGAGAACTCCGCTCTACCCACATGGCACTCCTGGCCACCCCTCGCTTTAAGAAAAAGAAAGCAGGCGGGGCGAAATTTGCGGTCCTCGCACCTGTCTTCTGGAACTCCCTCCCTATGACCCTTAGATCCGCAACCTCCTATTTGGAGTTCCTGAAGAATCTCAAAACCTTCCTCTTTTCCAGAGCTTTTGATGCCTAATCTGTCCCTGTTGTTGCTGTTGCTGGTAATAGCTCCTTCAGCGCCATGAAACCGCTGGGTATAAGCGCGCTAAACAAATGCTTTTAAATTCAAAAAAAAAATTCAAATGCAGGATGTCAGTGCAAGAGGCTGGGAAAATGCATGGCAAAGGACCTTTACACACATGTACCTTTAGTCATCACCCTATATAAGACAGATACCAAAGCCTTGTCATATTAATGATTTCTCTTGACTTTGGTATGTTGCCACCACTGCTCTCTGCATAATACAGACATCAGGAGCAGTAGTCCTCTGCCAGCAAACAGGCCGCAACACCACCTTTCATAGCCAGCGACAGGCCTAGGCCTACTGAAGACACTTGGATTGGTTTGATGCTCGGTCAAAAGTAAGTCAGGTACCAGATTTACACCATGCTGGGGACATTTCCATCCTAACAGCCCCCATAACACCATGTTACCTGTCCCCCCTTCACCTGTGACTCTCTCCATCTTATGACCTCCTGATTCACTAACCCTGTATCTCCCTACTACAGCATAGCCACATCTCGCCTCTTCCATCCCCTAATGTCCTGGGTTCCCCTGGCCCCTCTCCTGCTGCACTTTCTCACTTCTGGCACCCATCTCTTCCAATTTCTCCTGTTAGCTCAGGCCCCATTCTCCATGAAGCAACACACACCATTGACCCACTCCAAACGTGTATCTCCTCTTTCTTTTCCTACCTCCTGTAGACATGTCTCCCCTATTGCAAAACTACCCACTGTAGAGTATCACTTTTGATTCCTCTTAGCCCACTGTCCTGTCTCATCAATGCCCCTCCACCTGCTTCCACAGCTCTCCTCTGTTCCCCCTCTCTAAAATGTCCCACCACACCTCTGTCCACCGTGCACAACTGTCCCATTTCACGTCTGGCCCCCATCATCACTAAGTCCTGTGTCACTTCTGTCTACCTTCCTTTGCTGTCCTGTCTCACCTCTGACCACCCTACCGTGTAACAGTTCTGCCCCACCGTCCCTGTTGCCCTTTCTCGCCTCTTCCTCTCTCCCTACAGCATTTTGTCTTCTCTGGCCCTCCTCCCCCAGTTGCCCCATGTCACAGAAAGACACTCTCCCTCAGCCCTGTCCATGGCAATCTACCACGAGGCTCCTGACTAACCTATGCCTGCCTTCCACCACAGTCTAATCTCACCTCTGACCCCACTCCCCCTCCTGCTCTCGATCTCCTGTGGCCCCCTCATCCCTCTATCCAATCCCCCATCCCACCTCACCTCTTGCCACATCCCACCGGAAGTCCTGTAAAGCCTCTAATACCTTGATTCCGCAGTTGTTCCATCTAAGCCCCCTTCACCTCACTGTCCCATCTTTCCAATCCCCCCACCCTCCATGTCGCCTCTGGATCTCTCTGTCAATAGTCCCATCTCACCTCTGACACCCTTCCGCATAGCCTGTGTCTTCTCTGCTGCCCTTGAACATAAGTCAATCTTTCGTGAAGCACATCACGCCCACTGCCCTGTCTCACCGGATGACCTGGCCCCCTTACTGCAGACCTGTTTAGCCTCTGATACCCTCCTCGCTGCCCTGTCTCCCCTCATGTCTCCCCTCATGTCCCCTACAGCCTCCTGTGTCCTGTGGTTCGCCTCCACCAGTTGTCCCATCTCACCTATGACCTCCTTCACCTGCGGTCCTTTGTCACCTCTGCCCTTATCACGCTCCTGTCTTGTCATCTCTGGTTCCCCTCCATCTGAAGCTCAGTCTCTCTTCTGACTTCCTTCTCCCCCCTGCCTTGCCTACCGCTTTGCACTTCAGAGGTCTTTCCCTTCTCATCTCAGTTTCCCTCCCCATAACCTTCCCTTAACTCACCTCTGCCCCCCAGCCCCCCACTTTTATGCCTTCACTGGACACCCCAATAACATCACCTCAGCTCTGAAACCCTATACCTGCAGCCTGTCACCCTCTGCCCCTTCCCCTCTGCCTCCTGTGTACATTGGGCCATCTTTGGACACTGTTCCATGTTATCCCTGACTCCCTTGCACACACTGGCCATCTCACTTCCAGTCCCTACCTATGTAGCCCCCTATAGACCCCTTTCCCTGTAGGCCTGTGTCACTCCTGCCCCCTTCCCCTTAGAATGGTCTCAACACTTGCTCCCTTCTCCTGTTGAACCATTTCCTCTGGACCCCCACTGTCCCATGTCTCCTCCGGCAGCACTCACCACTTGGTCAAGTGCCACCTTCTGCCCCTGCCCTGCTGTCCCAGCTCAGCTCTGGCCCAAAGTAGCTCTCTTTCACATCTTGGTCTCTCCTCCATGTGCCCTGTGCCTCCTCCTGTACCCTCCTCACTCCTTTGCCCCTTCTCAATGTTTGTTCCTCCCCTGTTGAGGTCTCTTACCTGCCCGGCCTAGTGCCCCATCTCATATCTTGACCAACTCTCACTGCAGCCCCCACGCAGACCTGGCCCACGCCCAGGTTGTCCCTTTAGCCATCTTCCCTCCTGCAACCTAGGGGCAGCTCCTCCACTAGGGCGGGGGAGCGTCGCCCCACTGCTTTCTCGCAGTGCGAGAAGCAGAAACATAAAATGTTTGGTTGTGGGCAGTGGGTGGGTGGGGTTGCTTTGCGAGCAAGGTGAGGAGTGGTGTACCCACTACTGCCCTGAGAGCGCAGACTGTTCAGCACTCTGGGGCCTCCCAAACCAGTCATGCACAAACACTCTGCCCTTCCCATGAAAGCGGCAATGCAGCCTACATTGAGAACTTGGCCTCCACATAAGCGCCTGGCTGGGCGCCGTCCCAACCAATCACAAAGCTGCTCGCAGCATTATGAAGTGCTTAGGGGAGGGAGAATGGCTGCCTGCTTCCTGTTCCTGATGGCAGGAGAGCAGGAGCCGAGAATACGCAGGACCCGGCCAGCAGAAAGGTAATTTAAAAGTATTCTTTTTTTTAATTATTTAATTAAACTCCCCCGCCCACGACCCTCCCTGCGTGTCCCCTCACCATCCCACCCGCCTCATCTCACCTCTGCACCCTCTTCATTCTCACCCTTTGCCTCCTCTGGCCCTCCGCCCCAGTAGCAGCCCAGTTTCATCACCGGCCTCCCTCGCGCTCTATCCCATGGCATGTCTCTATCCCATGGCATGTCTCGCCCTCTTCACCCCACTAGTCCGTCTCTTCTCTAGCCCCGCTCTTAATGCCGTTTCTCCTCCCGGCTGTCCCACCTGTAACCGCCCCTTCGCTTCTACTCTGGCACTCTTCTCTCTGTCCTGTGCTGTCTCCGGCTCCTGATGCCCTTTCTCCACTCTTGTCCCTCTCTTCCCACTGTCCCATCGCACCTCAGACCCCCCTCCCAAGCTGTCTCCTCTCACCTCTGACCCCACCCATATATCTTGGTCTCACCTCCGCTCCCTCTCATCATAGCCCCGTGTCTCCTCCCGCCATTACCCCTGTAGACCCTTCTCGCCCCTGAACTTCACTCCCCACCCCCCCCCCCGCCCGCCTTTCTCACCCCCGACCCCCTCCTCCCCCCCCCCCCCGCCCGCCTTTCTCACCCCCGACCCCCTCCTCCCCCCCCCCCCCCCCCCCCCCACACACACACACTCTCCTGTGTCACCTCTGGCCCCCTGTCCTTAGATGTACTACGTCACCGCTTGTCACCTTCCACACACGGCCCCTCCCGGCCCCTCCCACCCCCTCCCCGGCTGTTGCGGTTCTTCTCTGTCCTCCCTCTGTCCGGTCTCCCTGTCCCTGTAGAGGAGTCTCACCTCCAGCCCACTCCTCTCAGACCTGTGTCTCATTTTGCCCCTTCCCTCGCTGCCCCCGTTAACCCCAGCTCTCCTTTACCCCACTGTCCTCGCTCACCTCTGTCCCCCTAACCATGTGCCCTCTTGCACCTCCTGACATCCTCCTGTAACAGGGCGCAGGAGTTACTACATTTCTGGTGGGCGCATGCCCAGCCTGGGAGAGAGCCGAGTCAGGGCCAGTCTTGGCCACCAGAGCACGAGTCGAGCCAGCAAAAGACGTAAATTAGGCAGAAAATATCATGAACAGTATATGATAAAGCCTCTGTAGATCGGAAAAAAGTATTTTTCAATATTCCGCAGTTAAGTACGTACAATTATATTTGTGGCAAGACGTCTGCATGCTCTATTTTGTTAGGGTAATTCTGTAAAAGTAAAACCAAACCGTGCATGATAACCAAGCAATTTTTAGATTGTTGTGGAAGGGATTTAATGAAGCATTCCAGTGCATAGGAGATTATTGCCACAATATCTTGTAGTATTATTTCTACATAGCACTTAACCATGAAATGTGCCTGTGCAAAGATAGTCTCCCTGACAAGAACAGGAACATGATGGTACTCTTGAGAGGAATTTTGCCCATACATCCATCAGCCTTTGTAATGGGCCTAAACCAGTGATCCTCAAAGAATGCCACCACCCAACCCCCTCAACAGAGGCACAGCACTGGGTTGTTGTTTACTCGACTCAGCACAAACATTTGAAATATGTTAAATAAACAAGCAAGAATGTATTTAAAGGTTAATTGAAGGAAAAGAAACGTAGTAACTAGGGTGTCTTCCACAGTTTAATTTTAGAAGAACCTTCGTTTTTAAAAACATCTTGCAGCACAGGTGTAAAAGTATGACAAAGTTGACTCAAAATTAAAAAAACTCTTTTCTTAAGATGCTAGAACCGTTTCATCTTAGTACATCATAATATAGCAATGCATTAAGAAGTATTGTTTTACAGTGATAATTTTCAAACATTAGAAACATTGATTCGTCCCCCCACCCTGAGAACAATAAAAGCAGTGAAGTAAAAGGCAGGTCAGTTGCTATGCGCACTCCTTGGCTAGCCTGGGTCTCAATAATACATGAACAACATTATAGTTTATAAAATCAAACACTGGATAAGGTTTTGTACCGCACACATCCTGAAGTCATGTATTTTGAAGGTCTTCTTGCATGTGACAATGAAGAAAAAGGAGGGAACGTGGAATAAAAAATTGCCTAGGATCACACAGTTTGGTTAAGTGGAAAAGCCAGACTTAATCCCAATTTTTGGTTTTCACACTGTGCAGTTCAGACACTAGATGTGTATGTTTTGCTTCACAGAACATCAAACCCACCTCACCACCAAATTGACTGCCACCTGGCAGACATCAATGCAGCCCGTAGTCCCATCACAGACCAAACTTTGTGGCCCCTGAAAAAACTTTTGTGAGTACCCATGGCCTAAAGCCATGTCGTGCAGTCACTGTTTCTGTATAATATGGCTTCCAACCCTTTAAAAGACCAAAAGAATGCAAAAACATAAGCTAAAATGGATTATCAGAGGACAGGGATCTTGAATGAGGGCGTTGGAAATATATATGGAAAGCTCTCAATTACTCTTTTTTTGTCTACTTGGAAGAAGGTCTAGGGGGCAAATGAGGAGTATTTGGACAGTTACTTGGCCACAATAGAATTTTCCAGTTTACAACACGGCCGCCATAGAGTTCAATGGAGTGGTCCTGATGCTGCGGATGCAGGAGGTGGAAGATGCTCAAGGATGTCCTGGGCACCAACACGTAATTGTCATCACTGGCACTTAATTGTCAACACCAATGCTTATGATAGTCTGCCACAAGGTGGCACTGTCTGGTTAAGTTAGAGATAACCACAACAACTGTTAATTATTAACTAAATGTACATTCAAAATAGCTGTAACATGTGCCAAAGCCATTCGTATAGCTTTGGTGGCCCGAAATAGTCCGAAATGTCACACTTGTTGGAGTGTGATGGTTAGTAGTTGTATTGCTATCATTGACAACATGTCATGGGCTATGTGTGGTGCAAGCTGCGGTGGAACTTATCTTTATACAAATTCAGCACTGCTCCGGGGGCACCAGCCTCTCTGGGGTATGCCTGTTTGCCCCTCTGGCCAGTCTGGCCATGGTGGAAACTTCTCAAAGCACTCTGTAGGCTTAACATATACAAATGTTGGTACTAGTGAGTGATACTCCTCTAGTGTGGAGCACAAGCACTCCTGGGTGCCAAAGGTGCAGCCTTGTTCTGGGATACGCTCGTTTTGCGGCCTTGTTCAGGGGTACACTAGTTTTACGGCCTTGTTCTGGGTTACACTAGTTTTGCGACCTTGTTCTGGGTCACACTAGTTTTGCGGCCTTGTTCTGGGGTACACTAGTTTTACGGCCTTGTTTGGGATACACTAGTTTTGCGGCCTTGTTCTGGGTTACACTAGTTTTGCGGCCTTGTTCTGGGTTACACTAGTTTTACGGCCTTGTTCTAGGATACACTAGTTTTGCGGCCTTGTTCTGGGTTACACTCGTTTTGCGGCCTTGTTCTGGGTTACACTAGTTTTACGGCCTTGTTCTGGGATACACTAGTTTTGCGGCCTTGTTCTGGGTTACACTAGTTTTGCAGCCTTTTTCTGGGTTACACTCGTTTTACGGCCTTGTTCTGGGTTACACTAGTTTTGCGGCCTTGTTCTGGGTTACACTAGTTTTGCGGCCTTGTTCTGGGTTACACTAGTTTTGCGGCCTTGTTCTGGGTTACACTAGTTTTGCAGCCTTGTTCTAGGTTACACTAGTTTTGCGGCCTTGTTCTGGGTTACACTCGTTTTCATAAAGTCTTAAAAAGACTAAACTGCTTTTCACTTGACTGCCTACGAACAATGCAGGCGAGGGGAGCTCGTTTACAAACGGCCCTTCCACATTATTAGAAATTGTGGAAAAACTCCCTCACGTTTTCAAATTCAAAACAGAAACACATTCACTGGCATAGCAAGTGTGCTATGGATCCATATGCAAGCAAGGGAAATGGGCCCCCCTTCCTGTTGGACAGCTAGTAAAATACAACAATAAACAAGATTCAGTGGGTCAATAAGGCCTCGGGCCCTGGTGTCACTGCACCGGCTGCACCATTGGCAGATACACCCCTGAACACATTACAGGTTATACTTGGGTGTGATAAGTCTTTATAAATGAAATTCACATTCATGTTTCCGTGTTTCGCAGATGTGCTCAGCACAATGTGCATCTGGCTTTTCAACAACCTTCGTCCCCCCACCCCAGCCCCCATCAGCTTCTAGTGAACCCTCGACTTACAGGCTCTGGCTCTCCGGTTCCTCCTCTGGACTCAGCCGTGGGTCCACCATCGGGGACACCCCACGCTTTCCTCCGCTCTCCTCCTCCTCTGGACTCAGCCGTGGGTCCCCCATCGGGGACACCCCACGCTTTCCTCCGCTCTCCTCCTCCTCTGGACTCAGCCGTGGGTCCACCATCGGGGACACCCCACTATTTTCTCTACCTCTCTCCTCCTCCTCTGGACTCAGCCGTGGGTCCCCCATCGGGGACACCCCACGCTTTCCTCCGCTCTCCTCCTCCTCTGGACTCAGCCGTGGGTCCACCATCGGGGACACCCCACTATTTTCTCTACCTCTCTCCTCCTCCTCTGGACTCAGCCGTGGGTCCCCCATCGGGGACACCCCACGCTTTCCTCCGCTCTCCTCCTCCTCTGGACTCAGCCGTGGGTCCCCCATCGGGGACACCCCACGCTTTCCTCCGCTCTCCTCCTCCTCTGGACTCAGCCGTGGGTCCCCCATCGGGGACACCCCACTCTTTCCTCCGCCTCTCCTCCTCCTCCTCCTCCTCCTCCTGTCGATTTCTTCAACTTTTGATTTGTGTTTGTTAATTGCTTTTCAGCAATTTAGACCTGGAAGTGATGGAATGAAAGGGAAATATTAATACGACTTAAAATATGGGAGTTCATCCTTCCGCTGAAAACTCGTAGTAAAGAAAAGGCAGGGAGGGTCCAGAAAACGTACCTGAAACAGAAGTAACGAGTCCCCAGAGACACAAAAGTCACCTCTGCTGAACAACTCTGCTCAAGACAAGTCAAGAGCCAGCAGCTGCTCCTGTGTCTTTTAAACACTGCAGTGATTATGATGTCACCCGTGACGTCAGCTCATTGTGATGCTTCGGTGTGTGCAGGAACCTGGCCACAACACAAGCCTAATACCATGGTGTCTTTGTGACGCATCCGAACGCATCACATCCGAGAGACACATTGCTGTGTCCTTGAAAGCAAAGGGACTTTAATATTTCAACAGATTCTGTTCCCGTTTAAATTCACGATTTGTATCAGTTAAATTGTGTTAAATTCAGCAATATAAAATTAAAGATCTGCCAGCCTCAAGACTTTTGATTGAGTGAGAGGAGAGGTCGAGGTCTTGAAGCGGATGGTGCTTTGTGCGGATGCAACCTGTATTCCTGCTCCTCCAACTCAATACCATAAAAAAACAAGCAGTGGCAAAGCCTATGCTTCTTGCCTTTTGCTGTGCATAGTGACTGTGGGTAATTGGGTTACTGGTTGACTGAGGTGCAGCAACAATCCTCATCAGGGTAAGGCACAACCAAACCCCATATCACCCTGTGCTCAACTCCCTGGTAGTTTGACACAGAGCAGTCAGGCTTAACTTAGAGGCAATGTGTAAAGTATTTGTGCAACACTTCAAACAGCAAAACAGTGAAAACACCGCACAAAAAGATCTCACACCAGGTTAGAAGAATACATGTGAATTTGATGAATAAAACAAGACCAAAACAATAAAAATCCAATCAGTAGAACCGGAGGTATGAATTTTTAACAAATAAAGTAAAAAATTAAGCGTAAAACAACAAAGCACCAACCACAGCTATCTGGTTGTGCTGGACGGGGTCAATGTTAAATGTTCAGGCCGACCGCGAAGGAGTGCAGATCAGATAATGTCCCACACTAGTCCTGCTGAAGTTTTAACTACTCAAGTTTTCTGCCAATATTTCTGTTCATGTTGGACAGGGCCGCTAGGAGAGCAGCCGGGAGGCTGTCGGCATGGCACAAAGAGCAGGTCAGGTGTCGAGGAGGGGCGGGCTGGAGTTTCGCATTGGCGGTCCCCCACAGGTGATCAATCCTGCAGTGCAAAGAGACAGGCTGGTGGAGGCTTGCGCTGGTTTTCAGAGCAAGTGGTCCCATCACGGTGCAAACGGGCCTATCCTTGGTTGCAAAGAGCCCAAAAGCGTGATTTCGGCGCCTGTGAGCCACCCTAAGGGTCCAGGAGCTGAGAGCCACCACTTGGGGGTAAAGAACTCACTGCAGCTGGTCCAGGATCTGTAGGGGAGCCTTATGTACCCCTAAGGCTAAGATCAGGAGGCCATCAGACTAGCCCTCTGAGTCACTCAGGGGTCCTGGGTTCAAGCTGGCGCACAAACAGCTGCCAAGCGCTGGTGCAGGCACCCTTGCACCATGGTGCAAGGATGCCTGCGCCATGGGGCGATTGTTTTTGTGCAGGGGCACCTTCCTGCACAAAAACAATCACTAAAGGCTTTTTCCTCTTTCAATGCGTGCTGTAGAATGCAGCACGCATTGAAAGAGGAAAAAACGAGGAGAAATGAAAACATTTCTCCTCGTTGCGCCTCGCTACGCCACCTCTAGGGTGGCGTAGCATTCAGACACATCTCCAGACTTACGATTTCTCGTAAATCTTTGAGATGTGTCTTGTTCCATGGATGTTACGTGGGAACACCCACAGCAACACCCATGGAACGCCCCTTCTCCGCAAAGAACTGTGTGTGAAGGTGCCATATTTACAAGGAGAGGAATAGTCACGCAGGGTGGCTTTTCTTCACCTTGTAAATATGGAGGAGCCCCCTGCGCCACCAGTACGTCACAAAAAGTGACATACTGGTGACGCAGAGGGCTTGTAAATCTGCCCCGTATTATTTATGGTCATTTGTAACGGCAATAAATGCCTGGGGCACTTGGCTGCCCCTTCATCCGCGCATGCAGGTGGGCGGGGAAATGGGTGCTAAATGACGGGGGCGTGCCCTTCGGAGATTGATTACTGCGCACTGGCAGGCCCGAGACTCACGAAGATTCATGGAAGGAATACCGAGAATTAATGAGGGGAAAGGAGACGGGGGATTTTATATGGCATTTTATAATAACCGTCAGTAGCACTGCGGTTGGCAGAACCACACTAGAATTGCTTATTGCTTCGAGAGGGCCTAAAAAAAAAAACTGTATTTAAAGGCTCCAGTTTAGGGTTAAATTTAACACACTTGTAAGAAAGGCAAACAAGCAACGCCTCTCAGTGCTCAGTTGCCAAACAGGAAGCGGGTGCCCTCGGAAATATTTGACCCCAGAGAATGCTCCAGGCAGCGAACTTAAAATGGCCTAAAATGCACAGGCCATACCGAAAAATGGCTCGGACCAGAAGAGCCCACCCACCCCCCACCATAAACGTATCCGTAACAGCAGACCCTCTCCTTGAGAACTCCCAAAAGAAGTAAATGTACTTTACCTGTAGGGAGAAAAAACCAGCACAGCGCGCACCTCGCGCAGCAGCAGGGGGAGTGGGCCTGCGCAATTCCCTTGTGGGAGCGTGCAGCAAGGCGCGTCCATATGGCGCTACCATATTGCGCTGCACTCTCCCACAAGGAAATCACCAGACGTGCACGCGTTGCCATTGCAAGCAATGCAACGCGTGCATGTTTTTGCCCCCAAAGCTATGCCGATGGCATTAGGGCTCTCTTCTAAGTAGCGCATGCGCGCTACGCAGGTGAGACCTAAAAAGGAAGACTTGGGCCTGGCAAAAGGTTTACTTTGTTAGGTCGAAATGTCAGTTTAAAACTATACACACAGGCTGTGCAATGGACTGCCTGAGGGAAGTTCAGAGTGCTAAAGTGGGTGGCACAATCAATGTTTCAAGCCCAAAAGCATTTCATTTACAGCCCTGGGCACATGTAGGGCCACATTACCAGGGACTTACAAGTAAATTAAAGCTGGCAATTGGATATAGGACATTATAGCCATGTTTTAGGGGAAGGAGCACAAGCACTTTAGCACTGATTAGCTGTGGTAAAGTGCACAGTGTCCTAAGGTCAGCATAAAAAAAAAGTCAGCAAAAAAGAGCAGGTCTGAATGAAAAAAGTTAGGGAAAACCACGCCAAGGATTCCAAGTCTAACAATGGCTAAAAAGCCTATGACCTAGACGGCTGCAAGATTTTGTAGATGCATGCAGCAAGTAAATGCATGTCTACAAAATGATACAGCTGCTTTTTTTTTTCATTTCATTTGCCAATCAAAGTTAGATCGACAAATAAAGAGAACAAGCATTTACAATGCAATGGTTTCGCCTTTGTAGAAGTTCGAGCTATTGGCATTGCTCATGACATTTTTTTTTTTACTTATAAATAAATGGCATTGTTATTTACATTGCCAACGACTGACACTACAGGTGCAGGCACACCCATCCAATGGCAGAAGTACTGAGGCTGCCATGAATCTAGAGTTCTGTACTGCCATTTACCAACCTGTGTTGGTAAATGAGCCAGATGGAGACCAGTTTCGAGGCCCCCTTAAACTGAAGGTGCTCAGACCCCTTGAGTCCCGGCCCAATAATTGACGCTACTAGAAATGTCCCTTTTCTAAAAATCTTTCACTCCAAAATCCTGGCGCTTTCCACTTCTCGGGACATGGGATGCGGATACCTTTCCTTAAGACACTCACATTCTCTTAAAATACAGTAAATATTTCCCCTGGCCTCCTGGTAGGGCTAAGAGGTGGTGTGTGCGCTTTGCAAGGATACTAGGGTGAACTTCCATTTGCTAGCATTTCCTGCTGTATGAAAATTCTTGTTATTAAAATAACTTTTCATCGACACCTTGCTCATCTCCCCATGGAGGGAATGGCTGTTCCACAGCACAGTGTTGTGTTTCGGAAATACGTGCTTGCATATCTCACCAGCTGAGATAAGAACCCTACCTAGAGTGCGGCGGACAGGATAATCCACCAAAACAAGACTGTATTCCATCCACGTACTGCAAGTGCCATACAGTGTAATGCCCTTGTAATGTGGCGTGCCCGACGTTTGTGATGGAGTATCCCGTCCACCAAGATCTTAATAAGGCCCTGAGTCTAAATGCAAACCTATGAGCTTCTTAAGTAAAATAACAGCGTTGCCAATGTCTCCGCCGCTGCTCTCAGCCATTCAGGGTCAACGCCACCCAGCCTTCTGTGGTTGACCCTACACAAGGCCTATCACGTAATCACCACCTATGCTGCTTCAGTTAGGTGATCGGAGGTCAATGTAACCAGGGCTGTAAATGTCTCTGCTGCCCCTCTCACCAGCGCAGGATCAATGCCACCCAACCTCCCCTGCTCCACCCTACATAATGCCTACCAAGCCATACCATGACCTTTATGCGGCATTCTTAGGACCTAGGATGTGAATGTAATCAGGGCTGTGAATGTCTCCGCTGCCCCTCTCACCAGCGCAGGATCAATGCCACCCAACCTCCCCTGCTCCACCCTACATAATGCCTACCAAGCCATACCATGACCTTTATGCGGCATTCTTAGGACCTAGGATGTCAATGTAACCAGGGCTGTGAATGTCTCCGCTGCCCCTCTCACCAGCGCAGGATCAATGCCACCCAACCTCCCCTGCTCCACCCTACATAATGCCTACCAAGCCATACCATGACCTTTATGCGGCATTCTTAGGACCTAGGATGTCAATGTAACTAGGGCTGTGAATGTCTCCGCCGCCACTCTCACTAGCACAGGATCAATGCCACCCAACCTCCTGCACTCCACCCTAAGGAAACACCGTGCATGTAGGGTGGAACACTGCTACCACCTAAACACGGTGTAAGCCGCTCCCATTAGCTCAGGAGCAGATTCACTGAAATTATGAAGCACTGAAGCACCGAATCATGCAGCACTATTAACGACATTATTTGGCACAAAGGGCAAATTATGCAAGACAGTGCAGCACATTCTATGGCGATATTATTTCACTATTTTGTCATTTTAACACACATTTGTACTATGTGGGTAAATATTTCATCTTATTTCCACCAGGAACACCTAAATACAAAAAGTATCTATTAAAATTGATCATCTAAAATGTGCAGAGGGTCTGCCATTGTGCTGCACCGCGTTTCGATCTTTCTTTAGTGAATGTTTAGCCGTTTCAGCTAGAAACTATTTTTGTTTAAATCTGCAAATTATGAGGAGATGGTGGTAACTGCGGCAAATCTATAATCATGCAGAAAACGCAGCAGCTGCAAAATCGCATAATTCCAGCGACCACGGTCATAGGGTTTCACTATAACCAAGATGCACCGGAACTCGAGCCTTTCCTCTAGCAAGCGCCTCAAAGCAACCGCGCTCCGTAGTGAGCGCTACACAAATCGACAAACATAAGGATATTTGCCCAGGTTGGCGTTGCCCTTCCTGGTGGAAGAAACCCTTCTTTAAGACTATACTTTTCTCCAAAACCTTGAAGTTGGCCTTCTGTCGCCTGGCCCCATTAATCGATAGCTGAGACGAACGGTGGCCCACGGGGGACATTCCCCGTCTAAATAAGTAATATTCTGATTGGAACCGCCTCGAAAGGCTGGGCCCTTCCGAATACCACAATTCCATTTCTGAGCACCGAGGCCTTGGGCAGTCTGGTGAACGCTGGTCTTAGCGCCAGCCTGACCATGGGCTGCTTCTCAGTGCTTGGAAGAGAGCTGCCTGTCACAACAGAGTGATCATGAACCCAGGCAATCTCTGCCTTACACACACTCGTGTTCATCATCTACGCATTCTCACGCGCACGCACTCTTCCACTTACCCACCCAAGCACGCCAACATACTTTCATTGATGTAAACACTCGTGCACCCATGCGCTCTCACTCACATCCACAGTCACGCACTCGCACTCACTCATGCATCCAGACACTCACTCGTTCACAGCAGGGCACTCACTCAAATGCGGACATGATCGTACACTCACACTCTAGGGCTGACAGACATTGGCACAAGCTACCTCGCGGACTTCTACTCACAAACTTTACACTTTCGACTCACTTCGGCAATGATAGATAGCGCCACAAAATAAACCCTGAGTCTGTTCTGCCGCTGCTTTCTCTGCAAGCCCTTGTGTGCGCTGAACAGGGCGGCACCTTTGCTGGCTATGAATACCAGCCGTAAATAAAAAACACCCAAACTGGGAGAGCCCTTCAAAAATAACTCCTGTGAACTCTGTGCGTATACACCCTTCATGACAATCCGCCTCGAGGCGCTACAGTTTGCAGGTCTATGCATGTCTACACACTCAACCATTCAACTCCGGGAAAGGGGACAAAAAAGAACCTCTTCCCCCGCCACCCAAAACCCGCACCCAAGACCCAGCGCGAGACCACTCACCACCAGATGGGGTACCCGGCCAGCACCCGGGGTGCCGCCCACCGCGCACGAGACCAGTATGCCCAGCAGGTACAGGATATCCATCAGTCCTGGAGGGGGGGGTCCCGTGCGGGGGACAGGAATTCAGGGAGCCCGGTGGAGGCACATCCAGGGAGGAGAAAAAACACCAGCGGCACCCCTCAACGAGCAATTAAAAAACGCGGTCTTCCTGGCGCCACAACCTCTGGCAGAACAAGGAAAGGCACGGACAGCCGGAGGGTGGGCGGAAAAGACACGGACAGCGGGAGGGGGGGCGGGAAAGGAACAGACAGCGGGAGGGGGGCGGGAAAGGAACGGACAGCGGGAGGGGGGGGGCAGGAAAGACACAGACAGCGGCAGGGGGGGGGGCAGGAAAGGAACACACTCACCTGGACTTCTTCCGGCGGCCGTGGTCGGCATAATGACGAAAACAAACACCCCCCAAAAAAAAACGAAACTCCGCCCACCGCCCAATGACGATGCAAAAAGGGTGGAGAGGGAAAAAAATGCAGGAACGCCCACGAATCCGGTCCGGCCATGACGGACTGATCTCTGTTCCAATGGCTAGCCTCCATTTATGGAGCTAGCCAATGGAACAGAGGGTGGGACTAAGCAGTACACTGTAGAGACATAAGATTTCTCCTGGGGCGGAGCTAGGAGCTCCGTGCCCCAGGCGAAACCTAAAAATGCAGAGTGTGTTTTTTGAAGCAGGGATGGGAAGTAGTAAAGAGGCTACTGGTGGGAGGAAGCGGTGCCTACGAGGAGAAGCAACATACAACAGAGAAGGAGGGTGCAGGTGGAGGGCAGAGGGGACTGAAACAACACTGAGGGCAGGGATAGTGAGGAAAAGCAGCAGGTGTCGGAGAAGGAGGGTGTGAGTTGGGAGAAGCAACATGGAGGTCAAGAAGGACAGAAGCAGCATGAAAGATGAGGTGGGGAGGATTAGCAATGTCTGATAGGGCAGCTTGGAGCTCGTGAGGGAGAAGTACATACGTGTGAAGCCAATGGGAATGACACAAGAGCAAGTGGAACATGAAGGGTTAGGAAGATGCACACAGATGACAGTGAAATATGTAGTTTAGGGGGAGGGGGAAAAAACAAAACCAATAAAGATGGTTAGGGGTCTTTGTTCCATGGGAAGGAAAAATACAAGATTGGCAAGCTAAAATACGAAGCAGGCAAATGAAAGTGGAAGGAAAGTCAAACAATGGTAAGCAATGAGTGGGCTACAAGCATCTGTGTGTTCCTGGTAAGCCCACAATATGCCTTTAACAGCAAGACCGCTGCACTGTGTGAGACACTCTACCTAAAATGGGGGTTTCTGTCCTACACAGCTTGAATTGAGTTTTATTTGAATTAGAGTGATATAAGTGCGGATATGGTGATGTGATGGACATTAAAATTGGCCTCATCAATATTTTTACCATCCATCGCTGCAAATATCACAAATTGACATTTTAAGTTAAGGCAAGGAAGTGGCATTCTGATAGGAAGTGAGAGTGGAGAAAACAGGGTTAAGGAATTATTTTCCTTGAAAATGATGGCAAACGTATTGGGCCTCATTTACTAGACCATAGCAGCACTTTTGCACTACCGGAGAGTCACTTGTTTGATGCTTCGGTGACGCAATGTGCCATAGCATATTTACGAGGCCACGCAAAGCCACTTTATGTGGCTTTTCATGCCCTTGTAAATATGGGGCCCTTTCACGCAATACATTGCGTGACAAGGGTGTTCCATGGGTGTTGCTGTGGGTGTTCCCACGCAACACCCATGTAGCTGAAGCATTCCCATATTTATGTGGAATCGCAACCCTGGGGAGGTGTAGGATTTCTGCAGCATGCATAGAAGTGGGGAAAATACCTTTAATGATTGTTTTTGCTTTTGTGCAAGATGGAGTCCCTTCCTGCCCAAAAACAAGATGGAGCCCCTACCTGCCCAAAAACAATAATCCTCTCAGCACAGGCATCCTTGCAAAATGATGCAAGGGTATCTGCGCTGGCTCTCCGCTGCTGTTTGTGTGCTGGTGCAGATGAGAAGGACATGAATGTGCTGTATCTTGTAGATAAAGCGCATTTCTAGCCTATTACTTTGATGCACAGCAGCACAGCAGGAAGGATTGCTGTGCTGCGGTGCGTCAAAATATTGTAAACGAAGCCCATTCTTTTTTGTCCAACTTTATACATTTACCTTGTACGTCTATAAAACTCTTGTTGTTGGAGAGTTCGAAGTATAATAATAAATGTGCAAAAGTACTTTGACTTCCATAAGCTATAACATGGATTAAAAAAGCCAAGCTGTTCACTTATGTTTGCATTTTTGCAGAGAGAAATTAAGTGCTTGCTTAATACATAGCAGACAGGGTTATTCATCATTTTCTCCTCTTCTACCTTAGACTCCTTTGTGATACTGTTGTAGCAGGCACAGTGGTTAACGCTGCCGAACTCTCTTGGATGCATATAGCTGAACCACAAAAACCAGAATTCCTATTCTTCGTCATTCGGAGGCATACATTTCAACAGCACTGTTTTGTGTCTCTCAAGCCCATATGTACAAAGCATTTTTGCAGTCTGAAATGGCCTGATTCGAATGCATCCCTTCCAAATTCAGAATCACGGTGGTATCTATGAATGTTTTGCAACCAAATTACGGACGCAAAACATTAATTTTTTGCCAACACCTCAAAGGAGGTGGCAACCCTTCACAAATGGGATCCCTTCCTCTATGGGAATGTTGAAACTAATATTTTTTAAGAGCAGGCAGTGGTCACACGGACCTCTGCTTGCGCTTAAGAAATGAAGCATTACATTTTATTGTATTTTATAAAACACATCCCCTTTTCCTTGATGGAAAATGGGCTGCATTAAAAAAAAAGATTGCGGTAGGGCCATTTGTGACTAACTAGGAATCGCTATTTGAAAGATGTAAGTTTTCTTACATCAGGAATGTTGAGGCATTACCCCTACATACCTCGTACTCATCCAAGTCATTACACTATGAGATATATCACATTATAGGATTTTGACAAAGAACATACAACACTCACTAAAAGTATGCACACCCAAATAACTTTAATTCATACTTATAATGTGAACACACTCCACATAAAGAAATAAACTTGTTTACCCAAGAACTAGTTTCAAAACCCCTCCACCAAAATCTTCTTAAAGTCAATCTCATTACTGGTTAATGCTTGATAAATGTAGAGTCCGAAGACCAGGTAGCTGCTCTACAAACCTCCTGTTTAGAAATTCCCGCAACTCAGCCCAAGAGGCAGACATTCCTCTGGTGGATCTTTCTTGAGTATAGTCACTTTCAGATAATCTCTGATAAGCCTGCAGAATAGGAGCTTTCAACCATCTACTTACAGCAATTTTGCTTGCATTCCCTCCTTGTCCTGCTTCTCTAAAAGTCACAAACAGCTGATCTTTTTTCCTGAAAGCTTGTGACCTATTCAACTAAATGATAATAGATCTTTTAACATCCAAAGTGGAAAGGGACTGCTTCTCCTGCAAAGAAGAAGAAGGTAAAAAAGAAGAAAGGATCATCTTGTATGAGTTACACAAGAAGAATTGACTTTGGGAAGAAAAGAGGTATCTGGTCTTATGATTACTGTAGCAAGCGGACTCTGTATATGATATGCCACTAGGGGCCAGATGTAGGTAGCCCTTTACCGGTCGGAAACGGACGAAAATATTGATTTTCGGCCGTTTCCGACCGGTAAAGGGCAATGGAGATGTAGGGGCCAAAAAAACGTACATTTTCTGTAATTTTACCGAATCGGTAATTTTACAGAATCGGTAAAATTACAGAATCGGTAAATTTACTGATTCTGTACATTTTACCTTTTCGGTAAATTTACCATTCATAAAAATACCGAAAATGTATTTTGTGATGTAGGTAGCACTTATAACAGTGCTACAGGGCCTTTAGAATTCGGTATTTACCATGCAATACAATTGCATGGTAAATTATTAATTCTTGTGCACATGCACATTTGTGCATGTACACCTGTGCCATGTGGCACACAGACATGCCCTAAGGGCATGTATGTGTGCCACATGGGGCAAAAGCCAGTTACAGGGGTGCTACAGGGTGTCAAAGTGACACCCTGTCCCCCTTAGCTATTTGGTATTTTTACCGATTCGGTAAATACCGAATCGGTATTTGCTATTGAATCCTATGGGCTTCAAGGCCCATAGGATTTAATAGCAAATACCGATTCGGTATTTACCAAATCGGTAAATACCGAATCTTACCGATTCGGTAAAAAATACCGAATTATTACCTACATCTCATTTACAGATTCATAAATACCGAATCGGTAAAATTCAGTATTTATGAATCGGTAAATGAGATTTACCTACATCTGGCCTAGGTGATTACACTGCGCAGAGTCCAGAGAGTCCACAGAAGTGTACAGGCTCAATGTAAACCCTAAGTGCTCTATTAGTGGTAGTGTGGGCGAGCAGCTTTAGGCCTAAAACAGAGGAGTGTAAGATATTTATTGCACACCATTGACCAATAGGGGGCACTCAAATCATAAAGGAGATCCACACCAATTTTCGAAAAATAAGCTTTGTTTACATTTTATTTTAAGACCAAGATCTTTGCAAACAGGTAAGTACGTTTTTCAGGAAAAATACTTTAGTCTTTTAAAAGTGGAGACAAAGAGAGGAAACAAAGGAGGCCCAACAGGGCACCCGGTACCTCACGCCCTGTGGAGTCACACAGGAGAGCACATCATGTGTTCCCATTTCTGTACCCATTTTCAGGGCATTACTGTGGGTATGTCAAAAACAAAGCTTGACAGACAGGAGGAAACTCATAATCTGGCGGGCAGCCTGACCACAGCTTTGGCAGCGCTGCAGCGGGATGGACCCAGTGGTGCACCGCAAAATTCGTAATTGGGCCCACCATGTGCTAGCACTACACCCCATAGCTTGCCTCTAGCAACAGTTCTACTTACCTGCAAGCAGTGTGGCTTTGAGCACCCCTAGTCTCTGCTCACGGCTGCTCTTATGCCAGTGGTGGTGAAGACGTGGTGCTTACCTGAAACTTGACATCTGCTGATCTTTAGCCCTGAAGACTGTAAGTTGGGTACTTACCCATGAAACTACATTGTTGTTTTCCTCCATAGGATAACATTGAACTGTTTGAAAATTGCACTAAGGCCCCAATTGTGAGTTTGGAGGTCTACATTGCTTGCAGATATGTTTCAGAAATCAAGCTTTGGAAGTTGCTGGCTGCAGGACAGATGTCTTCTTGTGCAGGGTCTTTGTAGCGGGAAATAGGCCAGTAGGGCTGGGGCTAAGTCATTAGGCATTTTCAGGCTTCGCTTCATTGAATCTTCTTTGGCCTTCTTTTTAAGTCAGTAGGAACTAGATTCAGGGTCTGGAGAAGCCACCAAAATACTAAATTTATGGGCATTTTACGGGAGTGTCAGGTAGGGCAAATTGGCTCCTTACCAGGATTGACTGCACCCTCAATTATGCCACCCTTCTGTGGGAGCAGCCATAGTCCAAGCCCTGATCAGAGGGGTCTCCACATCTTCAAGATGGCGGGGACTGAAATTGTGTTTCACCTTGCTTCCCCCCACCATAGGGGTGGAGCTGACAGAGGTGGGCACACCTCCTATCCTTCTTAGGTTTTCCCACTGAAAGTGGGGTGCAAACTGGGGGCTGCCATCTGCTGCTAGCAGCAAAGGCTAGAGGTTGCATTACAAAGGTGGAAAGCCTTTGAAGCTTCCCTCTCGAGCACTGTGCTCATCCTGGTGGTGGAGGTGTGACACCCCCACCCAGGATGTGCACTGCTCCTAGTCCCAGAGAGAAGGGGCTCTAGACTAAGGGGTCCAGAAACATGTCTGGCTGTGGCAGGCTACTACAGCTAGCCTGTGACAACACCAGGGTTTTCAGGCTTTCAGGGGGCACCTCTGAGATGCCCTCTGAGTGCATAGTTCAATAAATCCCACACTAGCTTCATTGTGGGTTTATTGAAAGGAGCAGATTGGTACTAAACACTCCCGATTTCAGAGAAGCCATCGTGGTGTTTGGGAACTAAAGTTGGAGAGTTTCCAGCCCATGTACTCTTGATGGAGCAGGGTGGAGAAAACAAAATTTTGTGTACCCCTTGTAAAGTCACACCTCCATAATCATAATTTGAACCAATTGGGGAATCTTCTGATTACTGACCTTGCCTGCGAGGACGCTTGAGAATCCCTTTTTCAGGATCAACGCCACTGCTTGCTGGACCCGCTACGCGGGTCCCGCTTTGCCGGGGAGGACCTTTGAACCCACGGACTTGCTCTTGTCATTGAGGTCTGCTTGGGTGTGTGTGGGCTAAAGGCAGGGCTGCGAGTGGCGCTACAGGGACTCCAATTCCCAGGAGTCCCTGCTCAGCTGACCGGCACCACCTGGACCGCTCTCCCTGCTTGCCCCGCCCCCAGCGTACCTGAAGCACTTAAAGCCATCCCGCCCCAGTCCCTAGTGGGAATCTTCTGATCACAGACCTTGACGGCTAGGACGCTTGAGAATCCCTTTTTCAGGATCAACGTCACTGCTTGCGGGACCCGCTGAGCGGGTCTCGCTTCGCCGGGGAGTACCTTTGAACCCACGGACTTGCTCCTGTCATCGAGGTCTGCTGGGGTGTGTGTGGGCTAGAGGCAGGGCTGCGAGTGGCGCTACAGGGACTCCAATTCCCAGGAGTCCCCGCTCAGCTGACCGGTACCACCTGGACCGCTCTCCCTGCTTGCCCCGCCCCCAGCGTACCTGAAGCACTTAAAACCATCCCGCTCCAGTCCCTAGTGGGAATCTTCTGATCACTGACCTTGCCTGCAAGGACGCTTGAGAATCCCTTTTTCAGGATCAACGCCACTGCTTGCCAGACCCGCTGAGCGGGTCCCGCTTCACCGGGGAGGACCTTTGAACCCACAGACTTGCTCCTGTCATCGAGGTCTGCTGGGGTGTGTGTGGGCTAAAGGCAGGGCTGCGAGTGGCGGTACAGGGGCTCCAATTCCCAGGAGTCCCTGCTCAGCTGACCGGCACCACCTGGACGGCTCTCCCTGCTTGCCCGCCCCCAGCGTGTACTTATTAGTCCCAGTTGCCGCTGTGCGGGAGCGCGCGGGAGCGGCCGGGCGAAGACCGGGCCAAGAGCGGGCCCGTTGTAGCCCGTTAGAGACCGTGTAAGACCGGACTGGGCCATCTCTCTTGGTTTTCAGTATTGTATCATTATCATTGTTCTGTGCCTGTAAGTCTTTTTGAGGGAACTTAGGAATAATGTCGATGCGGGAAAGTAGAAGCAGGGCTGCCAAAGGGGGGAAACAGTTAACCGGGACCCTTGACGACTTTATAACCAGGACCAATACTGCCCTAGACGTAGAGATTAACAAAATGCAACAGAGAGTATCTATGGATTTAAAAGCAGCAAGAAGATTGTCCCAGGATCCTGCAATGGCCAAGAAATCATCTTTAGGTTGCATAGCATCTGTGAAAACCCCTGAGCGCTTGACTGGTCCAGTACCAATTATAACATTGGCGGATGTGCATCACACTTTAGATATAACCCCCCCTCGTGTCAGCCCCTAATCCAGGGTTACTCCATCCACCCACCAACCAGAGTTTATCTTTGGATGTGGTGGATCCGGTACCGGGGGTACCCACAGAGATAATTCCTAAGGGAAATGGGGCGTGTGGGAGTAATTTGTGTGAAAGTAAAGAGGGTGTAAACCAAAAAAGGAAACGTAATATTACATCTGCCTATACTAGGAAAAAGGCCAAAGTAGCAAAGGCCCAGTATTTTAATGGTGGGAAGTCTATTGCAGGGGATGAGAGTGGTATGTTCCATCAGGCGTCCCCAAATATTGAAAAAAATCATTTGAATGTTGATGAGGTTAATTTGGATGTAGCAGATGGGGAGCAAGATTCCCTAATAGGAGCCGACAATGGTGGGGCGACCGTCTGTGAGGTAGAGGGAAGAAATGAGGAATTTCTGAAAATTGTATGGGAAACGTTAAAAAAAACTCCTAACCCCTCTGGAAGTTAGACTATCACGTATAGAAAACCAGTTGATTGAGGTGGAAAAGAGCATTATAACCTTAGCAAGCCTTAGCATAGTGGGAAATAAATCAAATAGTACAACTGATGCTGTTAAAACTACACCAGCACCTACTGTTATTTCTCCAGCATTACCGCTAGCAACACACAACCAAACCCGGATCCGAGGTTCATGAAACCAATGTTAGCAACCCAAAAGTGAATGTATCTAAGCAATTGCCTGCACAATCTGTACCAGCTCATAAAGATACCGCTGTCCTGAGGGTCAAAGAAACTAAGGCTCATCAATCTAATCAACAGGGGATCCAAACAACAGAGAATCATCGGGGGGTTTCATAGATCTTCCACCAGATGCTAGGCCGTATGTAGTAGTGCTAACAGAGGTACCGGAAATAGGCAATCACTATCAGGAAACCTTTTGGTCACTGAGGAATAAAGTAACTCATTGGCTGAATGAAAACAGGCCGTTACCTAACCATATAAGAAGCAAAATCCTAATGGTGAGAAGGGTGCCATGGATAGGCCACTCATATAAATCCATCCTAGGTGATTGTATTGTTGCTTCATTTGAAGAGCCAAACACGGTACACCACATATGCTCATGGAACACCTATGGTGGGAATTCATCTATTGAAGCTAGACCACTCACTTTCTTCTATCCCCCGCAGACGCGTTCTAATTATGAAGGGAACTGGTCAATGGCTAGACACTATGTTCGGGGAGGGCCAGGAGATGGCAGGCAGGGCAACCACAGTTGGTGGAATGGGGCTCCAACTTACAACAGGTTTAGTTGTCTAGAAGTAGTTGATTGACTCACCCCAAAGATAGGCTGCACAATTAGCTTCAATGGTACACCCTCTACACCTTGCACTGTGCCTATGATGATTACATGTAACCCAGAAGAAAGTAACCTAGACGAAAGTATAGAAATTATTATGGGGGGGGGGAGCTGCCAACTGTTTAGGTATTGATGCAGTCCCTAAGTTCCCACAAGATGAGACATGCCTGGTAGCACCAGCTGAACAGGGAGTGAGGGGACTTGCCTTACAAAGGGAGGTGTATGAAGCATGTAGATTGTCCCAAGATGTGTTGACTCTTCCGGTGCCACTACTACCGGATGTAGTTATTTCAAATGTAGGACTTTCTAGTAGCAGTAACAACTCGCCATTGACGTTAATCTCGTGGTGAACATAGCGGGAGTAATTAAGAATCTAAGGGATCCCGAGTGGGCGGAGTATATCGATTCCAGTGACCTCTGCCTATTACAGGAATCATGGGCAATTGGTACACCACATAGGGTTGGTTATAAATCATATGGCATTGGAGCAGTTCCTTCAGCTAGGGGTAAGCCCTCTGGGGGCCTAATTATCTGGGTTAAGGTAACCCTGAAGATTAGGATAGAAGTTATGGATACTAGCTCGCTAGACATCTTGGCCCTTAAAATTAAAACTGTGGATAGGAGAGTGTGTTATTTAATTAATGTCTATAACAGGCCATTACCCCATACCAAGGAATCAGTTATCCTAGCTAAACTAGGCTCATTCATGGGGAGGGTGGTTGGCAAAGAAGCAGTTATAATAGATGGTGATTTAAACTGACATTTCGAACCTGTCCCAGGACTTATTGATGTCTTTGAGGATGAAGATCTTGTAAATAACATCCCCCGGCTGGATAACACTAAGTTTGTGAAATGGTCCACCTTGGCAGTACAAATAGTGAAGTTGATGGCTGACCACGGCCTTAGGGCGTGCAATGGCCGCCTTCCCTCAGATGTTTTAAAAAAGCCTACCTTTTTAAGATCTGCCACTAAAAGTAACCTAGACTTTGTAGTTGTCTCATTATCCATCTGGCAGTATATGGTTGACTTTGAGGTGAAGGATAGATTTGAGAGTGACCACTACCCTATGGAATTAACTATAGACGCACTTTTACTCAAGAAGTCTAGTGATGCATTGTCTCTAGAGGCACATAATACTGTCCCATGCCATGAAACATTGGTCAGTAACAATAGACGAGCCTTAAAGTGGTCTCATGTGCTAGAACACGGTGACACTCTCATGGCAATATACACATTGTTTGAGACGACCTTTGCACCCCTGTTAGGGCAAGATACCACTACTGAACAATTTATGGTATTGCACAAGGACTTTTTTATGACATTGAACAAAAATGCCAAAGAAGAGGCAGCAAAATGCAAGGAACTTGTCCCATAGCAAAGCATAGTACAACAAGTTCTGTAGGCTAGCCAAGGGAGAACTTATGATTGCCATAAAAAACAAAAGTCAAAATGATGTTAAACTAGCAAGGGAGGCATATAAGAGTATTCAGATGACCTCAAAGAAGGCATGGGAGGAGGCGAGCTGGGCAGAAATGTTGGTAGCCACCAAAGCGAAGGACACCGTAGGGTTTTGGAGGCTAGTCGCCAACGGGAGCCATGTAGGGAGAATAGTGAAAGATGTATATCTCGATGAATCCACATGGGTGAATCACTTCACGACTCTATATCAAAACTTTGATAGTGGTATAGATAAGTGTAGCAAGATAGCATCATGGGCACCTCCCCAGATTGAGCGCCTAGACGTTTCTATTGACGAAACAGAAATGGCAATCAGTGCATTGAAAAATGGCAAAACCCCGGGTCTTGACAGAATACCTGGGGACTTGTATAAACACGACATGAAGGTCTGGGCACCCTATGTAAACTACTTATTTAATGTTTTATCTAGTAATTGTAACTTCCCAGACAGCTGGCGTGGTGCCGATATTTTTTTAATTTTTAAAAAGGGCAATCGGTCTGAACCTTCTAATTATAGACCGATTAGCTTAATGGACATCCTGCAGAAATTATATTCAAGGCACATATTAACCCGTATAAATTATTGGCTAGAGGAGAAAAGGGTACTTACAAAATTGCAAGCTGGGTTCAGGAGTAAGGTCAGTACCAACGACCAGGTTTTTAGGTTTTGCTGCCTCATTTATATGTCGCTTTCGTAGATTTGAGAGCGGCATTTGATTTAGTGCCACGGGATCTCCTTTGGAGGTCCCTTGATGAGGCTGGGATGCCAGGATGCCTTCTGGCTCAAATAATTGAACTGCACGCCAGGAATTTCGCTAAAGTGAGATGGGTTCCTAATGGTGAACTGACCCAAAATATACCAATAGAGCGTGGCGTTCGTCAAGGATGCGTCCTGGCTCCAACTTTATTTTCACTTTTTGTGAATGATATTCCAGCACATCTGGAGGGCTGCACGAATGATTCGCCCCAACTTAATGGAGAAAGGGTGCCAGCGTTACTTTTCGCGGATGATACCATCTTGATTTCGCAAACCAAGAAAGATCTTCAGGCGCTACTTAACTCCTTTAGTGAATACTGCGACAAGAAAGGGCTGGAAATTAATGTAAATAAAACAAAGTGCATTGCCCTAAAACCATGTAGGCCTGATAAAGGGTGCTTAACTTTAGATGGTCAGGATTTGGAAATAGTTGACCACTTTTCTTATTTGGGGGTTGAGATACACTTGAAATTTACTTGGAAACCCCAAATTCAGAAAAGTAAGGTGATTTTTGGCCAGAACATTACACCAATCATTAATAAGCTCAACGCAAGTACAAGTAAGGCAGTGACACCTGTTATGGAACTCTTTAAATTCAAAGTCCAACCTGCAGCTCTTTACGGGACTGAGATTTGGGGGCCATCGGCGAAGGATATCTTTTCCACCATGGATGATAAATTCATGCGAAGTATTGTAAGGGTTCCTACAAGTACCCCTTTAGTGCCTCTTCAATTGGATCTGAACTTTAAGAGGACAGATCATTACACCACTCTCAGGCCTTTAATGTTCTGGGTAAGATTGTGGCTGACACCGGAATTGGACGATTATAGGAAACGGTTACAAGAAATTATAGGCTTAGACTCACTGAAATCTATTCTTTGGCTCAAACATATTAAAACACGGTTTTCCATCTTAGGTTTCCCACAGTTATGGGAGCATCTCGAAAGGCTACCACACAACACAAAAACTATGGTGAAAAATGTCTTTTGGTCCTTTATAAATAACCAATTAGTCAATGGGAACAGAAGTGGGACTCTAGTGAATAACTTTGTAACTTTTAAGGACGAACCCTTTTTTGAGGTGTTCCTTGATGAAGTTGAGCCCCCCCTTGCAAAGACCCTATTTATGAAGTTTAGGTACGGAAACCTTATGACCAACTATATAAAGGAATACTGGTCTAGGAAAAACAAAGACGAAACTTATGTAGCAAGTGGAAATTGCTTAATATGTGAAGGAAATTACAAGGAGGATGAGGTTCACATATTGTTTTTATGCCAAGCATATTCCAAAGCCAGGAAAAAATTGATCAAACCTTTGTGTAACATTTTGGGAATTAGGTCATGTAATTTGGCATGTAATTTGGCATATAGAATAGAATTACTTCTCAGATCATTGTTTTTAGTGTCAGCAGATTCCTTCATTCTGTTTATATTGCCAGGAGCAAAATAGGTCTAAAACTGTAACTAAAAATGCATTACCATTTACTTGCATGATCCAACGGTAGCATATCCAACCATGCAGGCATGTGTTGTTATTAATCCTACTCATTGTGTCGACAAATTTTAAATGATTGTACATTAGTAAAATTGGCATGTTCTCCTTTTTTTATGCATTTTTATGTATGTATTTGTGCAATCTTTTATGGAAAATTGCCGAAATAAAGAATTAATGAGTGAACTAATTGAATGACGTGTGAAACTAACTAACTTAGAATTAAAGTTCCGCCTACACAGACATGCGTGAGAAACGAATTATGCTTATGTTGCATTCATAATTTACTGACTTTGTGATTCTGTCATGTCCTAAACTAATAAGCTGCTTTGATATAATGGAATGCGGCATAAATGTGCTTTTGTTTTCGTATTTTGTGGCCAAACACGAGGATAAGTGAGTATATTATGCTTAAATGTGACTATTTCGCTAGGTAACTACTAATAGGGAAAACCTTAGAAAGGGGGGAGGTAAACAGAAGGGCTAAAATTCTTAAATTAACGTTCATTTGTGTTTGTTTCTATGATAGTTCCCATTCTGGCCTGTGAGGCTTTGTGAAAAGATGGCTGACTTGTTGAACTGCGAATAGAAAATGAACTGAGCATGCGCAAGCCCAAGTCCGAGTTCGAATGCGAGCTGCTTGTTCCTGGAGTAAATGCAGATCAAGGACGATGTGACCTGGAAGTATAGATGGCTGCCAAGATGATGAGCACAATGGTTCAGAACGTGAGAGAATCCTATGAAGTTGCAAATGGAGAACAGGACTAGGCCGGACTTTGTCCAAAACAATGGACCCATTAGAAACTAGCGAACGGAAGGAAACATAATATTATAATGACTAGATGATGCTCATCCACCCCAAATTGTCCAATCAGAACTTGAATTTAGGCTGAAAGTTACTCTTTTAGATAGATAGAGCTAGTGAAAAAGGTATAAAAAGTGCTGATTTTACTGAAGAAAAAACTTATTTTCGATTTCCTCGAGAGATGCTGTCGGAATGCTGATTTTCCTGCTATGTAAGACTTTGAATAATTTTCTATTTCTTCTGAATGAGATCTGGACCTTAGGTGAGGTTATTAGTCAGGGAAGTTAGGGAAGTAGGAAAAAATGAATTTGGGATCTATCTGTCTTTTGCTAATACTTGCATTATTAAATTAAAATAAAATGTCTATTTCTGAATTTCTGAAATAAATGAAATTAATTGTCCGAAATTAATTCTTATTCCTTTAATTGTCGTTTTTCAATAAAAAAACGAAATAAATTGAATAACTTTTTAGACATGCTGAATTTGCTCTTAATAAAAATTAGATACATGGAGAAAAAGGCTAGTCTTGAGTTTTCCTACATCTAATTTTTTACTAGCAGATCCGTCAACCTTAGTGGTGGCGTGTCTAAATAAAATGTTTTATTAAATGAAAACCATGGCAAGCTCATTTAAACTGCAGTTGTAAATAGTATAAATATCCAGTTTTAGTTTAGACACTTCACTATGATACAGCAGCTCTCCTTTTGAATTTCACAGATCCATGAAGTAGGATGAAATTGTTTTGTGAGTGACTTGCAGTGTCATGGGCCCCACTGTCGAGTATATGTATGATTTTGTTCTTCAGGGAAAGGTGTTGTGGTTCTAGAAATCATTTCCGGAGTAGCGCTGCATCAGTAATTAGCTTGGTAGCAGAGCATTGGTTGCTATAGAATCAGCTAGGATTATGTATAAAGTGCTATATAAGGGGTTTGATGTACAGATTTATGACTAACTTTTGTTGAGTTTGTATCATGTTAAATGTAGTCCTGAAAAGGCTTCAGAGTATTGCGTGAAGCTGGTCACTCTGTCTGCAGGCAGCGGAAGTGTGGCAATGAAGTCGCACATCGCATAGTCTGTTTCAAGAAGTAGTATCGTCGTATACTGCGGTGGTATCGTCGAATATCACAAGTGGTGTTGTCGCACATCATGAGTTTAGGGACTTTACGTGTGAAAGGATAAATGTATAGTGAGGACAGTCTATAAAATCTTAGCCTTCAAGTACAGGGATCATTAGGTATCCTGATTTAAAACTTACTGCTGAGAGAGTAATAGAGCTTAACCAGAGCTTGAGAGAAGTGTAAAGTAGAGGAAGTGGTGCTACTTTATTGGCGAGTGTAAAATTCTGTGGTAGAGAAGAGGTAAGCGCTGTCTACTGGAAATACAGAATACTTGTATGGTTGAAATTCTCTATCACTTTATTTAGTGAAAAAGACGAATGGAGTTGTTTTGTGTAAGTTACCAACCGATTCAGTTGAATATCTTGTAAATACGGCTTCTCGATAAACCTTGTAAAGGACAGGGCAGTCAGCGCTGCAGAAGCCTGAGCGCCACGCTGGGATTTTTCCTCGTGACCAAGACAGAGTAAGAGCTGATTGGTGCATCACGAAAAGCAGCGAAACTATTGGTTAAGCACTAAAGAGACGTATCTTTTTCTAATTGGTACGCAAGTGTAAACCGCGCTGTGATAGGTTGGTGTGAACTCTCAATAAAAATATAAAAAATAAAAAAATAAAAAGTGATAGGTTGGTGTTAAGGAACAGCAATAAGGAAGTGCGCGATCTTTTGAAAGACAGGGAATTTACAGAAAAATGGATTACTATTATGAAAAGGAAAAGAAGAAACCTTCATGGTTTAAGAAACTGAAAAATGTGTTTGTGAAGGACAAGGTGATAGTCACAAGAGAGGGAAAATTACTTCCTCCGCGAAAAACGCCTGCTTCCTATATGTTGTCAAAATATGGTTACCATACGTGTGTTTGGCTAGAGAATTGGGTAAGGTATACCAGAAATGATGGTGTGTTAGCTTTTCCGGAAGGAGGATCTTTTGATGTGGCAGTTTTGAGAAATTTGAGAGAAAAGATGATGAATCTTGACCCAAGTCCTAGACCGACTCAGTTTGAGGCTTTAGTTGAATGGGAAGATGAGATGCATGAATTAGAAAGCGAAAGATTGAAAGGACAATCAGACCAAGAGGTAGATTTTGTAATCTATGGGGAGAGACACATGAGAGTAGAATGTGCAGATGGAGAAATGCTGACATGTGTGATGGCATGTATCCAGTCGGATTGGTGGAAGAATACGGAGGGCAGAAATGTACAGAAAAGAAGAAAATGTAGCAACAGGGAACAAAAGTTATGGTGAAAGTGAATCAGAGGATGCTGTACTAGAAGAAATATTAAATAGGAGACCGCCACCATATCAACCAGGTTCTTTATGGACTACACCAAATGCTCCACCCGTAGATGAAAGGATTAATGAAACCCCAAGACAATTTTCTAGTTTTAGAGATGTCCCAGAAAGAGTAGAAGTGAGATATAATCCGAGTACTTCAACGACAGAACCAAAACCTACCGGTACCCCCAAGCAAATTAACAAACAAGAAAGCGTAAATAGGGTAGAAAAACAAGTTGAAAAACAAGTCAGTACTGCTGAATATATACGGACTACAAATGCATTGACAGAAAAGATACAAAAATGTACGAAAAATATGGAAGCAGTAACAGCTCCAGTAACGATAGGACCTGTGATTCCAGTGTTTGAAAACCAAAGAATAAAAGAACCAAAATTGACAATCCCTTTACAACAGAGCTTGCAAAAGGTAAAAGAAAATATTTATCCAGATTTGTAAGAAATTAGAGGAACAAATAATGTAAATGCGCCTGAATTGACTTTCAATCAGAGTTTACCTTATAAATATGCGACTGGAGCAGAATCTGACTCTGCTACTCCTGAAGAGAGTATAGAGAAAATAGATTTAACACAAACCCCTGTAGGACCATCAGAGCAGGAATTAATTGATTGGATTAAAACTTTGAAAATTAAAAGACCATGAACCTAAAGCACTGGATGTAATAAGATTAAAGGTTGATATGGAAGAATTAATAATTGGAACAGACAGATTAAAAACGTACCAAGATGATGAACTTATGTTCATGTGTAAAAGCATAACATTGAAAGCGAAATCTGTACATGATCAATTGGAAGGACTGGCAAATGAATTTGAAATAGAATTTGCAAAGAATAAAACATTGTAAAAAGCCTATAGAGTAGATTTTTCAGAAAAATACATTGAAAACATGAATACTGCCGGAAGGTTGACCCAAATAAAAGAATGAATTGTATTGTTACGGAGATGGGGAGATGTGAATAAATTTAGAGTGAAATGGGCAAAGAAGAAAGAAGAGACTAGTGATAAATCCACATTAGGACTCCCAGTTAGAGAAAAGGAGACAGTCGCAAATGAGTTTCCTATGAGAGAAATATCTGGAGGAGGATATGTGTATGTTCCATGGAGTAGACAGGATATATTATCATTTACAAATGATTTCCCCAGATTGAGAGAAAAGCCAGTAGAATGGTATCGACAGGTAGATCGATTTGTAAAAGTTTCAAAAGTACTATGGGTTGATTTGTATGGATTATTTGACATAGTAGTGCCAGCCATTAGTCAAAGCTTTATTTCGATATAAAAATATCATAAAAGCATTTTTACAAATCAAGTAATAAAAAGGCAGGTTTATTTAAAAATTAAGCGAAAACACCAAGTTTAAAAAAGTCATAAAAGCTCAGTTGTAGAATGCAAGTTGCTCTACAAGGATAATGCTATACTTGTTCTAAATATGTAATAATTGATAAACTTCATGTCCCAACCTAAAAAAATCGGTTTAACATAATAGTACCAACAATAAATAACATCTTATTAAAAGAAAAAAATCAAGATTAAGAATTGCATTAAACTATCACAGCTTTGAAGTGAGTTAAAACACCATTTAAAAAGATCATCAACCAGGACATAACACTTATGTTTTTATTATCCATGCCCAGCTAAGAAATTTGGCCACACCTCAAGCCAGAATTGTGTTAGTATCTGCTTGCATTATTCTAAGTGGTTCGCGGTGATTCCTGGTTCCTAGTTGCCAACAGATAGGTTTTAACCATCTTGTTCTCGGTTTAGTATATGCAGGGCATGCGAACATAAGGTGCGGGACGCTTTCAACCGCTATTTAACAGTGTGGGCAGATGGAGTTAGTTTGGTGGGGAGGCTTCCATTTATTAGTATATTCACAGACAGGCAGCGTACCCAATCTAAACTTCATATAGAGGGCCCTATCCCTGGGTTTGTAAATAAAATATAGATAGGGCTCTAAGATGGGACCCTGTTTGTGCAAATTAAATTTGTTGGTGAGTCTACCTAGGCTGGGATTGCTGTTTTCCTGACTGTCAATCCAAGCTCAGTAGGCACCCTTGATGTCTGACTTACTCAACGGAGTCCCTGTCTCCCAAGCTTCTCTAAATCCCAATAGCAGAAGGAGATTTTTTATGTTAAATAGCCAACTAATCTTCTGGGATCCCTCAAGATTCATTACTTCTCTTAGTCCGTCGACATATTTAAATAGCTCAGGTGTGCGCCAAAGGCAAGCCCAAAAGAGAAGAGGACGTAGGGTGGCAAGATCCCTCAATGAGCGACGTCCCAGGTCGCTCAATAATGGCTTGGTGGATGTTTCCTGTGGGAGTGAAACCAATTCTCTAAAAAATGTATTTTCTGCCTCTACAATTTCATCAACTTTCTCAAAGCCCCAAAGTTCAGCACGGTAAAGTGCTGCACCTACGGCCTTAGCAGCATAAATCACGAAGGCGGGGGCAATTGGCCTAGATATTGAAGAGCGATGCTCTTTTCCAATCACTCCCACAACCCGCAAATGATTCAGCGCCATTTTATCAATACTTGGGTTCCAGCTCAATTTGTCTAAGATTCTAATTCCCAGGTAGTCGAACGTTTTAACACACTGTAAAGATACCCCATCAAGTGTGAGGGTAGACTTTGCCCTCCTACTAGGATTAAAATAGAGGCGTTTAGTCTTGGTGGTATTAATTATCAAGCCCCTCAAATTGCAGAAAAGATGGAACCTATTTAACAATTTTTGCAATCCAGATGGGGTTTTAGATATTAATAGAGTGTCCTCCGCAAAGATTAAGGGTGGGACCTTATCCCCCGCCAGAACTGGGGCATCAGCATTTATTTCTAATAAGAAAGATACCACTTCATTCACAAAAAGAGAGAAGAGGGTGGGAGCCATAACGCAGCCCTGTCGACACCCCTGTTAACAGGGATTTTATCTGTTTTTTGTTCCTGTGTGCCCCACCTAACTCGGGCATAATTGTCCTCATGCATGCGGACCAGGAGATCTAAAATAGATGGGGGAATCCCCATCTCCTGTAGGATCGACCATAGGCGATCTTGAGGGACCAGGTCAAAGACTGCCTTTGCCAATGGTCACCACCTTCCAATGCAAGAGGGCAAACCTAAAGGCCTGTTCGATCGTGCTTGTACAAGCCCTGAACCCTGCCTGGTAATGTGCCAGGATGTCGTTTTCCCCGGCCCATGAGAGGATTCTCTCCAATAAGACCCCGCCTACGACCTTCTGACAAGCATCTATAAGGCTGATGGGACGATAATTGGCAGGGTCCCCCCTGGAGCCCTTCTTATAGATAGGGATTACTTCCGCCCCCTTCCACGAGACAGGGACTGGGGCCCCTTCTAGCAGAGCGTTAGTCAAAAGGGCAAAATATGTAGCCCATTCTTTGAGATACGCATGAAATAGGTCGCCCGGTAGACCATTTTGGCCAGGGGCCTTTGCCGGGACAATCTTATTTATGGCGGCCTCTACTTCACGTTTCACTATGGGGTCATACGGTTCGAAGGAAAAAGAAATCGGGGGGTAGCACGAGAACCCTCATGACTCGGGATCCTCTTCACCCGCATACAATTTTGCAAAATGATCATGCCACTCTCGATTAGTGATATGGTTCAGGATCTGGTCGGGATCCCGTCCATTGGAAGTGTAGTAGTTCCAGCAGACTTGTGGACTGAATGTAAAATATCTGTAAATTGACCGAGGGAAAAGTATCCTCGAGTCAAAGTAACAGGTGCCCCATCACCTGAAGTAATGAGAAAATACGAACAAGTGATAGTGTTTTTAAAGAATAAAATTCCGACAAAAGAAACAGATTGGATTAAAATAGACAGAACTACACAGGAACCAAAAGAATCCGTACATTCATTTTATAAAAGATTGTTGTTGGTATTTAAACAATACAGTGGATATGAAGAGTTGAGCGAAAAAGGCATGAGTCATTTTATATATCGATTTGTATATGGATTAAGGCCAGAAATCGGAGACATGATCAGGCATAATATGATAGGATGATAGTCAGGATCTGTGGATGATGTTTTGAGAAAAGCCAAATATTATAGTGAAGAAATTGATGCCAAACAAAAGAAATTAAAAGAGAAAGCTATGTGGGCACAAGTTAAGGTAGCAGAACACCAAGTGGCACAATTGGAAAATAAAAATACTGATGCAAGTCAGGGAAAATTGAAAGGAAATTTCAACAAAACTAAATTAGTAGGAAATATCGAAGAGCTCAAGAAAAAGTTTCCCGTGTTATAATTGCGGCAGAATAGGGCATAGGAGAAAAGAATGTAAGTATCCACCTAGAGTTAATCCCGTAAACACATCATTGAATCCACAGGTGCAGCCTGTAGTAATTCAACAGCAACCGCAACAGCAGCATATAGTTAATCAGCAACGTCAGGTACCACAACCGCCACTTCCACACAATGTAAATCAACAGAGATAAAGTGCAGAGACAGGATTCAGTGGAGTCGAGCAGGTAAACAGATCACCTAGAGTGAATGTGAGTCCCTAGTATTGGTTGCAAGAAGAGGGTGGAAGTGAGTCGGATGAAAGTTTCTGACGATGCCTGAGAGAGGTATAAAAGTGTGTGCTTGGAGCCACTCTTGAGCAGGGCCGGACTGGCCGTAGCGGGCACCGGGCAATCCCCCGGTGCACCGCACGGGTGGGGGGCCGGATTTGGGCCCCTGGGGGCCGTTTTTGTTACAGGGCAGTTTTTGCAGCACAGCTGCAAAAACGTCCCTGTGACAAAATTGGCAGAAAACCGGCCTCGGCAAAGAGCTCGGCGGCACCCCCAACCCCCCCGGGGGAGGTGGGGTCAGCCGAGCACTTTGCCAGGGCCGGTTTTGGTCCCCAGTCCAGCCCTGCTCTTGAGGTAGATCAGTCTGGTCCATTTGTAAACGGAAATGTGAATGATGTAGAAATAACTTTCCTGGTGGACACGGGTGCTACCCGTTCTACTGTTAGTTCAGTGGAAGTCCAAAATCTTCCTCTCTCGGGAGACCACATCCAAGTTGTAGGTTAGCTAATAGACAGATTAAAACATCTTTAACACAACCAGTTGAAGTGGAAATTGGAAATTTGAAAAACATGCACCGATTTGTGGTGTGTGTTAGCAGCCCCATAAATCTGTTAGGACGAGACATTTTGTGTAAAATGAACTGTGCCATATACTGTTCACCGGATGGCATAGAATTGCAAACCCCAGATGAAGATAGTCTATGCAAAATGACCATGCTTATGATTGAAGCAGAACAAAATTAATTGTTTCCCGTGTTTGATTGAGAAAAGATACCGGATGGATTGAAAAAGGTAGTGACAGAAAAGGTGTGGGATTTCACAGGAGAAGATATTGGATTGATGAAAGATGTAGATCCTGTAAAAGTCTCTATAAAAGAAGGTGTGAGTTACCAAAACATTCCCCAGTATAAAATGACGGCAGAAATAATTGAAGGAATAACTCCAGTGATAAACAAAATGATTGAGCAAGGAATATTGAGAGAAATAGAGAGTAGTCCCTGTAATTCACCGATAATGGGATTGAAAAAGCCAAACGGAACATTTAGGATTGTACAAGACCTTAGAAAGGTAAATAAAATAGTTGTCCCATGTTGTCCGATTGTACCAAATCCAGCAGTGATTTTATATCAAATTCCCCATGATGCAGAATGGTACACTGTAATCGATTTGTGTAATGCGTTCTTTACAGTTCCATTGCACCCAGAAAGCCAGCCAATTTTTACGTTCAGATTCGGAGACCATATTTTGGCATTGTGCCGAAATCCTCAGGGGTATACTGAAAGTCCATCTATCTTTAATCAGTTGCTAAAGAAATCATTAGAACGTTTGAGCATGCCTGGAGAGTCTGCATTGGTTCAATATATCGATGATCTCCTAGTGGCATCGAAGACAAAAGATGCATGTGTAACAGATACCATTGCATTGTTGAATCATTTGGCCGAAGAGGGGCATAAAGTGTCTCCGTCAAAATTACAATTTTGTCAGAAGGAAGTGCAATACTTAGGTCATAAGATTGCCAAAGGAATCAGATAAGTCACTGCAGAAAGGATTAAAATGATACAAGGAATGCAGCCACCGAAATCCAAAAGACAAGTGAGGATGTTTCTGGGAATGGTGGGTTACTGTAGACAGTGGATTAGTGGATTCTCACTAATTGCCAAGCCATTGCAGAGATTAACCAGAGCAGATATCAGAGACTCTATAGTTATGACTAAAACTGAAATGGAAGCATTTGAACAACTGAAAAAGAGCTTATGTGAAGCACAAGTGTTAAGGATGCCTGACTATGAAAAAGAGTTCGAATTGTACTGCAGTGAACGAGAAGGATGTGCATTGTCAATACTGATTCAGAGACATGGAAAACTGAGAAAGCCTATTGCGTATTCTCAGCGTTTTGGACCCTATTGCAAAGGCGTTGCCAGGTTGTCTGAAAGCAGTAGCAGCTAAACGTGTTAGTCTAGAACAAAGTGAAGGAATAGTGATGGGATTTCCTGTGAGGGTGTATGTACCTCATTCTGTGGAGATTCTCCTCACTAGGATGAAAACACAGTACCTGACCAACAATAGGATGACGAAATACGAACAAACAATTCTGGGAGAAGAAAATGTGACAATCTCCAGATGTGTAAATGTGAATCCTTCCACATTATTGCCTGATGCTATGGAAACTGAAGTGAGAAATGAGGTTGATCACAAATGCCTAGATGTTCTTGAATACTGTACCAAACCAAGACCAGACATCAGAGATGAGCCATTGCCTGAATCTGACTATGTGATGTTTGTTGATGGTTCGTGTCTGAGAACAGATGAGGGTGTTTTGAGTGCAGATGTATTGGAAGCATCTTGTCTGAAAGGAATCCGTTCTGCTCAAATAGCGGAATTGATGGCTATGATTCGAGCATGTGAACTGGGAAAAGAAATCAAGGTAACCATGGTAACCGACAGTCAATATGGTGTTGGGGTTGTCCATGACTACGGACAACTGTGGTCCCAAAGAGGTTTCATGACTTCTGCAGGATCACCAATACGGAATGCAGAGTTTGTGAGAATGTTGATAGATGCGATTCAGTTGCCTGATAAGATCGCTGTTGTGAAATGTGCAGCTCACAAAAAGGGGGCTGACTACATCACCCGAGGTAACAGGTATGTAGACTCAATTGCCAAATACTGTGCTAAAAATCTTGCATCTATCAATCGGGGCAGGGAGAAAGAGCTTGTTTCAAGTCCTTTAATGCTAACAACTGTAGTTGAAACTTGGCAGGAAGTGAGGCACATGCAGGAAGAGGCTGATGAGGAAGAGAAAAATGTTTGGTTAAAAGCAGGATGTTGACAAAGAGAGGAAGATGAAATCTGGGTTTACAAAGATGAAAGACCAGTAATGCCCGATGGCATGATCTCAAATATGGCCAGAATGTACCATGGTCAAGCTCATATTGGGAGAGATGTCATGCTTCATTTATTCAGACAGACGTGGTATAATCCCAAGTTCAGGATGATAGCTGAGAGTTTGTGCCAGAGATGCCTTGTGTGCCAACAGTTCAATCCGAACAGAAGAACAATTGTGAGTTTGGGAACCATAGGACGGGAGGGAGGTCCATTTACATGAATGCAATTCTATTTCATTGAGCTTCCGCCATGTAACAGACTCAGATATGTTTTGGTGATCATCTGTTTATTCTCCCGATGGGTAGAGGCTTTCCCCACAAGGAGGAATGATGGGCTAACTGTTGCAAAGTTACTTCTACGTGAAATCATCCCTAGATTCGGTTTCCCAGTGACGATCGAAACTGATCGTGCCCCAAATTTTCAAAATGAACTCATGCAAATGGTATGTGAAGTACTGGACATTTGTCAGAGACTGCATTGTGCTTACAGACCTGAGGCTTCAGGAGTGGTTGAGCAAGTAAATGGAACAATTAAAAACAGGATTGCAAAAATGTGCTTAGCAACAGGACTAAAGTGGCCCGATGCCTTACCACTTGTTTTGATGACCATAAGAAGCATACCTGACAGGAAAATTAGACTGAGTCCACATGAGATCTTAATGGGCAGGGTGATGAGACAAGCATTTGTGCCGGTTGATAAATTGTTAACAATTAATGATGACATCATACTGGATTACTGCAAAAACCTGCCTGACGAGGTGACTTCTGTGTTCCATCAGGTGGGAACTGAATCAAACACGAAAGAGCAAAGTCCAGCTCATGATCTAGTTCCTGGAGACTGGGTACGCATAAAAGTACACCACAGAAGAAACTGCTTGGCAGAGACCAAGACAAGTCATTTTGGTTAGCACCACTGCAGTTAAATGCGCCAGAGTAAAAAGATGGGTGCATGCAAGCCATACAATCCGTGTGCCTGAACCTGAAAATCTAAATGAAGAAGGTGAAAGCACAACTGATTCTGACTTTGAAGGTGAACCAGAAAGAAGTCCAGATACTGAAGATCGACAGGAATGACGATATCTGGAAGCATCAGATACTAGCTCTGCGTCTGAAGGAGAAGGAGAAATTCTTGAAGTACCGAATTCTGAAGATCAATCTGAAGATCGAGAATTGGTAAAGACTGACACCAGTAAGGACACTGAGCAAAGTGAAAATAAAACTGGTGAGCAAGAAAATTCTGAAGAACAGTCTGAAAACTCTGGAAGCAGGAAGGAAGATCCTGAAACTGGAAAAGAAGGAAAGGATGAGATTCCAAGTACCAGCTATGGAGATGTTCCTAACAGAGTGAACAAACTGATAAAAGAGAAAACTGACTCTGAGAAAGAGAAAGACGTTGTAAAGTTCATCATAAATGAAACTGTTGAAGACACTGAAAGTGAGACTGACAACAGTGCAGATGAAACTCCATTGAGAAAGTGTCCAAGAAAAAGGGCTTGAAGAGTGGAACATAACACCACTGAGCCTACGACAAAAAGATTTTGTAAAGGAGATAATTGGCCTAAAGGAAATGATGGACTGGGATTCAAACTGGTTAACAAAGAAAGAAAACAAGAGGAGCAGGTTAATGAAATAACCAGTCAAAGAGAGACATTGGGAAAGAAAATAGAAGTTGTCCAAAGGCCAAAAAGAGTGAGAAGACCAAATCAGAAGTACAAATCACCTGAATGGACTTATATTGTTCTACCTCCAATTGAAGAGGTAAACAGCAGTCAGGAAAATTTGAATTGCCCAAAGACAAATGGGAAACGTGAGTAAAGGACTGAATCGCAAAGAAAAGTGGTAATTGATCAAAGAAATAAGGTAAAGGTAAAACCTGAAATCCTGATAAAAAGGGAGGACATTGCAAGTGAAAAATAAAAACTTGTAGGTGACACAAAGTCGAAGAAAATTTTGTTAGAGAAGAAAAAGCTTGTAGGTGACACAAGCTCGAAGAAAACTTGTTAGAAGATTTTGCTGTGAAAAAAATTGGTTAATAACGAGCATAAAATGAAATTTTCTATTTTTAGAAAATGGTGTCGATTGTGTTTAATTTGACCGGATTACTAATATTAATATGAATAATTTTAGCTATAGTTATTCCTTTCCGAGATAACCTAGTGAAGTTAAAACATAATGTGAGTTCAGGTGAACAAAATGTGGAATCAAGGTCTAACAAGCAGCATGTATATAGGCCAGAAATACATCAAGATAGCTCTATAAGTGATTTTTCGAAAAATACATTTTCAAGATTATTGTCTGAATATGTTAGGACAATGGATGCTAGTGACTCTTTTGTGTGTGTAAAATTACCTGCATCTGTTTCTGAGGGGGTGACATATCATCACCTTCCACTTACATATGGAGTTACGTGTAGTGTGATTGCAAGCCTGTTTTATTAAACCGGTAAACTGGATTACCATTATTCTAATTCAGATGACGTTTTTGCAAAACTGAAGATTGATAATGCACTGAATAAGAAAAAGCCTGCCACAGTTATGGGAGATTTTTTTTGAAAAATAGACAAATTGAGCCATGATTATGCGCTTAAAAATAATGTGACATATAAAATGAGAGTGGAAGAAAATAATTTTTTTGATATGGTTGAGGAAAGGTGAATTGCTTATAAGCGAAAAGAAAGAGTAAAACATGAGAAATCAAAATATTAGACATTCAATGACGAGAATCTTGATGAAAGAAATGTGAATGTAGCAATAAATATAGACACTCCGTTGTTAGGGAAATTCTGTATTAGGAGAGACAACACTGTGTATGATAATTGTTTTGTGGGAGAAAGTCAATGTAAAGATACTTATAGAATCTTAGGGGGTTGGGGATTTAAAGAGGGAAAATATCCAGTTTTTCCTGGTATTTACTTAATTTGTGGAAACACAGCTTATTATAGGTTACCTGAGCACTGGTATGAGACTTGCTACGTGGGCTTGGTCTTTCCTAAAATCTTTCATGTAGATAGAGGTACTAATGGCACCCATGAAATAGGTAAACCTTTAAGTCGTAGAAAAAGAGAGAGTGTAATAGAAATAATAGGTGATGTTTTTGGAGCACTGATACCAGCGGTGGGAATATCTTTCAATGCAAATCGAATTCGAAGATTGTCAACGATAGTAGATCGTTTGTCAACAGACACAGCAGGTAGATTCTTAATGGTAAACACTGAAATGATTGCTATGAGGACTATGGTAATGCAAAATCGTCTTGCTCTTGATATAATATTAGCAAAAGAAGGAGGAGTTTGTGGAATTTTGAAGGTACAGCAGTGCTGCACCTACATTCCAGATAAAAGTCAAAACATTGAAAAGTACATTACAAATATAACAGAGTTGCATGGAGAAATTGAACCAATGGAGGTTGATGGTATTCTTGAACGACTTGGAAGACGTTTTACAGCAGTTACACTTTGGTTTCAAGAAATAGGTAGTTCAATTATAGGTAAAATACTAATTCCAGTAACAGTAATAGTATTAGTAGTTTTAATGATGAGATTATGTTGCATATACAGAAAGGGAAGAAGTGTTAGAAAGTCATTAAAGAAGATGCTCCAAGAGAAACGAGAAAGAGAAAGAGAAAAAGGTGATATAGAAATGGAGGAATTCCGAAAAAAAGTCTTTAAAGAGACCAGAGAAAACGATACTAGAATGTAAATCTATACTAATCTGAAGAATTTGAAACATGTTTTTTGACATTTTTGGAACAATTTGGGAGATATTTAGTGATAAATCACCAAAGGGGGGAGTTGATGGAGCAAGGTGGAGAAAACAACATTTTGTGTACCCCTTGTAAAGTCTCACTTCCATAATCATAATTTGAACTGATTGAATGACGCATGAAACTAACGAACTTAGAATAAAAGTTGCACCTACACTGACATACGTGAGAAACTAATTATGCTTATGTTGCAATCATAATTAACTAATTTTGTGATTCTCTCATGTCCTAAACTAATAAGCAGCTTTGAGATAATGGAATGCGGCATAAATGTACTTTTGTTTACGTATTTTGTGGCAAAACATGAGGATAAGTGAGTATATTATGCTTAAATGTGGCTATTTCGCTAGGTAACTACTAATAGGGAAAACCTTAGAAAGGGGGAAGGTAAACAGATGGGCTAAAATTCTTAAATTAACGTTCATTTGTGTTTGTTTCTATGATAGTTCCCATTCTGGCCTGTGAGGCCTAGTGAAAAGATGGCTGACTTGTTGAACTGCGAATATAAAATGAACTGAGCATGCACAAGCCCAAGTCCGACTTCGAATGCGAGCAGCTTGTGCCTGGAGTAAATGCAGATCAAGGACAATGTGGCCTGGAAGTATAGATGGCTGCCAAGATGATGAGTACAATGGTTCAGAACGTGAGAGAATCCTGTGAAGTTGCAAATGGAGAACAGGACTAGGCCAGACTTTGTCCAAAACAATGGACCCATTAGAAACTAGCAAACGGAAGGGAAAATAATATTATAATGACGAGAGGATGCTCATCCACCCCAAATTGTCCAATCAGAACTTGAATTTAGGCTGAAAGTTACTCTTTTAGATAGATAGAGCTAGTGAAAAAGGTATAAAAATGCTGATTTTACTGAAGAAAAAACTTCTTTTCGATTTCCTCGAGAGATGCTGTCGGAATGCTGATTTTCCTGGGATGTAAGACTTTGAATAATTTTCTATTTCTTCTGAATGAGATCTGAACCTTAGGTGAGGTTATTAGTCAGGGAAGTTAGGGATGTAGGAGAAAATGAATTTGGGAACTATCTGGCTTTTGCTAATACTTGCATTTTTAAATTAAAATAAAATGTCTATTTCTGAATTTCTGAAATAAATTAAATTAATAAATTCTTATTCCTTTAATTGTCTTTTTTGAATAAAAAAACTAAATAAAGTGAATAACTTTTTAGACATGCTGAATTTGTTCCTAATAAAAATTAGATAAATGGAGAATTAAGCTGGTCTTGAGTTTTCCTACACCTAATTTTTTACTAGCAGATCCATCAATCTTAGTGGTGGCGTGTCTAAATAAAATGTTTTATTAAATGAAAACCATGGCAAGCTCATTTAAACTGCAGGTGTAAATAATATAAATATCCAGTTTTAGTTTAGACACTCCACTATGATACAGCAGCTCTCCTTTAAATTTCACCGATCCATGAAGTAGGATGCAAGTGTTTTGTGAGTGACTCGCGGTGTCATGGGCCCCACTGTCGAGTATATGTATGATTTTGTACTTCAGGGAAAGGTGTTATGGTTCTAGAAATCATTTCCAGAGCAGCGCTGCATCACTCTCCATGGCTTCCCTCGCACTTATAAAATTCAAGAGTGGACTTAAAGATTGCAGGGGCATATCTATTCATGCAGATGTGCCCACACCTGAGGTATAGTGCACCATGCCTTAGTGACTTACCTATACATTAGTAAGTGCTAGTCGGCATGGAAAACAGGCAGTGTGCCATGTCGACTGTGTTGTTTTGTCTTCATGAAGCCATGCATGCTGCAGTGCCAGTCCGCATGGCCTAGGTGAGGCGTCCTTAGGGGTCCCTCTTCAGCCCCAAAGCCCTAGATACCTAGGTACTATTTACTAGGGACTGAGAGGGGGCCTCAAGGGCCAATCATGGAATAGTTTTAGGGAAGAAGCACTGGCACAGGGGACCTGGTTGGCAGGTACCCTGTGCACTACAATTCAAAACCACATCAATTTTCAGGCATAAAATGGGGGATACCCATGTCAAAAGAGGCCCTTTCGCACAATTACACTATCAGCAAAATTAATTACAAATGTGGACAACAAAGTAAAGCCGATAGTGCCCCAATTCTTCATGCTGAGGTGAGAGCCACAGGCAAAGCAACCTTATAAGAAATAAGTTTCACCTCCACTGCCCCAAGAGGTTTAAAAGGGGTGTGGTTGTAAATATTTAGGACCTGTAGGCAAGTCCCAAGGAGAAGACAGTTTCATTCCATTAATTAGAGTATCAATTTCTCTTTGGGCCTCAGAAAATTCTCTAAAGGATTTAATAGCAAATTAGTGGGATTTGAGTGAAAAAGAGACATATTAAGATGATACTTCTCCATCAAAAACTGCAAGACTGCAGAGAATGGACAGAAGAAGCCAAAGACAATGCAGAGAATGTCAAATGTCTCCCAATGGCTAGAATAGATCTTTAAGTTCGTAGGTCTTCTTGAATTCTGAATAGTTTTGACCAGGTTAGAAGGGAAACTCTTACTCATAAAGCTCAACCTTTCAACCTCCAAATGGAGTGAACCAGATATAGAGGAGGAAAGGAGGTGTCCTGAAGAAAGACAGAGCTGGAGGAAAAACCCAAGGGGGCAAATTGCCAGTCTCTTCAGAATTAGGAACTAAGAGCGACTTGGCCAATAGAGGATTATTAGGATTACTTCCGCCTTCTCCTGCTGGATCTTTGTTAATGTCCATGTTAATAGCGGAAAAGAAAGGAAAGCATAGAGCAGTCTCTGGGGCCAATCAACCATGCTCGCTTCTCCTGAAACCTTGAGCAGAATCTCAGAACATTGTGTTGTTCCTTGATGCAAAGAGATCTAGAAATGAGTCCCACACCTTCTGCAGATTTGTTTCAAGATCTTGCAAGATAATGATAGGTTCATTGACAAAGGGAAAGACCAGCATAGGAAATCTGCCTGAGGGTTGTCTATTCCCTTGATATGTGTGGCTGACAGACTCAGTGAATTGGATTCCACCTAGAGTCCCATTTATGTCACTGCCTGATTTTGGGATTTAGATATGTTGCTTCCTTGTTGATTAATGTAAGCAATGGACACTGTGTTGTTCGCTTTTTCTAGGGCATTGTTTTGTAGAATGAGATCCTTGTACTTTAGGAGAGCTCTGTAAATTGCTGCAAGTTCTCTCTAGTTCAATGACTTCTTACGCTCCAGCCATGACCATCTCAGCTGATATGTCAGGGCACGGTGGATCTCTAAACAGTTTCACTGGCATCTGTAGTTGTTACAAGAGGCTGGTGAGGATGCATCCACATGCCCTAGCAGATTGTCTGCATGCAGCTACCATTCTAGCTCTTGCTTGATCTGACTGAAAAGAGTAGCCAACTGGTCAAGGAGTGAATGTTTGGAGAATTGAATTTTTTAGGTGCCACAGGAAGGCACATAGATGAAGGCTAGACCAAGGAGTGGTAAAGACACAAGCCGCCAAGTGTCTCTGAACCTCCATGCATAAACTTGATGGAACCTCTGAACTGTAGAGAAGACATTTGAATCTGTTAACCCAATTTGACAACATGGAGGACCCACTTGTCTGACATGATTGCTTTCCATTCGGAGGAAAACCTTCTTAATCCATCTGCTGATCTGTTATTGAAGGAGGTTCTCAGCATAGTCAGGAATTCTTCAGTTTGCAACCTGGATCCGATTTCTGTTTCCTAAAGAATGAATTGAAGAAGGGGATTTCCCTGAAATCTGTAAGATTGGTCATAGGTCTGCTTACTCAATGGCTGCCTAAAACATTTCCATCTAGAAAATTTTGAAGATTTCCGCACCTCTTTCTGGAATGATGAAAACTGTTTCCTCTCTTTATACACACATTGGAGTTTGCCTTCTAACTCTGCTCTGAACAATCTGGGAACCTCAAAAGCCACTTACTGGGCATTTTCATTGGATCTCTGAGCCATGTCAGTGTTCCAATCTTTTAGATATAAATTACTTCTAGTTGAAATTGAAGCCCCACTGTCCACAGCAGAGGATCTATCCACATACAAGCAATATTTGATGCTCCATAGAGTCAATATATTGAAAACAGTCTTTTTCCTTTTGGATGGGCTGGACAAAAAAACTTTAGATGAGCTACCCACGTTATTTTGTAGGTGCATGAACCATGCATGCGCCTACCATATGATCCAGGCGTTCTTTGATTTATTTTTCATTTCTGTTAGCACTTTACTGTATGCAAATTTCAGGGCCCGTAAAATGTTATCAGATTATTCAAAGTTAACAAATGAAACTGTTTAACACATCAATACATTCAAAGAATATGCAGCACATTAGGCTTCACAAGCAAAATATAGAATGATTATGTTTCAAACCATAAAAATGTATTAAAGGTTAAAGGTTTATGAAAGGAAAAATCAGATTAATATCCTTTAATAAGCAAAATCTGAATGCTTGATTTATATGCAATTCAAGAATTAATCAAAATCTTATAATTCAGAGAACAAAGCTGCATGAAATCGTCTCAAAGAGAAAGCAGAATCAAAAAGTAAGGGGTATATTTACAAGAAATGGTGCTCTACTGTTTTGACGCTACAGTGCATCACTATTTTTGCCGCTGCTGTTTGCCAATTCCTAATGCCATGCTTGTGTGGTATTTAAAATATAGTGCTATGTGGCATTAGGAACAGCAGATTCAGAAAGAGATCCCATTTGCGGACGTGATGGAGCATCAACACCAGCTCTTCCTCAGCTGAAAGTGTCACTGGGGACCAAAAAGACTAAATGGCAGTCTAGAGCTAACAAAGTGAACTGCATAGCTGAAGTCGAGAGGACAGTGACAGACTGCAAGAAGTGCTAGCACAATGGCAAGCATAACACTGAGCAGAAACTGGTAAGCAATCGACAGGCAGCATTGCAGACCAGAGGTGGTAGTCCAGTGCCCAGGTAGGAGCTTGATCCCTTGGAGGAGCAGGTGTCTGTAGTCATCTGTGAGTGTAGTGTAGTTCCTATATTCCCAATAGGCTCTGCAGATTGGAATAATATAACCTATAGATGTGACGTAGGACTGAAGTCGACTAGGTCTCTATCGAATATATTAGACTTAATTTGGAGTGCCAGCTAGCTTAGAGGTCACTAGAAACTTTCTCGAATACACAAGTATTTATTGAACAGTCTTCTTTCTCATGTAGAAGAAATGAACTGCTACAATCGTAATACTGACCGTAAAGTATAATGTGTACAACAAAAAGAGTATTATGAAATAATACTGTAAATGCATGGTATGGTTTCTAAGCCATAAAATACATACATAAATATAAAAGACTAAAAGTACTCAACTGGTGTTTCTAAAATATGCCTACCCCGATGTACCTAACCTTAGTCTAGTACGAGGGAAGAAGTAAGTATGTCTTTAGTTTTTTTACCAAGAATATATCCAAGATTTCTCTTAGGGTCTAATAGGCTCCGTACCTTGGTTTAGAATGAAGGAGATCTGGTATCTCTGTCTCCGGACTTAATTTCCTAACACCCGCAAGGGGAGCCTGGAAACACTGGAGCTGGATTCTCAGTGAGAGAAAGGTCTCTGTCAGTGCGTCAGGCTTCCTTCCGTACTCGCTGTAGCGAGATGCGTCGAGCAAGTAGATAGTCGGACTGCTCCAAACCACCGTGTGTTTGCTAGGGCAAGTGTAGGCATATTAATACCTTGAAGGTGCCTGGATTGACGTAAGGTCGGACATAATAATGTCACCAAAGAACGGTAGTTCTTTGAAAACGCCATGATTTCTAGGACAAATCAATATTCAAGAAAGGGGATGTCCCTGACTGCTGAAGCCGTTGTGGCTTTTTGGAACTAGTGGATGTCGAATTTGGACTGGATGGGTTATGTCTAAATATGGGTATGATTTTTATGTCTATATAAGGGTAATGTGAATTATACCTATATAAGGGCATGAATCGGTAAAATTACACTAAGGTCCTAAAACGCTATACAACACCCACTCCATTTTATTATGTTTGATATTACTAAATACTAAGCAAAGAAATATCTAAAGCATATGTTTACAATCCCATCCAAAATACATAAAATGCATTAAAAATGAGTGTTCATAAAAATGAGCATTGGTGCTGCACATATTTAAAAAACATTATTTTCATTCACAGCATGTAGTGGGACATTGGAAAAAATGCTTATCAGAATGAGTCATGAAATAACATTTATGAAATGGCTCTGAAATACAGAAGAAAGGTCGAGATCATTCTATGACAGAATATATAAACTGTTTTGGTTGTGAACGAGGTCAAATATTGTCTCTTGGAAGTGTTCAAAGAATTCTTGTTCTCTAAGAATAGTTCTACTTTAAGCAGATTACTTTGTGCCCCCAAAAAAAACCTCAATTTGGAAAAAGTTAATTCAAAGAAAAATAGAGTTCTGAAGTTAGAAGTTTTGTTTTGAAAAGTGAAGGTTGAATTCAGAGTACATCAGGACGCTCTGTGCTAACTCGCTGTTGGGAGAAAACATCAACTTTTCTAAGTTTGAAAAGAATTTGTCTACTACTGTACGTGAAAGTTGGACTACCTCGTTAAGCAGATCAATTGTTCACATATGAGAAGCATCGCCGTCAGCTTCAGTCGCATTAGCAATGTTCGCAGTAGATGGCACCTGTGTGCCTGTCAGTCCACGTATCTCACCATCAGCTGGTTGTGCTGGTGAGACCTCAATGAATGCCGTCATCAGGATTGGTAGCCGCTGGGGACAACACAATGCATGAGCCATTACCCAACCAAGCAAAGCGACAACATCCGTTGGCAGTGCTGATGGAAGTGCTAGACAAATGCCTTGCACGCATTCTTCTCCACATAGCAGGCATCGTAGAACAGGTAAGATGCAATCTTGCCAGATTGGTCTGAATGAAAGAAACATGTGGTATTCAGATCTCTTAAACGAACCAAGCCCAAAATTTGGATTATGCGCTCAGGACACTTCATTGCCAGGAGAGTGTTCTCAATGGTAATCTGGGTGTCGTTGGTGGATTGGCTTGCCATATCGAAGCAGAAGTAGCAAAAATAAAATCCCTGCTGCGAGTCCCAAAACGAGAGGCAGTCCGCCAAACACTGAGTGCACGAAGTTTGGAAATATACTCAGGACTGCTTCAAAGGGTGCTAACAGTTCCGAAAAAATAGTCTTAAGTACATGTACAAAACCACTGGTATCAGACATGTTTAATATACGACCTAACATTTCTGGGAAATGTATGGGGCAGTTTGTTGATAATAAGGCATGTATCTCCGCAGAGAACCTTGCAACTTGCAGATCATACGTCTCTTTAGACGAGGTCAGAGGCACAGTTTTTTGCAAAAGAATGACTTTCATTCTGCTTAAAGTATCAATTCGAATAGAAGAGATGTAACGGCGACTCCCTGTCTGACTTGCTTTTAGGAAACAATACTTGCATACAACAAGTGACCCTGGCTGACACACTTACGAGATAGGCAATTCCTGGCATCATTCCACAACAGCTGTGATCATTCAACATTATGTAGCTCCTATTGGAAAGCTGCCTAAAAATTGTATCGATCACTGCTGCCGGAGAGCCTTGCAGGTGGCAGGATAAGTTGGTCAAAGAACCAACGCAGTCTCAATGTAAATGAATACCCTGACATAAAAGTGTACCGCTTAGTGCGCTGTTACATTGTGTGCCACTAAGAAATACTTATTTTCCCCCACTCCAACATTTGTGTGTGTATGGTAAATCCCAGGTTGACTTAATGTATTCTTTGCCCAACCTTTCATACAGCCCTGCTGGTATGTGTTTCAAGCAATACTGAAACTAGAAAATCGTCACTGGCAACGTAATGGTGCCATGTATTATCCATTCTATGGCTGGTTTCTCAGAAACAGTTAATGGTAATCTTTCCAGTTTTTTTATGCTCAGCACTGTATAGTCTGCTCCCCTTTGTGCCAAAGAGATTTGTTTATCTGTAAGGTTAAATCCAGTAAACAATGACATGGTATTGATTAGACTCCAAGGCACATAGCCAGAACTAATATTTTGTAACGTCCAGCCTAGCAGCATTATAGAACGCAATTGAGACTGTCCATGTTGTAATATGAGCAAGTCCTGTTCCATTATGCCTATGGCAGAGGATACAATGCTGTCCAAAGAATAAATTCTGGATGACAGAGTTGTTAACCCATTATCAACTACAGAGTGAGCTTTCTCTAAATTAATACGATCAATTTCTCGTATTACTTCTGCAGTTTTGATTTGCGTGACTTTCCATGCTTCATTCTAAGCAGCATAAATACCGGCGTATATGAAACGTTTACGACGTGGTTTATGAGGCCCTAGTAAGAAGTCTCTCAAATCAGCGCCATCTTTAAGTAAAGTTAAGTGTTTAACCTCTGTAAGTGTAGATTGTTGTAGCCATTCGAGGCATAGTTTTCCAACTGTAAGTTGTTACTATCCCTGGATGTTGTGTCTGGACATATCTTGGGTCTGGCCTAGTTACTGTAAACCCTTGTGTCTTGTTCAGGAATCTATCTTGACACATATTCGTGTCTGTGGGCCAGATTAACAATTTTTTCCAATCAGGATCAGTTCTGTTTTTTAGTAAAATATTTTTGACGTCGACCCCTCCCTCTGAAGTGTTTTTACTATCAGTTGTAGGTATAGGTATGGACGGTTTGTTTAAATCTTTTATCTTGGCTAGTCCAAGACAGGATGTTTGTTGAACAGTGTCATTCAAAAACATTATTTGCTCAGGAATAATGCAGGCTCGGAATAAGGCTTCTATTCCCTGCACTTGCCAGTCTTTTGAACCCCAGACAATTTTCGTTTCTATTTTGTCTCTCCAAAAGTCGAAACCTAATGAGGACAACTGGGCATAAAAGGCTGCTGAATAAATTTGCTTTGTATTGGTTAAAATACTTTTCATTCCTGCCTTATTAACATTTTAAAAGAAAAACGTTTCCGGATTTGTGGTATTAAAACCTTAGAAGTATGGAAATTTTTCATAAAATGTTTTTGAGCTACCCTTTGGTGTCGTTGGACAATGTTTCCCATTGATTATAAGTATAAACATTTCTAGGCTTTTGCGGATTTGTGCAAGTAATGATGACCATAGTGATTTAACAATACATTTGTTCATAATCTAATGAATCTTCTAAATATTCATGGTCTGCAAATTTTGCAGACATTTCTAAATCAGACATCATGTTATTAACAGTCTCAGAAGTCCCAATCATCAGAAAATGTGCTCGGTGAAACAAAGTCACTCAGGGAAACCTTGAATTGCTGTGGAATCTTCAGCAGCTCGGCCGGACCATAAATGTCATAATCAGTTCTGTCCCATGCTATACCACCTGGTACAGGAACAGCTGTGATGTTCACTGATGACACGTCTCTATGTTCACAATGAGATGATTTGGGTGATTTAGGAGCAAGTTGATATTCTTACTTGCTGTGTCCATTTTACTACATTTTCCATCTATCAGCTTTCCCAAACTTAAAACAAGAATGAGCCAAAGTAGGAGAAAAAGTACACCTACACAATCCAAAGTTCAAGCCATGGTGAAACCAGATAAGTATTTTCTTGTTGCTGAAAAAGTGCTGTTATTTTGTCTTTAAAAGTTTTATTTGCTGGCATTGTTTCGGGCTCACTGGGATCCTCAGAAAATGTATCAAAGTTGATGCAATAGCCAGAGGCAGTTCTGTCAATTGTTGGTATTGCATCTGGATTACTTGGAATCGCTGGAGCAGCTTGGTCCCTTGTCATATTAGTATAGTCAGAGGCTATATCATTGTAGACAGGAGTGTCTTGGCGAACTGTTATTTGGGTTTCTAGAGGCACAAGTTCCACGGCTTTGTTGCATAGTCCTTCTTTTCTCACTGCAGATTCTTCAAAGGTGATGAGTCTCTCAGTTTGAACCTCTTGGATAGTAGCCAGATTTAGTCTTCTGCTACATCTTTGGAGTCCACTGAGCCTACTACTTATTATCGGCCACATGGTTTGGTTTTACACAGTCAATTGATACAAACCGGTTCTCCTTTCTTTCAGCAAGGGGCGGCAGTAACACTGTTCTTGATCCGTGGATTGCACAGGTACTGGTTTTCTGTATGAAGGCCGAAATTCCTTCTTGTCCGTGATCTTTTCTCTGACTAGATCCCACTCTTTGGTATCCAGACAGGCCTTGCTGGGACAGGTGGTTTTTCTTCAGTGGTCGTTGGCTTCTGTAATGTGTTACTTAGACTTCTTCTTGTTTCATTTAAGTCCTGCAAAACAGCCAAACGGTCTTTGAAGTGAAAGGGTTTCCGTTCTACCACCGAAGTATGATGATCGAGGTCTTCGACAATCATTCTAGTACCAAAAAGGATTTCATATGGAGTGATTCCACCGAGAGAATTTCTTGTCAGATTGTTAAGACTATGTTGGACACTTATTAGATGTTTGACCCATTCGTCACCCAAGCCTAGTACCCAAGCTGTTATAGATTGCTTTACGTCACGTTTTTTTCTTTTCACAACTGAATTTCAATCAGGATGGAATGGACGTGAGTACCGCAATGCAACACCCTAGCTGGCCGTGGCCTCCTTGTAAGCTCGAGAGCTAAACGCAGGACCTTGGTCAGAATGTAGCTTGCCGATTGCGTATGTGCGGATAAAGACTCGCAAATCTTTTTAACAGGTCGGGCGTCAGCCAAGCGCTGAGGCCACATCCAAATGAATCTGTCCTAATAGTTGTTGGACCGCATTCGTCCATAGCGGCTTCTACTGTCTAACAATGGTGTCAGTACTGGGCTGGCTACACTGAAGTTAGGTATCTGGCGGCCTTCTCTGCTGCGATCTCTATTGCAGTCATGGCAATTAATTGCAAACTCGTGAATGTGGGCATTCATCCCTGGCCACCAGTACGTCTCTTTTAATTCCATAATGGATTTAGAGATCCCTTGATGTATCAGACCCTCTACCATATGTGCTTTTTGTATCAAAGCTCCTCTACGTCTCCTGTGTGGGATTGCTCTATCCCCCACTCCAGGGATTCGAGCAAAAGGGACGGAGTTGTCATCAATTATGTATGCATATTCGAGTGGATAGTTTAGAGGTAACGCTGCACCACTGCCTTTGCTTGTGGCAGTGACAGCTAGTATTGTTTTGCCGTCTATTTTTGTTTTTGAATGAGTGATTGCAGCTACAGAAGCTGTTTGCACAGCTGCCTTCGCGGCTTCATCAGCCAATGAATTCACTTCAACGTGAACGGCATCACGCTGGTGACTCAGTGTATGGATTACGTGAGTCTTTTGTAGTTCTTTCTGAAATTGAACTAATTGTTCCCAAAGCAACTTTTGCTTGATTGTGCCACCTTTTGCATCTTTGAAACCGTTTTGAACCCAGTTCTGCAAGTATTCATTGTAAGATTAGACGCTGATGTACGAATCGCACACTATGAGTGCGGGGAATTCATGATCAGTATTTTCAAGCAGCATCTTGAAAGCCTGTAGTTCAGCTCGCTGAGCTGTACAGTCGCCTAGGGATTAAGTTTTTGAGACCATAAGTCTGAATTTACCATCGCACCAGCGGCCTTTAACAATCGCGCACGCCGCACTATAAGCTTGTTTGCCCCCAATTTGGGGTTGTTCTGATCCGTCTGTATAAATTACACATTCATACTGTTCTAGAGGGAGAATTTCAGTCGGCAGAACACATTCTTGTTCATATTGTAAAAATTCTTGAGTTTTCAAGTAGGGGTCAAAAACGTATTCAACGTCTGTTGCAGCAAGAGAGTTAACCCATTGTATCCATCTTGGATGTAAAGCCTTTGCATTCGGAATGCTTGCTTTTGTCACTGCCTCTAAGGCAGGTATAGGAGTAATGATTTTTATGCATTTTCCCTGTGCGAGAGCTCTCTCTTTTGCTACTGCAGTTTGAACTGCTGTCAGAATTTTTTCTGTTGACATGAATTTAATTTCAGCTTGTGTGTACAAGTGTGATTTATAAGCAATTGGTACTTTTTCCCCTTCATTAAAGGTTAAGTACGTGAATCCGTATCTTCCTGGGATGATTCGGATTTTAAGGTTGTGCACGTTTACGCACGTCTGTAAATGTGTTGTTGCTAACATGTCTGTTTGCACTGAACACAACATTTCTGTGTGTTTTTGAGTCCAATTAGTTGGTTTGAAATCAGGTTTGATTAATTTGTAGAAAGGTTTAATCCTTTCTGCGTAATTTAGAATGTAAGCTCTTCCGAAATTTAGGAAACCTAGAATTGATTGTAAGTTTTTCAGCGTTTTGGGAGGTCTCTAAAAAGTTTGCTGCCAGGCTTTTGTCTTCACTTGAAAGTTCGTATCCTAAGAATAGGACGTTGAGGTTGGCAATTCTTGATTTTTTAAAGTTTAATTTGTACCCTTCAGATGTGAAACCAAGTATTATGGTGTTCACCCTGTTCAAGTGCCTGTCCAAGTCATCGTCTGTAAGACAGATGTCATCGACATAAGATAACGCCTCATCCTCATACATTTGTAGTAACTTTGTTACTCTGGCTGAAAATAAACCTGGACTATTCTTGAATCCCTGGGGGAGACGACAGAAGTGAAGCTGTGTCCCCATAACTGAGAAAGAGGTCAAGTACCTGCTTTCAGCTGCAATATTTTGACAGAAGAAACCGTTTGAAATATCTAATGTAGTGTTAGTTTTATACTTTTTGCGCACAATGTTATTCATCAGTGCTGCACTGTGTGCATTTTGTACTGCAAATGTTTTGCAACAAGAGTTTAAATGTCTGAAGTCCAAAACTAGACAATATGTATTGTCTGGTTTGGAGACAGGAAACAAAGGATTGTTCATGGATGTGGTGCATGTTTCAATCACCCCTTGGTAGTCAAGTTGATCTAAGATCTTCCTTACCTGCTTTTAAGCTTCTTGCTTAACTGAATACTGCCTCTGAGTAGTTGGTTGATTTTTTAACTGGATTTTATGGTGAGGAGAATCCTCATCCCATCTTACATGTTTTTTATATAATGCTGGAGCCTAGGCTACAGCCCATTTTCTGTCATAAGTATATTTTTTATGAATCGGAATATGATTGGAGAAGGCTGGCATAATGATCTCTTCGCCATGTGGGCACTCCCAGACAAATTTTGGTGGCCAGTCTTTTTCAACTAGAAGAATGTCATAACCCTTAGAGCACTTCTCCCAAAAGGGTGCTCTTATTTTCCTAGCTATGTCCCCCTCCATCCGGAGTGTTACTTCATATAACATATGGGGTACACTAACCCTGGTATCGGCAGTTTCAACTTGAATATACTCATTCAAGTCCACTGTCTCCACATGATCCTTCAGGATCTTGCGATTTATGGTGACTTCTGCTACACTGTCCAGCATTGTCTGGGCCCACTCCCCGTTCTTGAGTTGTGTCCTCAAGATCCTCGGCATGTCTGATTTTTAGACCTGCTACCTTCTTTTTGGTGAATTGGGTTTTCTTATTCTTTGGAATGTGTTGATCGTCTTTGGACTTCACGCGTTTTCCTTGTGTTCTGACCGTCCTCTTCTTTCCCAGTTCTGTGAGGAACTCTGAAAGGTATGAGAGGAACGTGTATCAGTATCTTGATATCTTGATATCTATCAGGTTTTCTCAAATGACCCCTATTCCTGAGGTTATACCTCTTTTCAGAGGGCTCCCTTTGAGGAGACCTACCTCTGGATTGAGAACGCTTCTCTTTAGGAAATGTCTGTGTAGTATTTTCCCACTTCCTTTTAGGAGTAGTGAGAGTGTTTTTAATAAAAACCTTTTCAGGATTTTCTGTTAGTTGGGGCTTTACTGGTTTTCCACCAGAACTATCTCTACCTAGTTCTTCATAGGATTTTTCAATTATTCTTTCTAGTTCATATGGTTGCTCTGTTACATCAAGTTCTTTTAATTTTTGGCGGATCACCACGGATGCTTCTTCACCTTTAATATTAGCTAATATTATAGCTGAGACCTGTTTGAAATCTTTGAGTAATTTCATACCTAGATTCGATGCAGGCCCGTATTCATTTTAAATCTGTTTCAGGAAGTCTGGTATTACCACCATAGACGGAACACCATGAGTTTTTGTGTACATTGCAGCAAAGACTGTACCCCAAGTGTCGCAGTCCTCCAGATGTGGTGCGATCCCCATTGGTAAACAGATTGTTAAAATTCTGTGTTTCTCATGAGGTGTACTGTCAGGAAATACTGCCTCGATTTGAGTGATTTTTGAGCTAACCAGAATGGAATTTGTTCTCGTTTTGCAGGCAATTTACCAATGACTGATTGTATGGTCTGTGGTGTAATTTTATTTGTGTTCCCCTGATGAGGGGTTTGCTGTGGAATCCTGATAGCAGGTTGGACTGTTAGAGTCCGATTGACATATTGAACCAATTGTCTATGTATTTTGATTAATTGTTTTAGTTGAACTAATAATTCTTCACTTGAAATTTCTTTAATGTCAGGATGTGGTGTATAGCTGGCTAGTACGGGCCATGTTGCTCCTGGTCTACCTAGTGGACCGGGTAACTTACTGTTACAACGCAACTTTTACGTCGTAATGCTGTTACAACGCAGCTTTTACAACGCTGGTTCCATTACATCGGATGCTATTACAACGCAGGATATTACATAGCAGATGCTATTACAACGCATACCATTACATCGTAAGTATTGGTAAGTATATAATTTTTTTTTATTTTATTTAATATTATTTAATTAATTTAATTAATATTAATTATAAATAAATATATTTATTTATGTTTTTTAATATTATAAATTAAATATATTAATTTAAGTAATTTTTAAAATAAGTATGAGTATAGGAGTATATGTTTTGGGGTACTGAGGTATATGTTTTGGGGTGTTTGGGTATTTTTAGGTTTTAGGGCTGGGTTTGGGTTTTGGGGTACAGGGGTATTTTTAGGTTTTAGGGCAGGGGTTGGGTTTTGGGGTACAGGGGTGTTTTTAGGTTTTAGGGCAGGGTTTGGGTTTTGGGGTACAGGGGTGTTTTTAGGTTTTAGGGCAGGGTTTGGGTTTTGGGGTACAGGGGTGTTTTTAGGTTTTAGGGCAGGGTTTGGGTTTTGGGGTACAGGGGTGTTTTTAGGTTTCAGGGTAGGGTTTGGGTTTTGGGGTACAGGGGTGTTTTTAGGTTTTAGGGCAGGGTTTGGGTTTTGGGGTACAGGGGTGTTTTTAGGTTTTAGGGCAGGGTTTGAGTTTTGGGGTACAGGGGTGTTTTTAGGTTTTAGGGCAGGGTTTGGGTTTTGGGGTCCTGGGGTGTTTTTAGGTTTCAGGGCAGGGTTTAGGTTTTGGGGTACAGGGGTGTTTTTAGGTTTTAGGGCAGGGTTTGGGTTTTGGGGTACAGGGGTGTTTTTGGGTTTCAGGGCAGGGTTTGGGTTTTGGGGTACTGGGGTGTTTTTAGGTTTTAGGGCAGGGTTTGGGTTTTGGGGTACAGGGGTGTTTTTAGGTTTCAGGGCAGGGTTTGAGTTTTGGGGTACAGGGGTGTTTTTAGGTTTCAGGGCAGGGTTTGGGTTTTGGGGTACAGGGGTATTTTTAGGTTTTAGGGCTGGGTTTAGGTTTTGGGGTACAGGGGTATTTTTAGGTTTTAAGGCTGGGTTTGGGTTTTGGGGTTCAGGGGTATTTTTAGGGTTTATTTTTTTTAAAGTACGACTTTAATTAAATTAAATTAATTAAATAAATTATAATTAATTAAATTTATTAAATCAAATTAATTACAATTTTAAGATTAATTCAATTATATTAATTAAATTAAATTAATTAAATTTAAATAATTACTATTATAAAATGTATTACATTAAATTAATAAAATTATATTAATTTAATTAAATTACAATAATTCCTATTTAAAATTAAATTAAACGTATTTAAATAAATCATATTAATTACATTTTTACAATTATTTTAATTATATTAGTAAAATAGAATTAATTAAATTAACTTAATTACATTTTTTTTTAAAAGTTATACTTACCTATACTTACGATGTAATGGTATGCGTTGTAATAGCATCTGCTATGTAATATCCTGCGTTGTAATGGCATCCGATGTAATGGAACCTGCGTTGTAAAAGTTGTGATGTTACAGCATGCGTTGTAAAATAACGCGTTGTAACATCATAGATCCGTGGACCGAGCCTGGTAATGTGATTTTGTTATTGTAAGGTGCCTTTAAACCAGAACTGATGCTCTTGGTAAGTTAGTGGAATGTCAATGTCCTCGAAAGGAACGTATTCCGTAGGAGGTTCCTCTACTCTGTAGAAGTGGAACACATGTGTTATTGGATTCGCTTCAGGGAAGACAATCCATGAATAGAATACCTCTGTCTGCTGATATTCATGTGCCTCTATGACAAAAATTACCCTACCACCTCTTGATGATAGGCCATTTGTTATTAGCTTTATAGTGATGGTTTTCCTTAAGTTTTCCGGGATCATTATAGCATCCGGGTCATTTTGTTGGAAACCTGTAATGTCTAAACCCGGTCTGGCTGCAGCTGCAGCACCACCAGTCTCGCTTTCAGTCATTTTGTTGACTGAAAGTTTGCAGAGCTAGTTTCAAGGAAACAAAGATAAGGTGCACAATATTTTGGAACACTGTATCCTTCAACGTTGAATCAAACCAAAAACTAATACATAGGATTTTCTTCCTACTCAGTTATGGCAGATATTTTTTCTTTTTACCCACTCCAGACGTCTATTGGAGTATTTTACGGGAAAAAGGGGTCTCTGTGAAAAGCAAGACTGAGTTACTTACCAAACGTTGGGCGCCATGTAGTGTAGTTACTATGTTCCCAATAAGCTCTGCGCATTGGAATAATATATCCTATAGATGTGGCGTAACGCTTAAGTCGACTAGGTCTCTATCGAATATATTAGACTTAATTGTGAGTGCCAGCTAGCTCAAAGGTCACTAGAAACTCGAATATACAAGAAGGGATTCGTTTCTGACAACCACATAAACATGAAAACTTTGTTTCCCCAAGAATAAAACTGATCTTCAGAGTCGTGGAAACAATAGATAGATATTTTACTCAGTCAATCGTGCATGCTTCGTTTCACCAGAGGTGCAGAAAAATAGAGAGATGGGCGTTTTCAATAAAAGTATTTATTGAACAGTCTTCTTTCTCATGCAAAAGAAATGAACTGCTACAATCGTAATTCTGGCTGTAAAGTATAATGCGTACAGCAAGAAGAGTATCATGAAATAATACTGTAAAAGCATGGTATGGTTTCTAAGCCATAACATCTATACTACTATTATAAAGCGAGAACTGGGAACCTTTGAGGCGGGTAAACTCCAGAACTACACCACCAATCACAACACCCACTACAGCGTTGGAAAGGGGAGGTCCACGAGATGGACATAGGCTATAGCACCACACCATATACATTAAGGGAGGGAAAGAACATTAGGGGAAATGTAGTCCTTAGTCGTATGCATACAGTGATAGAACGCGGCGTACGGCGTCATGGGCGCATAACGGGGCCTATACGCGATGACGTGTGGGCGTGGTACGGGGAGGAGCGCGGAACCGACACCCGGTTCAGTGAAATGTGCGAGAGCTGCGGCGAAAGTGGAGCCGTAGGAAAAGTAACGTGGCGTTCCGGCGTCTGGCCAGGAGCGCGGAACCGACACCGGGTTAAGGGACTTCCTGGTAGCTGTAAGCTGGCGTCCAGCAAAGAGCGCGGCGAAGAGCAAGGAAACGACACCCGGTGAGGTAAGGGAGTTCCTGGTAGCTGTAAGCTGCCGTCCGGCCAAGAGCGCGGGGAGGATCACGGAACCGGCACCCGGTTCAGTGCAATCTCCGCAATGCTAAAGAGAGCGGCGGCGACAGTGGGGCTGTGGGGCTGAGCCGGCCCCTGAGGATGACGCCTGGTAAGGGACTTCCTGGTAGCTGTATTGCCCCCGGACAACGTCGGGATGGGCTGCTGGTAACATAAATACCAAAGACTAAAAGTATTCAACTGGTGTTTCTAAAATACGCCTACCCCGATGTACCTAACCATAGTCTAGTATGAGGGAAGAAGTAAGTATGTGTTTAGTTTTTAAGCCAAGAATCTATCCAAGATTTTGCTAATCAGGTAGGTCGCCCCCCTCAGCCGCCACATGGTCCCCCTGTGCCCCTGCCCTCTTCTGCCCACTGTGTCCTCGCCTGGCCGCCCCTGATTGCTGCTGTTCCTCTCTCCTCGGCCTCTGACTGCCTTTCTCATCTCCGTTTATGCCAACTGTTTTTCCTTTTTTCTCTTATTTTTTCCATTGCCACTGATTTTTGCCCATTCTGCTCTTCTTTCCACTGTCACCTGTGCCCACCCCCCCTGCCCCCCACCCGCTCCCCTCCCTTTGCTCTTCCTGCCACTGCCTCCCTGCGGCCCCGCCCCCTGGTGCCCCATTCGTCACCCCTCTCCCGCCTCCCAGCTGCTCCTCCCTCCCATAACCCCTCATATGGAGGCCGCTCGGTGGTGAAGGGAGCGACCTTTGACCCTGTTCACCAGGTAGGGCGCCCCCGTCAGCCACCACATGGTCCCCCTGTGCCGCTGCCCTCTGCTGCCCGCTGTGTCCTCGCCTGGCTGCCCCTGATTGCTGCCGTTCCTCTATCCTCGGCCTCTGACTGCCTTTCTCATCTCCGTTTATGCCAACTGTTTTTCATTTTTTCTCTTATTTTTTTCCATTGCCACTGATTTTTGCTTATTCTGCTCTTCTTTCCACTGTCGCCTGTGCCCACCCCGCCCCCCACCCGCTCACCTCCCTTTGCGCTTCCCGCCGCTGCCTCCCTGCGGCCCGCCCCCTGGTGCCCTATTTGCCATCCCCCTCCCGCCTCCCAGCTGCTCCTCCCTCCCATAACCCCTCATATGGAGGCCGTGCAGCGGGCTTGCTGCTGGCGCTTCGAAGGCACGCCAAAGACAAGCCTGTCTGCTCCCGTCCACGCCTGGACCGCACCCAGCACCAGAACTCCTGGACCCCGAAGCTGCCACAACACCAGACTGCACTACGACTCCAGCACCCTCTACGCACTCAACCCCGGACGAGATCACTCCTGCTACCGGGCCACCCCGAAGCGCACCCAAGGGCCCTTCACCTGCCGGAACTGCAGCTTCACCAGCATCCGGCCTGCCAAACCATCAACCAGAAAACCCAACCACCTCCGCTGCATCCTCCTCAAGACCCGCTCCGCTCGCAAGCACGCCATCGAACTCTGGGACCTCCTAGACTCAACCACCCTCAACATCGCCTTCCTGACCGAAACCTGGCTGAACGCCACCTCAGCACCAGACATCGCCATAGGCATCCCAGAAGGCTACTAGATCTCCCACAGAGACCCCACCAACGGAGTGGGAGGGGGAATCGCCATCATCCACAAGGACACCCTCAGAGTCTCGACCAACACCGACGACACCCTCACCACCGCCGAGCACATGCACTTCCAGATCCACACCGACCCCAACACCACCCTCAGAGGAACGCTCGTCTACACACCACCCGGACCCCGACCACAGTTCAGCGACTCCATCGCCGACCTCATCAGCACCCACACCCTCGCCTCCACGGACTACATCCTCCTCGTGGACTTGAATTTCCACCTCGAGAACAACAACGATGCCAACTCCACCGCCCTGATCGACAACCTCGCCAACCTCTGACTCAAACAGCTCATGACGACACCCACCCACGCCGCTGGACATACACTGGACGCCATCTACTCCGCAAGTCCCCACATCTCCTTCAACCACACCATGAACCCCACTGGACAGACCACAGATGCGTCCACTTCACCTTCAGGAAACCCACCACACACCACCACACCCACCAAAGGCCACGCCACTGCTAGGGTAAGGTCAGGAGGACCAACTGACCACCACCCTCACCCTGGGACCACCGGCCGACCCCGACACCACCACCATCAACCTCAAACAGTGGATCAACGACTGAGCTGACACCCTCACCCCAGTCAAGACCTCCGCCACCAATCACATCAAGAAGAAAGCTGCATGGTTCACCGAACACCTACGAACCTCCAAGCGCACCAGTCGGAAGATGGAGAAGAGATGGCTCCACGACCGAAAACCAGACAGCTACACAGCCCACAAGATCAACACCCGCACACACCACCAACTCATCTGGACCGCCAAGAGGACTGCCTTCAAGGACCGCCTAGACAACAACGCACACAACAGCAAAGAGCTCTTCAACATCATGAAAGAACTCTCCAACTCCATCACCAATGACATTCCACCATCACAAGACCTGTGCAACTCACTGGCCACCTCTTTCACCGCAAGATCACCAACATCCACAACAGCTTCAACACTGCCACCTCCACATCCACTGCCGAGACCACCACCCCTGAGACCACCACCCGCACCAGTCGCCTGACCGCCTGGTCCAACATTAGTGATGAAGACACCATCAAGACCATGAACTCCATCCACTCCGGATCCCCATCTGACCCATGCCCTCACCACATTTTTAACAAAGCCAGCACAGCCATCGCACCCCATCTTCAGAAAACAATCAACATCTCCTTCGAGACAGCAACGTTCCCAGAGATCTGGAAACACGCAGAGATCTGCGCCCTACTGAAGAAACCCAAAGCGGATCCTAACGACCTCAAGAACTTCCGGCCCATCTCCCTCCTCCCTTTCCAGGCGAAAGTCACGGAGAAGATCGTCAACAGACAGCTGACCCTCTACCTCAAAGACAAGAACATCCTAGACCCCTAGACCACATCCTTCCTCTCCGGCAGAACCCTGAGCCTCCGCCTCTCACCCTTCCGCTTCAAGACCACCGAGATCATCTGCGGCGTTCCGCAGGGATCATCCCTCAGCCCGTTGCTGTTCATTATCTACATGGCACCACTCGCCCACGTCGCACGACAACACAACCTCAACATCATCTCCTATGCCGACGACACCCAGCTGATCATATCCCTCACCGAAGACCCCCACACCGCCAAAGCCAACCTCCACAGAGGAATGAAGGCTGTCACCGAATGGAGGAAAGGCAGCAGGCTGAAGCTGAATTCAGACAAAACAGAGATCCTCATCCTCCGCCCCACCCCCTCAGCCTGGGACGACTCCTGGTGGCCAACATCGCTAGGAACAGCCCCAGAACCCACCGACCACGCATGCAACCTGTGGGTCATCCTCGACTCCGCCCTCTCCATGACCAAGCAGGTCAACACCGTCTCCGCTTGCTGCTACAACACCCTCCGAATGCTCCGCAGGATCTTCAAATGGATCCCCTCTGACACGAGAAAAACCTTCACCCAGGCCCTCGTCACCAGCAGACTGGACTACTGGAACGCCCTCTACACAGGAAACACAACTAAGCTCCTGAGACGGCTGCAACGCATCCAGAACGCCTCAGCATGACTGATCCTCAACGTCCCCCGAGGCAGCCACATCACACCCCACCTGAGAAGCCTGCTCCCAACAACAGGATCACCTTCAAACTCCTCATCCACGCACACAAATCCCTAAACAATGTCGGACCAGCATACCTCAACGACCGACTCAGCTTCTACACCCCCACCCTCAGCCTCTGCTCTGCCAACCTCGCCCTTGCCACGGTTCCACGGTTCCACGCTTCCGAAAAACCACCGCCGGCGGTAGATCCTTCTCCTACCTCGCCGCCAAGACCTGGAACACTCTCCCTACCAGCCTACGACAGACCCAGGAACTGCTGGCCTTCAGAAGACTTCTCAAGACCTGGCTTTTCGATCAGTAGCAGCCCCCCTCACCCACCCCCCAGCACCTTGAGACCCTCACGGGTATGTAGCGTACTTTACAAATGTAATGATTGATTGATTGATTTCTCTTAGGGTCTAATTAGCTCCGTACCTTGGTTTAGAATGAAGGAGGTCTGGTATCTCTGTCTCTGGACTTGATTTCCCAACACCCCGCAAGGGAAGCTTGGAAACACTGGAGCTGGATTCTCAGCAACAGAAATGCAGCCTATCTATCAGTGCGTCAGCTGGAGGGTCGGCTTCCTTCGGTACTTGCTGTAGCGAGATGCGCCGAGCAAGTAGATAGTCTGACTGCTCCAAACCACTGTGTGTTTGCTAGGGCAAGTGTAGGCTTATTTATACCTTGAAGGTGCCTGTATTGACGTAAAGTCAGACATAATAACGTCACCAAAGAACGGTAGTTCATTGAAAACGCCATGATTTCTAGGACAAATCAATATACAACAAAGGGGATGTCCCTGACTGCTGAAGCCGAGTTTTTCAAGAAATAGTTGTGGCTTTTTGGAACTAGTGGAAGTAGCCATGCCGTATTTGGACTGGATGGGCTATGTCTAAATATGGGTAGGATTTTTATGCCTATACAAGGGTAATGTGAATTATACCTATATAAGGGCATGAATCTGTAAAATTACACTAGGGTCCTAAAACGCTATATAGCATGAGGAGTCAGTGATTGGAGTAGAGGGATAGGACAGCCCTGACTATGACCAACTATTTCCACAACAAGTTTAGTACCAACCAGGGACATTGGGGGAAACATGTAATGCTGTCTAGTCCAGGGACCTATGTCTCAGGGCTCTCCCACCCTGTGTGCAGGTCAACCGTTAGTAAAGTGCATGCTACGCCATGTTTTTTCAAAATATTGTGAAAAGGCCACGCAGTAGGTATATCTCACCATCCTCAAATGCTCTACCATTTGGGTTGCTGCATATCACATGTCACCCTGCAACAGCTTGCAATATCAGCATGTTGAAGGTAGACACACATGATGTAAGTGGTGTAGGTACTGTATAATCAAGATATGCTCATGGCTGCCAGGACCTTTTTCTGAATCAGTCTAAGGGGTCAATGGACTCATATAGTGTGTGGAACAAATCAATAAGATGTCTTACACCCTGCAGATGACCAACTCTGCACGTGATGAAGTGGCATGAAAGTCAGTAATTCCTTTTTTTTACTACTAGGATAGGCCTCCTCCACTCAAAGTTGGCATGCAGTGGCACTGATCATAATGCAGAACTCATGGCGTATAATATTAATAAACAGTGCTATCTGCCATCCATAGCCTAATGCATCGGGGGCCTCATTTATGAGGCCTTGCGTCAGTTTTGCGCTGCGGATGCGTCACTTTTTCTGACGCATCTGCGGCGTAAAACATGCGCCTTGTTGCGCCATATTTAAAAAGTGACGCATCTAGGTAGATGCGTCACTTTTTAGACCCCTGCGCCACATTATACCTGCGTCAGGTATAATGTATGCAGAGGGGGCGTTCCCCCGCAAAAAGCCTCGTAATAGTGACGCAGTGAAATCTATGAGATTTCACTGCGTCACTTTTAGGATGCTATTGCGTCAAAATCTTGCGCCTGCCTCACAGCAGGCGTAAGACTGACGCAAGCCCTTTCACATGGGGCTTTCTCCATGTGAAAGGACGCATTGCTGGAGATGCGTCACTTTTGTGACACACTCCAGCAATGCGTCACTTTTGCGCTTACAGATGCGTCAGAAATACTGACGTATCTGTAAGTCCTTGCGACATGATGCGTCATACATTAAATAGGACGCATCATTGGTGTCGCAAGGAGTGCGCAGTGAAAAGTGACGCATCGCTGTTTTCACGCAGCGATGCGTCACTTTTCATAAATGAGGCCCCAGGTGTCCCATGTATCACAGGGGAATCGAAAGTGTCATGTCATGCAATTTGCATGTCAACTGCTTTAAAAATGACAATATGTAGCAAACAGCAACGTTAGTATTTACCCTTTGCATTGCAGAGGATGAGCCCTTGATCCTGGTCAGCACCCTTTCCCAAAACCAGCAGATTTTCGTTGCTGCAGTGATGCCTCATGTTTTGACACAGATAAATCCTGCTGCAGGCATTGTATCCACATCTGCTGTCCCTGATGTGCCCGTGTCTCCCTCACCTGCTACAACTACAAAACCTACCTTATTGGAGACACACCACACATCAGAGAAGGAAGATGAGAATGGTACAATATTCATAAGAAAAAGTTTGTGGTAGCATTCATCTGTGTCAAATGTCCAGTTTCTACTTTGTGCTCACCAACATGTCTGGGAACATCTGTGATCACTGGCTTCATCTTGACTCTGCCCTAATCACCTTGGACATATATGGACTGCCAATATGCCCTACCCTCCCCAATGACCCTGTTGTATTCCTCCTGACTGAACTGTCCCTGTGTGATCAATTGAAATTTGCACTAGTAAATAAATGCACCTTTAATTTCTAGCTTTAGGTTGCCTGTCACTATGAGTCAGGACTAGTGTGACACATGGCTAATGTGTGTGGCCACTACGTCAAATACTGTGAAAATTGATCATTGTGTCTGCACACTCTGGGACAATGCAAACAGTGCTTGCGATGGTCCTGCTGTAGCATGTGATTGGCTGGGCACACTTGCTGTGCCGGTTGTATGTAGTCCCCTGAAGAACACACACAACTGCGCCAACACCTTTTTGGTCAGGTACTGATGCCCCATGGTCCTGTAAAAAATGGCAATCGGTTTTAAGTGCTGGTAGCTCATCTTTCTCTTTTTGGAACTTCTGTTTTTCCCCTGGGTTCATGGTGTCTGTGGAAAATGTTTACGTCAAATCCCAGTCATAGGCTGACTAGCTATCTAATAAAAAAATAAGGATTTTACATATTATCAATTAAAGCTATGTCAGGTGCCCCAACATACAACTAGCTGCTTTGATTGACATCACACATACCTACATCTAGCATTTCTGATGTGTAAGGGCCTATTTGCAGAGGTAACAATATAAAGGCTATGCTATATGTTGGCAGAAGTGATGATGACCATCTCCATAAGGGATATGTATAAAAACATAATTGTTTCTGTACCCATGGTTTGGTAAACAATTTTACCATAGCTGTGAATTGGTATACCTTGACTATCCTGCAATGGTCCTCAAGCCGCAGGCATCTTACACTATCATATGTGTAAAGTCTTGACAGCACATTACTTGCACCACAATATTTTTAAACAGATGGGACAAGGAGTCATTTCGGGATCCATTTCTTCCCATACATATAACCTTGTAAGTATGATCCTTGGTCACAGATCAGCTCTTCCCCCGCAGCTCCGCCCGACTGCACTCAGCTTACGGTCCCACAGAGGCAGGGTTCGAGCCCTCTCCCTGCTGGGTCCCGCACTTTTATTTCATTCATTTATTTTATTCTTGGCTTGCTTTTCCCTTCTTCCCCCGTTGCCCATAACGTTGCTACTGCATTATTTTTTCCCTGCTGCAACCTGCCCTGCTTCTGCCTCCCAGCCGCACGTCCCTCCTCCCTCCCCTACGTAAATGGTGACCGCTGCGGGGAGCGCGAGCTAGACCCGTGACCCTTGCTCAGAGATCAGATCTTCCCCCGCAGCTCCGCCTGACTGCGCTCAGCTTACGGTCCCACACAGGCAGGGTTTAAGACCTCTCCCTGCTGGGTCCGCACTTTTATTTTATTCATCTATTTTATTCTTGGCGTGTTTTCCCTGCTTCCCCCATTGCCCATAACGCTGCTACTGCATTATTTTTTCCGACCGCAACCCGCCCCACTCCCGCCTCACATCCGCATGCCCCTCGGCCCCTACCCTACTTAAATGGCGACTGCAGCACGGTTGAGCAGAAGACGCACACGCAGCGGGTGCGCCTAAGGCAAGTCCGTCTGCACCTGTTCGTGCCTGGACCGTGCCCAGCGCCAGACCCCATGGTTCCCATGAGAGCCACAACATCCAACGATGCTACAACACCGGCTTACTCCACAGACTCAACACCGGCCGATCATCAAACTGCTGCCAGGCCAGCCCGATACTCACCCACGGACCCTTCACCTGCCGTAGCTGCAGATTCACCAGCCGCCGAACATCCACTCGCCCCATCCCACACGTCAGAACAGACCACTACCTCAGATGCATATTACTCAACACCCTCTCCGTCCATCAAACTCTGGGACCTACTCGACTAGGCCCTGGATGAACCCCTCCTCGGCACCCGACATTGCCATAGCCATCCCAGATGGATACAAGATCACCAGAAGGGACCGCACCAACAGACCAGGAGGAGGAATCTCCATCGTCTACAGGAATACCCTCAATTTCTCGACCTGCACGACAGACACCTCCAGCACCGCCGAACACCTTCACTTCCAGATGCACACTGACCCCAACACCACTCTCAGAGGAACATTCATTTGCATACCCCCAAACCCCGGTCACAGTTAATCGACGCCATCTGCGACATTGTCAGCACGCACGCTCTTGTGTCCACAGACTACATCCTCCTCGGAGACCTGAATTTCCACCTCGAGAACGCGGATGACAGCAACTCCATCGCTCTGCCCGATAACCTTGCCAACCTCGGACTCAAATAGCTCATCAGGACCCCCACCAACACAGCCGGAAACACATTTGACCCCATCCTCTCCCCCAGCAACCAAGTCACCTTCAGCCACACCCCCGAACTCCACTGGACCGACCACCGCTGCGTCCACTTCACTTTTAAGAAACCTTCCACGCACCACCACCCGCAATGTATCTCCTACCACGGCTGGAACAAGGTCACCGAAGACCAGCTCATCACTGCCATCGCCCGAGACCCACCGTCAGACACCTCCGACACCCACACAGCCACCAGCAACCTCAGGCAATGGATCGATGACTCCGCCAACCCTCTCGCCCCGATCAAAAAACCCTCAAACAGATGAACCGACAGAATGGTCAGCGGGTTCACCGCCAAACTCCAGGAATCCAAGCGGACTTGCGAAGACTCAAGAAAAAGTGGCACCACGAAAAGACACCGGACAACCACGCAGCCCTAAAGAATGGCAGCCGCAAGCACCACCAACTCATCCGAGTCACAAAAAGGACCTCCTTCAAGGAACTCATTGACAACAAAACACACAACAGCAAAGAGCTCTTCAAAATTGTGAAGAATCTCTCCAACCCCAGTTCCAGCTCCAACGACATCCCGCCGTCGCAAGACATATGTGACTCCCTAGCCACCTTCTTTCACCGCAAGATTGCAGACATCAAAGACAGCTCCAACACCCAGACCCTCCCTACTACCGCCATCACCACAGACTCACTGCCGCTTAGCCTCCCCAACTGCTTGCTATCCTCGACTCACATCAACCACGGCAACACCATCAAGACCATGAACACCATCAATTCTGGCTCACCATCCAATCCCTGCCCTCACCACATCTTCAACAAAGCAAACCGCAGCATCGCATCCCAACTCCGGAAGATCATAAACAGCTCCTTCGAGACCACCACTTTCCCGGAAAGCTGGAAGCACGCTGAGATCAACTCCCTACTCAAGAAACCCACAGCGGACCCAAAGGACCTCAAGAACTTTTGGCCAATCCCCCTTCTTCCGTTCCCGGCAAAAGTCATCGAAAAGATCGTCAACATGCAATTGACCCACTTCCTTGAGGAGAACAACATCTTGGACCCCTCCCAGTCTGGATTCTGCAGCAATCACAGCACCAAAACCACCCTCATCCACAGACGACATCAGGACCATACTGGATAACGGCTAAAGAGCTGCCCTCATTCTCCTGGACCTCTCAGCCGCCTTTAACACCGTCTGCCACAACACCCTACGCACACACCTACACGATGCAGGAATAAGTGACAACGCCCTGGACTGGACCACTTCCTTCCTCCCCGATAGAACCCAGAGGGTCCGCCTCCCCCTTTTCTTTCTAAAGCCACCAAGATCATCTGCTGAGTGCCCCAAGGATCATCCCTCAGCCCTACCCTTTTCAACATCTACATGGCACCGCTCGCCAACATCGTCCACTCGCACAACTTCAACATCGTCTTCTATGCCGACGACACTCAACTGATCCTCTCACTCACCGAAAACCCGGCCACCGCCAAAACCAACCTCCACGAAGGAATGAAGGCCATCGCCAGCTGGATGCAGACCAGCCACCTGAAACTTATATCGGACGAGACAGAGGTCCTCATCCTCAGATCCACTCCCTCTGCCTGGGACGACTCTTGGTGGCCAACCGCCCTGGGAGCTGCACCCACACCCACCAACCATGCACACAACCTGGGGTTCATCCTGGACTCATCGCTCACAATGACCCAGCAAGTCAAAGCTGTCTCCTTCTCCTGCTGCATCACCCTCAAAATGCTCCGCAAGATCTCCAGATGGGATCCCTATGGGAACCAGAAGGAAAGTAACACAGGCCCTTGTCAGCAGCAGACTGGACTACAGCAACGCCCTCTACGCAGGGACCACGGTCGAACTCCAGAAGAGACTCCATCGGGAGACAACCTTTACTACGCGGGTGTTTCACCACGGTAGGTTTACAACACGGGCTTTACAACGCAAGTCAACGACTTGCGATGGAGGGCGCTGTAAGCTAAGGAATAGTACAATTTACTATTCCAACACCTTCCCTACTGTACATAGACTGGTGTTGGAATACTAAATCGTACTATCCCTAAGTCCAGCGCCCTCCAGCGCAAGTCGTTGAAACGACTTGCATTGTAAAGCCTGCGTTGTAAGAGACCGCGATCAACATGATCGCGTTGTATCGTCATACATTTGACTGCAACGCATACAGAACGCCTCCGCATGCCTCATCCTCAACATACCCCGTCACACCCACATCACTGCCCACCTGAAAGACCTGCACTGGCTCCCAGTCAACAAGAGGATCAACTTCAAGCTCCTCACCCACGCCCAAAAAGCACTACAGAACGCCGGACCAGCATACCTCAACAAATGTCTCACCTTCTACACCCCGTGCTGCCAGCTTCGCTCTGCCGACCTCGCCCTCGCCACTGTCCTACGCATCCACAGAACCTCCACCGGCGGCAGATCCTTCTACCTTGCCACCAAGACATGGAACACCCTCCCCACACAACTGTGACAGACCCAGGACCTGCTGACCTTCAAGAGACTTCTCAAGACCTAGCTGTTCGAGCAGTAGCTGCACCCCCTCCCCCACTCAGCACCTTGAGACCCTCACTGGTGATTAGTGTGCTCTACAAATGATTGATTGAAATGTTACAATGGATGCAGGAAATTTACACCACATCATACAGTGGCATGTAAAGAATTCCATATGTGACATCATGCCACTCTACGTTGGATCCTACCAACACTGTATACATGTGAAGATGACATGCATACTGCAGAAATCAGACCCTATTAATGATGACTTTTTCTACAATTACTACATACATTGGTATTGTCAGACACTTGGAAAAATGCACTCCTCACACACAACTTTCATCTTGTCATTTCAAGATAGGCAACTTTTACTCATCAGAGATCACTACTAGTCAGAAGGTGATACACATGCAACCCTTTTCCACATCTATCAATTACTATTTCACATCCTCAAAGAGTCAGTTTGTGAGTAGGTTGCACAATGAAGCAGGCAATGTAATACACATCTACCATGACACTCAAAGCTTGCAACACACTAATTACACCGATGAAGACACTCACTGGTAAAGTTTGGGTTGCTGAAGTTGGCCATCTCAGCTTCGGTATAAGGGGAGGGGGGTTCATCTTCAAGACATAACATGTACAGAATACTATCAAACTGTTTTACACATATGTGGAACACATGTACTCTACAGTGCCAATGCTACACTATTGGCCATGTGAACTATCAGGTTGTAAGAGGTCAGATTACACATTTACATGCCTGGATGATACACATTTCTTAGGATGGCTCATTTATACATACATATGAAATGTTTAGACACCCTCGTGCAGATAGGCATCACAACCTACCTATACACATATAGCTGACTGGGATGATGCTGTGCACCTGCACAATTCACATACATATTCAAGTAACGCTTTCTGGAGGCTCTCTGTAGACGGCCACCCTTAAATAATTAGCCGTACATATATTTCTAGTCATGCGTACTGTTCCACATAGTAAATTGTGTAGTCTACCTGCCAGCGCTGCTGAGGTTATGTTATTGTGCAAGATTATTTCCAAGCATCCCTAAACCGAACTACTAAGGATTAGCTAAACAGAGTAAGCCATGGCAGACTTCAAAGATGCTAGCCAAATCAGAGGTGGCATGCCAAGGAGCATCAAAGGCATATCACTACGCTACCACTTCACAAGACACTCACTCAGCTACAAGATACTTTGGCACGCTGTAAGATGGTAAATGACAGCTGTGCAAATGCCTTGCATGACACTCTTTTTATGAAAGTAAGTGGTACTGAAATTAACAAATAAAAACTGATAATGACACATGCCTGCAGCAGCACTAGCTTCTTTGGAGCAATTGTGCAGTGTAAGCCATTTAATCACATGGAGGGGCACATTTCTGAGAAAGTGTCGTAGCACAGTGTTATGCCTAAATTGGTAAAGCTACGGTCCAACAGTTTCAAAAAGCAGGGATGCACCTTATTTAAAAGAATGTGGCTCACCCCTGCGTTACCACTAGCGCAGGCACAAATTAAGCTGCATAGCACTGGCACCCTAGAATGAACACCTTCCAGCATACAATCAATTTGTCCAGGGGATTTGCAATATTTATGTGTGCAGCAAAGAGCAGCACTTGTGAAAATATCAAAATACGAGGAGCAATATACAATTTCTCCTGTTATTACCTGCTTACGGCCAGGTATTACCTGGTGGAATTTTTGGTGCAGTCCCATACCTTTTAAATAAGGAGCAGCATCATACTGCAATGGGTTTTACGATGGAACACCCACTACAGCGGACATTACACGCCCTTTACACGCTATGTGCTGCATGAGTTGGCAAAAGACACACAGATGATGGGCAGAATGCAGAGAAAATCAAACATTCACCCCCAGTCAATAGAGTTGGGTTAAATCCATTGTTCTTTTGCTCACCATGCCACCCCAGTTTAGATCCAGCCATATGCAAATCAGTCTTGACCCTGAGCCTCATGGGAATATTGTTCTGCATTCTGTCCATCAATTGTTCTTTTTGGATTTATCACCCTGAGTGGGACATGTATGCCCAGACGTGGGTCCCATGCTCTCCATGCAACTGGAGTCAAGCTATCCTGGCGGACGAGGAGTGAAACCCCAAAACCGGTCCTAGGATGCTTGGTACCTGTCCAGGGAGGTCCTGATCTGGCAGTTCGGGTTGGACTGTTCCTATTGGGTGCAGGGTCAAAACTGATTTGCATATGGCTGGGTTCAAACTGGAATGGCATGGAGAGCAAAAAAACAATGGATTTAGGCCCAGATCTCTGTACTGAGGTGAATGTGTTAGACATGGGTAATGACATTATCCCTCTAGCTTGTTGCTGCTGATAAACTGGCAGGTTGCATAGGCTCCTCTTCGCCTTCCTCTCCATCATCCGCCATTTCCGGTTGCACATTGTCCTCTGGCAAAGCCACATTTGTCCTGGCACATATGTTGTGCAGCACACCAATATGATCTTAGAAACCATGGGTGGGGAGCATGCTATAATAATCTACCCCCAGATGCATCAAGGCAGTGGACCAGAGACTTGAGGATACTAAGGGGTAGATTCTGATTCTGGAAAAAGCACTCCGATTAGCCGTACGGAGCCTTTTTCCCGTACGAATCGTACACCTTCAACGTCCCCGTACGAACGGGCAAGTTCGATCCGAACCCAATGCGCCACTCTGTACGACTCGTACCAAACACCGTAAAACTAGAAATTACATACGGATTGTCTCCGGGTGACGCTGTACGCTACGTTCGTACGTAAACTGGCAGCCATTTCCGAACCAGGAAGTACGATCCGTGTTGACAACACTCCGTACGGCTCTTTTGCTATGAGAGCTGTAAACAGCCGTGAAACCTGAGTCCGGCCCGAACTGCACCCCGGTACGCGACATACTCGACATGAACCCCCTCGAGCGTGTCAGCCCTGCCTTGTACGCCTACGACCTCGCATATAGAAATCGACGACGGCGCAGACGGTGAGTACAACGTACCACAACAACGGAAGTATACCTGTACGGTCCGCCACACGCTAGCACATGTATGTATCGCTGATTTGTACCGCGCGAACAGTCACCCAAAGGGTATCCTGGCGCTTTGACACTTAGAACACCATACGTGATGTTATGCTGCCGTGGAAATTACACTGTCCTAGGAAAGAGATACGTTTTTAAACCTTTTTTGAAGGAAGAAACATCCTCGACAATTCTCAGGGAAAAAGGTAAAGAATTCCACAGTTTAGCCGCAGTGAATCTAAAAGCGCGCCCGCCCATCCGAGTCCTCACAATCTTGGGGACTGCCACCAGGCATGCTGATGAAGAGCGTGGCGCTCTGGCCAGCATGTACCATGAGAACAGCTTCTGCAGCGGGACAGGCCCGTGCCCATGAAGGGCCCTAAAAACCAAGCATGCTACTTTAAAATGGATGCGCTGGTGAATTGGCAGCCAATAAAGATCAGAAAGCGCCAGAGAGGAAGAGTCAGAGCGCGGCCGTGAGAGGGCCAGCTTAGCAGCCATGTTTTGTACTCGCTGAAGTTTGCCAACCAGAGTAGCTGGCGCCCCCAGAAGTAGTGCGTTGCAGTAGTCAAGCCTGCTTAAGATGATACTACGCACTACCTCTGGGTGGGCATGGGCTGGGAGCATAGAGAGTATCTTGCGTAATGTGCGAAGCAACATCATACAGGTGGCCACTGTTTTATTCACAAACACATCCAGCTGTAAATTAGCTCCAAACATCACACCCAGATTCCGAACAGAATCTGCCGCCACAGTACCCTGGGAGGGAGACGGCCAAAAATCCGTCGGCAGAGCCCGTGGGATACGATCCAAGGAACAGTGCAGTTCCTCAGTTATTGAGCTGTTGAATTGCAGGGAATATTGATGAAGCCATTCTGCAGTGGCTGTCATACAGCGGTGGAAGGTCTCCTGGGATACTGCATCCCTACCTTCAAAAGAAAAAATGAGCTGCGTGTCGTCAGCGTAGTTGACACATACCACCAGTGCTACTGTGATACGTGCCCCACATACGCCATCAACGTGTTAGGGGGCATGGTGCGCCACATGCTAGCGCATATCACTATTGAAATGTCACTATCGAAATAGTGATACGTGCAGCACTCACGTCTGAAATGTCGGGTACAGTGCGTCACATCTGAGTGGTTGGTGGCAAAGACCCCCAGCAGTGCCCAGACATAGGAGGGGGGTGTGTACCGGACCCCCAGCAGTGCCCAGACATAGGAGAGGGGTGTGTACGGGACCCCCAGCAGTGCCCAGACATAGGAGAGGGGGTATGAACAGGACCCCCAGCAGTGCCCAGACAAAGGAGAGGGGGTGTGTACAGGACCCCCAGCAGTGCACAGACATGACAGGGGAAGGTGGATATGACTCCCGGCAGTGCCCAGACATAGGAGAGGGGTGTGTACAGGACTCCCAGCAGTGCCCAGACATAGGAGAGGGGTGTGTACAGAACCCCCGGCAGTGTCCAGACATAGGAGAGGGGTGTGCGCAGGACCCCCAGCAGTGCCTAGACATAGGAGAGGGGTGTGTACAGGACGCCCAGCAGTGCACAGACATGACAGGGGTGGGTGGATATGACTCTCAGCAGTGCCCAGACATAGGAGAGGGGTGTGTACAGGACTCCCAGCAGTGCCCAGACATAGGAGAGGGGTGTGTACAGGACCCCCAGCAGTGCCGAGACATAGGAGAGGGGTGTGTACAGGACTCCGAGCAGTGTTCAGACATAGGAGAGGGGTGTGTACAGGAGCCCCAGCAGTGCTCAGACATAGGAGAGGGGTGTGTGCAGAACCCCCAGCAGTGCTGAGACATAGGAGAGGGGGTGTGTACAGGACCCCCAGCAGTGCCCAGACATGAGAGGGGTGGGTGGGTATGACTCCCAGCAGTGCCCAGACATAGGAGAAGGGTGTGTACAGGACTCCCAGCAGGGCCCAGACATAGGAGAGGGGTGTGTACAGGACCCCCAGCAGTGCACAGACATAGGAGAGGGGTGTGTACAGGACCCCCAGCAGTGCCCAGACATAGGAGAGGGGTGTGTACAGGACCCACAACAGTGCACAGACATGACAGGGGTGGGTGGATAGGACTCCCAGCAGTGCCCAGACATAGGAGAGGGGTGTGTACAGGACACCCTGCAGTGCCCAGACATAGGAGAGGGGTGTGTACAGGACTCCCAGCAGTGCCCATACATGACAGGGGTGGTTCGAAATGACTCCCAGCAGTGCCCAGACATAGGGGAGGGGTGTGTACAGGACTCCCAGCAGTGCCCAGACAAAGGAGAGGGGTGTGTACAGGGCCACCAGCAGTGCACAGACACAGGAGAGGGGTGTGTACAGAACACCCGGCAGTGTCCAGACATAGGAGAGGGGTGTGCGAAGGACCCCCAGCAGTGCCTAGACATAGGAGAGGGGTGTGTACAGGACGCCCAGCAGTGCACAGACATGACAGGGGTGGGTGGATATGACTCTTAGCAGTGCCCAGACATAGGAGAGGGGTGTGTACAGGACTCCCAGCAGTGCCCAGACATAGGAGAGGGGTGTGTACAGGACCCCCAGCAGTGCCCAGACATAGGAGAGGGGTGTGTACAGGACTCCCAGCAGTGCTCAGACATAGGAGAGGGGTGTGTACAGGAGCCCCAGCAGTGCTCAGACATAGGAGAGGGGTGTGTGCAGGACCCCCAGCAGTGCCGAGACATAGGAGAGGGGGTGTGTACAGGACCCCCAGCAGTGCCCAGACATGAGAGGGGTGGGTGGGTATGTCTCCCAGCAGTGCCCAGACATAGGCGAGGGGTGTGTACAGGACTCCCAGCAGTGCCCAGACATAGGAGAGGGGTGTGTACAGGACCCCCAGCAGTGCACAGACATAGGAGAGGGGTGTGTTCAGGACCCCCAGCAGTGCCCAGACATAGGAGAGGGGTGTGTACAGGACCCACAACAGTGCACAGACATGACAGGGGTGGGTGGATAGGACTCCCAGCAGTGCCCAGACATAGGAAAGGGGTGTGTACAGGACCCCCAAGCAGTGCCCAGACATAGGAGAGGGGTGTGTACAGGACTCCCAGCAGTGCCCATACATGACAGGGGTGGTTCGATATGACTCCCAGCAGTGCCCAGACATAGCGGAGGGGTGTGTACAGGACTCCCAGCAGTGCCCAGACAAAGGAGAGGGGTGTGTACAGGACCCCCAGCAGTGCACAGACACAGGAGAGGGGTGTGTACAGGACCCCCAGCAGTGCACATACATGACAGGGGTGGGTGGATATGACTCCCAGCAGTGCCCAGACATAGGAGAGGGATGTGTACAGGACTCCCAGCAGTGCCCAGACATAGGAAAGGGGTGGGTACAGGACCCCCAGCAGTGCCCAGAAATAGGAGAGGGGTGTTTACAGGACTCCCAGCAGTGCCCAGACATAGGAGAGGGGTGTCTACAGGACCCCGGCAGTGCCCAGACATAGGAGAGGGGTGTGTACAGGACCCCCAGCAGTGCCCAGACATAGGAGAGGGAGTGTGTACAGGACCCCCAGCAGTGCCCAGTCATGACAGGGGTGGGTGGATATGACTCCCAGCAGTGCCCAGACATAGGAGAGGGGTGTGTACAGGACTCCCAGCAGTGCCCAGACATAGGAGAGGGGTGTGTACAGGACATCCAGCAGTGAACCGACATGACAGGGGTGGGTGGATATGACTTCCAGCAGTCCCCAGACATACGAGAGGGGGTGTGTACAGGACTGCCAGCAGTGCCCAGCCATGACATGCTTGGGTAGATATGACTCCCAGCAGTGCCCAGACATAGGAGAGGGGTGTGTACAGGACTCCCAGCAGTGCCCAGACATAGGAGAGGGGTGTGTACAGGACCCCCAGCAGTGCCCAGACATAGGAGAGGAGGTGTGTACAGGACCCCCAGCAGTGCCCAGACATGACAGGGGTAGGTGGATATGACTCTCAGCAGTGCCCAGACATAGGAGAGGGGTGTGTACAGGACTCCCAGCAGTGCCCAGACATAGGAGAGGGGTGTGTACAGGACCCCCAGCAGTGCCCAGACATAGGAGAGGGGTGTGTACAGGACTCCCAGCAGTGCTCAGACATAGGAGAGGGGTGTGTACAGGAGCCCCAGCAGTGCTCAGACATAGGAGAGGGGTGTGTGCAGGACCCCCAGCAGTGCCGAGACATAGGAGAGGGGGTGTGTACAGGACCCCCAGCAGTGCCCATACATGAGAGGGGTGGGTGGGTATGTCTCCCAGCAGTGCCCAGACATAGGAGAGGGGTGTGTACAGGACTCCCAGCAGTGCCCAGACATAGGAGAGGGGTGTGTACAGGACCCCCAGCAGTGCACAGACATAGGAGAGGGGTGTGTACAGGACCCCCAGCAGTGCCCAGACATAGGAGAGGGGTGTGTACAGGACCCACAACAGTGCACAGACATGACAGGGGTGGGTGGATAGGACTCCCAGCAGTGCCCAGACATAGGAAAGGGGTGTGCACAGGACCCCCAAGCAGTGCCCAGACATAGGAGAGGGGTGTGTACAGGACTCCCAGCAGTGCCCATACATGACAGGGGTGGTTCGATATGACTCCCAGCAGTGCCCAGACATAGGGGAGGGGTGTGTACAGGACCCCCAGCAGTGCACAGACACAGGAGAGGGGTGTGTACAGGACCCCCAGCAGTGCACATACATGACAGGGGTGGGTGGATATGACTCCCAGCAGTGCCCAGACATAGGAGAGGGATGTGTACAGGACTCCCAGCAGTGCCCAGACATAGGAAAGGGGTGGGTACAGGACCCCCAGCAGTGCCCAGACATAGGAGAGGGGTGTGTACAGGACTCCCAGCAGTGCCCAGACATAGGAGAGGGGTGTCTACAGGACCCCGGCAGTGCCCAGACATAGGAGAGGGGTGTGTACAGGACCCCCAGCAGTGCCCAGACATAGGAGAGGGAGTGTGTACAGGACCCCCAGCAGTGCCCAGTCATGACAGGGGTGGGTGGATATGACTCCCAGCAGTGCCCAGACATAGGAGAGGGGTGTGTACAGGACTCCCAGCAGTGCCCAGACATAGGAGAGGGGTGTGTACAGGACATCCAGCAGTGAACCGAAATGACAGGGGTGGGTGGATATGACTCCCAGCAGTCCCCAGACATACGAGAGGGGGTGTGTACAGGACTGCCAGCAGTGCCCAGCCATGACATGGTTGGGTAGATATGACTCCCAGCAGTGCCCAGACATAGGAGAGGGGTGTGTACAGGACTCCCAGCAGTGCCCAGACATAGGAGAGGGGTGTGTACAGGACCCCCAGCAGTGCCCAGACATAGGAGAGGAGGTGTGTACAGGACCCCCAGCAGTGCCCAGACATGACAGGGGTAGGTGGATATGACTCCCAGCAGTGCCCAGACATAGGAGAGGGGTGTGTACAGGACTCCCAGCAGTGCCCAGAAACAGGAGAGGGGTGTGTACAGGACCCCCAGCAGTGCACAGACATGACAGGGGTGGGTGGATATGACTCCCAGGAGTCCCCAGACATACGAGAGGGGGTGTGTACAGGACTGCCAGCAGTTCTCAGCCATGACATGGTTGGGTAGATATGACTCCCAGCAGTGCCCAGACATAGGAGAGGGGTGTGTACAGGACTCCCAGCAGTGCCCAGACATAGGAGAGGTGTGTGTACAGGACCCCCAGCAGTGCCCAGACATAGGAGAGGAGGTGTGTACAGGACCCCCAGCAGTGCCCAGACATGACAGGGGTAGGTGGATATGACTCCCAGCAGTGCCCAGACATAGGAAAGGGGTGTGTACAGGACTCCCAGCAGTGCCCAGAAACAGGAGAGGGGTGTGTACAGGACCCCCAGCAGTGCACAGACAAAGGAGGGGGGTGTGTACAGGAACCCCAGCAGTGCCCAGACATAGGAGAGGGAATTTGTACAGGACCCCCAGCAGTGCCCAGACATAGGAGAGGAGGTGTGCACAGGACCCCCAGCAGTGCCCAGACATGACAGGGGTGGGTGGATATGACTCCCAGCAGTGCCCAGACATAGGAGAGGGGGTGTGTACAGGACCCCCAGCAGTGCGCAGACATAGGAGAGGGGTGTGTACAGGATTCCCAGCAGTGCCCAGACATAGGAGAGGGGGTGTGTACAGAACCCCCAGCAGTGCCTAGACATAGGAGACGGGTGTGTACAGGACTCCCAGCAGTGCCCAGACATAGGAGAGGGGATGTGTACAGGACCCCCAGCAGTGCCTAGACATAGGAGACAGGTGTGTACAGGACCCCCAGCAGTGCACAGACATGACAGGGGTGGGTGGATATGACTCCCAGCAGTGCCCAGACATAGGAGAGGGGTGTGTACAGGACTTCCAGCAGTGCCCAGACATAGGAGAAGGGTGTGTACAGGACCCCCATCAGTGCCCGGACATTGGAGAGGGGTGTGTACAGGACCCCGAGCAGTGCCCAGACATAGAAGAGCGGTGTGTACAGGACCCCCAGCAGTGCCCAGATGTAGGAGAGGGGTGTGTACAGGACTCCCAGCAGTGCCCAGACATAGGAGAGGGGTGTGTACAGGACCCCCAGCAGTGCCCAGACATAGGAGAGGGGTGTGTACAGGACCCCCAGCAGTGCCCAGACATAGGAGAGGGGGTGTGTACAGGGCCTCCAGCAGTACCCAGACATGATAGGGGTGGATGGATATGACTCCCAGCAGTGCCCAGACATAGGAGAGGGGTGTGTACAGGACTCTCAGCAGTGCCCAGACATAGGAGAGGGGTGTGTACAGGACCCCCAGCAGTGCACAGACATGACAGGGGTGGGTGGATATGACTCCCAGCAGTCCCCAGACATATAAGAGGGGGTGTGTACAAGACTGCCAGCAGTGCCCAGCCATGACATGGTTGGGTAAATATGATTCCCAGCAGTGCCCAGACATAGGAGAGGGGTGTGTACAGGACTCCCAGCAGTGCCCAGACATAGGGGAGGGGTGTGTACAGGACCCCCAGCAGTGCACAGACACAGGAGAGGGGTGTGTACAGGACCCCCAGCAGTGCACATACATGACAGGGGTGGGTGGATATGACTCCCAGCAGTGCCCAGACATAGGAGAGGGATGTGTACAGGACTCCCAGCAGTGCCCAGACATAGGAAAGGGGTGGGTACAGGACCCCCAGCAGTGCCCAGACATAGGAGAGGGGTGTGTACAGGACTCCCAGCAGTGCCCAGACATAGGAGAGGGGTGTCTACAGGACCCCGGCAGTGCCCAGACATAGGAGAGGGGTGTGTACAGGACCCCCAGCAGTGCCCAGACATAGGAGAGGGAGTGTGTACAGGACCCCCAGCAGTGCCCAGTCATGACAGGGGTGGGTGGATATGACTCCCAGCAGTGCCCAGACATAGGAGAGGGGTGTGTACAGGACTCCCAGCAGTGCCCAGACATAGGAGAGGGGTGTGTACAGGACATCCAGCAGTGAACCGAAATGACAGGGGTGGGTGGATATGACTCCCAGCAGTCCCCAGACATACGAGAGGGGGTGTGTACAGGACTGCCAGCAGTGCCCAGCCATGACATGGTTGGGTAGATATGACTCCCAGCAGTGCCCAGACATAGGAGAGGGGTGTGTACAGGACTCCCAGCAGTGCCCAGACATAGGAGAGGGGTGTGTACAGGACCCCCAGCAGTGCCCAGACATAGGAGAGGAGGTGTGTACAGGACCCCCAGCAGTGCCCAGACATGACAGGGGTAGGTGGATATGACTCCCAGCAGTGCCCAGACATAGGAGAGGGGTGTGTACAGGACTCCCAGCAGTGCCCAGAAACAGGAGAGGGGTGTGTACAGGACCCCCAGCAGTGCACAGACATGACAGGGGTGGGTGGATATGACTCCCAGGAGTCCCCAGACATACGAGAGGGGGTGTGTACAGGACTGCCAGCAGTTCTCAGCCATGACATGGTTGGGTAGATATGACTCCCAGCAGTGCCCAGACATAGGAGAGGGGTGTGTACAGGACTCCCAGCAGTGCCCAGACATAGGAGAGGTGTGTGTACAGGACCCCCAGCAGTGCCCAGACATAGGAGAGGAGGTGTGTACAGGACCCCCAGCAGTGCCCAGACATGACAGGGGTAGGTGGATATGACTCCCAGCAGTGCCCAGACATAGGAAAGGGGTGTGTACAGGACTCCCAGCAGTGCCCAGAAACAGGAGAGGGGTGTGTACAGGACCCCCAGCAGTGCACAGACAAAGGAGGGGGGTGTGTACAGGAACCCCAGCAGTGCCCAGACATAGGAGAGGGAATTTGTACAGGACCCCCAGCAGTGCCCAGACATAGGAGAGGAGGTGTGCACAGGACCCCCAGCAGTGCCCAGACATGACAGGGGTGGGTGGATATGACTCCCAGCAGTGCCCAGACATAGGAGAGGGGGTGTGTACAGGACCCCCAGCAGTGCGCAGACATAGGAGAGGGGTGTGTACAGGATTCCCAGCAGTGCCCAGACATAGGAGAGGGGGTGTGTACAGGACCCCCAGCAGTGCCTAGACATAGGAGACGGGTGTGTACAGGACTCCCAGCAGTGCCCAGACATAGGAGAGGGGATGTGTACAGGACCCCCAGCAGTGCCTAGACATAGGAGACAGGTGTGTACAGGACCCCCAGCAGTGCACAGACATGACAGGGGTGGGTGGATATGACTCCCAGCAGTGCCCAGACATAGGAGAGGGGTGTGTACAGGACTTCCAGCAGTGCCCAGACATAGGAGAAGGGTGTGTACAGGACCCCCATCAGTGCCCGGACATTGGAGAGGGGTGTGTACAGGACCCCGAGCAGTGCCCAGACATAGAAGAGCGGTGTGTACAGGACCCCCAGCAGTGCCCAGATGTAGGAGAGGGGTGTGTACAGGACTCCCAGCAGTGCCCAGACATAGGAGAGGGGTGTGTACAGGACCCCCAGCAGTGCCCAGACATAGGAGAGGGGTGTGTACAGGACCCCCAGCAGTGCCCAGACATAGGAGAGGGGGTGTGTACAGGGCCTCCAGCAGTACCCAGACATGATAGGGGTGGATGGATATGACTCCCAGCAGTGCCCAGACATAGGAGAGGGGTGTGTACAGGACTCTCAGCAGTGCCCAGACATAGGAGAGGGGTGTGTACAGGACCCCCAGCAGTGCACAGACATGACAGGGGTGGGTGGATATGACTCCCAGCAGTCCCCAGACATATAAGAGGGGGTGTGTACAAGACTGCCAGCAGTGCCCAGCCATGACATGGTTGGGTAAATATGATTCCCAGCAGTGCCCAGACATAGGAGAGGGGTGTGTACAGGACTCCCAGCAGTGCCCAGACATAGGAGAGGTGTGTGTACAGGACCCCCAGCAGTGCCCAGACATAGGAGAGGAGGTGTGTACAGGACCCCCAGCAGTGCCCAGACATGACAAGGGTAGGTGGATATGACTCCCAGCAGTGCCCAGACATAGGAGAGGAGTGTGTACAGGACTCCCAGCAGTGCCCAGAAACAGGAGAGGGGTGTGTACAGGACCCCCAGCAGTGCACAGACATAGGAGGGGTGTGTGTAAAGGAACTACAGCAGTGCCCAGACATAGGAGAGGGGATTTGTACAGGACCCCCAGCAGTGCCCAGACATAGGAGAGGAGGTGTGTACAGGACCCCCAGCAGTGCCCAGACATGACAGGGGTGGGTGGATATGACTCCCAGCAGTGCCCAGGCATAGGAAAGGGGTGGGTACAGGACCCCCAGCAGTTCCCAGACATAGGAGAGGGGTGTGTACAGGACTCCCAGCACTGCCCAGACATAGGAGAGGGGTGTCTACAGGACCCCGGCAGTGCCCAGACATAGGAGAGGGGTGTGTACAGGACCCCCAGTAGTGCCCAGACATAGGAGAGGGGGTGTGTACAGGACCCCCAGCAGTGCCCAGTCATGACAGGGGTGGGTGGATATGACTCCCAGCAGTGCCCAGACATAGGAGAGGGGTGTTTACAGGACTCCCAGCAGTGCCCAGACATAGGAGAGGGGTGTGTACAGAACCCCCAGCAGTGCACAGACATGACAGGGGTGGGTGGATATGACTCCCAGCAGTCCCCAGACATACGAGAGGGGGTGTGTACAGGACTGCCAGCAGTGCCCAGCCATGACATGGTTGGGTAGATATGACGCCCAGCAGTGCCCAGACATAGGAGAGGGGTGTGTACAGGACTCCCAGCAGTGCCCAGACATAGGAGAGGGGTGTGTACAGGACTCCCAGCAGTGCCCAGACATAGGAGAGGACGTGTGTACAGGACCCCCAGCAGTGCCCAGACATGACAGGGGTAGGTGGATGTGACTCCCAGCAGTGCCCAGACATAGGAGAGGGGTGTGTACAGGACCCCCAGAAGTGCACAGACATAGGAGGGGTGTGTGTACAGGAACCCCAGCAGTGCCCAGACATAGGAAAGGGGATTTGTTCAGGACCCCCAGCAGTGCCCAGACATAGGAGAGGAGGTGTGTACAGGACCCCCAGCAGTGCCCAGACATGACAGGGGTGGGTGGATATAACTCCCAGCAGTGCGCAGACATAGGAGAGGGGTGTGTACAGGACTCCCAGTAGTGCCCAGACAAAGGAGAGGGGGTGTGTACAGGACCCCCAGCAGTGCCTAGACTTAGGAGACGGGTGTGCACAGGACCCCCAGCAGTGCCAGACATGACAGGGGTGAGTGGATATGACTCAAAGCAGTGCCCAGACATAGGAGAGGGGTGTGTACAGGACTCCCAGCAGTGCCCAGACATTGGAGAAGGGTGTGTACAGGACCCCCAGCAGTGCCCGAACACAGGAGAGGGGTGTGTACAGGACCCCCAGCAGTGCCCAGACATAGAAGAGCGGTGTGTACAGGACCCCCAGCAGTGCCCAGACATAGGAGAGGGGATATGCACAGGACCCCTGCAGTGCCTAGACATAGGAGAGGGCTGTGTACAGGACCCCCAGCAGTGCCCAGACATAGGAGAGGGGTGTGTACAGGACTCCCAGCAGTGCCCAGATATAGGAGAGGGGTGTGTTCAGGACCCCCAGCAGTGCCCAGACATAGGAGAGGGGGTGTGTACAGGACCTCCAGCAGTACCCGGACATGATAGGGGTGGGTGGATATGACTCCCAGCAGTGCCCAGACATAGGAGAGGGGTGTGTACAGGACTCCCAGCAGTGCCTAGACATAGGAGAGGGGTGTGTACCGAACCCCCAGCAGTGCCCAGACATAGGAGAGGGGGTGTGTAAAGGACCCCCAGGAGTGCCCAGACATAGGAGAGGGATGTGTACAGGACCCCCAGCTGTGCCCAGACATGACAGGGGTGGGTGGATATGACTCCCAGCAGTGCCCAGACATAGGAGAGGGGTGTTTACAGGACTCCCAGCAGTGCTCAGACATAGGAGAGGGGTGTGTACAGGACCCCCAGCAGTGTTCAGACATAGGAGAGGGGTGTGTACAGGACCCCCAGCAGTGCCCAGACTAGGAGAGGGGTGTGTACAGGACCCCCAGCAGTGCCCATACATGACAGTGGTGGGTGGATATGACTCCCAGCAGTGCCAGACATAAGAGAGGGGTGTGTACAGGACTCCCAGCTGTGCCCAGACATAGGAGAGGGGTGTGTACAGGACCCCCAGAAGTGCACAGACATAGGAGAGGGGTGTGTACAGGACCCCCAGCAGTGCCCAGACATAGGAGAGGGGTGTGTACAGGACCCTCAACAGTGCACAGACATGACAGGGGTGGGTGGATATGACTCCCAGCAGTGCCCAGACATAGGAGAGGGGTGTGTACAGGACTCCCAGCAGTGCCCAGACATAGGAGAGGGGTGTGTACAGGACTCCTAGCAGTGCCCAGACATAGGAGAGGGGGTGTACAGGACCCCCATCAGTGCCCAGACATAGGAGAGGGGTGTGTACAGGACACCCAGCAGTGCACAGACATGACAGAATGGTTGGATTTAACTCCCATCAGTCCCCAAACATAGGAGAGGGGTGTGTACAGGACCCTCAGCAGGTCACATGTTGGACTGGTGCCATCACTGGCTCAGGAGCAGGCCTTCCGCAACAGGAAACATTACCACTCCATAAATGCCCTGGTGGTGTGTCTTGCTAACATGATGATTTCCCATGTTTGTGCACGTTTTCCAGGTTTGTGCCACGATGCATTCATCATGAGGCGGAGCAGGGTGCCACAGATGATGCTGCAGCTGCGTAACCATCGGGCATGTCTTGTTGGTGGGTAAACACTGTTTCTCATGTATGTCTCAATGTGATTTGTCTCTCTCACGGCTTCTCTTTACACACTCATTGCCATAATGTATTGTTGTAGGAGACGCCGGATATCCAAACATGCCGTGGGTCATGACTCCACTACGCAAACCCAGAACAGCTGCAGACCAGCAGTACAACAATGCACACGGGCAGACCAGGCGAATAATCGAGTGAACGTTTGGACTCCTGAAGAGCCGGTTCAGGTGTCTCGACAAGACAGGCGGATCCCTACCCTACGCCCCGCTCAAGGTGTGTAACATCTTCATTGTGTGCTGCATGCTGCACAACATGGCAGTGGAGAAGGACGTGCCACGCATCCTGGATCCTGATGATGAGGAACATCCACCCGTTGAGGATGAAGGCCTCGGCCAGGATGCTGGCGATGAGGATGATGATGATGATATCCGGAGTCAGCTCATACGCAACTTCTTCTCATAACAGTGAGTACCTGTAAAATACTGTTCATGCTACTACCATGGAGTGACCTGTGTCCAGCAGACTGTCTTCAATGTCACTTTGATGTTTGTGGTGCAGTGTCACACAAGTGCCGATGTGATGCCACACACATGATCGCAATGATTGAACTTTGAATGTACAAGTGTACGACATTGTTAGTGTTCTGTACATGACCATATCAGAATTAATATATCCATGACCTGACCCCTTGTGTGCCTGTCCTTTCCAGGTCGCCCTGCCTGTTGTCTGTTTGTGTCATCTTGGTCCTCCTGCTATTCCTCTTGATGATGGCAACGTCGGAGGAATCTGCGTTCCCTGCACGGGCATGTGGAAATGTCAGTTTGGGTAAGGATTACATACAGGAAGTTTATTGTTGGTATGGTTCATAAATGTGTGGAAACTGTTTATGTGCATGTTGTAGGCCCATACATACATTGTCACGTTACCATGGATCATTTTCATGTTGCGCCACTCCCATGACAAGACACTCACCTTTCTTGACAGTCATCTGTAGTTGAGTATTGACCTTGGTGAATGCATCAATGTGTAGTTACATTGAGCCTGACACATTGTGGATGACACGGCTTGACATTGTGTGTGACATCACAACACAGGCTCCGTGGAGAATTACAGCCTCACTGTGTGCAGCAGGATGTGTCCCAATCATCCACTAAACCTTGTGGGCCAGTACAGTTTGATTTCCAGATGACAATGTTGTGTTGGTGTGGGCCAGTGTATGTCCCACATGTTCTGTCAATTGTCCTGTGACCTGTGAGTCTGTTTGCATGGATGCATTTCCCCTAGTGGCAGTATGTCATGTCACTCTCATGTCGTTACCTCAGTGCCGGTGGAGAACACTGCTTCGCTAGCCTTCTCGGTGAGTTGATGTTCACTTTCCATTCCCATGATGCCAGGTATGTTGCGCTGATGTCATCACTACGTTAGGCTGTAGCAAATGTTACATGTCCGTGGCACCAGTCGAGTGAGGTAATTCACAGGATTATCTTGTGCCGTGCAGCATCTCATGGTCACGGTAGGCTTATTTTAGTGGCTTTGTTCCTCATTACTCACTGTTGAGTTAGGTCACACCTGCTTGTCATGTTTAGCATAGTGGGGCACAGTTGCAGGAGCCAATGACTGGCTCCTGTTGGGCTTCTTTGTGTTTAGGTCATTCCTTTCCTCATTTGAGGTGCAGCTAATGGCTCTTGCGGGTGATGTCTACTGTCCTGTCATGGCCCTTACAGATTGACAGGGCTCCATACGGATTGTTGTCCTTGTATCGGTAGCACTACTATACATTACATTTTCTGGGAATAGGACCCTCAGTCATACACTTTCCTCATTTGAGGTGCAGCTAACGGCTCTTGCGGGTGATGTCTACTGTCCTGTAATGGCTACTGTCTACTGTCCTGTCATGGCCCTTACAGATTGACATGGCTACATACGGATTGTTGTCCTTGTATCGGTAGCACTACTATACATTACATTTTCTGGGAATAGGACCCTCAGTCATACACTTTCCTCATTTGAGGTGCAGCTAACGGCTCTTGCGGGTGATGTCTACTGTCCTGTCATGGCCCTTACAGATTGACAGGGCTACATACGGATTGTTGTCCTTGTATCGGTAGCACTACTATACATTACATTTTCTGGGAATAGGACCCTCAGTCATACACTGTGAAATATTTGATGGCCGCATGGATCTAATCGCATAGTAGCAGCCTTGTGAGCGTTACACTTGCTTTGCTCAGGTGAGAAACTGTACTGCCTATTTATCTGTTGGTGTTGATGCAACTGATCTAGTCTCATTGCTAAATCTGCGATCACACATAAGGTACAGTGCCAGTGGTTACACTTCACAGGTGTGACTGGTACAGTGTATGTGCAAAGGTATACTGTGATTCTGTGACAAACGTATTGATTCCTTATGCATGTTTAACTTTGTTTCAGATCTCCCTCCATGCAGTTCCCATCCTCTCCTTCCCTAGCCTGATCTCCCTTTTGTGTCTGTCATTTGTACTCAGACCAAGGGGCTATTTGGAGATGGAACCCTTTCAACAACGCACCACTCTGATGATCAAAGGTACAGCCAGTCCCAGGCATTCGTGTGGAGAATCATTCTGCCGCATTAAAGGTGACATCCTTGCATGACTGTTATTGTCTTCAGAGCAATGCCACTGGGCATGTACAATGGTTAATGCAGCATGGCCTCACAAACAACGTTATCCTATTGTGTACTAAGTGTGTTTAACACAGTACATTGTGCCTCATTGCTGTCAACGCACATCTCTTGCCAGTCTGCATGCATTAAATATGGCCTTTTTTACGATGGTTGTTCACATGTGATTACGTGTACAGTGACAACATGCATGCTGTTGGGAATGGCAAATGTACCATATAGTGCCAGACGTACATGGTTGTGTATGTGTTTTTTAGCTTGCTACACATGACGTGCATGCTACACCTGCTGACGCTGTGTGTCCTGTGCCCCACTTGTCCTTAGGCTGCCTAATCCTGTGCCCATGATCTTTGGCGACTGTTCACACATTTACCTAGCGTTGAGCCATGGGTGACCAGACACTCCAGCCTTCACATACACATGCAACTTTGTGCCCTGCTAGAATCCTTGGATTTGTGTCCTTGTTAAGCATGTTGTCACACCCCTTCTGCCGTCATGTGTTCACTCATTTGTGCTGCTGTATCCCCAGCCACAACGCAGCAGCGAGTGGCCAGATCCTGCACCACACACACCTACAAGACACTACTCCATCCATCTATTCCTAAAGCATGCCGCAGCTTGTCTGTGCCACTGTTGCACAACCTCCACGAGAAAGGCTGGTCCGTCAACACCGGCAACAAGCACACTGCAAGACGCTCACCTCTTTTCATGACTCATGTGACTCAACAGACTCTTGCTCCAGCCACCCTCCACGCAGTGAACACCAGACAATCATCCACCCGGTATCACGCTACCACAAACACACCCATGACAGCTTCTCAGCCTGTGTGTGCAACTCATACAGGCAACACGATTCAGCCCCACCTAACAGTGCGTCTACGTGCAAACAGGATATGGGCCTCGTACAGCACACACACAACTTCCAGCAGCACCACATTGTACTGTATTACCTCGTCAACACTACTGCACCACACATCGCCTTCATTACTGTAACGTGGTAGTATGCAACATCAGAACAGCGCTTCTACATAGCCATCATAGATGGATAGTCCAAGACCCACAGGGACCTCAGACCAAAACCAGGATTATGATTGGTCCAACTTAAGGAGGTACACCCTCAGAGTCACATACAACACCAAGGACCCAATCCGCATTGTCAAACATCTGCACATCCGGGATCACAACAACTGACTGTCCACCCTCATTGTGACTATCATCTACAGCTCACCAATCCTACACACACACAATTAGGCTAAGCCATCTCTCAAGCAATCAATCAATACTATTAGTAAGCGCCCTACCTACCCGTGAGGGTCTCAATGCGCTGGTGGGGGGGCTGCTACATATTGAAAATCCCAGTCTGGTGTAGTCTTCTGAAGGCCAGCAGGTCCTGGGTCAGTTGTAGCCTTGTAGAGAGTATGTTTCAGGTCTTTGAGGCAAGGTAAGGGGAGGATCTGTCACTGACGGTGGTTTTCTGGAATTGAGGGACTGTGGCAAGTGCGACATTTGCAGAGCGGAGGCTGCGGGTGGGTGTGTATAAGCTGAGTTGGTTGTAATGGTATGCTGGTCTGGTGTGGTTAGGAGCTTTGTGTGCATGGATGATGAGTCTGGAGGGGATCCTGTTGTTGACAGGGAGCCAGTGCAGGCCTCTCAGGTGTGGTGTGATGTGGCCGTGTTGGGGAAATGGACGATCATACGTGACGGGGCGTTCTGGATGTGTTGCAGCCGTCTCATGTGTTTGCTTGGTGTAGCTGCATAGGGGGCGTTCCCGTAATCCAGTGAGCTCGTGGAGTGGGCCCAGATGACTGTTTATCAAGAGTTTGAGGTGATCCATTTCCAGATCATACTGGGCATGCATAGGGTGTTGAGGAAGGAAGATGAGATGGCGTTGTCCTGCATGTTCATGGTGATGGAGGATTTGAGGATGACCCACAGGTTGCGTGCGTGGTTTGTGTGTTCTGGGGCAGTTCCTAGCGATGTTGGCCAACACGAGTCGTCACGGGCTGAGGTTGTGGGGCCGTGGATGAGGTCCTCTGTTTAGTCTGAATTGTGCTTCAGCCTGCTGTCCTTCATCGATTTGGCAACGGCCTTCATTCCTCTGTGGAGGTTTCCTTTGCCAGTCTGTGGTTCTTTGGTGAGGGATATGATCAGCTGTGTGTAATTGGCGTAGGAGATGATGGTGAGGATATGTTGTAGTGCAACATGGGTGAGTGCTGCCATGTGGATATTGATCAACATCGGGCAGAGGGATGATCCCTGTGGGACGCTGCACATGGTCTCAGTGGTCTTGGAATGGAAGTGTGGGAGGAAGACGCTCTGGGCCCTGCGGGAGAGGAAGGATGTGGCCCAGGCCAGGGCTATCTCTAAGGTTCCGGCGTCATGGATGCGTGCTGTTAGGGTGTCTTGGCAGACCGTGTGGAAGGCTGGTGAGAGGTCCAGAAGCATGAGGGCGGATGTTTCTGCTTTGTCCATGAGGATGCTGATGTTGTTGTTGGCAGTGTCCGTGCTGTGGCAGCAGCGGAATCCGACTGGGATGGCCCCATGATGTTGTGGTCTTTGAGGTAGCGGGTCAGCAGTCTGTTGACGATCTTCAATGTGACCTTTTCTGTGAGGGGGAGATGGGCCACAATTTCTTGAGGTATTTGCGGTCCACATTTTGCATATTACTACAAAAGCAGCGTGGTTATACTAATAGGTAACTGGCGCCAAGGGTTTAGATTCGCACTAAGTGATAGATAATTTCCAAGTTTTATGACGGTGCTCAAAGGAATGGAGAACCACAAAACTCCATAGATCGAGAGACAATCTCTCACAACACAATTTCTGATTCCCAAGCATACGTATATTTATAAATACGGTTTCGCTCTTTCAATAACACACATATTTCATATGCAGAAAAGTACAGATCCACAATTTCAATCTTTAAATCAAGTTCTTGTCTTGTTTATTCGGACTTCTTCCAAACAGAAAACAACAGCCAACGCATTTCGTCGCTTTAGATAGTAGTTCTGCGACTTTCTCAAGGCTGTACAAGATAAACATACAAAATTTGTGTTGTATTTCTCCATAGTAATTACTCTTTCATAATCAAAAGAACATTATAAAATTCCCACAATCTTAATCCTTGCTCACCAATTGTGGAGAAAACCATTCACTGTTTTATTCTTTTAACAGTATTTGCCACAACATAAGCAAATACGAAATTCTGTATATAACAGAGAAACACGTGATGGAGAGAGCGTAAACAGAATGTTTCCAATGGTCCGTAAGATCTCAACCTTATCACCCATACGAGGAGCTTTACAGCATAAAATGTATAGAATCTAGATAGTGACCCTGTGTTAGAAAAGCATGTTCCAGTGCTCTTGATACCCAAAATAATGGTGTATTGTTCCATGCAAGAAAAGAGATGCCGGGGTGTAGGGAAAAAGAGTTTATTTTAAGTCAAGAGAGACACTAATAAGAAGTGAGTGAACTGATTTCATAACGATACCTAAAGCTTCCAGTAGCTATGTTCTGTGAATAATAAAGACATATTATCTAATTATAGACAAATGTCTCTGACACTTATTTCTTAGTATCAGGAAATCAAATTTTTGAATATGACCTACTTTATGCGCAGTGATACTTCCAACCCACACATGGGTTCTGGTGAAATGAAATGAAATTTATATTTATATAGCGCATAGACTACCCTGAGGCCTCGCATCGCTGATGTCTGAATCAGAGAAGAACAGGTTGGCGTGCTAGCAAGATGTTCCGTGGTGGCACAAGACGCTATATATGCATAAATTCTCCTCTTATTTATTCACAGGCCCTTATTTTCCATTTCTAAAATTTAAAATTGGATATTAGATCTCAAATTTATTAATTATCATTACCACCTGAAGGGGCCAACAAGTTAAGTTGCCCTCGTAAATACTCAGTCTTATTAAACCAAAGAAAGCTTTTTGTTGCATCATAACCAAAAGAAATACATTTGGATGTTATAAAGCTTTCCGTCGCGAATTAATCCCAATCATTTTGAATGAGGTAAAAGTTTTAGTCTCCCGCTCAACCCATTCGATACCTTTTTGTGTTCGTCTAGCGTCAAAACGTTGGTATTTCGACTTTCGTCATCTCTTACCTATTTGCATTTCTGAGTAGCATTGCTTAAAGGTTTCCCATCACCATCATATCGTTTGTGTGCCCGGTTCAGCTGCGTCCCGCCATGTATTTAAAACCCCTTTCTCTGTTAACATCTCCGATTGGCTAGTATTCCCAAGTCAGGAAGGAAATCAAAACAGGACTGGAATCAAGCTTCACAGCAGCCATATTTGCATTGCAAAGTCGCGAGTAAAGGAATAAGCATTTGAATCACGATTCAAAGCACATAGGCCAGTATTTATTCAAAATCATTCGAAAATGATAAATGAAGCGGCATAGATTAAATCACCCCATTTGGCTGCCAATACTCAATATTGAAGTGGTTATGTAGTTCAGTATTTCATTTGTGAGTGAACTGATAGAGTGGTCTAATTAAAATATTAAAATTGCTACCCTATTGCCCCACACATTGAATTGACTCGCCAAATTTTAACAGAAATCATTTCCGTTTGTTATAGTGGTGTTGTGACGCTAAATAGGAGTCGCTAGAATTTTAAACTTATAACGCTGTATTCATAAGGTGAGCGCAACTAAGCAAAATACAAGTTTGTGTGTGTATTGTTCAAGAGAATGAGAAAACATGTATGATTAGCTCGATTTCTTCAAAAGATTCAGAATCATATTATTTCACATTAGTGGAGTCACGCAAAGATATAATATTTACCCACATGTTGGTGAAGTTAGTATGGAGTGGCCTATAATTTAACTATATTTTGTGATTAAGGGAAATACATAGAACCAAAGAACCTCCTTCAGTGATTCAACAGTTCAAAGACCGTTGAGAGAAAAATCATCCATTACAGAGTTTCGGTACAGTATAGCTCGATATTTCCAAAAACCAAGATTTATATATCATAGAAGATGACTGCTTACTGAGATATGTCCATAACATTCTTAAATACATACAATGTAAATCATCTATTATCACCCAGAAAGTAATGCAGTTCTTTGTCGATATTGAGACCACACTCTGTGCTACGCATCCTAAGTATCCACAGTGTTTTTCTCCTGCGTAGCATAAGTTCTCTATTGCCCCCTCTTGGGTGTCTCGGTATGTGATCTATTTCATAGTATTCAAAATGTCTATTTGAAGTTTGTGAAGGGCAAATTGACATATATGCAGCTAAGGGATATCTCATGTCCCCTAGCTTGACTGCCCTCACATTCTCACATATCCTTTCCCATAAAGCTCTAATTGTACTTCCAATATATGTTTTCTTGCATTTACATTCAATAGCATATACCACATATTTAGAAAGGCAATTAATATTGCTCCTTATTTCATACCTTACGCCATTCAGACTGTGAAAGTGTGTGATTTTGGGGTTAGCCCATTTGCCCGCTGTGCATACATTACAACTATGGAAACCCTTGCCCTGTTCAGCAGTTAGCCAATTAGTGTTGGGAGGTGTAGTGGGATAGCTAGGACTCAAGATGTTCCTGAGTGTAAGTCCCCTTCTATAAGTTATTGCTGTTTTTTTGTTACATTTTTTTTAAGCATCTGTCTGCTTGGAGTAGGTGCCAATGTTTGTTCAAACTCTTACTCAGTATTTTAGACCAGTCATTGTATCCAGTAATTAGCCTGATTTTATCCACCTCCTTTGTTTTCTTATGACAATCCTTTAGTGTGTCTTCACGTTTTATTTTATTTATTCTAGATTTTGCCTTTCTTAGAGTGGTTGTGTCATAACCTCTATTGACAAATCTCTGTAGGGTTCCTCTTTTTTTTTCGTCAAAGTCTGTATTTACACTACAATTGCGCCTAATCCTCATGAGTTCTCCATATGGGATTTTATTTGATGCGGAGGATGCGCACTTGTGGCATGCAACAAAGAGTTGAATGCTATTTCTTTTCTGAATGTTTTGCTCTCAATCTTACCTTCTTTTATGAAAAATTCAATATCTAAGAAGGAAATCTTAGTTTTACTGTATACTGCGGTAAAAGAAATGTTGGAGTCATTGTTGTTCATATACTCGATGAAACTTATCAGCCTTTCTTGAGAGCCAGTCCATATCATTAAGCAGTCATCTATGTATTGTCCCCAGTATAGGATAGAGTCATTCCATAGTTGGCCTTCTGAGCCCCAGATCCTTCTCTCCTCCAGCCAGCCCATAAAAAGATTGGCATACGAGGGAGAAAATCTAGAGCCCATTGCCACTCCGTTTTTGTCCGTACCATTTCTCTTTAAACATAAAAACATTGTTGTCAAGTATGAATTCCACCATCTCAATGAGCATCTCTGAATGTCACAATGCACCAGCTGCTCTTTTATTCAACATCTTCCTTATAGCAAGCAAACCACATTCCCTTTTAATACTAGTGTATAAAGATGTAATGTCTAAGGTTACCAAAACCATATTTTCATCCCAGGCTAAATCGGATAGTAATGAACAAAAACCTGTTGCACACCAGATACAGAAATACAGAAAGAAGATGTCTCAGTGGACATTTAAAAGTTCAAGTTTCCACCGTTGAAGAAAAGAGGACGATCAGTGTTATGGCTCCTCTTTATTGCTTTGAAGGGCCAGCCGACAGGTGTTTCGTCGCAAAGCAATTACAATGCTTTAGCGACTCATCAGGGCTGTAGTTGAAGGGTGCTGAACCACAGGTCGCTGTGCCGGTGATAATTCCGACCTGGCCCCGCTCAAGACCAGGTTAAGTGATTTCAAATCATTATTATGCGTTGTCCAGCTGCGTGACATGTACTGTGTGCGGGGTGGTGTGGTGTGTTTACCGAAGATGAAGTGGAGGCATCTGTGGTCTGTCCAGTGGTGTAAGGTGGTGTGGTTGAAGGAGACGTGTTGAGTTGCAAAGAAGATGGGGTCCTGTGTGTGTCCAGCGGTATGGGTGGGTGTTGTCATGAGTAGTTTTAATCAGAGGTTGATGAGGTTGTCGATCATGGCAGTGGAGCTTGCGTTGTTGTTGTTCTCAAGCTGGAAGTTCATGTCCCCAAGGAGTATGGAATCCGTATAGCCAATGCTGTGCATGCTGATGAGGTCAGGGATGGAGTTGATGGATCATGGTCGTGGTCCAGGTGGTCTGTTGATGTGTGTTCCTCTGAGGGTGTTGTTGGTGTCAGTGTGTATCTGTAAGTGCATGTGCTAGGCGGTGTGGAGTGTGTCGTTGGTGTTTGTAGTGACTCTGGGAGTGTTCATGTGGATCATTGCGATTCCCCCTCCCACTCTGTTGGTGCGTTGTCTGCGGGAGATCTTATGGTCTTCTGGGATGGCTATGGCGATGTCTGTTGATGAGGTAGTGTTCAGCCTGGTCGCCGTCAACGACAGCAGCCAGCACAACTACAGCAAGAACCTCTACACAGGTACCAGTACCAGAATCCAGGAGTACTTGTGCAACTCCAGGGTGCATGCGCACACCTCGTCCTCAACATCCCCTGCTACTGCTACATGACCGTCCACCTGAGATACCTACAATAGTCCCACAGTCAACTGCAGGTTCTCCTTCATAATCCAAAGCCACACTCAGTAGGCACTCCACAGGCCCAGGCCAATACACTGATATGTACGTCTACCATCCAACACCCGTTGCCCGCAGTCCATCCTGCCACCCTTGGCCTGGATACCATTCATGACATCCACAGTACAACTGCATGCGGCTGATAGTTCTGATACCTCTGTACACAGATACTGGTACTCCCTCCGTGGACATCTTCATATTACCCATGATCTGTACACCTCTAAGTGACTCTTCAGTACCTGTCTGTAATTGCAGTATTGCAAGCCACCCCCTTCTGCATTTTGTAACCATCACAGGTGTGTATTGCTATCCATGTATGTAGTTGTTGAAATATTGTGACCTATGTGTGTCCTCAACCGGACTCAGATCCCAGTGTGTGGATGGCTGCAGTTTGTTCAATACTCTTGTATTATTTCCATGTCCCCACACATATGTTTTAGCATCTGGGTACAAAACGTCTCCACCACTGCGTATTATGTTATTTACATTTATTTACATATCTTGTGCGTGAGAAGTGAGTAGGTGCTGTACAAAAAGGGGGGGAATCCAAAGTTCACAGCTGGAGATTTGATGCCTCACAGGTTGAGTCAACAGAGTCCAGGCCAAAGTGCTTGGTATCATTGGGCACATTGCGACCAGCAAGTCCATGTGGGCGAGTCAGAAAGTCAATGAGGTGATGCTGTTGCACATGAAGGCAAGATGCCAGACCAGGTGACCTGGGAGTTGTGCATGGCCCTAGGCCTCAATCAATCAATCAGGAGTTTGTTAAAGCGCGACTACTCACCTGTAAGGGTCTCAAGGCGCTAGGGGTGGGGGGGGTAGGGGGGTGAAGGTTCCATTCCATCAAGGAGGGGGTCTGTTGAAGAGCCAGGTTTTGAGGTTTCTTGCGAAGATGGGGAGCGATGTTGTCTGTCTGAGGTGGAGCGGAAGGGCGTTCCATGCTTTGGCCGCGAGGAAGGAGAAGGAGCGGCCTCCCGATCTGGTCTTTCTGGTGCGGGGGACCACGGCGTAGGAAAGCTGGGCTGATCGTAGGGTCCTTTGGGGTGCGTGGAATTTGAGTCGGCTGTTCAGGTATGCTGGTCCGGTGCCGTGGAGGGCCTTGTGTGCGTGGGTGAGCATCTTAAAGGTGATTCTCGCCTCGACGGGGAGCCAGTGGAGTGTGCGCAGGTGCTGGGAGATGTGGCAGTGTTTTGGCAGGTTGAGGACCAGTCTTGCGGCGGAGTTCTGGATGTTCTGTAGCTTGCGGATGAGGTTTTTGTTCATTCCGGCGTAGAGTGTGTTGCGGTAGTCGAGTCTGCTGGTGACCAGGGCGTGAGTGACTGTCTTTCGGTGTTCGAGGGGGATCCATTTGAAGGTCTTATGAAGGAGGCGGAGGGTGTGGAAGCAGGAAGATGAGACAGAGTTGATCTGGCGGTCCATTTTGAGCTCGGAGTCCAGGATGATTCCCAGGTTGCGTGCGTGGTCTGTGGGGGTTGGCGGGTTTCCGAGGGCGGTGGGCCACCAGGTGTCGCTCCAGGCGTCGGGGTTTGGGCCCATGATGAGTACTTCCGTTTTGTTGGTGTTTAGTTGAAGGCAGCTGTTTTTCATCCATTTGGGGACGGCTTCCATGCCTTCTCGAAAGTTGCGTCTGGCGGTGTTGGGCTCGTTGGATAGGGAGAGGATGAGCTGGGTGTCGTCTGCATATGACACGATGTTGAGTCCGTAGGTTCTGACGATGGGGGCAAGTGGAGCCATGTAGACGTTGAAGAGCGTCGGGCTGAGGGAGGAGCCCTGGGGGACTCCGCAGGTGATCGGTGTGGGGTCCGAGAGGAAAGGGGGGAGTCTGCCCCGCTGCGTCCTGCCGGAGAGGAAGGAGCAGATCCAGTCGAGGGGCTTGTCCTGGATTCCTGCATCGTAGAGTCTGCGTATTAGGGTGCGGTGGGAGACTGTGTCGAACGCCGCTGATAGGTCGAGGAGGATGAGGGCTACTGTTTCTCCTTTGTCCAGTAAGGTGCGGATGTCGTCTGTTGCGGCGAGGAGGGCGGTTTCCGTACTGTGGTTTTTTCTGAAGCCGGATTGTGAGGAGTCGAGGATGTTGTGTTCTTCAATGAATGTGGCGATTTGGCTGTTGATGGCTTTCTCGATGACTTTCGCTGGGAACGGGAGCAGGGAGATGGGTCTGTAGTTTTTGAGGTCGGTGGGGTCCGCTGAGGGTTTCTTTAGGAGGGGGTTGACCTCGGCGTGTTTCCAGTCGTCGGGGAACAAGGCGGTCACCAGGGAGCGGTTGATGGCTTGGCGGAGCATGGGTGCGATGGTGTTGGCGGCTCTATTGAAGATGTGGTGGGGGCAGGGGTCCGTGGGGGCCCCTGAGTGGATTGACTTCATTGTCTTCAGTGTGTCTTCGGTGGTGAAGACTGTCCAGTCATCAATCGCTGGTTTCCGGGTGTCGGGGTGGTTGGTGAGGGTTCAGTGTGTTGGTTGTCTTCGTCGAAGTTGTCGTAGATGCTCTTGATTTTGTGGTGGAAAAAGATGCTGAGTTTGTCGCAGAGGTCTTGTGAGGGAGGGATGTCGGTAGACTCGCTGGTGGGTTGGGCGAACTACTTGATGATGCTGAAGAGTTCCTTGCTGTTGTGTGCGTGGGTGGAGATTCTGTCTTAAATCGCTTTTTTCCTCGTTTCTCTGATGAGTTGATGGTGGGCTTTGGTGGCGGCTCTGAAGTTGTTGTGGGCTTCTGTGGATTTGGTGTTTCTCCAGGCCTTTTCAAGGCGGCGGCATGTGCGCCTGGACTCTCGAAGTTCGGTGGTAAACCATCTGGCATTCTTGGCACGGGTATTGTTTTTCTTGAGGGGGGCTATGGTGTTGGTGCTGTCCGAGATCTATCTATGCAGGGTTCGGGCTGCGGTGTTGGGGTTGTCGTTTTCCGCGATGGTTGGGGTGGAGTTGTTGAGTGAGGAGGTGAGCTGGTTATCGTGATTTTGGTCCAGTTTCTTTGTGAAAGCAGGTGCTGGTGTCTGTGGATGGTGGGTGTTCTGAAGGTGAAGTGGACGCAACGATGGTCGGTCCACGGGAGTTTGGTGGTGTGGCTGAAGGTGATGGAGTTTCCTGTAGTGAAGAGGGGGTCGAGGGTGTGTCCTGCTGAGTGCGTGGGCTCGGTCACGATCTGGCGGAGTCCAATGTTGTGGAGGTTGTCCAGGATGGGTGTGGTGTTGGGGTCCAGTTGATTGTCGAGGTGGAGCCTCTCAACGTCTTGTCCGTGGGCGACCCACCTTCCTTGGGGGACCCTCACGTGCAGGCCTTGACGATGCGTGGGATGCTCCATCTGACAAATCCGCCTCCTCCTCCTCCCTCCCTGTGCCTGTTGTTGGTCTTTGTCTAGATGTTTCTGGCCTTTTGACACAGGGAGGGTGCTGCATGTTGGCAGCGAATAGACGGAGTGGTTGGTTGATTTCCCTATGCACCGTCAGGAGCTCATCCAGTCTTGCCTCCATCCGTCCCTGACGTGGTTCTTGACTGGCATGTAGCTGGGCCTGCTGATCTGTCATTTTGTTGAGGGCCTCCACTACCAGGCTGAACTCCCTGGTGTCCCGCCGGTATACATCCATGATGTCTCTGAGTTCGGACATACCGGGCCCTGCAGCTGGCTGGTCAGGGTCTCGCCTCCGCCTTGCGCAACTCCCACCATCCCTGCCCACACGAGCACGGCCTGCGTTTGTGGGCAGTGGTAGTGTCATCTGCCACCTCGTGGGTGCCCGGCGAACCTTGTCCCTCAATGTGAGACTGGCTCTGTTATGGATGATGGTCAGGGCTCCCAGATGTCTGCTGGGATGTGGTGGGAATGGGTGTGGTAGTTGGCATAGATGTATCTGATCCAGCTGTTGCATGGGTTTGGGATCCAGAGGGGCCTGGTTGGTTGGGGTCAGCCACAGTGTGTTGAGAGGCGTCGCTGTTGGTGGGGTCAGGGTCCTGCTGAGACTAGGACCTGGTTGGGGTTAGTTTCCACATGTTCCCCTGTGGGTATGAGAGACAAACACTGTTAATGCACTATCATGCAACATCCAATTGTAATAACCATTGCCGTTAGCACTGTTCCACCTGCTTTGGATTGTTGTAATTGTACACTTGTGTATGGGTATGTTGTCGGATGAGATTGACATGTGCTCAGGGGTGCTTTACATGTTGGGTACTGTTTACGGTGACTGGCAGAGCCTTTGCTGTGGCTTGTGTCGCAACCACCACACAGATCCAGCAGTGCTCTGTGTGGGCCAATCTGCACAATGCTGCGTCAATCCAAATACCTGGTTCAGGCATGCACAGGGTTGTAATGCAGCCTGTTTATCATGTGGACTGAGTGGAATTTTGCTGATTTCGATCAGAAACTTTTGAGAGGTGTTGCTGTGACGAGACGGCCAGCCACTGCTAACCCCCCAGGACCAGTACACCTACTTCTGGCAGAGGGCTTTAGAACATGTTAGTTCTCCGAGATGCATTACCTTGTCAATATCCAGGGCCATGGTGCTACTTGTGTGCATCCACAGCGTGATAAAACTGTGTCAACAGCATTGTGTGAGTGGCACAATGGACTTGTGATTCAGCACTGTGTTGCTTTTGCTTGGATGCATCATCAGATCAGTATTTTAAATGTTGTATTACAAGATGATTGTGACAGTGGTGCACTCCTTTGCCTGTCCCCAGTGGATCAGTTCCTGTAAGGGGTGTGTGTCACACCCGATGCTAGTAGTTTGAGTGTGATCTGCAGGTGGGCATCCCTCGTGGTGTGTCTGTCCCCCCATGAAGCATGCTGCCATAATAGTGGTTGTGAGTTCCTGTGCAGGATACCTGATCTTGCCCTGGTGTTAGTGTTTGCACTGGTCACAGGAGGCCCTTGTGCTGCCTACACCAGGGCCCAGTGTCCGATATCTTGTCAGTACTTTCACAGTCCATGTGCATTGTGCATGTTGCATGGGTGTGTACCTGGGCCATATGGGTTGAGTGCTGCCTCCTACCCTACACCTTGTACCCTGTCACCCTCCCCATTGCAGGCTTCTGGCACTCCCCTTGCACCCACCCCCATACTGTTAGGCACTTCTGGGAGTCATGGCCACACACCCCATACTGTTAGGCACTGCTGCGAGTCATGGCCACACACCCCAGGGCACAGTGTCCGATATCTTGTCAGTACTTTCACAGTCCATGTGCAGTGAGCATGGTGCATGGGTGTGTACCTGGGCCATATGGGTTGAGTGCTGCCTCCTACCCTACACCTTGTACCCTCTCACCCTCCCCATTGCAGGCTTCTAGCACTCCCCTTGCACCCACCCCCATACTGTTAGGCACTTCTGGGGGACACATCATGGGCATTCACAAAACAACGGCTAACGTGGAGCGATCCTTTTGGTGGCCTGGGGTGAGACCTGATACTAAGAAATATGTTACGGACTGTGCGATCTGTGCCCAGGGTAAAGCCAGTCACATCAAACCACCGGGACTATTGCAGCCTTTACCGATTCCACCCAAGCTGTGGCACACTCTGTCCATGGACTTTATCGTGGAAATGCCCCCTTGTGAGAAACAAACGGTTGTTCTAGTGGTTGTGGACCATCTTACAAAAATGGGACACTTTATCTCTTTACCTGGTCTGCCTTCCTCCAGTGAATTAGCCAAAGTCTTCCTGCAACACATCGTCCGTCCACACGGATTGCCGAGAGTGTTGATTACGGATCGGGGGACACAATTCACCTCTCGTTTTTGGAAAGCTCTATGTACCATTCTGCAGATAGATGCTCGTCTCTCATCAAGCTATCATCCGCAAACGGATGGTAAAACGGAACGTCTGAATCAGACGCTGGAACAATACCTGCGTTGTTTTTCGTTACAGAACGCCACTGATTGGACGATCCTATTGCGGTTGGCGGAGTTCGCCTACAATAACGCGGTACATACCACCTTGGGTTGTTCTCCGTTCTTTTGCCTTTATGGATTCCATCCGAACATGCTTCCCTTTGAATGGCCGGCTGAATCTTTGGTTCCTGCCATTCATGAACATCATGCTCATCTTCGGGCTATTCTGATCGAGGCTCGGAACAATTTGGAAAAGGCCCAAGCATCCCAGAAGCTGTTCGCTGATAAGAGGCGTACCCCTGAACCCGAGTATAAGGTGGGGGACAAGGTTTGGCTTTCTACACGCAACCTGCATATTAAGGGACTTACGAAGTTGAAGCCTAAATATGTGGGTCCCTATGGCATTTGTGAGGTAATAAATGCTGTGGCTATGAAACTCTCGTTGCCAGTGTCATGGGCGATTCATCCTGTATTTCATGTATCGCTCCTACGTCCTTGTCTTCCGAGCGTAAGGTTGCCTGATCGTCCTAGTCCGGTGGAAATCGAGGGCCACGAGGAATATGAGGTACAGTCTATTCTGGACTCTCGCTTGGTCCGAGGCCGGATCCAATATCTGGTGGATTGGAAAGGGTTTGGCCGCGAAGACAGGACCTGGGAGCCCGTGGACCATCTCCATTGTCCCGATTTGGTGGAACAATTCCATGAGCGGTTTCCCGGGAAGCCGGGACGGCGGTCCACGAGAGGGGGTTCTGTAGCGATCGCTAACATCGACAAGGCCAAATGTAAAAGATTTCGTATTGACAGTCCCTTGCGGAAGTACTACAAGTCCCAGAAGGCCATCCGGCGCTGGGGGTTTGCTCAATGGGAGGACCTTATATAAGCTCCACCTCCGGAACACAACGGGGCTTGTCAATCGTGTTCTGTCATTGCTCATAGCAGATGAGCCATCTCTCTTCGAGTAGTATTCTTGAGGACGACACTGAGGAAAAGCCTGCGTGGTCAGTAGTCTCCTGTTCTGCACGTCGCCGAGGAAGAGCCAGCGTGGTCATTACTCTGATCTGCACGTCGCCGAGGAAGAGCCAGCATGGTCAATCGACGTTGGAACAATCAACGCCGATGAATAGCCAGCGTGGTCAAGTATCCTGGAGAGTCTCTGTTCCAAGTCATATTAATTCGTGCAAGTATCCCTGAGGAGTGCGGGCTCGCCTCCTGTTCTTTTGTATACTTTTTCTGTTTGAAGCGGTACCAAGCCTGCCGCCATTTCTTGTTTACATTGCGGGGAAGTTCTGTGTTCTCTGTCAGTGGTTGCTGACTTTACCTGATACTTGGTCTACACAGTTCCACAAGGAGTATTGTGGTTCTTGAAGGCGTGGCGCTTTTAACGCTTGTATTTCGTAGTCCTACAGATCTACTTTGTGCCTACTACGCGGTAGGTAGAGGAGTGAAGTTAACTTCTCCGTACTTCTGGTAATCTTTTCATTAGTGTGCTTTGCGTATGCTTGGATTTCCTTCAAGGATACATGGGGTGGATAAGCTGGTGAGTGTAGAATCCAAGGGGGGAATTCTTGGTTCACATAGTTACCTCTGCAGTACTAATCTCTTGCTCTCTGTCTCCTCCTCTACCTGCAGTGTCCCAGTACCAGTAACCTCATGGTGTAGCGACCAGACGATACCAGAAGGTACCTTTCCCCCGATGCCAATCTACCTCCCGGCCCCTATCCGTACAGGCTCAAACAGTGGGTAGATTCCATTGTTGGGGTTTGTGTGGTGCGGAGTCGGAAGGACTATCGTCTATCGTCTCTGCTGGCCATCAGAGTAAGGTTAGTGGCGCTTGCGTATTCTTGCGCTGCTCTCAATCCCGACAGATTGACAAGCCCAAGAATACGGCCCAGCCTAGACGATGGACACTAATGCTATTCTCACCTCCTTGTTGGAGAGCTTTACAGGCCTTCAACAGGAGGTTCAAAACTCCCGTGCAGAGAACCAGGCTTTGTATAAAGAGGTCTCTGATTTACGCAAAGACGTGTCAGACCTTGCCATGAGAGAACCGGTGGTGAAACCATTGATTAGACCGGCCACTCTGCATCCGCCTCCTTCCTTCCAAACAGGGGGTTCGCTGGCAGCCCCATCCACTTCTACCGAGACCACTCCCACGGTCCATATAATCCAAAACCATGGGATACCCCTAGCTCCCCCCGAAAGGTTTTATGGAGACCCACGTAAATTTGAGACATTTCTGAATCAATGCCGTCTGCATTTCCTATGCAAACCTATGGTCTTTCAGGAGGAAGCTTCCAAAACTGCTTTTATGATGTCCTATATGGGGGGGAATGCGTCCAGCTGGACTATTCCTTTATTGGAAAAGAATGACCCTGTTTTACATGATTTTTCTGCCTTTTGCCTAGAACTCCGTAAATTGTTTGATCGGCAGTCCCACATGTTGTCCCTAGATCATGAATTAATGACCTTGAGACAAGGGTCCCAAGATCTGTTGTCCTACATCACCACCTTTAACCGCCTTATCGTGGAAACAGATTGTCCGGCACAGAAACGGATCTCCTTGTTTTACCAAGGACTCCGGGGAGAACTGAAGGACGTATTAGCTCAGGTGGTGCAATTACCTACTACCTGTGAGGAATTAATAGATTTGACCGTCCAACTAGATCACCGGTTGCTGGAACAAAAAGGGGATAGAAAAGGGGGGATTATAGATACTCTTACCCCTTGGTCAAACCCCGGCAGGGGGGTGAAGAAAAAGTTAAGACACCAGAAGGACCGGAACCAATGCAAATAGGGGGAATACGTGGTCCACTCACCAGGGAAGAAAGAGACAGGAGACGGAGGCTCAAACTCTGCCTATATTGTGGCAAAGGTGGGCACTTCATCAATGACTGCAGAGCTAGGAATTACGTTCCAGGGAAAAACCCCCTTCCCAGAGGGCAGGCTGCTCTTAGTTCCAGTGAGCCGGCGGAAAACTGACGGTCTTGGATCAGATAGAGACCTCTGATTCGAGACGACCTCTAGATACGGTCTCCCCCTATGTCGCCAATACCCTACACCCTGCAGTCGCCCATATGAGCGTGAGTGTTTCGCTATGGGTTACCAATCAGGACCCTGTAAGACTCGATGCCTTGTTAGATTCGGGTGCAACTGGAAACTATATAGACCAGACCTATGCCTTCAGCATGGGTATCCCCTGTGAAAAGAAATCGATACCTGAAACCGTTAAAACAGTGGATGGTACGGTACTAACTTCAGGCCCTGTCACCTACCATATGCTGGCCCTGTTAATGAGATTCGGTGAGGATCACTGTGAGTACATCCAGTTCGACCTGATCGATGCCCCTCAGTTCCCTCTCATTCTAGGTATGCCTTGGTTGACACTGCATAATCCTTTGGTGAGCTGGGCGTCCCGTACAGTAAGTATGACGTCCGAGTATTGCAAGGAACATTATCGAGAAGGTATACACCAAGACTTCCCCCTTGTTCCCTCACCCGCTACCTTCTTAGCAAGTGAATGTACCGTTGATTCCTTTTGTTGTGCCACCGCATTACCTGATGAATACAAGTCTTTTCACGCCTTGTTCGATAAGCAAAAGGCTACCCAATTACCTCCTCATCGCACCTACGAATGTCGGATTGACCTCATTCCGGGTGCGGACATCCCTTGTAGCAGGGTGTATGCCCTGACAGAAAAGGAAACACAGTATCTCAAAACCTATCTAGAAGACAATATAGCGTCTGGGTTCATAAGACACTCCACCTCCCCTGCCTCGTCACCCATGTTCTTTATACCGAAGAAGGATTGTGAGGAGCTGAGACCTTGTATTGACTATCGAGCCATTAAGAAGGTAACCATCAAGAACCGCTATCCTCTGCCCCTAATTCCTGTGTTGATGGATCAGTTGAAAGGTGCTCGCTATTTTACAAAACTTGATCTCCGCGGTGCCTACCATCTGGTCCGCGTAATGAAAGGGGATGAATGGAAGACTGCTTTCAGAACTAAGTTTGGTCTCTACGAATATCGAGCAATGCCCTTTGGCCTCTGCAACGCCCCAGCCGCCTTCCAGTTCTTTATGGACGAAGTGTTAAGGGGGTGTTTGGAGACATTTTGTGTGGTCTACATAGACGATATTTTAATCTATTCTGTGTCTCTGTCTGACCACATAACCCATGTGAAATCTGTGTTAGAAAGGCTCCAACAAAACTCCCTGTATGCCAAACTGGAGAAATTCCTTTTTCATGTCCAGCAAGTTGCCTTCTTGGGTTATGTTATTGATGCTCAAGGATTTCGAATGGACATGAGTAAGGTGAAGGCCATCACAACCTGGAAAACGCCACGGAACGTCAAATCTGTGCAAAGCTTTCTCGGTTTTGCCAATTACTATAGGCGTTTCATTCAGGATTTCTCCAAAGTCATCCATCCCATCACTTCCCTGTTGAGGAAAAATGTCCCTTTCAAATGGGGAGAGGCTGCCGAAACCTCATTTCAACTCCTAAAAGAGAGGTTTACACAAGCTCCCATTCTTCGACATCCGGACCCAAAGATGCCATTTGTGTTGGAAACTGACGCATCTCAGTTTGCTCTGGGTGGGGTCCTGTCCCAACGCCACCCTACCACGGGTCAGCTCCACCCTGTGGCATACTACTCTAAGAAGCCCAACCCGTGTGAGGTTAACTACACCATAACTGACAAAGAGCTCTTAGCCATAAAAAGATCATGTGAAGAATGGAGGCACTACCTCCTAGGGGCGTTACATACTGTCAAAATCATCACAGACCATCGCAATCTGTTGTTTCTAAAGACGGCGAAGGCTTTGACTCCTCGACAACTGAGGTGGACCCTCTTCTTCTCAGACTTTGATTTTGTGATCAAATATAGACCGGGGACTCGTAATGGAAAAGCAGATGCGCTCTCCAGGTTGGGTGAGGAAGAAGCGGGAGTCTCAACAGAATCCCCTTTCATTCTAAAGGGGATCGAATATCCAGTAAATGCGATCGCCTTGATCACCTCTGAAGATTTTCTGGATGACGTTAGAGTCGCTCTAATGGACCAGGATATCACTGCTTGGGTACAGGAAGAGCCAGGTAATCGATGCGAAAAGGATCAGTTAGCATATCATTTCCATGCCTTATATGTACCCTCATCTGCGTTGCAACGCAAGGTCCTGGAATGGGCACATGATTCTGTTCTAGGGGGACACATGGGCATTCACAAAACAACAGCTAACGTGGAACGATCCTTTTGGTGGCCTGGGGTGAGACCTGATACTAAGAAATATGTTACGGACTGTGTGATCTGTGCCCAGGGTAAAGCCAGTCACATCAAACCACCAGGACTATTGCAGCCTTTACCGATTCCACCCAAGCCGTGGCACACTCTGTCCATGGACTTTATCGTGGAAATGCCCCCTTGTGAGAAACAAACGGTTGTTCTAGTGGTTGTGGACCATCTTACAAAAATGGGACACTTTATCTCTTTACCTGGTCTGCCTTCCTCCAGTGAATTAGCCAAAGTCTTCCTGCAACACATCGTCCGTCCACACGGATTGCCGAGAGTGTTGATTACGGATCGGGGGACACAATTCACCTCTCGTTTTTGGAAAGCTCTATGTACCATTCTGCAGATAGATGCTCATCTCTCATCAAGCTATCATCCCCAAACGGATGGTAAAACGGAACGTCTGAATCAGACGCTGGAACAATACCTGCGTTGTTTTTTGTTACAGAACGCCACTGATTGGACCATCCTATTGTGGTTGGCGGAGTTCGCCTACAATAACGCGGTACATACCACCTTGGGTTGTTCTCCGTTCTTTTGCCTTTATGGATTCCATCCGAACATGCTTCCCTTTGAATGGCCGGCTGAATCTTTGGTTCCTGACATTCATGAACATCATGCTCATCTTCGGGCTATTCTGATCGAGGCTCGGAACAATTTGGAAAAGGCCCAAGCAGCCCAGAAGCTGTTCGCTGATAAGAGGCGTACCCCTGAACCCGAGTATAAGGTGGGGGACAAGGTTTGGCTTTCTACACGCAACCTGCATATTAAGGGACTTACGAAGTTGAAGCCTAAATATGTGGGTCCCTATGGCATTTGTGAGGTAATAAATGCTGTGGCTATGAAACTCTCGTTGCCAGTGTCATGGGCGATTCATCCTGTATTTCATGTATCGCTCCTACGTCCTTGTCTTCCGAGCGTAAGGTTGCCTGATCGTCCTAGTCCGGTGGAAATCGAGGGCCACGAGGAATATGAGGTACAGTCTATTCTGGACTCTCGCTTGGTCCGAGGCCGGATCCAATATCTGGTGGATTGGAAAGGGTTTGGCCCCGAAGACAGGACCTGGGAGCCCGTGGACCATCTTCATTGTCCCGATTTGGTGGAACAGTTCCATGAGTGGTTTCCCGGGAAGCCGGGACGTCCGCCGGGACGGCGGTCCACGAGAGGGGGTTCTGTAGCGATCGCTAACCTCGACAAGGCCAAATGTAAAAGATTCCGTATTGACAGTCCCTTGCGGAAGTACTACAAGTCCCAGAAGGCCATCCGGCGCTGGGGGTTTGCTCAATGGGAGGACCTTATATAAGCTCCACCTCCGGAACACAACGGGGCTTGTCAATCGTGTTCTGTCATTGCTCATAGCAGATGAGCCATCTCTCTTCGAGTAGTATTCTTGAGGACAACGCTGAGGAAAAGCCTGCGTGGTAAGTAGTCTCCTGTTCTGCACGTCGCCGAGGAAGAGCCAGCGTGGTCATTACTCTGATCTGCACGTCGCCGAGGAAGAGCCAGCGTGGTCAATCGACGTTGGAACAATCAACGCCGATGAATAGCCAGCATGGTCAAGTATCCTGGAGAGTCTCTGTTCCAAGTCATATTCATTCGTGCAAGTATCCCTGAGGAGTGCGGGCTCGCCTCCTGTTCTTTTGTATACTTTTTCTGTTTGAAGCGGTACCAAGCCTGCCGCCATTTCTTGTTTACATTGCGGGGAAGTTCTGTGTTCTCTGTCAGTGGTTGCTGACTTTACCTGATACTTGGTCTACACAGTTCCACAAGGAGTATTGTGGTTCTTGAAGGCGTGGCGCTTTTAACGCTTGTATTTCGTAGTCCTACAGATCTACTTTGTGCCTACTACGCGGTAGGTAGAGGAGTGAAGTTAACTTCTCCCTACTTCTGGTAATCTTTTCATTAGTGTGCTTTGCGTATGCTTGGATTTCCTTCAAGGATACATGGGGTGGATAAGCTGGTGAGTGTAGAATCCAAGGGGGGAATTCTTGGTTCACATAGTTACCTCTGCGGTACTAATCTCTTGCTCTCTGTCTCCTCCTCTACCTGCAGTGTCCCAGTACCAGTAACCTCATGGTGTAGCGACCAGACGATGCCAGAAGTACCTTTCCCCCGATGCCAATCTACCTCCCGGCCCCTATCCATACAGGCTCAAACAGTGGGTAGATTCCATTGTTGGGGTTTGTGTGGTGCGGAGTCGGAAGGACTATCGTCTATCGTCTCTGCTGGCCATCAGAGTAAGGTTAGTGGCGCTTGCGTATTCTTGCGCTGCTCTCAATCCCGACAACACCCCATACTGTTAGGCACTGCTGGGAGTCATGGCCACACCCCCCCACACCCACCCATACTGTTAGGCACTGCTGGAAGTCATGGCCACACCCCCAAACTGTTAGGCACTGCTGGGAGTCATGGCCACATACCCCCACACCACCCCCATACTGTTGGGCACTGCTGGGAGTCATGGCCACACCCCCCCCACACCCCCATACTGTTAGGCACTGCTGGGAGTCATGGCCACACACCCCACACCACCCCCATACTGTTAGGCACTGCTGGGAGTCATGGTCACACACCCCATACTGTTAGGCACTGCTGGGAGTCATGGCCACACACCCCATACTGTTAGGCACTGCTGGGAGTCCCCACATGTTGCATGAGTTGTTTGAATACTCACCAGGCTCCACGGCTCCTTGGATTCTGTGAACTCCCACCGGTGTTAGCAGGGCCATGAATTTCTCCTCCCAGGGATGATATTGTGGAGGTCTGCAGGGTCCACCACCTCCAGTGTGTTGTGCACAGGCGTAGTCTTGGTCCATCTTCTTCTTGACCATCCTCCGCAGATCGTACCACCTGACCTGGCATTCCTGCCTGGTGGGTGCAACAGCATTCACCTTATCAACTATCCTCACCCACAGGCGTGTCTTGTCCGCTATGCTGGTCTGTCTGTCCAATGCGCCAAACAGCTGTGGCTCAACTCTGATGATTTCATCTGTAAGGATCTCCATCTCCGGGTTAGTGAACTTTGGATTCTTTGGTGTGGTCATGGTGTGGGGTGTTTGTGATTGGGGGGTGATGGTGTGTATAGATGAGGGTGTGTGGGTCTGATTGTGAAGGGGTGGTGTGTGTGTGAATGAGATAGGGTGTATGTGTCAAGGTGTATGGCTGCAGTTGTTGGTGTGCTATCAGTGTCTTTGCGTAAATAGGTATCTTGCAAAGGATGATGGGTTGTATGTGTGGGCCCTTTCATTGGTCCATTTGTGGGTGTGGCTTTTGTAGAATGTTTAGTGGGTGTGTTATAAGGGGTGGGTGTGACTTGGGCCCTCTGTTTGCATTTGGCCAGGATATTGTTTTTCTATGGTGTATGCACAGGAGATATGTTTTGTGGGGTTGTGCGACTCCTTTGCAAACTCCTTGTGCTGGTTTCGGGGGGTGTGCTTTATTAATGGGGGGGTGCAGTTCCTTTTTGTTGTTGTTGCTGGTTCATTAGGGACGTTTTTGGGGTGTTCGCGTATACTTGATTGAGGGGTGTGCGTGTCGTATTTACTGGTGCGGCTGGCTGTTACGGTCCATTTTATGGGTGGGGGGGTTCGTGTACTATTGATTGAGGGGTGTGCGTGTCGTATTTACTGGTGCGGCTGGCTGTTATGGTTTGTTTTCCGGGTGGGGGTTCGTGTACGCTTGATTGAGGGGTGTGGGTGTCGTATTTACTGGTGCGGCTGGATGTTACGGTCCGTTTTCGGGGGGGGTTCGTGTACGCTTGATTGAGGGGTGTGCGTGTCGTATTTACTGGTGGGGCTGGCTGTAACGGTCTGTTTTCCGGGTGGGGGTTCATGTACGCTTGATTGAGGGGGGTGCGTGTCGTATTTACTGGTGCGGCTGGCTGTTATGGTTCGTTTTCCGGGTGGGGGTTCGTGTACGCTTGATTGAGGGGTGTGCGTGTCGTATTTACTGGTGCGGCTGGATGTTATGGTCCGTTTTCGGGGGGTTTGTGTACGCTTGATTGAGGGGTGTGCGTGTCGTATTTACTGGTGCGGCTGGCTGTTACGGTCCGTTTTCCGGATGGGGGTTCGTGTATGCTTGATTGAGGGGGGTGTATGTCGTATTTACTGGTGCGGCTTGCTTATACGCGATGTTTTCCGTACGAATCATGAATCATGCGCGACTACGTTTGCCCGTACAAATCGCGTACTTGGTCCCTGGTCTGGATCGTACTTGTTAGTTCGTACGGCATGTTTACAAATCGTACGGTTTGGGTTACGACGCCATTTCGTACGGGTCTTCCATTACGGTTCGGACGTATTTTCGGGATACGAATCGTACTATGCTATTCGAACAGTCGTTTTTCATTCGTACAGAGATGGCTACAAATACGAATCATACAACGGTTTTTTCCCCAGGATCGGAATCGGCCCCTAAATGTCAGCTCCACAATGCATGTATATATATATATATATATATATATATATATATATATATATATATATATATATATATATATGTATATATATATATATATATATATATATATATATACACATATATATCCAAGATATTCTCCTCCAGCAGAAGAAGAATAGACCACAGGCGGGGACGTTTTGGAGGCATTTATTCGGAGCACAAAAACGGCAAATGCATTTCGGCATACACAACAGCCTTCTTCAGTGCCTTGAGGTGTTCACAGGATGCGCGACACATTTTGCGGCTTCAAATACCCAGCTGCACCCTGTTGCGTGGTTGGTAGCTCCGCCCCCATGGTGAGTCAAATATGTGGCAAGTTCAATAACGCCTACATGTCCCAGATTGCCAAGTTCAGGTAAGTTGGGGATGTTGGGGGAGGAAAAGGCATCACGAAGTTCAACACCCTCAATGTCAGTGTGCCTCCCAAAGTTCATACCTCCTCGGGTCCCCATGTCCGCATAACCCTCCAATCCTCCGGGCAAAATGAAGGCGGGGGCATCGGGAATGGATTCCACGTAGCCCGCCGCCCAGCTCCTCCCGAGATTGAAGGTGGGGTGCAGCGCAAATCCAGTACCCTGGAAACCAGCAGACCGTCGAAACAGAAGCCAACAACACCGCACCCGCTTTGCAATGCGGGGGTCTCTGACGCGTGAATGTTGGCGTTCACGCTGAAAATATCCAAGATATTCTCCTCCAGCAGAAGAAGAAGAGACCACAGGCGGGGACGTTTTGGAGGCATTTATTCAGAGCACAAAAACGGCAAATGCATTTCGGCATACACAACAGCCTTCTTCAGTGCCTTGAGGTGTTCACAGGATGCGCGACACATTTCGCGGCTTCAAATACCCAGCTGCACCCTGTTGCGTGGTTGGTAGCTCCGCCCCCATGGTGAGTCAAATATGTGGCAAGTTCAATAACGCCTACATGTCCCAGAATGCCAAGTTCAGGTAAGTTGGAGATGTTGGGGGAGGAAAAGGCATCACGAAGTTCAACACCCTCAATGTCAGTGTGCCTCCCAAAGTTCATACCTCCTCGGGTCCCCATGTCCGCATAACCCTCCAATCCTCCGGGCAAAATGAAGGCGGGGGCATCGGGAATGGATTCCATGTAGCCCGCCGCCCAGCTCCTCCCGAGATTGAAGGTGGGGTGCAGCGCAAATCCAGTACCCTGGAAACCAGCAGACCGTCGAAACAGAAGCCAGCAACACCGCACCCGCTTTGCAATGCGGGGGTCTCTGACGCGTGAATGTTGGCGTTCACGCTGAAAATATACAAGATATTCTCCTCCAGCAGAAGAAGAAGAGACCACAGGCGGGGACGTTTTGGAGGCATTTATTCGGAGCACAAAAACGGCAAATGCATTTTGGCATACACAACAGCCTTCTTCAGTGCCTTGAGGTGTTCACAGGATGCGCAACACATTTCGCGGCTTCAAATACCCAGCTGCACCCTGTTGCGTGGTTGGTAGCTCCGCCCCCATGGTGAGTCAAATATGTGGCAAGTTCAATTACGCCTACATGTCCCAGACTGCCAAGTTCAGGTAAGTTGGGGATGTTGAGGGAGGAAAAGGCATCACGAAGTTCAACACCCTCAATGTCAGTGTGCCTCCCAAAGTTCATACCTCCTCGGGTCCCCATGTCCGCATAACCCTCCAATCCTCCGGGCAAAATGAAGGCAGGGGCATCGGGAATAGATTCCACGTAGCCCGCCACCCAGCTCCTCCCGAGATTGAAGGTGGGGTGCAGCGCAAATCCAGTACCCTGGAAACCAGCAGACCGTCGAAACAGAAGCCAACAACACCGCACCCGCTTTGCAATGCGGGGGTCTCTGACGCGTGAATGTTGGCGTTCACGCTGAAAATATACAAGATATTCTCCTCCAGCAGAATAAGAAGAGACCACAGGCGGGGACATTTTGGAGGCATTTATTCGGAGCACAAAAACGGCAAATGCATTTCGGCATACACAACAGCCTTCTTCAGTGCCTTGAGGTGTTCACAGGATGCGCGACACATTTCGCGGCTTCAAATACCCAGCTGCACCCTGTTGCGTGGTTGGTAGCTCCGCCCCCATGGTGAGTCAAATATGTGGCAAGTTCAATAACGCCTACATGTCCCAGAATGCCAAGTTTAGGTAAGTTGGGGATGTTGGGGGAGGAAAAGGCATCACGAAGTTCAACACCCTCAATGTCAGTGTGCCTCCCAAAGTTCATACCTCCTCGGGTCCCCATGTCCGCATAACCCTCCAATCCTCCGGGCAAAATGAAGGCGGGGGCATCGGGAATGGATTCCACGTAGCCCGCCGCCCAGCTCCTCCCGAGATTGAAGGTGGGGTGCAGCGCAAATCCAGTACCCTGGAAACCAGCAGACCGTCGAAACAGAAGCCAACAACACCGCACCCGAATTGCAATGCGGGGGTCTCTGACGTGTGAATGTTGGCGTTCACGCTGAAAATATCCAAGATATTCTCCTCCAGCAGAAGAAGAAGAGACCACAGGCGGGGACGTATTGGAGGCATTTATTCACAGCACAAAACGGCAAATGCATTTCGGCATACACAACAGCCTTCTTCAGTGCCTTGAGGTGTTCACAGGATGCGCGACACATTTCGCGGCTTCAAATACCCAGCTGCACCCTGTTGCGTGGTTGGTAGCTCCGCCCCCATGGTGAGTCAAATATGTGGCAAGTTCAATAACGCCTACATGTCCCAGAATGCCAAGTTCAGGTAAGTTGGGAATGTTGGGGGAGGAAAAGGCATCACGAAGTTCAACACCCTCAATGTCAGTGTGCCTCCCAAAGTTCATACATCCTCGGGTCCCTATGTCCGCATAACCCTCCAATCCTCCGGGCAAAATATATATATATATATATCTTCTCTGAGCGACATCTCCATTGGGGGCAACCTTTGTTTTGGATACAACTCGCGAGGGGGCCCGCTGCACGAGTGCAGCCCTGTTACAGCGCCAAACGACGCTGTGGCATAAGGACGGGTGAAGCCATTTGACGATGGAAATTAGCACAACAAGCGGTTCAAAGTGCCCCGCGACCCACTTGGGAAGTATACAAGCTTCACTGTTCAGCGAGAGCCAGACAACTCACTGAAGGAAGAAACGAGGTACTACAATCACCAGCATGCCACAGGAGTGGCCACGCCCATTGGGGCGGGTAGACAATTGGTGCCGAGTTAAATGCTTTGACTCCTGCTGAAAGCGACATTGAAAGCCCATGATGAAGTGCTTATCTGTACGAAACGCGTCGGGCTGAACTATATTTGATGCAAGGACCTTTCTACTGCTTGAACACTGCTGTTCGTTCAAATAAATTTGTGGCAAGATCAAACTTACCTGTGTTGCCGTCTTCATAACAGCAAACTTGTGTTTGGAGATATATATATATATATATATATATATATATATATATATATATATATATATATATATATATATATATATATATATATACATATACACACACACACACACACACACACAACCACACACATACACACACACACATATATACCAGTGACATAAAATCTGTTTAAAACATTCTATTGTAAAATAAAACATTAAACTATTTAAAAATCTTTAAACTTATATTTACCACTTCAGTCTGTGCAACTGTAGAGATTCTGTAGGATAGTGGAGGGGTAAATATTACTATTCCCACTGCAGTGAATGCAACAGTAGGGAAAGTGATGGATAGCGGAGGGTTAAAATTTACTTTTCCACTCCAGTGAGTCTAACAGTAGGGAAAGTGTTGGATAACAGAGGGGTAAAAATAACTATTCCCACTCTAATGAGTGTAACAGGAGGGAAAGTGTTGGATAGTGAAGAGGTAAAACTTACTATTGCCAGTCCAGTCATTGCAACAGTAGGGAAAGTTTTGGAATGCGTAGGGGGTAAAAATTACTATCCCCACTCCAATCAGTGCAAAAGTAGGGAACGTGTTGGATAGCCGTGGGGTAAAACGTACTATGTCCACTCCAGTGAGTCTAACAGTAGGGAAAGTGTTAGATAGCAGAGGGGTAAAAATACATATTCCCACTCTAATGAGTGCAACAGTAGGGAAAGTGTTGGATAGTGAAGAGGTAAAACCTAATATTGCCAGTCCAGTCAGTGCAACAGTAGGGAAAGTGTTGGATTGTGTAGGGGGTAAAAAATACTATCCCCACTCCAATCAGTGCAACAGTAGGGAACATGTTGGATAGTGGTGGGGTAAAACCTACTATTCCCACTCCAGTGAGTACAACAGTTGGGAACGTTTTAGACAGGAGAGGGGTAAAACTTACTATTCCCACTACAGTGAGGGCAAAGTACGAAAAGTGTTGGATAGCGGAGAGGTAAAACTTACTATTCCTACTCCAATGATTGCAACAGTAGGGAAAGTGTTAGATTACGGAGGGGTAAAACATGCTATTCCCTCTCCAATTAGTGCAACGGTAGGGAAAGTGCAGGTTTGCGTTGGGGTAACAATTATGATTCCCACATCAATGAGTGCAAAAGTAGGGAAAGTGTTTGATAGCAGAAGGGTACAAATTAGTATTCCTACTCCAATCAGTGCAACAGTAGGGGTAGTATTGGATAGCGGAGGGGTACAATTTACTATTCCCACTCCAGTGAGTGCAACAGTAGGGAAAGTGTTGGATAGCAGAGAGGTAAAAATTACTATTCCCACTACAGTGAAAGCAACAGTGGGGAAAGTGTTGGATAGCGGAGGGGTAAAACTTACTATTCCCACTCTAGTGAGTCTAACAGTAAGGAAAGTGCTTGGATAGCAGAAGGGTAAAAATTACTAATCCCACTCCACTGAGTGCAACAGTAGTGAAAGTGTTGCATAGTGGAGAGGTAAAACTTACTATTCCCACCCAGTCAGTGCAACTTTAGGGAAAGTGTTGGATGGCGTAGGGGTAAAAATTACTATTCCCAGTCCAAACAGTGCAACAGTAGGGAAAGTGTTGGATAGCAGGGGGGGGAGGGCTTATTATTCCCACTCCAGTGATTGCAACAGTAGGGAAAGTGTTGTATTGCATAGTGGTAAAATTACTATTTCCACTCCAATGAGTGCAACAGTAGGGAAAGTGTTGGATAGCAGAGAGGTAAAACTTAATATTCCTACTCTAATGAGTGCAACAGTAGGGAAAGTTTTGGATTATGGAAGGGTAAAACATGCTATTCCCACTCTAGTGAGTGGAACAGTAGGGAAAGTGCTGGCTTGCATTGGGGTAAACATTTTGATTCCCACACCAATGAGTGCAACAGTAGGGAAAGCGTTGGCTAGCAGAGGGGTAAAAATTAGTATTCCCAATCCAATGAGTGCAACAGTAAGGAAAGTGTTGGATAGCGGAGACGTAAAACTTACTATTCCCATTCCAGTCAGTGCAAAAGTAGGGAAAGTGTTGGATTGCATAGGGGTAAAAAGTACCATTTCCACTGCAATCAGTGCAACAGTAGGGGTCGTATTGGATAGCGGAGGGGGACAACTTACTATTCTCACTCCAGTGAGTGCAACAGTAGGGAAGTGTTGGATAGCGGAGAGGTAAATATTACTATTCCCACTCCAGTGAATGTAACAGTGGGGAAAGTGTTGGATAGCAGAGGGGTAGAACTTACTATTCCCACTCCAGTGAGTCTAACAGTAGGGAAAGTGTTGGATAGCAGAAGGGTAAAAATGACTAGTCCCACTCCAATGAGTGCAGCAGTAGTGAAAGAGTTGCATAGTGGAGAGGTAAAACTTACTATTCCCACCCAGTCGGTGCAACAGTAGGGAAAGTGTTGGATTGCGTAGGGATAAAAATTACTATTCACACTCCAATCAGTGCAACAGTAGGGAATGTGTTGGATAGCAGGGGGGGGGGGTGTATTATTCCCAGTCCAGTGAGTGCAACAGTAGGGAAAGTGCTGTATTGCGTAGGGGTAAACATTACTAGTCCCACTCCAGTGAGTGCAACAGTGGGGAAAGCGTTGGAGAGTGGAGGGGTAAAACTTACTGTTCCCAATCCAGTGAGTACAACGGTTGAGAAAGTGTTAGACAGCAGAGGGGTAAAACTTACTATGCCCACTCCAGTGAGTATAACAGTAGGGAAAGTGTTTGATTGCAGAGGGGTAAAAATTACTATTTCCACTCCAATGAGTGCAACAGTAAGGAAACTGTTGGGTAGCACAGAGGTAAAAATTACTATTCCCATTCCAGTTAGTGCAACAGTAGGGGAAGTGTTGGATTGCGTAGGGGTAAAAATTACTATTCCCACTCCAATGAGTGCAACAGTATGTCGCGTTCTAATCTAGGACCCCGATCAATACTGTGACCTTATGCCCCTATACGGCTATAAATCCATTTGTACCCCTATAATGGCATAAACGATCAAGAGTGATATTTCAGAAACTCGTCTCTGACCTAACACGTTCAGAGCCACATTTCAGAATCGCTTCCTCTGCAGCTCATTAGAGCAAATGACACAGCAGAAGCCACTATCTAAGATTCCTAGATTACACTCTGAGTTCTTCAACAAGATAAAAACTTAGCAACCTGGGAAAGCCCGCTTGCTATGTTTTGATTAGTAATAGAACTCTAATGTGCACTGAGAGACGATCACTTCCTAGTGACATCTTTATTGACGTCTTATGTCCAAAAACGTACGTCAAACAAGGCACCTTTCAGGTATAAATACTACCAACGTTGCCTTAAGCAAACGCTGCCTCAACGACATCGATGATAGCGATGGTGTGGTGAATACAGGAGCAGAACAGCTGTCCCTTACAGAGCCCAGCAGATGCAAGCTGCCCACGGACGCTGCCCCTCCTCCTCCTCGAAGCACCAGTTGAGTACGTTAGTCAAATGTATATATGAATGTATATATTTTATTCATTTTGACCATTGTATGGCTAAGAAACCATATCAATGCTTTTACAGTATTATTTCGCAATCCTCATTTTACTGTACGCACTTTTTATAATAACTAGTCTTGCAATCGTGGCAATTCATTTCTCTTGCATGAGAAGAAAGACTGTTCAATAAATAATACCTTTTATTGAAAACACCCGTCTCTCTATTTCTCTGCATCTTGGTGAAAGTAATCTGCACAACTGACTGAGTAAAATAACTGTCTATTGTTTCACACGACTCTAGAGATTGACTCTTTTTCTAAGGAGCAAAGTTGTTATGTTTATGCGGTTGTTGGAAAACTGAATCCCTTCTTGTCTGTGCCAGGGAAGCTGATCACTTCCTATTCAGTCAAGAAAGTTTCCAGTGACCTCTGAGCTAGTTGGTAACAAACCCAATTAAGTTTCGCATAGTCAGTAGAGACCTGGAAGACCGCACTTCTACGTCTATTCTACTGTTTATGTTATTCCAATGCGCAGGGCCTATTGGGAAAATAGGAACTACACTACAAGTAGGGAAAGTGTTGGATAGCGGAGGGGTAAAACATACTTTTCCCACTCCAGTGAGTGCAACAGTAGGGAAAGTGTTGGATAGCGCAGAGGTAAAAATTACTATTCCCACTCCAGTGAATGCAACAGTGGGGAATGTGTTCTATAGCAGAGGGGTAAAACTTACTATTCCCACTCTAGTGAGTCTAACAGTAGGGAAAGTGTTGGATAGCAGAAGTGTAAAAATGACTAGTCCCACTCCAATGAGTGCAACAGTAGTGAAAGTGTTGCATAGTGGAGTGGTAAAACTTACTATTCCCACCCAGTCAGTGCAACAGTAGGGAAAGTGTTGGATTGCGTAGTTATAAAAATTACTATTCCCACTTCAATCAGTGCAACAGTAGGGAAAGTGTTGGATAGCAGAGGAGGGGGGGGGACGTATTACTCCCACTCCAGTTAATGCAACAGTAGGGAAAGTGTTGTATTGCATAGGGGTAAAAATTACTATTCCCACTCCAATGAGTGCAACAGTGGGGAAAGTGTTAAAGAGTGGAGGGGTAAAACTTACTATTCCCAATCCAGTGAGTACAACAGTTGAGAAAGTGTTAGACAGCAGAGGGGTAAAACTTACTAGCCCCACTCCAGTCATTGTAACAGTAGGGAAAGTGTTTGATAGCAGAGGGGTAAAAATTACTATTTCCACTCCAATGAGTGCAACAGTAAGGAAACTGTTGGGTAGCTGAGAGGTAAAACTTACTATTCCCATTCCAGTTAGTGCAACAGTAGGGGAAGTGTTGGATTGCGTAGGGATAAAAATTACTATTCCCACTCCAATCAGTGCAACAGTAGGGAATGTGTTGGATAGCAGAGGGGGGTGGGAAACGTATTATTCCCACTCCAGTGAGTGCAACAGTAGGGAAAGTGTTGTATTGCGTAGGGGTAAAACTTACTAGTCCCACTCCAATGAGTGCCACAGTGGGGAAAGTGTTGGAGAGTGGAGGGGTAACACTTACTATTTCCACTCCAGTGAGTACAACAGTTGAGAAAGTGTTACACAGCAGATGGGTAAAACTTACTATGCCCACTCCAGTGAGTGTTACAGTAGGGAAAGTGTTTGATAGACGGGTAAAAATGACTATTTCCACTCCAACGAGTGCAACAGTAAGGAAACTGTTGGGTAGCGGAGAGGAAAAACTTACTATTCCCATTCCAGTTAGTGCAACAGTCTGGGCACTGTTGGATTGCGTAGGGGTAAAAATTACTATTCCCACTCCAATGAGTGCAACAGTAGGGAAAGTGTTGGATAGCGGAGGTGTAAAACATACTATTCTCACTACAGTGAGTGCAACAGTAGGGAAAGTGCTGGATTGCATAGGGGTAAAAATATTATTCCCACACCCATGAGTTTAACAGTAGGAACATTTTTTGAGAGCAGCGGGGTGAATATTACTATTTCCACTCCAATGAGTGTAACAGTAGGGAAAGTGTTGGATTGAGTACGGTTAAAAATTACTATTCCTACTCCAAAGAGTGCAACAGTAGGGAAAGGGTTGGATGGCGGAATAGCAGAGGGGAAAAACGTACTATTCCCAATCCAATAAGTGCAACAGTAGAGAAAATGTTGGATAGCGGAGGGGTAACATACTATTCCCACTCCAGTGAGTGCAACTGTAGGGAAAGTGCTAGATTGCATAGGGGTAAAAAGTATTATTCCCACACCCATGAGTTCAACAGTAGGGAAAGTTTGGGATAGCAGAGGGGTAAAGATTACTATTCCCACTTCAATGAGGGCAACAGTAGGTAAAGTTTTGGATTGCGTACGTGTAAGAATTACTATTCCCACTCCAATCAGTGCAATAGTAGGGATAGTGTTGGATAGCGGAGGGGTAAAACATACTAGGCCCACTCCAGTGAGTGCAACTGTAGGGAAAGTGTTGGATTGCATAGGGGTAAAAATTACTATTCCCACTCCAATGAGTGCAACATAGGGAACGTTTGGATAGCGGAGTGGTATAACTTACTATTCCCACTCCAGTGAGTGCACAGTAGGGAAAGTGTAGGATTGCGTAGGGGTAAAAATTACTATTTCCACTTCAATCAGTGCAACAGTAGTGAAAGTCTTGGATAGTGGCAGGATAGCGGAAAGGTAAAGCTTGTTGTTCCCACTCTAGTGACTGCAACAGTAGGGAAAGTGTTGGATAGTGGCAAGATAAAATTTACTATTCCCATTCCAATAAGTGGAACAGTGGGGAAAATGTGGGATTGCAAAGGGGTAACAATTAATATTCTAACACCAGTCAGGCGCTGATGGAGTTCGTAGATCGATATGATACCCTGGACTCCACACAGCATGGCTTCAGATCACGTCACTTGACGGAATCTGCTTTAATAATGGCAACAGAGGAAATCTGTAGGACCATGGATGAAGGTGGCAGAGCTGTTCTAATACTACTCGATCTAACAGGAGCTTTCGACACCGTCATCCATGGGGTCCTATTGGAACAGCTAAAAGTTGCAGGCATTAGAGATACTGCCCTAAACCTACTTGGGTCCTTTTTGGACTCAAGAGTACAACAAATTTACTGGGATGGAATCCAGTCGGTAGAATTTCTTCTCCCATGTGGAGTCCCCCAGGGATCGGCATTATCTCCCACTCTATTTAATCTGTATGTGACACCGCTGGCAAAAATAATGAAGAACAACACAACTGCCAATACTGGACATCACTTTCTAATATTTATGCTGACCTTTATGAGTAAAACATACCGGTCCGTTTTTTAGTTTCCGTCACTAGTTTATTATTTCATTTCTTCACTAGTTGAACTTAATTTTTCATAGACATTTCATCAAACTATTTGTGCATGTACAAACAAGATCTAAAACATTAAAATTCAATCCAACAGAATATACAAAACATTTACAGATTTACAAATTTTCAACACATCCAACTCACATTCTGGCCAATCCATTCATCCTTCCTTCATAGAGCAAAACACACTCCTAGGGCCTAAGGATGAATTATCTGTCCATATAAATGGTTTTTAGTTTCATAATTAATGGTCTTGTTTGGTCAAAACAATCTTTTATGGAGGCACAGCCCTGATTTCCAAACAAAATTTCTGTTTTCTGATAGACAATAGGCACCAAACCAGGTTGACGCGTTTCGAACCCCCAATTGCGGCGGTTCTCCACAGGACCAACAGTCTCTACAAAACAAGAAAACACTAATTTAAGAACTGCTACAAAAAGCAGACTAAGTTACTAACAATGGCACCAATGGCACCACCCATCGGTACCCAGCCACCCTACCTTGTTAATATGGAACGCCGTCCTTTAATAAAGGTGAAGTTGGGAAACACAGGTCACAAGACACACTACACAGAAAAAACGAAAAACAGAACAAAAGCAACAGTCACCTGTCTGTATAACATCATGCCTCCAGTGTGAAAACATGTGCGACTAAAGACCACTCACCTCATTAATTGTGTGGGTGCATTTTCTGAGGGAGGGCAAAACAAAGAACAAAGGGGGAGGAGGCAAGCCAGCATTCGAAATGGCCGCATAATCGCTCGGCTCCGTGAGCCCTTTTGCCCCACACGTCTATCCTGGCGTCTATCCTGAGCTGAGAAGGCATACTCTGATAGGAGAAGGAATACGAACACTTACCGTGTGTTCCCGGAGCTCCGGTGTGCAGCGGATCCTGTGAATTGTCCCCGTCTGCTCCGCGGCCTAAGCGGTGACGAGACCGGGGCGTTGACTCGGCGGGGCCTTCGGCCGCAGCTGTAGCGTCGACGGCCGTTGATGGCGATGAGGGGCCTGCTGTTGGGTCCTGTTGACGTGAAAGTCCTCTTCTGGCGGTGCAGACCCGGTCAGCTTGTCGGGGACCCTTGAGGAGCAGTGGGGAGACATTGGACCGGAGGGGGCGCTTGACTCTTGCCCCCCCTCCCCAAATTTTGTTGCCCGGGCATAACCAAGGTCTGCCCCCGATATAGGCGGGCGGCTCCCGGCCGGGACTTTAGCCTTTTGGTGGCTTTCCTTTCTGGGGCCTGTCCCACAGTTTGTTTGCCCTGGAGACGCGTTCCGTGGCGCCCTCGTGGTGAGCCCTAGTCCCTGAGTGTGGTGAAGAGGGACGGGGCCGGCTGGATCAAGATGGCGGCTGGTGCACTCCTCTATGACCCGAGTCCAGATCGGACGGCTGATCTACGGATGGGGCCGGGATGCTCGCAGCACACAAAGGAGTTCATTTCCCGAGACGTGATAGCCGCTTTAGCTGTTCTGCACGAGACTATGATTTGCCATGCCCGAGACTTGGGCGGAAGAATGGACGCCATTGCGGTTTCGCCGTCCTTGGCGGCCACACCCCGATTCCACGGGACTGCCGGTGAACTTGCTGCTGACCCAACGGAGGATGTTTCGGCTCCACGGAGGCACTGGGGGCCGCCTGAGGACCGGGCTCCCGTGTGGGCCGACTCGATTGCTTATCTGGATGTCACTTTGGGACATTTGCCTGGCTGGCAGCTGGGGATGGAGCGCTGTTTTACCTTTTGGACTGGAATGGTCGTGTCGCAGCGGTGGCTGGACTGTGTGACTTTCCTCTCCTGGATGGCGTTGTTGGTTGTAAGCTTTGGGAGTCTTCCGGGACCGGCATTGATATTATCTGTTCTTGGCTGTTTAGACTTTGATGGGCATGGATTATTGTACTCTTCCATGGTTGCGTCTCAGCCGGACCCACTTGTACTGTTTGGACCCTCAGGATTGTGCTCTAAATTGATCAACGAGAGGACTTCTGGCGGTGCCACTGCCAGACAGGGTCAGGGATGATGTGGGTCATGTCTATTGGTGCTATTATTGTTAGACGGTGCAGTGGGTATGTTCAATTGATATTATATCGTGTCTATATTCTGGGTTTGTTATTCTCCAGTACAGTATTGCTTTCATTCTGGGATTTCCGTGGTGTAGGGGTGAAGGGCGGGGCCGGGCGACACGATGAGGGCCCTCCTCCGCTTACTTTCTTCGCTTTCCTCTTTTATCTTTCTATATTTCGGGTCTCTATTAGGACGACAGGCACGCTGCTGGGGGGGTAGGCCATGGCCTTCTGCGGGTGTGCAGGGTGGGGGTTGTGGGATGGGTGTTTGCTTGATATTTGTTTCTATGGCCCTTTAGTCTTTCTTTCCTTTTTAGTGTTGTCGTCGCTCATGCTCTTTGCGGTATGTTTGGTGTTGAGGTGCGGGGGTTAGGCTTGCTTTTCGTTGGGGCTGTGCCCACCTTTCTCCTGATTTGTATATCTTGCTCCCCCATGACTCCTTCGTAATATTATTGTTTGCTGATATCCTGATTTGCACATTATTGCGGGACTGTGTAAGATTGTGCGACACTTTCTTAGTTTCTTATTTGAAAAATGAACCTCTTGACCCCTGATTTTCGGCTGTTGTGTATGTTTACAAGCTGAGCACTGCTATCTGTTCCCCCGGGGGCCAACCTGCTTTAATTACGCATAATGCTTGCTTTACTTCAATTCTGTTTAGCGGCCGGCCGGGATGGTTGTAGGCCCATACCTGTAACTACATGCACTATAAATAAAGGTTAAAAAAAAAAAAAGAACCTATTAGTCTTTCTGAAGCCAGCCAACATTGTCATTATGGAAACGTGGGAACTGACTGGGGGGGGGCTTACCGAGTTGGGAAGCAGCAAATCGAAGCCCAATAGTATCTTTTTGCAGCGCGGGTTTTTGTTTTTAATTTTGCCCTGTAACGAGAAACGGATTGAATGTAACCCTGTGAAAGAACAGTCCTCCGGCGTGAACTTAGATGAAGGAACGCAAAGTTACCTTTAGTTAATGCGACCGCTCCTCTCACAGTGTCTGGAGAAGTGCTGCTGACACCATCGAGCGTCTTCTTTGGCTATTGGTGGAATTGCCGGTCACATGACCGGGGTTGAGTTTACTACCGCGGAATGTTTAAAGAGACAGAAGTCTATTCCTATCCAAACACATGAAAACTTTATTAATTCCTCAATCAGAATGCAAAGCGGCGCGACAGGCTAAAGATGAATTTTCGACACAAATGGATTAAACGGTTACGCCTTTCCCTGGCAAGATCTCCTAATTTTGGAAAAAGCAAAGCAGGACCTCCATTGAAGAACTCTTGTGTGGTGGACTGACTTAATAATCACATTTGTATCTAAGGATACTAAACCAAATGTTCGAGACTGTAAATAACGGCCTAATTGCTAGTCACTAGTTTCGATAGATTGACTGTGTTAATGCTCAATAAACAGTTTCATAAAGCGGACAGCCTTGAACAAATTGTGTCAACCACAGTTGTTCACTGCTTCTTGAGAAACATTGGTTCATGGATTCCCTTTATAAATCTCAGAAATCTCATTTAGACCTGTTGTTGCTGTGTTGTATTTCATTATCAATAATGCTCCACGTTGGTTGAGTTTGCCCTCAATGTCACCTCCGCGAGGATCTTTGTCAATTTTGGAAATAATGGTCCAGCGTAAATCCTCCTCTTTGTGTTTGTTTGCCAACCTATGTTGAACCAGGGGGGCATTTAGTGTCTCTTTCCTTATTCTGGACTTATGTTGCGTAATACGCTGTTGTGCCTACTGTGTGGTCTTTCCTATATATAGTTTGGGGCACGGACATGTAATTCCATATACCACGTTTTTTGTCTGACAATTTGTAAAAACTTCATGTCTCCAATGGATCCCGTTGAATGTGAAGACTGGCCCTTCATCTGTCTGCGCGCAGCATGAACAATTCCCACATCTATGTTGGCCTACTAACAGAGGTAGTCCCATCATGCCCCTCAAAGTTGTTTTTGGAACAGAGGGCAATGCTGCCCTAACAATATGTTGTACAACACTTTTCTCTGTTTTAAAAGCGAAAAGCGGCGGTTCCTTAAAGTCACTATGTAGGTCCTTCACCAAATGCCAATTTTGCGTCACCATCTTACGTACCTGGTTGGCATTGGGGCTAAACGTGGTAACACAAACAATTCTTTTTTGTTCTGATCGTATTCTCTTGTTTAGTAAAAACCTCTCTCGGAACCCACCAAGCACGTTTCAATGAGTGTCTTAGTAGTTTCTTTGGATAACCTCTGACTTGCAATCTCTCAACCAATTCATTCGCATGAAGAAAGTATTCCTCCTTATTTGAACAGTTTCTTCTTATTCGAAGGAATTGCCCAAAGGGCAAATTTTGTTTCAAGCTTCTGGGATGATGGCTTGTAAAATGGAGTGCTTTATTCCGGTCCGTTGTTTTTCGGAAAAATGTGGTCCCCAACCTGCCATCTGATGCATACATTTTGACATCCAGAAAAGTAATGTTTTTGATGGAAGAGGTAAAGCTGAATTTAATATCTTCCATCCTTTGGTTGATCCAAGTCATAAATTCATCCAATTTATCTTGTGTTCCTGACCAGACCATGAATACATCATCAATGTATCTCATGTACTTTGTGATGTGTTCAGCGTATGGGTTGTTGTTGTAAATAAATTTGTTTTCATACAGGCCCATTAACAATACCGAGTCTGGAAAAAGAAGTCCATGTCAAATTGGAAATAATTTTTTTGTAGCGCAAATTTGGCCAGTTGAATTATGAAAGTTGTAGGGACTCTTGTTGGTCATTCCCTTTGTTCTAGAAAAAATGTAAGGGTTTCCAAAGCCTGTTCCTGGGGTATCTGTGTATATAAAGAGACTACATCCAAAGTCACTAGTAGTTGCCTTGATTCGTCAAATTTTACCGATGTTATTTGGTTCAGGAAAGCTGTTGTATGTTTTAAATGAGCCGGGACCTCTTCAACAAAGGGTTTAAGAAAAAAGTCAATGTATTTTGACACTGGTTCGATCAATGACGCACAGCCAGAGACTATTGGGCGGCCTGGCGGATTCATTTTGTCCTTGTGTATTTTAGGAAGGACATAGAACATTGTTGTCCTTGGATGTTTGTTTTGGAGGAAAGTGAATTATTTTGGTCCTAGAATTCCTGAATCCAGACCTTCCTGAAGGATGGAAAAAAGCTCCATTTGCAAATCATCCATAGGGGTTTTATTGATCTTCCTATAACAACTTTGATCGTCCAGATGGCGTCTGACTTCCTTTTTATATCTATTAATGTCCCAAAGTACTACCACACCCCTTTTGTCCGCCTGTTTTATCGCTAGCGATTTATCATTTTTCAATGAGAAAATAGCCTCTTTTTCGTCTTTGGAGATGTTATAGTGAACATAATGTTTTTTATTTTCCAGGATGTTATTCCTGAAAGTAATGTTCCCTCAAATGTGGTTATTTCTTTAGGAGTTTTGAACCCAGGTGGACAAAAGATGATTTATTGCGGAGTCCTGTGACCTCCATAGTTGTCTGTTCAGGTGTATCCTTGAAAAGTGTTTTCATCTCTATTTTTTTGAAAATGTTAGTTTCTATTTTTGAATATGTGTTTCAAGGGTTACATTACACTGAAAGGAGGTCTGTCACTCTGTCACATGGATGGTGTCATTAGTGATGTCATGAGTGATGTCACTGACCATGTCATGAGTGATGTAATATGTGACGTCATCAGCAGTGCATTGCAGGCGCGCAAGTTATATTGAGTCCAACTAACTATAACGTGGGAATTTCAATGGTTTTATGTCAGTAAAATTTCCAGCTAACTATAACTGGTGTGAAACCTATGGTTTTTTCAGTGAATTTAATAGGTTTTTTAAATGCTAATTCTTAACTATAACTGGTGTGAAACCATTATATATATACACACACACACACACATATATACCAGTGACATAAAATCTGTTTAAAAATTCTATTGTAAACTAAAACATTAAACTATTTAAAAATCTTAAAACTTAAATTTACCACTTCAGTCTGTGCAACAGTAGAGAATCTGTAGGATAGTGGAGGGGTAAACATTACTATTCCCACTCCAGTGAATGCAACAGCAGAGAAAGTGATGGCTAGCGGAGGGTTAAAATTTACTTTCCCACTCCAGTGAGTCTAACAGTAGGGAAAGTGTTGGATGGCAGAGGGGTAAAAATAACTATTCCCACTCCAATTAATGCAACAGTAGGGAAAGTGTTGGATAGTGAAGAGGTAAAACCTACTATTGCCAGTCCAGTCAGTGCAACAGTAGGGAAAGTGTTGGATTGCGTAGGGGGTAAAAATTACTATCCCCACTCCAATCAGTGCAACAGTAGGGAACATGTTGGATAGTGGCGGGGTAAAACTTACTATTCCCACTCCAGTGAGTATAACAGTTGGAAAAGTTTTAGACAGGAGAGGGGTAAAACTTACTATTCCCACTCCAGTGAGTGTAACAGTAGGGAAAGTGTTCGATAGCAGAGGGGTAAAAATTACTATTTCCACTCCAATCAGTGCAACAGTAGGGAAAGTGTTGGATAGCGGAGAGGTAAAACTTACTATTCCTACTCCAATGAGTGCAACGTAGAGAAAGTGTTGGATTACGGAGGGGTAAAACATGCTATTCCCACTCCAATTAGTGCGACGGTAGGGAAAGTGCTGGTTTCCGTTGGGGTAAAAATTATGATTTCCACACCAATGAGTGCAAAAGTAGGGAAAGTGTTTGATAGCAGAGGGGTACAAATTAGTATTCTCACTCCAATCAGTGCAACAGTAGGGGTAGTATTGGATAGCGGAGGGGTACAACTTACTATTCCCACTCTAGTGAGTCTAACAGTAGGGAAAGTGCTTGGATAGCAGAAGGGTAAAAATTACTAGTCCCACTCCACTGAGTGCAACAGTAATGAAAGTGTTGCATAGTGGAGAGGTAAAACTTACTATTCCCACCCAGTCAGTGCAACTTTAGGGAAAGTGTTGGATTGCGTAGGGGTAAAAATTACTATTCCCAGTCCAATCAGTGCAATAGTAGGGATAGTGTTGGATAGCGGAGGGGTAAAACATACTAGGCCCACTCCAGTGAGTGCAACTCTAGGGAAAGTGTTGGATTGCATAGGGGTAAAAATTACTATTCCCACTCCAATGAGTGCAACATAGGGAACGTTTGGATAGCGGAGCGGTATAACTTACTATTCCCACTCCAGTGAGTGCACAGTAGGGAAAGTGTAGGATTGCGTAGGGGTAGAAATTACTATTTCCACTTCAATCAGTGCAACAGTAGTGAAAGTCTTGGATAGTGGCAGGATAGCGAAAAGGTAAAGCTTGTTGTTCCCACTCTAGTGACTGCAACAGTAGGGAAAGTGTTGGATAGTGGCAAGATAAAATTTACTATTCCTATTCCAATAAGTGGAACAGTGGGGAAAATGTGGGATCGCAAAGGGGTAACAATTAATATTCTAACACCAGTCAGGCGCTGATGGAGTTCGTAGATCGATATGATACCCTGGACTCCACACAGCATGGCTTCAGATCACGTCACTTGACGGAATCTGCTTTAATAATGGCAACAGAGGAAATCTGTAGGACCATGGATGAAGGTGGCAGAGCTGTTCTAATACTACTCGATCTAACAGGAGCTTTCGACACCGTCAACCATGGGGTCCTACTGGAACAGCTAAAAGTTGCAGGCATTAGAGATACTGCCCTAAACCTACTTGGGTCCTTTTTGGACTCAAGAGTACAACAAATTTACTGGGATGGAATCCAGTCGGTAGAATTTCTTCTCCCATGTGGAGTCCCCCAGGGATCGGCATTATCTCCCACTCTATTTAATCTGTATGTGACACCGCTGGCAAAAATAATAAAGAACAACACAACTGCCAATACTGGACATCACTTTCTAATATTTATGCTGACCTTTATGAGTAAAACATACCGGTCCGTTTTTTAGTTTCCGTCACTAGTTTATTATTTCATTTCTTCACTAGTTGAACTTAATTTTTCATAGACATTTCATCAAACTATTTGTGCATGTACAAACAAGATCTAAAACATTACAATTCAATCCAACAGAATATACAAAACATTTACAGATTTACAAATTTTCAACACATCCAACTCACATTCTGGCCAATCCATTCATCCTTCCTTCATAGAGCAAAACACACTCCTAGGGCCTAAGGATGAATTATATGTCCATATAAATGGTTTTTAGTTTCATAATTAATGGTCTTGTTTGGTCAAAACAATCTTTTATGGAGGCACAGCCCTGATTTCCAAACAAAATTTCTGTTTTCTGATAGACAATAGGCACCAAACCAGGTTGACGCGTTTCGAACCCCCGATTGCGGCGGTTCTCCTCAGGACCAACAGTCTCTACAAAACAAGAAAACACTAATTTAAGAACTGCTACAAAAAGCAGACTAAGTTACTAACAATGGCACCAATGGCACCACCCATCGGTACCCAGCCACCCTACCTTGTTAATATGGAACTCCGTCCTTTACTAAAGGTGAAGTTGGGAAACACAGGTCACAAGACACACTACACAGAAAAAACGAAAAACAGAACAAAAGCAACAGTCACCTGTCTGTATAACATCATGTCTCCAGTGTGAAAACATGTGCGACTAAAGACCACTCACCTCATTAATTGTGTGGGTGCATTTTCTGAGGGAGGGCAAAACAAAGAACAAAGGGGGAGGAGCCAAGCCGGCATTCGAAATGGCCGCATAGTCGCTCGGCTCCGTGAGCCCTTTTGCCCCACACGTCTATCCTGGCGTCTATCCTGAGCTGAGAAGGCATACTCTGATAGGAGAAGGAATACGAACACTTACCGTGTGTTCCCCGAGCTCCGGTGTGCAGCGGATCCTGTGAATTGTCCCCCTCTGCTCCGCGGCCTAAGCGGTGACGAGACCGGGGCGTTGACTCGGCGGGGCCTCCGGCCGCAGCTGTAGCGTCGACGGCCGTTGATGGTGATGAGGGGCCTGCCGTTGGGTCGTGTTGACGTGAAAGTCCGCTTCTGGCGGTGCAGACCCGGTCCGCTTGTCGGGGACCCTTGAGGAGCAGTGGGGAGACATTGGACCGGAGGGGGCGCTTGACTCTTGCCCCCCCTCCCCAAATTTTGTTGCCCGGGCATAACCAAGGTCTGCCCCGATATAGGCGGGCGGCTCCCGGCTGGGACTTTAGCCTTTTGGTGGCTCTCCTTTCTGGGGCCTGTCCCACAGTTTGTTTGCCCTGGAGACGCGTTCTGTGGCGCCCTCGTGGTGAGGCCTAGTCCCTGAGTGTGGTGAAGAGGGACGGGGCCGGCTGGATCAAGATGGCGGCTGGTGCACTCCTCTATGACCCGAGTCCAGATCGGACGGCTGATCTACGGATGGGGCCGGGATGCTCGCAGCACACAAAGGAGTTCATTTCCCGAGACGTGATAGCCGCTTTAGCTGTTCTGCACGAGACTATGATTTGCCATGCCCGAGACTTGGGCGGAAGAATGGACGCCATTGCGGGTTCGCCGTCCTTGGCGGCCACACCCCGATTCCACGGGACTGCCGGTGAACTTGCTGCTGACCCAATGGAGGATGTTTCGGCTCCACGGAGGCACTGGGGGCCGCCTGAGGACCGGGCTCCCGTGTGGGCCGACTCGATTGCTTATCTGGATGTCACTTTGGGACATTTGCCTGGCTGGCAGCTGGGGATGGAGCGCTGTTTTACCTTTTGGACTGGAATGGTCGTGTCACAGCGGTGGCTGGACTGTGTGACTTTCCTCTCCTGGATGGCGTTGTTGGTTGTAAGCTTTGGGAGTCTTCCGGGACCGGCATTAATATTATCTGTTCTTGGCTGTTTACACTTTGATGGGCATGGATTATTGTACTCTTCCATGGTTGCGTCTCAGCCGGACCCACTTGTACTGTTTGAACCCTCAGGATTGTGCTCTAAATTGATCAACGAGAGGACTTCTGGCGGTGCCACTGCCAGACAGGGTCAGGGATGATGTGGGTCATGTCTATTGGTGCTAATATTGTTAGACGGTGCAGTGGGTATGTTCGATTGATATTATATCGTGTCTATATTCTGGGTTTGTTATTCTCCAGTACAGTATTGCTTCCATTCTGGGATTTCCGTGGTGTAGGGGTGAAGGGCGGGGCCGGGCGACACGATGAGGGCCCTCCTCCGCTTACTTTCTTCGCTTTCCTCTTTTATCTTTCAATATTTCAGGTCTCTATTAGGGCGACAGGCACGCTGCTGGGGGGGTAGGCCATGGCCTTCTGCGGGTGTGCAGGGTGGGGGTTGTGGGATGGGTGTTTGCTTGATATTTGTTTCTATGGCCCTTTAGTCTTTCTTTCCTTTTTAGTGTCGTCGTCGCTCATGCTCTTTGCGGTATGTTTGGTGTTGAGGGGCGGGGGTTAGTCTTGCTATTCGATGGGGCTGTGCCCACCTTTCTCCTGATTTGTATATCTTGCTCCCCCATGACTCCTTCGTAATATTGTTGTTTGCTGATATCCTGATTTGCACATTATTGCGGGACTGTGTACGATTGTGCGACACTTTCTTGGTTTCTTATTTGAAAAATGAACCTCTTGACTCCTGATTTTCGGCTGTTGTGTATGTTTACAAGCTGCGCACTGCTATCTCTTCCCCCGGGGGCCAACCTGCTTTAATTACGCATAATGCTTGCTTTACTTCAATTCTGTTTAGCGGCCAGCCGGGATGGTTGTAGGCCCATACCTGTAACTACATGCACTATAAATAAAGGTTAAAAAAAAAAAAAAAAAAAAGAACGTATTAGTCTTTCTGAAGCCAGCCAACATTGTCATTATGGAAACGTGGGAACTGACTGGGGGGGGGGGGTCTTACCGAGTTGGGAAGCAGCAAATCGAAGCCCAATAGTATCTTTTTGCAGCACGGGTTTTTTTTAAATTTTGCCCTGTAAAGAGAAACGGACCAAATGTAACCCTGTGAAAGAACAGTCCTCCGGCGTGAACTTAGATGAAGGAACGCAAAGTTACCTTTAGTTAATGCGACCGCTCCTCTCACAGTGTCTGGAGAAGTGCTGCTGACGCCATCGAGCGTCTTCTTTGGCTATTGGTGGAATTGCCGGTCACATGACCGGGGTTGAGTTTACTACCGCGGAATGTTTAAAGAGACAGAAGTCTATTCCTATCCAAACGCATGAAAACTTTATTAATTCCTCAATCGGAATGCAAAGCGGCGCGACATGCTAAAGATGAATTTTCGACACAAATGGATTAAACGGTTACGCCTTTCCTTGGCAAGATCTCCTAATTTTGGAAAAAGCAAAGCAGGACCTCCATTGAAGAACTCTTGTGTGGTGGACTGACTTAATAATCACATTTGTATCTAAGGATACTAAACCAAATGTTCGAGACTGTAAATAACGGCCTAATTGCTAGTCACTAGTTTCGATAGATTGACTGTGTTAATGCTCAATAAACAGTTTCATAAAGCGGACAGCCTTGAACAAATTGTGTCAACCACAGTTGTTCACTGCTTCTTGAGAAACATTGGTTCATGGATTCCCTTTATAAATCTCAGAAATCTCATTTAGACCTGTTGTTGCTGTGTTGTATTTCATTATCAATAATGCTTCACGTTGGTTGAGTTTGCCCTCAATGTCACCTCCGCGAGGATCTTTGTCAATTTTGGAAATAATGGTCCAGCGTAAATCCTCCTCTTTGTGTTTGTTTGCCAACCTATGTTGAACCAGGGGGGCATTTAGTGTCTCTTTCCTTATTCTGGACTTATGTTGCGTAATACGCTGTTGTGCCTACTGTGTGGTCTTTCCTATATATAGTTTGGGGCACGGACATGTAATCCCATATACCACGTTTTTTGTCTGACAATTTGTAAAAACTTCATGTCTCCAATGGATCCCGTTGAATGTGAAGACTGGCCCTTCATCTGTCTGCGCGCAGCATGAACAATTCCCACATCTATGTTGGCCTACTAACAGAGGTAGTCCCATCATGCCCCTCAAAGTTGTTTTGGGAACAGAGGGCAATGCTGCCCTAACAATATGTTGTACAACACTTTTCTCTGTTTTAAAAGCGAAAAGCGGCGGTTCCTTAAAGTCACTATGTAGGTCCTTCACCAAATGCCAATTTTGCGTCACCATCTTACGTACCTGGTTGGCATTGGGGCTAAACGTGGTAACACAAACAATTCTTTTTTGTTCTGATCGTATTCTCTTGTTTAGTAAAAACCTCTCTCGGAACCCACCAAGCACGTTTCAATGAGTGTCTTAGTAGTTTCTTTGGATAACCTCTGACTTGCAATCTCTCAACCAATTCATTCGCATGAAGAAAGTATTCCTCCTTATTTGAACAGTTTCTTCTTATTCGAAGGAATTGCCCAAAGGGCTAATTTTGTTTCAAGCTTCTGGGATGATGGCTTGTAAAATGGAGTGCTTTATTCCGGTCCGTTGTTTTTCGGAAAAATGTGGTCCCCAACCTGCCATCTGATGCATACATTTTGACATCCAGAAAAGTAATGTTTTTGTTGGAAGAGGTAAAGCTGAATGTAATATCTTCCATCCTTTGGTTGATCCAAGTCATGAATTTATCCAATTTATCTTGTGTTCCTGACCAGACCATGAATACATCATCAATGTATCTCATGTACTTTGTGATGTGTTCAGCGTATGGGTTGTTGTTGTAAATAAATTTGTTTTCATACAGGCCCATAAACAATACCGAGTCTGGAAAAAGAAGTCCATGTCAAATTGGAAATCATTTTTTTGTAGTGCAAATTTGGCCAGTTGAATTATGAAAGTTGTAGGGACTCTTGTTGGTCATTCCCTTTGTTCTAGAAAAAATGTAAGGGTTTCCAAAGCCTGTTCCTGGGGTATCTGTGTATATAAAGAGACTACATCCATAGTCACTAGTAGTTGCCTTGATTCGTCAAATTCTACCGATGTTATTTGGTTCAGGAAAGCTGTTGTATGTTTTAAATGAGCCGGGACCTCTTCAACAAAGGGTTTAAGAAAAAAGTCAATGTATTTTGACACTGGTTCGATCAATGACGCACAGCCAGAGACTATTGGGCGGCCTGGCGGATTCATTTTGTCCTTGTGTATTTTAGGAAGGACATAGAACATTGTTGTCCTTGGATGTTTGTTTTGGAGGAAAGTGAATTATTTTGGTCCTAGAATTCCTGAATCCAGACCTTCCTGAAGGATGAAAAAAAGCTCCATTTGCAAATCATCCATAGGGTTTTTATTGATCCTCCTATAACAACTTTGATCGTCCAGTTGGCGTCTGACTTCCTTTTTATATCTATTAATGTCCCAAAGTACTACCACACCCCCTTTGTCCGCCTGTTTTATCGCTAGCGATTTATCATTTTTCAATGAGAAAATAGCCTCTTTTTCATCTTTGGAGATGTTATAGTGAACATAATGTTTTTTATTTTCCAGGATGTTATTCCTGAAAGTAATGTTCTCTCAAATGTGGTTATTTCTTTAGGAGTTTTGAACCCAGGTGGACAAAAAGATGATTTATTGCGGAGTCCTGTGACCTCCATAGTTGTCTGTTCAGGTGTATCCTTGAAAAGTGTTTTAATCTCTATTTTTTTGAAAATGTTAGTTTCTATTTTTGAATATGTGTTTCAAGGGTTACATTACACTGAAAGGAGGTCTGTCACTCTGTCACAAGGATGGTGTCATCAGTGATGTCATGAGTGATGTAACTGACCATGTCATGAGTGATGTAATATGTGACGTCATCAGCAGTGCATTGCAGGCGCGCAAGTTATAGTGAGTCCAACTAACTATAACGTGGGAATTTCAATGGTTTTATGTCAGTAAAATTTCCAGCTAACTATAACTGGTGTGAAACCTATGGTTTTTTCAGTGAATTTAATAGGTTTTTTAAATGCTAATTCTTAACTATAACTGGTGTGAAACCTATGGTTTTTTCAGTGAATATATGTATATATATATATATATATATATATATATATATATATATATATATATATATCTATATTACCTACTGGCGGTCGCCAGTAGGTAGTTATAGTTAGGATAATTTTCAATGTTAAATCTCAACATTCTATTTTGAATAACTTTGGCGCCGGTTGACGAATCTGCCTGAAATTTTCAGGAAAATGGTCTCATGGCGGTCCGGTCCTTCCCTGAAAGTTTGGGGGGGATTCGTCAAGCGGGGGCCGAGATAAAAGGGGGGTCCCAAAACGCGTTTTCCCCATGTTAATTTCCATAGGGCGGTCGATTTCACTTTTAGCCCGAACGGCTGAATGGATTTCCACCAAACTTGGCAAAATTGTAGGGACTGGTAGCCCGATGTGCCTTTGCTATGTCTCAAGATATGTGCTCCAGTGGATTTTGAGTAATTAAGGTTCAAAAAAATATATATATCTATAGCAGCGCTCCGGTAAGCGCACCGGTACGCGCACCGGGCGCGTCACGCGACTTGCGCGGAGAAAGCTGATTGGCTCTGGGGTGTCTGTAAACATTCTAAACAGTCCGGAGCGGCCGCCATCTTGTGTCTCGGTAGGATCGAGACACAAGAGGTGGCCAAAACGAAGGGGGAAATGACCATAAGGGGGCAGAGTAGACCCCCCTTGACCCCCTAGGTTTGATGTGGGGGCCATAAAAGGGCCCCACGGGGCAAAAAAAAAATAAAAAAAATTTTTGATTTTCGCGGGGTGAGCGCCCGGTACGCGCACCGGGCGCGTCACGCGACTTGCGCGGAGAAAGCTGATTGGCTCTGGGGGGTCTGTAAACATTCTAAACAGTCCGGAGCGGCCGCCATCTTGTGTCTCGGTAGGATCGAGACACAAGAGGTGGCCAAAACAAAGGGGGAAATGACCATAAGGGGGCAGAGTAGACCCCCCTTGACCCCCTAGGTTTGATGTGGGGGCCATAAAAGGGCCCCACGGGGCAAAAAAAAAAAAAAAAAATTTTTGATTTTCGCGGGGTGAGCGCCCGGTACGCGCACCGGTAAGCGTACCGGGGAGTGTACCATGGGGAAAAAGAATGACAGTTTTAAAAGTAGCTGATTAGAAAAAAAAATGTTTAGTTGTTTTTTTTATATATACACATACATATATATAAATGCATATGCACATATATATATGCATATATGTCTATATGTGTGCGTGTAGAGAGAGGTAGAGAGGTAGAGGTGTAGAGGTAGAGAGGTAGAGAGGTAGAGAGTAGAGAGTGAGTAATAGAGAGTAGAGAGTGAGTAGTAGAGAGTAGTAGAGAGCAGTAGAGAGAGTAGCAGAGTGAGTAGTAGAGAGTAGTAGAGTGAATAGTAGAGTGAGTAGTAGAGAGTAGTAGAGAGTGAGTAGTAGAGACTGAGTAGTAGAGAGTAGTAGAGAGTAAGTAGTAGAGTGAGTAGTAGAGAGCAGTAGAGAGTGAGTAGTAGAGAGTGGGAGAGAGTAAGTAGTAGAGAGTAGTGGAGAATATTCCAAAGTTTGGCACAGCACCACTTTCACAATGAGTCCAATCAAATCATATCACTTAGAGTACTTATTGAAGCGCTGAATCTTGGTGTATATTCAAATGCTTTTATTTTCCTTAAGTTTATGTACCACAGCCAGCCGAAACGTTTCGTTCTGTACAACAGAACTTCTTCAGGGCGTTCTTATTTCCTTCAAGTTATGTCGGTATCCCGTTGTCATATAACTAGATATTTCTTCCAAATGTTAGACGAGACATAAGTATATTCTTATTAAAAGTGACTAGGTATCAATTTTACCCACACAATTCGGGCAGACTTGAGTAATTTATAGCATCCTCAAAGTCAGTCTTTCAAAAATTCCAAAGTATAGGACATGATAATCCAAATCCAAATGTTTCTCAAGAAAAGTCATTTACAATCGTTCGGAATATCGGTGTTTGGGCAGATATGATCCAGGGACCCCCAGTATGCAAGGGGAATTAGTCCCCCCTCTGCAAAGGCGCCAGTGGCCTGCATTGCAGAGAGGTGTAACAAGGGTGTGGCCTCATTACACTTCTCTGCAATGCAGCTCCCTCGTGCATACTGGAGGCTCCTGGTGGACTAGTTGACCCCAGGGACCCCCAGTATGCAAGGGGAATTAGTTCCCCCTCTGCAAACGCGGCAGTGGGCTGCGTTGCAGAGAGGTGTAACAAGGGGCATAGTCTCATTACACCTCTGCAATGCAGCCCCAGGCGCATACTGGAGGTTCCAGGTGGGCTAATAGGCCCCCAGGGGCCCCCAGTATGCAAGGGGAATTAGTTTCCCCTCTTCAAACATGCACGGGGGCTGCGTTGCAGAGAGGTGTAAAAAGGGTTGTGGCTTCATTACACCTCTCTGCAATGCAGTCCCCTGGCGCATATTGGAGATTCCTGGTGGGCTTTCAGGTCTTATATAGTTAGGAATTAGCATTAAAAAAACCTTTGAAATTCACTGAAAAAACCACAGGTTTCACACCAGTTATAGTTAGGAATTAGCATTTAAAAAACCTTTGAAATTCACTGAAAAAACCATAGGTTTCACACCAGTTATAGTTAGGAATTAGCATTTAAAAAACCTATTAAATTCACTGACAAAACCAGTTATAGTTAGCTGGAAATTTTACTGATATAAAACCAATGAAATTCCACGTTATAGTTAGTTGGACTCACTATAACTTGCGCGTGCAATGCACTGCTGATGACGTCACATATTACATCACTCATGACATGGTCAGTGACATCACTCATGACATCACTGATGACACCATCCTTGTGACATAGTGACAGACCTCCTTTCACTGTAATGTAACCCTTGAAACACATATTCAAAAATAGAAACTGAAATTTAAAAAAAATGGAGATACCCATATCAGTTGCAACAAGCAATTCAGTAATTCCACCATCTATATGCACATCCAGTCATTCACCAACAGTTCTATATAGTCACTCATACATATACTCACTTATCATATGAAGTGATACACCTATACATCCTGTTACACACCGACAGTCATCCAAAAGTTACTCACACACATACTCACACGTGCAAATAAACTATTGAACATCCATTTATTTGAATATAGAGTTATACACACACTTCCACCTTACTTGTATTGAAAATTACACATATTTATTCTCTTAAACAATCACTTATAGAAACACATACTTATTTAAACAGGAACTCTTACAATATCTTACTCTCACATATACTCACTTATATACATCAATATTCACATATACTAGATTAAAACATATGTAGTTACTGATAAAGACACTAGTGAGACAGTCATTCACTCACTAACAAACACATATACACACTCATCCATCCATACAGTCCTGCACATATGCTGTCTTCAAAACACATACAAACAGCGAGTCAGTCACTCATGCATCTATGTGGTAAGTAATACCCCCACCAAACCATATAGACACTCATACTGATACTAAGAGAAACATCTAATAACCCATATACATACGCATGTAGCTACTTACCAACACATGTAGCCACTTATACACAAAGTGAAACAATAATATATATATTTAAATATTTAAACATTACTCACTAATATTTATTTTTCAGAAAGACACATATTCACTGGATGGTGTCATCAGTGATGTCATGAGTGATGTCACTGACCATGTCATGAGTGATGTAATATGTGACGTCATCAGCAGTGCATTGCACGCGCAAGTTATAGTGAGTCCAACTAACTATAACGTGGAATTTCATTGGTTTTATATCAGTAAAATTTCCAGCTAACTATAACTGGTTTTGTCAGTGAATTTAATAGGTTTTTTAAATGCTAATTCCTAACTATAACTGGTGTGAAACCTATGGTTTTTTCAGTGAATATATATATATATATACACACACACCCACACACACACACACACACACACACATATATACCAGTGACATAAAATCTGTTTAAAAATTCTATTGTAAACTAAAACATTACACTATTTAAAAATCTTAAAACTTAAATTTACCACTTCAGTCTGTGCAACAGTAGAGAATCTGTAGGATAGTGGAGGGGTAAACATTACTATTCCCACTCCAGTGAATGCAACAGCAGAGAAAGTGATGGCTAGCGGAGGGTTAAAATTTACTTTCCCACTCCAGTGAGTCTAACAGTAGGGAAAGTGTTGGATGGCAGAGGGGTAAAAATTACTATTCCCACTCCAAAGAATGCAACAGTAGGGAAAGTGTTGGATAGTGAAGAGGTAAAACCTACTATTGCCAGTCCAGTCAGTGCAACAGTAGGGAAAGTGTTGGATTGCGTAGGGGGTAAAAATTACTATCCCCACTCCAATCAGTGCATCAGTAGGGAACATGTTGGATAGTGGTGGGGTAAAACTTACTATTCACACTCCAGTGAGTATAACAGTTGGAAAAGTTTTAGACAGGAGAGGGGTAAAACTTACTATTCCCACTCCAGTGAGTGTAACAGTAGGGAAAGTGTTCGATAGCAGAGGGGTAAAAATTACTATTTCCACTTCAATCAGTGCAACAGTAGGGAAAGTGTTGGATAGCGGAGAGGTAAAACTTACTATTCCTACTCCAATGAGTGCAACGTAGGGAAAGTGTTGGATTACGGAGGGGTAAAACATGCTATTCCCACTCGAATTAGTGCGACGGTAGGGATAGTGCTGGTTTCCATTGGGGTAAAAATTATGATTTCCACACCAATGAGTGCAAAAGTAGGGAAAGTGTTTGATAGCAGAGGGGTACAAATTAGTATTCTCACTCCAATCAGTGTAACAGTAGGGGTAGTATTGGATAGCGGAGGGGTACAACTTACTATTCCCACTCTAGTGGGTCTAACAGTAGGGAAAGTGCTTGGATAGCAGAAGGGTAAAAATTACTAGTCCCACTCCACTGAGTGCAACAGTAGTGAAAGTGTTGCATAGTGGAGAGGTAAAACTTACTATTCCCACCCAGTCAGTGCAACTTTAGGGAAAGTGTTGGATTGGGTAGGGGTAAAAATTACTATTCCCAGTCCAATCAGTGCAACAGTAGGGAAAGTGTTGGATAGCGGGGAGGGGGGGCTTATTATTCCCACTCCAGTGAGTGCAACAGTAGGGAAAGTGTTGTATTGCAGAGAGGTAAAACGTAATATTCCTACTCCAAAGAGTGCAGCAGTAGGGAAAGTGTTGGATTATGGAAGGGTAAAACATGCTATTCCCACTCTAGTGAGTGGAACAGTAGGGAAAGTGCCGGCTTGCATTGGGGTAAACATTGTGATTCCCACACCAATGAGTGCAACAGTAGGGAAAGTGTTGGATAGCAAAGGGGTAAAAATTAGTATTCCCACTCCAATGAGTGCAACAGTAGGGAAAGTCTGGGATAGCGGCGACGTAAAACTTACTATTCCCATTCCAGTCAGTGCAAAAGTAGGGAAAGTGTTGGATTGCATAGGGGTAAAAAGTACCATTTCCAATCCAATCAGTGCAACAGTAGGGGTAGTATTGTATAGCGTAGGGGTACAACTTACTATTCCCACTCCAGTGAGTGCAACAGTAGGGAAGTGTTAGATAGCGGAGAGGTAAATATTACTATTCCCACTCCAGTGAATGTAACAGTGGGGAAAGTGTTGGATAGCAGAGGGGTAAAACTTACTATTCCCACTCCAGTGAGTCTAACAGTAGGGAAAGTTTTGGATAGCAGAAGGGTAAAAATGACTAGTCCCACTCCAATGAGTGCAACAGTAGTGAAAGAGTTGCATAGTGGAGAGGTAAAACTTACTATTCCCACCCAGTCGGTGCAACAGTAGGGAAAGTGTTGGATTGCGTAGGGATAAAAATTACTATTCCCACTCCAATCAGTGCAACAGTAGGGTATGTGTTGGATAGCAGGGGGGTGGACGTATTATTCCCACTCCAGTGAGTTCAATAGTAGGGAAAGTGTTGTATTGCGTAGGGGTAAACATTACTAGTCCCACTCCAATGAGTGCAACAGTGGGGAAAGTGTTGGAGAGTGGAGGGGTAAAACTTACTATTCCCACTCCAGTGAGTACAACAGTTGAGAAAGTGTTAGACAGCAGAGGGGTAAAACTTACTATGCCCACTCCAGTGAGTGTAACAGTAGTGAAGGTGTTTGATAGCAGAGGGGTAAAAATGACTGTTTCCACTCCAATGAGTGCAACAGTAAGGAAACTGTTGGGTAGCACAGAGGTAAAAATTACTATTCCCGTTCCAGTTAGTGCAACAGAAGGGAAAGTGTTGGATTGCGTAGGGGGAAAAATTACTAGCCCCACTCCAATGAGTGCAACAGTAGGGAAAGTGTTGGATAGCGGAGGGGTAAAACATACTTTTCCCACTCCAGTGAGTGCAACAGTAGGGAAAGTGTTGGATAGCGGAGAGGTAAAAATTACTATTCCCACTCCAGTGAATGCAACAGTGGGGAATGTGTTCTATAGCTGAGGGGTAAAACTTACTATTCCCACTCTAGTGAGTCTAACAGTAGGGAAGGTGTTGGATAGCAGAAGGGTAAAAATGACTAGTCCCACTCCAATGAGTGCAACAGTAGTGAAAGTGTTGCATTGTGGAGTGGTAAAACCTACTATTCCCACCCAGTCAGTGCAACAGTAGGGAAAGTGTTGGATTGCATAGGGGTAAAAATTACTTTTCATACTCCAATCAGTGCAACAGTAGGGAAAGTGTTGGATACCAGAGGGGGTTAAAACTTATTATTCCCACTCCAGTGGGTGTACAGTCGGGAAAGTGTTGTATTGCATAGGGGGAAAAATTACTATTCCCACTCCACTCAGTGCAACAGTAGGGAAAGTGTTAGGTAGCAGTGGGGTTAATCTTACTATTTCCACTCCAGTCGGTACAACAGTTGGGAAAGTTTTAGACAGCAGATGAGTAAAACTTACTATTCCCACTTCAGTGAGTGTAACAGTAGGGAAGGGGTTCGATAGCAGAGGGTAAAAATTACTATTTCCACTCCAGTGAGTGCAAAAGTAGGGAAAGTGTTGGATGACAGAGAGGTAAAACTTACTATTCCTACTCCAATGAGTGCAACAGTAGAGAAAGTGCTGGATTACGGAGGGGTAAAACATGCTATTTCCACTCCAGTGAGTGGAACAGTAGGGAAAGTGCTGGCTTGCGTTGGAGTAAAAATTATGATTTCCACACCAATGAGTGCAACAGTAGGGAAAGTGTTGGAAAGCAGAGGGATAAAACTTTCTATTCCAATTCCAGTCAGTGTAACAGTAGGTAAAGTGTTGGATTGCATAGGGCTAAAAAGTACTATTCCCGCTCCAATCAGTGCAACAGTAGGGGTAGTAGTGGATAGCGGAGGGGTGCAACTTACTATTCCCACTCCAGTGAGTGCAACAGTAGAGAAGTGTTGGATAGCGGAGAGACAAATTACTATTCCCACTCCTGTGAATGCAACACTGGGGAAAGTGTTGGACAACGGAGGGGTAAAACTTACTATTCCCACTCCAGTGAGTCTAACAGTAGGGAAAGTGTTGGATAGCAGAAGGGAAAAAATGACTAATCCCACTCCAATGAGTGCAACAGTAGTTAAAGTGTTGCTTGGCAGAGAGGTAAAACTTACTATTCCCACCCAGTCAGTGCAACAGTAGGGAAAGTGTTGGATAGCAGAGGGGGGGGGGACGTATTACTCCCACTCCAGGTAATGCAACAGTAGGGAAAGTGTTGTATTGCATAGGGGTAAAAATTACTATTCCCACTCCAGTGAGTATAACAGTTGAGAAAGTGTTAGACAGCAGAGGGGTAAAACTTACTATGCCCACTCCATTGAGTGTTACAGTAGGGAAAGAGTTTGATAGCAGACGGGTAAAAATTACTATTTCCACTCCAACGAGTGCAACAGTAAGGATACTGTTGGGTAGCGGAGAGGAAAAACTTACTATTCCCATTCCAGTTAGTGCAACAGTTGGGGCATTGTTGGATTGCGTAGGGGTAAAAATTACTATTCCCACTCCAATGAGTGCAACAGTAGGGAAAGTGTTGGATAACGGAGGGGTAAAACATACTATTCCCACTACAGTGAGTGCAACAGTAGGGAAAGTGCTGGATTGCATAGGGGTAAAAATATTATTCCCACAACCATGAGTTTAACAGTAGGAACATTTTTTGATAGCAGCGGGGTGAATATTACTATTTCCACTTCAATGAGTGTAACAGTAGGGAAAGTGTTGGATTGCATAGGGGTAAAAAGTATTATTCCCATACCCATGAGTTCAACAGTAGGGAAAGTTTGGGATAGCAGAGGGGTAAAGATCATTATTCCTACTTCAATGAGGGCAACAGTAGGTAAAGTGTTGGATTGCGTACATGTAAAAATTACTATTCCCACTCCAATGAGTGCAACAGTAGAGAAAGTGTTGGAAAGCAGAGGGATAAAACTTTCTATTCCCACTCCAGTGAGTGCAACAGTAGGGAAAGTGCTGGATTGCATAGGGGTGAAAAGTATTATTCCCATACCCATGAGTTCAACAGTAGGGAAAGTTTGGGATAGCAGAGGGGTAAAGATTAATATTCCCACTTCAATGAGGGCAACAGTAGGTAAAGTGTTGGATTGCGTACATGTAAAAGTTACTATTCCCACTCCAATGAGTGCAACAGTAGGGAAAGTGTTGGAAAGCAGAGGGATTAAACTTACTATTCCAATTCCAGTCAGTGCAACAGTAGGGAAAGTGTTGGATTACATAGGGGTAAAAAGTACTATTCCCGCTCCAATCAGTACAACATATTTAACAACAAGGGGTGGTGATGGACAAAGTTTCTGAATTAAGCAGAATACTCTCACCCAGTCAAGAGATCAGGGCTAGATCCAACACCGTTTTTTAGCTCACTGCACCATCCCAGTTTAGAACCTGGCTATATGCAAATTAGTCTGTTCCTGTCCCAATCAGTGCAACAGTAGGGGTAGTAGTGGATAGCGGAGGGGTACAACTTACTATTCCCACTCCAGTGAGTGCAACAGTTGGGAAGTGTTGGATAGAGGAGAGGTACAAGTTACTATTCCCACACCTGTGAATGCAACACTGGGGAAAGTGTTGGACAACGGAGGGGTAAAACTTACTATTCCCACTCCAGTGAGTCTAACAGTAGGGAAAGTGTTGGATAGCAGAAGGGTAAAAATGACTAATCCCACTCTAATGAGTGCAACAGTAGTGAAAGTGTTGCTTATCAGAGAGGTAAAACTTACTATTCCCACCCAGTCAATGCAACAGTAGGGAAAGTGTTGGATTGCGTAGTTATAAAAATTACTATTCCCACTCCAATCAGTGCAATAGTAGGGAAAGTGTTGGATAGCAGAGGGGGGCGGACGTATTACTCCCACTCCAGCTAATGCAACAGTAGGGAAAGTGTTGTATTGCATAGGGGTAAAAAATTCTATTCCCACTCCAATGAGTGCAACAGTGGGGAAAGTGTTGGAGAGTGGAGGGGTAAAACTTACTATTCCCACTCCAGTGAGTACAACAGTTGAGAAAGTGTTAGACAGCAGAGGGGTAAAACTTACTAGCCCCACTCCAGTCAGTGTAACAGTAGGGAAAGTGTTTGATAGCAGAGGGGTACAAATTACTATTTTCACTCCAAGGAGTGCAACAGTAAGGAAACTGTTGGGTAGTAGAGAGGTAAAAGTTACTATTCCCATTCCAGTTAGTGCAACAGTAGGGGAAGTGTTGGATTGCGTAGGGATAACAATGACTATTCCCACTCCAATCAGTGCAACAGTAGGGAATGTGTTGGATAGCAGGGGGGGGGAAACGTATTATTCCCACTCCAGTGAGTGCAACAGTAGCGAAAGTGTTGTATTGCGTAGGGGTAAAACTTACTAGTCCCACTCCAATGAGTGCCACAGTGGGGAAAGTGTTGGAGAGTGGAGGGGTAACACTTACTATTCCCACTCCAGTGAGTACAACAGTTGAGTAAGTGTTAGACAGCAGAAGGGTAAAACTTACTATGCCCACTCCAGTGAGTGTTACAGTAGGGAAAGTGTTTGATAGCAGACGGGTAAAAATTACTATTTCCACTCCAACGAGTGCAACAGTAAGGAAACTGTTGGGTAGCGGAGAGGAAAAACTTACTATTCCCATTCCAGTTAGTGCAACAGTCGGGGCATTGTTGGATTGCGTAGGGGTAAAAATTACTATTCCCACTCCAATGAGTGCAACAGTAGGGAAAGTGTTGGATAGCGGAGGGGTAAAACATACTATTCCCCCTACAGTGAGTGCAACAGTAGGGAAAGTGCTGAATTGCATAGGGGTAAAAATATTATTCCCACACCCATGAGTTTAACAGTAGGAACATTTTTTGATAGCAGCGGTGTGAATATTACTATTTCCACTCCAATGAGTGTAACAGTAGGGAAAATGTTGGATTGAGTACGGTTAAAAATTACTATTCCCACTCCAACGAGTTCAACAGTAGGGAACGTGTTGGAAAGCGGAATAGCGGAGGGGAAAAACGTACTATTCACAATCCAATACGTGCAACAGTAGAGAAAATGTTGGATAGCGGAGGGGTAAAACATACTATTCCCACTCCAGTGAGTGCAACAGTAGGAAAAGTGCTGGATTGCATAGGGGTAAAAAGTATTATTCCCACACCCATGAGTTCAACAGTAGGGAAAGTTTGGGATAGCAGAGGGGTAAAGATTACTATTCCCACTTCAATGAGGGCAACAGTAGGTAAAGTGTTGGATTGCACACGTGCAAATATTACTATTCCCACTCCAATGAGTGCAATAGTAGGGATAGTGTTGGATAGCGGAGGGGTAAAACATACTAGTCCCACTCCAGTGAGTGCAACTATAGGTAAAGTGTTGGATTGCATAGGGGTAAAAATTACTATTCCCACTCCAATGAGTGCAACATAGGGAACGTTTGGATATCGGAGTGATATAACTTACTATTCCCACTCCAGTGAGTGCAACAGTAGGGAAAGTGTAGGATTGCGTAGGGTTAAAAATACTATTCCCACTCCAATCAGTGCAACAGTAGCGAAAGTCTTGGATAGTGGCAGGATAGCGGAAAGGTAAAGCTTGTTGTTCCCACTCTAGTGACTGCAACAGTAGGGAAAGTGTTGGATAGTGGCAAGATAAAACTTACTATTCCCACTCCAATAAGTGGAACAGTAGGGAAAATTTGGGATTGCAAAGGGGTAACAATTAATATTCTCACACCAGTCAGGAGCTGATGGAGTTCGTAGATCGATATGATACCCTGGACTCCACACAGCATGGCTTCAGATCACGTCACTCGACGGAATCTGCTGTAATAATGGCAACTGAGGAAATCTGTAGGACCATGGATGAAGGTGGCAGAGCTGTTCTAATACTACTCGATCTAACGGAAGCTTTCGACACCGTCAACCATGGGGTCCTACTGGAACAGCTAAAAGTTGCAGGCATTAGAGATACTGCCCTAAACTTACTTGGGTCCTTTTTGGACTCAAGAGTACAACAAATATACTGGGATGGAATCCAGTCGGTAGAATTTCTTCTCCCATTTGGAGTCCCCCAGGGATCGGCATTATCTCCCACTCTATTTAATCGGTATGTGACACCGCTGGCAAAAATAATAAAGAACAACACAACTGCCAATACTGGACATCACTTTCTAATATTTATGCTGACCTTTATGAGTAAAACATACCGGTCCGTTTTTTTAGTTTCCGTCACTAGTTTATTATTTCATTTCTTCACTAGTTGAACTTAATTTTTCATAGATATTTCATCAACTTTTTTGTGCATGTACAAACAAGATCTAAAACATTACAATTCAATCCAACAGAATATACAAAACATTTACAGATTTACATTATTTCAACACATCCAACTCACATTCTGGCCAATCCATTCATCCTTCCTCATAGAGCAAATAACACTCTTAGGGCCTAAGGATGAATTATCTGTCCATATAAATGGTTTTTAGTTTCATAATTAACGGTCTTGTTTGGTCAAAACAATCTTTTTTGGAGGCACAGCCCTGATTTCCAAACAAAATTTCTGTTTTCTGATAGACAATAGGCACCAAACCAGGTCGACGCGTTTCGAACCCCCAATTGCGGGGTTCTCCTCAGGACCAACAGTCTCTACAAAACAAGAAAACACTCATTTAAAAACTGCTATACAAAGCAGACTAAGTTACTAACAATGGCACCAATGGCACCACCCATCGGTACCCAGCCACCCTACCTTGTTAATATGGAACGCCGTCCTTTAATAAAGGTGAAGTTAGGAAACACAGGTCACAAGACACACTACACAGAAAAAACGAAAAACAGAACAAAAGCAACAGTCACCTGTCTGTATAACATCATGCCTCCAGTGTGAAAACATGTGCCACTAAAGCCCACTCACCTTATTAATTGTGTGGGTGCATTTTCTGAGGGAGGGCAACACAAAGAACAAAGAACATATTAGTCGTTCTGAAGCCAGCCAACATTGTCATTATGGAAACTTGGGAACTGACTGGGGGGGCTTACCGAGTTGGGAAGCAGCAAATCGAAGCCCAATAGTATCTTTTTGCAGCGCGGGTTTTTTTTAAATTTCGCCCTGTAACGAGAAACGGACCGAATGTAACCGTGTGAAAGAACAGTCCTCCGGCGTGAACTTAGATGAGGGAATGCAATGTTACCTTTAGTTAATGCGACCGCTCCTCTCACAGTGATTGGAGAAGTGCTGCTGACGCCATCCAGCGTCTTCTTTGGCTATTGGTGGAATTGCCGGTCACATGACCGGGGTTGAGTTTACTACCGCGGAATGTTTAAAGAGACAGAAGTCTATACCTATCCAAACGCATGAAAACTTTATTGATTCCTCAATCGGAATGCAAAGCGGTGCGACAGGCTAAAGATGAATTTTCGACACAAATGGATTAAACGGTTACGCTTTTCCCTGGAAAGATCTCCTAATTTTGGAAAAAGCAAAGCAGGACCTCCATTGAAGAACTCTTGTGTGGTGGACTGACTTAATAATCACATTTGTATCTAAGGATACTAAACCAAATGTTCGAGACTGTAAATAACGGCCTAATTGCTACTCACTAGTTTCGATAGATTGACTGTGTTAATGCTCAATAAACAGTTTCATAAAGTGGACAGCCTTGAACAAATTGTGTCAACCACAGTTGTTCACTGCTTCTTGAGAAACATTGGGTCATGGATTCCCTTTATAAATCTCAGAAATCTCATTTAGACCTGTTGTTGCTGTGTTGTATTTCATTATCAATAATGCTTCACGTTGGTTGAGTTTCCCCTCAATGTCAGCTCCGTGAGTATCTTTGTCAATTTTGGAAATAATGGTCCAGCGAAAATCCTCCTCTTTGTGTTTGTTTGCCAACCTATGTGGAACCAGGGGGGCATTTAGAGTCTCTTTCCTTATTCTGGACTTATGTTGCGTAATACGCTGTCGTGCCTCCTGTGTGGTGTTTTCTATATATAGTTTGGGGCACGGACATGTAATCCCATATACCACGTTTTTTGTCTGACAATTTGTAAAAACTTCATGTCTCCAATGGATCCCGTTGAATGTGAAGACTGGCCCTTCATCTGTCTGCGCGCAACATGAACAATTCCCACATCTATGGTGGCCTACTACCGGAGGTAGTCCCATCATGCCTCTCAAAGTTGTTTTGGGAACAGAGGGCAATGCTGCCCTAACAATATGTTGTGCAACACTTTTCTAAAAGCGAAAAGTGGCGGTTCCTTGAAGTCACAATGTAGGTCCTTCACCAAATGTAAATTTTGCGTCACCATCTTACGTACCTGGTTGGCATTGGGGCCAAACGTGGTAACACAAACAATTCTTTTTTGTTCTGATCGTATTCTCTTGTTTAGTAAAACCTCTCTCGGAACCCACCAAGCACGTTTCAATGAGTAGTTTCTTTGGATAACCTCTGACTTGGAATCTCTCAACCAATTCATTCGCACGAAAAAAGTATTCCTCCTTATTTGAACAGTTTCTTCTTATTCGAAGGAATTGCCCAAAGGGCAAATTTTGTTTCAAGCTTCTGGGATGATGGCTTGTAAAATGGAGTGCTTTATTCCGGTCCGTTGTTTTTCGGAAAAATGTGGTCCCCAACCTGCCATCTGATGCATAAATTTTGACATCCAGAAAAGTAATGTTTTTGTTGGAAGAGGTAAAACTGAATTTAATATCTTCCATCCTTTGGTTGATCCAAGTCATAAATTCATCCAATTTATCTTGTGTTCCTGACCAGACCATGAATACATCATCAATGTATCTCATGTACTTTGTGATGTGTTCAGCGTATGGGTTGTTGTTGTAAATAAATTTGTTTTCATACAGGCCCATAAACAATACCACGAGTTCTGGCGCAATGGGGCAGCCCATGGCCACCCCCTTAGTCTGGAAAAAGAAGTCCATGTCAAATTGGAAATAATTTTTTTGTAGCGCAAATTTGGCCAGTTGAATTATGAAAGTTGTAGGGACTCTTGTTGGTCGTTCCCTTTGTTCTAGAAAAAATGTAAGGGTTTCCAAAGCCTGTTCCTGGGGTATCTGTGTATATAAAGAGACTACATCCATAGTCACTAGTAGTTGCCTTGATTGGTCAAATTTTACCGATGTTATTTGGTTCAGGAAAGCTGTTGTATCTTTTAAATGAGCCAGGACCTCTTCAACAAAGGGTTTAAGAAAAAAGTCAATGTATTTTGACACTGGTTCGATCAATGACACACAGCCAGAGACTATTGGGCGGCCTGGCGGATTCATTTCGTCCTTGTGTATTTTAGGAAGGACATAGAACATTGGTGTCCTTGGATGTTTGTTTTGGAGGAAAGTGAATTATTTTGGTCCTAGAATTCCTGAATCCAGACCTTCCTGAAGGATGGAAAAAAGCTCCTTTTGCAAATCATCCATAGGGTTTTTATTGATCCTCCTATAACAACTTTGATCGTCCAGTTGGCGTCTGACTTCCTTTTTATATCTATTAATGTCCCAAAGTACTACCACACCCCCTTTGTCCGCCTGTTTTATCGCTAGCGATTTATCATTTTTCAATGAGAAAATAGCCTCTTTTTCGTCTTTGGAGATGTTATAGTGAACATAATGTTTTTTATTTTCCAGGATGTTATTCCTGAAAGTAATGTTCTCTCAAATGTGGTTATTTCTTTAGGAGTTTTAAACCCAGGTGGACAAAAAGATGATTTATTGCGAAGTCCTGTGACCTCCATAGTTGTCTGTTCAGGTGTATCCTTGAAAAGTGTTTTCAGTCGGATTTTTCGGCAGAATTCCAAAATTTCCAACTTCATTTTGACAAAGTCAGTGAGTCGCATTGAGACATAAGATAATCCTTTCTTTAAGATTGATGTTTCCGAAGTTGATAAAACTCGGTCCGACTGATTTGAACAAGGGTGAATGTTCTAACTCCTGTAGTAATGACGTCTTGTTCGAATTTCCCATGGTTGATGGTTTGGGCGAGTACGTCCCCTTGTCCTTCGTTGGCCTCTGACTCAAAAAGGCTGAGGATTTTGAGGTTGGTTTTGCTGGTTTCCTCTATAACTCTGATTGCTCCTTGTGTCACTCGTATCTGTCTCGCCTCCCGATGACGAAGACGATGTGTCCGAGAATGTTAGATATTTATTCCGAGAACGGCCTTGGTTGTCCTGAAAGAACCGTTGTTGGGCTGGTCTCGAATGAAAGCCCGGTTGCAAATACGGATAGACTACCTCCAGTGAAAAGTTTTTTTGATCTTGATCGAATTTACTCCCTTTCTGAGTCACCGTGTAATCTTTAAATTCAAGGATTTCTTTCTCGATCTTTTCCAATAGTCCCTTTGCGTCAGCAATTAGTTGGTTATTTTGGATTTCTGATTCCAGGACCGAGATTTCTGCTAGCTCTTTTAAGGAGAGTCTGAGGGCTGTTTCAATGGTAAGGACCATCAGGTCTGCATTTAGTCTCAATCCCACTAAATCCCTTCTTGTATTCCGGGTCGTCAGTAAAAACCATGGGAGTATTTCTAATTTGTAAACCAGCGGGTATTGTGCCTGCCTGTAAATGTTGAAGTAAAAAATGACCGTGAAGATCTGTCCTGATTTGTTTTTTCTTTAACCTGATCAGCCTATCGGATTCATTTTGAGTCTTAGCTGTAAGACTAAGGGTAGCCGAAGTGAAGACCGGTGGTGCACTAATTAATTTTTGGATGTGATCCTTGCTATACAAGAATGTATCCTTTTCAGACAAACTATGCAGGAACCAACACAAAAAAACACACTTCACACTAGACTGAGACTAAATTCACAATCATGCACCTCACCCAAGAAACACTGATTCTAACTTTTTTCCTAATTGGAAAAAAGTACACTTAAACCTATTTAGACCTCGCGGACCAGTGCCCGCACTAGAACTAGGAAAAACAGCACAGGGTCGTGGCTCTGACCCAGTAAGGCTAAGCCCAATGTACTTAAAGAACAACACAACTGCCAATACTGGACATCACTTTCTAATATTTATGCTGACCTTTATGAGTAAAACATACCGGTCCGTTTTTTAGTTTCCGTCACTAGTTTATTATTTCATTTCTTCACTAGTTGAACTTAATTTTTCATCAACTTTTTTGTGCATGTACAAACAAGATCTAAAACATTACAATTCAATCCAACAGAATATATAAAACATTTACAGATTTACAAATTTTAAACACATCCAACTCACATTCTGGCCAATCCATTTATCCTTCCTTCATACAGCAAAACACACTCTTAGGGCCTATTGTCAGTGATGAATTATCTGTCCATATAAATGGTTTTTAGTTTCATAATTAACTGTCTTGTTTGGTCAAAACAATCTTTTTTGGAGGCACAGCCCTCTTTTCCAAACAAAATTTCTGTTTTCTGATAGACAATAGGCACCAAACCAGGTCGACGCGTTTCGAACCCCCAATTGTGGGGTTCTCCTCAGGACCAACAGTCTCTACAAAACGTTCTTTGTTCTTTGTTTTGCCCTCCCTCAGAAAATGCACCCACACAATTAATAAGGTGAGTGGTCTTTAGTGGCACATGTTTTCACACTGGAGGCATGATGTTATACAGACAGGTGACTGTTGCTTTTGTTCTGTTTTTCGTTTTTTCTGTCTAGTGTGTCTTGTGACCTGTGTTTCCCAACTTCACCTTTAGTAAAGGACTGCGTTCCATATTAACAAGGTAGGGTGGCTGGGTACCGATGGGTGGTGCCATTGTTAGTAACTTAGTCTGCTTTGTATAGCAGTTTTTAAATTAGTGTGTTCTTGTTTTGTAGAGACTGTTGGTCCTGAGGAGAACCCTGCAATTGGGGGTTCGAAAAGCGTTGACCTGGTTTGGTGTCTATTGTCTATCAGAAAACAGAAATTTTGTTTGGAAAATAGGGCTGTGCCTCCAAAAAAGATTGTTTTGACCAAACAAGACCGTTAATTATGAAACTAAAAACCATTTATATGGACAGATAATTCATCACTGACAATAGGCCCCCAAGAGTGTGTTTTGCTGTATGAAGGAAGGATGAATGGATTGGCCAGAATGTGAGTTGGATGTGTTGAAAATGTGTAAATCTGTAAATGTTTTGTATATTCTGTTGGATTGAATTGTAATGTGTTAGATCCTGTTTGTACATTCACAAAAAAGTTGATGAAATGTCTGAAAAATTAAGTTCAACTAGTGAAGAAATGAAATAATAAACTAGTGACGGAAACTAAAAAACGGACCGGTATGTTTTACTCATAAAGGTCAGCATAAATATTAGAAAGTGATGTCCAGTATTGGCAGTTGTGTTGTTCTTTAAGTACATTGGGCTTCGCCTTACTGGGTCAGAGCCACGACCCTGTGTTGTTTTTCCTGGCAAAACTAATAAAACATCAAGGCCTCGGATAGTGGTGCCACTTGCCCAGAGTGTAGAAATCACAGCTGAGTGTTTCAGAAATTGCCTCTTAAGTGTTAAGAGCTGGATGAATAAGAATTTTCTGAAGCTCAACACTGAGAAAACGGAGGTGATAGAATTTGGCCAAAAACCTTCCATCTGGAATCAGTTATGGTGGCCACCTAAAGCTGGCATCTGTCCTGTCCCAACAAAAAAAGTAAAAAATGTAGGCTTTATTATTGACAAAGATCTAACACTCACTTCCCAAGTCAATCAAGTCACCTCGGCCTGCTTCTTTACGATAAAGGTCCTTCGAAAAATACTACCCTATATACCTTTCTCATTAAGGAAAACAGTAGTTGGAACTTTGGTCTTGTCAGACATTGACTATTGTAATGCAATGTACTTGAGAATTGGAGAAAGACAGCTCTCATAGCTCCAGTCATTGCAGAATGCTGCGGTGAGAGTGTTGTTGGATCTCCCGAAACACCACCCGACGTCCAATGGTATGAGGCAACTACATTGGCTTCCTATCCGACGAAGGGTACAGTTTAAGGCCTTATGCCTAGCGTATAAAGCAGTACATGGAGGAGGTGCAGAGGATATGCAATCTCTTTTTCCCCACTATGTACCTTCCCGTTCACTGAGATCTGGTAGTTTGGGCCTGATTTGTGTACCAAGGGTAAAGAGAACTCGATGGGGTGGCAAGGCGTTTTCTTCCCAGGAGGCAAGGCTTTGGAATTCTCTGCCCACTGAGATACGACTGGAAACAAATAAGTTTGTGTTTAAAAAGGCCTTAAAAACCTGGCTTTTCACTAAACCGTAGATTGGAAATGTTCATCTCAATTTCTCACACAGCGCCAAGACGCCTCGGCATTAGAGCGCTTATTAAATAATTCAGTCAGTCAGTCAGTTCAAAAGTAAAAACAAACAAAATATTAACGGCAAAATTATTTAAAAAACATATAAATATATAAAAAATGTAAATTCAAATATAATTAATATTACCAATTTAAAAAAACATATTATATTGTTAAATGTATGTGACAACTACCTACAAATATTATATTAAATAAAAAAATCAAATAAATAAATATTTTTTATTTGAAATCATTTAGAATTAAAAACAATAATTATTGCATCCATTTACTTTTTTTATTTCCTACCCTAAAACACCACATAATTCACAACCCACATCTAAATGTTATGAAAAAATGAATTTACATAATTGTATTTTTTTTTAACCTTTATTTGTAGTACATGTGGTTACAGGTATGGGCCTACAACCATCCCGGCCGGCCGCTAAACAAAGCTAGAATACTGCAAGCAATATACATAGTTGTGACAATACGAAGCCCAGGGTAGTAAAATGACAGTACATAGTTTGTAAGCAGACACAACAGCTGGAAATCAGGATTGGAGAGGTTCATTTTCAAATAAGGAACTAAGGAAAAGTGTCGCACAGTCGTACACAGTCCCGCAATAGTGTCCGAATCAGGATATCTGCAAACAGTAGTAATATGGGGGAATATCGGGGGATAGGATATACCAAGCAGCATAAATGCAGGCACAACCCCATCGTGTAACAAGACTAACCCCCGCCCCTCAACACCAAACATACCGCAAGGAGCATGAGCTATGACAACACTAACAAGGAGAAGAAAGACTAAAGGGCCATAGAAACAAATACCGATCAAACACCCATCCCGCAACCCCCACCCTGCACACCCGCAGAAGGCCATGGCCTACCCCCCCAGCCGCGTGCCTGTCGCCCTAATAGAAACCCGAAATATAGAAAGATAGGAGAAAGAGGAAAAGAAAATAAACGGAGGAGGGCCCTCATTGTGCCGCCCGGCCCCACCCTTCAGCCCTACACCTCGGAAATCCCAGAAAGGATGTATTACTATAATGAAGAATAACAAATCCCGAGCACAAGAACGATGAAATATCGATCGAACATACCCATTGCACCGTCTGCCAATAATAAAGCCAATAGACCATGAACCACCTCATCCCTGACCCTGTCTGGCAGTGATACCGCCAGAAGTCCTCTCGTTAATCAATTTAAAGCACAGTCCTGAGGGTCCAAACAATATGGGTGGGTACGGTCGGGGCGCAGCCATAGAAGAGCACATTAATCCGAATCCATCTAAATATAGACAGCAAAGATCAGGCAATATCAACGCCGGTCCCGTGAACTTCCCAAAGCTGACAGATAATAACACCATCCAGGAGAAGCGAGTCACACAGTTCGGCCACCGCCGCGACATAACCAGGCCAGTCCAAGAAGGAAAACAGCACTCCACCCCCAGCCGCCAGTTAAACATGTGTCCCAAGGATACATCCATACAAGCAATCGAGTCAGCCCGCGCGGGCACGGGAGCCCGGTCCTCAAGCGGCTCTCGGTGCCCCCAAGGAGCCGAAACTCCCTCCATGGACTCAGCGGCAAGTTTATCGGCAATCCCCTGGAATAGGATCGTGGCCGCCATAGACGGCGAAACAACAATGGCATCCATTCTTTCACCCAGGTCTCGGGCATGACAATCCATGGTCTCGTGCAAAACTGTTAGGGCAGCCAACACGTCCCAGGATGTGAACTCCTTCATATGTTGCGAGCATCTCGGCCCCATCCGTGCAACAGCCATCCGACATGGACGTGGGTCGTAGAGGAGGGCACCAGCCGCCATCTTGGTCCAGTCGGCCCCGTCCCTCTTCACCACATTCAGGGATCAGGCCTCACTGTGAGGGCGCCACGGGATGCGTCCCCAGGGCAAACAAACTGTGGGGCAGGCTCCAGAAAGGAGAGCCACCAAAAGGCTAAAGTCCCTGCCGGGCCCCGGGAGTCGCCCGCCTATGTCGGGGGCAGACCTTGGCTATGCCCGGGCAACAAAATTTGGGGAGGGGGCAGGAGTCATGCGCCCCCTCTGATCCCGTGCCACCACAATGCCCCTCAAGGGTCACTGACAAGCGGATCGGGTCTTCACCGCTAGCAGCGGTCCTTCATGTCATCGGCACCCAGCAGCAGGTCCTTTACCGCCATCAACGGCCGTTGGTGCTGCAGCTGCGGCCGGAGGCCCCGTCGAATCAACGCCCCGGTCTCATCACCGCGTGGGCCGCAGAGCAGTCAGGGACAGTTCTCAGGATCTACTGCACGCAGGAGCTCCGGGAGCAACCGGTAGGTGCTCGTTTTTTTTCTTCTATTACAGTATGCCTTTGTGGCGCAGGATAGACGTCAGGATAGTCGTGTGGGGCGAAAGGGCTCGCGGAGGCGAGCGACTTTGTGGCCATTTCGAATGCCTGCTTGGCTCCTCCCCCCTGAATTTACATAATTAACGTAATTAATTACCAATTAAAGAAATATTATTAATTAAAAAACAGATTAAAACTCATAAAACGTAATACACTTCCCACACTTTACCCAAATAATCCCCCAAAACCACTGGTAATAGTAAACTGTAAAACAAGTTATTACACAATTAATAATTGTTTCCAATTTAAACCACCCTTTACCTCTAAAAAAGTAAACCCCCCACACACAAATATATAAACAACTACCCTAATTAAATGTCAATTAATTAACATTAAGGATCAACCAATTATTAATTAATGAAACATAAATTACTTCCCACACTTTACCCCTATAAACCCCATAACCCACACCTAAAATTAATTACTCAAATTCCATATTTATTTGTAATCAATTAATCAATAATAATTAAGAACAAACTATTAAATAATCAAAAATAAATCACTGCCCACCTTTTACCCCACAAACCCCACAACCCACACCAAACAAAATAACATATTTACCATAATTAATTATCAACTAATTAGGAAATATTAATTAACAATTATTTATTAATTAAACATAAATTACTTCCTACCCTTTACCCCAATAAATTCCAGAACACGCACCTAAAATTATTTACATTATATCCATAATTAATTTTCAATCAATATTTAATATTATTTAAGAACAAATTAATTAATTAAAATTAAATCACTTCCCACCCTTTACCCCATAAACCCTGCAACACATACCTAAAACAAAATCACACAATTAATTCTAAATTAATTTGTTAATTTAAATTAACAACTAATTAATAATCAATTACAAATAAATTACTTCCCACAGTTAACACTATAAAATCTAAATTAAATAAATAAAAAAATAATCATTCATTCATTATAATTAAATTACTTCCCGCTCTATTCCCCTAAAAAAAAAAAAAACCCTCTACAAAACTAAAAAACGCTAAATTTAATTACTAAATATGTAACACGTATATTAAAAAAACATAAGAATACTTGTACACAAAACATACATCACATACATTTAAAATATAAACTAAAATACATAACACCAATTAAAAAATCATAATTTTAAAAACTATATTTTAACAAAACATTAATGATTATATTTTTTTTAACGATATTTCTTACCTTAAATTCAATATTCTTGACCACGATATTCTTGCTGTCGGTATTTCTGAATCGCGATGTTTCCATCTCGATACTTCTACCAGTAGATATTAAAAATTCAATATTCTGTCTTAATACCCTATTGCTGCGAATACTGACAGAAGTTACAGCTATACAACGATCTCCTGCTTGAGCCACTTTGTTTTGCAGATTGATGAACACAAATGTGTGATGCCTAATGAGAAAGGAACACTAATTACTCTCTATGCTCACCTTAGATGCTGTGCCTTTGACATCCTCCCAATACTTTACAGCATAGTCTGTCTAGTACCTGTGGGCTAAATGAAATGTTGCGGTTGCAAACCATGCGATTCACAAAATCGCAGGATTTGGGACTACAAAATGGGTATTTCAAATGTGCTAAAGCCATTTTGCGACTCGGACAAGCTTTTCCAGCTCATAAAAAAGGTTTTGCCAGTCATTCCAAACTGCACTTTGAAATGGGTGTTTCTTCCAAATTGCAATATGTATGGTGTGTGTCAATTGTTTGCAACTTCAATTTCTTTTGTAAATACTGATCAGCTACTGTCTCCTCACATGACGTGGCAACTGATTTGGAAAGACTTCCTCTTTGGGAATCTGGTTGGCATCCTCAGAGGGAGTGGGCAGTGATCCGAAGAACCATTCCATGCTCCCCCAGTGCTTTTCTAAAATGGATAGCTATTACTTTTTTAGGTCGAGCGACCTATCTCAATGCCCATGGGCATTGAGCGGGAGCTCGATATATAGCGTCTTAAACTGTCTTCACCTAACTGGGCGATTTGGTGCTGTGCCCGTGGCTTTTAGGTCAATGCGCAAGCGCATTGACCTAAAATGCGCGTGCACATCACCAAATCGCCGTCTGTTCCCTCAGCCGCACTCCTCCCACACCTTTGAAGTGAAGCTTAGCTTTACTTCAAAAGCCCCTGCTGCTTAACACCCTCATCGCCGTTCGGCCCCCTCCCCTGCCCGCCGTGTCGCATTTCTCCTCCCCCCTCCCCTTCTCTGCCTTCCCTCCGTCTTGCATCGTTTTAGAACTGGGCAAAGTGCAAATGGCTTTTTATGTAACAGCGGAGCAAAACCGTTTGGTCGGAAGGTATTTTGTTTTTAAATAATTTTTACTGGCCTTCAAAACTCCCGAAACGCACTGGAGAAAAGGCAGGCATGGCTGCAGCTGTTGCTTGCTGTGTGCAGTAGGGGGAAGTGAGTAAGTAAACAAGTACAACGTGTGGTGGGAATAGTGTGTTTTCTCATATTGACAATTACACACAGTTACATGCGCATGTAGATTTACAACCCAACTCCGTTTTGCAGTGGGCTAAATTTTTTTAAACAATTTTATATAGCGCCAACTCGGCCCGAAGGTGTTGGTGCGCTCTTCGTGAGCACTGTTTACATTACACAAGGACACGTTCATTTTGGTTGGTAGGGGGCGAGTAATGTGATTTTGCCTAGACTCACAAGATGTCCAGCTGACGCTGAGACTCGAATCTGGTTTCCCAGTCCCTACGTCCGCTGCTCTGGCCGTTAAGCCACAACCATGCTTAGCATCGTTTTAGAACTGGGCAAAGTGCCAATGACTTTTTATGTAACAGAGGAGCAAAAGCGTTTGGTCGGAAGGTATTTTGTTTTTAAATAATTTTTACTTGCCTTCAAAATTCCCGAAACGCACTGGAGAAAAGGCAGGCATGGCTGCAGCTCTTGTTTAACGTGTCCTCACAGCACATTCCCAGCCAGAGGCATGCATATATATGAATAACAATTAAGCGACTCCAGGAGCTCCGTGGAGCCCTGGAATGGCCTCTAATTGCATCACTTTGCCTTGGATTTAATTTCCTGGCTCTCCCTCGGTTTTTCATTTCTCTTCTTTACGGCCTCTGTGCCTTCTCTTAAACAATGTAAACTTTGATCTGTCTTAATTTTCACGTACCTGAAGGGGGTAGTGTCATTTTAGAAAGCTGTATTTGGTAGTTTTGTATGTCTTTCTCAACTCGTTTTGGAAATGTACACTATTATAGTTGATGCTGGTTGCTGGTGGCAGCCGTGTCTTAGCTATTGGCACACAGTGTAGCTGATGGGAACGATTTTTGCTGCTGGCGACGACCTTATTTCACAAGGGTGCTTAGAACAGTAGCCCTTTTGTTTCTTTGATTTGTGAAGTAGTTCATAGACTAAGTGTTTTTATTCCACTGGGCTGCTCTCCTCAGATGTAGCATCTTAACCGAGTTAGTACTGAACATAATCGTTTTAAGAATTCAGAATTCTTATTTTGGCTGAATGTATTTTTCCTGTTATAATGAACTTTAGCGATAGTTGCATTATTTGGGGAAGAGTGTAAAGTTTACTAGGAGCCGTTTTCACTTTTTAGGCCTGAAACTCTAAAGTCTACACATTCTTTACAATACGCAGAGCTGTCTTTTACACCTATCAGAGTAGTATTAATTCCCTCTTGCTATTGGTTCTTTGATGTATCCTTTCCCCTTCTATTAAATGCTTCCATTGCAGTGCACAAAGGACTGTTTTACATCTAAAATGTAATTGTCACTGTTTTTTATCTCATGATGTATTGCATTCAGAAAATGTTAGTTTTTTTTATCACAGTAGTCTTTTTAAAATATTTTAATCGGTGCTCAATGTGCGAGCCAGGTCTATTGCCTTTGTCAATGCCTATTCTCTTTGATAACAGCATATACTTTGTCCAAACTGGTGATAAACTGAGTGTTTGGATTAATTTGTATTCCTTGGATGTTAAAGGATTTAAATCAAAATAACCTGAACGATGATAGAAATTGATTGCAGCAAAGAATCAAACGTGTCTATTTAATGTTACTCTTAAAACTTACCTCTCCGGTATGTCCCTCCGCTGACATTTTCAGCTATTCCATCTTTTATGTAATCCTGGCCACTTTAGGCCACGTTTAAGACCAAGATGGTGTTCCAGGTTTCGTGTTGTGCACATCAGCAACAATGTAGTTAAAAAAATAAAAAAATAAAAATACCGGCTTCAGTACTTCCGTATGAACTAGTCACACCCTAAAATCATGAGTCCAAGGAATACGCATTTCTGGAATGAGTGATTCTAAAGCTGAATTGCTGGCTGTTGCTTCCAAGCTATGCTACTTCCGGGCTAGGCCACAAAATGACAGAACATACCCTTTGTTCAGACCAAATGTATGTTTCAGCGCTTTGGCACAAACACCCCTTCACCATGTTTAATATGATGCTATTTAAGATGCCTGACTGGTTTTCAGCGAGGTGCTCCTGTTTATGAAGAACTGAGGCAAGCGTGACAGATGGCAGGCGCAATTACTTTGACTTAAAACAGTCCTTGTATGTTTTTGGACATTGATCATGCTCTGCCTAACTTCAGGCAATGGAAACCATGTCGAGGATGCGTGACTGGGTTATTGCCTTGCTCTTGATTCTGTAAAGCGCTCGGATACCTTAGGGTCTAGTCAGCGCTATATAAAACTCATAAATAAATAAATAGCTGATCCATTACATTCTTGTGTCCCTCGGTAGCTGCCTTAGGAGAAGATACTATAATCGTACAAACTTTTTGCTCATCTTACAAATTGTTGTTTGTCTTAAACCCATGGCATTAGAACACTGTTGTCTATAGCCTCTTAAGTTGTATGACTTGAGCACCTTCAAGCCACTAGGATCTTCGATACATAGACACCTTTTACCAGGCAACATTGTATGGTGTAGAAATCTCAGACGATACAGCCCACATTGAAGTAATATTATGCCATACAAATTACACAACTTACAAAAAAGGGTAGTGATGGGAAACTGATCGCACTTCTTTTGACATGTGCAAATTTAAGTAACATTTCGATTCATTTGTATTTTTCACGGGGCAGTTGGGTACATTTGCATCCAACTACCCAAAATGCAAAACCCACTTGAGCAATGCCTATCATGTTACACAGAACATCTAGAGACCAACGCACTCCTGTAGACAAACCTAAAATAGTCAAACATACATATGTGTGATGCAGTCTGTAGATGAGACATGTTCCACACTGCAAATTCCAATGTTATTCAGATGTTTATGTATTTCTCTTAGATGGTACAAGCAACAGTTGACATGTGTTTCGTCACAACAGTGACTTTTTCAAGGCTAGATGGTCACAGTAACGGAAGCTGGTACACACCTCTCAATAGTTCTTTTCACTCCATCCTTACCTGCCGTGCTCCACCCAGCTTTCAGAGCAGTGTCCGTGTGCGCTAATAAGTGACTTCAGGACCAGGGCGTGCCAAGTGCGGATAGAATTATGGAAAACAAGCCAGCATCCATCAACGCCAAAAACGAAAAATGCCACAGCATCACTCAACGACACAAAAACAACAAAAGCCACAGCATCACTCAACGCCACAGCATTACTCCACACTACAGCATCACTCAATGCCACTGCATCACTCAACAACACAGCATCACTCAGCACCACCACAGCATCACTCAGCACCACCACAGCATCACTCAACACCACCAGAGCATCACTCAGCACCACCACAGCATCACTCAGCACCACCACAACATCAAACAGCACCACCACAGCACCACCACAGCATCACTCAGCGCAACAGCATCACTCAGCGCCACAGCATCATTCGGCACCACAGCATCACTCAACGCCACAGGATCACTCAGCGCCACAGCATCACTCAACGCCACAGCATCACTCAGCGCCACAGCATCACTCAGTGCCACAGCATCACTCAGCGCCACAGCATCACTCAGCGCCACAGCATCACTCAGCGCCACAGCATCACTCAGCACCACAGCAACACTCAGCGCCAACACAGCATCACTAGTTCAAATATGTTTTCTCAATGTTTCAAAATGTATTCAAAATATCAAACTAAATCTTAAAAATTCACTTCTGTTCTTGGATTTTCGCCACAATAAAATAAACATAATCTTCACTAAATATATTTAATAAACTTTCAGCTATTAGCAATATAAAATACAATCCATTTTATTTACGTATTAAATATTAAAGAAAATTTAAAGCCATTGATTTTTTTTTTATATCAATACATATAAGTCACGTTAATACAAAACATGTTGCTTTACAAATGCTAGAGGTGTCACATTTACAAAAATTATAACTATTGGCTTTGTAAAAAAGAAAGCTATTAATTTAGCTATTTTTTAAGGCAGCACTGGTTCATATAAGGAACACGGGCTACCTAAAAAAAGAAAAAAAATCCATTCACGAGACAGGGAATGTGGTCTGCTGTGACCTGCCAGCAAATTGTGACCCGCCTAATGAATATCAATAAAGCAGGTCGGTCTGTGATCCCCTGTGACTCCTTATTTTTGGGAACTGACCTACAAACTACATAGGTTGGTTTGAAAATGAGGGCCTTATTTATAAGATTTTGACATAGGGCAGCGCCTCAGGCCTTCCTTCAGCACTGCCCTACGGAAAAAGAAAAGGGCTGGTATGCAGGCCTTTTCACCTGCACTGGTGCACACTGGGCTGCCATACGCCAAAGCAGGCACCTTTGCGCCACGGTTCGATGGTGTCTGCATAGCGGGAATGATTATTTTTGTGCAGGAAGCGTGACTTTCCTGTATAAAACTAATCACAAGAGGCTGTTTTCTTTTTCTTTGTGTGTTGCGAATGCAGCACACATAGAAAAAGGAAAAACAAGGAGCAATAAAGGTATTTCTCCTGGGGAGGCGCAGGTTTTTGGCGCTGCCTCAGAGTTACGATTTCTCATAAATCTGGGGTAGTGTCATAAAAGCCATGGGTGTTGCTGTGAATGCCTCCAGCAACTCACATTGCACACCCTTTTATCAGAGAAAATGTGGTAAATGGAACAGTATTTACAGGGCAGCATTAAGCCATTTAAAGGGGCTTAGTGCTGCCTAGTAAAAATGGAGCACGTCCCTGTGCCACCGGAGCGTCACTAGAAGTGATGCTACGGTGGCGCAGCCTTGTTGTAAATGAGGCTCTGAAGATTCCAATCACAAAATGTCTGCAGGCACTGCACATAAACAATCATACATGGCATTTTGCTGTTTCTGTGTCTGCTGCAAAATGCAGCAGACAAAGAGACAGCAAAAATAAGGAGAAAAAAGCATTTCTCATCTAATTGCCTGTTTAGGACCAGGTCTTCTCTGGCCTTCATTTTGACACTGCCCCATATTTAAGCCACCCTTGTAAATATGTGCCCGTGTCAAAATCAGTGGATGTTGCAGTGGAACGCCCACTGCAACACCCATTCTCCACCCCTTTCCCGCTAAGTATCGCATGAAAGGGTGCCTTATTCACAAGGCGGCGTTATGCCACGTTAAGTGGCTTAACTCTGCCTTGTGAATAAGGCAATTCCCCTATCGCCGCAGGAACATAAGTAAAAGTGACATTCCAGTGGCAATCATGGCTTGTAAATATGCCCGAAAATGTTCTTAACTGCTAGTAGAAGGCTCATCCTGTGAAGCTGAGAAGCACTTGCTGTTAGCAGTCTAAGGTTAACGCTTTAGATCGCTTGGCTCTTTGAAACTCATGTTGTTTGTGCAGAACTGCAAAGTTATGCTTAGAAAAGTAATATTTTACATTTTAGATTGCTTTGGATTTTCCATTTGAAGTTTTATTAAACAGATTAAAAAATAGCATTTATTTTTTTTATTTTTTATTTTTTGGGGGATGGTGTGGCCCCTGTCCCCGCACCCTGGTGGGGCAGGGACGGGAGGGGGAGGCCCCGGTGCCGGAAGGCACGTGGTGGAGGCGGACTCCCGCGGGCCCGCGTTACCCCCTCCGTGTCCCTCCCGAGCGGCGGCAGAGGGACCCACCCCTGGGTGTGGTGGAGGAGGGCGTCCTCGGGCGCCCATGCACGGAGAAAGACAAAACTTGGCTCAGAGGATGACTTTCAATAGATCGCAGCGAGGTAACTGCTCTGCTACTTACGGAACCCTGACCCAGAATCAGGTCGTCTACGAATTATTTAGCCCAGGGTGCCCTGCGAACATGCAGTGTACTAAGGGCGATGGAGGCGGCCCCCTTCCGTCCGCGCTCCGGTCCCCAAGCTAGCGGCTGTACGCACCGGCCCCCCGAGAGAGGGTGGCCGGTGATTCAAAACACTGTGCTCATAGCTGCCACATTGTAAGTTTTCTGATATCGCGCATGTCCATGTTACCAGTGTGTTTGTATGTGATGTCAATCCTGTGGTACATCATCTTCAGGTGTGTCCATATAAAGAGACTGTTTTCTGAACTGATCACTTTTACTGACTTATAATGGGCTTAGAAAAGCCTAAGAAACCTGCTGTAGTCTGGGGTAGTGAGCATGATAAAGAATGTATATGCATATCATTTCTTCAAAGACAGGAAGAGTATGCAGAAGCTGAAATATGCACCCTTACCTGCTGCATCTCAGTCTTTCAAAAGGCAGGCACAGGGAGAGTGCACAGAGGCAGTACAGAGTGGGGGAGGAGGGTACAGATACCAGGGGCAGCCATAGCTTGACAGAGTCCAGTGAGTTTTTCAAGGGTGGAACTTCTATTTGTGCAGTGGCTGCAGTGCACTGATCTCCAGAGCCATGAGGGACCCAATCCTCCTTGTACTAGGGCCCAAGACATACTGGCTCCCCACTGCCTATTTCTTCCATGATCTTAGCCTTATGCGGTGAACAAAATTCAACCAGTGAATTTGCTTCTAGATTTCAGCCTCTTTTCCAGGTGCTGACCTTTACATCAAGTGCCTAGAGTACTGTACTAGAATCTACGGTATTACCCATGATGCACTATTCATCATTCACGTGTCATGCAGCAGGATACTCCTACCACCCTATTGCCGTTCGCCCTTTCTTCTACCATTCACTATTCCCTTTCTCTTCTCCTTTACCTGCACATTTTCTTTCCAGTCTTTCCTTCCCACTCTCTGCCCCAGCCCTGCTCGCTTCACTCTCTCACCCTGTGCCAATTGTTCCACTTCCTATCTATTCACTTTTACTAACCTTCCTCTATCCTAAATCCACTCCGGTGTCTCATCCCTCTCATCTGCCGTTCTCTTTCCTCTCTAATGCCTCTCCTTCTCAAAATGGTGTCACTTCCTTTTGTGTATCCCTCCTTTCACCCAAGCCTCTTTTTGTCTCTCAAATCTGCTCATTCTTTGTCTCTTCCTTTTCCAAAACGCACCTTCCTTCTCCTTGCCTCTCTCTTCTCTTACACTCAAGCCGTTCTGTTAGTTTCTCTTCTCCTTTCTCCTTTTTGACTCTGTTTTCCATCTAAAATCACCCCCATATATTTGTATCTCACCTTCACTCTGCTCTCAATATGTCTCTGCTTTTCTCTCTCTCCCGCCTCACACATTCTGCTATTTTTGTGTCACCACAATCTTCCTCCTTTTTGTGTACTTCTCTCCTTCCCTAGCACTTATTTCCCAACTTTTTGTCTCTTTCCTACATACCCCAGGCAAATCTTGTACGTATTTCATTCTTCGATGCGCTGTAATATGAAATATGTATTTTGTATGGACTGTTAAGCTTCCATGTGGGTCTTTTCCTTGTACACACCATGACACATTCTGTTATGGACTGTTATACAGCATCAAGTTGCATTCTGGGCATTACAGTTTCACTCTTTGACTATTCAGTACACTGCCGAAAGTGCACATGATGTTGGCTGTGCTTATGGCTGGCAAAAAGTCTCAAAGTTGACACAACCTCTAAGCAGCCTAGAAAATTGAAATAACTCACTACTATGGTAGAAGCGGTCAGAGTTCCTTACAGGTGCAAGTGGTCAGAGCTCCTTGCAGGTGTAGGAGAGGTCAATGTAACATTGCTTGATAAAGTAGTTCAGTGGGCTGATTACCTGCCCCTTGGGTTGCAAGGCAACATGTTTCAATTTCAAACTAACAAGCCTGATTGGAGAAACAATGGGTTTCAAAGTTTCCCTAGAATACATCTTTTAGCCGAGTTTTACAGTTCGCAAATTCCACAGACAATGAGTTGCTGGAAATGTGTAATTATACCTTAGTGCTTGTTACCTAATTTACTACATCACGTCTGCCTAGATGACATAGGCGTAAGTTTAGGAGAGCAGAAAAACGCACTATCAATGTCTGCTAATACCTACAAATTTGTGTTTTCTCAGTATACTGGTGTGGAAGTCCCATGTGAGCAGCAATGTTCATGTCGCAAACACGTCTGGGTGAAATTTTAGTTTTCCTAGAGCAATTGCAAAATTATTTAATTACTTAAATACACATGTATGGCCACCGAAAATCTAAGGGACATGAAGATATTCTGTCATGTGCTCATAATAACTTCCAGACTAAGGGCCTATGCGCCGCCGGTGTGTCACTTTTTGTGACATTGCGGTGGCGTAAAACGTGTGCCATGTTGCGCATTATTCACAAAGTGGGAAATCTAAGCAGATGCATCACTTAGTAAAGCCCTGCACTACATTATACCTGCGTCAGGTATTATGTATGCAGGGAGTTCGTTCCCCGCAAAACAGGCACATCGCAGTGCAATCTATGAGAATTCACTGCAACACTTCTAGGACGCCACTGCATCAAATCCTTACACCTGCCTCACAGCAGGCGTAAGACTGACACAGGCCCTTTCACATGGGGCTTGCCCCATGTCAAAGGACACATTGCAGGAGTTGTGTCTGTTTTCAGACACACTCCAGCAATGCGTAATTTTTGCGCCAACAAATACCTCAGGATTCCTGACATATCTGTCAATTCTTGCGACATGGAGTGCCATACAGTAAATATGGCGCATCTATGGTGTCGGGTGCACTGAAAAGTGTTGCCTCGCTGGTTTACCAGAACGATGCAACACTTTTCATAAATGAGGCCCTGAGAGTCTGTGAATCAAGAGCTGTCTCTTGTGGGTGCTGATTTACTAACATCTTATATTATTAAACATTTATTTAGAATTTACTTTGTAGTACAAAACAAGTTTGTACTGTAAAGTTTATTATATTTTTATTTCTCAAGTTTTCAGCAATCAAAATAAAACATTGTACAGCAAAGGAGGTGCCCGCGCGCTCCACCATCGCCGCTCCCCACGGTTGCACGTCAATCATTACATCAAGCATAGACAGGTGTCATTATCAGGAGAAATGTCCAGGGTGGGCGGCAGCATTGCACATGTAAAATCAAAGACCGTCAAAGCGACCATAGTTCTTCGAACAGAGCTGTTGCACATTCATTGTCCATGTACATAAACTACATACATTTGTCGGAGGTGTAAAGCCGCAGCATAAAGAGGCCAAGTAATACATATACATTATTCGGTTGCATATCACAAATGGTCATCTACAGATTGTGCCAGTACATATTCCGAGTACGGACCACAGATGTCCAGAGGACGAGACGCCCCTGGCAGACTCTCTGCATAGCAAGTGAGTTGGTCATGACAGTAAGCTATATCACGTAGCCATTGTGCCAGCGTAGGAGCCGGTCGACCATCCCAGCACATGGCCACACGTTGTTTAGCTAATTGCAGGGACAGAACCACCAATTTGCCAACTCCCGTAGGGACCTTGGACACAATGCCCAACAGACACAATCGCATATCTCGTTCAAGCTGCACGCCAGTCATTTTTGTTAAGGCCAAGATTATCTCCTCCCAGAACTTACTAATTCGAAGACAGCCCCACGCTAAGTGCGCAAAATCAGCCTCATCCACACCACAACGCCTGCAGCAGTGAGAATCATGTAAGCCATACTTATATAACTGGGATGGGGTATAGTACATTTGGTGCAGGAACTTATAATGATTTGGTGCAGGAACTTATAATGGATAAGCATAAAGAACAAGTTACTTACCTTCGGTAACGCTTTTTCTGGTAGATACAGTATCTGCCTGTGGATTCCTCACCTTGTGAATATCCCCTTGCGTCAGCAACATTCGGAAATTCATTTTGTAGCTTTGCGCTGACGTGGACTTGGACGTCATAGAGACACGGCATCGCTCGCGACTCCGCTGACGTCACCGACGCCTACAATAGGCCCACGCCGGCGTGATGACATCAGTTCCCTTTTTTCCGCGTTGTCGACGCTAACGGTTTCGCGATACTCAGTAGCTTTTGGTTACTCTGTTACTTTTTTTCCTTTGTTTTCTTGTTCTCTTGCCTCTTTGTCTCCCTAAAATGTCGACAAAGAAGACCGGATTTAAGCCCTGCAGGGAGTGTGGGAAGATGATGTCCATTACGGATCCGCACCAAGACTGTATTTGGTGTTTAAGCTCCGACCACGACGTTGATGGATGTTCATCGTGCCGAAAAATGAACCCAAAGGCCCTGCGAGATAGGGAAACCAAACTTCTTGTACCGAAGCTGAAAGCCGACAAAGGTAGGAAGACTTCAAAATCCCGCTCGAGGAGGACGAAGTCGAGGTCGAGATCGAAGTCTAGATCAAGATCTCGAGAGGCATCGGCTTCGAATTCCTCGTCGGAACATGCTTCGAGGTCGCATAAGAAGCACAAGAGAAGGCGGCATGAGTCTCGACGTCATTCGGGTGAGAAGTCTTGCTCGAAGTCGAGGTCGCCCAAAAAGGTTCGATCGAAGGTGATCCCGCCGAAAGAGACTTTGGATCGGGAAGGTGAGGCCTCGCCTTCGGAGTCAAAAGTTCATTCTACGGAAAGTAACCATTCACCGCAAAACTCCCAGTCATCCGGCAGCTCTCCTCCCACTCCTCATCCATCAGCTGCTGCGGCAGACATGCATCCCACCTATGTCTAGAACAGGGTGGCGCCGCACCTTCATCAACTTGTGAGGCATGATAAAGACGGGAGACCAGCTTGACTTTAGTGGTCGTCGTGTACACTAACTGCAGCGCCCCCAGTGTTGCCGGTTCATCCAGGAAGCTTGGATACAGACCGCGTAACGCTGCCCGAAGCCAAGCATAGATAAACGTGGGCATCGCCTCAGTCACTCCCGCGGGTATGAAGGCGGGCAGCGAAATGAACGTCCCTTCCACAAACACGTCACCCATCACCCGGACCCGAGCTGCATGCATGGCCCTGGGCGCTCCTGTTTCACTTGTCACTGACAGAGCCGCGTGATGCAGCAAAGGCATCGCTGGAGCATATAGTGGCAGTCGCTGCGCTCTCCTTCCCAGTTCAGCCCATGCCCCAGCCGTGCATTGCACGTGTCTATCTCCCCACGGTCATATACCGTATGTGTATTGACTATCATCGCCTGCAGGGGAATAGGTGCACCGCTTCCGCTTCAACAGCAACATGTGGTGTAAATGGTGGCGCATTCTACCAATAATATGCAAATTGTGCTTGAGCACAAAGATAATATAACTGCATGTCTGGTACCGAAAACCCACTCAGGTCATATGGCTTGATCAACGTGTCCCATCCTACAAGTGGCTTCTTACCACCCCAGGTGAGAGTAATCAGGAGTGAGCGCAATGATGAAAAAAATTTCGTTTCAGAGGAAGAGGGATGTTAACAAATAAATATAAAAATTTCGACAAAACCACCATTTTAATTAAAGCAACCCTGTCCGCAAATGTCAGGGGCAACCTCACCCATCTAGCCACTTTGTCTTCGAGCTTGGACACTGCCACGCTGTAGTTGGCCCTAAAAATTTCTTGCGGGTCCCGATGCACCCAGATGCCATGGTACCGCACAGGCTCAGAAGTCCATTTCAGCGGGTAATTCAACGTGAAGGGCACCGTGCTCTGGGTGAGAGGTAAGATGATAGATTTATTCCAATTTATGGTCAACCCGAGAACCACTCCAAACGGACATACTCCCTGATGACTTGTTCCAGATACTGCACTGGTTCTCTAATATACAGGACCATATCATCCGCATACATCGACACGGCTAATGGCCGTTGATGGAACCGTAACGCAGAGGCCGCAGCACACACGCAAGAGGTTCTAAAACAAGCGCCAATATTAAAGGAGAGAGGGGACACCCTTGTCGAGTGCCCCTTTGAACCGGAAACACCTCCGAATTATGACCATTCACTCGTACTCGTGCCACTGGGTCTGTATACAACAACTTTATCCAGCTAGTAAAAATATAAGGCACTCCCATACGATCCATCACGGCGAACATGTAAGTCCACGCAATCGAATCAAACGCCTTTGCGGCGTCTAACAGCACTGCCAGTGCCGGAAGTTCCGGTTTCAGCCCCCTCAAATTATGTGCCGTAGATCGTGTGGGAATAAATCCTGACTGGTCCGGAAGGACCATAACGTTGAGTTACAGACGCAGACGCGTGGCGAGGATGTTAGCGAGTATTTTGACGTCCGTGTTCTTGACCGAGAGTGGTCTATACGACTTGCATTTGTCATACTTTTTGCCCGGCTCCAGTAACACAACAATCAAGGCTTCCCTGACCGTATCCGGCAGTCTCTGCTGGTCGAACGCCTCCGTATACATGGCCGCCAGACGGGGTATTAACAAATCGGCGTATTCTTTATAAAATTCAGACGGCAGACCATCTGTCCCCGCCGCTTTACGGTTGGGCAACGCAGCGATGGCTTCCCTAATTACCGTTTCCCTTATATGGTGCATCAAAAAATCTTGCTGTCCCTTAGACAACCATACTAACGCAACATCATCTAGGTACTGCGCTATTTCTTCCTCAGCAGCTGTCGGCCTACGGCCGTACATGGTCTTATAGTAGGTAACAAAGCTCTCCAAAATACCAATAGTATCGGAGATGGATCGATCACCCTCCGTAAGCAATTGGACACCACAATATTTAGCCCAAGGTTCCATAATTCTTTCAGCCAATGCGCACCCAGGCCTACCCCCTTCTCTGTAATACCGAGCTTTGCAACGGCGCGATAGGTGATGCACTTCCTGGTCAGCCAAGTCATTGTACCGGGTTATGTGGGAGTGTATGTCAGCCAAGGTCGCAGCAGTGGGGGCCTCCTCATACTGTCACTCCAATCGCACCAACTCACTCTCCAGCCGCACCATAGAGTCCCGCAACGATTTCAGCACCCCAGCCTGTAGACCTACACAAGCCCCTCTAAGGGTCACTTTGAATGCCTCCCAGAGGACACACTCACTCCGCACTGTCCCAGCATTCTCATCAAAATAGTGTTCAATAACCTCTCGCACACCTTCCTTAAATACGGGGTCTAACAAGGCTGTAGGTTTTAACCTCCATCAAAAGGGGGCCGGGGCATAGGTAGGGAGGAGCATTTCGAACAGGACTGGCACATGGTCCGATAAGGTACGTGGTAAGTGTGAGACCTTGGACACCCATGTTTCAACGCCACGCGTCACCAACCAATAGTCCAAACGGGACCAAGTGTCATGAGCATAGGTATAACAAGTCCCCTCCCGCACCCCAGGGTGCTGCAGCCGCCACACATCCACAAGGCCCAAGTCACACATACCGACCCGCACAGCCTGTGCAGCCCTCTTGATGTGCGCATTGGAGCGCGATTGTCTATCCAGCGCCTCGTCTAAGAAAAAAATAAAGTCCCCCCCACATAGAATGGCAGAGACTGGCAAGGCATAGATCTTGTTCCACAATAGTGAATAAAACTCCGAGTCATCAAAACTGGGGCGTACACATTGACCAATGTAATCAGCGTACCACATAATTTCCCCTGTACAATAATATATCTGCCGTCCCTGGCAACCTCCTCATGCAGGACCTCAAACGGCACACCCATCCTCACCAGCACCATGACTCCCCTTGCATACGAGGAATAGGATGCAGCAATCCTCACACCAGCCCATTTTGTAGACACGCACTCCGCAGTACGGTCGGTAAGGTGAGTCGCCTGTAAAAATGCCAGTTGTGCATTGTGAAGGTCAAGATAAGCCAGCACCTGTCTCGTCTTTTTGGGGTTATTCAACTCCCGGACATTCCAAGTAATGCAAGTAAGTTTACCCGCCTTATCCAGTATCAATCAATGGTAATGATCTGACGACATAAGAATACAATGAACCCATTCGTGGACACGCCAGAAGGAAGAGCACCAGCACACCTCCCAGTACTGCACAAGCAAACAGCAGCAACCCGAACCCCCACCCCTCCCACACAATAACACTTGAAGTAGAAAACATAGCCAAACCCCCATCCCCCACCCCCCAAGCAACCAAGCCCCCCCCCCAACCTTCGCAGTTCCTCCCTTCCCCCCACCCACTTTAGCTCCCCCAACATGCCAAAGGTCCCCCAATACCTCAACAACCTCCCCCCTCCCACCCAGCCCATCAAACCAATGTTGGGGTGCACCCATATGCAGGGGTGTAGAAGGCAGAACACTCCCACAGAGTAGGAGCAGACCAAGTATGCCAAGTAGAATAATACATAACTCGTCACGCATAAAACCAGCAAATGACGACCTCTCCAACAACTGCGCATAGCACCCAACAGTATGCAGTGGCATAGAGCAGAAAGAAATCATAAATACACAGCACAGATGTAGCATAGCTCAAGAGAATCAAAAACATGCACAAGTTCTGACAGGAATGCAGTTCAAGGCACACCAGGAGCCACTCAGACCATAAAGACCTCACCAGCCCCTTGCAAGGCCCTCAGTGTCCAGCGCCACCTAGCTCCTCCTCATCCGGCACCACAGCAGAGTCTCTCTTCTGGCGTTTCAGCTTCTTAGCATAGTCCTTGGCGGCCTTTGGGATAGCGAAGATCTTATTATCAGCCACAGCTCCTATATGAAGGCACGCCAGATACAGCATGGCGTACGGGACTCCCTCATTCCTTAGAAATTGCTTCACGATGCCAAACTCTCTCCGTGCCACCTGCACGGCCACAGTAAAATCAGGAAAAAACACCAAGGTATTCCCCTGATAGTCAATGGTGCCCTTCTCCCTGGCCAAGCGCAAAATGGCATCCCGTTCTCTGTAATTTAAAATCCGAGCTGTGATAGAGCGAAGCGGAGCGCCCGAGACAGGCCGCGCGGCCAGAGATCGATGGGCCCTTTACACAATAAGCATAGGGTATAGATGCTCTGTGCCAAAGATGTCCGTAATGAGGCGCTCCATATAGACTTCCATTCTTCCCACGTTTGTGGATTCTGGCAGCCCCGTGACGCGGATGTTATAGCGCCGGGACTGCGCCTACAAATCCTCATTTTTGGCCTGTATGAGGGAAAGAACCTTTTCCATATTCAAAGTTTTGCCCGTGACCGCGGTCAGGCCAACCTCCGCCGCTGAGACCCTCTGTTCCACTTCCCCCATTCATGCGGTCTGTTTCTTCAATTGGGAGGACATATGATCCAGCCTGGTATTGACGGCCACCATTGACCCCTCAATGGATTGTAGGGATTTTTGCATTGCCATCAAGGTAGCCTCTAGCGTCGATGTACCTTCCACAACAGTGTCCGCCTCCGAAACCGAGGCTGCCCTCTGTGGCATTTTTGCCGCCTTCCGAGTCTCGAAGGCAAGCTTTGTCTGACTCTTGTCCATTCTACCCACGGTTAGGGAGCAGTCCAACAGTGCTAGCACAGAAGACAGGTAAGGTTCCTCCACTCAAACCGGTGTGTAAGTCGGAAAACTACAGTGCGCCCTCCGTAGTCCGGAAACGCAACCGTCCAACTAGGGCACTAATAGGGAGTACACCAGCAACTAATCTAGAGATGAACACGCCCCAACCGCGACGAATGAGGACAAGGACGACGTGTCCAGAGTGCGTAGGCGCAGATACCCACAATATAAGGGAATAACACCGCAGGCCACAGTTCCAGTGCACCATAAAGTACTTCCCCCGCTGGGCCACCACCAGGAGAGTTGGGCGAGAACAAAATGAAGGCCCAAGGCCGGTCGATGGTCACATACATTGCGCAAGATCTCCCCAGTAGGCAGTACTGGATCCTCCCCACAGGTGGGCCCGGGATTTGCACCAATGACAGGGCCCACAGGCCCAGATCACCCACAGGAGGGCTCAAGTGTTAGAGACCAGGCCATAGGCCAGAAAGAGCCTCCCCACCCCCAGCGCCAGGCCCCGCACCAGGCACAGCAACCCGAGCGCAGACCCAGCCCCAGGCCCATCCCGCCTCCGCAGTCCAGGCCCCGAACCAAGCCGGCCCACTCACCGCACCCAGCACCGACGGGTGCTGACACCAGAGCTTAGGGACCTGCTCCGCTCCCACTCAGGCATGTAATGCCCAAGTTCGCCGGCAGCAGCTTCAGAAGGCCTCCCGTCTTGTCACGAGTCACCCGCTCTGCCAGGCGGGCTCCAGATCCCCAGCAATCGCTTCTGTTGCCCCCGCAGGGGTCGGGCCACAGCCGCTCCTGCCGCAGCGCGAGGCGGGCCTATGTGCGGGCCGCAGAGTCCGGCCGCCACCGCACACCAGCCCCGACTGCCGACGTCCGCAGCCAGACGGCCCGCAGGTCTTCTCACGGCGCCGGAGGGCTCCCCAGTCAGAGGCACGTCGCAAGCACCAATCGGAGACCACCACCACCTCTTCGCCGCACAAGTCAGGGCCCAGACCGCCTCCTCACCCAGCGGCCTACCGGACTCCACCAGCCGCCATCTTCTATGTGTGCAGCGCGTTTCAGATCCGGAGTGGCGTTTCCTTCGGCACAGGTGGGGATTTGAGGGGCAGGAAACACAGCGATAGGCACAGCAGGATTGTACAATTCCCCCCAGTGCTTCAGGCAGCTTCAGCGACGCGTTCATATATGTTAGGCTCAGGCAGAGTGTGAGGGCAGTTACCCCTTCAAATCCACAGGAACCGCCGGTCCTGCCTCCACTGCATGCAATACTTCAATCTGACACACCACCTCATGTGACATCCCATTCTCTACCGTACCATACAAACATCCTGTAAAGTAGACCAGACAAGATCACAAGTAAACTGGGAGACTGACCTAGGCACTACCCTACTAGGCAATCAGTGGGAGAACTGCTGTAGACACACAGGATACATCAGTGCCAAGTCGACTACGTATGATACATTTTACATTTCTTCCTTCGCCTTTATTACACAACGGTAAAGATCTCTTAAATTTCACTTGAGGGATAGCAATAAATGTGATTGCTGCGGTGAGGAAGCTGCAGACTTCCTTCACCTGGCATGGGAATGACTGGAAGTCAATCAATTCTGGCATCAGGTACTTTATACATTGACACAAATGATCGGGTCTCCCCTGCAGACATCACCGGTCACAGCCTTACTAGGGTATACAGAGGATGTGGAGGCCACATACAGAAGTACACAGCCCTGGGGCTGTTAATAGCCAAACGCAGGGTTGCCTGCAGATGGGCAGGGGAAGGGCTCACAAATTTAAGTAGATTCGAGATCTCATATTCTGGCAGGAGCAATCACTTCCATATGCGGAGCAGCTTCCGCTATCTTCTAGACTGAAAGATATCTGGGATCCTTTGAAAACGTATATATACTGGCCAATCCGATATAATTTATAGGGCTGGGCAATCAGAAAAGCCATGAGAAATAGGAATGTGGCAGCAGCAACACTTGGGTATATGTAATCACACATACCCCAACTCATATAGATGTGTTAAGTTACAGGGAAGGGCGAGATATCATAGATCAAATAAATATAAGCCAAGAAAAATGTCATAGTATGATGATACGAAGTGGGCAGAATTGAAAATGGCAAAATCTGATGATATTGAGCAGTTCAGTTCGACAATGTATCTTGCAAACTCTAAAACTGCAATTGTGGCTATATTAATTGGTAAATTGTATTGAATATGTGCTGCTGATTTTGTTATATTTGAGATATGAATAAACAGACTTAAAAATGAAAAGAAAAAGAAAGAAGTGTTGGGAGGCTTCGGAAAACAACAAACTCAGTATTGTCAAGTCTGCACAGAAGAAACTTCCAGTGCAAAGAAAAGCTGCTCTGGGTAACTGCTCTGGGATATTTCCTTTAAATTATTTGTTGACAACAAAGAGGTGATTTTCTAAATTCGAATCATCTCAAGAATGTATATTTAAAGTGTGCTTTTAAACAGTGTAAAATAATATTTTAAAGTGTGTAATGTATTTCCCAATGTTAAAGTTAAATGCAAGACCACAAGGCAAGTTCAGTACATCTAAAGTTAATTCTCCAAATGAGATAAATAGGAGTTGTTTGAGGGCTTTGAAATGCTAAATAAGTCTAAAATGCAAAGTTGTATAAACAACACATTGGTTTGTAAGCTTCATCTTTTTTTTCACTATGGTCAATATATTGGTTTTCTTGAATGGAATGTTGTAGTGGTTCACTTTAGTATGCACCCATTAGTAGCCTTTATGAAAAAAATACATATCTGCTAAATCTAGGAGAAATGTGTAATATCCGGGAAAATTCCCTGGATTTCACCATTCTCTTGTTACGTGAAATGATACAGATTACATCATTATGCCATGTCGCGTTACTGAAATGTCTCTTGGATAAAAATCCTAGCACAGGAAGAATGTGAAAAACGCAAAAACAAGCAGCTGTTTGCATAACATGTACTTTTGCACAGTTGTTCAGCATGAAATATGTCCTCACATCCAAAATGGATACCATGACATATTTCATGTTGATGGCTGACCAACATTTCACATAATGATGTGTAACTTTTGGGAACTTTCATTAAATAGCTGCAAAGGAAATGACACACATTTTACCAAGGCCTAATATATATATTATTATAACTGTATATACACACAGGACCCGATTTATTAAGAAGTCACACATAGCAGGGCTGCAAGTAAAATTGATGCATTGTAATTGATGCATTGTATTACATTGCAGTGTGTTGATTGGAAGGGAGAAAGCAGAACACCAACATATCTTCTATAATATGACACTGTTCTGATCTCTCCCTGTGCTCTGGCACACTATAGGCAGCTATGCCCCAATGCAGACACCCTTGTACCACTGTCTGTGTTGTCTGGAGTATAAGTTGACTGGAATTGGTACCTTCCAGCGCAAAACCTATGCTTTACGGCATTTCTCACTTTGCATGTGTGCTGTACAATGCAGCACACATGCTGAGTGTTAAAAATTAGGAACATTAAAAACATTCCTCCTCCTTTTTCCTGCCTAGTGGAGGCCATTGGTGGTTGCATGGGAATGCCTATGCACCACCCATGAAATACCCCCTTCACACAAAGTAATGCAAGGCACAACTTTGTTTCACTTTGTGTTACTATCCAACACAAAACATTATTTGCGTGGGAGAATAAATCCCACCTGAACATTTTGCATTTGGTTTGCTTCAAAAAAAGAAGCAAGCCCCAGGCAAAATATTTTGAGCTCTAATATGGATTAATATTGCCATCAAGGGGTTCTGGGAAAATTCAAAACCAGGAGGCTCAGGGGCGAATGGTTTGTAAATGTCACTGGAACCCAGAGAAGGCAATGTAGGACCATATACTTTCTACATATCTAGAGATTTGTAGAGGGCAACAGCTACTCATTGAGTGTAAGTACTGATCCTAAGTGTCATGGAGTTTAGACTGCAAAACCAAAAAGCCAGGTTTTGGGCTAGAGCTTGAAGTCCAAGATGCCCTATGTGACCCGAAGCTGCTGTGGGAGGTCATTCCAATCTTTAGCAGTCAGGTAGGAATAAAAGCTGCCGCTCCGCCTGTTCCTTCTTAATTTTGGAATCACCACCAGAAGAACAGAATGATCCAGGTGGATGATAGGGGATAATCCTTTTTGACAGTATCGAGGACCAGAGTGACAGAAGGCTTTGTCTGTCATGACAAGTCCTTTAAACGTCACCTGCTCCTTAACCCCTTCAGTGCTGATGACAAACCCAGCTCGTCATAGGCTTTACCTGCCCTGTGCTTATGACGAGCTGGCTTTGTCATGTAAAGTGGGATTTACGGCATTGCAGCACCCAGGGGGAAAACCCATAGCAGCCAAGGTGTTAATGGGAAGACTGTGAAGTTCTTTCAGGTGAGGCTGGATGTGAGTCCTCTTAGGCAGCATCAGCAGAAGTCGTGCTGCGGCATCCTGCACAAACTGCAGTCTTCTCATGAGATAACTCGGTAGGCCCAAATAAATTGAAATTGTGTAATCTAGCCCAGAGGTGATCAGGGCATGAATCACTATTTTATGCTACAGAATAGGGAGAAGGTAGAGGAACGTTTTAATGCTTCTTGGTAGTCCAAAACAGCAGATAACAACACTCACTACCTGGGAGCAAAGGTATCTGAGTTCTCATTAATTAATTCCAAATTCCAGGCCACCACAGCAGGGGCTGGGAGGCAGGACCCCATTGGGTCAAATGTTATTGTTCCAGTCTGGGTGGGGGGAGGGATATCCTGAAGAGCAATATTTTGGTTTTACTGGCATTGTGTTGCAGGTTGCTAATGTGTAGCCAGTAAAACACTGCAGAAATGCAGGCCTTGAAATTTCTCAGCGCATTTGTTTTTTTCTTTTTTTCTTTAGTGTGAGGTGTAGTTGTGTATCGTTGGCGTAAATAACAATTTGTACACCATAGCACTCAACATGGGTCGCCAAAGGAGTCATATGCACACTGAAGAATGTAGGACTCAGTGCAGAATCTTGGGGTACCCAGAAGCTTCGATTCTGAAGTAAACGTGGCCATCCATACAGATGTCCCTCTGTCTGCCACGAAGGAACGGAGGTAGTACTTTACAAGACCACTAACACCGATGTCGCCTAGACGCTGTAGTAATATAGGGTGTGACTCATTGTCGAAAACCGCATATTGATCAAGGAGAATCAGGCACACCTGATTCTCTTGATCCACCACCAGCTTAAGAGTGTCAGCAACCTACAGCAGAGTGGTCTGGGTGCTGAATCCAGGGCGAAAGCCTGAGTCGGAGGGGTGTAAAAGTTTATTCCTCTCTAAAAAGTCAGAAAGTTACCAGTTTATACATTTCTCCAGTATCTTGGCAAAAGCGGGCAGAAAAGAAAGGACAGATTGGATTTGTCCTCTGATGGCCTTTTAGTCAAGTAATTCATTTTGCCTGTTTCCAACAACAAGGAGCAATAGCCATCTGTAGAGATATGTTTAGCAGTTGATTTAGAGTGGGGTTTATTGCTGTGCAGTTGGAAACGAGAATGTGGGGGGACATGGATTGTCTGGAGACTCATATATATGAACATATTCAGGATCTGAGCATATTGCTCCATTGAAATTGAGGCAAAGTCTTAAAAGGAGGGGCAAATGAGTGAAGGTGAGGATTTCCTGTCCTACTCGAGGCTCGTTGTTGCCTATAGAGTCGGCGTGTGGCAACTGAAGGGAATCAATGATTGTTTTCATTTTAGAATCAAACAAATCTGAATGTTAGGCACACAGCTTGAGTTGAAGTAGGGCATCTGGGTGTGTAAATGTTTTAACAATTTTGAATAGCTTATCCAGTTTGTTATGGTAAGTGGCAATTTGAGCTGTGAGTAAGTCTGATTGGGTTTTCCTAACTGCTTGGTGGTATTCCTTTAATGCAATCTTATAGAACAATTTGTCCTGGGGAAGGTAACGATGCCTTCCACTTCTTTTGAGTCTTTTACATAGTTTGAAAAGCTCTTTGACCTCCTCGTTGAACTAAGGCTCTGATTGACATTTGGCCACTCATGTGGCACCTATGGATTTGACAGGGGCAATGGTCTCAGCCTTCTGACAAAGCCAAGCATTAAGCAGGTTCTTTTCAGCAGTGGCCATAGTCCAATTTACAAGTAAAAGAAATGCCAGCGTGGTCAGGCCAGGACTTGCCCATTAGAGAAAATGGTGTCTAGTGTATGATATGCTACATGGGTGGTTTGGGTCACGAAATGTTGCATGTTCCATTAGGACATGTTATCTAAAAGAAGTTTCCAGTGTGGGTCAGAGGATGTGGCCATGTGTAGGTTGAGATCTGAAATCATAAATTTAGAGTGTTTTAACAAGTATTTAGAAAGAATTTCAACTAGGGAAGAAAGAAATTCTCCTAAAGGACCGATGGATGATATGCCAACACTCCAACCATGACTATGTCTGCAGAAAGTGTGATACAGAAATCCATTGATTCAGTCCCCTGAAGCTCCTTTGAGTGAAAAGTGGCACAAATATAGGTGTATCTGTATGCAATTGCAATGCCATCCCTTCCTTTGCCTACTCTGTCGCAGCATAACATAGAATACCCAGCTGGAATGGCAGTTGTGACATCCAGTGCTGAGCTGTCGGACATCCAAGTTTCAGTGAGGAAGAATATATCATCCTTATCCTCATTATGGGCCTCATTTGTGAGGTTTTGGCGCAGTGCAGCGCTGCAAGGAATCTTGCAGCGCTGCCCTACATCAACTGCATTGTGGGGCTGATTGATTTTGTGCAGGAAGGGACACCTTCATGCACAAAATCAATAATTTGAGATTTCCTATTTCTATGTGTGCTGCAGAAATTAAGACATTTCTCCTTGTTGTGCCTCTCTAACACCACGCCTAAGGTGGCGTTAGAATCTGATGTATTCCCAGGTTCACGATTCCTCTGGATAGCATGGCGCGGGCTGAGCGCGGACAGGCACAGAGAGGCTTGCTTTGGGCATGCCAGCATGGCGTTCGTGCACCGGCTCGCTTTATATGAAGTGCAGGAATCTGATTATGGCCTAGAAACTAGACCACTGACCGATCTAATATGGCGACTGCAGCAGTAGTTTGGAGAGTGCGAATCCCCTACTCTCTTCTCAAGAATAAAATGCAAACTCTAGTGCAGTTAAGATAAAAACGCTTCTGTTACAACTCCCCTGGTCAGAGTAACTTTACAACTTTTTTTAGTAAACACAAAAGTAAAGAGCAAAAGTGACAAATTCAGATTTACCCTAGTTAGTAATGCCTTATATTACATGTATATTTTGCAGTGGTTGGAATGAAAAAGCTGTTTCCTTCGAAGTGCAGCCATAAATGTGCTCTTATTTAAAGGCAGATATTTTGGTTTTGTTTACTGTTCATTAATAAACTGTTGATAAAACAACAGAAAATGGTTCATGATAGTCGTTGTATACAAGTCCATGAAAGCAGCATTTATCACATAATTATAGATTCACCATATTTGCTACTGACCTTTTTGAATAATGAAATAATTTGCAGAAACCACATGAAATACTATTTTTTGCTCAAATGCATTTAAATACTTACAGGTTAGGGATTTCATTATGAAGAAGGGGGGTGGTCGGGTTGGATTCAAGAAAATTGAGTTAATCAAAACTGTTATTCCGTGTAATTGAGTGAAAATTGGGGAAATATATAACAATTTAATTATTGATCTTCCCGATGACCTGGATAAACATACTCAGAACTGGCAGATTAAACTTGGAACTTCAGTTAGCTCCATACAGAAAGCACTTCAATTTTCTCAGTCACTTTTAATGTCCTCTAAATTGCAAGCTCAATTCTATAACACTTTTTTCCACTTATATCACACCCCCTACAGGCTTGCAAAATGGAGCATTGGTAAAGGGACTTCATGCCCCAGATGCGCGATGCCAGAAGCTGATCTAATACACATGTTTGCTACATGTGGGGCACTTCGTACCATTAGATGCGAGATTTTAGTCGGAAATATTTGCGACTAAAATGGAGATTACTACGTCAGAAATAATATTGGGGGTAGACAGTGACATCCGAGCGGACAATGGAAAGGGACTTCTGTTTGTCTCTATGGCCGTGCTTAGAATCTGTCTGGCTTCGGCTTGGCTGGACACTGTTCCTCCATCTTTTCAACAATGGCGGGCATGATTATTATCGACATATAGTCTGGAAAAAGCAATATACAGCAGGAAGGGTATAAAAAAGAAAAAGAAGGGACTAGATATCTGGTCCCCACTCGCACATTGGATCGAATGTCTAGAACTGTAACGACTTTAATTATTTTATTGAAAACTTCAGTAGTTTTGTGTTTATGTTATTGGTCTATTTTTTTTTATTTCTAGTATATGTAGTGGATGATGCTTTAGTTATTAGCTTCGTGGAAAATTGCCTGTATTGGGGTGGGTGGGGGGCGTGATATAAAATGTTAAGAACATTTTCTGCAATAAAGATAAAAAAAAAAAACAAATGCATCAATATAATCTTTTCAGTAATATGCTGCATAATTAGAGTTTTTTGTACCATTGCATTCTGTGCAATGCAATCCCCAAAACATCCAACATATATCAGGGATCTCCAATCTATTCTATATTGAGAGTTATTTCAATGAAATGAGTCCCATTACTACTAATGGCTTTGACAGTTGTTACAGTAGTGACCACATTAGAGACAACCTGAATAGTGGCCACACTTTGCAAAAATACTTGTAGTGGCTATCCAGATGTATGGCAAAGTACTGAGTGATTTCAAAATAGCATGCCTAGAATACTGACTGATACAATATCAAGAATGTACATATACGGGTAAGTATAGATTTACAATTTACAACTCTACATCTGCACACGTTGAAGAAACAAACCTTCAAGACAATTCATGTGGAATTAGGAATATAAATACAACTATGATTATCTTTACATACTTACCTTTAAGCTATTTTAGTCTGTGTGCTTTATACACTAGTTTGGCTGAAAAATATTTAGAATTCAATATTGTTATTGAGCACCAACCTCCCCGATGCAATACCTGTAGCAGTGGCAGGAAAAGCTGCATCGTAATAAAACGCCTCCAGATGACTTTGGGGTCATGTATCAAGATACCCATTTGCGATTCTCAAATAGCGATTTTTAAGGAATCGCTATTTGAGAATCGCAAATGGGTATGTATGTACAAAATCGCAATTTATTTGCGATTCCTTAGAATTCCTTAATTGCGATTAGCAAATTGCGAATCGCAATTAAGGAATACTTTCCCATTCATTTCTATGGGCCAGGAGGCCCATAGGAATGAATGGTAAAGAATTCTCAATTTGCGTCTCACAATTTGCTAATCGCAATTTGAGAATAATTTCAAGGGTGCAGGGGTGTCCAAAGGACACCCTGTTGCACCCCTGAAATATGCATGGGTGCACATGTGGCACACATACATGCCCTAAGGGCATGTATGTGCGTCACATGGCACTTTGAAAAATACAAAAATGTGCATATTTAAAGGAATTCGCAACTTACTACCAACTGGAAGTTGGTGGTAATTTGCGATTCCTTAAGGCCAATTTGCGAATTTCTTTCTCTTCTTACATTGCATTTAAGGAATCGCAAAATTTGTGATTCCTTAAATGCAATCGCAAAATAAGGAATCGCAAATTTTGCGATTCCTTATTTTTAAAGCACATTTCCTTCATACATACCATTTGTCCAAATTACATTCGCAAACGCCGAAATTCTGCGAATTTTGGCGTTTTGCAAAGTCAATTTGGCTTGATACATATGGCCTTTTTTTTTATTTTGAGTTTTATGTAGCACGAACTAGACCCGAGACATCGGGTATCAGAGCACTTTACATGAACACAAGTTACGTTACAGATGAACACATTCATTTTTGTTCGGCACGGGGAGATTGTGATTTGCCCAGAATCATAGGATATTGACTGTTGTTGCCGAGGCTCGAACCCTGTTTCCCAGGTCTGAGGTTGACCGCTCTAGCCGTAAGGCTACATCCTCTCCCCAGGTTCCCCAGGTCTGAGGTTGACCGCTCTAGCTGTGAGGCTACATCCTCTCCCCAATGACTAAAGACAAAACAGCAGTAGCAGTAAGAGCCCACTGGCAGACAGAAAATACTAAAAGCTACAAATCTCCACAACACTGTCTGAACAATTACTCAAAGAGCATCCTAAATGTGTTTTGGATTTTCAATCTTTATGTTTACAAACCTAAATTTATTTCTATATGGTTGTCTATCAAATATGCACTTCCCATTTTGGGTTAATCCACTAAAAGAAAATCTTGAATTGTTCTTAAAAAGGGAACTTATTTAATATGAGTATACTAGAACCCCTACATTAAGTACACTGCACTTCAGGGGGCCTCTTCCAGGGTGCCAGTGCACTACCAGTAGCTCCTGAACTACCCTTTGGAGACCTCTGATATGCATGTTCTTATGTCCATAGCATGACAAATTGAGGTGCAAGCAGAATACAATATTTTGTCTAATAATATATGGGTTTCCATTTTTAATGTATTTATTTATTACAACAACAGGCAAGCAAAATACTGCAGGATTTAATTACATTAGACCTGAGTAAAGAAGGTTCCTAGACTACAGGGCAGTTTTCTTTGAGGTCATGGGGGTGGCACCTAAGCAGCGCCCCCCTTTCAAAGCATCTAAGGTCACATTCCGACGTTGGGTAAAAGGTAAACGGCAGGGATTTAGAGGAGGCACTTAACCATTCCCCTCCAACTCTAGACAGTGACAACGAGGTAGCAAACTCACAGTTTAATGAGTGGATACAGAGGGCGACCGACTGTGTCGCACCAGAGCAAATGGGAATGGCTAAAAGGCGCCCGCTGGCAACACCCTGGTATGGACCTAAACTTAAAGGATTAAAGGTGGAGTGTAGAAGGTCTGAGCGTCTCTGGAGAGTAGACTATAGCAACATTAGCAAAGAGGCCTACAACGGGGCTCTGAAACTGTACAAGGAGGCCATTCTTGAAGCTAAATAGGCATATTTTACGGAAAAAATCCAAGTGGCAGGAAATTCAGCCAGAGAACTTTTTTAATCGGTTACATTTTTAGCCAAGCCACAGCAAGTAAACACATTTAAGCCTGACCGGAATTTTTGTAATCAGCTTGCTACCTTTTTTCAAAACAAGGTGCAAGTGATATACAATGAGCTGGCCAACTCATCAAACCTCATGGCAGAGAATAGCTCATCATCCTCTGGGATGGAGACAGTGCACTCTAGGATAACGGGTTTTAAACCACTTTTGGCTGATGAAGTTTTGCAATCAATAAAATCTGGCTCACCCAATGATCCCTGTTCCCGCTATTATGCTGGAAAGATCAGTGAGACACTCACCTCCCTAATCAATCACATTTTGGTATCTGGGATCTACCCCACGGCCTGGAAGATAGCATGCATAAAGCCAATCCTGATTAAGATAAGAGCTGACCCCACAGAGCACAAAAACTACTGTCCCATCTCGGGCTTGCCCTTTGCAGAAAAGGTGGTCAATAAGACCCTGACCAACTATTTGGATACCAATAGGCTACTGGATCCTACGCAGCATGGGTTTCGACCAAGATACTCAACGGAGTCAGCTTTGATTGCTGCTTCAGAGGAGATCCGGAAGGTGGTGGATGGATGAGTCAAGGCGATTCTCGTTCTCCTAGATCTCTAGGCCGCATTCGACACAGTGAATCACACGGTGTTGGTGCGGCGACTGCAGGAGGTGGGATTTAGGGGGTCATCTCTGGCCCTCTTCACCTCCTTTGTAGAAAACAGGAAACAGAGCCTGAGCTGGGAAGGTCTACAATCTGCTTCAACCTGACCTGTGGTGTTCCACAGGGATCAGCCCTATCGCCAATGTTGTTCAATGTCTATGTAACACCACTGGCAAGACTCATCAAGAAGCATGGATTCACATTTGTATCCTACGCTGACGACTCGCAATTGGTGATATCCCTCTCGGACAAGTCTGAGATCACAGCTGCCAGTTTTCATAGCTGTCTAAAGGACATTATGAACTGGATGAACCTAAGTATTTTGAAAATGAATACAGAAAAGATGGAGGTGATCGAGTTTGGTAAGGGAATGTCACTGTGGAATAACACATGGTGGCCGCCGGAGAAGGGTGAATGCACCCGCCCCGTCAGGAATCTGGGAGTAATTTTTTACAACAAGCTCAATATGTCGGCACCGGTTAATAGTCTAACGTTGTCAAGTTTCTTTCTGTTAAAGACTCTTCATAAGATCTTTCCCTTTATTCCTCTCAATTTACAGAAGACGGTAATGGCTGCCCTCTTTTTGACCAAACTGGATTACTGTAACGCGCTTTTCTTGGGTTCTGACAAAACCCAGATAAAGAAAGTGCAATCGTTACAGAATGCCGCGGCACGATTACTTCTAAACCTTTCCAAGGGCCATCTTACATCACAGAGAATAAGAGCATTACACTGGCTCTCTATTCAGCAGGGAATAGAATTCGAGTCACTCTGTCTGGTGCATAAGGCACATTATGGTGGAGGCTCAGATGATAGCCAGAAAATGTTCAAGCTCTACACCCCTGCGCAAAATCTTCGGTCTACTAGTCTTGGCCTGATATGCATCCCCAAGTTTCGAAGAGCCAGATGAGGGGGAAGGTCCTTATCATACTGTGCAGGAAAGTTGTGGAACAAACTGCCAGTGGCTCTGAGTCTACAACCTAATTTATTGCTTTTCAGGAAAGTCTTGAAAACGCGGCTGTTCACACCTGAGTAGATCCAGCGTGTTTCAGTTACTACATGCACACCACAGCGCCAGAACACCTCGGCATTCGAGCACTTAATAAGCCACATATCATCATCATCAGAGTCTGATGGGTACCACCATCACTAGGTAATTTTGAGTGTGAGCAGCAGATTGTTTAGGAAAGTGCTTCTAAATTGCAGCTTATATATAGAACAGGGGTTGCATGCAGATAGGGAATCCCTTTCAATAGCAATTAATGATCAAAATTTGCATCAATAGAAGAAACAATATAGACTAACATTGCTGGTAAAATGTTTACTGCCTAATAAATTGTCAGCCCTCAGGTGATCACAAAGTGAAATTGATAAAAGTTGACACAGTACATACCTAAAAACAATGGAACAAAGATGATTAATAAAATATTAGCAATGCAAATATGATTACCAGTTGAGTGGAATAATCCAAGAGAATTCTAATTGCCCTGTTTGTCGATGGTATTTTAATTCATGAGGATTAATGGAGTCATTATCAGGACCATGGGAGATAGTTATGTACTATCAAAAAATAAATGTACGGTTCACTGATAGAAAATTGATGCCAAAAATAATGATGTTCTAAATATAAAAAAATATATATATATATAGAATGCAAAAACATCGACTCCTATACCAAAACAGGTAAGGACAAAAATGTTGAATCAAAAATATTGATGTAGAAATTATAGATGTAAAAAATATCTATTTCAATATACATATAAAATAAAATATTATATATTAAATATATTAAATATTATATTAATTTTACCAAAATGAATTACATTTAATATACATCGTTACAAAATATAACAAAAAACGTAATTTGAAGAAAATAAACACACAAACATCATTTATACCTTTATATTTACTTTAAAATAATGAATAACTGATTATCTTTAATTTATTATAAAATGATATGAATATATATATATTGATATATACATATATATATAAGATATAAGAATTTAAAATATAAAATAATTCTAGAATACATTAAAAAATATTTAAACTTAAATTGCCCAATACAATAAGTGCAATAGTAGAGAAAGTTTTGGATAGCAAAATAATCCAATTTACTATTCCAATTCCAGTGAATGCAACAGTAGGAAAAGTGTTGGATAGCGAAGATGTAAAAATTACTACTCCCACTCCAAAGAGTGCAACAGTAGGGAAAGTGTTGGATAGCGGAGGGGTAAAAATTGCTATTCCCATTCCAGTGAGTGCAGCAGTAGAGAAAATGCTGGATAGTGGAGGGGTAAAGATAACTATTCCCACCCCAGTGAATGAAACAGTAGGGAAAGTGTTGGATAGTGGGGAAAAAAGAATTACTATTCACACTCAAACAATTAAACAAAAATGAATAAACAATATTTAAAAACATAAATATATAAAATATTAAACATAAATATAACACATATTAAATATTAATTATATGTAACAAAAATCTAGAAATGTCATATAAAATAAAATAATAAATACATTTACCCAAAATAATTATTTTATACTAGAAAATATTGAAAAACTAAAAAATTATTTAAAACAGTATTTATTTTATTTACTACCCTATAACACCACACCAATAACAAAACACTTCAATATTCAAACTAAATGTATTTACATAATTAGTAATAACAATAAATATTAATAAAAAAACGAATGAACATCACTTAACAACACAAACTTTAACACTATAATATCTACAAAACACACCTAAATTAAACTATAAAATTATTAAGGACGATAACAAGTAATAATTAAATAATTAAATTCGAATAATACCCACCCTATACCCCTTTAAAAGTAGAAAAAACACACACAAAATAAACAATTACCTAAAATACTTATGAAATAATTAACATTATTAACAACTATATAATAACTAATTAAACAAAAATTACTTACCACCCTTTACTCCTATAAACACAACACACACCTAAAAGTAATAACACAATTACCCTAATTAATAACTGTTAGACCTGTCAGCCCTAGGGTGGTCTTTCCCTGTGATTTTTTGCCCTTGCCTTATTTTTCCCACCTACTTTTTTTGCCCTTAGGTCTTCGGGCACCTTTTCATGGCTAATCTGTGTTAGGGTGCAGGTGCTCTCTACTTCCAACATGGCTGCCACTGACCCCTGCTACTGCAGCGTGGTCTTTTAGTGTAGCACCCTAGTTGCCAGGAGCAGGCTGGGTCCCCATACAATGTTGCAACACCAGCCACCCAGCCCTTGTCCATAGTTAGAGTGGGGAAGCTCCTGGAACCTTCCAGAAGGAAGGCGGACCTGACTTTTCCCGCCTTAGAGAGTGTTCACCTGACCTGGGCATATATAAGCAAGGGAGGGAACTTTTTCTAGTCAGTTGGGGCATCACTGACCTGGGGAACCCACGCAGGAGTTTTAGGCGGGAGGGCCTAGTGAGGAACCTATGCTACTGGGAGTGACAGGATTTAGGTGCTGCCTCTTAAGCTGGGTGAGGTGTCCAAAGCTAGCCCCCCCCCGATATGGCCCAGTGGTAGGGAACCCCAGGGCCCATCTGCAGTGACTGAGGAGAAATTCTTCAAGCCTTCAACTCATCACCCCCCCCCCCCTCTTCCATTTCAAGAAACAAGCAACCAAGGGCGCAGAACCATCCAAGCGCCAAGAAACCTGCTTCCTGGGACCAGGTACTGGACTGAGCTGCCCCTGCGCATCCATCCCCTGCCTTCAACTGGGCCTACCTGTCTCCCCCTGACTGAACTGTGTGACAAGAACTATAATTTGTCCCCATCCTGCCTGCAGTACTGGCTGACTAACTTGCAGAGCGCTGTAATCTGTCCTCCTGCCCAGCGCTGTGTCAGAGGCCGCCTGCCCTGAGCTACCAGTGCCCTCGTGACTCCAGCGCTGAAGCCCCCCCTCAGGAGGCCGCCTGCTTGCGAGGCGCTGTATTTGCCTTCAAGCGCTCACCTGACTCGGCGGCGGGCGCTGTATTGTGCCCCCCTCAGGTGCCTGAGGAGGCCCCCACGTCATCGCGGCATCAGCGCCGCCCACGCGACGCCTCTAAGGCACTGCCGGCCTGCCCTGGGGCTGCCCGCCTTCGCGCCGTGACCAGCGCCGTGATTGACCCCCTCTCGGCGGCCCTCGATTCCAGGAGAGGGCCGCCGCATCGAATCCGCCAGGCCGCACTAGGCCTGATGCCTGCCTGGGCCAGTATCCCGTGACGGGGGGGCGCCGCCGCGTCATCGGCCGCGCCCCCCACCCAAGCCGCGCAGCAATTGGCTGCCGGGAGCGAGCCTCTGCCCGTGAGGCCCGGCACCCGGGGAAGTTCCGATTTACCACGGAGGGGGGTGGAGGACCCCGAGAGCCCCCTCCGCCTATGGCGCACCGCACCAGCTCCCCCCTTGGGTGCCCAAGAACCACCACTGCCCCTTTGCCGCCGAGGCCTGAGAGAGAGCCCCCACCTGCTCCCCAGCGCCGGTGCCCTGAAGCTGCGCCTGCACCGTGCTGGGTCGAGTGGGGCCGTTGGAGGGTCAGAGCGCCCCCTCCTCCCTTGAGATCACGCCAAGGGCCCCGGAGGGCCTAAGAAGTGAGGTAACCCCCTGGGGAGGAGGGCGGTAGGCCGGGAGAGGCCCGAGGTCGCCCCTCCCCTGGGGTTAACTAAGACAGGGCCCTGTTGGCCCCCTTCTGAATGTGCCTCGAATATTTGGAAACTATAGGGTCAGACACGTTCCTCAATGTATCAAAGTGTACCATATTTACCAGCCTGATATGTTCAAAGTGTGCCATATTTACAAGCCTGAATTATACATCGTGCACCAGATTACCAGCTTGTTAATGCGAGGGAGAGTCACTTCACTGTACTGAATTTTCTTGTAGAGGTGGGCTTCCATAGTATTCTGATGATCTGATCTAGGTCGCAAGCCGACCTGTCTTCACAAGAAGAAAGGCTTGTCACTGATGACTGAAGGCTGTGTTCTTTGGAGTTCCTTGTTAGACTGATAAGTACTTGCCGATATGTTTAATTACCTTCTAGGAAAAGCGTCCATGAGAGGTTTGATGTGTTACTTAAACGCATTACTATAGTCGCTTCTTGTAGGATCCTCCAGGTTTATACAATTACCCCTTTGCCTGTCAAAGAGTCTGATGCGACAGGCGGGGTTAGTTAGTGTTTCATTGCTAGATGAGCTGGTTATTATTTTAATGAAATGTTCACCCATTCATAGGAAATGCAACCTGAACGTGATTCATGAAATGTCTTAATGAAATGCTTACCTGTAATGCTAATGAATTAATAATACATCGCTCTATTTGAAAGCCTATATAAAAGATCTTGATTTCTTTCAAATACAACTACTGGTGTGGTCTCCATTATTGCGCCACTGTGTGTTTCATTGGATGAGTGTGTTAAGTAGCTGCTTTACACGCAAGCCCCTGGCTGCCTTCCTGCTCGAGCCATGCTACCCCCTTGAGAGCTGGTGGTCCCAGTTCTTACAATAACCAATTAATTATTTAAATTAATTAACAACCAATTATTAATCCACCAGTTAAAAATAAATATACAACAGTGTGCAAGCAAAGTAATAGATTTTGGACATGTTTATAAATGTCCCAGTAAAGTTAACAAAGCAATAAAATACAGGGCACATATGTACCATGATATTATGCATACACACCATTTTGCATGGGCAGTTTAATCTTGACAACTTTCTATTTAATTGCAAACAAATAAAACACAGGAGATGACTTTTACAACTTTGTAATTGAAATTTGCTCAAGTAAAAAGTTGCATCTCCACCGCGGTACAGATTTACAAAGACCTCACACATTGCAGTGCAGAAACCAAAGTATTTCTAAATCTGCTCAGTGGTACAAATGCAACTTTATAACTGATGCAAGATTGAACCACAGGTGCTGCCCTGCATTACAATAGAGAGGACTAAAGTACCATATCTACTAAGATATGGAACTGCCCTGCTCCGTCCTAGAACTAGTGCTACTAGTGCTACCAGTCAGGCTGCCAGGTGCCACACGCAAACCTTTGCACCATAGTGCAAAGGATTTTGCGTCATGTCTAGCATAGGTTTGTACTAGAAGAAAACCTTCCAGTGTAAAAGACTATGCCTGGACAAACTTTAGAACTTTTCACACTTTGGATGTCTGCTGCACAGTGTAGTGCGCATGCAAAGTAAGAAAACTGTAGAGAAATGAAAGCGTTTCTACAAGTTAACCCCAATGTCAAAGAGATGTTAATTTTTGGCACAAAACCCGTCTACTAGTGTTAGTAAATAGAACCTTGCATTAAAACCTTTGGGTAGTTGCTTGGGAACGTCCATGCATCACACATGGAATGCCCCCAAAGCACAGTAATGGAAAGCATTGCAAAACACTGCTTTGCACAAATTTGAGATAACTTTCCAGCGCAAACCAAGTTTTGCACTGGAAAGTAAATTCGAAGGTAAAACTTTGCACTGGTTTATGTCACTTTGTGACGCAACTCTGGGCAAACTGTTAGTAAATCTGCACACACAAATGGCAGATTTTTATATCCCATAATCTTAGTCTGCACATTTTTATGGACAAAGACAGGACTCACTTCAGCAGAATATCTTCATGCTAGAAATGTAGTGGTGATATGTGGGTGAAATTCACATAATCTGCTTTGGTGTAATTAAATTCAGCACAAATTGTGCAAAATTTGGCAAAAGGCAAAACCAGCATTAAGCGCTCTATTTTGGATGAGAGAATGCATTTCATGATAAAAACACAAAAAACACAAGTGCTGCAAACAACAGACACCCATGCTCAGGTCACTCGTGGTGTTCTGCAGTGAGAACGAAAGCATGCCGATGTCAGCTTGTGCATATTCTGTGTGTTCGTGTAGTTCTGATATGCATATATATTCCATATCATTTTAACTGTCCTAGGCTCCAGCATGTTTTTAAGGCAGGTTAAGTTCTTTGAAGTTATTTCGTGTTTTTAAAAAAGATAACTTTAGAAAAATCTCTTTAAATAGACATAAATACTCTTGTTCCATTCAGGATGAAGTGTAACAGGACTGAAATCTCAAACAAACAAACTGGTAACATGCACATGTCACATGTGTGAAAACGTAAAACACAGCATCTATAAGCACAGTGTTTAAAATCACTTTTAAATGCTATTTTGGAATCTTCTAAATGAAACTTCAAATGGAAAAACTAAAGCAGTTTAAATGTAAAATATTACTTTTAAAAGCATAACCGTGCACATTTGAACATATGGGTAAAAGATCCAAAGCATTTACTTCTGGGTGCTACCAGCAAGTGCTTCCTGGCTTTACAGGAAGTGGCATCTCCCAGAACTTGAGAAAAATTAGCCTCCATCTTCCATAGACGTCGTGACTTCTGGCATTCTCTCCAGTCCACCTCCTCAGATCTGCTGAGTCAAACTAATAGAATGCACGCAAACCAACACATGAAGAACAGGCTTCCATTCCAAAGCCCATTCAAACCAAAGTGTTTGTTGTCCATTAACCAGAGTGTTTGGAAAATAGTGACAGTAAAAAACAAAAAATGTCTCCCTCGCCGAAAGAGATGACTCCTAAGGTTAGGGGGGCATTCGCATTTTTCATTTTCAAAAGGAAACCAGTTTGGTGCAAAGCTCCATCGTGTTGACAGAGCAAAGGACCTAACTGCGAAAAGCATTGACAGGAAACACCATGGTTCTGATGCTTGAGAAGTGACCGCCAGCTTGGTGGTCATAGGTAATCGCCGTCAGATGACGGACTCATTTACTGTCCCTCTGGTGGATAAACAGGCCGACTGCCTATAAGTAAACCGGACCCTAGGTTAAATAAACTATTTAAATAGGTGTAACTCAGCCAAATGGAGTGCTGTGTAACCATTTGGGCTAACCAGATTAAAAAATGTAAATGTTGCGGTTCTAGCAACGTTTCCTTTTTTGGATTGAAATATGAAAAATGAGAAACGGTCTTTAGATTTGTGTTCCAGGACCTCACACGTGCATAGAGATATTCTACCTTCGATGAACACCAAAGTGAATCCAATAGCAACACATCTATGCTTATCTGGTAATATATGGCCCTAAAAACAAAGAAAATGTTTCCAAAATGTATGGTGGCTTTGAGGGAATGTCTTCTTCTTATACAGTGGGATGACCCACAAATAGTCATTGCTTTATTTTATGTTCTTTATTCAAATGTCAACCTGCTTGATAGTTTCAATTCACTGAAATTCAGATAAATACGCATAACCTAAGGAACCTATTTATTTTTAATATTCCAAAATAACAATGAAACTACCGAAGTGCTTTCAAATATCAATTTTTCATATTTATTTCTATTTGCCAAGGTATGTAATACATAGAGAATGAAATATTAAAACTATTATACACTATAGAGAAATATTTAAAATGTCATAAACAAATGCAAAATCCATAATGCATATAATACAGAATTAAAAACTATATATGCATATGTTGAATATCTGTTTCGTCGGGTCAGTGGGCTTTTAACAAATTATCTGCTGCTGGTGTAAACCATCATTAGCCTGTTGGAAGAAAAAAACAAAAGGTACATACAATTAGATTGAGAGATACAAAGCACAAAACAGCCTGAAACAAAAACAGCGAAGTAGGTGATAGAAATGATATGCGCGATTACAGAGTGATTGCACAGTCTTGGTTTGTGGAAGTGAGCCACTCTATTGGTGTGTTCCTGTGCATGCTGAAATAAGAGAGTCAAACTACCAATTCATCTTTCACCAAAGATGGACCCAGTCTGAAATTTGGATCACAGTAACCATTTTCACTGGTGAATGGGGCATGGTCTCCTCTAAAAAGGGGCCATAGAGATTGCACTAACAATGCATTACTTCCAAGTTGGTGTTTTCCAGGTTGCTTGTGAGCACATATTTGTAATATGGCAGCAACCTTCTCTAGAAGAACTGATTAGGCAATTCATGGTCTTGATGGTGCTTGAAAGACCCCTGAAGGATGCCTTCTATCATAAATTCCAAGGCCTTTTCTACTTCTTGCCACATTTAGTAGAGTAAGTCAAAATCTTCATGAACTCTTTTGATAATCAATCTATGTAAATCATTCTCAGCCTCATATTGCTGTCTGTCTATAAAAATGACAGTAAGTAGATGTTTGATTGCACGTTAAGCAAATGGCAGTGAAAACATTTAAGTAACCAGAGATAATAGTCTTGCCTTTTAGGCATACCCAAGTATGCATCTGGGAAGACCTACACATTTACCTAAACTTCAGTTGGATCAAGAGAAGTAAAAGCTAGCTCGTGCTTCAAAGTGTTTTTCTCTTGTTGCTGACAAGTTTCTTTTTTACTGGCTCTACTAAAGCAGACTTGTCCTAATGTTGAATTAGACAACAAGATAGGGCAATTTCCGAGGAGCACCTTTATACATTGGGTCACAGACTTCATGTTTAAGTTGAACTACATCCATGTGCATGATCCATGCAGAAGGGCTGTTCTCTATATGATAAAGATGAGAAAACCATTGACTAAAATATTTTAAGGGAAGTGTGGAAAGGTTAGCGTCAGTTGTGGTCACTTCTAAGCAAATGCTTTTTGTTTTTTGTCTTGCTTGTCAAAGTACAAATGTTCTAGGTCATCAGGCAATCAAAGGTTAGCACGTTATGTTCATCTACTGAAATTGCCACAGCAGGATTAACAGGTCATAGAGCAGAGAAAGGAATCTTGGAGACAGAAGGGACTAAGGTAGCAAGATCAGCATGTGGTGGCAACAACAACACTCATGCAAGGCCACAAATGGGCTAGCACAAAGGGGATGCTCCACACCTGAATGGGTTCCATACACAAACCAGCTAAATTATGAAATACAGAAACTGGCAAAGGAAAAATAACAACCAGCACTGAAGCAGACAACCACATAGAGTAAATCCATGATAGTCACTTGATGGTATGACCGTAATTGCAGGAATTGATTCTTTATCACTTGCATCTACAGGTAATGAGTATACATTATTCCAGGATGGCAAGCAAGAATGTTACGCACCTGAAGGAACAACTACTAATTAACACCGACGTCTTCGGGGGAAACAGCAACAAAAGAGTCTGCAAAAAGAAAAAGAAAAGCTTTATTTAAATAACACCCAGCTGTCTCATTCAGCTGTACTCTTCATGGTGACATTTGGTAAATAGAGATCTTAGAAACTCTGTGGCACATTTACAATAACTGGCGCATCCCTGCATATCAGCAGGGATGTGCCAGTTATTGTCCGCCACAGCTCCGCCATCATGGATGCGCCGCATTTACAATGCGGCGCACCATGGGGCAAAATCGGCACAGATGCGTGACACGCATCTGTGCCGTAAGAGTGGCCCATTGCTGGAGTTGCGTCGCAAGCACGACGCAGCTCCAGCAATGCTATGGGGGCCCTATCTAGTTAATGCTGCGTCAATCCTTATGCCTGCTTCAGGCAGGCGCAGGGTTTTGACGCAGCATGGGCCTAAAAGTGACTGAGTGAAATCTTGTAGATTTCACTCAGCCACTTTTAGGAGGCGTTCCTGCGCTGGAACGCCCCTCCCGTGCCCAGGAACGCCTACATGTGGCGCAGGGCTTTACAACATGACGCATCTCCCAGATGTGTCAAGTTGTAAGTATCTCGGACCATGGCGCAGTATTTGCGCCGCCGCTGAGTCACAAAAGTGACGCAACGGCGGCGTAAATAAGGCGCTCTATGATTTATGGTTCCTATGATTTCTGGCAGAAGATTATTATGGGTTCTTGGGGCTACACAGAATATAGCACAATGTGTGATAGCAGCTTTTGGCCAAATGCGTTGATGTGTGTTACTTTTCGAGAGTAGTCATGTGTGTCTACAAACTCCTATGGAGCTCAGTGGACAACAAATAGTCTCCTTTCCCTCAAGAGGCAAGCTATCCAGCATTCAAATCTTTGCTAGTGCATCATAAAAAGCGCCCACCTTGAATACCATTTTGTGTGTACATTTCCATAGCATACATTATTGTTTTTTGTCGTTGTTGGAAATGGATTCCACCAATTTAGTCAGGCTGTATTTTCTGCTTTAGTTTACCCGGTTTTTGGACCTTGGGGTTCAATTTATAAAGCCTTTGCAATGCCCATGCATCATGCAAGGTGAGGCAAGGACAATACAAAGGGTTCAGTAATATTTACAAAGCCATGCAAGGTCTGATGCATGGCTTTGTAAAGAAATATAAGTCAAGGCAGTTGCCTGAACTTAATTATGGTATATTTTAATTTGAGAGGCATTCCATGGATGGAGCATGGGCTTTCCTATGCTTTCCTATGCATCCATGCATGGATTTTGGTGTATTCCCAGATTTAAAAAGACTTGTCATCAAAATAATGCATAAAGAAAAAATGCAGAAAAAGAATGCATCATATAAATAGAATGCACAATAAAAAGAATGCATCAAAATATACATATTCCCAAGTGAGGCATAACAAGGGGAAAATATATTATTTTCTCCTTCTACACGTGCTGTATTCTGCAGCACCCATAGAAAAAGGAAAAAGCCTTCAAGGATTGATTTTGCACACAAACGTGTCCCCTTCCTGCGCAAAAACAATCCTGCTGTAACACAGGCACCCTTGCACTATGGTAACTGCATCTCAGACCTCGCTCACGTTTATTAAACGAACGAAGAAACATCATGGTTTTTAACTCCACTTTCTCTCTTCAGATAAAACATTTACAAATGTATACAATATTGCATACCTTTGCCACCACTTTCTTCTAGTAGAGGTCTCACTGGATCTATAAAACAAACAATGTTGAAAAATGCATCCATTTTCGTTCAACTATGGGTTTGTTCTTAAAATCTCTTCAACACACGCACACTATTACAGATATATCAAAGTGCAAGTCTTTCTTAAATAGTATCGCCCTATGAAATTAAATCTAGAAGTTAAGGAAGTCCTTCCTCTAAAACTCTCCTGATTACTCAGTTAAGAACAGTACTGTCCTTATCTGAGCAGAGAACCATCTAAATGTGGGTATCAGCGCACTCCTAGTAATGTAACATTAACGATCTTGTACTAACATTTTAATGGTGGGCTCATAGGGTGTCACCTTCTGGTCATAAGTGCAAATTTCTTGTATCCCAACAATACTAATCCTGAACTAGGATAGTGTCTCCCCTTTACACCCACACTTAATTTAATTCTTAAAACCAAACTCATTCATCATGATGAAAAAATATTTGCAATCCATTTATATTCAATTGAATCAACTGAGTTCCCAAAGGATATTCCATGTGTTTATGCTCATAAATTCATTATAAACACATCCAAAAGTGCATTCCAAATCCCCTGTGTGAATTAGTGAAAATCAAAATCCCCAATTGATTTCAGACGAACAGAGGTCCTTCGTCAGGGGTCTCCTATGGAACAAAAAAGAGCACTGCTGTTTTGGAACAACAATGTATTGCGTAATTGACATACAATGCTTCTTAGCTGACTGAAACATAACATTTGGGAACTCAGTTGATTCAATTGATTATAAATGGATTACGAATGGTTTATTCATCATGATGAATTAGTTTGGATTGAAGGACTAAATTTAGAAGCCCACTGGGTGCAACAGGGGTGCTAAAGGGGAGACACTCTCCTAATATAGAATTAGTGCTATTGGAATCAGGGTACCATCTCGCATACAGAAGAATTGATAAAATTCCACTTCTCAGCTAGCCATCACCTAGAATTTCTCTTTTTTTTAAATGTTCTTCAAGATCCTGGTTTGGCACAATGGGGAACTGAAGTCCTACTAGACTTTTATGCACCTTGTCACTACCTTCAAGGCCTTTGTCACCATGCAGAATGTGACAGAAGAATGCTTAAAAGCAACTGTGTCACCTGCCTGCAGGCACGTTCTATTCAAATCTGATCTCAGCAGGCCCAATCACCTTTCACTGGCATCCAATCAAATTCTTTGATCTGCTTTACTTGATTCCATTAAGAACTATGTATATGTTGCAAACCCAAACTGCTATATATTGCTTTTCCTGAAAAGAAATGTGGGGTGGCTACAAGTTGCAGTGGTTTGCACAATCCACAAAACCACAAAGTAAGTAAAATAAATAATTTGGCCATTATTTAGAGTGTGGTGGGTGGGATAATCCTTCCACCCATGGAGGATATCTCCCCCACCAAATTACAAGTGCCTATGCACTTGAAATACATTGGAGGGGGCATTTACCATGTTAGTAAAGGAGTATACTGTTTGCCAAACTCTAAACAAGGCCCATTTTTATTATTATTTACATTTTATCTGTAATGTGTTTCAATACTACAATCCTGCATGTAAGGGGTGTAACGGTAGATCTACTTCATAGAGAACTTAGTGATGAAGGAAGGAGGAGAATGTGGAGCATGATGAGGCAGTAGGTGTGAAGCAAATATGCTGGGGGTGAAAACTAAAAAGTGGAACTGCGCACAAGTTGCGGCAGCCAGGTCACCCTCTTACTCTTGCATCAGTACCAAGATGTGCTAATCCAGCATCCAATTTTTGTTTTGTTTAAAAAAATACTGCAAGCTCTGCATTTTGAAAAACTTGCAAATTTGCTAATGTGTTGGTCAATCATTTTGGCCTGCCTAGGTAAAATGAGAACTGAAGTTGGTTTACATTGATTAGCAATAGTAATTAAGGGCTAATAACTAATGGCTTTGACACTAATTAACTGTAAAAAGATTTCATAGTGGAATATGGGTGGTGACACTGACAGCGACACATGTACTTCATTTGAAAGGCTTCAAGACATCTTTCTGCTTGTGTCATATTAAGAAAACCTCCCATCATATGCCATTATGCTACAGAGACTATCTCTGTCAATCAACAGTTCAAGGTCACAACCAAAAATATTTATTAAATTAATTATCGGGAGTACTTACCTAGACACTACATCAGTCAGCGTCTCACTGCCTACACACAAAAAAAAATACAATAGAATTTTAGAAAGAGTGTGGATTAAGTAGAGGTAGGAGGGATACAGAAAGAGAGAAAGAGCAAGAGAGCAAGAAAAAAGAGGACAGAACTGGGGCTGCTCCTCTAAAATGCAGTAGAATGACCCCACTGCTTTCAAAGCAGTGAAAAAAGAAAATGATAATAGCTTTCTTGTTTTAAATTTATTTTTGGTACCTGCTGGGCTGGGTTAGGGCAGAGCTGGGGTCACAGGGGGTGGAGTGGTGGCCACACTCTAAGTGTGCATGACGTCTTGGGCCGGCCAAACAGTCATGTGCACTTTGCATGTTCCCCACCAGGTTGTAATGCACAGCCTGGTAGGGAACATTCACAGGCTCCCTGTCACCATCTTAGCAACAAGTCATGGTGCTCAAACCAATCACAACGAATGTAGGGCGTTACAACACATACATTTAAAACGAATGCCTTTACAATGCAGTTTTTACATCGTAACATCCTTTACAACGCATTCTTTTACATCGCATGCTATTACATCGCATTTTTCAAAACCACCTTTACAACGCTTTCCATTATATTCATTCATACCATTACAATGCATACCATTACAACGAATATCATTACATCGCATTTAGGGTAAGTGTTGGATAGTGTAGGGGTAAAATGCACTATTCTAACTCCAGTGAGTGCAACTGTAGGGTTAGTGTCGGATAGTGTAAGGGTACTCTGCATTGTAATGGTATGCGTTGTGATGACTTCTGATGTAATGCCTGCATTGTTGTGACATGCATTGTAATGACATGCATTGTTGTGACATGCATTGTAATGACATGCATTGTAATGACATGCATGGTAGTGACATGCGATGTAAAGGCTGTGTTGTAATGACATGCGATGTAAAGGATGTTGCGATATAATGACTGCGTTGTAAAGGTAGTGCAATGTAATCACTGCGTTGTAAAGGTTGTTCCCCAATCACAACACTGCATTGCAGCACTGTGATTGACTTTGGGGAGCCTGTGTGTGCTCCCTGCTTTGTTCTGGGACATCCGCAGGGAAGCAGAGGAGAGACGCCGCCGGCCGAAGAGGGAAGTGTTTAGTTTGTTTTCTTCAAACCTCACCTCCCCTATTCCCAGCTGCTACTCGAATAGAAACAGCCAATAAGAAAAAGAAACAGTACACTGGCTGAATCTTTTAGACAGGAGAGGCATGTAGTTATGGCTCCTTGAAGGAGACCGGTAAAAAATCTTGGCTCTCACTATACATTAGGCTGCTACCACCGTCAGTCCAAATTGTGAACTAGCTTGGGACATAATCCTGCTTAGTCCGTGGTGCCCGATGCTCAGAGCATCACCATATATATGTAATGAATATATGAAGCCTGTCATACAGTGGGGCCTAGCAGTATCGCTCCACCCCAGGGACTGTGAAGAAGTGTAGTGAGAGGGGCCCCACATTAGAGATTTGAGTGGGAGGAGTGATCAGATCAGGGGTGAGACACTGTTCTTTCTCCCAACCACCCCACTTTCTGCTCCCGACAGAGCAACTATGAAATGCTGATGTATGTGCAGTGTGGGGGATGTGTCATTGGGAGGAGCGCTCATCCATGGTTCTCACCTGGTACTGAAAGGTGTACACTTGTCCCTGGTCCTGATAGAGCTACAACCACCGATATGAAGGGCTCTCACACCTCCTCACTGACAGTGCCTATATTGTTGTAGAACTGATTGATTAGAATGTGATTGATTTTATGGCAAGACAGGAGGCTAATGTTAAGCATAAGCCTTTATTTACCAGTTCCAGGCGGCACCTTTATAGAATCTCAGAAAGAACTTTAACAACCAAACAATGGAATAGAACACTACAGTCTAATTTAAGCCTCCTGCCCGCCATCTCCTTCTTCTTTTGTTTTCTGCTTCTGAGCAGATGAACAAGTTACTCACCTTCTGTAATGCTTTTCCTGGTGGATGCAGTATCTGCCTGTGGAAACCTCACCTTTTGAATTATTCCCATGCATAGCATTCCATGGAAACATTTTTCCATAGCTTCCCTGCGTCAACGAGGGCGTCACAATTCATTGGCTACACACTCGACTCCGTGTGACATCATAGGAGCCATAAGAAGACCCTTTGGCATGCTAATGTCACTTCCACCCATTTTTCTCTGTGCATTTGAGGTGAACAGGTGAACCAACAACATTTCCAATAAGTATACATAGTATACAGTACAACATCTAATAAGGAAATAACCACATGCTATAGAAATTCCAAATCAAAGCATCCTCATAATTTAAATAGAAAATCTCACAGGAAACATTCATACGAAAGATATATACAAATGTATTTCCTGTATAATCAGACAGGCAACGGGGAGGCGGTGGGTCAGTGAGAATTACACAGGCAGATACTGTATACACCAGAAAAAGCATTACCGAAGATAAGTAACTTGTTCTTCTGATGAATAAATCTTCCTATGGATTCCTCAAGTTTTGAATAGAATCCCAAGCAGTCCCATGGGATGATGTCAGCCTGTGTATATCAAAAAATCCTGTAATACAGAACAAGCAAAATGGCCGTCCCACCTCACTTCTGAAGCAAGCAATAATATTTTGCAAAAGTGTGGAGGGAGTCCCAAGTAGCTGCTTCGCAGATGTCAATCCCAGGGCCACCTCCAGCCAAAGCAGAAGATGAAGATTTAGCTCTGGTAGAATGAGCACAAATACCTTCAGGTGTCTCCTTCTTAGCCATAGCGTAGTGACGGGAACAGTGAATCTAGACGGGTGCATCCCAGATTCAAACAGGGGCCCGAGGAAAGGAAAACCGCCACCCTCAGTGCGGGCGGGAAGCGTTCACAGTCCGGGCAGTGAAACCAACGCAGGTACTGGTAATTAGTGCGAGCGGGAAGCGTTCTCGGTCCGGGTAGTGGAACAACGCACCCGTCTAGATTCATTGCTCCCGTCACTACGTGCAGGGCACACATGGATGTATCGCTTTCAATGTGCACCCGTGGCTGGCAATATAGTTTTCAATCTCCACCACGCTATTGACCTTTTTCAAGCACTATCAGCCCTGATGCGTCACATCTCCTTCACGGTGTGATGAAACACGTGTTGGCTGGCTTATAATATTTGTACTGACCATGATTGACTTATAAATCTTCTTCACACTCACAACCGTTGTGTCTGACCTTCACTTCAACCTCAAGAGATTTCTCCCCTATTTGTCGAGTCTTAAACTTCTGGAACAATTATCTCATAAGCGTGTGCACAGTATCTGTTTTTCTTCTGTTTGGTATAGGCCTTCCTACACCAGTGCAGGGGCTGTTTGCCGTCTGGGTTTGTTTTCCCTTGACCTGTCTTGCACCGCGCATTTGGTACACCAACAGACATACTCAGCGATAACACAGCCTTGAGCGCCACATCTTCCTGTCCTCTCAATTCAATCCCATTTTCTATATTCAATCCTTCGATGGCTTAAGTATCACGAATATGGATGCCTCCATCATCGAATCTGTCAGTGTGCCTGCGTCGCGGAATGAGTTAAAGAGTCGAGTTAAAAGGTGCACCAACTCCTGGCAAAAGATTTGATAGAATTGGGCCATAAGCCTGTGCTGCAATCACTTTTTTAACCAGTAATGGCTGTTCCAGCTGGGACACGAGCACTGACGACAACCGGGTCAGGGGAATCCCCTGGACGTAGTGGCTTGTGTCTCTATGCCACGTACAGGGCACTGTAGAATTCTTTAAAAGTTTCAGCGATTTCCTCATATATACGCACCTCCTTCCCCTGCGCCATCCAGATGGAGTTCACCGAGCCAGGATCCGCAATGTGTCATCCACACCACTCACAGCCCTGGCTCTAATGCTGCACGGACCATCTCGCCCGGTCTGTCCAGGCCACTGCTATGGATTCCTTTCCCATGGTGGTGGGTTGTGTGCCCTGCTCTGCTTCTCCGGGGACAGGTCTGGTGGGGAGCCAGGTGCCCTCACACCCCTGAAGACCTTGCAGGTACCGGTGGGAAGGCCTCTTTCCTGTTCAGGGCAGCACCCCCAGGTGGTGGGGGGCACTGTATGCTGCTGCAGTGCTCCACCCAAACAGGCAGTTTCCCCTCAGTCTTGGCAGGAAACCCCCTAGTAAGGCACTCTCAACACAGGTGACAGCAGTGGCCCAGCAGCCCCGCCCCACCTCCAGGACAGTTAGGTTGGCCTCTGATGACAGGGGTGCCCACATGCTGGCCAAAGTGTTCCAGACTAGGTGAATGCGGCCAGCAGGCTCCGCTCTACTCTCGCTTCAGGCAGCCGCCATTCCTCTTCCCTATGACAACCACACAGCCTCATGGTCGGTAGGCCCCAGCTGCGACAACTGCCGTTGGGTATCTCCAGGCTCGTCTGCACACTTGCCGCTGGGGGGGACTCTCCCCACACTCCGGTACTGCTCTCTTACCTTGGAACGGGGCAGGACAGTGCTGAAAGTAGCTATTCTGTGTCAGAGAGACCAGAAAGGCCGTCTCATCCGACCGACATCTTGGCAACAACCTCCTATTTGAGTTTCTTTAAAGGTGCTGCTTGGAAGCGGTAAATAAAGGTTTATCCTTATTGCTAGTCTCTTTGTCTTTAATAAAATCACTAGTCTCTATGCAGTGAAACCTCTGAGAAAAATAATATTCCACCACTGTCACTGCATTGTGATGTTAGGTGAACTGTAGGGAAGAGGAAGAACATGAGAGATTGCACAGAACTTTAATACAGTATTTCATCATCAACAGATTTCGGACCTCTCGGTATTGTGATGTAGGACTGAGGTGGGGGACACTCTTAGCTTTTTCCTCCCCCACAGGCATGAATGTGAGTAAAAGAAGCAAATGTTTCACTTGTCTACTATACAACAAACATCCACATTGGCCCAAGAGTGTCATGTTTGCATAAGGTGTCACTAGATCTTTGTCTTCCAGAGTGTGTGGAAGGCCCCAGAATGGAACAATTTCTTGTGTCGTGGTTTGTTGACACAGTCCTTGCTGGAAAACAATCCAACTTTTTCTCAATAGAACGAGCCAATAGAGGACCAAGCACACCGCCAATCCTAGGAGCTCCTTCCACACCAGTGGTGTGGTGACTTTTTAATTAACGTGATAGAGACCCCTTCTTACAGACCCAACATTCCAAAGGCCTCTGGATAGTACAAAAATGGAAAGTGAAAAATGTTCCAGACTGCGCTACAGTAGTATAACATCCAAGGAATCACTGCTGTATGTTAAAAAGCAATAAAGGCAAATTAGTATTTGTTACTGGTTAACGTTCCTGGCCGAACTACACGTTATGGACGACAACAAGGTACATTTCTGCCACACCGATAAAAGCAAAAACATGGCTAGCATCAGAAGGAGAAACTGACATCCTCTAGCAAGGATACAGTGAGGACGGAACACATGGTGAGCAAACTGGAAACTTCATGACCACCCAACCCGGGAACAGGCTGCCAAAGAAACATCCATGATCATGTAGCCTCAGAAAGACTTTGTCAGGAGACAACTTGGAAACATAAAGCGATCTGGACAATGATGAATGTGCAGCAGTTGAGATGGCACTGTAGGAGCATATCCTTTTCATTATAACTACTGTTCATTGACACTTTACATCAATCAACCAATCAAACAGAAGTTTTTAAGCTTTACTTATCACCCATGAGAGTATCCAGATGCTTGGGGGGTAGGGGGGATGGAGACAGTTGCTGCCCAGATGAATTATTGAAAGAGCTAAGTCTCCAGGTTCTTCTTGAACTCCTGTAGGGTGTAGGATGTGCAAAGGTGGAGGGAGAGGCTGTTCCAGGACCTGGCTGCCAGGTTTGAGAAGGCATGTCCGCCGCTCTGCTGCTTCCTTGTTGTGAAGGGCTTTGTAGGCATGGGTGAGCAGTTTGAACTGGTACCATTTGCTAATGGGAAGCCAGTCTAGAGCTTTGAGGTGGGGGGATATGTGGGTATGCCTCACAGGTTGAAGATGAGCCTGGCAGCTGCATGCTGGAGGGAGAAGGAGGGAGTTGCTGTAGTCTAAGCAGCTGGTGATGAGGGCCTGGGTGATGCTGCATCTGACTTCAAAGGAGAGCCATTTGAAGATGTTTTTGAGCAAGCGCAAGGTGAGGTAGCAGGAGGAGGATGAGACAGTTGCTCTGTCTTCTCATCAAGAGCTTGCTGTCGAGTACTATTCTAAGGTTTCTACCGTGCTCTGTGAGTTGCTCATGTGGGTGTGGAGGCAAGCTCCATTGGCCACCAGGAATCATCCCACAAGGAGTTGTTGCTCCCGAAGATCAGCATTTCTGTTTTAACTGTGTTGAGCTTAAGGCATCTACTTTGCATCCAGCTCCAGCTTGTGACGCTGTTTTTAGAGAGGGGGTCCCATGTTCTTAGTGAACATTTGTGGAGGTCAGTGTTGTTGAAGAGTCTGTTGAGTTTGGTTGCCGGTGGTTGGAATTCAAGTTCTCATAGATGGTGGTGATTTTGGTGAAAAGAAATCGTCGAGAGTGTCGAGAGTGTTCTCAGTGGCTATGGGGTTGGAGAATCCTGTGCTGATGCAGAATAGTTCCTTGCTGTAGTTCAAGCTGGTGTCTAGGTGGGAAGCCAGGGCATTTTTTGGTTGGTTTTGAGTTGGTGGTGGCACCCGTTGAGGGTTAGTTTGAAATTGTCATGGTCGATGTTTGTCTTGCTGGTGTGCCGGATCCTCTCAAGTCACTTACAGGTGCGTTTGTGGAACTTGAGCTCTGATGTAAACCAGTTACGATGTTTGGAGTATCGTCCGATTTGGTGGATTTGAGAGGTGCGCCTTTGTCAGCGCATTTGTTGATCCATGAAATTAAGTTTCTGACTGCTTCCTCAATGTAGGTAGGGGCATCGGGTGAAGAGGCGTTGAGGGAGTTGGTCCAGAGGTAGGGGAAGTTGAGGGGGCGGTGTAGAAGGGGTGGTTGAAATATGGAAGTGGACAATGGAGTGGTCAGACCAGGTGATTTCGGTGGCGTGGCTCTACCTGATCCATTCGCTGGCTTTGAAAATGGGGTGAAGAGTGTGTCCACCAATGTGCTATTGGTCCGTGACCAGTTGGGAGTGGCCGAGAATTTCCATGCTTTAAACAAATTTGTTGTGTTGGTGTCATTGGGGTCTTCCGGGTGGAAGTTCAGGTTCCAGAGAAAGAGGCAGTCTTAGGAGTTGATGGACAGCAGGGTGATGAAGTCATTTGGGATGCAGGCAACGAAGAGCATACTATATTGCAGCCACTACAGCTACTACTAACTACTAAGTCACTTTCTGGTACATGGAGCTCCTGCAGCACTTTGGGTTGAAGACTAAGAGGCAGAGTTATCATTCTTTCATGCAGCGCTACGCAGTAAGCCACCTTGCTACACTGTGTGAGAGGTTAAGGACAGGAATGCACCCTATTTACCATTATATGGCACATTCTCGTCCTTTTCTAGCGCTGGTGCTCTTTTGGCTTCCTATTACCAAGAGACACCTTCCTCCACAAAAACAATCCTGAGAGGTATGTTCCTCTTTCTATGTATGCTGCCGAAAGAGGAAAGAATTAGGAGAAAGAAAGATATTTCTCCTCACTACGCCTCATCTGTTGAAGACTACAGTTTTGTTGCATTCCCAAGTCTACTACTATTGTAAATCTGTGAATGCTTCAAAATCCATGGGTGGATGCATGGAAACAACTACCCTTCACCCATGGAATGCATCCCTGCAGTAGATGAACGCAAGGCAGGGATTTGCACTGCCTTGCATTACTCTAGATTTGTCAAGCCATGCAGGCCCACGAAAGATGGCCTTGCGTGACTTGATAAATCTCACTTAGGTTTTGTGTCACCCTTGCGCCTGCTTGCATCATGTAAGCACAATTCAAAACCGTGATAAATCTGGTCCTGTGAATCCAAAACAATGATGGGAAGGACTGTTGAGGGCTGAGATAACTGAAGGGCAATCACTTCTGATCTGAAATCTATAACCTGGCTCCTGTATGAGGTAAGGATTCCGCTGAAAATTTCTTGTATGGCCCATAAAGCCATACACTTCTACACTAAGCCGGGGTCAGAATTTGTGGAGTTTTACTCTACAGAACTCCGTGAAGTGCAAGAAAAACTCTGCCGTGCTCGACGGACTTCTGCCAGCAACGGAGTCTGTTAAGTCGAGCTACTCACACAGATTTTTAGCTCCAGGAGTTTGTCCTGTGCTGTTAAATCTGTGTGAACAGCACTACATGTCGTACCAGAGGGCGCTGCTGCTTTCTACTGCTCGAGTACACATCCTACTCGAGCGGCAGCTTCCTCAAAGCGAACAGAAGATTTCTCAAAGCGAGCGGTCGCGACCTTCCATGACCGCCCACAATCAAAAATCTTGCCAGGAGGAGGTCTAGCGTGTCATTTTTTTTTCACAGGGCTCGCCAAATTACTCTTACCGAGCTGCTCGGGAAAAATAAAACTTGTGTCACTTTGCAGAGTTTGTCGGAACTCCACACAGAATGAGCAAAACTCTGCAAACTCTGCCGCTGGGGCGGAATTCTTCGCCCACTCCTATTCAACACACCAAAGTACCTAGCTGAAAGATTGGAGCTTACTGGCACCTGCAGATCCTCTAGAATCATCAGCACCTTATTGTTGAAACCTCAGAAATTTCATAACAAGAACCTACAACCAAGAATATGGATCCTTCTGCCACCTGAAATCAGATTGAATCCTCCATTACATCATTCAATGACGTCAATGTGCTTCTCATGAATACATGTCTACCCTAGAACCCACTGGCTCTTCTCTCCGGGTGCCAATAGGTGCTGTGCCTACACCCATGGTTATTACTCTCCTGCTATGACCTTGTTTATTGACCTACTGGCCTTTACCTTAGTTACACTGCGTACTGTTAGCGTATATGTTTGTTCTGCCTGTTTCTTCTTGCCTGGTCATTTGTAAAGCACTCCAAAACGTCCAGGGTCACGTTCACACAATATGTAAAACTTCATATAAATAAATAAATACACCACACCTATTTGTCCCCTAAACTATTTGTCCGCATGTATCCGGGAGCTTCAACTAAATACCCCTGATGTGCAGAACAAGATGCTGATTGTGTGTATATATAGTATGGCCCTGTATGGTAATATCTTGATTTTGGAATGAAATACTTAAATATTTGGCTGAACTGACAGGTCGACTGACACCGAAGGACATGACTTTATGCTTACTTGAGCTGATGGTCTGATCTAGGGAAGAGGCAGATGGCAATAGCTGGAAGGAGGCAGCATCAGCACCATCGATTAGAGACTGGCTGAGGGCCACTCGTATGCGCCTGGGAAGAGATGGATGCACTATTGGGCCCCAACTGGGGAGGGAGGGGCACACAAAACACAACGTGGGATGACTATTTGGGAAACTTTGAGGGCAAGTCACGCATCCTACCCCCGTGAAGAGGTTGGCATTATGTATTTTGGAAGTGTACATGCTGAGTATTGGTGCAACTGGTGAGGAGATATAATAAATTGAGGTGAAAATATTAGTTTGTTTCTTTTCTATGATCTGGTCAGTGGCAATGAAAATTATGATCCGCAAACATGTCACATTTCACTCCTTTGTGGAGGGGGAGGGCGGTTGTTTTTTGTTCTTTATCTGAATATACGTTGCCTCACTGATAGAACTATGTTATGTTAATACCGCAAAGAGATGATGAGAGTCGAAGGTTAATGCACAAACTGTGGTCGTTTCTCTACAAAATGCTCAGAAGGGCAAGAAATCTATAACTGTGGTGACATTTATTGAATATGTGTAGTTTCCTAATTTTGAAAAAAAAATAGAAATCTACTGTGGACAAATGTTTCAATAACAAACACATCTAGAAGATGCAGTCTTTACCTTCATCCGAAGCATCAGCTGCAAGCTCCTGTAAAGTCAACAACAAGAATTATTATTGCGATTTACAAACAGCCCTACACTCATGTCTGCCATCTAGAAACAGAAGGCCAGATTTACCAAAATATCTGGCAATGCAACGCAGCAAGACAACTTGCTGCGCTGCACTACGTTGCGTGGCATGGAGACAGCAGGAATGCACCATATGTACTGAGACATGCCGCATGCCTGCTCTCTCCCTGGGCTGGCACACTCAGTGCAGCCCAGTGCCAACGCAGGCACACTTCTGCCATGGTGCAAGGGTAACAGGCAGGAAGGGTATGTCCCTGCACAAAAACATTCCTTGGAGGCATTGTGTTATTTCTATGTGTGCCACATATTCACTCAGAAAGAGGAAACAATGAGTAGAAATAAGGATATTTCTCCTTTTTACGCTTCCATAGGGATGGGAAGGTGCACCATTTTGACGTAATCCCAGGTTTGCTATCTTTAGTAAATCTGGGACTGCGTCAAAAACCATGGTGGTTGCACGGGAACGCCGATGCTCCACCTATGGAATGCCTTCTAAATGCAGAATAATGCAAGGCAGCAATTTACGCAGTGCTTAATTTGAGCCGGGGGGTTCCCAGGGCTGGGCACAGGCACTTAATTGTCAACCACAGGGCTTGTAACAGTCTGGCACATGGTGGTTCTGCATGTCTAATTTAAAGATGAGCACAACAGCAGTTGTTTATTAATTCACTATGCATTAGAAATGCCTATTCACTGCTGCCCGTGCCATTCTTATAGGTTTGGGGGACAGGAATAGTCTGAATTTTCACACTTGTCAGAGTTTGATGGTTAGTGGGTGTATTTGTACCGCCATTGGAAGCGCTGGTAGGGGCAATGTGTGGTGAGAGCTGCAATGGCCTGCTGGCAAGGGCCCTTGAACTTATTTTATTACAAATTAAGCACTGGATTTACTTTACCTTGAGCTACTCTGGATTTACTAAACCAAGCCTTGCATAATGCAAGAGCAACACAAGGGCTCTGGCCCCTGAATACTGTTAAGGTCGGTCCTTGAACATCCCACCTGCCAGACTACTCACTGACTCCCGCACAGCTCCACCAGTATGTCTTGCCTCAACGATTGGCACTAACTGGTGCACCACCTCCCACCATTTTGTTTCAAAACACAGACATTGATTTTTCTGCTCCATGTCTGAAGACTCAGCATGAACAACTGCAGTGATGGATCTGAGGTGCCACTGATCAGAAACAGAATATCCTCCATTTCCAACTGTAATTTAGCAGAGAAGGTGCAAAGATTTACAATCCCCCAAAAAGCACTCTGGCTCCCTAGTCAGCCTGGCTGAATCCTACAGAGGGGCTGCTATGGCAACTATGTGTGAAGCTTTTCATGCTGGCATCTGCGCCCTGGGCAGGTAAGAGCGGTGGGCCGGGAGGGTGAGGGATTTTAACGGACAATGGCAAGAGAAAATTAATTATATATTTAATTTCCCCTCATAATCGTCAGTCGAACCCCCCCCCCCCCCCCCCCCCCCCCCCCCCGCCCCCCAGCCGGCCCCACCGCTCCTACCTGCACGGGCTGCGGCTGCATGTTGAAGACACCACTATTGCACAGCAAGCATCTCTCACAATCAAAAACTGGAGAGAATACGTCGACTAAAGATACATTTTAGATAAATGCTTATTGACCTTAGGGAGAATTTCCCACAGTCAGGTGCTTCTGAGGGTACAAACAAGCTGATGTAAAATAGTGACATCATGATAATCTAAAACTAGGCAGAATCGATAGCACAAATCACAGATTGTTCACAAATCACATTCATTTTATGGTGACCAGGTTCTACGTGGGGCAAAGAAAATACAAAAACAGGTTTCTTTGGTGAAAATTCTGCACCTAGGTGCTCCTGAATAAATGCATTATATATGATAATATTGAGTTTTCCAATAACTCAGTTAGTGCCTTAAAGTCCACACGAAAGAAGAGCTGTATAGAAAGCTGAAATACAAACAATGAAAAACCTTGAGTGGAAAAGGTGGAAAAAGCCACCGTCATTCATGATCAATACTCTGCTGAAAAGTGATCAATAAAGAGGCAATTGGAATTGGCTACCAAAGGTGGATTGCACTTCTATGCACACTGATGTCCACTCATACTTCTAATGAGTTGACCTCTCCAGCCACCACTGACCCCTTTGACACGAATAACCTGTACTCATGCAGATTATTACAAGAATGAAGGGCTCAGCAAATAATGAATACAAGGTTTATGGGGTGTCTTCGATCTGACACTGCCTCCATGTACACTCTTCTGAAAAATGCTCCATGTTGGCCTCCTCGATTGGATTTTGGAAAATAGGAGGAGGAACAGAATCTGTATGAATGTGTCACTTTATGTCCCTGTACCTCTTAGGAACCTAAACCTCTCTTACATTAAATTGGAAAAAGCCAGAAAAGTAAGCGAAAAGAGTCTCATATACTTATGTCACTCAAGTGGTAGATGAAGAAAAAATATATAACTAAGGCTGCCTCTTAGCCAATCAGAACATATTATATATAAATAAATGTGATGCTTTCAGAAACGTGAGAGATATTTTTTTAACAACAAGGGCAAAGGCTTTATGGTTCGATATGCACATTTTTAACCACGAGTTACATCTTAAAGGTAAAATGTGGGTGTTCCTCATTGACAGTTGTTGTACCCACACTTGCTCATGTATTAATTCTGTTGTAACTGCAACCTAAGGTCTGGAGTCTTTGTGGTATGCAAAGGATCATGGGAATGGTGGTTTTGCACTACATTCCAGAATGGATGGATTTCCCATTTGATTTATAAGTCCCAACTGTAAAATTATTTCAAAACTGAGAGAGATGGTGATTGATGAGTAATTGGACATGGACCTTCTTGACTGGGTGATCGTTTTTATCTGGTCTCATTAGTGACTCAATATTCTTTCCCTTTGGCACTTTCAGGTGGAGTCACTTGAGGGCATGGGGAGGGGGGGGGGGTGGCGGGTTAGGAGAAAATCTATTTACAAACGGGGGAGCTCACAATTCCTGTAATTTTCCCCACTCTGTACATGCCTCTACATGAATGTGGTCTGTTAAAGGACAATTTAATCCTATCGTGATACAACTGTTCCACATACTGTGTGCATACACTGACAAATCACATTTGAATATAAAAAATATTTGTTACCTCAATGCAGTCGTCTGAGGGTTGGCTCTCTAGACTTTCGTCATCAGGTAAATCCACAAGGACCTGTCCATGTAACTCCACCGCCCTTTGAATTTGCTCCTCCAAGGCATCTCCACTATCCATAATAGATGGCTCATCCAGTTCAGTGTCCCCACTTTCAGTCAACTGCCACTTAGCAGCCCAAAGCAGCAGTGACCCATCTTGTCCTAACTTCCATCCCTTGCCGACCACTTCCACCCTCCTTCTATATCCTGCCTCTTCTGCATTTCCTCCCATGCCTGCACCGCAAAAACTTTCCTCCCAACCAAACAGCTCCTTCCAGTCGAACCGGTGCCTTGACTCTTCTTCCCATGAACCCCATCCCTGGCTCCCTCCTTCTGCCCCCAATATCTGTCCTGCGTCTTCAGCCATTTCAATCTCCCCTGCCTCACCGGCACCTGCAAACCTTTGATCCCAGCTAACCAGCCTCTTGCAGTCCAACGGCTGCTTGAACCCTACTGCAGTTCCATTTGAATCCTGACTGTCCACAGCCAGGCCTGCCTGTAGACCTGTGCTCTCTCCTTCCCCCAAACACAGTTGACCGACAAACTCTGTACTCCTCCCATGGGGCTCACCGCCACTAAGACTGCCTCCTCGATGTCCACCAAAACCACCCAGCCATCCCAGCTTCAGATCCAAACTGCAAGGATAATGGCAAAAGACTGACCCATCCCGAGGTGACACATTTAAAGAGTCACCCCTCTCTGTGAATAATACTGTGGTGGCTGTACTCCCGGTGTATTTTTCCCTAGTCACCATTTCTGGGGTAAATGAAGCTTCTGTGTGCCCATCCACCCTATACGGAAGAACAGACAGGTCCTGCTCTGTCCAATGCAATTTAGTGGACTCTTTGGCTTCATCCTCCCCCTCAGAGTCCCCCTGGTCCTCCCTGCCCTCCATGGCAGTGTCCTTTAGAACTAGCGCCCCCTGCAAGAAGTCGCTCCAGGTCTCCCCTTCTCCATCCTGCGTATGGTGGTCCAAGCAGGTCTCCGTTGGCTGAAATATAGAGCAGGTTACGCATTAGTTTAAAAGTAAATAATTATGATACAACAGTCTAGTACATACAGTTGATTCACTGGACCAGGGAGTCCCTGATCACGGGGAGAAGGGAAAAGGTGAAGAAATAATGGAAAGCTGGGAATCGTTTTCCATGAGCCACTCTTTTTGGAACGAGTCAACACAAAAAGGAACAATCTGGGTTTGTCTCCAAAAAGTAATGTGCCCCTTAAAGAGCATTTGCATTGATGCACATAAAATGTGGTTGTACATTAGAATGTGTTATATATGTTTCTCCTTTATGCAGCTTTCTGATTAACTTCTAAGCATAAGAACACACAGCATGTAAAACATTATTTTTCGCAATTGTACAATTAAAAAATAATATTCAGCCAATTTCAAAGTATGAAAGCCATGTCCTATCCTGGCAAATGACTCTGGCTCCAAGGCACTGGCATAGCTAAGGCATCATACACTGAAAGTGGGCCCCATAAACACCCATGTTTGGGGTCCAGCAGGCGGTTCACATGCCTGTACCCCGGTGACACTGCACCTGCTGCACTATTGATAGCCACGTCTCTGGCTCTGAGGCACAGGCTCTTCAATCCTCTGGAGCTACTGAATTAACTCACTGTGAGTCCAGAACAGAGATTGGCCTGTAGACATCTGCTTGATACATGTCATAAAGGGACACTGTTCCGAAGTGCATCATAAGAACATACCGGGAGACAAGATCCAACTAAAAGTGGGTTGCCAGAAACATTACTAGGTAGCCCAAGCGGAGGCATCTCAGTTATCCAGAAGTTATCAAGGTGTACAATAATGGTTATAGGACATAAAGCTTTAGAGAATGCTCCCTAAAAAAAGCAAGATGACAAGCACTGTGAACCCCTTCCTCAATTTTGCTCGTTAACATATGTTATTGTATTCATATATTCATCAGGCTTGATGTCTGATTTGTAGTTTGGCAGAGACGACACTCTTGACCAAACCAAAGGTCCACACACCTCATTTTGAGTCAGGTGGGCCTTCAGTTTGTCGAAGGTGGATACCACGCTGCTCTGTTGTCGATATACACCTATGACGGCCCGACAGAGTAAGAGCTGTCGGAGGTTTGGTCACTTGTCTGACCACCTTATTTAGAGGGGGCAGACAAACGGCCAGTTTTTACTGTCAGTCAGCTCCATGTAAAACCTAGCTGTGAGGGACAGTGAAAGCCGTAAAATGGCCCTCACTCCATGGGATGAAACTTCCATGGTGAGGGGATCATTGTCTTTGTTTTATTTTTTTAAAGATAATCACACTTTGGGATTTTAATTTTCAAAATAAAAAAACATTTACTTGAACGTTTTGTTGGCCTTAAGACACTGAGCACTTTACAAATGCTAACCAGTGCTAAAGTGCATGTGCTGCTCCCTTAAACATGGTAAAGTTGGTAACATTGGTGTGTACACAATTGCCATTTGTGGTTTACTGCTAAGTGTCTTGTAAGTGGTAAACAATATACCCAGGGGCCCATAATCTGAATCCTACTAGTTGCCCTGTGGCACTGATTGTGCCATTCACACCAGTTGCCTTTCAAACCTGTCTCAGGCCTGGCATTGCAGGACATGTATGTGCAGTGTACTGTCTCTTAGAATTGGCACTTAAAACACCTTGCCAAGCCCAATAAGCCCCTTTTGATACACCTAAATCACCTCTAAGTTAGGCCCTAAATGACCCTAAGGGCAAGGTGCTGCGTAACTGAAAGGTAGGACATATACTTTTAAGATGTGCATGTCCTGGCAGTGACAACCAGCTACATTCACTTTGTACTGCTGTGAGGCCTGCTCTTCTCATGGGCTTACACTGGGAGTTCTCTTATACATCTTTAAGTGGTAATTCCTGTTCAGAAAGGAGCAGCTGTATTACGTTTGGTATGGTGAATCTGCTTTAATGGTAAAGTTGTATTTGGCATTACTATTTTAGAAATGCCACTTTTAGAAAGTGGACATTTCTCTGCTCTTAACTTTGCTCTGTGTGCCTGCAGCTTGTCTCCAATACATTTGAGTATAAGTACCAGGGCTCTGTCACTATGAAATTAGTAAACTACTGGACCTGTAAAAGAACTCTGCAGGAGTAAAGGCTGTTGTGCTGAAAGGTTGCCCTTCTGTTGTGTCTAACTTTTCTAAATAACTGCTTCCTGGTTTGTTGAGCTGCCCTGCTGCATGCTGACCTCTGGCCTGCATAAAAATCAAGGAATAACTCCCACAGTGACTCTCAGGGTGAAACAACCTTACATCGTACGCAAGTCATTACATCAACTTGCAGTAGATGGCGCTCTAACATAAGGAATAGTATAATTTACTATTCCAACACCTTCCCTACTGTTATGTAGGCGGGAGTTGGAATAGTAAATTATACATTCCTAATGTTACGGCGCCATCTACTGCAAGTCAATGTAATGACTTGCGTAGTAATGGAATCGCTTTGTAACAACGTGGTCATTGTAATGACCGCATTGTTAAATACCGCAGAGTAAAAGCATGCATTGTAACATGCTATATTCCTCTAAGGGCTTGCTGGCTTGCCCCCTTTCTGAAGTCTCAGGGCCATCAAAGATTTCACTGATGCATCACTACAGTGGAACTCTGTCACTCCTCCTTCTGGTCAAAGGGGTTCACCCTGGCTAAGGAGAGTCGAGGGGCTGAGGAAGCACTGTTCACCCGAGGTAAAAAAGCTCAGCTTTCTGCTGTCCGTGGCAGCACGCTTCCGCTCTACGCCCTGCATTTCTTCTCCCCGATGCCGGCTGCCTCGTAAATTCACCCAAACCCGGAGGGGGGAGGTTTGGAGATGCAGCCTCAACCAATACCGAAGTTGGGTGATGGTGGGGGACTGTCATGCTTTACATTCCTGGGGAGCAGCCGCTGTACCGACTCAGCCTCGAACCACCATCTTAGCCTATCAGATTAGTAATATTCTGGTAACCATTTGGTATTTCATTGCTCTGCACATGAATGTTTGTAGTGGCTTGACTTAATGCTCAGAATCTGATGGAACACATAAAATTTTGCCAAACATGGATTTGTTGAGGATGTCGATGACTGGTGGATGGTTCCAGTGTTGAGTAGCAGTTAGAGAAAAGAGCTCTTCAACAGGTTCATCTTGATGGCTCTTCAGAGATGCGCTTCTCTGAGGTCTAATTGTTTTCTAGTTGTGTATCTTGTGTTTCTTCCTTTTGAAAATGGTGAGAGTGGTCTGATAGCACTCCTTGATGGGAAGTGATGGCTTCATGTCGCTTCGGTTTGTAAAGTGTGGCGTTGTCGCTCCAAAGGTTGAACAAACCCAGATTGCTCCATTACTCCAACCCTTTGTTGACACTAAAGTCAAGTTTCTAAATGGGTGTGAAAAACTGCCAGAAATGTCTGTGAATAAACAAGCAGCCATTACTTTATGGACCACTCTCTTACTACGGACCCTAGGAATTCACTTCTTCCCACACCTAACTATGAAGTTACAAGTGTGGAAAACCAATGGTGGATGTCTGCCTTAATGAGTTCCATTTCAAAGCTTAAATGTCTACGAATGTGTTGTTTATGATAGAAAATGATGAAGTATTTGTTCTTAATAATAGAAATGTTTTGGGTTACAACTGGAATGGGTCAAAGGTAGTTTAAAGTGAAAGTACAGACAGAAATTACAATATCTGAGGCCCAGTCAACACAAAACATTGCCATAATATATCTTCCTACTCACCAGGGTTGCGTCTTTTGCTTCAGCTGCCCTAAAAAGCAAACATTTATGATATTTAAATATCATGTGTATATATCAAAGGAAGAACATTCATCTGATGCTTTGTCATGGTGCAGTTACCTAGATAGAAATCTTAGTAGGAACTTATTTCAAATCACATAAATGAAGTATAATAGGATGTTCCAGTCTGCAAAAAGGGCGGTAGGTAGGAAAGGAGAAATTATGAGTCTGCTTTCCTACAAGGCCTCTTTGAAGGAAAGCAGACTCATAATGTTTTCCTTTTCTACCTCCCCCTTTTTAGACTTAATGTCTAGGGGTCAGATTAGATTAGTCACACCCACTAGCCAAGTATTTTTAAACTTCTCCTTACTTAAACACCCCAACTTCTATTTCTTAAACATCGTCTTTATCATTATACAGAAAGCGCTCCATCGTAGTCCGTAGGTCGCAGCATGCCTCATTCCGCAGCGGACAGGATGCCACAAGGGGTAACCCTGGTGGGAGAGGATTTCACCAGAAAACTGTTGTTTGCTCCAGTGGAGGTCAAACTTCTAAACAAACCTTTTTCGTGAAGTAAGATTTAATGTGGAGGATGAACCTACTATTTCCTCTTACTTGCTCTTATTTTTGGTACATAATCAAGGGAGTAGCCAGACAATTAAAATACTCCCCACTTAGAACTAACCCTCTAATGAGCGAAGCAACCCTTCCTAGAATAGTTACATTCACACTACATTCACCCATTTAGTCGTTCATCTTCCCATCCTCAATTCACTCTATTCATGCATTCTTTGACCTATCCATCCTTCCATTAGTTCACTCCTCCATGCATCCTTTCACCATTGCATACATCTGTTCACATATTTGCTCATCCTTTTACAAATCCACCAATCCATCCATCAATGCATCCATCTTTGCTTCCCATTTTTTCTTTGTTCTTTTTACCATTAACTTCCTTTTTTCTGTTCATCTTTCCTTTCCTTTCCTTCATGTGTTCATTCCTTCCTTTCTCGTTATCTTACTTTCACCCTTTCTTTCTTTCCCCCTGCATCCTATCCATTTTCGACCTCCAATCTTTCCTTATTTTCTCATCTTTTCCCTCTTACCTTTCTCTTGCCTCTTGTCTCATTTTCTGCCTCACAGTTTTCAATGTTTATATAATTTCTTTACCTGTCCCTTTAAATGAACTTGGCTCACTTAGCAGACCTTTACCACAGTCTCTGTCCTGACCAGATATTCTCAAAAGGAGCTTTTCTGAGCTTTTGTCGGCATAATCCAAAATGAAACTAATAAATATTTTAGTTGGTCATTTTTCCAGGCCATCGTGTTTAGCTCCTAAAGTGGGGGTTAACAAAGGAAAAATGCTGGCAAGTGTATACAGGTGGTACATAAAAGCAAAGAATAAACGGCTGTGGAACATGGAATCAAAGTAGTGGCTATAACATTGACAATTGAATGGAAGACAATAAGTGCAAATAATCAGTAGCCTAACATAACAAAACACAACGTAACTAAGGAAATCATAGAATTGAATGTACATATCGTGGCAATAGGAGCAGTAGTATCAATAAGTTGGTTCACAGGTTGATGAAGCTTCTGACAAGACTGTCTAGTTAACCAGCTATGTAGAAAGGGAGGCACGAGCCGGTCTAGAATGCAGAAAAGGTGAGCGGGGTCGGGGGTGCATGCAGGAGGCTCATGGTGGTTTGTGGGCGCTAAAATAGTGGTCAAGAGTGATCCACAGTCACCTCCGAGGGGGTCACCAAGGTGAGTGCTGAAGTGATATATTGTCAGCGCCTCGAAGATTGATTACCCAATTTAACCAGCAGGCAAAGTTAGATTTTCGGGTATCTTTCCAATTATTAAGAACAACTTTCACAGCAGCCATGAGGAGTAGTTCTAATAAGTCCCTGTCATTGTCATTGAGGGACGTGGCTTTGAGGAAACCAAAGACTAGGTAGGACAATTCTCTGGGTGGGGAGACAGAGAAGACCTTATTGAGAAATTCGAAGGCTTTATCCCAAAAGGGGACCACGCACTCGCAATGGAGTATGAGATGTTCAAGATCACCTTCAACACACTTACAGTTCCAACAGGTTGCATCAGCTCTGATGTTGTGAGCGAAAAGACATGCTGGTGTCCAGAAAGCTTTATGGAGCATCCAAAATTTTGTCTAGGAGAGTGTAGGGCTGATTTTGTGTTGTATGGTAGATTCCCAGGTTTTGGCCTATTCTACCTCTGATATAGGGAAAGAAGAGTGTGATTCCCAGACCTGTGTGAGTTGCTTATTAAAAGTGGAATGTTGAGGGCGTAGGAGCTCATAGATCCAGGACACTTGGTGGCCAGCCTATTTAGTCTAGAGAGGTAGGCCGGGAGAGAGGGAGGGCTTGCAGGGAGTTTTGGCCTAGTGATTGCCGTCATTTACGTACAGGAAGTTATAAAATTCAATTGGGTCAAGACTATATTTGGATTGGAGATCCTTGAAGGAGAGGGGATATGATCCCTCATAAAGTTGGTGTGGGAAACAAATACCCTTTTTAATCCAGAGGTCATTTCATAATGGTTTGCCCTTGTATAGCACTGTATGGTTATGTCATATCGACTCCTATCGAGAGCGTTGGATGGTGCTATCTAGTAGTTTATCTACTTTTAGTAGGGCGACTTTCGTGTTCCGAAAAATTGGCTTAGAGCAGGTGACTGTGTTCAGACTTGCGGACAAAGCAGCCGCCGGGGCAATATTTCCAAGAAGGGCTTTTTCTATCTCTAACCAAACAGGGTTATAATCGGTAGGGGGTGACATCCAGTAAGAGCCCTGTTTAGCGAGAAAAGCAGTTTGGTACAGTTTGAAGTCTGGTAAGTGGACTAGAGACTTGTCCAGACGGAGTTTCTTTATGCTAATTCTTGCTCTTTTACCTTTCCAGAGAAAATTGGTGAGTGTGGCATAGTGATGAGGTAATTCACTAGCGGGGAGATCATCATCTTGATGGTCTCAATTCTCCCCCACCAAGTTATTAAACGAGGAGCCTGTCCATCAAGATGCAATTTAATTTTCTCTACGGTGGTTTTTTCGTTGCGCTGAAGAGTTTCACGAATGGTATTACCAAATTCAATTCCAAGGTATTTAATGAAGCCGGTCTGCCAGGACAGGCCTGAGTTTTCCAGCATGTCTCTGGTGCTGTGTACGTTCAGAGGTTTAACCTCAGACTTGTCCCGGTTCAATTTGTAGCCAGAGATGAGGGAGTAATTTTCTATGGTGGTCATGAGGGCCTCGATTGAGGAGTTTGGCTGTTCAGTGACCACCAGGATGTCATCCGCATATGCGGCAAATTTTATACACATTTCACCAAATTCCACAAGCTTGTTATCATCAATTCGTTTTAAGGGGTTCAAGGGCCAGGAGGAATAGAGCTGGTGAAAATCCTCTTCTTGTTTCGACAGTCTCTTTGGAATAGTCCTGAGTAAAGGTTATACGATGACCTTCCCAAGTGATGTTATGATTTTTCCTGGCGAATTGCAAAATGGCCTCAGCGTGTTGATAACGGAGTGGTTTGCAGATCAAGGGACAAGGACCTTTCTTTCCCTGGGTTGTAGTTCCGTAGTTTGAGGGTCTGAGGTTCGGTGGTTCCGAACCCGTTCAATAAAGGTCGTCGGAAATAGACGATTTTGGTGTCAGCGGACCGCAAATCACGAGTGCGGTGTGTACGAGTGTTTTCGTGTTAATCGATCAAAGAGAACACTACGTGTTCAGGGATTTCGTTTGAACCCTCGGATTCCATTTTGTGATCAGCAGCCATTTTGTGTGGTTGCCCTAAAATAGGCCGATGACTGCGGCCAAGCGAGTCCTTGGGACACGTACACCTTAGCTGACTCCTGAATGACCTGGCCGAACTGACTCCCTTGCCCGAGGCTGAACTCGCTGAGCCAGTTCCTTGTTAGGCAGCTGGTCAGATAAAGATCAAAGAGCAGGACATTGCCGAATTTACAGTACACTGCACCCACCCTTCTATCTTGCTTCCAATCTGTTTCTGCTCCTTCCTTTACAACATAATCCCTGATTTGGGTTAAGGTTTTATGATGGGTTTGTCCAGCCTGATCGAACAGGAAAGTTGGAATTTGCTTGGTCATTTCTGGTGGGCTGGACAAAGGAAAATGGGATTGTTGTCATGCGCTACTTTTGAAATGTCACATTGTCATTGGTCAGTTTGTGTGTAACCGATGCTACTTTGGAATGTGATTTTTGGCATAAAAGACAAGGCTCCGCTCATTGAAATTGTGCAGTCTCTAGCGAACCACCCGTGTTGTGCTTCGAAGATCTCTGTTCCTGGTTGCAGCCAATAAACTTTGGTCTTTGACGTCATCGCGAAGTGTCCCGTGTCTCTGTTTGCCGAGGCAGGGGAATCCGAAGACTTCGAGCGTTTTCCCTGGCGCTGCTGGGTTCTAAAACCCGGTTCTTCAGTTGGCGCCCAATGTGGGGCGACTTCAGCGGTAACGGTCCAAGCCCGAAGATCGTGGAGAGCTTTGTGTGGAAATTCTGGAGGAAGGCCTACCACTTCATCGACCCCTGTATGTCGTCCTGGTCCGAAAGTCTTTGCTGCGAGGTTCCCCGCCTTCCGACTGCTACGAAGGACTACTGCCCTGACTGTCGCCCTGTCTTGGAGCCATTAGACAATTTGTAGAGCGAGACAGTAGACGGGTCTTCTGGTGACGCCATCGACATTTCAGTTAAGTACGAGTGGAGCGTCTCCCAGTCCTTAGTTTTGTTTGGTATCCCTTCGGGATCGCTTTGATTTGGTACCTGCAGGCCCCAAAGCCGAGGGACTCATGTATTCACAAGACTATCGTTTTGAGATTTCCCTTGAAGTTTGAAGCTAGACTAGTGAGCGAAGATGCCTGGTCTTAGCAGACTTGGAAAGATATTTGGTTGTGGTTGTACTAGGGATTCCCGATTGGAGGATTCATGTCCGGTTCCTCCGATTGGAACTCTGACCTATGACCTCTACATAAAACATGGAGTGGGCCCCATCGCGTATAACAAATATGGATTAAATATACCAGGAAAGACGGTGTCCTACAGTGGCCCCGTTATGGTAGCTTTGAAACTGAGATTTTAGAAAATCTCGAAGTTAAACTGTTCAAGAAAAAAGCCCGGCCGGCGATGTTTGACTGTTTCCGCTTATGGCGAAAGGAAGCCAAACAGAAAGAAATTAAGCTAGCGAAGAAAAATAAACGAGAACGTGGTATGTCAATGGTGCAAGCTGCTATACAGTTTAGGGATAACGAAGAAGAACAAGAAAGTGAACAGATGCTTAGGCAACGTAAACTAGCGGTAGACAAGTGCTATCCAGCTTTGCCACCTCAACAGCAAGAAGAGAAGAAAGATCTTGAAAAAGATCCTTTAATGTCGCATCTATTGAGTTCGCCACCCCCTTATGTGCAGAGTGCTACGGCACCTCCGCCACCCGTAGTTGCGCAACCTCCGGTTGCTTTGCCACCTGTGATTCCTCAACAGCCAGCTCCTCTTCCACTGGCTCCTATTCCTTTGGCGCAGCCTTCTCAAGGGCCGCCGACTTTGCTACCTTCTTCGTCTGCTACTCCTACACCTGTGTTGCCTGTTCCTTCCGTTACTGTTCCGACTTCGGTTTCTTCTCATTCTGCTCCGTCTCCTGTTCTTTTGTCAACTTCTCCTTCTGCTCGACAGAGAATGACTGATGCTGTTGCTGGTCTCTTTTCTCCTCTGTTGGGTTCATTGGGTATATCTCCTGTTGTAGAGCATAAGCAATTACGTAGCCAATTGTCTGATCCTAATGAACGGACAGTGTTAGATCACTCAGCGCGTAAATGGGTTACGTATCCTTCGCACTATGATCTTGAGGGTGTTATGGATGTTTTCCATCAATGGGAAGCACCGAAACAAAGATATGTTTACGATATGATGTGTTCTTTCCTTTGCGAACAATGGGAAGATGGTGAGGTAGGACAAACTCCGCCTGAGTTATACCGTATACGTTCTGAATTTGCGAAAGGGACTGTTGTGGGTCTTGGGGTTGAGAAAGCGGTTGCGATGTTATTGTCGTTTAGGAATGAATCTCCTTCTCAGCTACTATTTGAGCCTGGTTCATCTGTTAGGAGAAAGGCGCGTCAATATCCTATGCGTGAGGTTCCCCCTGTTTGGAGACCTGGTGATGCACAAGCTGTTCCACCTGTTCAGCCACACTTTCAGCGAGTCTGGGTACATGTTCCATGGAAGCGTGCTGAAGTTTTAGCCCTTAAGCAGACTTTGCCTGATCCGCGTAAAAATCCAGCAGGGTTTTATAAGGAGCTATCTCAAACTGCGGATTCATGTATTATGAATCTGGCTGATATAGATATGTTGTTTGGTAATGTTGTTCCACAGCCTATTTGGGGAAAGATTCGTCACTCGGATCATGCGCATGAATTAGGTGATACATGGAATAATCTTAGAGCTGCAGATGGTAGACAAGTAGGTGGTGCTAAGCCTGAAGATGTGATTGCTGAACTACCTGGTAGGATTATTGATTATATGAAGACTTTGATGCCTGCTTTGCGTGTTAATTGGGACAAGTTGTCTGCATGCAAGCAGAAGAAAGACGAAACTGTGTCCGACTTTTTCACTAGGCTCGAAGAGACATTTGTAGACCACAGTGGTCAGGACATGAGTACAGAAGGTGGTCAACGGTTGTGCGTTGACAAATTTGTTCATAATTTGCTTCCAGAATTATGCAATAGGTTGAAGGATTCTGAGAGTGCTTGGGCTGTTTCTACGTCAGCGCAGATTTTGGCTACTGCCCAGTACTATGAGAATAGAAACAAGGATGAGATAGAGAAAGCGGATAAGAAGACTAAGGAATTGAAGACTAAAGTTCTTCTACAGCAAGCTTATCCGCCTCGTAATAATCAGCACGATTATCAGCAACCTCAGCAATATCAGAGAAACTTGCAAAGGTTCGAGTCTTCTCAACCGTGTAGGTTGAATATAACGAGTAGAGGACATGGGGCCCCTTGGTACAACGAACTCCTTAGGGAGAGGAAACGAGGACTTCAGAAATTAGAAAGAGCCTGGCGGAAGCATTATGATTCCAACTCACGGAGTCAGTACATACAGGCACTCGCTCAATATAAACAGGCGATTATAGCCAGGAAAGCAGAGTTCTTTGAGGAGAGAATAACTACTGCCAATAACCCCCAGAAAGAAGTCTTTAAAGTCCTCACGGAACTCAGGGAAAACAAAGAACAAACTTTTGAGTTCATGCAAGAGGACTGCCAAAAATTTCAAGATTTCTTTGTCAACAAAATCTCCAACCTAGTAGCTGAAATTGGCACAACCCCCGTGTTTGACTGTCCCTCGCTGGATACACCTGGCAGAAAATTGGTGACTAGTCCGTTAACGGCCTTTTCCTTGATTACGAAGGAAAGGCTGCCAGCTCTTTTGAGTCGGTTTAAATCGGGCTCCTCGGCAGACCCGTGCCCACCAGAGGTGTTTAAACTAGCACTGCCAGGTATAGAGGACGAGATGCTGAATCTACTAAATACTTCTTTAATAACATGCCAAGTCCCGTCTTTCTTTAAGGAAGCCCGGCTGATTCCCCTGCTGAAAAAAGCTGGGGCGGATGTGAAATGCCTAAAAAATTTCAGGCCCATATCTCAGCTGCCGTTTCTGACGAAGGTGGTTGAGCAACACGTACTCACTATCCTGTCGGAACATCTGGAAAATAACAACTTATTTGAGCCAAACCAAGCTGGGTTCCGTGCGAATCACAGCACGGAACTCGTTATGCTGTCTATTCTGGATGATTTGAGGAACAGGGCAGATAAGAAAACTCCAAGTGCCCTGGTGCTGTTAGACCTCTCCGCGGCATTTGATACCGTCTGTCATAAACAACTATTGTCGCGGATGATGGATTTCGGCATCATGGGCACAGCACACGCCTGGCTCTCCTCCTTTCTCGAAGGGAGGTCTCAGAGAGTACAGCTCGGTGACCTTCTCTCCACCACTACATCGATCACCTGCGGAGTGCCACAAGGGTCTGCCCTGTCGCCCCTACTCTTTAACATATATTTACAACCCCTGATCAGATTGCTCAACCAGATGGACTGCCAAGTATATACCTATGCGGATGACACCCAAATAGTGATCCAACTTGACCAGGGTCCGGGTGGCCTCGTAAGACTGCAGAACATCTTGAAGCACACAGCCAACTGGATGTCCAGAAATTCATTAAAAATCAATCCGGATAAGACCGAGGTACTGCCAATCACCATCGCAGGGAGCCCATGGATTGAGGATTTCTGGCCAAGAGAATTAGGGTCACCTCCGGAACCAGCTGCTGTGGTTAAGAGGTTATAGATTGTAAGAGTGGTACGGTCTCACACGGGTGATTATGTGTATAATTTTTGGGATAATTTGGTGCAGCAATAGTTGTATTTAATGAATATTCTGCTGCTATCACAATTGCTTCTTCCTTTTTATTTTTTGTACTTTAATTTCATTTTATTTTAATTATTCTATGCATGCCCTTTATTTATTATTTAGGCTGGGTATAGCCACGTTGGCTGTTTAATTGAACATTAAGTAGGTTCTGTTTACCTAAGTAGTGACGAGAGTTTCGCGCTGAGTGGCGGCCATCCTAGTTTGGGTTCATTGTTTTAGGCGTTAGTCCCTCTTCGCTTGCGTCACTCTGAAATTGGCGCGGAGATGCGCGTTAGGCAGCCGTAGCGGTATGGTAGTTCCTGGGAGACTGTGAGAAACGAGTCTATAGATAATAGCTGGCGTGACTCGGAGACGCTTGACGGTGCTGGACGTTTATTATGATCTTATCTTCGCCCAGACCTGAACATCGGAACAAGTCACGCATTTGAATGCAAGGTACATTTTAGAGTTGGTGTTCAGCATGACGTGTTGCCGATTGAATATTTCAATCAGTTTCGAGTTGGCAGTATGCTCTCACACACCGCCAATGATTGTGGCGAGATGGATGTGTTGAGGACTCGTCGGTATATCCGAAACCCTATGTAGAAACCTGTATGTGTTTGCATTGCTTGCAGAGTAAATGGGAAAGGGGGACCTACAAATATGAATCATGTACAATGTGACACTGTGATTTTAATGTTGAACGTGCCAGTTTGGATGGGACGTAATTTGAATACAAACATGAATATGAATTGTCACGACACATAAGTAAGATTTATTATTTTTATTGTGTACACTTTGATATTGCAGGGTGTTTCGCAAATATGAAAAATTGTCAAATGAGAGGCTTGGTGTGATATACCATAGCGAAGACGAGTTTTGTACTATAGACTGGGATTAGTTACCGGTTTTGAATGTGGTAAGTGACACAATAAGTCTCATGGAAGGTGTGTTTGGTTTGACTATTGAAATAGTGCATGGCTATATGGTGGTTTCAGGTTATAAGGAAAAGTGAGACTAGAGATTTGGTCTTTTGTACTTATGAATGGACTCACTTGGTGGAGGCTTTTTACTATAATCACGTGTTTCTATAATCACATTTCATTTTGGGTGTGATACTGATTAAGAGACCCCAACCTCAGGGAAGAGCTTCTCCCTCTAGAATGGTAGTGGCACCCTTGGGTACCTGTGTCCGTGAATACAAATGTCATGATAATGTGATTAATTTTAGTGAATATTTATTGTAATTTTTGATTTTTGTCTTAGGTAAAGCACTGCTTGTTTTGTTTGCCCATTGTCCTGATGAGGCCTGAAACTGTTTGACAGGCCGAAACGCGTCGACAGTTTATTATTGATCTCGACACACTTTGTTTGACTTGGAAGTAATATGGGATATATGCCCGAGGAGTTGGAGTGACTTGAGAAGCCATAAAAACATTGAGTTGTGCTTCACTGACTCCTAAATACAATTGTGGTGTTCGAAAAAGGAATTAAGGTTACAAGAAACATTACCAATTTCCTTATTTGTAAGCTATTGGGCGTCAGACACAACCCATGGATTAAGGGTCAACAATTGGATAATCTTATTTGTTATTTGTTTTTTCTGCTTGTATGTCCTGTTGAGAATTGCTTGACACAAGAGAATAGATATTGTGTTGTTTCTTGATGTGTATGATTACAATACTAAAGATCTCTACAAAATTTTGAAAAGATTACTAAAAAGATAAATGATAAATGATATCACTTATGTGTTTTGTGTTTTGTGAGAAAATTAACCATAAGATGAACATAAAAGTAGTAAATTGGATTTAGTCACTGTAAATGTGTATAGTGGAGAGGGATAATTGACCGTATCCTTGTCCTTAAATAATTACGTTTAAATTGAACACCATTGGCATCACCTGTATTGTGCTAGTGTATATTCACCCAGATGCCTAGTGGTTGATTGGGTACCCCCTGTTGTTGTTAGAGTGGTTAAGAGTTTAGGCATCCAGGTGGACGGCAGGCTGTCTATGCAAAAACAAGTGAGGACGGTGGTAGGGACCTGCGTTGGCCTCCTTCGACAACTTAGAAAAGTTTCACCTTTGTTGTCCATTTCCACTCTGAGGCGAGCGGTCTCCGCCACGATCCTGGCTAGGCTAGATTATGGCAATTCGCTATATATAGGACTACCACAAAAACTCTTGTATAAGCTGCAGGTTGTCATGAACGACGCTGCTAGGCTTATTTTTAAAAAACCAAGGAATACTCATGCATCTCCCCTTATGCAAGAACTGCACTGGCTGCCGGTTAAGCAAAGGGTGATGTTCAAAGGATTGTGCATTGTTCACAAAGCCCTGTACGGTAAGGCTCCAATGTACATGAAATCTCGTCTTATAGCCCAGCACGGACACTTCGATCTGCTGACGCCTCTCTTCTTATTCAACCACGTTGTAGATTAGCCACAGTAGGTGGACGTGCCTTCTCATATTTGCTCCCAACAGCCTTGAATAAGCTGCCAATTGAATTACGGAAGGAGACTAATTTGCTGGCCTTCCGAAAAAAACGAAAAACAGTGCTTTTCCAGCAAGCATGGGGTGATCTGTAACTTTTTTATGAACAGTTGTCCTCCACAGTACTCGATGTTTGGACCCTGATAAAGCGCTTAGAGACCCCTGGGTTATAACGCGCTATATAAATCGAAATAAATAAAATAAATAAATAAAGCGCGTTTTCCCGTAGGCCCTAATCAATGTGCGTATTGCAAAGAAGAGGGTCATTTTAAGAGTAGTTGTCCGGTTCTGTTACCGCGCACGAATGGTGCTTCTGGTGTGAGAGGTCGAGGTGTTCAACAAGCTCCTAGAGGTAGAGGTCTTGGTCAGAATGCGCGTTCTTTGCCTCCACAGAATTCCATGAATAGCTTTGATCAGCAGAATGGTGCGTCTGGTAGGACGGCACAGTACTATGCAGATGATTATTATGTTGAAGGTGAGAATGTGGATGGTTATGATTGCTAGGACAGCCATAGACAAAGAGAGGGAGTTGTTTCAGTTCCAGTAGATCAGAGTGGACCCTATGTTGAAGTGATGGCATCGGGTGTGTCAGAGCCTTTTCTGTTGGATACTGGTGCTGCGAAGAGTTCTATTATGCACTCTAAACTCCCTGGCGCACCTTTGTCTGGCTTAAAGAACGTTTCAGTAGGTTTTCTGGCACCCCGGTTACGAATCCGATTTCTAGTCAGTTGTCTATTTCTGTTGGACCTTGTGAATTCGAAGCACCCCTCATTCTGACAACAGGTTGTGGTGAGAACTTGTTGGGATTGGACTTGTTAAAGAGATTGTATGTGACGCTATATTGTTCTCCGTCAGGAGTACACCGTACATTGGGTAAGAGAGTGATCTCTCCGATGTACTTGTCTAAAGATCGACTTCCACGTGAATTGTCTTCTCTCCCTGATTCTCTTTGGGCTACTGGTCCTGATGATGTAGGTCTCTTAGAGATTCCGCCATATGTTGTGACGTTGAAAGCGAATGCTAGATTGCCACGTATTCCGCAATATCGCATTTCAGTGATGGTGAAAGAGCACTTTTGGCGATCATCTATGATCTGATTGAGAAAGGTGTGTTTGAGGAAACGAGAGGTAATGTGTGCAATAGTCCGGTTTTGCCTGTTCTGAGGAGAACTGATTCTTCACAACCTCCTGCATATAGGTTCTTGATTGATCTTCGTGAGGTGAATAAGATCGTTGTTCTGCAATTTCCTGTTGTGCCTGATATCACCGCTTTACTGACTTTGATCCCGGCTAAAGCCACGTGGTTTTCGGTGATTGACTTGAAGAATGCTTTCTTCAGCATCCCGATTGCCGTGGAAAGTAGAGATATTTTTGACTTCTCTTTAGGAGGACGAAGTTTCCGGTTTAAGCGCGCTCCTCAAGGCTATTGCGAGAGTCCATCGATCTATAGTCAAGCTTTGAAGACACAACTTGACTTGCTTGTTTTACCTGCTGGTGCTGCTCTTATTCAGTATGTCAACGATCTGTTAGTTGCTTCTGACAATGAAGAGATCTGTAGAGAGGCTACTTTGTCGTTGTTACGTCATCTGTCTGATTTTCATCATAAGGTTTCTCTTTCGAAGTTGCAATGTTGTCGACAAGAAGTTACCTACTTAGGTCACCTCTTATCGAAGGAGGGAAGGAAACTGACCCCAGAAAGTATTCAAGCGATTGCAAAAATGAGTGTGCCTACGACACAGAGAGAAGTACGTGCTTTCTTAGGTATTACGTCGTATTGCAGACAGTGGATCCCAAATTTTTCGTTGCTTGCGAAGCCTTTGATAGCTCTTACAGTTAAGGATACTCCAAATCCTATTCCTTGGACTGACGAATGTCAGAAGAGTTTTTTGGAATTGCGTGATGCGTTGTGTTCGGCTCCTGTGTTTGGTACCCCCGACCACAGTAAGCCTTTCACATTGTATGTTCACGAGAGAGAGGGATGTGCATTGTCAGTTTTGACTCAACAGTTAGGTGATAAGCAGCGTCCATGTGCTTATTTTTCGTCGACTTTGGATCCGGTAGCTAGAGTGTTGCCGAGTTGTCTGAGAGCTACAGCGGCAGCGGCTGTCTCGATTCGACAGTCTGCTGGCTTGGTGATGGACAATCACTGATAGTGATGGTTTCACATGCAGTGGATACCTTGTTGAATCGTACCAAGACACAGCACTTAACTAGTGCTCGGTTGTCGGGTTACGAATTGACTTTGTTAGCGAGTCATGTGCATATAAAGAGATGCAACACGTTGAATCCAGCTACGTTGTTGCCGATTTCAACTGAGACAGATGTTACTGAACAGCATGATTGTTTCCTTAGGACAGAGGAAGAGACGAAAGGGAGGATAGATCTTAGGGATACTCCTCTTTCAGACTGTGATGGTACCTTATGGGTTGATGGTTCGTGCTTTATGCTTCCGAATAGTGATACGACTGCGGCATATGCTGTTACGACTTTGCATTCAATTGTTGAAGCTGCACGTATCCCACATAATTCAGCACAAGCAGCAGAGTTGATTGCATTAATGAGAGCATGTGTGTTGGCGAAAGGAAAACGAGTGACTGTGTATACCGATAGCCAGTATGCGTTCGGCGTGGCTCATAGTTTTGGACGTTTGTGGAGAGAGCGTGGGTTCCTGACTTCGCATGGAACCAAGATCCAGTATGGTCAGTTGGTGAATGAACTTCTGCAATCACTTACTTTGCCATTGCAAGTAACGATTGTGAAATGCAGTGCGCAAAAGAAAGTTACGGATGATGTTGGTCGTGGTAATGCGTTTGCAGATGAAGTTCCGAAAGAAACTGCGAGAGATGTGATGAGTGATATGTATGTTGCGGGTCCGGCGGGATGGGTTCCAGATGGAAGTATGTGTGAAGATACGATCGAGAGTGTGAAATCCATCCAAGCTGAAGCTACAGAGAAAGAGTTGAATGAATGAAGAGAGAGTAAGGGTAAATTGGATTTGAATGGTTGGTGGATTGATTTGTCAGAGCATCAGACAGAGATGGTTGTTACCCGATGCTTATGTACTTCCAGTGGTTACAATGGCTCATGGATTGGCTCATATCAGCGTGAAAGGGATTTGCAAGTTGTTGGCTCCGGTTTGGCAGAATGCTGGAATTCCTAAGTGTGCAGAGAATCTGGTTAAGAACTGTATGGTGTGTTTGATGTACAATCCTGGAAAGAGAATTCCAACTCCAGCTGGTCATTTTGCTCCTCCAACGTATCCGTTTGAGGCTTTGCAGCTAGATTTCATCCACATGGAGAGGTGCAACAACCTGAAGTACGTGTTCGTGGTTGTTTGCTCTTTTTCTAGATGGGTGGAAGCCTACCCTTCGAAGGATAACACTGCCTTGTCCACAGCGAAAGCCCTTATTAAGGAATTTTTCCCTAGGTATGGTTTGCCGAGAATGATCTGGAGTGACAGTGGGAGTGAATTTGTGGTTCAAGTAATGAAGAGAGTATGTGATGGATTAGGTATTCGGCAAAAGTTTCACGCTGCAAATCACCCCCAATCAGCTGGGATAGTCGAGTGCTACAATGGCACTCTCAAACTGAAGTTAGCCAAAATTCAAGCGAGCTCTGGTTTACAATGGCCAGATGCCTTGCCTCTAACCCTTTTGTCCACTAGAATGACTGTGCATTCACGAATGGGTTTGAGTCCATACGAGGTAGTTTTTGGTCGCCCGGCAAATGTTTGGGGAGTGCTGCGGCCGACAAAATTTAGCGAAATAGAACATCCTGTGTTGCTTGACTACCTGTATGAATTGACAGCTAAATTGCGTGTTTTGCATCAACAGGTTCACGATTTATTGCCACAAGCTGCTGAAGATCCAGGACACGCCATTGCACCTGGATCCTGGGTCCTAGTCAAAAACTTTCAGCGGACCAAGAACGAACAGCCCCGCTGGACTGGACCATATCTGGTCTTGCTATCTACCCATTCTGCAGTACGAGTGCACGGTAAAAAGAACTGGATCCACGGTGTACATTGTGAGAGGGCCCCTTTGCCTCTGCCGTACGACCGGGGGGTCCAGAAAGGACTTCCTGATTCTGAGACTGAGACCGTGCCCCGTTTTCTGCCTTTCAGCGATGCCCGTCTGATTGGAACGAACACTGAGCAAGAAAGTGACGATCTTCTTCAAGAAGCTGTGCCTCCATTGAACCGTTTGAACACTGTTGAACCTGATTTACTATTCCAAGAACAGACATTGCCTGGCATAGAGCGTTATAATTTGCGACTGAGAGTCGCGGGACACATAAAGTGAAATTCTTTCTTTTACTGATTTTTTGAAGGTTAGCTCTCCTCCGAGGAACTACTTTGATTTTTGTTTTTCGAACCGCCATCTGGGTTCAGCTGTAGGGTTGCGGTTGTCAAGTCTTTGGAGTGCAAGCCGAAGAAGTTAGGGCGACGGTTCTGGTTGGTCTAAGGGAGTTGCCCTGGACTGACAGAAGCATTCCTTAGCATAGAACACCCTACCACCGCGAGCAGCAATTAGAGAGGATGGAGTTTTTCAAGATGGAGAGACCTGTTGAAAGAATAAGCTTTAAGAGCAAAATCTGTAAATTGATGAGCCGAAAACGTATTTTAATATTGTGTTTGTTTATGTTGCTTAGCTTAATGATGTTTTTAATTGGATATGTGACATTCTCTTTTCAAGTGACGTTCATGCCCACTACGCAACCTATGCCTCCTCCTACTGTTTCCTCTCATTCTTTTCACCCTTTGCCCGAACATGAAATCGTTAGAAGACTGGAATTTGCTAATAATTCCTTTGTTCAGCTCCTGCACCAACACCAGCTAGTAATGAACATGACAAATTGTTGGGTTTGTGGCCTTATGCCCCATACGACCGATAAAGGTATTCCTTACCTGGTTTTGCCTTTCAGCTACAATGGTTCTATTTGGGCATATAGAACGATGTTCATTTATGCTCATGGAGTCTATTCCCAACATCCCAACATTCCGTGAAAGATAGTCCGAAGACTAGTACTCTGGTCAAGGGTTTAGTCGACATGATTAGGGGAATTAATTCCTATGAGACTATCCCGAGAGATGAGACACAAGCATACATTGGTTGGAACGTTACTGGATATGGAGTTAGTATGACTGTTAACCAGCGAGCGAAGAGTTCTCCACCGATTTGGATAGTGCCCCATCAGGGTCATTATTGTCTGAAAGGTAGTGGCAAGAATCCGAGAGCTCAGTTAGGGAAGATTGTTTGCACTGAGACTTATGTATTTGCGTCTCAGACTTCCCCGGCGTTCCTAGCAGCTAAGGGTACCTATTTCATCTGTTACGATAAAGCGTACACATGGTTGCCCACTGACTTCTCGGGCACATGTTTTGTTTCGTTCCTGTTGCCTCCCACTTTTACAGCTGCGGCAGATTACCACAAGACGAGAGTTGCTAGAGGTGTCTTCAGTAAAGAAGATACCGCAGGACAAGAATTGGGAGATTTCTTTAAGGGTTTTCTGCCGTTCAGGGGACCTATGGCTAACAACAGGAACATTTGACAGTTGACGAGAGTGGTTGAGTCCACCATAGTCGAAACTGCCAGTGCCCTTAGTAATTTGACTGCTGAGCTCCAGTCGGATCGACTTATGACACTTCAGAACAGAGTTGCGCTAGATGTCATACTTGCAGATAGAGGTGGGGTGTGTAAATTGATTCAATTGAGCTGCTGCATTTTCATTCCAGACAACGCTCCGACAGTCTTCCAGGCCATTTCCAAGCTACATAAGATCTCCAGGTCTGTACATATAGACGAGGGAGATTGGTCGTTGATGGGATGGTTTTGGGGATTGATATCCACGTGGGGATGGAAGATTCTGATGGTCATTGGGATGATCTTAGCTATCCTTTTCCTGTTCTGTCTCTGTGTACAGTGTGCTCCTGCTATATGTTGGCTCTGTGCTACTTTGTGTGCGAGGACACCTGTCCAGAGAGAGTTGCTAAGTACTAGGATGATGCTACAGCAACATCTTGATGATCTGATGAATATAGACCTGGATTCAGACTGACATGGGTTTAGGTTTATTGCCTATGTAAGGGCAAAAGGAGGGTCTGTGGTTCTTTGGTTCTGCGGTCCTGTGGTTCCGAAATTCTGAACCCGTTCAATGAAGGTCGTCGGATATAGATGATTTTGGTATCAGCGGACCGCAAATGACGAGGGCGGTATGTACGAGTGTTTTCGTCATAATCGATCAATGAGAACACTACGTATTCCGGGATTTCGTTTGAACCCTCGGGTTCCATTTTGTGTGCGGCAGCCATTTTGTATGGTTGCCCTCACATAGGCCGATGACTATGGCCGAACGAGTCTTTGGGACACGTACACCTTTAGCCGACTTCTGTGTGACCTGGACGAACTGACTCCCTTGCCCGAGGCTGACCTCGTTGAGCCGGTTTCTTGTTAAGCAGCTGGTCAGATAGAGATCAAAGAGCAGGACATTGCTGAGTTTATGGTACATGCACACACCCTTCTATCTTGCTTCTCATCTGCTTCTGTTCCTTCCTTTATGGCTTAATTATTGATTTGGGTTGAGGTCTTTACGATGGGTTTGTCCGGCCTGTTCGAACAGAAATGTTGGATTTTGCTTGGTCATTTCTGGTGGGCTGGACAACGGAAAGTGGGATTGTCGTCATGCGATATGTTTGAAATGTCACCCTTCTATTGGTCAGTTTGTATGTAATCGATGCTAGCCAGGAATGTGATTTTCAGCATAAAAGACGATGCTCCGCTATATGAATTTGTGCAGTCTCTAGCGAACCACCCGTGTTGTGCTTCGTAGATCTCTGTTCCTGGTTGCAACCAATAAATTTGGTCTTTGACGTCATCAAGAAGTGTCCTGTGTCTCTGTTTGCCGAGGCAGGGGAATCTGAAGACATCAGGCGTTATCCCTGGCACCGCTGGGTTCTAAAACCCGGTTCTTCAGGTGTTACATTTCGTGGATTTAACCAAGTTGTGAACTTCCGCCAGTTTTTTTAAGTATCCTGTCCAACATACTTGTCAGGTCTGATTTAGCTTTGATAGGAGATTCAGATATTGTTGGTTCAGGTCTTACTTTCTTGTTGTTGTTCTTGTTGTCTCTATCTGCCATTTTCGTGGGGTCGTCTGACTCAGGGGGAGATGAGAAGAGAAAATGTGATGCGAGATTACACTGCAAGAACTTGATAATGAGTACCTGTCTGTGTGGGTATCTGTTCGTTTCACACTATTTTGCTTGTGACAGGAAGCGAGGTGAGGTTTAAAATTGCAAGATGAGGTGCCGGTGATGGTGAGCCCACTTCTGCTGGAAGGTAAGAGGTAGAACTAGAGGTATTGGCTCCTTCCTTGATATGCTGTGTAGTCGGCTGCTACTCACAGGTGGTAAAGCGGTGAGGGAGGTAAAGAAGTTTCAGCATGTCTTCCTGAAACCTACTCAGAAGGGGGACAGGTAGCCGGTTGTGTCTAGTCAAGCAGTTGGCCGGCAGTGTAATAATCGCCTGGCTGAGGCAAGAAGGTTGCTATCCCGGGTGTGCACCCCATATGAAGATCCTGTGGAAGTAGATAGATCCCATGTAGGTCGCACGTAGATTGGCCCAGTGAAAATGTGGGAAGATCACAGATCACAGGTGGATCACAAACGTTGTGCGGGGAGCCCTCCTTTGTCCTCACTACGGTCGAGAGACAGCGCGCAGTACTTCATCAAATTACCAGCAGGTTGTGAGGAAATGATTTTCATTAGCGTGCTTCTTGGTGTAAGCTGTATGTAGCAGTGAGAGGAGACTCCATTTAGTGAAACACCTACTGTATGTATGCCTGTGAGCAGTAGTAGTGAATTGCGAGTTTCAGTAGCAGCAACCCTCGGCGTCTCTTAAGCCTCAAACCTCCCGCCTCTCATGACTCGCGCCTTGCTTTTGCGCTTATTTGGCCCCGTCGTCGCCACCATTTTAGAGTCAGGCTGGCTGTTACTGCATCTGCAATGGTTGAGGCTTGACGAGCGCTGGGATGCGGCAGGAGGGAGGAAACAGGGCTCTCCGCATAAATGTCCACAAGGAAGCATGAGGAAGAGTTCACTCCCACAAGCTCAGTTCACAAGGGAGACCGCAGCGCCGCCGCAACCACTCCTCCGCCAGTACGGGGTCAGGCATATGAAGCACGAGGTGAGACGAGTGAGCTTTCTAACTTTGGAAACTTGCATGCGCGAGACGCTCACCTTAGGTGTGATAGGATAGCATGTCAGTGCACTCGATTGTTGTGAACTCAGGGGTCCAAAGTGTGGGTATCACGGACTGATCAGAGCCGAGGGTCAGCGGGGGCAGGCGCCATTTTGGGGCTCAGCAGAGAGTCTGTGGCGGTCTGTTTTTCAAAGCTGAAATCCTCCGATTATGACATTTGAGGCACCAAATGCAGGCATCGGGGTGTACAGGAAGGTATGCGGTTCCATAGCTCGTGAAATCTGGGTTGAGATGTGTAGAGTAATCTCCTGGGGATGGAAAATTTGCCCTCCTGTGTGTTGAGCGACGGCTTTAGGCAGCCATTTCCACTGCCGTCCAAGCCATGCCCCCCAACAGCACCACTTTGTCTATTCTACCATCTAACTCTTCCTTATCGCTCTGTGTGCTACATACTCGTCCACCCAAGACATTATCTTCTGTATCCTCAAACTATTCTGCATTGCTGGACAGCCTGGTTAAGTGATGGGTTATGTAAGGTGGAACAATTGTGACAATATCAATACTTGCTGTTCTTTGCAATAAATAGTGCTTCTTCATAGTTTGTTGATTTGTTTTTTTTATAATGGCACATATTAATTGTGCACATGTGTACAGGCATGAATTGTCTCTTCTTCTACTGTAGGTGCAGTTACAAGGGACCATCAAACTCACTTAATCCATGTTTCTGAATCCCCATGTATGGCTCACCCATATAAATGTATTCAAACACCAAAATGGAGATCCATTTGCCAACCAATATCCCAGATAGCGGCGTCAACTAGTACATTTGTGTGGATTTTCACTTGCGTGGAGATCCTTAAAGCCGAGAGAGTAATGATGGATCATGCATAGCAGAGGTGCGGTGTCGTTGTAGGCTTCCCAGCTAACTGCTACAGGCCTCACCTCTTTCAAAGACGTGAGCTTCTGATAGGCACCAAGGAGAATCCCAGTACCTTATTAGGAATACCAACAGGATGCCAGCTGTGTTAGCTGAGAAGAGGTACATACGCCAATTTGACCAATCATTTGGCACTTGAGTTCTACTAGGAATTCTTTGGACCTGTAGTAGAGATATGATCTCTGACATCAGTCAGTGAGAGCTAAAATGAGTTACAAGCTTCAGAAGCAGGTAAAGGAAATAACATGGGGATGGTCACTGCTGTAATACCCGAAAGAGGATGCAACTGAAATATATAAAAGCACTCTCATCAAAGCTGTGGGTCAAACCTCACAATCTGACTTAGACCCCGGATGTGGAGCTCAACCACAAACAGGTGGCTGGTCACAATCGGGTGGCCAAATCATTTCTTGCACTGGGCTTGTCCTCTCAATGTCACTGTAGTTGCCAAACAATGGGAAATAATTCCAGACTAGTACACATTTTGTCACTAAGTCTAAGCTTAGCATTCCCTGCTCCTCTCCGCAGACCAGGTTCTTCCTTTTCCTTCTAAGCAAACCCAGCTGAACCACAAATAACAAGCAAAATATTTTCTTTCTATCTTACCTGTTACAGAGCTTTTTTATGCATACCAGGACTTGTTTGTAGAATCATTAGTTGCAAGTTTACCTTAGAGCAGCTTTTGTATGTAAAATGGCGCTGCACACTAGAAGAGCAATAACAGTGTTCATCAAATGGGAGGGATCCACCTTTTCCACACTGGGTTATTGAAAAGGGGAACAGATCATGCAAAGTGTGTGACCTTGTCGCCCATGAGGCAAACAACTTCTTCACTACAGGACGCATGTGCAAAGGAATGTTAGTAATATTTTTGTCTGCAAAATGTTCATGTCTGTACCTTCGGAGGTGGCCTTAGAGGTCACAGAGGGATTGCTTTGCCAGGGAGGGTAGTGGTCAACAGACCACTATTTGCCCCTAGAGCAATGTAATTTTGATTCCATCCTAAAATACTGTTGGAGTGCATTATATTCATGTGTAGTCATTACTTTAATACAGAGGTCTTCAATCTGTGAGGCGCGACCCCCAGTGGGGCCCTGGAGTCCTGGGAAGGGGGTCGCGCCTGACACAGTGTGATTATTAAAATGCTTCAGCTGAGGTTAATTGAGAGTCATGTGCTGTAAAACTAAGATGCCTAGCAGCCAGGTAAAACAATCCTTCAACTAAGCCTTCATGCCAAGGTACCTGATTGCCTAATGAAATGCAAATGTACCCTAGAGTTAATCTGCAAATGCAAAGGATGCTAGGGAGTGGTTCTGCATTTAATTGCTCGAATCACTGCAAGCCTTGTGATGGCAAAGATGTGTTTTTTTGCATTGTGGTTAGAAACTGGGCTGTGAAGTTTGTGCTTTTAATGATAACTGTATTTACACAGCGCTGAGTACCCTTGAAGGGATAGTTATGCAAAAAATAAAAATGCATTTCTTATGGTCTGATATAACACAAATCTACATTTTGAAAGCTCCATTTTATCCTAGAACTCTTTGCACAGTTTGTAGCAGTCTATCTTGTAATGTGTGTAAATCAAGTATAAAATAATGACTTACACTTTCACAGTGCTTTCTGTCACAGGCTGTGACCTCACAGCACTAAAAATACACAAGTCACTATTTTCCACTGCACAAACCAATTTCAATTCTGTGGCTCTCTGGTTACACACATACCTATGCAGTGTATTAAAGAGTAGAGGTGTTATAATGTACTATATAGTGCATTTCCAACAGATTAAAAACTGTTTTAATTTATTTTTCATTTAAGCTACCCATTATTTTATATGTAGCTACCTGATGATGAAAGACCTAAAGATGAACAAAATATTTTAGGGCTGATTTATGAGAGGCTTGCTCCACTGAAGCGTCAGTTTTTTTGAAGCTACGACGGCATAAGCATCTCAATCATTTCTATGAGGCAAGGCTAAGTCACCCTCATGGCTTTGCATGGCCTTATAGATATGGAGTACGACAAAACAGCGCAAGTCGCTTCGTTGCCTTACTCTATGCCAAGTAGGCGTTCCATAGTGGTTGCATTGGGTGTTCCCACACAACGCCCATGGATTTTTACGCTGCCCCAGATTTACAAAACCATGTAAACCTAGGGCAACGCCAAACCTTATGCCTCCCCGCAGCAGGTGTAACGAGGGGGAAATGTTTTCATTTCTCCACGTTTTTTCCTTTTTCCTTGTGTGCTGTAGGAAAACCCCTCAGGATTGTTTTTGTGCAGGAAGGTGCCCCTTCCTGTACAAAGATCACCCGGCCTATGTTGGTGCTAGGCAGCAATTTGTGTGACAACATAGGGGGGGAAAAGGTCACAAATGCACCATATTTATTAAATAAAGTGCATTCCTGCCCTTTCATATTGGTGTAGGGCTGCGCAGCAAGAAGAAGTGCAGCGCTGCCCTACACCAATGCCTCATACATTAGGCCCTTTGTTTTTAGCCACACCTTTGACCACGCCCCCAGCTACTACCCTTGGTTTGCTAAACACTGTTTAATTTATTTCCCCAAAGTATAAATGATGTGTTGTGGTAATTGGGGGTGCTTATTGTTGTCGATAGTTGTCAATGATGAGGAGGCCCAAGTTCTAGAATTTTTTTGTCAGGAGGGGGTCCTTACGACTAAAAGCTTTGGACAGTGGGGTCTCGACATCAAAATGTTTGAAGACCTCTGCTTTAATACATTCTCTGTGTTTAACGTTATAAATAGAAGATAGGTTATTGTATATTTTGAGTACTCCATGGGAAAACTCATGAGAAATATAAACTATGTGCTTAGAAATTTGACTACTAGAGTTTCTACAATACTGATATATTAATACTTTGAGAGAAAATTAAGCTTAGAAGGTGTCTCAATGTAAAGTTAATAGAATGATATGTATGCAGACTAGTGTTTAGACATTTCTACAAGTAACAAGAAATTATATTCATGTTGATGTATTATGAGATGCCATTTTTTCATAATCTTTGCATTTTATTCATTTGTTAATAAACTGCATTTTCTATGTTTTTAGAAAGGTGCTTGTGTTTGTAACCCTGTGCACCATTAACTTGACATAATTTTGCGGCCTCAGGCAACGTTTCAGCACAAACTCATGTTTAAGTCTATCATTTAATCTGCATTTAACCTTCAATGTACAACGTATTTGATTGCATTTTTGTTTTCACTGCAGATGTGTACAAGGCTGCATTATACGGTTAAAAAGAACAAGTTAGCTTCTGTAACGCATTATTTGGTACAGACAATGTCTAGCTTCAGATCACTTACCTTTGAATTTCCTAGGCAACAGACTGGATCCGGCGCAGGTTGTGATGTTTCGATCACCTATATAGGCACCACCCAGGTGGGTGAACATCAGTTCCTTTTCACTTTTTCCACGCCAGAAGCGAAGAGCCATGAAGTAAACTAACTTGTGTATGTCACAACTAGGGCCCTGCAAAGGGAGCAATCCTAGCCCTATGAATGAGTCGCAGCGTAGGAGGCATGGATGGGTCCATAAGGAATCTGCAGCTAGATATTGTCTCAATCATATAATATGTTAGCGATGGTAAGTAACTTGTTTATCTGATAGAGACTTCTAGCTATAGATTCCTAAATTTGAATAGATAACCAAGTCATACCCTCCTGAAGTTGGGCTGCAGACAGATTTGCTAGACTAAAAACTCCTGCATGGCCGAATGGGCGAAATGTCCATCCCTACAGACCTGAATGTCCAGGTAGTAGGGCTTGGCAAACGTGTTCAGAGATGCCCACTTTGCTGCCAGGCAGATATCCAGAACTGGAACACCACGAGGCAACGCCATGGTAACAGCCTTCCTCTTCGTGGAATGGGTTCGTAAGCCCGCAGGGGGCTGCTTCCTTTCCAGGGTGTAGCCGATTTGAATGCAGATAACGACCCAGCACGAAATGGTTCTCTTCTGCACTGCCCAACCTTTTTTAGTTCCACGCAACCCACAAAGAGTTGTTCGTCCAGCTGGAACTCTTTTGTGTGATCAAGGTAGAACAAAAATGCTCTTTTTGGAGCCAGGCAGTGGAGACGCTCCTCGTCCTTAGAGGGATGCGGGGGAGCTTAAAAGATGGGCAGCGTAACAGATTGACCTAGATGGAATGGAGTCACCAACTTTGGAAGGAATGAGGCATGGGAGCGAAGCACCACCATATCCAAGAATGTCATCACATAGGGAGGCTATGTTGACAAAGCCTGCAATTCCCTTACCCTCCGGGCAGATGTTATCACTACCACAAAGGCTGTCTTGATGGTAAGCAGCTGTAGGGGATAATTGTGCAAAGGTTCAAATTTACAATAGGGGATTTGAACAAGGAGGGTTGGTCTGGAGGTCGCAAGAAAACAACAGAGCAGAAAGCTAACTCTCGAGAGTAACCAAAGCAGCGTCCTTCTGGGCAAGGGTAGGAATGAAAAGAAACATATTATATAGAGAAGCAGAAAGAGTGTCAATGGACCTTTCTGTGCAATATTTTACACATTTTTGCCAACAGAAGGCGTATACTGTCTTAGTGGAGGGACGCCTGTCCAGCAAAATAACATTAGATACTTGGGAAGGATGGTCAACGTTTGCTGCTTAATTTCCATGCAAGTAGGCAGAGAGTTGATAGGTTTGGGTGGAAACCCTCCACTACTGCTGCTACAACAGAAGATCTTCCCAAAGGGGCAGCCTGATCTGAGGATCAATGCTCATTCGAAGAAGGTCTGGATACCAGACTCTCCATGCCTCAAGAAGGATTTGGGCCCAGTCGTTCTTGATCTTCTTGAGAACTATAGACAGAAGTGGTATGGGCGGAAAGGCGTTCAGGAGGCTTGAGCACCACTCACGATGAAAAGTGTTGCCGAGCGATAGCTGCCTTGAAAACTCCAGTGCACAAAACTGTGGGGTGTGACTTCAGAATGTTTATAGTGAACCCCAGCAAATACAGGAGGTCCACCATAGTCTGAATATGGAAGATGACAGCCTTCAATAGCCAGTTGTCGAAGTATGGGAAAACACCCCTATCCTGCGCGGATGAGCTACAACCACCATTATCATCTTGGTGAACACCGGAGGGGTGCTGTTAAGGCCAAGTGGTAGCACAGTGGACTTAAAGTGTTTATGGCCTACCTTGAACCACAGGTAAATCCTGTGGGCAAGCAGGATGGGGCTGTGTGTAGGAGTCTGGCTCAGTATATATTGTACACCTATAGTGAAGGCACTGTGCACTGAGTCTAGGCAACCCTTAGTGATAGTGTTTAGGTCACTGAAAACCAAAGCTCTCAATGAGGAGCTGTGGAGAGCAGCCAAGGCTTATCCAGGAGGGATTAAAGCAATTGTATGTACCACTTTAGTCGGCCAGTATGTTTTTCACACAAGAAAGATTCACAGATAACACCTGCGGGCAGGCAGGATGGGAATGTGAAAATACGCATTCTGCAAGACCAGCACTACCAGCCAGCCTCCTTGGTCTATGGCAGACAAGACCTTAGCCAACGTGAGCATCTTGAATTTCCCCTTTTTTGAGGAAGAGAATGACGGTCCAAAAGTCTTTTTTGGTATCAGAAAGTAGCAGGAGTAATCTCCACAGCCTACTTCTAACTTTGAAATCTTTTCTATAGCTGCCTTAGCCAGGAGAGCTGCAACTTTATTTTGGAGTAAAACTAGAGGATCCTCCACAAGCCACTCTCAAATTGGCAGTAAAGGAGGAGGAAAAGAAAGAAAGGGAAGAGAAAAGCCATCCTGAATGATCTGCCAGACCCATTTGTCTGATGTTATGGACACCAGCGGAGGAGCTGGTGCTAAATTCTACCTCCAACTGAAGTGGGGTGGCCTTGCAGAACCAAACTAGGAAGGCTTGGAGACTGCAGCTGTCGGGAGTGGGTGGCAGATGACTTCTGGCTACCATTTCCACGAGGTCGCAATGAACTGCTCCATGTCCAAGCACAACTTGGAGCGCTTGCCCCGTATGGTGGCTGGGATATGACTAACACAGTTGATAACCCCTTCCACTGCCACAAAAGGGGGGAAGCTAGACAGGCCACGAGGTGTAGCCCAGAGGCCCAAGGATCTGGCTGTGGCACAAAATTCTTTAAAGGGCTCTAAAGCTGAGTCCTCTTTCTCACCAAAAAGACGGGTCCCATCAAAAGGCATGTCCAAGAGGTCAGCCTGGATGTCACCCGAGAAGCTAGATGTTCTCAGCCAGGCATGAATCCGTGAGGCCACTGTTGACAAAATGGCTTCACCCAGCGAGTCAGTCGTATCTTAGCCACACCTTTGCTGTACCCCTCCCAAAGTGTCAGCGAGAAACAGCTGTGTTCATCAACCACAATGCCAGGCTGGTGGAAGAAAACATCTTCTTCCCAAGTGCATCAAGCCTCATGGATTCCCTTTCTGGACTAGAGGAAGGGAACGAGCCATGGGGCATTGAAGCCTGAACGACCAAGTTCTCAGGGTGGGGTATTGGCTGATGCAGGGTGATGGTGGTGTGCTATTGTCCTCTCACAGGCATCCCTGTGATAGGCTTGGACCATGTGTTTAGAAGGATATCTGTCAGTGCCTTATTAAAGGGCAAAAGGGGTTTGGACAAGGTCGCCTCAGGTTGAAGCATGTCAGTCAAGGAATTAGTCGTGGCCTACACAGAGGGTAGCTCCAGGTCAAGCACCTCTGCCGCCCTCCTCACCACCTTAGCGTAATATGCCCCCTCCTCCATTGCCATACTAGGTGGAAAGAGCATGCCAGTATCAGGAGATGTGTCCAGTCCACTGGCTTCTCCAGGGTTCTCATACCAGTCAATTGTTCACAAGGGGCCAACTGGTGTTCTAAAGGTTCCAAGGTCCTCTTCTATTCCTTGATCCGTTTGTCGGGGCCGTGATTTCGCTGCAGTGCAGCACTTCAGCAAAACGGGCAGGGCCGCGTCGGCCGTTGGACGTGCGCAGCACTATGAAGGTAGTGCTCGCGATGTCCAACGGCCGGCGGCAGCACTTCAGGGGTTAACCATGCCTGAAATCTCTTCAAAATGGACAAGCAATGCTGTTGATTTGACTCTGAGTCTTTGGGTATCAGAATGTGGCTGGCTCCACTGGTGGGCATTGGCAGTGCCGGAGGCATCAACTTTGGGTTAGGTAATGGAGAAGGTCATGTTGGCATGACCGGTGCAGATGTGGATCCGGAATCAGATCCACGAAACCTTGCCGGGGCTAGAGCTATCAGCTTGGAACCAGGACCTTCTCTTCTCCGACCCTGCCGGTCCCAAAGGCACACCAGAGGGGTCAGCCCACTCAAATACGCAGTGCATGTAAAAGTCCTTAACTTGAGCGCAGTTCGCTCCAGCTCCTGGAAATGGGGGGAGGCGCAGAGTCGAACCCGACAACAATTTCGTGGACCTGTGACTAGAGCGTTGATGCTCCTTACTGTCTTATCAACGGACGACAGACAAGGTGAGTTGAAGTCTGTTTGGACTTCTTCATATGACTCTTTTTTGAGTGTCAAGAGGACCTTAAGTGCAAAGAAAAGGACTTGGGGGCCCTGGAGCAATCTAGTGACCTTCTCTTCCTCAATTTGGACAGGAATCTCCGAGGAGTCACGCTCAACAGTGTTGACTGCCGGACCACAAGGACATTCAAAAATCACTCCCGCAAGGCCTTTAGTGCCATGGTCTGACAATCCAAGCACAACTTCGAGTCATGGTCGCGTTCGATACACCATAAGCAGACAAGATGGGGGTCAGTTACCAATATGGAGCAGTGATAGGCACCACACGGCTTGAACCCTGTACGTCTAGATGTCATCCCTTGACACACAAGAAAAAATCTCACGACAAAATGTCAAAAAAAGTCTCTCGAAAAGAAACACTAACACTACAATCTGATGTTGTAACATAGTGAGGAGCAGAGAGAGATCTCTTAGGACTTCATGAAGTACAGACCTCTTCTGCTTTGTGTGGCTTCATGCTACATGACCCTTGGTTGAAGTATCTTTTACTTAATACTCTGACAGCTGACATCTTTCTATTATTCATTCTTACTCAATGCTTCTTAGTTTAGGGTTGTCCCTTTCAAGGTAGCGTAGGCAGAGATAGCGTGCTCATGCTTACCTTTGAAATTCATTTGATGCAATTTAATATTAAATTTTTTTTCCTTATTACCTGCATTGTCATAACTGAATTATTTGTATGCTTTTTGTTATATATGGTAAATCTCTTTAGGAGATTTGGACTCATTCTGTTTGTCCTGTATTTCTATACAGTGATGCTGGGATTGGTTTATATCAATCTATTTTTGTATTTATAATTAAACCTTTCGAATCTCAGATTTAGGTCGAGAGGGTTATTGTGTGACTAAATTGGTTACACTGCATTGAAATTATATTGTGATTAATTCCTCCCTCTTACCTCTCAAGAAGTTAAAAATATCATCTGGTTGAGTGGGGATGTTAGAGTGGGACCGAACTCTCTCAACCCCACCATGGACCAGGGCCATGTAAGGAAGGAAAGGAGGGCAGCGCTAGTTTGGCAACCTGCTGCGGTATCGACATGCATGTTGTCTACTAGGAGAGGGAGAGCTGATGTTCCCCAATGACAGTTGTGTTGCTGTCAGAGGCACAGAAAATGAAAGGGAGAAGCAGACCAGCCCCCAGTGTTGTATTCTGCTTTAGGTGTCCGTATATAGTTATAGTAATACAGTTCGTATTTAGGCATTAGTCATGCTATCCAAATACAGGCAAGGTCACCTACATCAGTCCACCCCAACATTACAAAGAGTTCTTACAAACCATACCATTAAGCTGTTAGGAGTTTCCCTAGGCCAGGATTATTGATCTCTCCAAGAACTCATTTATTATGCATGAACTGCTATACTCTAAGTGTTCATTCCTGATGACTTCCTCTGCCCGACTTTACATCAATGCTAACATTCCAAGGCGCCTACCTGGTATAAATATACCTTCCATTGCTACGGCAAGTACGGCAAGTAAGGAGGAGACCTTGACTTTAGAGGAGCCCGTTTCCTGACCTGGCGCACTGACAAGACGCTGTCATCCCTGCTTGCAGAGTATCCAGCTTCCAGTGTTCTGACTCCTTTCGCGGGGTGTTAGAGTTCGAGACCCGGAAAGAGATTCCAACCTCTCTCATTCTCAAGGTAATGAGCTGACTAGAACCTAGAGGGACTCTTGGCATACAAACTTGGCATACTAGACTTAGCATACAAACTATAGCATACCATACTATAGAATACAGCACCTCCTTCTTGCCTTGTACTACACTTAGGTACATTGGGGTAGAACTAGTAGAGAACGCATCTTATGAGTACTCACATTTTAAACTTGGCATACTAGACTTAGCATACAAACTATAGCATACCATACTATAGAATACAGCACCTCCTTCTTGCCTTGTACTACACTTAGGTACATTGGGGTAGAACTAGTAGAGAACGCATCTTATGAGTACTCACATTTTAGCCAATGTTATTTATGTATATGAATATATGTGTCATAGCTAAAAGATAATGCTAGCGCAGTATTATTTCTTTCTACTGCTTACGCTGTACATAATATATCTTGCATACTGTCTTATGATTGTAATAGCTCATATCTCTTACACGAGAAATAAGACTGTTCAATAAATCCTTTTTATTGAAATGCCTGTCCACTCTTTCTGTGTAACTCTGAAGAAATTAAGCATGCACGATTAGCTGAGTGAAACTGTTATCTATTGTTTGCACCATTCTGAGAGTGTTCCAATTCTAAAGGGAAACAAAGTTGTCATGCTTAAGCAGTTGCCAGAAACTACTCCCTTCTTGTTTACAAGGAGTTTCTAATGGCCTTTAAGTTAGCTGGCACACAAAGTAATTAAGTTTAATATACTCAATAGGGGCATACTGACCTCAGTCCTAATCCAAACTTATAGTGTATATTATTCCAATGCGCAGAGCCTATTAGGGAAATAGGAACAACACTACACCGGAGTACAGGGGGATGGTGAGAAGGGAGCAAATTGAGAAAAAGCAGCTGCTCCATCTCTAATGAACAGATTTGTACATGTTAGTCACCAATGGTTTCATGGCCAGGGGGAATAAGAGCAGAGATAGGGGGCACCCTTGTCGCCTGCCCTTTGCATGGACTACTTCTCAGAGATCATCCACCCTGTTCATACCCTGGCTAGGGGATGAGCATATAGCAACTAAACCCATCCGAGACGTTCACACCAATACCCCTGCTCAAACAGATATTGCTGCAATACAGTGTTGAAGATCTTTTCTGTGCATAAAAAAACTACGGCTGCACTGTGGCAAGTCTGTGGTGTCTCATCCAATACACAAAACAGTATTCTGATATTATTATTATTATTATTTTTTACAGATTTTATTGATCCTTTTTCAAAAACCGCATAGCAGGTCAGCAATTCACAACATAGCATTCATTACGTGCTCATTCAACATATTAACTAATGATTACATATCGGAATGCTCCACAATCACAGCTCGTGTTAGATCCATAACCCTCCTTAATCCCCCCTCCCTACCCACGAGTCCCCAATGTAATGATTGTGTCTTGGGTGCGGAGATGCAGTCAAGGTAAAGAGTTTGGGCGTATTCATATTGTATCGTCACGCAGAGGCAGTTTATTTGTCTGTGGGATCTGTCTGACATGGGAACTATCCAGTTAATGTTGGTTCTGGCGGTGCATCTGTGTCAAGGAGAGGGCCCCTAGGGGTTCATTCCCTGCTCTTCTTTGGCCTCCTCCTCCAGGCGCTCTATGTCATTCATGAGGGTCTCCCAGGCTCTGGCCATCTCAATGTTTCATAAGCCCCTTTCAGCCTCCCTCATCAGTGTTTGCCCCTCACATCCCACCCATTTCAGGAGTTCTTTTCTCCAGGTGTGCATATTAAGGCCTCTTTTGGCTTTCCAAGTTCCTAGTTATCCCATGCTTCGCCAGCACAAATGCCAGGTCCTGGAACATACTGGTGAGTTTGGTTTTGGCCGAATGGGGGAACCATACCAATAAAAAGCATGCTGGGGAGCAGGGAATTTTCCTATCTACAACCTCTCTTACAGTTTGTACAACCCCCTCCCAGTATCCTCGTAGTTGGGTGCAAGTTCAGAACATGTGTATAATATGTGCTCTTACTTTACTGCATTGCAGCCAGGCTGCTTCTTCTGTTTGGAAATATCTGTGAATGTGCTCAGACGTCAGATAGTCTCTTTGAAAACGTAGTAATTTATCAGCTTGAATCGTGCATTTCTGGATACCTTGGGTATTCCAGCTAGGATACTGTCACAGTCCTTTGTTGGGATTGGTGTGCATATTTCCTCTTCCCATTGGAGGCAGAGTGCCTCCAGTGAGTGTAGTCTGTCCGCATGGAGCGCTCTGTAGAGGCAGGATACTGCTTTAATAGTTCCTCTCGACAGGGCTATATAGTAGCAGCTCTGCTGCGGTGGCGGCTGTGTAGATACCATCCACCAGTGTTTATGGATAGCTGCCGTGATGGCGCTGTGCAGCAAAAATGTCCCCAATGCAGATCGAACTCTGTTAGAAACTTTCCGAATGGCAGTAATTCATTGTCTTTGTAAAGGTCACCCCGGCTTCTATCCACATCTCCAAGTCATGCCAGTTACCTCCATGTGGGAGGGCTTTAAGCATATCCATTGGGATGTCCAGTGAATACGTTGCCCTCACTCCCATTCTCTGCAACCCTCAACATCAACATTTAGCTTGCACTTTGAGCTCCTGAGAATCATTTCAGGATGGTCTATGCACCCTAGGAAACACTCTGAGTAAGGCGCCCACCGAGGATTTGGTCAGTTCTGGGGCTTCTTCCCTTTGGCGCCCCTGAGCCATATCTCGTACTAACCATTGCAGTTGGGCTGCTATATAGTAGGACTCAAAGTCTGGGGCTTCCAGTCCACCCGACATTATCGGACGCTGCATTGTCGCAAGAGCAATCCTACATTGTTCCGAGCTCCATATGAAGGCCTGAATTTGGGAGTTCAGGTCTCTGAAAAAGCCCACAGAGATCCATAGTGGGAGTGCGTTAAACTAAGACCGTCTAAGAAGGGGGAGCGCTGTCATTTTAAGAAGTGCAATTCTGCCAGCCACAGAGAGTGGCAAAATATTTTTGGCCTCGCCATCTCCTTTTCAGCACCTGGCCTTCTTTGGCAGTGAGGTGTGTCTCCTGCAGAAGGACAATGTGTGCTCCTTGTCTATGCAGGTATGCCTTTTCGCCATGGTATGCATATCTCCAACCTTCCATGTCAGACATTTTTATCCTCGGTCCTTAGCCATGTGCAGTGTTGGTGTGGAGTAAATATTCCCTTTGTTCTATACTTGTAATCCCACTCACCCTTCTAAATGTATCCTCGTCTGGATTGTGTGTATGGTGTGTGCAACTCGCTAAGCCCCAACTGTAACGGCATCAGCCAATAACCCCAACTCACCCTCCCCAGGACCAGCAGCAATGTGCGCCCCGCCCACAACAGGCTAATGTTTGTTACCATTTGTGAAAGAGCTTCTACAGTGCTCTGATCCAGCATGTCTGGGAATTACAGGGAGGCATTCTTTTAGAGTACTTGTTCAGGGGGTTTCCCAGGGTCTGCAGGTAGGAGGTTAGTAGCGACTAGGGCTGCAAACCAACTTAGTTAACCAACTGGAGGTTGCAGGATTTATATTATATTGTCTGCAGTGCATGGTGTGATCTTAGGCATCTCCAAGATTGATGTCTCAGAGGCATTGGATTCCGGGTCTGATTCAGAGTCTAGAGGGAGTAACTCCTGCTCTGATGCTTCCTGCTCTCACTGACCCCAACTTATTTGGACTACAACTTCCATTGCTCTCTGCCGTCCGAGTCGAGCCTCAACCTGAGATGGTATTGTTACTTGTTGTCAGCATCACACGTTTGTGGGATTCCTGTGCTGGCGTTCCCGTTCTCCATCTTCCGTGTTAGGTCGTGGCTCGCTCTGGGTTTCTAGCCAATATAATGTCTCTTGCGAGGTCTGAAAGAACCGCTCCCCGTCTGGGGTCACCACTCTCAGCTTTGCCGGAAAAAGCATGGAGTAAGAAGATCTATCTGCTGTTATTACTTTTTGACCTCCTGGTAGGATGCTCTCTGCAGTTAGACCTCCCAATAGGAGTCCGGAAAGATACACACAGTTGTGTTGTTGGCCCTCAGCACTCCTTTTTTTGCTCACTAATTCTAGGATGGAGTCCCAATATCTGTAGTGTAGGAGTAGCGCAATCATTGGTCATGGGGGAGCCGATGGCGGCGGACGCCTGGCCGGAATGCAACCGCTCTCTCAAGGGCGAAGAAAGCAGAGAGGCCCACGCTGATATGCAACCATTGCTCCTGGTATTGTACTGCATTTGCTCCATTGATTTTCCCTGGGAAGGCTATAACCCTAATGTTATGGCAGCTGGAGCGATTTTCTGCATCTTCTGCTCTTGTCTCTAGCATCCACACTTTGACTTCCATGGCCTGCAGCTGTCTCTTCAGTGTGGTCATAGCTGGGATGATGTCTGCTAAAGCGCGTTCATTGCTGGTCACCTTCTCCGTTAGCTTTCTATGGTCATCTTTCAGCAAACTGAGGACGGATGTACGTTGTTACAACGCATATTGTAACAACGCATGCCTTTACCACGCAAGTCTTACAACGCAAGTCGTTACAAAGACTTGCGTTGGAGGGCGTGGATTTAGGAATCTTATAATTTTATACTCCAACACCAGTCCCCGCAACAGTAGGGAAGGTGTGGAATATAAAATTGCAAGATTCCTTATCCCACAGCGCCATCTAGCGCAAGTCGTAGTAACTACTTGCGTTGTAATAGCTGCGGGGTAAAGGCACTGCGGTGTAAAAACTGCGTCGTAAATGATGTTCCCCCTGAGGACAGTGCCAATGGTATCAATTTTGAGTTACAGGGCCTCTCTGGAGATCGTGGTAGCGTGAAGTATATCTTGGAGTGTGGCATCTGCCCCCGTGGTTGTTGGCGCAGTTGTTTTAGATGTCACAGGTGCAGTTGTCTTGGTCTGATCCAGGTCTTTCCATTTGGAAGGCTTGCCCATTGTTTCTGGTTTGGCTTCGGGTAGGTACGCTGGTAAGTAGCCACCATGTTGTGCTTTGGTCTCTCTTCCTATGAGTGTTTCCCAGGAACTAGCCCTGTCTAGTACTCTGGGGGCTATGCGTTTGGCCTTGGCAGTTCGCTTACACGCGGCTCACGGTGCTAAGCACCTCGGGCTGAATTTTCTCTTGTTGTATGTGTGATGCCTTCTGCTGCTACTGCTAGTTCTGCCTGCAGGCTCTTCCTTAAGTCCACTTCTGCAGACACCAATCAGCTATGGAGCGCTGGCAGTCTGCTGCAGCTTTTATCACACAGGGGCGCCCCCACAGCCCTGCAGTGGGTAAGAACGCCTCTAGGCCTTAGTCACTTTTCCCTCTCAAACTCTGGCTCCCATCTAAGGCGGAACGTATGTCCCTATGGCTGTGATGATACATATGGATGTCTGCCTTACCAACTTTCTACAGTACTTTCCTTGTCCACCATGGTGACCATGGGTAACAGGAAATCAGGGTTTGGTTCCGGAGAAGGCTATCACATCCAAGGAAAGCAGGAGGCACACAAATTACCCACTCCCAACTTGGGAGGTGATGATAACAACTGTACAGGATTCTTTTGAGGCTCAGCATTTGGTAATAATTCCCTTTAAATCTTTTAAGGAGGATCCACCGGAGAGTAAGTCTTGTGCCAGCAGCCACGGCAATTCCCTTTACCGAACTTTAAATGAATGTTGCAGTGGTTAAAAAGCTTGTAGTTGAATCTTGGGATTTTACTGGCAGTCCACCACGAGGTGAGCTCCTCCGTTCACTTACTTTGTGTCTTGCCAACGTGTTGGGGCTCTTGAATCAGTATCCTGGGGGACTGAAATGTTTACATTAAAAAAAGTTTGAGTGTTAAAAGGAGGCAGTCGTGCTAGACTGTCTGGCTTTTGGAGAGGTGTATGGGGCTGCCTGTCTGAAGTCCTGGGTTGGGATCTCCCCCGCACTCATCGGCTGGGGTTGCTCCATGTCATGGAGGGTATCGGTGGGAACATATACAAACACCACTTACTGTTGTTGGGACTTGTTGTGGCTAAGAGAGATCTGGCCCGGGCATGGAAGGGAGAGAGAGCCCCCCCCTTGTCTGCATGGAAGGCTGGACTGGATTACTACATGGGGCTCGAGAGACCGGTGTTTGAGGCAAGGGGATGCCCCCGCAAGCATTTTAAAATCTGGAAGCGGTGGGCTGATTATAGGGGGCTGTCATTGGACCCCCCAGTAGAACGAGAGGAAGACATATGAATGAGATGGGTTGTATTGGCCCGAGTTCTGTGGCATACCTGTCACACCGCACCCAAGACTTCCTTGCAGCTTTTTGCACACGTGCGTGGGGGGGGGTGGGGAGTGGGGGGGTGTTGGGGGGTAGTGGGGTAGTGGGAGTTGGTGGGGTAAGGGTGGGGATGAGGGGTTGTTCTTCTTGAGCTTTTCTATCCTTATTGATCGGACAATTGTGCATGCGTAATAAACTGTACCGTAACTGTTGGTGGCGATCTCCTGATTGTGGAGAGCCACAATTTTCCTTTGCTTTAACTGCTCAATAAAATCTGTTGTGAAAAAAAAAAAGGAGGCAGTCACTTGAATACTTCAGCTAGGAATGTTGGAATAGGACTCCAGTTCTAACTTGTTGTTTCTCTGAACTGGGGCCCCGATTAAGAGAGACAGCTGTGGGCATTCATATTGTGCTGCTAGAGGTGAAATTGTTGGGCTGGGACAAGTCAAACCAAAGTGAAAGCCCTTGACAAGAATGCTTCATTAATCAAGAATGAAAGTTTGAGGTTGAAAGATTATCAGATACCTTCATAGTTCCCACCATAAACTATGCGGACAAGTAATTCAGCAGTGTTATGCCGATGACCCATTAAGCAGCTACAGGGGAACCAAAGTCTATTGGTTCCAGACAGGAGAATAATTACAAAACTGAAACTTGAAGGAATTGCCAAGACATCACCAGGAGTGGAGTTTGTGCTTTAATTTGACTCAGCACGAGGAACCTCAGCTGGCCTGGACGCAGAAATGGCTGACAGATTGATGTCTCTATCTCTATTTGGTGGGTGGTTGCACGTGGCCGTTCTTTATTGGTGGAGCACTTTGTTTGGTTAATTCTGATAACGAGTGATAACCCTCTATGTTAACTAGTTATATGGCCCCCAGTGGTCATTGCTCAACTTCTTGAAGCAACAATTGGTATCACCCAGACAAGTTTGAGCAATAACAGGGCTGTGAAGCCCTTAGATGTCTGGATCTGCATGCATGCTACACTGAATTGATCAGTGTGACTGTTTAGCCTCTGCCAACAGGTGTGAGTAATACATAGAGCCCCATTAGTGATAGGGACTGCTGTTATTTCTCATGAATAAGTAATTCCTATGAAGGACATTGATGAAGTCTCTGTCCTTTGTACATTTTGCCTCGCTGTTACAAATTGGATGATTTAATGGAGACTTTGGATTGGCGAAACCAAAGGTAAACAAGGCCCTGAGAGAGCGCAGGGAAGATTATCAAACATGGCTATCTAGAGGAAGTGAAAGTCAGAACAAGGTTACAGTAGGTAAAAAACAGAACTGGACTGAACCTCAGCTACATCCCATATGGAAGCAGGCAGAGGGCGAAGTACCTCCACTAGCTGCTTGGGTAAGAGCCGGGTGTAGGAGCCAGGAGTAGGCAGGCTCCTCCCCCACTAGGAGGACCCAACTGATACACACAAAAGCTGTGTGGAGAGGACTCAGGCTGTGAGGGGAGCAATGTGACAAAAAGCCCTCCTGAGATGGAACTCACACTCACCCAGCACAATATCAGGATGTCGAATTGCAGTGCCTCCATAGGCTAGGTCCAAGAGAGAGACCATGCCACGTTAGCCCTCCTGTGTTCGATCCCGGCACTTCAGCCTTTGAGCAACTGAGAAGTGCACTGGAATTGGAAGGAGAAGAGGCCCTGATTGATCCCCAGACTCCTCTCAGCAGAGACTTCGTGCCACTAGGAGACACCCAGGACACGATCACTTGTAACTACATGATGTTATTGCTCCTGGGGGCAGAAAATAAGCTGACTTCGATGCAATCACCCCAGTGGTGATTGCCTGTGTCATTCCAACAAACATGGATAACCTGACTCTTCTGCAACTCTCAAATGGCATATCTCTGGTAAATGGTCAAAATTTCGATTCCAAAATATAGACAAACCGAATTATCGACTCCAAAATATAGAATGGACAAAATATCGAATGGACAAAATATAGACATCAAAAATATTGTTTTGAAGCTAAGTAATGTAATATCGATTTTAAAAATATAGACAGTCAAAATATCAAAGTAAATAATATAGTTTATTAAAAATATTGAATTTTTAATAATATTGAAGTGTTTTGTATGTTAGTATATGTGTGAAAATTGTATATATTTTTGTAATTTATTTTAAGTAATTAATTTTATGTTATTTACTTTTTGCGTAATTTAATTCTGTAGCGAGTTGTGGGTTTATAGGGGAATAGGGTGGGAAGTATTTTAATTATAATTAAATATGTGAATTAATTCATTTGTATTTATTAAGAATAAATTGCTAATTAATTTTTAATTGGAAATTAATTAATGCTTAATTGATAATTATTTTTTATGAATTGCTTAATTGATAATCTTGTGAATTAAATTAATTTATTTTCTGTAGCGGGTTGTGGGTTTATAGGGGAATAGGGTGGGAAGTAATTTAATTATAATTAATTAAATATGTTAATTAATTTATTGGTATTTATTTTGAATAAATTGTTAATTAATTTTTTATTGATAATTAATTAATTCTTAATTGATAATGAATTTTTATTAATTGATTAATTGATAATTATGTGAGTGATATTAATTTATTTTCACTAGAGTGGGAATAGTACAATTTACCCCTATGCTATCCAACGCTTTCCCTACTGTTGCACTCTCTGGAGTTGGAATAGTTATTTTTACACCTACGCTATCCAACGCTTTCCCTACTGTTGCACTTTCTGGAGTGGGAATAGTAATTTTTACCCCTACGCTATCCAACGCTTTCCCTACTGTTGCACTCTCTGGAGTGGGAATAGTAATTTATTCCCCTACGCTATCCAATGTTTTCCCTACTGTTGCACTTACTGGAGTGGGAATAGTAATGTTTACCCCTACGCTATTCAAAGTTTTCCTTACTGTTGCACTCTCTGGAGTGGGAATAGTAATTTTTACCCCTACTCTATCCAACGCTTTCCCTACTGTTGCACTCTCTGGAGTGGGAATAGTATTTTTTACCCCTACGGTATCCAGCGCTTTCCCTACTGTTGCACTCTCTGGAGTGGGAATAGTAATTTTTACCCCTACGCTATCCAACGCTTTCCCTACTGTTGCCCCCTCTGAAGTGGGAATAGTAATTTTTACCCCTACGCTATCCAATGTTTTCCCTACTGTTGCACTTATTGGAGTGGGAATAGTAATTTTTACCCCTATGCTATCCAACGTTTTCCCTACTGTTGCACTCTCTAGAGTGGGAATAGTAATTTTTACCCCTACGCTATCCAACGCTTTCCCTACTGTTGCACTCTCTGGAGTGGGAATAGTAATTTTTACCCCTACGCTATCCAACGCTTTCCCTACTGTTGCACTCTCTGGAGTGGGAATTGTAATATTTACCCCTACGCTATCCAACGCTTTCCCTACTGTTGCCCCCTCTGGAGTTGGAATAGTAATGTTTACCCCTACTCTATCCAATACTTTCCCTACTGTTGCACTCTCTGGAGTGGGAATAGTAATTTTTACCCCTACGCTATCCTACGGTAATAATATTGTGTATTTTTATTAATATTATGTTAATATATATATATGTTTTAACAGATATGATTATATATGTTTTTTGTAAGTTAAATTAGTTATTTAATAATTTTAAAGTAATTTAGGTATTTTTAAGTATATTTTAGCTATTTATTTTTAATATTTTTTTAATTATACATTATTTTTAAGAAATCCGATATTTTTACAAAGTATATATATATATATAAACGATATTTTGGGACTTACCTGTTTGTAGATAGGAATTCGATATTTTGTCTGTCGATATATTGGAATCTATATTTTGGGTAGTCTATATTTTGTCCCTCGATATTTAGTCAGTGATCCCATATCTCCACCATGCATGGGGGTCCTAGACTGGCAGCATGGCTTTCAGCGGCCACCTGGCTAGAGGACTCTCAGTGTGCAGTGGTGGAGACTTTTCTCCCTCCAGCCACAGTCAAAGGTGGACAGTGGACATGCAGGTGGGGTGACACTTCCTTGTTGCCAGGGAACTAGTTGTCCTCTCCTCTGTGCCTGAACTGGGTTTTAATTTTGATGACTAGCAGACAGCAGTTCCAGGATGAGTGCTTGGAAACGTTTTGATATCTCAAGGCTGACTCCTGGAGGGGAAGCTTGACTTAGCGCCATGCCTTCTTGCTGCACTAGCAGTGGACGGGCAGTGCTGCTTTCCTCCCCCCTCCTCTACCTCCAGGTGGGAAGACATCAAGGAATTTGCCCATTGACTCTAGTTGGTAGATCACTCGGCTTGCATTTTAGATGAAGAATTCAGCTAGCTACGAGAACTAGTGTGAATAACAGGACACATTGATCATCAACAACTTGCATCCATCGGTTCATCCTATGGCAATGTCTGTCTAAAGGTTCGCTTGTACATCAATTGCCCCTAGGATACCACCAGTGTGTGGAAGGGGCTATCGCAGGAGTCTCTGCTCCCTTCATCCATCAAGATCTTACTCCAATCACTTATTGCAGGACCCACAGGAGGATGGCAGGTGCCTGAACTACCCCACAGTGGAAACCCCCCAGAAGGCCTGGCTGAGTGCTGTATGTGGTTGTCTATGGCATTCCTGACTGTTTGTACGCACAGGCCTTGGGTGCCTGCTTCTGCTCAGTTTAACTACGGTCCCTGGCTTCTGATCTGGAAAAGGATGTATTCCCACCCACCCTTGTGTTAAAGAGGCCCAAAACCTCTTCTGGGAGCCCCTTGCACACATGGGGACAGGACAGCTTCCCACGCTTTGGTGTTTGACTACAACCTCAGACCAGGCATGGCATCCAAACTGATCTGTGCTTTTGTGTCTGTCTGTGGATGCCTATATGGCAGTGTCCCTCTGCTACTGCTTGTGGGAGGAATGGGCACTGGTCCACAAGGAGGGCTGCCTCCATGTGCCGCAAAGTGCCTAAGCCCCTGCACCCTTCCTGCACCACCAGGTGCAAGGTGTTGGGCATCCCTTCTTGCAGGTTAGCGAGATGACCAGATGGCCCAACCTGGCACCAGCAGAGGCGCTGGGAATCAAGTCATTGACTTGAGTCAGGTCTTCATTGGGTGGGTGATTCGGATTGCTATCTGCAGTCTGCATGGGTACTCTGGTTGGTAGCTCCCATGTGCCTAGGCTGGTTGGAGGTTGGATCATGCTATCCTGTTCAGTGGTTGGACTGGGACATCTGGTTGGTGGATGGATGTGCCATCTGGGCAGTGTCTGAGGGACCAGATGACCAGAGGGTCGGCCGGCACACCTATTTGCAGCTTAATTTTCCGCTGGGGTTCCATATGCCACCACTTTGTGAGGGCTTATCACTCAATGAAAACGATTTTTGAGCTAGGTCTAGAGGGTGTAAGGCAGAGGAGCTGAAACCACCTACGCTAACAAAGGATGGGTTCCAGGAAGGTTGATATCACCCCTGGGCACCTAGGGCCAAATGTCTGGGTTGGCATCAGACGGGTCTGGGAGAGCATATGATCCTCCCTAACCAGGGAAGGTTGCATCCAACCAGTGAGGAGTATGGGTCTCCTCTGGGCTGAACAGTTTCAGTAGTCACCAGTGAGAGGTAGGTGAGGCAGTGCCTTTCACATGGGAGTCCTGGTAAACACAGACTGGTGCTCTAGCCCCCGGGCAGAGCCTTCTAGCGTGCCCGGGACAGGGAGGCGTCAGACTGTGGTTGAGTAATCCTCAGAGATAAGCAGATGAAGCCATAGCTTTCAACTGGGGGAGCCAGTCACCCAGGCCATGGCTCCTGCAATGGAGAAGAGCCCCATAGCCTGCAAGAGGAAGAGTGATGTCAGACCAGGGAGGAAGCTGAGGCTCCTTCGGCCTGAACATTTCTAGTAAGCATCAGTAAGAGGCAGCTGAAATTATGGCTATGAGAATAGAGGCCTGGTCCTTGCTTGCCAGGGCAACTTCCCTACCTGGGGCAGGGTGGCATCCCCTACCTGACGTAGAGTGGCATTGGAGCGGGAATGAGTCTGGGGCTTCTCTGGTGAGAACAGTTCCAGTAATACCAGGTGAGAAGTGGGTGAAACCATGGTTTTTGTTTAGGTGGCCTGGTCCCAACAGGCCTGGACTCCAACCTCTGGTCAGAGACACCTAGTCTTCATGAGGCTGGGTTGTGTCAGACCAGAGAGGACTCTGGGAGTACTCCAAGCTGAACACTTCCAGTAATCTGCAGTGAGAGGTGCATGAAGCCATCATTTTCGCATGGGAGGCCAAGTTCCCTGGTTGAGGTTCTAGCCAGAGGGTACGGCTACCATCCACACCTGGGGCAGGGTGCTGTCATACCTAAGGGTAGAGAGTCCAGGCACCTGCCCTCCTCGAGGAGGCCAGACCCACCAGCAGCATAACTCTACACCAGGACCATGCTCAGCTGGGCTCACCAGTTGCAGTAATCCCCTGTGGGAAATAGGTGAAGTTATGATTGTCCTCTGGGAGGCTTAGTCCTCGAAGGCCTGGGCTTCAGTCATTTGGCAGCAGCAACCTATCCTGCCCGGTGCAGGATGGCATCAGACAGTTGAGGAGTCCGGGGCTCCTCTGGGCTAAACAGTTCTAGTAATCTCCAATGAGAGGTGGGGGGAAGCCATGGTTTTCACTGGGAGGCTCGGTTACTACAGGGTGGGGCTCCAACCAGGGCCCTAGACCAGGTTTCCAGTGGGAGCCACCTAGGAGTCATTGTATTTGACCATTGTGTCATAGAGTGCCCACTGAAGGCTCCCCTTCTTCACTGGGCTGAAATGACCTAACTGGGTTCTGCTTCAGAGTTCTGGTGGGACCCAGCTAAGATTCCATCTACTGGTCCCCCATGTCTCAGATTAACCAGGATGCCCAGGGGCCAGGAGTGCAAGCCCCTGACAATAAGCAACATTCAATCCTCACCTTCTAATACATCTCCTGTATGAGGCCCAGCAGGAACCAAGAGCACTTCCCTGGTTTGATGGGTTAAAGAACTCTAGCCCAAGGGTCACAGCTCTTGCTGGCTCAGCGTAAGGGCCATGGGAGTCTATGCATTGGCCACCTGTGTCTTAAAGTGCCTAGGGTGGGCTTCCACAGGCCTGAAGAGGGCTCCCAGCCTTCGAAGGGTGGAAAAGCCCCAGAAGTACTGCCAGGTGGCCCAGTAGCCCAGTGTGACACAGGCCATGAGGAACTGCGATCAGTTCACTGGTTCGCTGTTATGAGAGTACCAAGAAGGGGTTTCTGCAAGTCTGGGTTTTTGTGCCAAGTCTTCAGCAGAGTAAAAGGCACTGACCAGTACCCAGGTCACAGCTCTAAAGGACCTAAGACGAGGGCTCCTAGGACCTGGCATCCTGCCCACGGCATTCCAAAGTGTCTAGGACTTTCTTTCACAGACACAGGAAGGGCTCCCTGCTCTCCTCAGATAAGAATGCTTTGACCAGGTCTTGGGTCCTACATGCCCAGTGAAGGTTCCTCTGATTTGCCAGCTTAAGAAGGTCTGACTGGACGTAGGGGTGCAGGCCCTCATTCCTGTCCTCCATTCTCCAGCCCTCTGTATTGCAAAGCGCCCAGGACGGTATCCCACAAGTATCAAGATGGCTCCACTGCATTACTGGGATAAGAAGCTGTGGCTGACTGAACTCCCCAGGAACTGGGCTCCATTCTCCAGGCAATCGTCTTGCAATGCTCCTTAGCATGCAGAAGTTCAGAGCCTGGAGAGCTCCCATGCATTGCCAACTTAAGAAGCTATGATTGGGTTCCAGTTCATAACAGCTGGACAGAGATGCAAGCCTCTGAACACTAGCTCCATTTAGCAGCCCGCAGATTTTCAAATGACTGGGACGAGCACCGCGGATCCAGGGAAGGTTCTCCCTGCTTTGCTGGGTTAAAAGCACTGCCACAAACCAGATCAGAGATCTGGTAAGGCCCGGGTGAGGGCACCTAAGGTCTGTCCTCTGGAGTGTCATGTTTTAAAGTACCTTGGATGGGCTTATGCCCGCCCAGGGAGATGGTTATCCATCTTTGCCAACTTAAGAAGGTCTCACCACGTCCCAAGTCAGAGCTCAGGCTGGCTCAGGATGAGGCCATCCAGAACTTGGGGTCCATTCACAGCCCACCATGTCCCAGAATGCCCATGGTAGGCATCTGCAGACCCAGCTCCCTTGCTTTGCCTGGCTCAGAAGCCGTCATCAGATCCCAGGTCTGGGCTCCAAATTGCAAAGTGAGCGCGAGAAGGTCCTACAGGTCTGGGAATGGCTCTCTTGATTTAGCAACTGGGGTCCCTCATGCCCTTCAAAGCTCCCTTGCTTTGCCAGCTTAAGAAATGTTGACCGGGCCAAGTTCAGAACACCAGCTGGCCTGGGGGTTCGAGCCTCTAACCAAAGGCTGTCAATTCACAAAGTGCTTGGGACTGGCTTCAGCAGTCCTAGGGGGGACCCCCTACTTTACTGGGGTTAATCAAATTCAATAGGGGGTTTGATAGAGTTTAGGACTAGCAGGGGAGGGATCAATTCACACTATGTACATCAAAGATACCCCTCTGACCATAAACCTTAATAGTTACTTAATTAGACACACTGGAGTCAGTCAGTTTGTACTAGACAAAATGTATTTATTATTATTTATTTATTTATTTTAGGCATTTGTTAAGCGCACTACCACCATTGCAGGCATCCTGGCGCTGACTAGATCAGAAGAGAATGGAAGTGAACACAGGAGCGGGAATTATCAGGCAGTTATCGTGGGGAATAACCAGGTTTTAATCCTTCTCCTGAATGGGAGAAGTTCAGTAATGTGCTTAATCTCGGCTGGGAACGTATTCCAGAGTTTGGCAGCTGCTACCTCGAAGGATCTGCCTCCGGCTCTGACTTTCCTGAATCTGGGAACCACTGCCAGCTTGGCCTCAGAATAGTGAAGCTGCCTAGTTGGAGTATACCAGGCAAATTTCGATTGTAGGTAAGCAGGGCCAATTACATGGAGCGACCTGAAGGCTATACAAAGGGCCTTGAATTGTATTCTCTGCCTCACTGGTAACCAGTGTAGTTTGCTCAGAGAGGACGGCCCGTGTGCTCTTCTCGGAAGCCCCAAGGCCAGTTTAGCAGCTGCTGATTGGACCCTTTGGAGCCTATCCAGCAAGAACCCAGGGGATCCTAGCAGAAGGGCATTACAGTAGTCCAGTCTGCTGAGGATGGTACACCTTACCCCTTGGGCACGAGCATGGGAAGGTAAGAGAGGCAGGACTTTCCTTAGGGATCGGAGGATGGCAAAACAGCAGGCAGTAGTCTTTTGTATATGCGTCTCCATACTGAGCCTGTGGCCCAGCATGACCCCTAAGTTACAGACTGATTCCTCCGGCCGGACTGTGGTCCCTGTTTCAGGGGGCCAGAAGTTATCTGGGAATGGCCGGGGAATCTTAGTTCCAGCGCTAAAGAGCACCTCCGTTTTCCCTGCGTTAAACTGGAGGGAGTTGTCCTTTAGCCAGCGAGATGTATCAAGCAAGCAGTTGTGGAAAACGTCCACAGACGTAGAGTCCTCTCCTTCTAAGGAGAGGATCATCTGCGTGTCGTCGGCGTAGTTGACAATTTTAATATTGAAGCTTTTGATTAGTGTAATCAGAGGCCTGAGGTAAAGGTTAAAAAAGATTGGGCTAATTGCTGAGCCCTGGGGAACCCCATGTGATATCAGAGTAAAAGCTGACTGAAAAGGTGGGATAGACACCGCCTGCTGCCTATCCTGCAGAAATGAGTAGAACCACTGCAATGCCGACCCTCTTACTCCCGCCTCAAACAACCACTTCAGAAAAATCTTATGGTTCACCGTGTCAAAGGCGGCAGACATGTCAAGCAGGATCAGAAATGCTGCCTTCCTTCTGTCTGCACGCCTCTGAAGCTCGTCCATAGCGGTGATTAGGGTGGTTTCGGTTCCGTGGGCAGGCCGAAAGCCAAATTGATCAACATCTAGTAGTTGATGACATTCCAGATGGTTGGAGAGGGTGTTGCTAACCAAACGTTCGACAATCTTGGCTGGGAATGGTAGCAGGGAGATGGGACGATAGTTTTTAGAACAATCCGGGTCGAGAGAGGGCTTTTTTAGCAAAGGGGATACTAACGCCCGCTTCCATTGAGCTGGGACAGTACCAGTCACAAGAGATTGATTACAGATTAGATGGAGTGAAGGGAAAAGTTCCTTCTCAAATTCCTTCCAAATTTTATGCGGAACAGGGTCTAAGGGAGAACCAGAAGAAATCCCTCTGGCTAGTTTACAGAAGGCCTCGTACGTAAGAGGTGGGAACGCGAGTAAAAGATCATTCGGAACCAAGGCTGGCCCTGCCAGCTGGTCCACTGGAGATCCCCATCTCAGGTCGGGGGAAGGACAGAGTCCGGCGAGACTTCCAGGTCCCTAATGTGTTCAATTTTTTCTTAAAAGAATACAGCAAGGTTCTCGCAGAGTTCTTGGGACGGGATGATGGCGTTTTTGGCGCATTCAGGGTTGGTAACGCTATTCAGTATATTAAAAATGCTTCTAGAACTGTTGGTGGAGTTACAAATCATGGAGGAATAATATTCTGCTTTTGATTTCTTAATCAGGTTCTTATATTCACGAACTTTATTTTTCCACAGCTCCTTAAAGGTTTCTGTGTGGTCACGTCTCCACCTTCTCTCAGCTTGTTTGCAACCCTGCTTCAGATTTTTTAAAGTATCGTTGAACCAAGGAGCGGAGTCAGTGCCCTTACAACTGCGAGTTTTTAGAGGGGCATGAGCATCAAGGATAGCTGTGATACCTGTGCATAGTGAGGAGTAGTTTTCATCTACTTGTTTTTTCTCATCAAAGAGTTGCTCCAGCTGGAACACTTCCCCTAGGGAGTGCAAACGTGTAAGGGCTCTCCAGTCTCTGCAATTAAATTTACTGGTCAACCCAGGAGCCTTGTGATGGCCACTGTCCATGTGTATAAAAAATTTGATAAGTGAGTGGTCTGTCCACTCCATAGGTAAGGTTTCCCCCATCGCCACCAAATGAGGAGCCGCGAACAATAGATCTAAAAGGTGTCCGGCCTTTTGGGTTGCCCCAGTAACCAACTGGGAGAGGCCGAAGCTTTCGCAGGAATGAAGTAGATTGCGAAGACCAGAGTCAAGGGCGCCATTGCGCCAGAGATTAAAATCCCCAAGAATCATCAGTTTGTGATGGGAAAGTGCGATAGTAGTCAGAGTGAAAAAAAAGCGCTTGTTGTTGCTGAAGGCTAAACGCACCTGGTGGGCGATAGCATACTATCCCGGTAACAGTAGTCCCGGAGTGGGCCTGAATTGATAAGCCTAAAAGTTCGATGCCTTCAGATGGATCTAAAACAAGAACCTTAATGTTACAGGATGCAATGAAAATCACACCTACCCCCCCACCTCTCCCACTAGCCCTAGGAGTGTGTAGAAAATTAAACCCAGGAGGACATGCAAAGCCGGGGTCAACCAGGCAGTCAGGACGAGTCCACGTTTCCGTCATGAATAGGACATTTTCAGACTTGTAAAAGTGTTGCACATCACATTCTCACACAATATTGACAACTCTTATATGGGTACATAGATCCTTGGACATCCCTGGGGTTAAAAGCCCAGAGTGGGACCTGGATCAGTCCTGGGGAAAGCTACACTGCTTTTCTGGGCAGGTCAGGCCTTGAGTCAGAGCTCTGGATAGCCTGACATGTGGGCCCCCGGGACCCGGGTTTCACCCGCCAACCCACTGTACCGTAGTATACCCAGGGCAGCCTTCTACAGGGGAGGGCTTCCTGCTTTACCAAGATAAGATTCTCTGACCGTGCTCAGGTCAGAACTCCAGCTGGCTCGGAGTTGCAAGTCGTCAGCCCTGGGTTACATTCTATATCCTGCCATGTCACAAAGTGCCTGGGATGGGGTTCCAAAGGCCCTGGAAGGGCTTCCCTACTTTACCTGCTTAATATGTTCTGAAAAGGTCCCAGGTGCTCCGTGTTCAAGTCTTAGAGTGCACAGAACGAGCTCCTGTAAGCCCTAGGATGGTTCCTCTGCCTTGCTAGGTTAAGAAGCTATGACCTAGTGTCAGACCACCAGCTCACCATATCTCAGAGTCCCCAGGACAGGCTTCCACAGGCTTGCTAAAGGAAAAAGCCCTGGGTCTCAGCGCTGGCTGGCCTGGTGGAGCAAGCCCCTGTCTCTGGGCTCCATTCTTCAGCCTGCCATGCCACAAACTGTCTATGATGGGGGTCCACAGGGCAGGGGCAGGGCTCTGTTGTGTCACATGCTTTAGAAACTCTGAGCAGGCCCCAGGTTGGAGCTTCAACATGCCCCGGGTGAGGCCTTTCAGGGCCCAAGGTCCATGTGTCATGCTACTATGTCTCAGAGTGGCCTGGAAGGGCTTCCACAGACTATAAAGAGCTAAAGTGATTCACTCTGTTAAGAAGTTCTCACCAGGAACGGAGTCAAGAGCTTCGTCGGACCCCAAGTTAGGGTACCCAGTGCAGGCCTCTGCTGACCCAAGGAGGGCTCTCCTGCTTCGCTGTGTTAAGAAGGTCTTACTGGGTGATGGGTCAGAGCTCTGACTAGCCTTGGGCAGAGGGCATATGAGCCCTGCCTCCTACCTGCAGTGTGCCCAGGATAGGATTCCTCAGGCCCAGGAAAGGCTCTCCTGCTTCGCCAGATGAAAAGCCTTGACCAAGCCCCTAATTAGAGCTCTGGTGGACCCTGAAACAGTCCCCCAGCAAAAGGGTTCGATGCAACAGGCCACTGATTATCAGAGTGTCCAGAACTGGATTTCACAGGCATGTGGTGGGCTTCCCTGCTTTACCTGGGTGGAAAGCTCTGAGGAGCTCTTGGGTGGGATCACCCCTTCCTGGCGGGGCCTCAGGTTGGGCACAGGGTCTGAGCCCTGCCCTGCGGAATCTCTCTGAACACCTCTCACATGAGCAGAAAAGCTTTCAAGAAGCCATGATGAGATCAGATAGCCATTCTGTTTTGGGCCCGGTCATCTGATGGTACACACAGTAAGAGTGAATTGGTGTGGTCAGAAGGCTTGCCTGCCTCAGACTTCAAGTCCAGTTAGGGCTCCAGGAAGGCAGATAAATTCACTTGAATGCCCCTCTCTGTCACTGGGTGTGAAAAGATTACATGAGTGACCTTGTCTACTTCGTCTGCATTAGCAAGGGTTTTGTTGACATTTTGTCCATCTGGCTGCTCTCTTCAGAAGTGCAATGTTTCTGGAAGCATTATGAAAACAATAAGATGGCCAGTCTCTGCTCTCTGTAGAGTGAAAAACTCTGCCAGGGCCCCGGGTCAGAGCTCCGGTGGCCATCAAGGACCAAGGGCCATGTGCCTGCGTCCATTGTCACAGAGAGCCTAGGATGGGATTCTGCAGGCCCAGGGAAGGGTGCCCTAGCTTTAGTGCTTGGTGCCCTCATGGCAGACCAGCCTACCCATAGAAAAGGAAGGGTTTCTGAGGATAAACATTCAAGCCAGTGCAGCCTGCTTGGTGATGCTCAAACTCCAGATGAGGGCTCATTTGACGCTTGAGGCTCAGCCAGGGCTCCACAAGGTGGATACATTTATTTGAACATCCTCCCTCCGTCACCTTGTGTGTAGACATTACAAGGAAGGCCAGGCCCTGTTCGTCATCCATGTGTTCTCTGTGGGCACTGTCATGGCCATGGCCAACAAGTCCCTGTCCATCCTCAACCCCTTTTAAGAAGCCTGACATGGAGGCAGCTTTTATGACAAACCAGCAGGGATCTGAAATAGCCTTCTCCATAGTCCCAACTAACCTCTAGCTCTCTTGTGTGTCACCCCTGGCCCACACCCCCAGTAGCCCATGTTTGCTTCTGGCTTTCCTTAGCACCATAGTCCTGTCTAACCTCCAGTGCCCCATTCCATTACTTTAAACAAAAGACTACTGGGTTTGGGCTCCCAACAGCACATCTTGCCACAAGCTACTAAACAACAACAGAAATTGCATGTGCTGCCAATCACTTAACTCTCCTATTTTGAGTTTGAACATCTGACCATGAAACAAATGTTACTGATGACCACAATGTGTCGTTTTTTTATATTTTATTTTGAAGAAGGGTTATTTTATATTTTGAATCTCAAAAGAAATTAAGAATTTTCAATGAAAAATTTAAGACCTTATGTACAACAACAAAAATGATCATTAATCAAAAGAAACAAACTTTTTTTCACAGGTAGAAATATTTTTAGACTTTTTGGACAACATATAGTACATACATTCAATCATGCAACTCTCAAACCACGCTATTTACATATATACAAACACAACAAAAAGAGAACATATTAATTGTATCTACAATGTAATCACTTTGATTTACAAAGAAGCCTGGAAAACATTCATATTTTTCAAAAACCATTCAAAAGTAAATATCAGTTTTTTTGTTTTTTAAGGCTTGAAAAGTCTACGCGTTTCGAACTCATATGAGTAAATGAGTTCTCGTCAGGACCAAGGTCTCTCAGTTACTAGGAGACCAGAAATACATGTGAGGTTACTGGGACACCAAACCATATGGATATGGAGGGTCCGGGCTCCGCAATGATTCAAGGTGGTGGGCTCCGGCTGAAAACCGTCAATGTATCCTAATAGCCGGCACTGATGCAAGATTTCGTAGGACGCGTTGTCCGTGAGCGTTTGGAATAAATCTTCAAACGGGCGCGTCTACACGGAGCAGAGTTCTGTTCTGCCGGTCGTCCACAATGCGCGAAGTTTCCGGGTCCGCAAAGGATCCTGGGAGTTTGGGCGGATGCCCAAACTCCCAGGATCCTTTGCGGATACATTGACGGTCCAGTCTAACTTCTGGGTCCTTCGTCCCTTGTCACCTTTAGCCCACCTCCCCCCTGACTCCACTCCTATCTTAGCAATGTCTCACCTCTGTCCGTCTCTCTTCACTGGGCTTCATAGCTTCTGATCCCCCTCCTTCTGCTGCTCTCTCACTTCTAGACACTCCCCACTTCTGTTTTGTCACCTGTGTCCCCATCTCCCCACCTCTGGAACCCCTCCAGTTGTGTCACATTTCGCACCTTACCCTGAGAGTCCCATCTGACCTCGGAACCCCTATTGTGCTGTGTTTTATCTGGCTTTCTTTGCCCTAGTATGTTACACCCACATCCAGGCCCCCTCTCACCATTGCCCTGTCTCATTTCTGGAATGTGGCTGGCTTAAATCATCAAAGACAGCCCTCTCCTCTGCTGCCATCTCCCTTCTTTCCAGCTTCTCCCATCTCACCTATGTCCCCTCCCTTACTGTCCCCTATCATCTCTGGTCCCTCCTGCCTGTCTTACTTTTGTTGCCCTCCCCATAGCCTTTTGTCTCGCCTTGCCAGCACAACCAGGTTTGAGTCTCCTTTCCCACTCTGGCCCTAAAAACCCTTCTTAACCTCTAGCCCATCTCCTACCACCTGCCCTGCCTCACCAGTTCCCCCCCCCCCCCCGTTGTCCCTTGTCGCCTTTGGTCCCTCTTGACCCACTGTCCTTGATCATTATTGATTCTGGTTTACCGTCTGCTCTGTCTCAACTCTAATCGCAAAACAATTTCTCGGTCTCGGTTTTATTTGAGCCACTCTTATTTAAGGCAGACTCAGCACCTCGATAAATTTATTCGTAGGTGCTGACGTATTTATCATCAGGTATTTGTTGTCATATCACTTAAAACAATTGTAACTTTCAAAATGTCCAAATATGACACACTACAAAAGATTTACAAATCATAAACAATTTCTCACAAATAATGTATGCAAAAAACATATGCAACAAATTAATTATACATAACTGAATGCAGTTAAAATATACATTGCGATAGTACACCAGTACTTTTTTGTCCTAACAGTCCTGTGTCATTTACTCAGTATATTGTAGAACTGTTCTCACAAGGGACAATTTTTTAAGGGATATAACTTTATTGTACGTGTACGCCACTTTGATGTACACTCTTGATCTAATGGCCCTTTGTGGAAAATATAGAAGTCTATGAAACAGCTGACGCGTTTCCAAACCCGCTAATGATTTCCCGGGTTTTTTATCAGGGCTTGACTGGCTACCTGTTAAATAATAGAGGGGGAACAGTTGAGTATATTTGCCTTCACCTTCGTTCTGTCGAACTTTATTTATGTGGGTTCAAATAGTTACCTCTGTCCTTCGCGGACACTTTGTTTCTTATGTCAGTGCTCTTGGCGTTTTCCTGAAACACCTTTAAGTCCTAAATAGAGAAAGAGGCAAATCGATTGTCCCTTACAGGGAAACCTTGTTGTCTCAACTCTAGGCCTCCTCAGCCCTGCAGTCCCTTCAATCCTTTCTCCACCCCTTTTTACTGTTATACATCACCTCTTTACCCCCTCCTCTGCTACAATGTCTCATCTATGCGGTCTTCTCAAGGCCCCACCTGTGATATCGCAGAACCATGAAAGAGACACCAGACTGAGCAGGTATGTGGATCTCACTATATTAGATATTCAGTGTACCGCGCTCCACGTGCATTTCAGACCCACTTCTTATTGTACCTCCCCCTTCCCTCTCTTGCCACTTTGTTCTCCCTCTATAGCTTCATCTCACAGTCACTCTTGACCCCTGAGTGTTTTCTGTCACTGATTGTGGTGTCCTCAGGTCAGCTGGAGCACTGACCACCATTGCCACTGTCCATTGCACCTCCCCTCTCACTGGAATGTGAGATTTCCGCGTTTTAGTGTATCACATTTCTAGAATGAGCCTTGTGGGCTTTTTGAGGGCCCTCCCCAATAGTCTAGAGGATTCGTGTTGTTTTCCTGGATGGAATGGGTGTCATTGTTGTCTTCTGCATCCTCGAATTTGATTTTAGACATGGTTTGAGAATTAATTTCCTGATTTGTTTTAAAGTGAGAGATGTTTCTGGTTATATTTGGGCCCATCTTCATTACCATTGAGCCCTTCGGGTCACGATTTGCATTGGTTCTGGGTCACACGCGAACAACCAGACTTAACACCCTTGATCCACATCGATAGGATTAATCATGTTTTTACCGGATGACACAGTAAATGCAGTTTCGTTTCACTGATTGTAACTTTTGTTTTATCTTCTAATGTACACATGAAAAAACTGATCGTAACACTCTTGAATCTCCTGTACTTACCTTTATGCAAGAATACAAAAGCAAGATATGAAGTGAAGTAGATATGTGCAAAATATGTATTACAAATGAGTTTGAAATTTTACTTGATTACTTTTAGGAACTACACGTCCCCTGAGGAAGGGCGATGCCCGAAATGCATTGGGCCACAGGGCCATTTGCCTGAACATTATGATGAAAATAATGTAATGAACTTACCATAAAAATAAAGAGAACGATATCAACTACAAAAGAAAACTTTATTGAAATTATTTGAACAAATCAAGGAAACATTTTCTAGAGTGCCCAGGAGGGACACTGATCTCAAGGGAAACAGTGCAGCTCATAGCAACTCCCACCAATGCCATTTCTTAGCTGTGGCATCTCCTTTTGCAGCATGACCACTGGCTTCCATCCTTCTGCTATGCTGAGTTTCCTCTGACATCCTCCTCGTCTTACTTCTGGCCCCCATATCCCTTCATGCCTTGTCTCCTCTTTTGCCCCGTACTATACCGTCCAGTCTCACCACTGCCACTTCCCTCCATCCCCTGTTACTTCTGGACCCTCCTCCCACTTCTCTGTCTTGCTTACCTTGACCAGTTTCCTCCACTGTTCTGTCTCACCTTGGGACCCCTTCCTGTCTCACCTCTGGCCTTCATCTCCACAGACCCCTTCTCAGCTCTGAACTCCTCGCTCGCTTTTTCCTCTGGTCTCTCTCCCCATGTAGCCCGCTCTAAACTCAAACCCCCATCTCTTAATCCTATGTCACCACTGCTCTACCCCAGCTTCACTCCTCGGATGTCCTATTCCACTTTTTGCCCCTTAAGGCACACTGTCCTGTCTCAACTTTGTCCCTCTCTCACCCCAATTCCCAGTATCACATCTAGCCTACTTTTTCAATGCTGTGCCTTTTAATCTCCCACCCTGCTTACCCACTATCTCATCTCATCTTTAGCCCTCAGGCCCTGTAACTCAGTCTTACTTGCTGCCTATCTCCGCCATCGCCTAGTGTCTCCTTTGGCCACCCAACTGTAGTCTCACTTTTGATTCTCTCCCCCTGACTGTATGTCCCATGTCTGTCACATTTCCCTCTACTGTCGGGTCACACATCTGGCCCATCCACATTGGTTCCCTCTATCCCATGGCCCACCCCCACACATAATGTTTCTTACTCCTGAAAACCTACTCCTTGCTACCCTTCCTTACCTCTTGCCCATTTAGCCCAGCCATGTGTCAACTGTGGCACCTTCCCCGGCTATGTCTGCTTCACTTCCCCTCTAACGTCCACCTTCTGATGTTTTGCCTCACCTTTGCTGTCTCCTGTGGCTCTCCTCCCACCAGTAGCTATTTCTTTCCTCTAGCTCAGCCCTCTTCCCACTACATTAGATCACCTCTGGTCCTCTGAAGTCCTGATCACCACTGGACGCCAACCCTCTGCTTTGCCATGTCCTTTCTGGTGCTTGGTTGGAGCTGACTCGTCCCTGCCTTCTCTCCTCTAGGGCCCTATCTCTCTTCTTGCCCACACTATGCACTGTCCCATCTTATTTCTGGCCCACTCCGCCCCACTGTTCCCTCTCACCCCATAGTTCTGTATTATCCTTTATACTCTCTCCTCATAAATCTGAGTTCCCTATGACCTGCACGCCCATGATCCAGTCTCATCTTTGACCCCACTCACTCTGCTAATGTTTCTCATCTTGGACCTCATTCACTTTTTGTCCCTTATCTCCTGTAGTCTACTTCCACAAGATGCACCTTCTCGTCTATGGTACTTCCCCCTTTGCGACTATACCTCACAATGTACCCCCTCCTCCCCCTTCCAGCTGTCCTGTTACAACTCTGGTCCCCATCCGCTATGTTTACAATTCATATCTGCCCTTCTCTCCCTGTGTCCCATCTCACGGGGCCACCTATGTAAAGCACACCTCTGTATCCACAACCCCATAGCTCTTTGTATCCTTTTGGTGCCTCTCTGGAGCCCTATCTCACCTCTAATTGTGCTCCAACTGGCTGCACTGTCTCACCTCGCATCTCTCGCTGTCCCAAGCCCCTCTTGCTGCCCACTCACCACTGCCCCACTTCAGCTCTTTCAACCCTCCCTGTAGGAAATTCATCCTTCTTGCCCTGATCACTCCCATTTGTTTTACTGATACTGGTGGTTACTGACTCTGGAAGTGCACTGGGCTCTACTAACCAGGCACAGGGCCAGTGCTCTTCCTTTAAAAGGTATATTGTAATTGCTCTATTTCTAATTGACCAAGAAAACTTACTGTAATTCCCTAGTATATGGTAGGACATATAGGTTTAGGTACCCCAGTGGACATAATGCCCTTAAGTTCGCACTGCTGTGGTGTCTGGTGTCATTATAAAGCCAGACCTGCCTTGCAGGCTGGTTGTAAAATAAAACTATATCAACTTTGGATTTAAAAGTACTTTCAAAGTCCAAGACTACCTTTTTATTACATATAAAAAGCGGGAACAATATAAAATATGTTTTATATGCACTGTTAAGGAAAACAGCAAAAATAATTTTTCTACACTGTAGTGAAGCTAGCCTCATTGGATAACATTGGAAGGCTTTATTGAAGTTTAATAAAGTCTAACTTCTGATTTAAGTTAGCTAGCAACTTAATTCAAAGTATCAAATTAATAGGTACAATACATCCAACAACTTGCCAAGGTCTGATCTATTATAACTATTGCAGGAAAATAGTTTTAGAACTTACTATCCTGCATTTACCTAAAACAGCCCTGTAGCAGCATCTTCTGATTTGACAGCCTTTGACAGGCTGAGCCAAGCTACTCCCTGATTAGGTGTGTAGAGGCATGGAGCTGAAACAATACAGACATTTGGTGGGAGGAGATGTGCTTCCTGAAGAAACAAGGGACATGAAGGATGCTGGGGAGATACACTGGACTAAAAAAACAGCAGAAGAGATGCCACATGGCCCAGGCCAGCCCCCACTTCACTGATATTCAGCCAGATTGGAGCCCCCCTATTTAAATCCAGTGAGGGACTGGAAGGGCCAGACCTATGGGGTTGGTAAGCTAGACACATGCTCCAAGGAGAGAATTTCTCCATTTTGATATTTGGAGAACAGAGCATTCTAGGTCAGAAATATGCCGAACTTTGCAGAAAGTAGTCATAGCACAGGGAGGTAACTTTACTCCATTGGTTGGGGGGTCCACCCCTTTGCCAGCCCAGAATGGAGGATGAATATTGCAGAGCTGCAGGATCTCCTCAGCACACTGCCTGGAACAACAAGAGAACAAGGACTGCCCTGGTGGATCTTTAGACTGCACCACAGAAGGCTTGCAGTCAGAAGAACTACACCTGCTGCACTCTCATGGTTCCCCATAAGCCGGACTGTGCCTGACCCAAGGAAAATGAGTGGACTCCCCGAGCAGCAACAGGGACCTGTAACTGCCAAAAAAATGGCCACTCCAACTGACAAGCTACAACTGAGTTTTCCTGGACTGCACTAGTGTATTGTAAGAGATTGAGTACTGAACCCCAAAGTGATCATTCAGAGCTTCTTAACCCTTGACCAGCGCTAGAGGACACAGATCTCCCCAAAGGAACCAAGAACCAACAGGACTACAGCTCTTGGACCTGTCTGCAACGAGTGCCTGACCCTTAAGAGACACCTCTCATGTTGTGGGCCCTTGGATTGCTTCTCAAACTCTTAAATTTAAGCTTGTGTGCTCTTTGCGACCGTGAATGGGCCGGTTTGCACTGGGACCACACTGCTCACACAGAGAATCGTTGTGTGCTGTCGGAAGTTTAGCTCTTCCCCCAGCATGTATCGTCTTCCAAGTGCCATGGATCAGCATTGTGAGGCTCCAGCCCACCCATCCATGATGACCGGCCAGTTCTTTGAGCCCCGCCAGCCATCTCCAGTGTTCCTCTCCTTGCTTCCATGAACTACTCCCTCACGAAAAGGATCGTTGGCACAAAACTTGAAAAGGTAAAACTTCAGCTGAACTAATTTGGGACCGTATCGGACCCGCACTCCATTGCATTCGACTTGAACTTTTAGACCACAGAGACCAGATAGCATTGGTTGTCACTTAATGCTTTTAGGCACTATACTAGTTTATTCTTAAAAAATCATATCTCTGGTTCCCTACATTTTATTATTGTCATTTTAGTGTCATTGTAAAGCTAAAAATATTCCCTATTTTTAAAAACTGATGTTGTATTTTTATTGTGTCCTTTACTTATTTACCAGTAAATGCTTTACAGTCACCTGGTTCCTAAATTAAGCCTGACTTCTCATTGCAAAACTCCGAAGGGTTGAGCAAGGATTAAGTTATTGAGATTTGACTGGACCTTAGTAGTGATTGTGGTATTTCTAGCTGAAGTTGCATACTTTCACCTACTAATAACCCACCTTCCTACACTCCCGTGCCCTCATGTTTTGCCCTATCAGCCCCAACGTCCTGTACCGCTTTGACACCATCTTTCTCTTGTAGTTCTGTCTCACCTGTAGCCCTCTTCTCATTACATGCTTTGTCTCCCCTTGCACCCATCCTCAGTAGCCCTACCTCACTTCTAGGCTCTATCCCCCGCAGCTCTGTATGACCTCTTCCCTGGTGCTTTCTGTGCCTTACCTGCTATTCCCTAATTGTCCTCTATCACTCTCTGGGCTCCATCTCAAAGACGTCCAGTCTCACATTAGGCTCCAGTCAGACCCCATTCAAGGGCCTCCGGCCCAAGCCCTGACAAGATGCGGGTCTGTGGTGGCTGACTGTGGTTGTCGCCCTAGAGGCGGTAATGTGGCTGTGCCAATAGAGGCATAGCCTGCTAGTCAAGTGGCAACAGTCTTGGAGGTGGCAGACAAAAGTTGACCGAAGGCAGTTGCAGCCTGCATTCGAGCCTAAGGGTATCATGCAGCGGCAGCCCTTGTTTGGAATTACAACAATCACATTGTTGCAGTGTCAACTGGGTCACAATGAGCACAGTGCAACATTTTACCCCAAGAAACAAGATGAGAGACATGGATAGAGGCAGGGGGATTGGTGGCACAGGCACCTGGGTCCTCCTGTGATTGCTCTTCAGTAGTCTGCATCCTCCTGGAAATCCCAGAGCAACCAGGGATGTACTGGATCTTGAGCCTCCTATACAGTCTCTCCTCCTGCAGAACCGGGCAGGATCCTTCCCACTCAGCAGGCAAGCAGGCTCTGGGCAGTTCTCTGGTACTCTGGATTTCACGTGATGTCCTCCCACCTCTGTGAGACTGTCTGAGAGGAAGACAGGTGTCTGCCTCTCAGTCAGATTGCAGAGCAGTTCTTTGAGTACACTGAGGAGCACTCTCTTCCTTGGCCATAAACGATATGTAAATGGAACAAAGTGGGGCAAACTAAGCCCCACTTTTATACCTAACTGCTAGATAGGGGATGTGGATACACTGTCCCAAACGGTAGAACTGGTTTAGGGTGGTTCTCCTTTCAAGTGTCCTCTTCAGGATGTTCTCCTGATGCAGTCTTTGAGTAGAATGATGCTTCTAATATCAGGTATCACTGAGGCTAGCTCCACAATGGAGCATCCACGACAGAGTCAAAAAGAGGTGTGAGGTTCCTTCAGCTGAATGTCATCAGCCCGATTAATCATGGACAGACATAACGGTAGGCCTCACCTACAGACTTCCTCACCTTTCACAATAGAGTTTGCAGTCCCTCCCCTCACCCTTACATCCACAAAATGGTGGTGCTTGCGAAGACGTGACATTTGTAAAAGCAGCCCGTTCTCCAGTCCTCTCACTTGCATGTGTGGGTTTACTCCCTCCAGGTACAGGAATGCACTCCAGATACAGGAATGCAAGTAATATATTTCAACTACCTGAAAGCACATCCCTTACCTTCCATTTAGTGCTAGGAGAGGCCAGAGTGTGTGCCCTGGTCTCCATTACTCTTGGTCACTCTCCCACCATGCATGTGCTACTTTTGCTACACACATACACATGCTTGATACACACACACATGCACACAGGATGTCAGTGCAAGAGCCTGGGAATATGCATGGCAAAGGAACTTTACTCAGATGGACCTTTAGTCATCAACCTATTAAGACACATACAAAAGCCTTGTCATATTAATGATTTCTCTTAACTTTGGTATGTTGCCATCACTGCTCTCTGCATTATACAGACACCAGGAGCAGTAGTCCTCTGCCAGCAAACAGGCCACAACACCACCTTTCATAGCCAGGGACAGGCCTGGGCCTACTGAAGACACTTGGATTGGTCTTAGCCCACTGTCCTGTCTCATATATGCCCCCTCCACCTGCTTCCACAGCTCACCTCTTCTCCTCCTCTCTACAATGTCACACCACACCTCTGTCCACCTCGCCCAACTGTCCCATTTCACTTCTGACCCCCATCATCACTATGTCCTGTGTCACTTCTGTCTACCTTCCTTTGCTGTCCTGTAACTGCTCTACCCCACCGTCCCTGTTGCCCTTTCTCACCTCTTCCTCTCGCCCTACAGCACATTGTCTTCTCTGGCCCTCTTCCCCCAGTTGCCCCATGTCACAGAAAGACACCGTCTTCTTCAGCCCTGTCCATGGCAAGCTACCACGAGGCTCCTGACTAAGATACGCCTGCCTTCCACCACTGTCTCATCTCACCTCTGACCCCACTCCCCCTCCTGCTCTCGATCTCCTGTGGCCCCCTCATCCCTCTGCCCAATCCCACATCCCACTTGAAGTCCTGTAAAGCTTCTAATCCCTTGATTCCGTTGCTGTTACAATCCACCTAAGCTCCCTTCACCTGACTGTCCCATCTTTCCAATCCCCCGCCCTTCATGTTGACTCTTGTCCTCTCTGTCAATAGCCCCATGTCACCCTTCTGCATACCCCGTGTCTTCTCTGCTACCCTTCAACATAAGTTCATCTTTCGTGAAGCCCATCATGCCCACTGCCCTGTCTCACCGGATGACCTGGCCCCCTTCTCTGCAGTCCTGTTTATCCTCGGATGCCCTGCTCGCTGCCCTGTCTCTCCTCATGTCCCCTACAGCCTCCTGTCTCCTGTGGTTCTCTTCCACCAGCTGTCCCATCTCACCTATGACCTCCTTCAACTGCTGTCCTTTGTCACCTCTGCCCTTATCACGCTCCTGTCTTGTCATCTCTGGTTCCCCTCCATCTGAAGCTCAGCCTCTCTTCTGACTTCCTTCTCCCGCCTGCCTTGCCTACCGTTTTGCACTTCGCAGGTCTTTCCCTTCTCATCTCAGTTTCCCTCCCCATAACCTGCCCTCATGTGACCTCTGCCCCCCAGCCCCCCACTTTATTTACCTACACTGGACACCACAATAACATCACCTCAGCTCTGGTAGCCTTTACCTGCAGTCCTGCCCCCTTCCCCTCTGCCTTCTGTGTACATTGGACCATCTGTAGCCACTGTCCCATGTTATCCCTGACTCCCTTACATACACACTGTCAATCTCTCCTTCCAATCCCTACCTATGTAGCCCCTGTAGCTCGATCACACCTCTAGTTTCCTTTCCCTGTAGGCCTGTGTCATTAAAGAAGACTTTTATTGCGTGATTTAACAAAACCATTGCGAATACAAAACATTTAGAAAGGTTTCAAAAATACATTTAAGATATTGTGTTCATAAAAAAATCAATATGGGTAGCAATAGCAGGTAAAGCTTTCATATAAAATGTCATATTCATTAAAAGCCAAAAGGGCTGGAAATAACAAGTAAAACTTAACAACTGTATTCCAATGGGGAGTCACAAACTGTGGGCACCTCGCTAAGTTAGGCCTGTGTCACTCCTGCCCCCTTCCCCTTAGCACTGTCTGATCACTTGCTCCCTTCTCCTGCTGAACCGTCTTCTCTGGACCCCCAATGTCCCATGTCTCCTCCGGCAGCACTAACCGCTTGGTCCAGTGACACCCCCTGCCCCCTGCCCTGCTGTCCCATCTCAGTTCTGGCCCAAAGTAGCTCTCTTTCATCTCTTGGTCTCTCCCCCATGTACCCTGTGCCTCCTCCTGTACCCTCCTCACTCCTTTGACCCTTATCAATGTTTGTTCCCCCCTCTTGAGGCCTCTTACATCTGCCCCTCTCTTCTGGCCTAGTGCCCCATCTCATATCTTGACCAACTCTCACTGCAGCCCCGACTCTGCCCTGGCCCACGCCCCCGTTGTATCTCCTGTTTAGCCATCTTGCCTCCTGCAGCCCAGGGGCGGCTCCTTCACTAGGGAAGACGAGCGTCACCCAACTGCTTTCTCGCAGTGCCAGAAGCAAAAACATAAAATGGTAATTGTTTGGTTGTGGGCAGTGGGTGGGTGAGGCTGCTTTGCGAGCAGGGGAGGAGTGGAGTGCCCACTACTGCTCTGAGTGCGCAAAGACTGTTTTTTAGGCCCTCTGGGACTGCCCAAACCAGTCATGCGCACTCTGCCCTTCACCATGCAGGCTGCAATGCAGCCTACATCGAGAACATGTTCATCCTCATAAGGACCTGGTTAGGCGCCGTCCCGACCAATCACAACGCTGCTTGCAGCATTGTGATGTGCTTAGGGGAGGGAGACTGACTGCCTGCTTCCTGTTCCTGTCTGTGGCAGGAGACGAGAAGACGGACCCGGCCAGCAGAAAGGTAAGTTAAAATGATTTTATTTTTAAATTATTGAACTAAACCCCCTCCCACGACCCTCCCCGCGTGTCCATCCACCACCCCACCTGCAAGCCATGACTGCTGGAGCCTCACCTCACCTCTGCCCCTTCACTTCTACTCTGGCACTCTTCTCTCTGTCCTGTGCTGTCTCCGGCTCCTGGCGCCCTTTCTCCACTCTTGTCCCTCTCTTCCCACTGTCCCATCGCACCTTCGACCCCCCTCCCCAGCTGTCTCCTCTCACCTCTGACCCCCACCCGTAAATCCTTATCTCACCCCCGCCCGACTGCCATTCTCACCTTCGACCCCCTCCTCTCCTCCCTCTCCTGTGTCACCTCTGCCCCCCCCTCCTCAGATGTTCGACGTCACCCCTTGCCACCCTCCACCAACGGACCCTCCCACCCCGCACCCCATCCCCGGCTGTTGCGGTTCTTCTCTGTCCTCCCTCTGTCCGATCTCCCTGTCCCTGCAGAGGAGTCTCACCTCCAGCCCCACTCCATTCAGACCTGTGTCTCATTTTGCCCCTTCCCTCGCTGCCCCCGTTAACCCCAGCTCTCCTTCACCCCACTGTCCTCGTTCACCCCTGTCCCCCTAACCATGTGCCCTCTTGCACCTCCTGACATCCTCCTGCAACAGGGCGCAGGAGGTACTGCATTTCTGTGGGGCCCATGCCCAGCCTTGGAGAGAGCCGAGTCAGGGCCAGTCTTGGCCACCAGACCTAAAGCACGAGCCGAGCCAGCAAAAGACGTAAATTAGGCAGAAAATATCATAAACAATATATGATAAAGCCTCTTTAGATCGGTAAAAAGTATTTTTCAACATTCCTCAGTTAAGTACGTACAATTATATTGCTGCAATTTTGTGGTGGGAATAAATCTTAGGTCAGTCAGAGAGACGTCCCGCCCACGTTGGGTCTACAGTGAGTGTGAGTCTGGTGGAAGCCAGGGTCGGAATGGAAGAAAATAAAGCAACCCAGGAAAAAAAATGAATAAATTCAGCCCCCATTTGCGCCAATGGGGTAACACATTGCAGAGTAGGGTTTTCTATAGGATAGTTCTGTAAAACCAAACGGTGCATGGCAACAAAGCAATTTTTCAATTACATTTGCTAAGTTTTAGTTGCTGTTGTGGAAGGGATTTAATGAAGCATTCCAGTACATAAGAGATTATTGCCACAATACCCTGTAGCACTATTTCTACATGGCATCTAATCCTGCATGTGCCTGTGAAGAGATAGATCCCTGACAAGAACAGGATCACGGTGGTACCGTTGAGGGGATTTTTTTTCTCATCCGTCCATCAGCATTTTAATGGGCCTAAATCAGTGATACTCAAAGAATGCCACCCCCTCCCCACCCCCTCAAAGAGGCACAGTACTGGGTTGTTGTTTACTCGACTCAGCACTAACATTTAAAATATGTTAAATAAACAAGCAAACATTTATTTACAGGTTATTTGAAGAAAAAGAAAGGAAGTAACCAGGGTGTCATGCACAGCTTCACTTTAGAAAAACCTTCATTTTTAAAGACATCTTGCAGTTTCACCTTAGTACATAATAATATAGCAATGCATTAAGAAGTATTTTTTTCACAATGATAATTTTCAAACATGAATTTAGAAACATTGATTTGTCCCCCCACCCTGAGAACGACGACAAGAGTGAAGTAAAGGCAGGTCAGTTGTAATGTGCACTGCTTGGGTAGCCTGGGTCTCTATAATACATGAACATTATAGTTTATAAAATCAAACACTGGATAAGGTTTTGTACCGCACACATCCTGAAGTCGTGTATTTTGAAGGTCTTCTTGCATGTGACAATGAAGAAAAAGGAGGGAAAGTGAACTAAAAAGTTGCCTAGGATCACACAGTTTGGTTAAGTGGAAAAGCCAGACTTAATCCCAAATTTTGGTTTTCACATTGTGCAGTTCAGACGCTAGATGTGTATGCTTTGCTTCACATAACACCAAACCCACTTCGCCACTAAATTGACTACCACCTAGCAGACATCAATGCAGCACGTAATCCCATCACAGACCAAACGTTGCAGCCCCTGGAAAAATGTTTGTGAGTACCCATGGCTTAAAGACACGTCATGCCGTCAGTTTTTCTGTCAACACTAATGCTTGTGACAGTCTGCCACAAGGTGGCACTGTCTGGTTAAGTTAGTGATGACCACAACAACAGTTAATTATTAAATGTACATTCAAAATGGCTATAACATGCGCCCAAGCCATTCTTATAGCTTTGAGGGCCCGAAATAGTCCGAAATGTCGCACTTGTAGGAGTGTGATGGTTAGTAGTTGTATTGCTATCATTGACAGCATGTCAGGGGCAATGTGTGGTGCAAGATGGAGTGGCCTCCTGACGAGAGCCCTAGCGCATATTTATTTACAGAGTAAGCAGTGCTCCAGGGGCTCCAGCCTCTGGGGGGTTTGCCTGTTTGCCCGCTGGCCAGTCTGGCCACAGCGGAGTCTTCTCAGAGCACTCTGTAGGTTTAACTTGGACACAAGTTGGCCCCAGTGAGTGGGACTCCTCTAGTGTGGAGCACAAGCACTCCTAAGCACCGGGCGCAGCCTTGTTCTGGGTTACACTCGTTTTGCGGCCTTGTTCTGGGTTACACTAGTTTTGCGGCCTTGTTCTGGGATACACTAGTTTTGCGGCCTTGTTCTGGGTTACACTAGTTTTGCGGCCTTGTTCTGGGTTACACTCGTTTTCATAAAGTCTTAAAAAGACTAAACTGCTTTTCACGTGACTGCCTACGGACAATGCAGGCAAGGGGAGCTCGTTTATAAACGGCCCTTCCACATTATTAGGAAATGTGAACAACTCCCTCACGTTTTTAAATTAAAAACACAAACGCATTCACGGGCATAGCGAGTGTGCTATGCATCCAGGTACAAGCAAGGCAAATGGACCCGCCTTACTGTTGGACGGCTAGTAAACTACACCAATAAACAGGGTTCAGTGGGTCAATAAGGCCTCGGGCCCTGGTGTCACTGCACTGGCTGCACCATTGGCAGCCACACCTCTGAATACATTACAGGTTATAATTGGGTGTGATAATACTGTGTAAATGAAATTCACGTTCATGTGCCCCTGTTTCCAGATGTGCTCAGCATAATGTACATCTGACTTTTTCAACAACGCTCGTCCCCCCACCCCAGCCCCCATCAGCTTCTAGTGAACCCTCGACTCACAGGCTCTGGCTTTCCGGCTCCTCCTCTGGACTCAGCCGTGGGTCCACCATCGGGGACACCCCACGCTTTCCTCCGCTCTCCTCCTCCTCTGGACTCAGCCGTGGGTCCACCATCGGGGACACCCCACGCTTTCCTCCGCTCTCCTCCTCCTCTGGACTCAGCCGTGGGTCCACCATCGGGGACACCCCACTATTTTCTCCACCTCTCTCCTCCTCCTCTGGACTCAGCCGTGGGTCCCCCATCGGGGACACCCCACTCTTTCCTCCGCCGCTCTCCTCCTCCTCCTGTCGATTTCTTTAACTTTTGATTTGTGTTTGTTAATTGCTTTTCAGCAATTTAGACCTGGAAGTGATGGAATGAAAGGGAAATATTAATACGACTTAAAATATGGGAGTTCATCCTTCCGCTGAAAACTCGTAGTAAAGAAAATGCAAGGGTCCAGAAAACGTACCTGAAACAGAAGTAACGAGTCCCCAGAGACACAAAAGTCACCTCTGCTGAACAACTCTGCTCAAGACAAGTCAAGAGCCAGCAGCTGCTCCTGTGTCTTTTAAACACTGCAGTGATTATGATGTCACCCGTGACGTCAGCTCATTGTGATGCTTCGGTGTGTGCAGGAACCTGGTCACAACACAAGCCTAATACCATGGTGTCTTTGTGACGCATCCGTAAACGTAACATCTGACACTGAGAGAGATATTGCTGTGTCCTTGAAAGCAAAGGGACTTTAATACTTCAACATATTCTGTTACCGTTTAAATTCACGATTTTTATCAGTTAAATTGTGTTAAATTCAGCAATATAAAATTAAAGAGCTGCCAGCCTCTAAACACTTTTGATTGAGTGAGAGGAGTGGTCGAGGTCTTGAAGCGGATGGTGCTTTGTGCGGATGCAACCTGTATTCCTGCTCCTCCAACCCAATACCATAAAAAAACAAGCAGTGGCAAAGCCTATGCTTCTTGCCTTTTGCTGTGCATAGTGGCTGTGGGTAATTGGGTTACTGGTTGACTGAGGTGCAGCAACAATCCTCATCAGGGTAAGGCACAACCAAACCCCATATCACCCTGTGCTCAACTCCCTGGTAGTTTGACACAGAGCAGTCAGGCTTAACTTAGAGGCAATGTGTAAAGTATTTGTGCAACACTTCAAACAGCAAAACAGTGAAAACACCGCACAAAAAGATCTCACACCAGGTTAGAAGAATACATGTGAATTTGTGAATAAAACAAGACCAAAACAATAAAAATTCAATCAGTAGAACCGGAGGTATGAATTTTTAACAAATAAAGTAAAAAATTAAGCGTAAAACAACAAAGCACCAACCACAGCTATCTGGTTGTGCTGGACGGGGTCAATGTTAAATGTTCAGACCGACCGCGAAGGAGTGCAGATCAGATAATGTCCCACACTAGTCCTGCTGAAGTTTTAACTACTCAAGTTTTCTGCCAATATTTCTGTTCATGTTGGACAGGGCCGCTAGGAGAGCAGCCGGGAGGCTGTCGGCATGGCACAAAGAGCAGGTCAGGTGTCGAGGAGGGGCGGGCTGGAGTTTCGCATTGGCGGTCCCCCACAGGCGATCAATCCTGCAGTGCAAAGAGACAGGCTGGTGGAGGCTTGCGCTGGTTTTCAGAGCAAGTGGTCCCATCACGGTGCAAACGGGCCCATCCTTGGTTGCAAAGAGCCCAAAAGCGTGATTTTGGCGCCTGTGAGCCACCCTAAGGGTCCAGGAGCTGAGAGCCACCACTTGGGGGTAAAGAACTCACTGCAGTTGGTCCAGGATCTGTAGGGGAGCCTTATGTACCCCTAAGGCTAAGATCAGGAGGCCATCAGACTAGCCCTCTGAGTCACTCTGGGGTCCTGGGTTCAAGCTGGCGCACAAACAGCTGCCAAGCGCTGGCGCAGGCACCCTTGCACCATGTTTTTGTGCAGGGGCACCTTCCTGCACAAAAACAATCACTAAAGGCTTTTTCCTCTTTCAATGCGTGCTGTAGAATGCAGCACGCATTGAAAGAGGAAAAAACGAGGAGAAATGAAAACATTTCTCCTCGTTGCGCCTCGCTACGCCATGGCGTAGCATTCAGACACATCTCCAGACTTACGATTTCTCGTAAATCTTTGAGATGTGTCTTGTTCCATGGATGTTACGTGGGAACACCCACAGCAACACCCATGGGACGCCCCTTCTCCGCAAAGAACTGTGTGTCGAGGTGCCATATTTACAAGGAGAGGAATAGTCACGCAGGGTGGCTTTTCTTCTCCTTGTAAATATGGAGGAGCCCCCTGCGCCACCAGTACGTCACAAAAAGTGACATACTGGTGACGCAGAGGGCTTGTAAATCTGCCCCGTATTATTTATGGTCATTTGTAACGGCAATAAATGCCTGGGGCACTTGGCTGCCCCTTCATCCGCGCATGCAGGTGGGCGGGGAAATGGGTGCTAATGGGTGCTAAATGATGGGGGCGTGCCCTTCAGAGATTGATTACTGCGCACTTGCAGGCCCGAGACTCACGAAGATTCATGGAAGGAATACCGAGAATTAATGAGAGGAAAGGAGACGGGGATTTTATATGGCATTTTATAATAACCGTCAGTAGCACTGCGGTTGGCAGAACCACACTAGAATTGCTTATTGCTTCGAGAGGGCCTAAAAAAAAACGGTATTTAAAGGCTCCAGTTTAGGGTTAAATTTAACACACTTGTAAGAAAGGCAAACAAGCAACGCCTCTCAGTGCTCAGTTGCCAAACAGGAAGCGGGTGCCCTCGGAAATATTTGACCCCAGAGAATGCTCCAGGCAGCGAACTTAAAATGGCCTAAAATGCACAGGCCATACCGAAAAATGGCTCGGACCAGAAGAGACCCCCCACCATAAACGTATCCGTAACAGCAGACCCTCTCCTTGAGAACTCCCAAAAGAAGTAAATGTACTTTACCTGTAGGGAGAAAAAACCAGCACAGCGCGCACCTCGCGCAGCAGCAGGGGGAGTGGGCCTGCGCAATTCCCTTGTGGGAGCGTGCAGCAAGGCGCGTCCATATGGCGCTACCATATTGCGCTGCACTCTCCCACAAGGAAATCACCAGACGTGCACGCGTTGACATTGCAAGCAATGCAACGCGTGCATGTTTTTGCCCCCAAAGCTATGCCGATGGAATTAGGGCTCTCTTCTAAGTAGCGCATGAGCGCTACGCAGGTGAGACCTAAAAAGGAAGACTTGGGCCTGGCAAAAGGTTTACTTTGTTAGGTCGAAATGTCAGTTTAAAACTATACACACAGGCTGTGCAATGGACTGCCTGAGGGAAGTTCAGAGTGCTAAAGTGGGTGGCACAATCAATGTTTCAAGCCCAAAAGCATTTCATTTACAGCCCTGGGCACATGTAGGGCCACATTACTAGGGACTTACAAGTAAATTAAAGCTGGCAATTGGATATAGGACATTATAGCCATGTTTTAGGGGAAGGAGCACAAGCACTTTAGCACTGATTAGCTGTGGTAAAGTGCACAGTGTCCTAAGGTCAGCAAAAAAAAAAGTCAGCAAAAAAGAGCAGGTCTGAATGAAAAAAGTTAGGGAAAACCACGCCAAGGATTCCAAGTCTAACAATGGCTAAAAAGCCTATGACCTAGACGGCTGCAAGATTTTGTAGATGCATGCAGCAAGTAAATGCATGTCTACAAAATGATACAGCTGCTTTTTTTTTAATTTCATTTGCCAATCAAAGTTAGATCGACAAATAAAGAGAACAAGCATTTACAATGCAATGGTTTCGCCTTTGGAGAAGTTCGAGCTATTGGCATTGCTCATGACATTTTTTTTTTTTACTTATAAATAAATGGCATTGTTATTTACAATGCCAACGACTGACACTACAGGTGCAGGCACACCCGTCCAATGGCAGAAGTACTGAGGCTGCCATGAATCTAGAGTTCTGTACTGCCATTTACCAACCTGTGTTGGTAAATGAGCCAGATGGAGACCAGTTTCGAGGCCCCCTTAAACTGAAGGTGCTCAGACCCCTTGAGTCCCGGCCCAATAATTGACGCTACTAGAAATGTCCCTTTTCTAAAAATCTTTCACTCCAAAATCCTGGCGCTTTCCACTTCTCGGGACATGGGATGCGGATACCTTTCCTTAAGACACTCACATTCTCTTAAAATACAGTAAATATTTCCCCTGGCCTCCTGGTAGGGCTAAGAGGTGGTGTGTGCGCATTGCAAGGATACTAGGGTGAACTTCCATTTGCTAGCATTTCCTGCTGTATGAAAATTCTTGTAATTAAAATAACTTTTCATCGACACCTTGCTCATCTCCCCATGGAGGGAATGGCTGTTCCACAGCACAGTGTTGTGTTTCGGAAATATGTGCTTGCATATCTCACCAGCTGAGATAAGAACCCTACCTAGAGTGCGGCGGACAGGATAATCCACCAAAACAAGACTGTATTCCATCCACGTACTGCAAGTGCCATACAGCGTAATGCCCTTGTAATGTGGCGTGCCCGACGTTTGTGATGGAGTATCCCGTCCACCAAGATCTTAATAAGGCCCTGAGTCTAAATGCAAACCTATGAGCTTCTTAAGTAAAATAACAGCGTTGCCAATGTCTCCGCCGCTGCTCTCAGCCATTCAGGGTCAACGCCACCCAGCCTTCTGTGGTTGACCCTACACAAGGCCTATCACGTAATCACCACCTATGCTGCTTCAGTTAGGTGATCGGAGGTCAATGTAACCAGGGCTGTAAATGTCTCTGCTGCCCCTCTCACCAGCGCAGGATCAATGCCACCCAACCACCCCTGCTCCACCCTACATAATGCCTACCAAGCCATACCATGACCTTTATGCGGCATTCTTAGGACCTAGGATGTCAATGTAATCAGGGCTGTGAATGTCTCCGCTGCCCCTCTCACCAGCGCAGGATCAATGCCACCCAACCTCCCCTGCTCCACCCTACATAATGCATACCAAGCCATACCATGACCTTTATGCGGCATTCTTAGGACCTAGGATGTCAATGTAACCAGGGCTGTGAATGTCTCCGCTGCCCCTCTCACCAGCGCAGGATCAATGCCACCCAACCTCCCCTGCTCCACCCTACATAATGCCTACCAAGCCATACCATGACCTTTATGCGGCATTCTTAGGACCTAGGATGTCAATGTAACCAGGGCTGTGAATGTCTCCGCCGCCACTCTCACTAGCACAGGATCAATCCACCCAACCTCCTGCACTCCACCCTAAGGACACACCGTGCATGTAGGGTGGAACACTGCTACCACCTAAACACGGTGTAAGCCGCTCCCATTAGCTCAGGAGCAGATTCACTGAAATTATGAAGCACTGAAGCACCGAATCATGCAGCACTATTAACGACATTATTTGGCACAAAGGGCAAATTATGCAATACAGTGCAGCACATTCTATGGCGATATTATTTCACTATTTTGTCATTTTAACACACATTTATACTATGTGGGTAAATATTTCATCTTATTTCCACCAGGAACACCTAAATACAAAAAGTATCTATTAAAATTGACCATCTAAAATGTGCAGAGGGTCTGCCATTGTGCTGCACCGCGTTTCGATCTTTCTGTGAATGTTTAGCCGTTTCAGCTAGAAACTATTTTTGTTTAAATCTGCAAATTATGAGGAGATGGTGGTAACTGCAGCAAATCTATAATCATGCAGAAAACGCAGCAGCTGCAAAATCGCATAATTCCAGCGACCACGGTCATAGGGTGTCACTATAACCAAGATGCACCGGACCTCGAGCCTTTCCTCTAGCAAGCGCCTCAAAGCAACCGCGCTCCGTAGTGAGCGCTACACAAATCGACAAACATAAGGATATTTGCCCAGGTTGGCGTTGCCCTTCCTGGTGGAAGAAACCCTTCTTTAAGACTATACTTTTCTCCAAAACCTTGAAGTTGGCCTTCTGTCGCCTGGCCCCATTAATCGATAGCTGAGACGAACGGTGGCCCACGGGGGACATTCCCCGTCTAAATAAGTAATATTCTGATTGGAACCGCCTCTAAAGGCTGGGCCCTTCCGAATACCACAATTCCCCTTCTGAGCACCGAGGCCTTGGGCAGTCTGGTGAACGCTGGTCTTAGCGCCAGCCTGTCCATGGGCTGCTTCTCAGTGCTTGGAAGAGAGCTGCCTGTCACAACAGAGTGATCATGAACCCAGGCAATCTCTGCCTTACACACACTCGTGTTCATCATCTACGCATTCTCACGCGCACGCACTCTTCCACTTACCCACCCAAGCACGCCAACATACTTTCATTGATGAAAACACTCGTGCACCCATGCGCTCTCACTCACATCCACAGTCACGCACTCGCACTCACTCATGCATCCAGACACTCACTCGTTCACAGCAGGGCACTCACTCAAATGCGGACATGATCGTACACTCACACTCTAGGGCTGACAGATATTGGCACAAGCTACCTCGCGGACTTCTACTCACAAACTTTACACTTTCGACTCACTTCGGCAATGATAGATAGCGCCACAAAATAAACCCCGAGTCTGTTCTGCCGCTGCTTTCTCTGCAAGCCCTTGTGTGCGCTGAACAGGGCGGCACCTTTGCTGGCTATGAATACCAGCCGTAAATAAAAAACACCCAAACTGGGAGAGCCCTTCAAAAATAACTCCTGTGAACTCTGTGCGTATACACCCTTCATGACAATCCGCCGCGAGGCGCTACAGTTTGCAGGTCTATGCATGTCTACACACTCAACCATTCAACTCCGGGAAAGGGGACAAAGAAGAACCTCTTCCCCCGCCACCCAAAACCCGCACCAAAGACCCAGCGAGAGACCACTCACCACCAGATGGGGTACCCGGCCAGCACCCGGGTGCCGCCCACCGCGCACGAGACCAGTATGCCCAGCAGGTACAGGATATCCATCAGTCCTGGAGGGGGGGTCCCGTGCGGGGGACAGGAATTCAGGGAGCCCGGTGGAGGAACATCCAGGGAGGAGAAAAAACACCAGCTGCACCCCTCAACGAGCAATTAAAAAACGCGGTCTTCCTGGCGCCACAACCTCTGGCAGAACAAGGAAAGGCACGGACAGCCGGAGGGTGGGCGGAAAAGACACGGACAGCGGGAGGGGGGGCGGGAAAGGAACAGACAGCGGGAGGGGGGCGGGAAAGGAACGGACAGCGGGAGGGGGGGCAGGAAAGACACAGACAGCGGGAGGGGGGGGGCTGGAAAGGAACGCACTCACCTGGACTTCTTCCGGCGGCCGTGGTCGGCATAATGACGAAAACAAACACCCCCCAAAAAAAAAAGAAACTCCGCCCACCGCCCAATGACGATGCAAAAAGGGTGGAGAGGGAAAAAAATGCAGGAACGCCCACGAATCTGGTCCGGCCATCACGGACAGATCTCTGTTCCAATGGCTAGCCTCCATTTATGGAGCTAGCCAATGGAACAGAGGGTGGGACTAAGCAGTACACTGTAGAGACATAAGATTTCTCCTGGGGCGGAGCTAGGAGCTCCGTGCCCCAGGCGAAACCTAAAAATGCAGAGTGTGTTTTTTGAAGCAGGGATGGGAAGTACTAAAGAGGCTACTGGTGGGAGGAAGCGGTGCCTACGAGGAGAAGCAACATACAACAGAGAAGGAGGGTGCAGGTGGAGGGCAGAGGGGACTGAAACAACACTGAGGGCAGGGATAGTGAGGAAAAGCAGCAGGTGTCGGAGAAGGAGGGTGTGAGTTGGGAGAAGCAACATGGAGGCCAAGAAGGACAGAAGCAGCATGAAAGATGAGGTTGGGAGGATTAGCAATGTCTGATAGGGCAGCTTGGAGCTCGTGAGGGAGAAGTACATACGTGTGAAGCCAATGGGAATGACACAAGAGCAAGTGGAACATGAAGGGTTAGGAAGATGCACACAGATGACAGTGAAATATGTAGTTTAGGGGGAGGGGGAAAACACAAAACCAATAAAGATGGTTAGGGGTCTTTGTTCCATGGGAAGGAAAAATACAAGATTGGCAAGCTAAAATACGAAGCAGGCAAATGAAAGTGGAAGGAAAGTCAAACAATGGTAAGCAATGAGTGGGCTACAAGCATCTGTGTTTTCCTGGTAAGCCCACAATATGCCTTTAACAGCAAGACCGCTGCACTGTGTGAGACACTCTACCTAAAATGGGGGTTTCTGTCCTACACAGCTTGAATTGAGTTTTATTTGAATTAGAGTGATATAAGTGCGAATATGGTGATGTGATGGACATTAAAATTGGCCTCATCAATATTTTTAGCATCCATCGCTGCAAATATCACAAATTGACATTTTAAGTTAAGGCAAGGAAGTGGCATTCTGATAGGAAGTGAGAGTGGAGAAAACAGGGTTAAGGAATTATTTTCCTTGAAAATGATGGCAAACGTATTGGGCCTAATTTACTAGACCATAGCAGCACTTTTGCACTACCGGAGAGTCACTTGTTTGATGCTTCGGTGACGCAATGTGCCACAGCATATTTACGAGGCCACGCAAAGCCACTTTATGTGGCTTTTCATGCCCTTGTAAATATGTGCCCCTTTCACGCAATACATTGCGTGACAAGGGTGTTCCATGGGTGTTGCTGTGGGTGTTCCCACGCAACACCCATGTAGCTGAAGCATTCCCATCTTTATGTGGAATCGCAACCCTGGGGAGGTGTAGGATTTCTGCAGCATGCATAGAAGTGGGGAAAATACCTTTAATGATTGTTTTTGCTTTTGTGCAAGATGGAGTCCCTTCCTGCCCAAAAACAAGATGGAGCCCCTACCTGCCCAATAACAATAATCCTCTCAGCACAGGCATCCTTGCAAAATGATACAAGGGTATCTGCGCTGGCTCTCCGCTGCTGTTTGTGTGCTGGTGCAGATGAGAAGGACATGAATGTGCTGTATCTTGTAGATAAAGCGCATTTCTAGCCTATTACTTTGATGCACAGCAGCACAGCAGGAAGGATTGCTGCGCTGCGGTGCGTCAAAATATTGTAAACGAAGCCCATTATTTTTTGTCCAACTTTATACATTTACCTTGTACGTCTATAAAACTCTTGTTGTTGGAGAGTTCGAAGTATAATAATAAATGTGCAAAAGTACTTTGACTTCCATAAGGTATAACATGGATTAAAAAAGCCAAGCTGTTCACTTATGTTTGCATTTTTGCAGAGAGAAATTAAGTGCCTGCTTAATACATAGCAGACAGGGTTATTCATAATTTTCTCCTCTTCTACCTTAGACTCCTTTGTGATACTGTTGTAGCAGGCACAGTGGTTAACGCTGCCGAACTCTCTTGGATGCATATAGCTGAACCACAAAAACCAGAATTCCTATTCTTCGTCAAACGGAGGCATACATTTCAACAGCACTGTTTTGTGTCTCTCAAGCCCATATGTACAAAGCATTTTTGCAGTCTGAAATGGCCCGATTCGAATGCATCCCTTCCAAATTCAGAATCACGGTGGTATCTATGAATGTTTTGCAACCAAATTACGGACGCAGAACATTAATTTTTTGCCAACACCTCAAAGGAGGTGGCAACCCTTCACAAATGGGATCCCTTCCTCTATGGGAATGTTGAAACTAATATTTTTTAAGAGCAGGCAGTGGTCACAAGGACCTCTGCTTGCGCTTAAGAAATGAAGCATTACATTTTATTGTATTTTATAAAACACATCCCCTTTTCCTTGATGGAAAATGGGCTGCATTAAAAAAAAAGATTGCGGTAGACCCATTTGTGACTAACTAGGAATCGCTATTTGAAAGATGTAAGTTTTCTTACATCAGGAATGTAGAGGCATTACCCCTACATACCTCATACTCATCCAAGTCATTACACTATGAGATATATCACATTATAGGATTTTGATAAAGAACATACAACACTCACTAAAAGTATGCACACCCAAATAACTTTAATTCATACTTATAATGTGAACACACTCCACATAAAGACATAAACTTGTTTACCCAAGAACTAGTTTCAAAACCCCTCCACCAAAATCTTCTTAAAGTCAATCTCATTACTGGTTAATGCTTGATAAATGTAGAGTCCGAAGACCAGGTAGCTGCTCTACAAACCTCCTGTTTAGAAATTCCCGCAACTCAGCCCAAGAGGCAGACATTCCTCTGGTGGATCTTTCTTGAGTATAGTCACTTTCAGATAATCTCTGATAAGCCTGCAGAATAGGAGCTTTCAACCATCTACTTACAGCAATATTGCTTGCATTCCCTCCTTGTCCTGCTTCTCTAAAAGTCACAAACAGCTGATCTTTTTTCCTGAAAGCTTGTGACCTATTCAACTAAATGATAATAGATCTTTTAACATCCAAAGTGGAAAGGGACTGCTTCTCCTGCAAAGAAGAAGAAGGTAAAAAAGAAGAAAGGATCATCTTGTATGAGTTACACAAGAAGAATTGACTTTGGGAAGAAAAGAGGTATCTGGTCTTATGATTACTGTAGCAAGCGGACTCTGTATATGATATGCCACTAGGGGCCAGATGTAGGTAGCCCTTTACCGGTCGGAAACGGACGAAAATATTGATTTTCGGCCGTTTCCGACCGGTAAAGGGCAATGGAGATGTAGGGGCCAAAAAAACGTACATTTTCTGTCATTTTACCGAATCGGTAATTTTACCGAATCGGTAGAATTACAGAATCGGTAAATTTACTGATTCTGTACATTTTACCTTTTCGGTAAATTTACCATTCATAAAAATACCGAAAATGTATTTTGTGATGTAGGTAGCACTTATAACAGTGCTACAGGGCCTTTAGAATTCGGTATTTACCAAAAATACTTTAGTCTTTTAAAAGTGGAGACAAAGAGAGGAAACAAAGGAGGCCCAACAGGGCACCCGGTACCTCACGCCCTGTGGAGTCACACAGGAGAGCACATCATGTGTTCCCATTGCTGTACCCATTTTCAGGGCATTACTGTGGGTATGTAAAAAACAAAGCTTGACAGACAGGAGGAAACTCATAATCTGGCGGGCAGCCTGACCACAGCTTTGGCAGCGCTGCAGCGGGATGGACCCAGTGGTGCACCGCAAAATTCGCAATTGGGCCCACCATGTGCTAGCACTACACCCCATAGCTTGCCTCTAGCAACAGTTCTACTTACCTGCAAGCAGTGTGGCTTTGAGCACCCCTAGTCTCTGCTCACGGCTGCTCTTGTGCCAGTGGTGGTGAAGACGTGGTGCTTACCTGAAACTTGACATCTGCTGATCTTTAGCCCTGAAGACTGTAAGTTGGGTACTTACCAATGAAACTACATTGTTCTTTTCCTCCATAGGATAACATTGAACTGTTTGAAAATTGCACTAAGGCCCCAATTGTGAGTTTGGAGGTCCACATTGCTTGCAGATATGTTTCAGAAATCAAGCTTTGGAAGTTGCTGGCTGCAGGACAGATGTCTTCTTGTGCAGGGTCTTTGTAGCGGGAAATAGGCCAGTAGGGCTGGGGCTAAGTCATTAGGCATTTTCAGGCTTCGCTTCATTGAATCTTCTTTGGCCTTCTTTTTAAGTCAGTAGGAACTAGATTCAGGGTCTGGAGAAGCCACCAAAATACAAAATTTATGGGCATTTTACGGGAGTGTCAGGTAGGGCCAATTGGCTCCTTACCAGGATTGACAGCACCCTCAATTATGCCACCCTTCTGTGGGAGCAGCCATAGTCCAAGCCCTGATCAGAGGGGTCTCCACATCTTCAACATGGCGGGGACTGAAATTGTGTTTCACCTTGCTTCCCCCCACCATAGGGGTGGAGCTGACAGAGGTGGGCACACCTCCTATCCTTCTTAGGTTTTCCCACTGAAAGTGGGGTGCAAACTGGGGGCTGCCATCTGCTGCTAGCAGCAAAGGCTAGAGGTTGCATTACAAAGGTGGAAAGCCTTTGAAGCTTCCCTCTCGAGCACTGTGCTCATCCTGGTGGTGGAGGTGTGACACCCCCACCCAGGATGTGCACTGTTCCTAGTCCCAGAGAGAAGGGGCTCTAGACTAAGGGGTCCAGAAACATGTCTGGCTGTGGCAGGCTACTACAGCTAGCCTGTGACAACACCAGGGTTTTCAGGCTTTCAGGGGGCACCTCTGAGTGCATAGTTCAATAAATCCCACACTAGCTTCATTGTGGGTTTATTGAAAGGAGCAGATTGGTACTAAACACTCCAGATTTCAGAGAAGCCATCATGGTGTTTGGGAACTAAAGTTGGAGAGTTTCCAGCCATGTACTCTTGATGGAGCAGGGTGGAGAAAACAAAATTGTGTGTACCCCTTGTAAAGTCACACCTCCATAATCATAATTTGAACCAATTGGGGAATCTTCTGATTACTGACCTTGCCTGCGAGGACGCTTGAGAATCCCTTTTTCAGGATCAACGCCACTGCTTGCCGGACCCACGGACTTGCTCTTGTCATTAAGGTCTGCTTGGGTGTGTGTGGGCTAAAGGCAGGGCTGCGAGTGGCGGTACAGGGACTCCAATTCCCAGGAGTCCCTGCTCAGCTGACTGGCACCACCTGGACGGCTCTCCCTGCTTGCCCGCCCCCAGCGTGTACTTATTAGTCCCAGTTGCCGCTGTGCGGGAGCGCGCGGGAGCGGCCGGGCGAAGACCGGGCCAAGAGCGGGCCCGTTGTAGCCCGTTAGAGACCGTGTAAGACCGGACTGGGCCATCTCTCTTGGTTTTCAGTATTGTATCATTATCATTGTTCTGTGCCTATAAGTCTTTTTGAGGGAACTTAGGAATAATGTCCATGCGGGAAAGTAGAAGCAGGGCTGCCAAAGGGGGGAAACAGTTAACCGGGACCCTTGACGACTTTATAACCAGGACCAATACTGCCCTAGACGTAGAGATTAACAAAATGCAACAGAGAGTATCTATGGATTTAAAAGCAGCAAGAAGATTGTCCCAGGATCCTGCAATGGCCAAGAAATCATCTTTAGGTTGCATAGCATCTGCGAAATCCCCTGAGCGCTTGACTGGTCCAGTACCAATTATAACATTGGCGGATGTGCATCACACTTTAGATATAACCCCCCCTCGTGTCAGCCCCTTAATCCAGGGTTACTCCATCCACCCACCAACCAGAGTTTATCTTTGGATGTGGTGGATCCGGTACCGGGGGTACCCACAGAGATAATTCCTAAGGGAAATGGGGCGTGTGTGAGTAATTTGTGTGAAAGTAAAGAGGGTGTAAACCAAAAAAGGAAACGTAATATTACATCTGCCTATACTAGGAAAAAGGCCAAAGTAGCAAAGGCCCAGTATTTTAATGGTGGGAAGTCTATTGCAGGGGATGAGAGTGGTATGTTCCATCAGGCGTCCCCAAATATTGAAAAAAATCATTTGAATGTTGATGAGGTTAATTTGGATGTAGCAGATGGAGAGCAAGATTCCCTAATAGGAGCCGACAATGGTGGGGCGACCGTCTGTGAGGTAGAGGGAAGAAATGAGGAATTTCTGAAAATTGTATGGGAAATGTTAAAAAAAACTCCTAACCCCTCTGAAAGTTAGACTATCACGTATAGAAAACCAGTTGATTGAGGTGGAAAAGAGCATTATAACCTTAGCAAGCCTTAGCATAGTGGGAAATAAATCAAATAGTACAACTGATGCTGTTAAAACTACACCAGCACCTACTGTTATTTCTCCAGCATTACCGCTAGCAACACACACAACCAAACCCCGATCCGAGGTTCATGAAACCAATGTTAGCAACCCAAAAGTGAATGTATCTAAGCAATTGCCTGCACAATCTGTACCAGCTCATAAAGATACCGCTGTCCTGAGGGTCAAAGAAACTAAGGCTCATCAATCTAATCTACAGGGGATCCAAACAACAGAGAAACATCAGGGGGTTTTATAGATCTTCCACCAGATGCCAGGCCGTATGTAGTAGTGCTAACAGAGGTACCGGAAATAGGCAATCACTATCAGGAAACCTTTTGGTCACTGAGGAATAAAGTAACTCATTGGCTGAATGAAAACAGGCCGTTACCTAACCATATAAGAAGCAAAATCCTAATGGTGAGAAGGGTGCCATGGATAGGCCACTCATATAAATCCATCCCAGGTGATTGTATTGTTGCTTCATTTGAAGAGCCAAACACGGTACACCACATATGCTCATGGAAACACCTATGGTGGGAATTCATCTATTGAAGTTAGACCACTCACTTTCTTCTATCCCCCGCAGACGCGTTCTAATTATGAAGGGAACTGGTCAATGGCTAGACACTATGTTCGGGGAGGGCCAGGAGATGGCAGGCAGGGCAACCACAGTTGGTGGAATGGGGCTCCAACTTACAACAGGTTTAGTTGTCTAGAAGTAGTTCATTGACTCACCCCAAAGATAGGCTGCACAATTAGCTTCAATGGTACACCCTCTACACCTTGCACTGTGCCTATGAGTATTACATGAAACCCAGAAGAAAGTAACCTAGACGAAAGTATAGAAATGATTATGGGGGGGGGGAGCTGCCAACTGTTTAGGTATTGATGCAGTCCCTAAGTTCCCACAAGATGAGAGATGCCTGGTAGCACCAGCTGAACAGGGAGTGAGGGGACTTGCCTTACAAAGGGAGGTGTATGAAGCATGTAGATTGTCCCAAGATGTGTTGACTCTTCCGGTGCCACTACTACCGGATGTAGTTATTTCAAATGTAGGACTTTCTAGTAGCAGTAACACCTCGCCATTGACGTTAATCTCGTGGAACATAGCGGGAGTAATTAAGAATCTAAGGGATCCCGAGTGGGCAGAGTATATCGATTCCAGTGACCACTGCCTATTACAGGAATCATGGGCAATTGGTACACCACATAGGGTTGGTTATAAACCATATGGCATTGGAGCAGTTCCTTCAGCTAGGGGTAGGCCCTCTGGGGGCCTAATTATCTGGGTTAAGGTAACCCTGAAGATTAGGATAGAAGTTATGGATACTAGCTCGCTAGACATCTTGGCCCTTAAAATTAAAACTGTGGATAGGAGAGTGTGTTATTTAATTCATGTCTATAACAGGCCATTACCCCATACCAAGGAATCGGTTATCCTAGCTAAACTAGACTCATTCATGGGGAGGGTGGTTGGCAAAGAAGCAGTTATAATAGATGGTGATTTAAACTGCAATTTCGAACCTGTCCCAGGACTTATTGATGTCTTTGAGGATGAAGATCTTGTAAATAACATCCCCCGGCTGGATAACACTAAGTTTGTGAAATGGTCCACCTTGGCAGTACAAATAGTGAAGTTGATGGCTGACCACGGCCTTAGGGCGTGCAATGGCCGCCTTCCCTCAGATGTTTTAAAAAAGCCTACCTTTTTATGATCTGCCACTAAAAGTAACCTAGACTTTGTAGTTGTCTCATTATCCATCTGGCAGTATATGGTTGACTTTGAGGTGAAGGATAGATTTGAGAGTGACCACTATCCTATGGAATTAACTATAGACGCACTTTTGCTCAAGAAGTCTAGTGATGCATTGTCTCTAGAGGCACATAATACTGTCCCATGCCATGAAACATTGGTCAGTAACAATAGACGAGCCTTAAAGTGGTCTCATGTGCTAGAACACGGTGACACTCTCATGGCAATATACACATTGTTTGAGACGACCTTTGCACCCCTGTTAGGGCAAGATACCACTACTGAACAATTTATGGTATTGCACAAGGATTTTTTTATGACATTGAAAACAATATTAACCAAAATGCCAAAGAAGAGGCAGCAAAATGCAAGGAACTTGTCCCATAGCAAAGCATAGTACAACAAGTTCTGTAGGCTAGCCAAGGGGGAGCTTATGATTGCCATAAAAAACAAAAGTCAAAATGATGTTAAACTAGCAAGGGAGGCGCATAAGAGTATTCAGATGACCTCAAAGAAGGCATGGGAGGAGGCGAGCTGGGCAGAAATGTTGGTAGCCGCCCAAGCGAAGGACACCGTAGGGTTTTGGAGGCTAGTCGCCAACGGGAGCCATGTAGGGAGAATAGTGAAAGATGTATATCTCGATGAATCCACATGGGTGAATCACTTCACGACTCTATATCAAAAATTTGATAGTGGTATAGATAAGTGTAGCAAGATAGCATCATGGGCACCTCCCCAGATTGAGCGCCTAGACTTTTCTATTGACGAAACAGAAATGGCAATCAGTGCATTGAAAAATGGCAAAACCCCGGGTCTTGACAGAATACCTGGGGACTTGTATAAACACGACATAAAGGTCTGGGCACCCTATGTAAACTACTTATTTAATGTTTTATCTAGTAATTGTAACTTCCCAGACAGCTGGCGTGGTGCCGATATTTTTTTAATTTTTAAAAAGGGCAATCGGTCTGAACCTTCTAATTATAGACCGATTCGCTTAATGGACATCCTGCAGAAATTATATTCAAGGCACATATTAACCCGTATAAATTATTGGCTAGAGGAGAAAAGGGTACTTACAAAATTGCAAGCTGGGTTCAGGAGTAAGGTCAATACCAACGACCAGGTTTTTAGGTTTTGCTGCCTTTATTGGAAATACGTTTTAATCAGGAAAGGGCATTTATATGTCGCTTTCGTAGATTTGAGAGCGGCATTTGATTTAGTGCCACGGGATCTCCTTTGGAGGTCCCTTGATGAGGCTGGGATGCCAGGATGCCTTCTGGCTCAAATAATTGAACTGCACACCAGGAATTTCGCTAAAGTGAGATGGGTTCCTAATGGTGAACTGACCCAAAATATACCAATAGAGCGTGGCGTTCGTCAAGGATGCGTCCTGGCTCCAACTTTATTTTCACTTTTTGTGAATGATATTCCAGCTCATCTGGAGGGCTGCACGAATGATTCGCCCCAACTTAATGGAGAAAGGGTGCCAGCGTTACTTTTCGCGGATGATACCATCTAGATTTCGCAAACCAAGAAAGATCATCAGGCGCTACTTAACTCCTTTAGTGAATACTGCGACAAGAAAGGGCTGGAAATTAATGTAAATAAAACAAAGTGCATGGCCCTAAATCCATGTAGGCCTGATAAAGGGTGCTTAACTTTAGATGGTCAGGATTTGGAAATAGTTGACCACTTTTCTTATTTGGGGGTTGAGATACACTTGAAATTTACTTGGAAACCCTAAATTCAGAAAAGTAAGGTGATTTTTGCCCAGAACATTACACCAATCATTAATAAGCTCAACGCAAGTACAAGTAAGGCAGTGACACATGTTATGGAACTCTTTAAATTCAAAGTCCAACCTGCAGCTCTTTACGGGACTGAGATTTGGGGGCCATCGGCGAAGGATATCTTTTCCACCATGGATGATAAATTCATGCGAAGTATTGTAAGGGTTCCTACAAGTACCCCTTTAGTGCCTCTTCAATTGGATCTGAACTTTAAGAGGACAGATCATTACACCACTCTCAGGCCTTTAATGTTCTGGGTAAGATTGTGGCTGACATCAGAATTGGACGATTATAGGAAACGGTTACAAGAAATTATAGGCTTAGACTCACTGAAATCTATTCTTTGGCTCAAACATATTAAAACGTGGTTTTCCATCTTAGGTTTCCCACAGTTATGGGAGCATCTCGAAAGGCTACCACACAACACAAAAACTATGGTGAAAAATGTCTTTTGGTCCTTTATAAATAACCAATTAGTCAATGGGAACAGAAGTGGGACTCTAGTGAATAACTTTGTAACTTTTAAGGATGAACCCTTTTTTGAGGTGTTCCTTGATGAAGTTGAGCCCCCCCTTGTAAAGACCCTATTTATGAAGTTTAGGTATGGAAACCTTATGACCAACTATATAAAGGAATACTGGTCTAGGAAAAACAAAGACGAAACTTATGTAGCAAGTGGAAATTGCTTAATGTGTGAAGGAAATTACAAGGAGGATGAGGTTCACATATTGTTTTTCTGCCAAGCATATTCCAAAGCCAGGAAAAAATGGATCAAACCTTTGTGTAACATTTTGGGAATTAGGTCATGTAATTTGGCATGTAATTTGGCATATAGAATAGAATTACTTCTCAGATCATTGTTTTTAGTGTCAGCAGATTCCTTCATTCTGTTTATATTGCCAGGAGCAAAATAGGTCTAAAACTGTAACTAAAAATGCATTACCATTTACTTGCATGATCCAACGGTAGCATATCCAACCATGCAGGCATGTGTTGTTATTAATCCTACTCATTGTGTCGTCAAATTTTAAATGATTGTACATTAGTAAAATTGGCATGTTCTCCTTTTTTTATGCATTTTTATGTATGTATTTGTGCAATCTTTTTTGGCAAATTGCCGAAATAAAGAATTAATGAGTGAACTAATCGAATGACGTGTGAAACTAACCAACTTAGAATTAAAGTTCCACCTACACAGACATACGTGAGAAACGAATTATGCTTATGTTGCATTCATAATTTACTGACTTTGTGATTCTGTCATGTCCTAAACTAATAAGCAGCTTTGATATAATGGAATGCGGCATAAATGTGCTTTTGTTTTCGTATTTTGTGGCAAAACACGAGGATAAGTGAGTATATTATGCTTAAATGTGACTATTTCGCTAGGTAACTACTAATAGGGAAAACCTTAGAAAGGGGGGAGGTAAACAGAAGGGCTAAAATTCTTAAATTAACGTTCATTTGTGTTTGTTTCTATGATAGTTCCCATTCTGGCCTGTGAGGCTTTGTGAAAAGATGGCTGACTTGTTGAACTGCGAATAGAAAATGAACTGAGCAGGCGCAAGCCCAAGTCCGAGTTCGAATGCGAGCTGCTTGTTCCTGGAGTAAATGCAGTTCAAGGACGATGTGGCCTGTAAGTATAGATGGCTGCCAAGATGATGAGCACAATGGTTCAGAACGTGAGAGAATCCTATGAAGTTGCAAATGGAGAACAGGACTAGGCCGGACTTTGTCCAAAACAATGGACCCATTAGAAACTAGCGAACGGAAGGAAACATAATATTATAATGACGAGATGATGCTCATCCACCCCAAATTGTCCAATCAGAACTTGAATTTAGGCTGAAAGTTACTCTTTTAGATAGATAGAGCTAGTGAAAAAGGTATAAAAAGTGCTGATTTTACTGAAGAAAAAACTTATTTTCGATTTCCTCGAGAGATGCTGTCGGAATGCTGATTTTCCTGCTATGTAAGACTTTGAATAATTTTCTATTTCTTCTGAATGAGATCTGGACCTTAGGTGAGGTTATTAGTCAGGGAAGTTAGGGAAGTAGGAAAACATGAATTTGGGATCTATCTGTCTTTTGCTAATACTTGCATTATTAAATTAAAATAAAATGTCTATTTCTGAATTTCTGAAATAAATGAAATTAATTGTCCGAAATTAATTCTTATTCCTTTAATTGTCGTTTTTCAATAAAAAAACTAAATAAATTGAATAACTTTTTAGACATGCTGAATTTGCTCTTAATAAAAATTAGATAAATGGAGAAAAAGGCTAGTCTTGAGTTTTCCTACATCTAATTTTTTACTAGCAGATCCGTCAACCTTAGTGGTGGCGTGTCTAAATAAAATGTTTTATTAAATGAAAACCATGGCAAGCTCATTTAAACTGCAGTTGTAAATAGTATAAATATCCAGTTTTAGTTTAGACACTCCACTATGATACAGCAGCTCTCCTTTTGAATTTCACAGATCCATGAAGTAGGATGAAATTGTTTTGTGAGTGACTTGCAGTGTCATGGGCCCCACTGTCGAGTATATGTATGATTTTGTTCTTCAGGGAAAGGTGTTGTGGTTCTAGAAATCATTTCCGGAGTAGCGCTGCATCAGTAATTAGCTTGGTAGCAGAGCATTGGTTGCTATAGAATTAGCTAGGATTATGTATAAAGTGCTATATAAGGGGTTTGATGTACAGATTTATGACTAACTTTTGTTAAGTTCGTATCATGTTAAATGTAGTCCTGAAAAGGCTTCCGAGTATTGCGTGAAGCTGGTCACTCTGTCTGCAGGCAGCGGAAGTGTGGCAATGAAGTCGCACATCGCATAGTCTGTTTCAAGAAGTAGTATCGTCGTATACTGCGGTGGTATCGTCGTATATCACAAGTGGTGTTGTGGCACATCATGAGTTTAGGGACTTTACGTGTGAAAGGATAAATGTATAGCGAGGACAGTCTATAAAATCTTAGCCTTCAAGTACAGGGATCATTAGGTATCCTGATTTAAAACTTACTGCTGAGAGAGTAATAGAGCTTAACCAGAGCTTGAGAGAAGTGTAAAGTAGAGGAAGTGGTGCTACTTTATTGGCGAGTGTAAAATTCTGTGGTAGAGAAGAGGTAAGCGCTGTCTACTGGAAATACAGAATACTTGTATGGTTGAAATGCTCTATCACTTTATTTAGTGAAACAGACGAATGGAGTTGTTTTGTGTAAGTTACCAACCGATTCAGTTGAATATCTTGTAAATACGGCTTCTCGATAAACATTGTAAAGGAGAGGGCAGTCAGCGCTGCAGAAGCCTGAGCGCCGCGCTGGTATTTGTCCTCGTGACCAAGACAGAGTAAGAGCTGATTGGTGCATCACGAAAAGCAGCAAAACTATTGTTTAAGCACTAAAGAGACGTATCTTGTTCTAATTGGTACGCAAGTGTAAACCGCGCTGTGATAGGTTGGTGTTAAGGAACAGCAATAAGGAAGTGCGCGATCTTTTGAAAGACAGGGAATTTGCAGAAAAATGGATTACTATTATGAAAAGGAAAAGAAGAAACCTTCATGGTTTAAGAAACTGAAAAATGTGTTTGTGAAGGACAAGGTGATAAGTCACAAGAGAGGGAAAATTACTTCCTCAGCGAAAAACGCCTGCTTCCTATATGTTGTCAAAATATGGTTACCATACGTGTGTTTGGCTAGAGAATTGGGTAAGGTATACCAGAAATGATGGTGTGTTAGCTTTTCCGGAAGGAGGATCTTTTGATGTGGCAGTTTTGAGAAATTTGAGAGAAAAGATGATGAATCTTGACCCAAGACCTAGACCGACTCAGTTTGAGGCTTTAGTTGAATGGGAAGATGAGATGCATGAATTAGAAAGCGAAAGATTAAAAGGACAATCAGACCAAGAGGTAGATTTTGTAATCTATGGGGAGAGACACATGAGAGTAGAATGTGCAGATGGAGAAATGCTGACATGTGTGATGGCATGTATCCAGTCAGATTGGTGGAAGAATATGGAGGGCGGAAATGTACAGAAAAGAAGAAAAATGTAGCAACAGGGAACGAAAGTTATGGTGAAAGTGAATCAGAGGATGCTGTACTAGAAGAAATATTAAATAGGAGACCGCCACTGTATCAACCAGGTTCTTTATGGACTACACCAAATGCTCCACCCGTAGATGAAAGGATTAATGAAACTCCAAGACAATTTTCTAATTTTAGAGATGTCCCAGAAAGAGTAGAAGTGAGATATAATCCGAGTACTTCAACGACAGAACCAAGACCTACCGGTACCCCCAAGCAAATTAACAAACGAGAAAGCGTAAATAGGGTAGAAAAACGAGTTGAAAAACAAGTCAGTACTGCTGAATATATACGGACTACAAATGCATTGACAGAAAAGATACAAAAATGTACGAAAAATATGGAAGCAGTAACAGCTCCAGTAACGATAGGACCTGTGATTCCAGTGTTTGAAAACCAAAGAATAAAAGAACCAAAATTGACGATCCCTTTACAACAGAGCTTGCAAAAGGTAAAAGAAAATATTTATCCAGATTTGTAAGAAATTAGAGGAACAAATAATGTAAATCCGCCTGAATTGACTTTCAATCAGAGTTTACCTTATAAATATGCGGCTGGAGCAGAATCTGACTCTGCTACACCTGAAAAGAGTATAGAGAAAATAGATTTAACACAAACCCCTGTAGGACCATCAGAGCAGGAATTAATTGATTGGATTAAAACTTTGAAAATTAAAAGACCATGAACCTTATGGCCGGGATGCCGATTACCCCCTCCCAACACAAATCCCCAAGGATGGGAAGACGGACGCAGTTCTGAACTTTTGGAAGGCGGGAGGGAGTCACCCTCCCGGCCGTATTTATGAAAATATGAAACAAAATTAAAACATTAAAATAAACGTTTCATATCATGTAAAATTTTCATTTATTACATTTCGATGAAGACATTATTGGCTAACCTTAAAAAATCTCTAGTACAAAGGTTTTCCTAGCCGAGTCTAACATCCTGCCAATGCATACTTTCTAAATTAAAATTGTACATCCTAGCATTACGGGCCAACGGCAAGGTCGCAACCGGTGTCAGATCCCTACTACCAAAACTCTCGCCCTCACGGTGTGAGTGGCGGCCGCACCGAGGACTGTACCCTCTGTGCCAACTCCAATTTCCCTTGTCATGTGGGGCCCCCCATTTAACTCGACGCCATCTTAAAGGTCGTCCGAGGACCCGTGTGAGGTGTCTGTAAGAAGGCAGCGTGGACTCCCCCTCCCACCCCACACTGTCTATCACATCCGCCGTCGCAGATATCCGGGCCCCGGGAAATTCGTGCATATAGCCCCCTCCTCCCCTGGAAGGGGCCTATGGCCGTCTTCCCCTAGGCGACCCATACTTAGTGGGTGCCGCCTCCCCGTGGGAGGGGCCAATGGCCACCTCCTCCCGGGCGCTCCCATCCATATTGGGTGGCGCCCCTCTATAGGGACATTGAAATTACTGCTCACCGATCATGACCTTACCGCCAGACCAAAAAATTAATACGACATTTGATTACCTACGAAGGAGAAAATTATGCTGTTTAATTGCAATATTTGTCAATGCTACGAAAAACAGTACCTTCAGACATTCATCATATCACTAAACTGGATCTTCATATACTGCTAAACAAAGGGGAGAAGATGTTATCACAAAGAGAATTACTTTATTGCAGTACTAACATTGCTATAAGGGGCTGGTGGGTGGGTCAAAATTGCTCCTTGTTCCGTCGAGGGCTCACGTGCAACAAGTGGGTGCAGCTTCCAAGCACAGGAACAAGAGGATGCTTCTTCGGATTCCCGCTCTCTTTATCCGTCTTCGGGAGGGCGTGAACCCTCTGCTGGTACGCCTCCTGGGCGTGGCCATCGGTGTAGGTGTGTAGGACAACCCCTCTTGGGTGGGAAGAAGGCGCGCCCCGGCTACGCCACTTCGGGCATACCAGCCGTGACACGCCCCCCGCCCAAAATGGTTTCCCGGGGGATCCGGGCCCCCAACCATACGTTCGGGGGGACCGAGTGGTCGCCCCTTTCCATATGGCCGGGATGCCTGTTACCCCCTCCCAACACAAATCCCCAAGGATGGGAAGACGGACGCAGTTCTGAACTTTTGGAAGGCGGGAGGGAGTCAATCAATCAATCAATCAATGGCATTTATAGAGCGCACTACTTACCCGTAGGGTCTCAAGGCGCTTGGGGGAGGGGGGTGCTGCTACTGCTCGAACAGCCAGGTCTTCAGCTTCTTCCTGAAGGAGAGGTGGTCTTGGGTCAGGCGCAGGTCGGTCGGGAGGGCGTTCCAGGTCTTGGCGGCCAGGTAGGAGAAGGATCTTCCTCCTGAAGTCGCTCTTCGGATGCGGGGGACGGCGGCGAGGGCATGGTTGGCCGATCGGAGGTGGCGTTTGGGAGCGTAGAAGTTGATTCGGTTGTTGAGGTAGCTCGGGCCTTGGTCGTGTAGGGCTTTGTGTGCGTGGGTGAGGAGGCGGAAGGTGATTCTTTTGTTGACGGGGAGCCAGTGCAGGTCTCTCAGATGTCCGGAGATGTGGCTGGTTCGTGGGATGTCGAGGATGAGTCTGGCTGAGGCATTCTGGATCCGCTGGAATCTCTTCTGAAGCTTGGCGGTGGTGCCGGCGTAGAGGGCGTTGCCGTAGTCCAGTCGACTAGTGACGAGGGCCTGGGTGACGGTCTTCCTGGTCTCGGTGGGGATCCACCAGAAGATCCTCCGTAGCATGCGTAGGATGTTGAAGCACGCCGAGGAGACGTTGTTGACTTGCCTGGTCATGGAGAGGGAGGAGTCCAGGATGAAGCCCAGGTTTCGTGCGAGGTATGTTTGGGTGCGGTGCCCAGGGCGGGAGGCCACCAGGAGTCGTCCCAGGCGGAGGGTGAAGAGCCCAGGATGAGGACCTCTGTCTTGTCTGAGTTCAGTTTCAGGCGGCTGGTCGTCATCCACTCGGCTACCTCTTTCATCCCTTCGTGCGGGTTCGCTCTGGCGGCGGCGGGGTCGTTGGTCAGGGAGAGGATCAGCTGGGTGTCGTCGGCGTAGGAGATTATGCTGAGGTTGTGTTGGCGTGCGATGGCCGCGAGGGGGCTCATGTAAACGTTGAAGAGGGTGGGGCTCAGCGAGGATCCTTGAGGGACGCCGCAGATGACTTCGGTGGCCTCTGACTTGTACGGTGGTAGGCGGACTCTCTGTGTTCTTCCGTCGAGGAAGGAGATGATCCATTCCAGAGCCTTCTCCTGGATACCGACGTTGCTGAGGCGCTGTACTAGGGTGCGGTGGCAGACGGTGTCGAATGCCGCGGAGAGGTCTAGGAGGATGAGGGCCGCTGTTTCTCCGTTGTCCATCAGGGCTCGGATGTCATCGGTGGCGGCGATGAGGGCGGTCTCGGTGCTGTGGTTGGCACGGAAGTCAGACTGTGAGGGGTCGAGGGATCCATTCGTCTCCAGGAAGGCGGCCAGCTGCTTGTTGACGGTCTTCTCGATGACTTTGGCTGGGAACGGGAGGAGCGAGATGGGGCGGTAATTCTTGAGTTCGGTGGGGTCCGCCGTGGGTTTCTTGAGTAGAGCGCTGAGTTCGGCGTGCTTCCAGCTCTCAGGGAAGGTGGCGGTGTCGAAGGATGTGTTGATGATGTCTCGCAGGTGGGGTTGCGATGACAGCGTCGGCCTTGTTGAAGACGTGGTGAGGGCAGGGGTCGGTCGGAGATCCGGAGTGGATGGAGTTCATCGTGCGGATGGTGTCTTCGGTGCTGATCGGAGTCCAGGCGTGGAGGGTGGTGGTGGGGGGTGGTTGTTCGGTCGTGGTGTGCGTTGGTTGGTTGTTGAAGCTGTTGTGTATGTCCGCGATCTTGTTGTGGAAGTATGAGGCGAGGGAGTTGCAGAGGTCTTGCGATGGGGTGATGTCGTTGTTACCTGCGCTGGGGTTGGATAGCTCTTTCACGATGTTGAAGAGTTCCTTGCAGTTGTGTGCGTTGTTGTCCAGCCGGTCCTTGAAAGCAGTTTTCTTGGCAGCGCGGATCAGCTGGTGGTGCTTCCGGGTGGCAAGCTTGAAGGTGGTCATGTTGTCTGGTGTTGGTTCCCTTCTCCAGACTTTCTCGAGGGCTCGGCAGTTCTTCTTGGAGCTCTTGAGTTCGTCGGTGAACCATGGGGCTTTCTTGCTGCCGGGTCTGCTGGGCGGGGTCCTCAGCGGGGCGAGCTCGTCCGCGCAGTTGCTGATCCACTTCGTGAGGTTTTCGGCGGCTTGGCTGGGGTTCGCTGAGCTGGCCGGAGGGTGCTGGCTCAGGGAGGTGGCGAGTTGGTCGGCTGTGATCTTGTTCCAGCTTCTGCGGGCGGTCTGTTGTTGGTGGTGGTGGGTCGTCGTTCTTTTAAAGGTGAAGTGGACGCAGCTGTGGTCCGTCCATTGAAGCTCTGTGGCGTGGCTGAAGTCGATGTCTGTGCTGGATGAGAAGACTGCGTCGAGTGTGTGTCCGGCGAGGTGGGTGGGGGTGGACACCAGCTGCTTGAGTCCAAGATTGGCGAGGTTGTCGAGCAGGGTGCTGGTGTTGCGGTCGTTGTTGTTCTCCAGGTGGAAGTTGAGGTCCCCCAGGAGGATGTAGTCGGCGGAGGGGAGGGCATGCGGGCTGACGAAGTCGGCGATGTCCTCGCTGAATTGGGTGCGTGGTCCCGGAGGTCGGTAGATCAGGGTGCCTCTGAGGGTGGTCTTCGGGTCGGTGTGGATCTGGAAATGCAGGTGTTCAGCGGTGGTCAGGGTGTTGTCGGTGCTGGTCGTGAGACGGATGGTGTTCCTGTGGATGATGGCGATGCCTCCTCCCATCTGGTTGTCGGTGCGATCCCTCCGGGTGATCTTGTAGCCCTCTGGGATGACGATGGCGATGTCGGGAGCTGAAGAGGCGTTCATCCAGGTCTCCGTGAGGAAGGCAACGTCTGGAGCTGTGGTGTCGAGGAGGTTCCAGAGTTCGATGGCGTGTCTGTGGACGGAGCGGGTGTTGAGCAGGATGCACTTGAGGTGGGTGCTGCTGGTGTTCGTCTTGGTGGGTGCTGGTGCGAGGCAGGCCCAGCCGTATTTTTTAAAATATGAAACAAAATTAAAACATTAAAATAAATGTTTCATATCATGTACAATTTTCATTTATTACATTTCGATGAAGACATGTTTATTGGCTAACCTTAACAAATCTCTAGTACAAAGGTTTTCCTAGCCGAGTCTAACATCCTGCCAATGCATATTTTCTAAATTTAAATTGTACATCCTAGCATTACGGGCCAACGGCAAGGTCGCAACCGGTGTCAGATCCCTACTACCAAAACTCTCGCCCTCACGGTGTGAGTGGCGGCCGCACCGAGGACTGTACCCTCTGTGCCAACTCCAATTTCCCTTGTCATGTGGGGCCTCCCATTTAACTCGACTCCATCTTAAAGGTCGTCCGAGGACCCGTGTGAGGTGTCTGTAAGAAGGCAGCGTGGACTCCCCCTCCCACCCCACACTGTCTATCACATCCGCCGTCGCGGATATCCGGGCCCCGGGTAATTCGTAGGAGGTGCATATAGCCCCCTCCTCCCCTGGAAGGGGCCTATGGCCGTCTTCCCCTAGGTGACCCATACTTAGTGGGTGCCGCCTCCCCGTGGGAGGGGCCAATGGCCACCTCCCCCCGGGCGCTCCCATCCATATTGGGTGGCGCCCCTCTCTAGGGACCTTGAAATTACTGCTCACCGATCATGACCTTACCGCCACAGGCCGGATAGTTGACCGGCTATCCGGCCCCCCCACACTCCTCCTAAAGGTCATGCTTCCTCAAACCCCTTAGCCAAGCTTATGAAGTCTCCTATGAGTAAGACATTCCCCTCCCGGGACAAGTGAACCCCATCCTCTAGATACATGTGATCCCCCCGAATGCATCCATGCGGAATACTGTGCAACTGCGCCGAGCGAAACAACCTACCAAGTTTGTTGTTGACCTTTTTTACCGAATGGTTCAGAGCTGACACCGAGAGGCCCCCCCGCCACACCTTCCTGGGAATCATGTGGGACCATGCTATCGTGCACCCCGGGATCTTTCTCGCAAGCCAACTAACAGTAGACAAAACTCGCTCGAGTAGTACTCGCCTCCCGAGTGTTACCATGTCATTGCCCCCCAGGTGTACTATGATTACAGATGGCGGTGACCTCTGCCGCCCTAAGAGTTCCTCGAAAAAAGATTCAAACTGGTCAATACAGAGCCCGCCCCTTCCGTGGAAGGTCACTCTGCACCCGTATTCCCCAGCTGCGTGAGTCGCGTCACCTGCTTTGAATACGTCCCCGGCCCTCCTCACGTATGAGTGGCCCACGACCCACACCGCTCTCTCCTCAGCAGGTGATCTCTGACCGCTGGTCCCCTGGTGCCTGGTCGACTGAAAATTCCGCCTCGCATAGCATGCTCGCGAAACTGTAAATCAAACAGAAGACAAGAAGCGTGAGTGCATGTACCTTGACTTCACAACATGTGCAATCGCACGTACCATTTAAAACAATTCGAGGACCATCGTCCTAACTGTTTCACCTCTTCAGCACTTTGACCCCTGGCTGTAGCCTCCGTAGCAGCCCCAATCCTAAAGGAGTGGGTCCCAAAATCGCACGGGTCCATGCCCGCTGCTGCGATTGCCAGTGCTAGCACCCTCTGAAACTGAAACCTCGTCAGTGGGGTGGCATCAATGTGTCTCAGCAGGCTCCCCCCCCACGTATCCGCCCTTCGTGCCAAATATTCTTCAACGCACCTTACCGGGCACATGGGGGACCTTCGCATGCGCTGGACAACAATACTGTCTCCCATAGCCCTTTGATCAGTCTTGGATTTGGCTATTGTGACTACCATTGAATCACCCCTAATCAGGATGTGATCCCGACACAGGCCTCCCCCCACATCTTTCTTATTCTTTGCAACCAGTTCGCTCACCCGCATAGCCCCGTGGAATGCTAATGCGAAAGCGGCCTGGAACAGAACTGTCTCGAAATGGGAGGAACATGTCATGGGTAGAGCCGACATGAGCAGGGACAACCTTTCTAACCCAATCGGGCGCCTCTCGTCTACTGTACGACCTTCCATGCGTTGCCAACCACGCAGGGCTTTCCTTACCACAAAGGACGATGTCGGGTCCTTGATACCATGTGCCTGCGCCATGAATGAAATGGCGGCCCGGTGCCTATTGGCCGTTGCTACTGATCGGCCTTCCCTGTGTAATGCTACTAGAAACCTTAGGAAGCAATCCTCCTGACCCCATGTGTCCTCCCCTGCCGGACCCAAAAATGCACAATAGGAACGAAACGCTCCTTCGTATGCCTTCCTCGTCCTGGGGGCTAAGCTTGCTGCCACGAGGTCTTGTAATCCGGGGCACCGAGTAACCAGAGTGCTTCGGGAAATGGTGCCGCCGTTAGGTCCGCGGAAGGTAGATAACCCCTGAAAGCCTGCATGTGTGAACGAGAGAGTGCATCAGCAGCCTGATTCAGTACACCCGGCACATGTTTCGCCCTGAATTGCACATTCAGTCTCATGCAAAGTAGTACAATTTCCTTCAGTAATCTCAATAGCCACTTGCAGCGTGCTGCCTGATTATTTATACATTCAACGACAGTCATATTGTCGGACTAAAATACCACAGAGCGATCTCTGAACTCTTCCGGCCATGCCATCAGAGCCACCAAAATGGGGAATAACTCGAGGACCCCAATGTTACCTGTGAGACCGCTGGTGTGCCACCACGCCGGCCATGTTTGCGCCGACCATTGATTACCAAAGATGGCGCCAAATCCCACGCTCCCCGCCGAGTCGGTCCACAACCCCAGCTCGTCCGAAGACGCTGGCGGTTTGTTCCACACCACTCGACCGTTGAAATCCGCCAGAAATGCCAACCATATGCGCATGTCCTGGCGAACCTCTGCAGACAGTCTCGTGCGGTGGTGTCCTTCCTTGAGACCAACCATCGCTTGTGCTATAGAGCGGGAAAAGGGGCGGGCCATTGGTATTACTCTTAGGGCAAAGTTAAGCTGACCAACTGCTTGTTGTAACTGATGGAGTGTAACTTTCTCCTTGCTCAGGCACAGTTCGAGGGAAGCCCTGAATTTCGCTAATTTCCCTACTAGCAAACGGAAACATCCCTCCACAGAATCGAGCTCAATTCCCAGAAACTCGAGTGAAGTGGATGGTCCAACCGTCTTACCTGGTGCCAATGGCACTCCGAATCCCTTCATGAGGGAGCAAAAATCCTGCAGCGCCCGCGCACATTTTGTGTTGCCGGCTGCCCCCAAGAACAAAAAATCATCCAAGTAATGCATAACATGGCTATGGCCAGTGGCTCTGATAAATGCCCATTCCAAAAAACAGCTGAATTTCTCAAAATAAGCACAAGAGATGGAGCAACCCATTGGCATACATCTATCTATGTAATAACGTCCTTGGAACACAAAGCCTAACAAACGCTGATCCTGTGGGTGTACCGGGAGCAACCGGAACGCCGACTCGATATCTGACTTTGCCATCAGCGCTCCGGGCCCCAGGCGATTTAACATGGTGACGGCATCATCGAAAGATGCGTACCGCACCGAACAAACTCCCGGGTCAATCGCATCGTTCACCGAGAGACCCCTTGGAGCGGACAAGTTATGGATCAACCTAAATTCCCCCGGGTCCTTCTTGGGAACCACTCCTAACGGGGAACAGATGAAATCCGTTACTGGCGGGTGCCTATATGGGCCAGCAACCCGGCCAAGGGCAACCTCCTTTGCAATCTTCCCCTCCACAACCGCTGGATTATGCTGAGCCGACAGTTGGTTTCTACAAAGTGGCTCCCCACGAAAATCCCCCGCCGGGATGTGGAAGCCATATAGGAAGCCATTCCTCAACACCCCGGTGGAGACATGATCAGGGTATTCGTTTAGCCAAGGGATCATTGCCATGATATCAACGGGGGTAGGTAGCGGTACAAAATGGCCCCCTTCAATCTTATTTGGACCCTCCGCTACCCGCCGTCCCACTATTCCTGGATCTGCACGAACTCTCGGGGTGTGATGAATTCCAGCACCCCGCACATGCATGTCTGAATCTACATGTCCCTTGTGGCCTGCTGCAATTGCCCCTGTTAAAATTCCAACAGACCCCTTTCTTACCCCCCTTCCCACCAGTCCTTGCTTGGCGGTCGCCACCGGGGCCCGCTCGAAAGGGCACCGAGGGCTGGTGGCGGGGAGGCTCCGACCCATTACCACCTAGCGAGGACGACTTCGTCGCACCCGGCAGTAGCTGCTTCTGCCAAGAAATTGAGTCGAGACAATCCCACGTCAGAGATGAATCGTACTCCTTGGCCTTACGGAACTTCATATCGTACCCCATCCATTCATTGCCCTCATATGTTTCATATAAATCCAGTATTCGTGTTTGATAGCAAGACAATTTGGACAGAACCTCGGGTCTACGTTCCCCCATGATTGCAGTAAACATCGCAAAGGCCTTGGCCCAATTTGTGATTGTCTCATCCACCCTGAATCCCGCCATTTTTGCTCGCCATAGACTCGGGTGCCACAAATCTTTCTGCGTCTTAATATACTCCATTTCTTGATGGTCAGTCAGCAGAGAAAACATATTTACATACTTATCAGCCCATATCAATTCTTTCCTGGCCAATGGTATATGTTGGACCACCTTCTCCCGTCTTGAGGGCAACGACCCCTCCCCCGCCATTGGCAATGCCTGCTTACCCAGCTTAATCGTCGCTCCCGCCATTTTCTCTACGCCTGGTGCCGGTCCTTCCGAGGTCACCTGTGGGGGAACAAGAGGGAGATTCGCCTTTGCAGCAGCTCTTGACTGCCGTAACTGCTGCATTAGTAACTTGGCCTCTTCGGCCGTGTCTTCAGGCGCCGTAGCACCCCCTGACTTTTTGCCGAGCCAAGCGGCCAGCTGAGCGGCTAATTCCGGAGGCATATCCTCCTCGTTGGCGGGCGTAACAACAACCGGAATCGGTTGACCCGCGTCCGGGATTGGTACCGGAGTCTCGACCGGACTGGCCGGGCTCGCCGGGGGAACCTCGGGAACCGGGACCTCCCCCCCTGCCACCCTATTCCTAACCCGCTTCCCCCTACCCTCCGGGGCAACTTTCGGCAATGCCGGGCCTATTACCTTCTTCGGTCTACCCGGATTGTTCATCGCAGCCATCTGCTTCTTCATGTTCGCCACATCTCTTACCAGCATGCGAAGCATCTGGTCGGTTCCGGACTTCTTTCCTGCCTTCTTGCCAGGCATTATTATCGAGTGTCCGATCTACGTTGATCACCACGGTCCTGAACCCTGAGCCTCGAAGTCGCTGAAAGAGAAACACAAGAATTACAAGTTCTCAAAATTGCTCCTTGTTCCGTCGAGGGCTCACGTGCAACGAGTGGGTGCAGCTTCCAAGCACAGGAACAAGAGGATGCTTCTTTGGATTCCCGCTCTCTTTATCCGTCTTCGGGAGGGCGTGAACCCTCTGCTGGTACGCCTCTTGGGCGTGGCCATCGGTGTAGGTGTCTAGGACAACCCCTCTTGGGCGGGAAGAAGGCGCCGCTTCGGGCATACCAGCCGTGACACGCCCCCCGCCCAAAATGGTTTCCCGGGGGGATCCGGGCCCCCAACCATACGTTCGGGGGGACCGAGTGGTCGCCCCTTTCCAAAAGCACTGGATGTAGCAAGATTAAAGGTTGATATGGAAGAATTAATAATTGGAACAGACAGATTAAAAACGTACCAAGATGATGAACTTATGTTCATGTGTAAAAGCATAACATTGAAAGCGAAATCTGTACATGATCAATTGGAAGGACTGGCAAATGAATTTGAAATAGAATTTGCAAAGAATAAAACATTGTAAAAAGCCTATAGAGTAGATTTTTCAGAAAAAGACATTGAAAACATGAATACTGCCGGAAGGTTGACCCAAATAAAAGAATGAATTGTATTGTTACGGAGATGGGGAGATGTGAATACATTTAGAGTGAAATGGGCAAAGAAGAAAGAAGAGACTAGTGATAAATCCACATTAGGACTCCCAGTTAGAGAAAAGGAGACAGTCGCAAATGAGTTTCCTATGAGAGAAATATCTGGAGGAGGATATGTGTATGTTCCATGGAGTAGACAGGATATATTATCATTTACAAATGATTTCCCCAGATTGAGAGAAAAGCCAGTAGAATGGTATCGACAGGTAGATCGATTTGTAAAAGTTTCACAAGTACTATGGGTTGATTTGGATGGATTATTTGACATAGTAGTGCCAGCCATTAGTCAAAGCTTTATTTCGATATAAAAATATCATAAAAGCATTTTTACAAATCAAGTAATAAAAATGCAGGTTTATTTAAAAATTAAGCGAAAACACCAAGTTTAAAAAAGTCAAAAAAGCTCAGTTGGAGAATGCAAGTTGCTCTACAAGGATAATGCTATACTTGTTCTAAATATGTAATAATTGATAAACTTCATGTCCCAACCTAAAAAAATCGGTTCAACATAATAGTACCAACAATAAATAACATCTTATTAAAAGAAAAAAATCAAGATTAAGAATTGCATTAAACTATCACAGCTTTGAAGTGAGTTAAAACACCATTTAAAAAGATCATCAACCAGGACATAACACTTATGCTTTTATTATCCATGCTTAGCTAAGAAATTTGGCCACACCGCAAGCCCGAACTGTGTTAGTATCTGCTTGCATTATTCTAAGTGGTTCGCGGTGATTCCTGGTTCCTAGTTGCCAACAGATAGGTTTTAACCATCTTGTTCTCGGTTTAGTATATGCAGGCCATGCGAACATAAGGTGCGGGACGCTTTCAACCCGCTATTTAACATTGTGGGCAGGTGGAGTTAGTTTGGTGGGGAGGCTTCCATTTATTAGTATATTCACGGACAGGCAGCGTACCCAATCTAAACTTCATATAGAGGGCCCTATCCCTGGGTTTGTAAATAAAATATAGATAGGGCTCTAAGATGGGACCCTGTTTGTGCAAATGAAATTTGTTGGTGAGTCTACCTAGGCTGGGATTGCTGTTTTCCTGACTGTCAATCCAAGCTCAGTAGGCACCCTTGATGTCTGACTTACTCAACGGAGTCCCTGTCTCCCAAGCTTCTCTAAATCCCAATAGCAGAAGGAGAATTTTTATGTTAAATAGCCAACTAATCTTCTGGGATCCCTCAAGATTCATTACTTCTCTTAGTCTGTCGACATATTTAAATAGCTCAGGTGTGCGCCAAAGGCAAGCCCAAAAGAGAAGAGGACGTAGGGTGGTAAGATCCCTCAATGAGCGACGTCCCAGGTCGCTCAATAATGGCTTGGTGGGTGTTTCCTGTGGGAGTGAAACCAATTCTCTAATAAATTTATTTTCTGCCTCTACAATTTCATCAACTTTCTCAAAGCCCCAAAGTTCAGCACGGTAAAGTGCTGCACCTACGGCCTTAGCAGCATAAATCACATAGGCGGGGCAATTGGCCTAAATATTGAAGAGCGATGCTCTTTTCCAATCACTCCCACAACCCGCAAATGATTCAGCGCCATTTTATCAATACTTGGTTTCCAGCTCAATTTGTCTAAGATTCTAATTCCCAGGTAGTCGAACGTTTTAACACACTCTAAAGATACCCCATCAAGTGTGAGGGTAGACTTTGCCCTCCTACTAGGATTAAAATAGAGGCGTTTAGTCTTGGTGGTATTAATTATCAAGCCCCTCAAATTGCAGAAAAGATGGAACCTATTTAACAATTTTTGCAATCCAGATGGGGTTTTAGATATTAATAGAGTGTCCTCCGCAAAGATTAAGGGTGGGACCTTATCCCCCGCCAGGACTGGGGCATCAGCATTTATTTCTAATAAGAAAGATACCACTCCATTCACAAAAAGAGAGAAGAGGGTGGGAGCCATAACGCAGCCCTGTCGACACCCCTGTTAACATGGATTTTATCTGTTTTTTGTTCCTGTGTGCCCCACCTAACTCGGGCATAATTGTCCTCATGCATGCGGACCAGGAGATCTAAAATAGATGGGGGAATCCCCATCTCCTGTAGGATCACCATAGGCGATCTTGAGGGACCAGGTCAAAGACTGCCTTTGCCAATGGTCACCACCTTCCAATGCAAGAGGGCAAACCTAAAGGCCTGTTCGATCGTGCTTGTACAAGCCCTGAACCCTGCCTGGTAATGTGCCAGGATGTCGTTTTCCCCGGCCCATGAGAGGATTCTCTCCAATAAGACCCCGCCAACCACCTTCTGACCAGCATCTATAAGGCTGATGGGACGATAATTGGCAGGGTCCCCCCTGGAGCCCTTCTTATAGATAGGGATTACTTCCGCCCCCTTCCACGAGACAGGGACGGGGGCCCCTTCTAGCAGAGCGTTAGTCAAAAGGGCAAAATATGTAGCCCATTCTTTGAGATACGCATGAAATAGGTCGCCCGGTAGACCATCTTGGCCAGGGGCCTTTGCCGGGACAATCTTATTTATGGCGGCCTCTACTTCACGTTCCACTATGGGGTCATACGGTTCGAAGGAAAAAGAAATCGGGGGGTAGCACGAGAAGCCTCGTGACTCGGGATCCTCTTCACCCGCATACAGTTTTGCAAAATGATCATGCCACTCTCGATTAGTGATATGGTTCAGGATCTGGTCGGGATCCCGTCCATTGGAAGTGTAGTAGTTCCAGCAGACTTGTGGACTGAATGTAAAATATCTGTAAATTGAACGAGGGAAAAGTATCCTCGAGTCAAAGTAACAGGTGCCCCGTCACCTGAAGTAATGAGAAAATACGAACAAGTGATAGTGTTTTTAAAGAATAAAATTCCGACAAAAGAAACAGATTGGATTAAAATAGACAGAACTACACAGGAACCAAAAGAATCCGTACATTCATTTTATAAAAGATTGTTGTTGGTATTTAAACAATACAGTGGATATGAAGAGTTGAGCGAAAAAGGCATGAGTCATTTTATATATCGATTTGTATATGGATTAAGGCCAGAAATCGGAGACATGATCAGGCATAATATGATAGGATGATAGTCAGGATCTGTGGATGATGTTTTGAGAAAAGCCAAACATTATAGTGAAGAAATTGATGCCAAACAAAAGAAATTAAAAGACAAAGCTATGTGGGCACAAGTTAAGGTAGCAGAACACCAAGTGGCACATTTGGAAAATAAAAATACTGATGCAAGTCAGGGAAAATTGAAAGGAAATTTCAACAAAACTAAATTAGTAGGAAATATCGAAGAGCTCAAGAAAAAGTTTCCTGTGTTATAATTGCGGCAGAATAGGGCATAGTAGAAAAGAATGTAAGTATCCACCTAGAGTTAATCCCGTAAACACATCATTGAATCCACAGGTGCAGCCTGTAGTAATTCAACAGCAACCGCAACAGCAGCATATAGTTAATCAGCAACGTCAGGTACCACAACCGCCACTTCCACACAATGTAAATCAACAGAGATAAAGTGCAGAGACAGGATTCAGTGGAGTCGAGCAGGTAAACAGATCACCTAGAGTGAATGTGAGTCCCTAGTATTGGTTGCAAGAAGAGGGTGGCAGTGAGTCGGATGAAAGTTTCTGACGATGCCTGAGAGAGGTATAAGAGTGTGTGCTTGGAGCCATTCTTGAGCAGGGCCGGACTAGCCGTAGCGGGCACCGGGCAATCCCCCGGTGCGCCGCACGGGTGGGGGGCCGGATTTGGGCCCCTGGGGGCCGTTTTTGTTACAGGGCCGTTTTTGCAGCACAGCACTGTGACAAAATTGGCAGAAAACCGGCCCCGGCAAAGAGCTTGGCGGCACCCCCAACCCCCCTGGGGGAGGTGGGGTCGGCCGAGCACTTTGCCAGGGCCGGTTTTGGTCCCCAGTCCAGCCCTGCTCTTGAGGTAGATCAGTCTGGTCCATTTGTAAACGGAAATGTGAATGATGTAGAAATAACTTTCCTGGTGGACACGGGTGCTACCCGTTCTACTGTTAGTTCAGTGGAAGTCCAAAATCTTCCTCTCTCGGGAGACCACATCCAAGTTGTAGGTTAGCTAATAGACAGATTAAAACATCTTTAACACAACCAGTTGAAGTGGAAATTGGAAATTTTAAAAACATGCACCGATTTGTGGTGTGTGATAGCAGCCCCATAAATCTGTTAGGACGAGACATTTTGTGTAAAATGAACTGTGCCATATACTGTTCACCGGATGGCATAGAATTGCAAACCCCAGATGAAGATAGTCTGTACAAAATGACCATGCTTATGATTGAAGCAGAACTAAATTAATTGTTTCCCGTGTTTGATCGAGAAAAGATACCGGATGGATTGAAAAAGGAAGTGACAGAAAAGGTGTGGGATTTCACAGGAGAAGATATTGGATTGATGAAAGATGTAGATCCTGTAAAAGTCTCTATAAAAGAAGGTGTGAGTTACCAAAACATTCCCCAGTATAAAATGACGGCAGAAATAATTGAAGGAATAACTCCAGTGATAAACAAAATGATTGAGCAAGGAATATTGAGAGAAATAGAGAGTAGTCCCTGTAATTCACCGATAATGGGATTGAAAAAGCCAAACGGAACATTTAGGATTGTACAAGACCTTAGAAAGGTAAATAAAATAGTTGTCCCATGTTGTCCGATTGTACCAAATCCAGCAGTGATTTTATATCAAATTCCCCATGATGCAGAATGGTACACTGTAATCGATTTGTGTAATGCGTTCTTTACAGTTCCATTGCACCCAGAAAGCCAGCCAATTTTTACGTTCAGATTCGGAGACCGTATTTTGGCATTGTGCCGAAATCCTCAGGGGTATACTGAAAGTCCATCTATCTTTAATCAGTTGCTAAAGAAATCATTAGAACGTTTGAGCATGCTTGGAGAGTCTGCATTGGTTCAATATATCGATGATCTCCTAGTGGCATCGAAGACAAAAGATGCATGTGTAACAGATACCATTGCATTGTTGAATCATTTGGCCGAAGAGGGACATAAAGTGTCTCCGTCAAAATTACAATTTTGTCAGAAGGAAGTGCAATACTTAGGTCATAAGATTGCCAAAGGAATCAGATAAGTCACTGCAGAAAGGATTAAAATGATACAAGGAATGCAGCCACCGAAATCCAAAAGACAAGTGAGGATGTTTCTGGGAATGGTGGGTTACTGTAGACAGTGGATTAGTGGAATCTCACTAATTGCCAAGCCATTGCAGAGATTAACCAGAGCAGATATCAGAGACTCTATAGTTATGACTAAAACTGAAATGGAAGCATTTGAACAACTGAAAAAGAGCTTATGTGAAGCACAAGTGTTAAGGATGCCTGACTATGAAAAAGAGTTCGAATTGTACTGCAGTGAACGAGAAGGATGTGCATTGTCAATACTGATTCAGAGACATGGAAAACTGAGAAAGCCTATTGCGTATTCTCAGCGTTTTGGACCCTATTGCAAAGGCGTTGCCAGGTTGTCTGAAAGCAGTAGCAGCTAAACGCGTTAGTCTAGAACAAAGTGAAGGAATAGTGATGGGATTTCCTGTGAGGGTGTATGTACCTCATTCTGTGGAGATTCTCCTCACTAGGACGAAAACACAGTACCTGACCAACAATAGGATGACGAAATACGAACAAACAATTCTGGGAGAAGAAAATGTGACAATCTCCAGATGTGTAAATGTGAATCCTTCCACATTATTGCCTGATGCTATGGAAACTGAAGTGAGAAATGAGGTTGATCACAAATGCCTAGATGTTCTTGAATACTGTACCAAACCAAGACCAGACATCAGAGATGAGCCATTGCCTGAATCTGACTATGTGATGTTTGTTGATGGTTCGTGTCTGAGAACAGATGAGGGTGTTTTGAGTGCAGATGTATTGGAAGCATCTTGTCTGAAAGGAATTCGTTCTGCTCAAATAGCGGAATTGATGGCTATGATTCGAGCATGTGAACTGGGAAAAGAAATCAAGGTAACCATGGTAACCGACAGTCAATATGGTGTTGGGGTTGTCCATGACTACGGACAACTGTGGTCCCAAAGAGGTTTCATGACTTCTGCAGGATCGCCAATACGGAATGCAGAGTTTGTGAGAATGTTGATAGATGCGATTCAGTTGCCTGATAAGATCGCTGTTGTGAAATGTGCAGCTCACAAAAAGGGGGATGACTACATCACCCGAGGTAACAGGTATGTAGACTCAATTGCCAAATACTGTGCTAAAAATCTTGCATCTATCAATCGGGGCAGGGAGAAAGAGTTTGTTTCAAGTCCTTTAATGCTAACAACTGTAGTTGAAACTTGGCAGGAAGTGAGGCACATGCAGGAAGAGGCTGATGAGGAAGAGAAAAATGTTTGGTTAAAAGCAGGATGTAGACAAAGAGAGGAAGATGAAATCTGGGTTTACAAAGATGAAAGACCAGTAATGCCCGATGGCATGATCTCAAATATGGCCCGAATGTACCATGGTCAAGATCATAATGGGAGAGATGTCATGCTTCATTTATTCAGACAGACGTGGTATAATCCCAAGTTCAGGATGATAGCTGAGAGTTTGTGCCAGAGATGCCTTGTGTGCCAACAGTTCAATCCGAACAGAAAAACAATTGTGAGTTTGGGAACCATAGGACGGGAGGGAGGTCCATTTACATGAATGCAATTATATTTCATTGAGCTTCCGCCATGTAACAGACTCAGATATGTTTTGGTGATCATCTGTTTATTCTCCCGATGGGTAGAGGCTTTCCCCACAAGGAGGAATGATGGGCTAACTGTTGCAAAGTTACTTCTACGTGAAATCATCCCTAGATTCGGTTTCCCAGTGACGATCGAAACTGATCGTGCCCCAAATTTTCAAAATGAACTCATGCAAATGGTATGTGAAGTACTGGACATTTGTCAGAGACTGCATTGTGCTTACAGACCTGAGGCTTCAGGAGTGGTTGAGCAAGTAAATGGAACAATTAAAAACAGGATTGCAAAAATTTGCTTAGCAACAGGACTAAAGTGGCCCGATGCCTTACCACTTGTTTTGATGACCATAAGAAGCATACCTGACAGGAAAATTGGACTGAGTCCACATGAGATCTTAATGGGCAGGGTGATGAGACAAGCATTTGTGCTGCTTGATAAATTGTTAACAATTAATGATGACATCATACTGGATTACTGCAAAAACCTGCCTGACGAGGTGACTTCTGTGTTCCATCAGGTGGGAACTGAATCAAACACGAAAGAGAAAAGTCCAGCTCATGATCTAGTTCCTGGAGACTGGGTACGCATAAAAGTACACCACAGAAGAAACTGCTTGGCAGAGACCAAGACAAGTCATTTTGGTTAGCACCACTGCAGTTAAATGTGCCAGAGTAAAAAGATGGGTGCATGCAAGCCATACAATCCGTGTGCCTGAACCTGAAAATCTAAATGAAGAAGGTGAAAGCACAACTGATTCTGACTTTGAAGGTGAACCAGAAAGAAGCCCAGATACTGAAGATCGACAGGAATGACGATATCTGGAAGCATCAGATACTAGCTCTGCGTCTGAAGGAGAAGGAGAAATTCTTGAAGTACCGAATTCTGAAGATCAATCTGAAGATCGAGAATTGGTAAAGACTGACACCAGTAAGGACACTGAGCAAAGTGAAAATAAAACTGGTGAGCAAGAAAATTCTGAAGAACAGTCTGAAAACTCTGGAAGCAGGAAGGAAGATCCTGAAACTGGAAAGGAAGGAAAGGATGAGATTCCAAGTACCAGCTATGGAGATGTTCCTAACAGAGTGAACAAACTGATAAAAGAGAAAACTGACTCTGAGAAAGAGAAAGACGTTGTAAAGTTCATCATAAATGAAACTGTCGAAGACACTGAAAGTGAGACTGACAACAGTGCAGATGAAACTCCATTGAGAAAGTGTCCAAAAAAAGGGCTTGAAGAGTGGAACATAACACCACTGAGCCTACGACAAAAAAGATTTTGTAAAGGAGATAATTGGCCTAAAGGAAATGATGGACTGGGATTCAAACTGGTTAACAAAGAAAGAAAACAAGAGGAGCAGGTTAATGAAATAACCAGTCAAAGAGAGACATTGGGAAAGAAAATAGAAGTTGTCCAAAGGCCAAAAAGAGTGAGAAGACCAAATCAGAAGTACAAATCACCTGAATGGACTTATATTGTTCTACCTCCAATTGAAGAGGTAAACAGCAGTCAGGAAAATTTGAATTGCCCAAAGACAAATGGGAAACGTGAGTAAAGGACTGAATCGCAAAGAAAAGTGGTAATTGATCAAAGAAATAAGGTAAAGGTAAAACCTGAAATCCTGATAAAAAGGGAGGACATTGCAAGTGAAAAATAAAAACTTGTAGGTGACACAAAGTCGAAGAAAATTTTGTTAGAGAAGAAAAAGCTTGTAGGTGACACAAGCTCGAAGAAAACCTGTTAGAAGATTTTGCTGTGAAAAAAAATGGTTAATAACGAGCATAAAATGAAATTTTCTATTTTTAGAAAATGGTGTCCATCATGTTTAATTTGACCGGATTACTAATATTAATATGAATCATTTTAGCTATTGTTATTCCTTTCCGAGATAACCTAGTGAAGTTAAAACATAATGTGAGTTCAGGTGAACAAAATGTGGAATCAAGGTCTAACAAGCAGCATGTATATAGGCCAGAAATACATCAAGATAGCTCTATAAGTGATTTTTCGAAAAATACATTTTCAAGATTATTGTCTGAATATGTTAGGACAATGGATGCTAGTGACTGTTTTGTGTGTGTAAAATTACCTGCATCTGTTTCTGAGGGGGTGACATATCATCACCTTCCACTTACATATGGAGTTTCGTGTAGTGTGATTGCAAGCCTGTTTTATCAAACCGGTAAACTGGATTACCATTATTCTAATTCAGATGACGTTTTTGCAAAACTGAAGATTGATAATGCACTGAATAAGAATAAGCCTGCCACAGTTACGGGAGATTTTTTTTCAAAAATAGACAAATTGAGCCATGATTATGCGCTTAAAAATAATGTGACATATAAAATGAGAGTGGAAGAAAATAATTTTTTTGACATGGTTGAGGAAAGGTGAATTGCTTATAAGCGAAAAGAAAGAGTAAAACATGAGAAATCAAAATATTAGACATTCAATGACGAGAATCTTGATGAAAGAAATGTGAATGTAGCAATAAATATAGGCACTCCATTGTTAGGGAAATTCTGTATTAGGAGAGACAACACTGTGTATGATAATTATTTTGTGGGAGAAAGTCAATGTAAAGATACTTATAGAATCTTAGGGGGTTGGGGATTTATAGAGGGAAAATATCCAGTTTTTCCTGGTATTTACTTAATTTGTGGAAACAAGGCTTATTATAGGTTACCTGAGCACTGGTATGGGACTTGCTCTTTCCTAAAATCTTTCATGTAGATAGAGGTACTAATGGCACCCATGAAATAGGTAAATCTTTAAGTCGTAGAAAAAGAGAGAGTGTAATAGAAATAATAGGTGATGTTTTTGGAGCACTGATACCAGCGGTGGGAATATCTTTCAATGCAAATCGAATTCGAAGATTGTCAACGATAGTAGATCGTTTGTCAACAGACACAGCAGGTGATTCTTAATGGTAAACACTGAAATGATTGCTATGAGGACTATGGTAATGCAAAATCGTCTTGCTCTTGATATATTATTAGCAAAAGAAGGAGGAGTTTGTGGAATTTTGAAGGTACAGCAGTGCTGCACCTACATTCCAGATAAAAGTCAAAACATTGAAAAGTACATTACAAATATAACAGAGTTGCATGGAGAAATTGAACCACTAGAGGTTGATGGTATTCTTGAACGACTTGGAAGAAGTTTTACAGCAGTTACACTTTGGTTTCAAGAAATAGGTAGTTCAATTATAGGTAAAATACTAATTCCAGTAACAGTAATAGTATTAGTAGTTTTAATGATGAGATTATGTTGCATATACAGAAAGGGAAGAAGTGTTAGAAAGTCATTAAAGAAGATGATCCAAGAGAAACGAGAAAGAAAAAGAGAAAAGGTGATATAGAAATGGAGGAATTCCGAGAAAAAGTCTTTAAAGAGACCAGAGAAAACGATACTAGAATGTAAATCTATACTAATCTGAAGAATTTGAAACATGTTTTTTGACATTTTTGGAACAATTTGGGAGATATTTAGTGATAAATCACCAAAGGGGGGAGTTGATGGAGCAAGGTGGAGAAAAAAACATTTTGTGTACCCCTTGTAAAGTCACACTTCCATAATCATAATTTGAACTGATTGAATGACGCGTGAAACTAACGAACTTAGAATAAAAGTTGCACCTACACTGACATACGTGAGAAACTAATTATGCTTATGTTGCAATCATAATTAACTAATTTTGTGATTCTGTCATGTCCTAAACTAATAAGCAGCTTTGAGATAATGGAATGCGGCATAAATGTACTTTTGTTTACGTATTTTGTGGCAAAACATGAGGATAAGTGAGTATATTATGCTTAAATGTGGCTATTTCGCTAGGTAACTACTAATAGGGAAAACCTTAGAAAGGGGGAAGGTAAACAGATGGGCTAAAATTCCTAAATTAACGTTCATTTGTGTTTGTTTCTATGATAGTTCCCATTCTGGCCTGTGAGGCCTAGTGAAAAGATGGCTGACTTGTTGAACTGCGAATATAAAATGAACTGAGCATGCACAAGCCCAAGTCCGACTTCGAATGCGAGCAGCTTGTGCCTGGAGTAAATGCAGATCAAGGACAATGTGGCCTGGAAATATAGATGGCTGCCAAGATGATGAGCACAATGGTTCAGAACGTGAGAGAATCCAGTGAAGTTGCAAATGGAGAACAGGACTAGGCCGGACTTTGTCCAAAACAATGGACCCATTAGAAACTAGCAAACGGAAGGGAAAATAATATTATAATGACGAGAGGATGCTCATCCACCCCAAATTGTCCAATCAGAACTTGAATTTAGGCTGAAAGTTACTCTTTTAGATAGATAGAGCTAGTGAAAAAGGTATAAAAATGCTGATTTTACTGAAGAAAAAACTTCTTTTCGATTTCCTCGAGAGATGCTGTCGGAATGCTGATTTTCCTGGGATGTAAGACTTTGAATAATTTTCTATTTCTTCTGAATGAGATCTGAACCTTAGGTGAGGTTATTAGTCAGGGAAGTTAGGGATGTAGGAGAAAATGAATTTGGGGACTTTCTGGCTTTTGCTAATACTTGCATTTTTAAATTAAAATAAAATGTCTATTTCTGAATTTCTGAAATAAATTAAATTAATAAATTCTTATTCCTTTAATTGTCTTTTTTGAATAAAAAAACTAAATAAAGTGAATAACTTTTTAGACATGCTGAATTTGTTCCTAATAAAAATTTGATAAATGGAGAATTAAGCTGGTCTTGAGTTTTCCTACACCTAATTTTTTACTAGCAGATCCATCAATCTTAGTGGTGGCGTGTCTAAATAAAATGTTTTATTAAATGAAAACCATGGCAAGCTCATTTAAACTGCAGGTGTAAATAATATAAATATCCAGTTTTAGTTTAGACACTCCACTATGATACAGCAGCTTTCCTTTAAATTTCACCGATCCATGAAGTAGGATGCAAGTGTTTTGTGAGTGACTCGCGGTGTCATGGGCCCCACTGTCGAGTATATGTATGATTTTGTACTTCAGGGAAAGGTGTTATGGTTCTAGAAATCATTTCCAGAGCAGCGCTGCATCACTCTCCATGGCTTCCCTCGCACTTACAAAATTCAAGAGTGGACTTAAAGATTGCAGGGGCATATCTATTCATGCAGATGTGCCCACACCTGAGGTATAGTGCACCATGCCTTAGTGACTTACCTATACATTAGTAAGTGCTAGTCGGCATGGAAAACAGGCAGTGTGCCATGTCGACTGTGTTGTTTTGTCTTCATGAAGCCATGCATGCTGCAGTGCCAGTCCGCATGGCCTAGGTGAGGCGTCCTTAGGGGTCCCTCTTCAGCCCCAAAGCCCTAGATACCTAGGTATTATTTACTAGGGACTGAGAGGGGGCCTCAAGGGCCAATAATGGAATAGTTTTAGGGAAGAAGCACTGGCACAGGGGACCTGGTTGGCAGGTACCCTGTGCACTACAATTCAAAACCACATCAATTTTCAGGCATAAAATGGGGGCTACCCATGTCAAAAGAGGCCATTTCTCACAATTACACTATCAGCAAAATTAATTAAAAATGTGGACAACAAAGTAAAGCCGATAGTGCCCCAATTCTTCATGCTGAGGTGAGAGCCACAGGCAAAGCAACCTTATAAGAAATAAGTTTCACCTCCACTGCCCCAAGAGGTTTAAAAGGGGTGTGGTTGTAAATATTTAGGACCTGTAGGCAAGTCCCAAGGAGAAGACAGTTTCATTCCATTAATTAGAGTATCAATTTCTCTTTGGGCCTCAGAAAATTCTCTAAAGGATTTAATAGCAAATTAGTGGGATTTGAGTGAAAAAGAGACATATTAAGATGATACTTCTCCATCAAAAACTGCAAGACTGCAGAGAATGGACAGAAGAAGCCAAAGACAATGCAGAGAATGTCAAATGTCTCCCAATGGCTAGAATAGATCTTTAAGTTCGTAGGTCTTCTTGAATTCTGAATAGTTTTGACCAGGTTAGAAGGGAAACTCTTACTCATAAAGCTCAACCATTCAACCTCCAAATGGAGTGAACCAGATATAGAGGAGGAAAGGAGGTGTCCTGAAGAAAGACAGAGCTGGAGGAAAAACCCAAGGGGGCAAATTGCCAGTCTCTTCAGAATTAGGAACTAAGAGCGACTTGGCCAATAGAGGATTATTAGGATTACTTCCGCCTTCTCCTGCTGGATCTTTGTTAATGTCCATGTTAATAGCGGAAAACAAAGGAAAGCATAGAGCAGTCTCTGGGGCCAATCAACCATGCTCGCTTCTCCTGAAACCTTGAGCAGAATCTCAGAACATTGTGTTGTTCCTTGATGCAAAGAGATCTAGAAATGAGTCCCACACCTTCTGCAGATTTGTTTCAAGATCTTGCAAGATAATGATAGGTTCATTGACAAAGGGAAAGACCAGCATAGGAAATCTGCCTGAGGGTTGTCTATTCCCTTGATATGTGTGGCTGACAGACTCAGTGAATTGGATTCCACCTAGAGTCCCATTTATGTCACTGCCTGATTTTGGGATTTAGATATGTTGCTTCCTTGTTGATTAATGTAAGCAATGGACACTGTGTTGTTCGCTTTTTCTAGGGCATTGTTTTGTAGAATGAGATCCTTGTACTTTAGGAGAGCTCTGTAAATTGCTGCAAGCTCTCTCTAGTTCAATGACTTCTTACGCTCCAGCCATGACCATCTCTGCTGATATGTCAGGGCACGGTTGATCTCTAAACAGTTTCACTGGCATCTGTAGTTGTTACAAGAGGCTGGTGAGGATGCATCCACATGCCCTAGCAGATTGTCTGCATGCAGCTACCATTCTAGCTCTTGCTTGATCTGACTGAAAAGAGTAGCCAACTGGTCAAGGAGTGAATGTTTGGAGAATTGATTTTTTTAGGTGCCACAGGAAGGCACATAGATGAAGGCTAGACCAAGGAGTGGTAAAGACACAAGCCGCCAAGTGTCTCTGAACCTCCATGCATAAACTTGATGGAACCTCTGAACTGTAGAGAAGACATTTGAATCTGTTAACCCAATTTGACAACATGGAGGACCCACTTGTCTGACATGATTGCTTTCCATTCGGAGGAAAACCTTCTTAATCCATCTGCTGATCTGTTATTGAAGGAGGTTCTCAGCATAGTCAGGAATTCTTCAGTTTGCAACCTGGATCCGATTTCTGTTTCCTAAAGAATGAATTGAAGAAGGGGATTTCCCTGAAATCTGTAAGATTGGTCATAGGTCTGCTTCCTCAATGGCTGCCTAAAACATTTCCATCTAGAAAACTTTGAAGATTTCCGCACCTCTTTCTGGAATGATGAAAACGGTTTCCTCTCTTTATACACACATTGGAGTTTGCCTTCTAACTCTGCTCTGAACAATCTGGGAACCTCAAAAGCCACTTACTGGGCATTTTCATTGGATCTCTGAGCCATGTCAGTGTTCCAATCTTTTAGATATAAATTACTTCTAGTTGAAATTGAAGCCCCACTGTCCACAGCAGAGGATCTATCCACATACAAGCAATATTTGATGCTCCATAGAGTCAATATATTGAAAACAGTCTTTTTCCTTTTGGATGGGCTGGACAAAAAAACTTTAGATGAGCTACCCACGTTATTTTGTAGGTGCATGAACCATGCATGCGCCTACCATATGATCCAGGCGTTCTTTGATTTATTTTTCATTTCTGTTAGCACTTTACTGTATGCAAATTTCAGGGCCCGTAAAATGTTATCAGATTATTCAAAGTTAACAAATGAAACTGTTTAACACATCAATACATTCAAAGAATGTGCAGCACATTAGGCTTCACAAGCAAAATATAGAATGATTATGTTTCAAACCATAAAAATATATTAAAGGTTAAAGGTTTATGCAAGGAAAAATCAGATTAATATCCTTTAATAATCAAAATCTGAATGCTTGATTTATATGCAATTCAAGAATTAATCAAAATCTTATATTTCAGAGAACAAAGCTGCATGAAATCGTCGCAAAGAGAAAGCAGAATCAAAAAGTAAGGAGTATATTTACAAGAAATGGTGCTCTACTGTTTTGACGCTACAGTGCATCACTATTTTTGCCGCTGCTGTTTGCCAATTCCTAATGCCATGCTTGTGTGGTATTTAAAATATGGTGCTATGTGGCATTAGGAACAGCAGATTCAGAAAGAGATCCCATTTGCGGACGTGATGGAGCATCAACACCAGCTCTTCCTCAGCTTGAAAGTGTCACTGGGGACCAAAAAGACTAAATGGCAGTCTAGAGCTAACAAAGTAAACTGCATAGCTGAAGTCGAGAAGACAGTGACAGACTGCAAGAAGTGCTAGCACAATGGCAAGCATAAAACTGAGCAGAAACTGGTAAGCAATCGACAGGCAGCATTGCAGACCAGAGGTGGTAGTCCAGCGCCCAGGTAGGAGCTTGATCCCTTGGAGGAGCAGGTGTCTGTAGTCATCTGTGAGTGTAGTGTAGTTCCTATATTCCCAATAGGCTCTGCAGATTGGAATAATATAACCTATAGATGTGACGTAGGACTGAAGTCGACTAGGTCTCTATCGAATATATTAGACTTAATTTGGAGTGCCAGCTAGCTTAGAGGTCACTAGAAACTTTCTCGAATACACAAGAAGAGATTCGTTTCTGACAACCCTATGAACATGACAACTTTGTTTCCCCAAGAATAAAACTGACCTTCAGAGTTGTGGAAACAATAGATAGATATTTTACTCAGTCAATCGTGCATGCTTCGTTTCACCAGAGGTGCACAGAAATAGAGAGACAGGCGTTTTCAATAAAAGTATTTATTGAACAGTCTTCTTTCTCATGTAGAAGAAATGAACTGCTACAATCGTAATACTGGCTGTAAAGTATAACGTGTACAACAAGAAGAGTATTATGAAATAATACTGTAAATGCATGGTATGGTTTCTAAGCCATAAAATACATACATAAATATAAAAGACTAAAAGTACTCAACTGGTGTTTCTAAAATATGCCTACCCCGATGTACCTAACCTTAGTCTAGTACGAGGGAAGAAGTAAGTATGTGTTTAGTTTTTTTACCAAGAATATATCCAAGATTTCTCTTAGGGTCTAATAGGCTCCGTACCTTGGTTTAGAATGAAGGAGATCTGGTATCTCTGTCTCCGGACTTAATTTCCCAACACCCGCAAGGGGAGCCTGGAAACACTGGAGCTGGATTCTCAGCGAGAGAAAGGTCTCTGTCAGTGCGTCAGGCTTCCTTCTGTACTTGCTGTAGCGAGATGCGTCGAGCAAGTAGATAGTCGGACTGCTCCAAACCACCGTGTGTTTGCTAGGGCAAGTGTAGGCATATTAATACCTTGAAGGTGCCTGGATTGACGTAAGGTCGGACATAATGTCACCAAAGAACGGTAGTTCTTTGAAAACGCCATGATTTCTAGGACAAATCAATATTCAAGAAAGGGGATGTCCCTGACTGCTGAAGCCGTTGTTGTCAGGATTCAACAAGGCGCCTACCTAATGTTTAAGAACTACATGTCCCACAATGCCTATACAGGGGGCGGGGCCCTATAAATGTCAGGTGGACCCATTACTTCCTGTTAGTAATTTTGTAATCCTTAGTGATTGTGTGACTATCCTGGCTGCTGTTTCTTGGCTTCTCTTGGGACTGTGTTATAGAAGCCTTTTGTTGGAGTGTTTAGCAATCTGCAGCGCGTGTGCCTTTGGAACGCGCTGTTTGCCGAGGGTTCCGTTTTCATTCCAGAGTCGGCGGGGAAGGAGTTTCCCGTACATTTGTCTGGAGCACACGCTGTCTGATCTATCCGCTCGTTAGCGGACTGGGAGCTTCTCGCTGAGGAAACGTGACAAGGAAGGAGAAGCGTCTTTTTGGTACAGTGAGTACTTTGGCAGCGCGTGATGTTAAACGCGCTGCAGTGAGATTAACGGTGATGCAACCGAAAGGAAAACTGTATGTAAAAGAACTGAACTGGGTGATTTATAACCTGTGAGTGTTCTCGCCGGAGAGCGGAGTGCAGTGGGGAACTCTCCGCGCACTGCCGCTACGAAGAACGGCACTAGTGTCTTAGGCTGTCTTTTAACCAGGCGGAAGATAGTGGGAAGGCCTACATCTTGCCGTGTTGGGAGAGAAAAGGCTTTTGGAGACAATTGTTTATATTTGAAAAGGAAGCGGAGGACAGTAGTAGGAGGCTACGTCTTGCAGTGTTCCTAAAAGAGAACCTTGCATTTAAGAGTGACACTAAAATACAATTTGGAAGAGCATAACTTTGTTTTGGTTTTTGGCAACACATAGGTGGAGGATATTCGTTTATTTAAAGACTCTTTCTAAAACAAGGAGGGGTAGGTGCTGTGTCTAGGCCATCAGAATATACCTTCTATAGTAGGAGGTGTGACTCAGATCTAATTGTTTTTTACCATCCATAGGAAACCTGTGCAGATAAATTCATCTTTGTACAGAGAGGAGGCTATTCACAACCAGGATATACAGGGAGGTGGAGGAGTGCATTGATTCTAGAAAGGTGAACCCTTTACAGATAGTACTACAAGAAGCAGAGAGACAGGGGTATGAAGTAATCGTTCTAACCTGTGCATTGTTTTTGTCTTTCAGCTATCCCTTCCCAGCTGCCCCCTTCCTTTCCCTTCCTTGGTCTCCTGTTTTTTCCCTCGCCCTATCGCTCGAACCCACTGTGTATTTATAGCCAGTGTGTTGGTGAGATCGGGAGGTGGAGTTTTATGTGCATCAGCCGGATCCTGCAGTGTGGAGTCTGACAGAATTACTAACCCACGAATTGCATACTGCCCGATCCGGCTGGGGTACATATGGCCACCTTGGATGATGTGTTGAGGGCTTTGGTCTTAGTTCAGCAAGAACTAGCGGCTTCCAAGGCGGAAGCTGTGGCTCTGAAGGATAGGGTTGAGCAGTTGTCAAAAAACCCTTTTTCTTCGGGGGCACAACAGATTCAAGTTACCGTTCCTCCCCCCATTCCTTTAGCTACTCCTGAACGATATGGAGGGGATCCACACAAAACACAGGCCTTCATGACACAGATTATGCTACATTTCTCATGTAAACCGGCGTCTTTTCCAACTAATCACTCTAGGGTGGCGTTTGCTCTGTCATATTTGGTGGGGGATGCTGCGAATTGGGCGGTGCCCTTAGTTAAAAACGACGATGCCATGCTGTCCAACTGGAATATGTTCAGGGAGGAATTTGAGAAGGTTTTTGACAGAAGGGCCACCAATTTTAGTGCGGATAAAGAGCTATTGTCATTACGTCAGGGGAGAAGCGATTTAGTAACGTATTTGACTACTTTCAATCGCTTAGTAGCCGAAACAGAATGGCCTGAGGGTAAAAGAATGTCCCTGTTCTATCAGGGTTTAAGAGATGAACTGAAGGACGCAGTGGCGCATATAGACCCACAACCAACCACTTGTATAGACATGGTGAATCTGGTGTTGCGGTTGGATGGTCGTTTGACTGAGAGGAGTGGGGATAGAAGGAAGTGGGACCGGGGCTATGCCCGTAATACAGGGTTTCCTTCTAGAGCTACGGGCTCTGCAGAGTCAGGGGGGGAGCCAATGGAAATCGGAGCGATCAGGCCCCCTTTATCGAAAACAGAGAGAGAAAGTAGAAGAGTACAAGGGCTCTGTATGTATTGTGGAAAAAAGGGACACTATGTAAGAGAATGCCCTTCAAAGCCCAAGACCTCCAATACTTGGAATAAGAATCAAAGGGTGGCAGTGTCAAGCTCGGCAAGAGAGAAGGAAGAAGTGCTTCCATCATTGCCTAAGGCGGAAGAGGTTCCCGATTGGAAACTCACCTCCTTGGCTTCCTCTGGTATAGGAGAAACTGAGTCCCACTTGGTGTTGGAGATGTCCTTGGAGTGCGAACAAAAATCCCATTCTGTGATGGTGATGTTGGATTCCGGGGCAACAGGGAATTTCATCGACAATGGATTGGTGAACCGACTGGTATTGCCTAGGGTACCCCGAGATAATCCTGAAGAGGTATTAGCGGTAGATGGGCAGCCCATTAAGTCGGGTCTAATAACCGAGAAGACAGCAGAGGTGGAGTTGTCTATAGAGGTTTCCGAAGGGAGACACGTGGAGAGGGTGGAATTGAACATCATTGATGCTCCACAATACGAAGTAATACTGGGAATGCCATGGTTCACGTTCCATAATCCGTCCATTGACTGGAAATCCCGCACAGTGCTATTCTCTTCTGGTATGTGCAAGGAACATTTGGTGCCTTATGTTTCTTCTCCAGGGGCAGTGTTAGCCTTGCAATTCAGGGTGGCTACAGCGGCAGAGAAGGAGGTAGTGCTTCCAAAACAATACGAAAGCTATCGGGAGGTCTTTAGAGAAAGTAGAGCAGAGAAGCTACCGCCCCATAGAGCCTATGACTGTAGGATTGATTTAATTGATGGGGCAGTGATTCCTACATGTCGGGTATATGCATTATCCGTACCTGAAACAGCTCACTTACGGGAGTACATTACACACTATGAGAGCATTGGATTTATAAGACCTTCTCGTTCCCCCGCAGCCTCTCCCCTTTTCTTTATAGCGAAAGCTAATGGGGATCTGAGGGCGTGTGTGGACTACCGCGTCTTGAATAAAAATACCATCAGAAACCGTTATCCTCTCCCTCTAATCACCGTATTGATCGACCAGGTGAGAGAAGCTGTGATCTATACTCGCTTGGACTTGCGAGGGGCTTATCACCTGGTCAGGGTTAGAGAGGGGGATGAGTGGAAGACGGCTTTCAAGACGCGGTATGGACTATACGAGTATCTAGTTATGCCGTTTGGGCTTTGTAATGCCCCCGCGGCTTTTCAGTTCCTGATTAATGACGTGCTAAAGGAGTTCTTAGACTTGTTTGTGGTCGTGTACATAGACGACATTTTGGTGTACTCGATGGATGAACAGAGTCATGTGGAACATGTTTGCAGAGTGTTGGCCAGGTTGCAAGAACATAGCCTTTTCGTAAAGCTCAGCAAATGTGAGTTTGGTGTGTATAGTGTAGAATTTTTGGGTGTGATGATCAGTCCATCGGGTTTGCAAATGTCGGAACGGAAGGTGGAGGCAGTACGAGACTGGCCGGTTCCGAGACATGTGAGAGAGGTCCAGAGTTTTCTGGGCTTCGCGAATTACTATCGCCGATTTATAATGCATTTCTCGTTGACGGCGGTACCGATCACTAAGCTTCTGAGAAAGGGTAAGCCTTTTGAGTGGACGGTGGAAGCCGGGGAGGCTTTTGAAACACTGAAAAACTCATTCACTACTGCACCTGTGCTGTCACATCCCAATCTAGAACATCCCTTTATTGTTGAGGCAGACGCTTCGGATGAAGCAATAGGGGCGGTATTGTCACAGAGGGATGGGAGTACAGGGCAGTTGCACCCGGTGGCCTTTCTGTCAAAAAAGTTGAGTTCGGCTGAACTCAACTATACAATAGCGGAGAAGGAACTACTGTCGATAAAAAGGGCTTTTCAGGAGTGGAGGCACTACCTATGGGGGGCACTACATACCATCACGGTGTACTCTGACCATAGGAATCTGCAATTCATGTCATCTGCTAGACATTTAACCCAAAGGCAAATGAGATGGATGCTTTTTTTTGCCGAATACAATTTTGTAGTTACCTTTCGCCCGGGGACTGAAAATAGAAAAGCAGATGCCCTATCAAGACAGACCATGCCCACTGAGAGTGTGGAAGAAACACAGGCCATCATTCCAGAGGGGAAAGTTTTGTGTATAGTAAGAGCTGAAACGTTTTTGGATGAGGTACGAAACTATCAGTATCCTGGAGGATGGATGTCATGGGCTCATGGCATAGCAGAGAGGAGGGTGAGAGATGGTTTGCCTTTTTATCAGAACAAATTGTTTCTGCCTTCATTACCATTGCAGAAAAAGGCGTTTGTGTGGGGGCATGAGGGAGAGCTGGTGGGACATCCCGGTGTTCGTAAAACCCTTGAAATAGTTCAAAGACACTTCTGGTGGCCCAGCCTGGGTAAGAACATCAAAACATGGGTAGCCCGGTGTGACACATGTGCCAGGGCTAAGGGATTAAACACTAAAACAGCGGGGAAGCTTGTAACCATGCCTACTCCCAATCAACCATGGCAACACATTAGTTTGGATTTCGTGTCTGGCCTTCCGTTGGACAAGGGATTTTCAGCTGTGTTAGTGGTAGTGGACAGTCTCACAAAAATGGGACACTTCATCCCATGTAAAAATCTACCGAATGCCAGTCAGACGGCGCAACTTCTAGCTAGTAATGTTGTCCGTTTGCATGGTATTCCCAGGGTGATAGTGTCCGACAGGGGACCGCAATTCATTGCCAGGTTCTGGCGTATGTGGTGTCGGGCCCTGAATATAGAGTCTAATCTGTCTACCAGTTTCCACCCCCAAACAGACGGGCAAACAGAGCGACTGAATCAAACCTTAAAGAAGTATTTGAGATGTTTCTCTAAAGAAGCACACGAATCCTGGGTTGATCTGTTCTGGATGGCGGAGCTGGCGTACAATAACTCCTGGCACAGTTCAACAGGAAGGTCGCCTTTCAAAGCTACATTCGGATTTGACGCAAAAACCTTGCCGATTGATATACCACTCGATCTCAAAGACCAACCCTCAGTCAGGGAAAGGGTACTAATGCTGAGGAAGGTACATAAGGGAGTCCAGATACATCTGAACAGGGCTAAGGAAGTATACAAGAAATGGGAGGATCGTCACAGGATAGAGAGCCGACAGTACAAGGTGGGTGATAAGGTCTGGCTGTCTACCAGGAACATCAGGTTCAAGTTACGTAGCGTGTTCCACCCCAGGTTTATCGGCCCTTATGTCATTGTGAAGCAAGTGAACCCTGTCACTTACAAGCTGAAATTGCCTGGTTCCTTACGCATTCACCCGGTGTTCCATGTACAGTTGTTGAAACCTGCTCTTTCTTCACGCAGAGCGGCCCCTCCTCCAGTAGTGTGTGATGGGGGAATGGAATACGAGGTGAGAAGCATTAAGGACTCAAAGTGGAGCAGGGGTGTTCTTAAATACCTGGTTTCATGGAAAGGGTACACCGCGGAGGATGATTCCTGGGAGCCAAGTTCGGACGTACATGCTCCGGCGGCGGTGCGCTCATTCCATCGGAGATTTCCCGCCAAGCCTGGCCCTAGGAGGCGCTAGGGGAGGGGACATACTGTCAGGATTCAACAAGGCGCCTACCTAATGTTTAAGAACTACATGTCCCACAATGCCTATACAGGGGGCGGGGCCCTATAAATGTCAGGTGGACCCATTACTTCCTGTTAGTAATTTTGTAATCCTTAGTGATTGTGTGATTATCCTGGCTGCTGTTTCTTGGCTTCTCTTGGGACTGTGTTATAGAAGCCTTTTGTTGGAGTGTTTAGCAATCTGCAGCGCGTGTGCCTTTGGAACGCGCTGTTTGCCGAGGGTTCCGTTTTCATTCCAGAGTCGGCGGGGAAGGAGTTTCCCGTACATTTGTCTGGAGCACACGCTGTCTGATCTATCCGCTCGTTAGCGGACTGGGAGCTTCTCGCTGAGGAAACGTGACAAGGAAGGAGAAGCGTCTTTTTGGTACAGTGAGTACTTTGGCAGCGCGTGATGTTAAACGCGCTGCAGTGAGATTAACGGTGATGCAACCGAAAGGAAAACTGTATGTAAAAGAACTGAACTGGGTGATTTATAACCTGTGAGTGTTCTCGCCGGAGAGCGGAGTGCAGTGGGGAACTCTCCGCGCACTGCCGCTACGAAGAACGGCACTAGTGTCTTAGGCTGTCTTTTAACCAGGCGGAAGATAGTGGGAAGGCCTACATCTTGCCGTGTTGGGAGAGAAAAGGCTTTTGGAGACAATTGTTTATATTTGAAAAGGAAGCGGAGGACAGTAGTAGGAGGCTACGTCTTGCCGTGTTCCTAAAAGAGAACCTTGCATTTAAGAGTGACACTAAAATACAATTTGGAAGAGCATAACTTTGTTTTGGTTTTTGGCAACACATAGGTGGAGGATATTCGTTTATTTAAAGACTCTTTCTAAAACAAGGAGGGGTAGGTGCTGTGTCTAGGCCATCAGAATATACCTTCTATAGTAGGAGGTGTGACTCAGATCTAATTGTTTTTTACCATCCATAGGAAACCTGTGCAGATAAATTCATCTTTGTACAGAGAGGAGGCTATTCACAACCAGGATATACAGGGAGGTGGAGGAGTGCATTGATTCTAGAAAGGTGAACCCTTTACAGATAGTACTACAAGAAGCAGAGAGACAGGGGTATGAAGTAATCGTTCTAACCTGTGCATTGTTTTTGTCTTTCAGCTATCCCTTCCCAGCTGCCCCCTTCCTTTCCCTTCCTTGGTCTCCTGTTTTTTCCCTCGCCCTATCGCTCGAACCCACTGTGTATTTATAGCCAGTGTGTTGGTGAGATCGGGAGGTGGAGTTTTATGTGCATCAGCCGGATCCTGCAGTGTGGAGTCTGACAGTTGTGGCTTTTTGGAACTAGTGGAAGTCGAATTTGGACTGGATGGGTTATGTCTAAATATGGGTATGATTTTTATGTCTATATAAGGGTAATGTGAATTTTACCTATATAAGGGCATGAATCGGTAAAATTACACTAGGGTCCTAAAACGCTATACAACACCCACTCCATTTTATTATGTTTGATATTACTAAATACTAAGCAAAGACATATCTAAAGCATATGTTTACAATCCCATCCAAAATACATAAAATGCATTAAAAATGGGTGTTCATAAAAATGAGCATTGGTCCTGCACATATTTAAAAAACATTATTTCCATTCACAGCATGTAGTGGGACATTGGAAAAAATGCTTATCAGAATGAGTCATGAAATAACATTTATGAAATGGCTCTCAAATACAGAAGAAAGGTCGAGATCATTCTATGACAGAATATATAAACTGTTTTGGTTGTGAACGAGGTCAAATATTGTCTCTTGGAAGTGTTCAAAGAATTCTTGTTCTCTAAGAATAGTTCTTCTTTAAGCAGATTACTTTGTGCCCCCCAAAAAAACCTCAATTTGGAAAAAGTTAATTCAAAGAAAAATAGAGTTCTGAAGTTAGAAGTTTTGTTTTGAAAAGTGAAGGTTGAATTCAGAGTTCATCAGAATGCTCTGTGCTAACTCGCTGTTGGGAGAAAACATCAACTTTTCTAAGTTTGAAAAGAATTTGTCTACTACTGTACGTGAAAGTTGGACTACCTCGTTAAGCAGATCAATTGTTCACATATGAGAAGCATCGCCGTCAGCTTCAGTCGCATTAGCAATGTTTGCAGTAGATGGTACCTGTGTGCCTGTCAGTCCACGTATCTCACCATCAGCTGGTTGTGCTGGTGAGACCTCAATGAATGCCGTCATCAGGATTGGTAGCCGCTTGGAATACAGAATGCATGAGCCATTACCCAACCAAGCAAAGCGACAACATCCGCTGGCAGTGCTGATGGAAGTGCTAGACAAATGCCTTGCATGCATTCTTCTCCACATAGCAGGCATCGTAGAGCAGGTAAGATGCAATCTTGCCAGATTGGTCTGAATGAAAGAAACATGTGGTATTCAGATCTCTTAAACGAACCAAGCACAAAATTTGGATTATGCGCTCAGGACACTTCATTGCCAGGAGAGTGTTCTCAATGGTAATCTGGGCGTCGTTGGTGGATTGGCTTGCCATATCGAAGCAGAAGTAGCAAAAATAAAATCCCTGCTGCGAGTCCCAAAACGGGAGGCAGTCCGCCAAACACTGAGTGCACGAAGTTTGGAAATATACTCACGACTGCTTCAAAGGGTGCTAACAGTTCCAAAAAAATAGTCTTAAGTACATGTACAAAACCACTGGTATCAGACATGTTTAATATACGACCTAACATTTCTGGGAAATGTATGGGGCAGTTTGTTGATAATAAGGCATGTATCTCCGCAGAGAACCTTGCAACTTGCAGATCATACGTCTCTTTAGACGAGGTCAGAGGCACAGTTTTTTGCAAAAGAATGGCTTTCATTCTGCTTAAAGTATCAATTCGAATAGAAGAGATGTAACGGCGACTCCCTGTCTGACTTGCTTTTAGGAAACAATACTTGCATACAACAAGTGACCCTGGCTGACACACTTACGAGATAGGCAATTCCTGGCATTAATCCACAACAGCTGTGATCATTCAACATTATGTAGCTCCCATTGGAAAGCTGCCTAAAAATTGTATCTATCACTGCTGCCGGAGAGCCTTGCAGGTGGCAGGATAAGTTGGTCAAAGAACCAACACAGTCTCAATGTAAATGAATACCCTGACATAAAAGTGTACCGCTTAGTGCGCTGTTACATTGTGTGCCACTAAGAAATACTTATTTTCCCCCACTCCAACATTTGTGTGTTTATGGTAAATCCCAGGTTGACTTAATGTATTCTTTGCCCAACCTTTCATACAGCCCTGCTGGTATGTGTTTCAAGCAATACTGAAACTAGAAAATCGTCACTGGCAACGTAATGGTGCCATGTATTATCCATTCTATGGCTGGTTTCTCAGAAACAGTTAATGGTAATCTTTCCAGTTTTTTTATGCTCAGCACTGTATAGTCTGCTCCCCTTTGTGCCAAAGAGATTTGTTTATCTGTAAGGTTAAATCCAGTTAACAATGACGTGGTATTGATTAGACTCCAAGGCACATAGCCAGAACTAATATTTTGTAACGTCCAGCCTAGCAGCATTATAGAACGCAATTGAGACTGTCCATGTTGTAATATGAGCAAGTCCTGTTCCATTATGCCTATGGCAGAGGATACAATGCTGTCCAAAGAATAAATTCTGGATGACAGAGTTGTTAACCCATTATCAACTACAGAGCGAGCTTTCTCTAAATTAATAGATCAATTTCTCGTATTACTTCTGCAGTTTCGATTTGCGTGACTTTCCATGCTTCATTCTAAGCAGCATAAATACCGGCGTATATGAAACGTTTATGACGTGGTTTATGAGGCCCTAGTAAGAAGTCTCTCAAATCAGCGCCATCTTTAAGTAAAGTTAAGTGTTTAACCTCTGTAAGTGTAGATTGTTGTAGCCATTCGAGGCATAGTTTTCCAACTGTAAGTTGTTACTATCCCTGGATGTTGTGTCTGGACATATCTTGGGTCTGGCCTAGTTACTGTAAACCCTTGTGTCTTGTTCAGGAATCTATCTTGACACATATTCGTGTCTGTGGGCCAGATTAACAATTTTTTCCAATCAGGATCAGTTCTGTTTTTTAGTAAAATATTTTTGACGTCGACCCCTCCCTCTGAAGTGTTTTTACTATCAGTTGTAGGTATAGGTATGGACGGTTTGTTTAAATCTTTTATCTTGGCTAGTCCAAGACAGGATGTTTGTTGAACAGTGTCATTCAAAAACATTATTTGCTCAGGAATAATGCAGGCTTGGAATAAGGCTTCTATTCCCTGCACTTGCCAGTCTTTTGAACCCCAGACAATTTTCGTTTCTATTTTGTCTCTCCAAAAGTCGAAACCTAATGAGGACAACTGGGCATAAAAGGCTGCTGAATAAATTTGCTTTGTATTGGTTAAAATACTTTTCATTCCTGCCTTATTAACATTTTTAAAGAAAAATGTTTCCGGATTTGTGGTATTAAAACCTTAGAAGTATGGAAATTTTTCATAAAATGTTTTTGAGCTACCCTTTGGTGTCGTTGGACAATGTTTCCCATTGATTATAAGTATAAACATTTCTAGGCTTTTGCAGATTTGTGCAAGTAATGATGACCATAGTGATTTAACAATACATTTGTTCATAATCTAATGAACCTTCTAAATATTCATGGTCTGCAAATTTTGCAGACATTTCTAAATCTGACATCATGTTATTAACAGTCTCAGAAGTCCCAATCATCAGAAAATGTGCTGGGTGAAACAAAATCACTCAGGGAAACCTTGAATTGATGTGGAATCTTCAGCAGCTCGGCCGGACCATAAATGTCATAATCAGTTCTGTCCCATGCTATACCACCTGGTACAGGAACAGCTGTGATGTTCACTGATGACACGTCTCTATGTTTACAATGAGATGATTTGGGTGATTTAGGAGCAAGTTGATATTCTTACTTGCTGTGTCCATTCTACTACATTTTCCATCTATCAGCTTTCCCAAACTTAAAACAAGAATGAGCCAAAGTAGGAGAAAAAGTACACCTACACAATCCAAAGTTCAACCCATGGTGAAACCAGATAAGTCTTTTCTTGTTGCTGAAAAAGTGCTGTTATTTTGTCTTTAAAAGTTTTATTTGCTGGCATTGTTTCGGGCTCACTGGGATCCTCAGAAAATGTATCAAAGTTGATGCAATAGCCAGAGGCAGTTCTGTCAATTGTTGGTATTGCATCTGGATTACTTGAAATCGCTGGAGCAGCTTGGTCCCTTGTCATATTAGTATAGTCAGAGGCTATATCATTGTAGACAGGAGTGTCTTGGCGAACTGTTATTTGGGTTTCTAGAGGCACAAGTTCCACGGCTTTGTTGCATAGTCCTTCTTTTCTCACTGCAGATTCTTCAAAGGTGATGAGTCTCTCAGTTTGAACCTCTTGGATAGTAGCCAGATTTAGTCTTCTGCTACATCTTTGGAGTCCACTGAGCCTTCTACTTATTATCGGCCACATGGTTTGGTTTTACTCGGTCAATTGATACAAACCGGTTCTCCTTTCTTTCAGCAAGGGGCGGCAGTAACACTGTTCTTGATCCCTGGATTGCACAGGTACTGGTTTTCTGTATGAAGGCCGAAATTCCTTCTTGTCCGTGATCTTTTCTCTGACTAGATCCCACTCTTTGGTATCCAGACAGGCCTTGCTGGGACAGGTGGTTTTTCTTCAGTGGTCGTTGGCTTCTGTAATGTGTTACTTAGACTTCTTCTTGTTTCATTTAAGTCCTGCAAAACAGCCAAACGGTCTTTGAAGTGAAAGGGTTTTTGTTCTACCACCGAAGTATGATGATCGAGGTCTTCGACAATCATTCTAGTACCAAAAAGGATTTCATATGGAGTGATTCCACCGAGAGAATTTCTTCTCAGATTGTTAAGACTATGTTGGACACTTATTAGATGTTTGACCCATCCGTCACCCAAGCCTAGTACCCAAGCTGTTATAGGTTGCTTTACGTCACGTTTTTTTCTTTTCACAACTGAATTTCAATCAGGATGGAATGGACGTGAGTACCGCAATGCAACACCCTAGCTGGCCGTGGCCTCCTTGTAAGCTCGAGAGCTAAACGCAGGACCTTGGTCAGAATGTAGCTTGCCGATTGCGTATGTGCCGATAAAGACTCACAAATCTTTTTAACAGTTCGGGCGTCAGCCAAGCGCTGAGGCCACATCCAAATGAATCTGTCCTAATAGTTGTTGGACCGCATTCGTCCATAGCGGCTTCTACTGTCTAACAATGGTGTCAGTCCTGGGCTGGCTACACTGAAGTTAGGTATCTGGCGGCCTTCTCTGCTGCGATCTCTATTGCAGTCATGGCAATTAATTGCAAACTCGTGAATGTGGGCATTCATCCCTGGCCACCAGTACGTCTCTTTTAATTCCATAATGGATTTAGAGATCCCTTGATGTATCAGACCCTCTCCCATATGTGCTTTTTGTATCAAAGCTCCTCTACGTCTCCTGTGTGGGATTGCTCTATCCCCCACTCCAGGGATTCGAGCAAAAGGGACGGAGTTGTCATCAATTATGTATGCATATTCGAGTGGATAGTTTAGAGGTAACGCTGCACCGCTGCCTTTGCTTGTGGCAGTGACAGCTAGTATTGTTTTGCCGTCTATTTTTGTTTTTGAATGAGTGATTGCAGCTACAGAAGCTGTTTTCACAGCTGCCTTCGCGGCTTCATCAGCCAATGAATTCCCTTCAACGTGAACGGCATCACGCTGGTGACTCAGTGTATGGATCACGTGAGTCTTTTGTAGTTCTTTCTGAAATTGAACTAATTGTTCCCAAAGCAACTTTTGCTTGATTGTGCCACCTTTTGCATCTTTGAAACCGTTTTGAACCCAGTTCTGCAAGTATTCATTGTAAGATTAGACGCTGATGTACGAATCGCACACTATGAGTGTGGGGAATTCATGATCAGTATTTTCAAGCAGCATCTTGAAAGCCTGTAGTTCAGCTCGCTGAGCTGTACAGTCTCCTAGGGATTACGTTTTTGAGACCATAAGTCTGAATGTACCATCGCACCAGCGGCCTTTAACAATCGCGCACGCAGCACTATAAGCTTGTTTGCCCCCAATTTGGGGCTGTTCTGATCCGTCTGTATAAATTATACATTCATACTGTTCTAGAGGGAGAATTTCAGTCGGCAGAACACATTCTTGTTCATATTGTAAAAATTCTTGAGTTTTCAAGTAGTGGTCAAAAACGTATTCAACGTCTGTTGCAGCAAGAGAGTTAACCCATTGTATCCATCTTGGATGTAAAGCCTTTGCATTCGGAATGCTTGCTTTTGTCACTGCCTCTAAGGCAGGTATAGGAGTAATGATTTTTATGCATTTTCCCTGTGCGAGAGCTCTCTCTTTTGTTACTGCAGTTTGAACTGCTGTCAGAATTTTTTCTGTTGACATGAATTTAATTTCAGCTTGTGTGTACAAGTGTGATTTACAAGCAATTGGTACTTTTTCCCCTTCATTAAAGGTTAAGTACGTGAATCCGCATCTTCCTGGGATGATTCGGATTTCAAGGTTGTGCACGTTTACGCACGTCTGAAAATGTGTTGTTGCTAACATGTCTGTTTGCACTGAACGCAAAATTTCTGTGTGTTTTTGAGTCCAATTAGTTGGTTTGAAATCAGGTTTGATTAATTTGTAGAAAGGTTTAATCCTTTCTGCGTAATTTAGAATGTAAGCTCTTCCGAAATTTAGGAAACCTAGAATTGATTGTAAGTTTTTCAGCGTTTTGGGAGGTCTCTAAAAAGTTTGCTGCCAGGCTTTTGTCTTCACTTGAAAGTTCGTATCCTAAGAATAGGATGTTGAGGTTGGCAATTCTTGATTTTTTAAAGTTTAATTTGTACCCTTCAGATGCGAAACCAAGTATTATGGTGTTCACCCTGTTCAAGTGCCTGTCCAAGTCATCGTCTGTAAGACAGATGTCATCGACATAAGATAACGCCTCATCCTCATACATTTGTAGTAACTTTGTTACTCTGGCTGAAAATAAACCTGGACTATTCTTGAATCCCTGGGGGAGACGACAGAAGTGAAGCTGTGTCCCCATAACGGAGAAAGAGGTCAAGTACCTGCTTTCAGCTGCAATATTTTGACAGAAGAAACCGTTTGAAATATCTAATGTAGTGTTAGTTTTATACTTTTTGCGCACAATGTTATTCATCAGTGCTGCACTGTGTGCATTTTGTACTGCAAATGTTTTGCAACAAGAGTTTAGATGTCTGAAGTCCAAAACTAGACAATATGTATTGTCTGGTTTGGAGACAGGAAACAAAGGATTGTTCATGGATGTGGTGCATGTTTCAATCACCCCTTGGTAGTCAAGTTGATCTAAGATCTCCCTTACCTGCTTTTAAGCTTCTTGCTTAACTGGATACTGCCTCTGAGTAGTTGGTTGATTTTTTAACTGGATTTTATGGTGAGGAGAATCCTCATCCCATCTTACATGTTTTTTATATAATGCTGGAGCCTAGGCTACAGCCCATTTTCTGGCATAAGTATATTTTTTATGAATCGGAATATGATTGGAGAAGGCTGGCATAATGATCTCTTCGCCATGTGGGCACTCCCAGACAAATTTTGGTGGCCAGTCTTTTTCAGCTAGAAGAATGTCATAACCCTTAGAGCGCTTCTCCCAAAAGGGTGCTCTTATTTTCCTAGCTATGTCCCCCTCCATCCGGAGTGTTACTTCATATAACATATGGGGTACACTAACCCTGGTATCGGCAGTTTCAACTTGAATATACTCATTCAAGTCCACTGTCTCCACATGATCCTTCAGGATCTTGCGATTTATGGTGACTTCTGCTACACTGTCCAGCATTGTCTGGGCCCACTCCCCGTTCTTGAGTTGTGTCCTCAAGATCCTCGGCATGTCTGATTTTTAGACCTGCTACCTTCTTTTTGGTGAATTGGGTTTTCTTATTGTTTGGAATGTGTTGATCGTCTTTGGACTTCACGCGTTTTCCTTGTGTTCTGACCGTCCTCTTCTTTCCCAGTTCTGTGAGGAACTCTGAAAGGTATGAGAGGAACGTGTATCAGTATCTTGATATCTTGATATCTATCAGGTTATCTCAAATGACCCCTATTCCTGAGGTTATACCTCTTTTCAGAGGGCTCCCTTTGAGGAGACCTACCTCTGGATTGAGAACGCTTCTCTTTAGGAAATGTCTGTGTAGTATTTTCCCACTTCCTTTTAGGAGTAGTGAGAGTGTTTTTAATAAAAACCTTTTCAGGATTTTCTGTTAGTTGGGGCTTTACTGGTTTTCCACCAGAACTATCTCTACCTAGTTCTTCATAGGATTTTTCAATTATTCTTGCTAGTTCATATGGTTGCTCTGTTACATCAAGTTCTTTTAATTTTTGGCGGATCACCACGGATGCTTCTTCACCTTTAATATTAGCTAATATTATAGCTGAGACCTGTTTGAAATCTTTGAGTAATTTCATACCTAGATTCGATGCAGGCCCATATTCATTTTAAATCTGTTTCAGGAAGTCTGGTATTACCACCATAGACGGAACACCATTAGTTTTTGTGTACATTGCAGCAAAGACTGTACCCCAAGTGTCGCAGTCCTCCAGATGTGGTGCGATCCCTATTGGTAAACAGATTGTTAAAATTCTGTGTTTCTCATGAGGTGTACTGTCAGGAAATACTGCCTCGATTTGAGTGATTTTTGAGCTAACCAGAATGGAATTTGTTCTCGTTTTGCAGGCAATTTACCAATGACTGATTGTATGGTCTGTGGTGTAATTTTATTTGTGTTCCCCTGATGAGGGGTTTGCTGTGGAATCCTGATAGCAGGTTGGACTGTTAGAGTCCGATTGACATATTGAACCAATTGTCTATGTATTTTGATTAATTGTTTTAGTTGAACTAATAGTTCTTCACTTGAAATTTCTTTAATGTCAGGATGTGGTGTATAGCTGGCTAGTACGGGCCATGTTGCTCCTGGTCTACCTAGTGGACCGAGCCTGGTAATGTGATTTTGTTATTGTAAGGTGCCTTTAAACCAGAACTGATGCTCTTGGTAAGTTAGTGGAATGTCAATGTCCTCGAAAGGAACGTATTCCGTAGGAGGTTCCTCTACTCTGTAGAAGTGGAACACATGTGTTATTGGATTCGCTTCAGGGAAGACAATCCATGAATAGAATACCTCTGTCTGCCGATATTCATGTGCCTCTATGACAAAAATTACCCTACCACCTCTTGATGATAGGCCATTTGTTATTAGCTTTATAGTGATGGTTTTTCTTAAGTTTTCCGGGAACATTATAGCATCCGGGTCATTTTGTTGAAACCTGTAACGTCTAAACCCGGTCTGGCTGCAGCTGCAGCACCACCAGTCTCGCTTTCAGTCATTTTGTTGACTGAAAGTTTGCAGAGCTAGTTTCAAGGAAACAAAGATAAGGTGCACAATATTTTGGAACACTGTATACTTCAACGTTGAATCAAACCAAAAACTAATACATAGGATTTTCTTCCTACTCAGTTATGGCAGATATTTTTTCTTTTTACCCACTCCAGACGTCTATTGGAGTATTTTATGGGAAAAAGGGGTCTCTGTGAAAAGCACGACTGAGTTACTTACCAAACGTTGGGCGCCATGTAGTGTAGTTACTATGTTCCCAATAAGCTCTGCGCATTGGAATAATATATCCTATAGATGTGACGTAACGCTTAAGTCGACTAGGTCTCTATCGATTATATTAGACTTAATTGTGAGTGCCAGCTAGCTCAAAGGTCACTAGAAACTCGAATACACAAGAAGGGATTCGTTTCTGACAACCACATAAACATGAAAACTTTGTTTCCCCAAGAATAAAACTGATCTTCAGAGTCGTGGAAACAATAGATAGATATTTTACTCAGTCAATCGTGCATGCTTCGTTTCACCAGAGGTGCAGAAAAATAGAGAGATGGGCGTTTTCAATAAAAGTATTTATTGAACAGTCTTCTTTCTCATGCAGAAGAAATGAACTGCTACAATCGTAATTCTGGCTGTAAAGTATAATGCGTACAGCAAGAAGAGTATCATGAAATAATACTGTAAAAGCATGGTATGGTTTCTAAGCCATAAAATCTATACTACTATTATAAAGCGAGAACTGGGAACCTTTGAGGCGGGTAAACTCCAGAACTACACCACCAATCACAACACCCAATACAGCGTTGGAAAGGGGAGGTCCACGAGATGGACATAGGCTATAGCACCACACCATATACATTAAGGGGGGGAAAGAACATTAGGGGAAAAGTAGTCCTTAGTCGTATGCATACAGTGATAGAACGCGGCGTACGGCGTCATGGGCGCATAACGCGGTCTATACGCGATGACGTGTGGGCGTGGTACGGGGAGGAGCGCGGAACCGACACCCGGTTCAGTGAAATGTGCGAGAGCTGCGGCGAAAGTGGAGCCGTAGGAAAAGTAACGCGGCGTTCGGGCGTCCGGCCAGGAGCGCGGAACCGACACCGGGTTAAGGGACTTCCTGGTAGCTGTAAGCTGGCGTCCAGCAAAGAGCGCGGTGAAGAGCAAGGAAACGATACCCGGTGAGGTAAGGGAGTTCCTGGTAGCTGTAAGCTGCCGTCCGGCCAAGAGCGCGGGGAGGAGCGCGGAACCGGCACCCGGTTCAGTGCAATCTCCGCAATGCTAAAGAGAGCGGCGGCGACAGTGGGGCTGTGGGGCTGAGCCAGCCCCTGAGGATGACGCCTGGTAAGGGACTTCCTGGTAGCTGTATTGCCCCCGGACAACGTCGGGATGGGCTGCTAGTACATACATAAATACCAAAGACTAAAAGTATTCAACTGATGTTTCTAAAATACGCCTACCCCGATGTACCTAACCATAGTCTAGTATGAGGGAAGAAGTAAGTATGTGTTTAGTTTTTAAGCCAAGAATCTATCCAAGATTTTGTTAATCAGGTAGGTCGCCCCCCTCAGCCGCCACACGGTCCCCCTGTGCCCCTGCCCTCTGCTGCCCACTGTGTCCTCGCCTGGCCGCCCCTGATTGCTGCTGTTCCTCTCTCCTCGGCCTCTGACTGCCTTTCTCATCTCCGTTTATGCCAACTGCTTTTCCTTTTTTCTCTTATTTTTTCCATTGCCACTGATTTTTGTCCATTCTGCTCTTCTTTCCACTGTCACCTGTGCCCACCCCCCCCTGCCCCCCACCCGCTCCCCTCCCTTTGCTCTTTCCACCACTGCCTCCCTGCAGCCCCGCCCCCTGGTGCCCCATTCGTCACCCCTCTCCCGCCTCCCAGCTGCTCCTCCCTCCCATAACCCCTCATATGGAGGCCGCTCGGTGGTGAAGGGAGCGACCTTTGACCCTGTTCACCAGGTAGGGCGCCCCCGTCAGCCACCACATGGTCCCCCTGTGCCGCTGCCCTCTGCTGCCCGCTGTGTCCTCGCCTGGCTGCCCCTGATTGCTGCCGTTCCTCTATCCTCGGCCTCTGACTGCCTTTCTCATCTCCGTTTATGCAAACTGTTTTTCCTTTTTTCTCTTATTTTTTTCCATTGCCACTGATTTTTGCTTATTCTGCTCTTCTTTCCACTGTCGCCTGTGCCCACCCCGCCCCCCACCCGCTCACCTCCCTTTGCGCTTCCCGCCGCTGCCTCCCTGCGGCCCCGCCCCCTGGTGCCCTATTTGCCATCCCGCTCCCGCCTCCCAGCTGCTCCTCCCTCCCATAACCCCTCATATGGAGGCCGCGCAGCGGGCATGCCGCTGGCGCTTCGAAGGCGCACCAAAGGCAAGCCTGTCTGCGCCCGTCCACGCCTGGACCGCACCCAGCACCAGAACTCCTGGACCCCGAAGCCGCCACAACACCAGACTGCACTACGACTCCAGCACCCTCTACGCACTCAACCCCGGACGAGATCACTCCTGCTACCGGGCCACCCCGAAGCGCACCCAAGGGCCCTTCACCTGCCGGAACTGCAGCTTCACCAGCATCCGGCCTGCCAAACACTCAACCAGAAAACCCAACCACCTCCGCTGCATCCTCCTCAACAACCGCTCCGCTCGCAAGCACGCCATCGAACTCTGGGACCTCCTAGACTCAACCACCCTCAACATCGCCTTCCTGACGGAAACCTGGCTGAACGCCACCTCAGCACCAGACATCGCCATAGGCATCCCAGAAGGCTACTAGATCTCCCGCAGAGACCCCACCAACGGAGTGGGAGGGGGAATCGCCATCATCCACAAGGACACCCTCAGAGTCTCGACCAACACCGACGACACCCTCACCACCGCCGAGCACATACACTTCCAGATCCACACCGACCCCAACACCACCCTCAGAGGAACGCTTGTCTACACACCACCCGGACCCCGACCACAGTTCAGCGACTCCATCGCCGACCTCATCAGCACCCACACCCTCGCCTCCACGGACTACATCCTCCTCGTGGACTTGAATTTCCACCTCGAGAACAACAACGATGCCAACTCCACCGCCCTGATCGACAACCTCGCCAACCTCTGACTCAAACAGCTCATGACGACACCCACCCACGCCGCTGGACATACACTGGACCCCATCTACTCCGCAAGTCCCCACATCTCCTTCAACCACACCATGAACCCCACTGGAGAGACCACAGATGCGTCCACTTCACCTTCAGGAAACCCACCACACACCACCACACCCACCAAAGGCCACGCCGCTGCTAGGGTAAGGTCAGGAGGACCAACTGACCACCACCCTCACCCTGGGACCACCGGCCGACCCCGACACCACCACCATCAACCTCAAACAGTGGATCAACGACTGAGCCGACACCCTCACCCCACTCAAGACCTCCGCCACCAATCACACCAAGAAGAAAGCTGCATGGTTGCCCGAAGACCTACGAACCTCCAAGCGCACCAGTCGGAAGATGGAGAAGAGATGGCTCCACGACCAAAAACCAGACAGCTACACAGCCCACAAGATCAACACCCGCACACACCACCAACTCATCCGGACCGCCAAGAGGACTGCCTTCAAGGACCGCCTAGACAACAACGCACACAACAGCAAAGAGCTCTTCAACATCATGAAAGAACTCTCCAACTCCATCACCAACGACATTCCACCATCACAAGACCTGTGCAACTCACTGGCCACCTCTTTCACCGCAAGATCACCAACATCCACAACAGCTTCAACACTGCCACCCCCACATCCACTGCCGAGACCACCACCCCTGAGACCACCACCCGCACCAGTCGCCTGACCGCCTGGTCCAACATTAGTGATGAAGACACCATCAAGACCATGAACTCCATCCACTCCGGATCCCCATCTCACCCATGCCCTCACCACATTTTTAACAAAGCCAGCACAGCCATCGCACCCCATCTTCAGAAAACAATCAACATCTCCTTCGAGACAGCAACGTTCCCAGAGAGCTGGAAACACGCGGAGATCTGCGCCCTACTGAAGAAACCCAAAGCGGATCCTAACGACCTCAAGAACTTCCGGCCCATCTCCCTCCTCCCTTTCCTGGCGAAAGTCACGGAGAAGATCGTCAACAGACAGCTGACCCTCTACCTCAAAGACAACAACATCCTAGACCCCTAGACCACATCCTTCCTCTCCGGCAGAACCCTGAGCGTCCGCCTCCCACCCTTCCGCTTCAAGACCACCGAGATCATCTGCGGCGTTCCGCAGGGATCATCCCTCAGCCCGATGCTGTTCATTATCTACATGGCACCACTCGCCCACTTCGCACGACAACACAACCTCAACATCATCTCCTACGCCGACGACACCCAGCTGATCATATCCCTCACCGAAGACACCCACACTGCCAAAGCCAACCTCCACAGAGGAATGAAGGCCGTCACCGAATGGAGGAAAGGCAGCAGGCTGAAGCTGAATTCAGACAAAACAGAGATCCTCATCCTCGGCCCCACCCCCTCAGCCTGGGACGACTCCTGGTGGCCAACATCGCTAGGAACAGCCCCAGAACCCACCGACCACACATGCAACCTGTGTTCATCCTCGACTCCGCCCTCTCCATGACCAAGCAGTTCAACGCCGTCTCCGCTTCCTGCTACAACACCCTCCGAATGCTCCGCAGGATCTTCAAATGGATCCCCTCTGACACGAGAAAAACCTTCACCCAGGCCCTCGTCACCAGCAGACTGGACTACTGGAACGCCCTCTACATAGGAAACACAACTAAGCTCCTGAGACGGCTGCAACGCATCCAGAACGCCTCGGCATGACTAATCCTCGACGTCCCCCGAGGCAGCCACATCACACCCCACCTGAGAAGCCTGCTCCCAACAACAGGATCACCTTCAAACTCCTCATCCACGCACACAAATCCCTATACAATGTCGGACCAGCATACCACAATGACCGACTCAGCTTCTACACCCCCACCCGCAGCCTCTGCTCTGCCAACCTCGCCCTCGCCACGGTTCCACGCTTCCGAAAAACCACCGCCGGCGGTAGATCCTTCTCCTACCTCGCCGCCAAGACCTGGAACACTCTCCCTACCAGCCTACGACAGACCCAGGAACTGCTGGCCTTCAGAAGACTTCTCAAGACCTGGCTTTTCGATCAGTAGCAGCCCCCCTCACCCACCCCCCAGCACCTTGAGACCCTCACGGGTATGTAGCGTACTTTACAAATGTAATGATTGATTGATTGATTGACTGATTTCTCTTAGGGTCTAATCAGCTCCGTACCTTGGTTTAGAATGAAGGAGGTCTGGTATCTCTGTCTCTGGACTTGATTTCCCAACACCCCGCAAGGGGAGCTTGGAAACACTGGAGCTGGATTCTCAGCAATAGAAATGCAGCCTCTCTGTCAGTGCGTCAGCTGGAGGGTCGGCTTCCTTCGGTACTTGCTGTAGCGAGATGCGTCGAGTAAGTAGATAGTCTGACTGCTCCAAACCACTAAGTGTTTGCTAGGGCAAGTGTAGGCTTATTTATACCTTGAAGGTGCCTGTATTGACGTAAATTCAGACATAATAACGTCACCAAAGAACGGTAGTTCATTGAAAACGCCATGATTTCTAGGACAAATCAATATACAACAAAGGGGATGTCCCTGACTGCTGAAGCCGAGTTTTCCAAGAAATCGTTGTGGCTTTTTGGAACTAGTGGAAGTAGCCATGCCGTATTTGGACTGGATGGGTTATGTCTAAATATGGGTAGGATTTTTATGCCTATATAAGGGTAATGTGAATTATACCTATATAAGGGCATGAATCGGTAAAATTACACTAGGGTCCTAAAACGCTATACAGCATGAGGAGTCAGTGGTTGGAGTAGAGGGATAGGACAGCCCTGACTCTGACCAACTATTTCCGCAACAAGTTTAGTACCAACCAGGGACATTGGGGGAAGCATGTAATGCTGTCTAGTCCAGGGACCTATGTCTCAGGGCTCTCCCACCCTGTGTGCAGGTCAACCGTTAGTAAAGTGCATGCTACGCCATGTTTTTTCAAAATATTGTGAAAAGGCCACGCAGTAGGTATATCTCACCATCCTCAAATGCTCTACCATTTGGGTTACTGCATATCACATGTCACCCTGCAACAGCTTGCAATATCAGCATGTTGAAGGTAGACACACATGATGTAAGTGGTGTAGGTACTGTATAATCAAGATATGCTCATGGCTGCCAGGACCTTTTTCCGAATCAGTCTAAGGGGTCAATGGACTCATATAGTGTGTGGAACAAATCAATAAGATGTCTTACACCCTGCAGATGACCAACTCTGCACGTGATGAAATGGCATGAAAGACAGTAATTCGTTTTTTTACTACTAGGATAGGCCTCATCCACTCAAAGTTGGCATGCAATGGCACTGATCATAATGCAGAACTCATGGCGTATAATATTAATAAACAGTGCTATCTGCCATCCACAGCCTAATGCATCAGGTGTCCCATGTATCACAGGGGAATCGAAAGTGTCATGTCATGCAATTTGCATGTCAACTGCTTTAAAAATGACAATATGTAGCAAACAGCAACGTTAGTATTTACCCTTTGCATTGCAGAGGATGAGCCCTTGATCCTGGTCAGCACCCTTTCCCAAAACCAGCAGATTTTCGTCGCTGCAGTGATGCCTCATGTTTTGACACAGATAAATCCTGCTGCAGGCATTGTATCCACTGCTGTCCCTGATGTGCCCGTGTCTCCCTCACCTGCTACAACTACAAAACCTACCTTATTGGAGACACACCACACATCAGAGGAGGAAGATGTGAATGGTACAATATTCATAAGAAAAAGTTTGTGGTAGCATTCATCTGTGTCAAATGTCCAGTTTCTACTTTGTGCTCACCAACATGTCTGGGAACATCTGTGATCACTGGCTTCATCTTGACTCTGCCCTAATCACCTTGAACATATATGGACTGCCAATATGCCCTACCCTCCCCAATGACACTGTTGTATTCCTCCTGACTGAACTGTCCCTGTGTGATCAATTGAAATTTGCACTAGTAAATAAATGCACCTTTAATTTCTAGCTTTAGGTTGCCTGTCACTATGAGTCAGGACTAGTGTGACACATGGCTAATGTGTGTGGCCACTACATCAAATACTGTGAAAATTGATCATTGTGTCTGCACACTCTGGGACAATGCAATCAGTGCTTGCGATGGTCCTGTTGTAGCATGTGATTGGCTGGGCACACTTGCTGTGCCGGTTGTATGTAGTCCCCTGAAGAACACACACAACTGCGCCAACACCTTTTTGGTCAGGTACTGATGCCCCATGGTCCTGTAAAAAATGGCAATCGGTTTTAAGTGCTGGTAGCTCATCTTTCTCTTTTTGGAACTTCTGTTTGTCCCCTGGGTTCATGGTGTCTGTGGATTTTACATATTGTCAATTAAAGCTATGTCAGGTGCCCCAACATACAACTAGCTGCTTTGATTGACATCACACATACCTACATCTAGCATTTCTGATGTGTAAGGGCCTATTTGCAAAGGTAACATTATAAAGGCTATGCTATATGTTGGCAGAAGTGATGATGACCATCTCCATAAGGGATATGTATAAAAACATAATTGTTTCTGTACTCATTATTCTTGGCGTGTTTTCCCTGCTTCCCCCATTGCCCATAACGCTGCTACTGCATTATTTTTTCCCACCGCAACCCGCCCCACTCCCGCCTCACATCCGCATGCCCCTCGGCCCCTACCCTACTTAAATGGCGACTGCAGCACGGTTGAGCAGAAGACGCACACGCAGCGGGTGCGCCTAAGGCAAGTCCGTCTGCACCTGTTCGTGCCTGGACCGTGCCCAGCGCCAGACCCCGTTGTTCCCATGAGAGCCACAACATCCAATGATGCTACAACACCGGCTTCCTCCACAGACTCAACACCGGCCGATCATCAAACTGCTGCCAGGCCAGTCCGATACTCACCCACGGACCCTTCACCTGCCGTAGCTGCAGATTCACCAGCCGCCGAACATCCACTCGCCCCATCCCACACGTCAGAACAGAACACTACCTCAGATGCATATTACTCAACACCCTCTCCGTCCATCAAACTCTGGGACCTACTCGACTAGGCCCTGGATGAACCCCTCCTCGGCACCCGACATTGCCATAGCCATCCCAGATGGATACAAGATCACCAGAAGGGACCGCACCAACAGACCAGGAGGAGGAATCTCCATCGTCTACAGGAATACCCTCAATTTCTCGACCTGCACGACAGACACCTCCAGCACCGCCGAACACCTTCACTTCCAGATGCACACTGACCCCAACACCACTCTCAGAGGAACATTCATTTGCATACCCCCAAACCCCGGTCACAGTTCATCTACGCCATCTCCGACATTGTCAGCACGCACGCTCTTGTGTCCACAGACTACACCCTCCTCGGAGACCTGAATTTCCACCTCGAGAACGCGGATGACAGCAACTCCATCGCTCTGCCCGATAACCTTGCCAACCTCAGACTCAAATAGCTCATCAGGACCCCCACCAACACAGCCGGAAACACATTTGACCCCATCCTCTCCCCCAGCAACCACGTCACCTTCAGCCACACCCCCGAACTCCACTGGACCGACCACCGCTGCGTCCACTTCACTTTTAAGAAACCTTCCACGCACCACCACCCGCAATGTATCTCCTACCACGGCTGGAACAAGGTCACCGAAGACCAGCTCATCACTGCCATCGCCCGAGACCCACCGTCAGACACCTCCGACACCCACACAGCCACCAGCAACCTCAGGCAATGGATCGATGACTGCGCCAACCCTCTCGCCCCGATCAAAAAACCCTCAAACAGATGAACCGACAGAATGGTCAGGGGGTTAACCGCCAACCTCCAGGAATCCAAGCGGACTTGCGAAGACTCAAGAAAAAGTGGCACCACGAAAAGACACCGGACAACCACGCAGCCCTAAAGAATGCCAGCCGCAAGCACCACCAACTCATCCGAGTCACAAAAAGGACCTCCTTCAAGGAACTCTCTCGCTGAAGTTGGCAGAAGATGGGGTGTTGAAATCTGCTCCTATGCTGATGACACCCAACTTACTGTAATTTTGGACGAGGAGGATAACCCCAAGGATAGGCTTATAAACTGTCTCTCTTATTTGGCTGACTGGATGCACAAGCACTATCTTAAGCTAAATGCAAACAAATCAGAGATACTGCTGTTCGGAGGCCATACTGAACTGTGGAACGACACCTGGTGGCCGGTAGCCCTGGGTATCCCTCCTGCCCCGACATCAACAGCGAAGAACCTTGGAATAACTATTGACACCTCCCTCTCCATGAAAACTCATGTAGCCACTACATGCGGCAAAGGCTTTGCAACCCTGAAAATGCTCAAAAGAGTCTTTCCATGGGTTCCAATAGACTGCAGAAGGATCCTAGTTCAGTCTCTCTTGATGAGTAGGCTGGACTATGGAAACTCCTTGTTCCTTGGCATGGCGGAGTACTTATTCACCAAACTTCAATTTGTGCAAAACGCAGCGGCCAAGGCCATCTGCATGAAAAGGAAATACGACTCGGCCTCAAACTGTCTGCATGATCTGCACTGGCTGCCAATGAAGCAAAGAGCAACTTTCAAAATGTTATGCATCACTCATAGAGCACTGCACCAGATAGGACCGCTCATACTGAGAAACAGGATTCACTTCTACACTCCCACTAGAAACCTCCGCTCTCAACTTTCGGCGCTAGCTAGCGTCCCCCGGGTTAAAAGAGCCAGGATGGGCGAACAAGCCTTTTCCCACGCCGCAGCAAGGAAGTGGAACGAACTGCCTGTGGCCCTCCGACTCACAGAATGCCACCTGGCATTTAGGAAAAAACTAAAAACTTTCCTTTTCCCCCACTTCGACTAAATCAAGCAACGATGCCCACTGCACCCGTACTTTAGCAAACTTAGCGCCGTGATATCCCTTTGGGATGATTGTTAGCGCTCTACAAGAAACCCAAATAAATAAATAAATAAACTCATTGACAACAAAACACACAACAGCAAAGAGCTCTTCAAAATTGTGAAGAATCTCTCCAACCTCAGTTCCAGCTCCAACGACATCCCGCCGTCGCAAGACATATGTGACTCCCTAGCCACCTTCTTTCACCGCAAGATTGCAGACATCAAAGACAGCTCCAACACCCAGACCCTCCCTACTACCGCCATCACCACAGACTCACTGCCGCTTAGCCTCCCCAACTGCTTGCTATCCTCGACCCACATCAACCACGGCAACACCATCAAGACCATGAACACCATCCATTCTGGCTCACCATCCAATCCCTGCCCTCACCACATCTTCAACAAAGCAAACCGCAGCATCGCGTCCCAACTCCGGAAGATCATAAACAGCTCCTTCGAGACCACCACTTTCCCGGAAAGCTGGAAGCACGCTGAGATCAACTCCCTACTCGAGAAACCTACAGTGGACCCAAAGGACCTCAAGAACTTTTGGCCAATCCCCCTTCTTCCGTTCCCGGCAAAAGTCATCGAAAAGATCGTCAACGTGCAATTGACCCACTTCCTTGAGGAGAACAACATCTTGGACCTCTCCCAGTCTGGATTCTGCAGCAATCACAGCACCAAAACCGCCTTCATCCACAGACGACATCAGGACCATACTGGATAATGGCTAAAGAGCTGCCCTCATTCTCCTGGACCTCTCAGCCGCCTTTAACACCGTCTGCCACAACACCCTACGCACACACCTACACGATGCAGGAATAAGTGACAACGCCCTGGACTGGACCACTTCCTTCCTCCCCGATAGAACCCATAGGGTCCTCCTCCCCCTTTTCTTTCTAAAGCCACCAAGATCATCTGCTGAGTGCCCCAAGGATCATCCCTCAGCCCTACCCTTTTCAACATCTACATGGCACCGCTCGCCAACATCGTCCACTCGCACAACTTCAACATCGTCTTCTATGCCGACGACACTCAACTGATCCTCTCACTCACTGAAAACCCAGCCACCGCCAAAACCAACCTCCACGAAGGAATGAAGGCCATCGCCAGCTGGATGCAGACCAGCCGCCTGAAACTTATATCGGACGAGACAGAGGTCCTCATCCTCGGATCCACTCCCTCTGCCTGGGACGACTCTTGGTGGCCAGCCGCCCTGGGAGCTGCACCCACACCCACCAACCATGCACACAACCTGGGGTTCATCCTGGACTCATCGCTCACAATGACCCAGCAAGTCAAAGCTGTCTCCTTCTCCTGCTGCATCACCCTCAAAATGCACCGCAAGATCTCCAGATGGATCCCCATGGGAACCAGAAGGAAAGTAACACAGGCCCTTGTCAGCAGCAGACTGGACTACAGCAACGCCCTCTACGCAGGGACCACGGTCGAACTCCAGAAGAGACTCCATTGGGAGACAACCTTTACTACGCGGGTGTTTCACTGCGGTAGGTTTACAACACGGGCTTTACAACGCAAGTCGTTTCAACGACTTGCGATGGAGGGCGCTGTAAGCTAAGGAATAGTACATTTACTATTCCAACACCTTCCCTACTGTACATAGACTGGTGTTGGAATACTAAATCGTACTATCCCTAAGTCCAGCGCCCTCCAGCGCAAGTCGTTGAAACGACTTGCATTGTAAAGCCTGCGTTGTAAGAGACCGCGATCAACATGATCGCGTTGTATCGTCATACATTTGACTTCAACGCATACAGAACGCCTCCGCATGCCTCATCCTCAACATACCCCGTCACACCCACATCACTGCCCACCTGAAAGACCTGCACTGGCTCCCAGTCAACAAGAGGATCAACTTCAAGCTCCTCACCCACGCCCAAAAAGCACTACAGAACGCCGGACCAGCATACCTCAACAAATGTCTCACCTTCTACACCCCGAGCTGCCAGCTTCGCTCTGCCGACCTCGCCCTCGCCACTGTCCTATGCATCCACAGAACCTCCACCGGCGGCAGATCCTTCTACCTTGCCACCAAGAGATGGAACACCCTCCCCACACAACTGTGACAGACCCAGGACCTGCTGACCTTCAAGAGACTTCTCAAGACCTAGCTGTTCGAGCAGTAGCTGCACCCCCTCCCCCACTCAGCACCTTGAGACCCTCACTGGTGATTAGTGTGCTCTACAAATGATTGATTGAAATGTTACAATGGATGCAGGAAATTTACACCACATCATACAGTGGCATGTAAAGAATTCCATATGTGACGTCATGCCACTCACACACAACTTTCATCTTGTCATTTTAAGATAGACAACTTTTACTCATCAGAGATCACTACTAGTCAGAAGGTGATACACATGCAACCCTTTTACACATCTATCAATTACTATTTCACATCCTCAAAGAGTCAGTTTGTGAGTAGGTTGCACAATGAAGCAGGCAATGTAATACACATCTACCATGACACTCAAAGCTTGCAACACACTAATTACACCGATGAAGACACTCACCGGTAAAGTTTGGGTTGCTGAAGTTGGCCATCTCAGCTTCGGTATAAGGGGAGGGGGGTTCATCTTGAAGACATAACATGTACAGAATACTATCAAACTGTTTTACACATATGTGGAACACATGTACTCTACAGTGCCAATGTTACACTATTGGCCATGTGAACTATCAGGTTGTAAGAGGTCAGATTACACATTTACATGCCTGGATGATACACATTTCTTAGGATGTTTAGACACCCTCGTGCAGATAGGCATCACAACCTACCTATACACATATAGCTGACTGGGATGATGCTGTGCACCTACACAATTCACATACATATTCAAGTAACGCTTTCTGGAGGCCCTCTGTAGACGGCCACCCTTAAATAATTAGCCTACATATATTTCTAGTCATGCGTACTGTTCCACATAGTAAATTGTGTAGTCTACCTGCCAGAGCTGCTGAGGTTATGTTATTGTGCAAGATTATTTCCAAGCATCCCTAAGCCGAACTGCTAAGGATTAGCTAAACAGAGTAAGCCATGGCAGACTTCAAAGATGCTAGCCAAATCAGAGGTGGCATGCCAAGGAGCATCAAAGGCACATCACTACGCTACCACTTCACAAGACACTCACTCAGCTACAAGATACTTTGGCACGCTGTAAGATGGTAAATGACAGCTGTGCAAATGCCTTGCATGACACTCTTTTTATGTAAGTAAGTGGTACTGAAATTCACAAATAAAAACTGATAATGACACATGCCTGCAGCAGCACTAGCTTCTTTGGAGCAATTGTGCAGTGTAAGCCATTTAATCACATGAAGGGGCACATTTATGAGAAAGTGTCGTAGCACAGTGTTATGCCTAAATTGGTAAAGCTACGGTCCAACAGTTTCAAAAAGCAGGGATGCACCTTATTTAAAAGAATGTGGCTCACCCCTGCGTTACCACTAGCGCAGGCACAAATTAAGCTGCATAGCACTGGCACCCTAGAATGAACACCTTCCAGCATACAATCAATTTGTCCATGGGATTTGCAATATTTATGTGTGCAGCAAAGAGCAGCACTTGTGAAAATATCAAAATACGAGGAGCAATATAAAATTTCTCCTGTTATTACCCACCTCCCCCCGCCTCAGGACACCGCCAGAGGTATCGATGGAGAGGGAGGTGCCTCCCTTCACCTGAGTCAGTGCCAGGTGAGGTGAGGTTTGCTACCTCACACAGGATAGGTATGAATAACCATCCATCCTGTATAGAGGTACTGTGATTGGTCACATATAATGATATTGTGATGTTTTCTAAATTTTTGTTAGTTGCCTGTTTTTTGTTTCCACTGTTTTAAAAAAAAAATGCGCTTAATGCAGTAGCTATCACCACTGGGTCCTTAAGAAAGCCGGGGTCATTGTGCCCACTACGGCTGAAACTAGTTGACCTTTTCTCTTCGGTAGATTAATTCAAAACCGATACTGTGTTTTTTTAAACAAGTTCATCAGTGGTCACCAATAAATGTATTTTGGACCACTGCTGTATCTTTTTTAATTCATCCACATTCACATTTTTGTCTCTGCACAGCATTCTTATTAGTCTGGTCAGTATAACTTGGAGATACTAAGCCTGTCATTTTCTATATCATTGGTTTCTTATCAAGCCTAGTCCACTATCTTCTGGCTTGCTGCCAGAGGAGCTGAGGTGACAGGGGCACTGTTGGAGTTCCAAATGATGACACTGGCCACAAAGGGCAGTTGTTAGAAATCCATACTATTTCTTTCCCCTCCTCAGGGTTTCCTCTGTCATGGAGTTGTACTTGTGTTCTTTACCACCACTAGCTGTCACATAGACTAACTGTTTGTCTTTGTATCTAGCCTCCACCCTTGTTCTGTGATATTTTTACATATTTCTTCTCTAGACCACCAGTTTCGATGTGTTTTTTCATGATTAGAATTGGAGATTAAAACTGGTTTGGTCTTTAAATATTCTCCCTGTGACCCCCTCTCTCTCCCTCTCCGGGAGTTGAGTCTTTTGTGCATAATTACCTGCTTACGGACAGGTATTATCTGGTGGAATTTTTGGTGCAGTCTCATACCTTTTAAATAAGGAGCAGCATCATACTGCAATGGGTTTTACGATGGAACACCCACTACAGCGCAAATTACACGCCCTTTGCACGCAATATGCTGCATGAGTTGGCAAAAGACACACAGATGATGGACAGAATGCAGAGCAAATCAAACATTCACCCCCAGTCAATAGAGTTGGGTTAAATCCATTGTTCTTTTGCTCAGCATGCCACCCCAGTTTAGACCCAGCCATATGCAAATCAGTCTTGATCCTGTGCCTCATGGGAATATTGTTCTGCATTCTGTCCATCAATTATTCTTTTTGGATTTATCACCCTGAGTGGGACATGTATGCCCAGACGTGGGTCCCATGCTCTCCATGCAACTGGAGTCAAGCTATCCTGGCGGACGAGGAGTGAAACCCCGAAACCGGTCCTAGGATGCTTGGTACCTGTCCAGGGAGGTCCTGGTCTGGCAGTTCGTATTGGACTGTTCCTAATGGGTGCAGGGTCAAAACTGATTTGCATATGGCTGGGTTCGAACTGGAATGGCATGGAGAGCAAAAAAACAATGGATTTAGGCCCAGATCTCTGTACTGAGGTGAATGTGTGACATTGTTCTGCATTCTGCCGATCAATTGTTCTTTTTGCATGAGTAGGGGCATTCTTTACAAGATGACATTAAGCCATGTTAAGTGGCTTAACACCCCTAGTAAATTGCCCCTAGGTTTCAGGACAGGCATGGCAATGCATATCAACTCAATGTTTACCAGCAACTCATTTCTCTCACCAATGGTAATTGTGAAAATAGTGATGGTCACACTGTGTCACAGAAACCACTGGTGCACATAATGGTAATGCACTATTACCATGGCATTTGTCCATTTTTCATTTGCACAAGACAATTTAAACATCATTGGGACCCTTACTTTATGGTCCCGAAATTTTGTAAACGTCACATAAGGCACACTGCAGTAAGAATTATGTTCTTACATGCGAGTTCACCACATGTAAGTACATAAATCAGGATTGATTTCCTTCCCACAGCTTCTTGCCAGTGATGTTTGAATTTTGGGGGTTCCCAGTCCACACCCTGTACCCTCATCATCTGCTGCCGGATGTTCTCCCATCTGTTTGTGGGCCTTGACGTAGTACCCCTGAATCACTCGTCCACCAGCTTCCAGCATTTTTGGCGGGTAGTGCACTACCAGTCAGAGAAAAGTGCCCAACTCCTGAGAGTTCATGGGCCGACAGCACTTCGGTCCAGGCATTATCCCACCCACTAATATTTATCCTACCCCTAACTAAACCCCAGTAAACCTCCTAAGTCCCCAAATACAAAACTACCCCAAATGACAAACATCCAAGAGTCAACAGTACACTTGACAATATAATACATAAAATACAAACAAACAAATGGACAAAATACACACAACAGCAACAGCAGACACAGCACACAAACTCCAAAATACCCTCTTCTGCTCCAACCCCCCCCCCCCCCCCCCCCACACACACACACATACTCCAAAGGACAGACAGATTAACTGTGAATAAATGTGAAAGTGAAAGTAACTTTACAGTTCATGATTCCCAGCAGGCAATATCCATTACATCACTTTCTTTGCTCGATAACGTCATAACCTGTGTGGATGCGGTACGTTTTTTACGCGCTAGAGCACTTTACCTCTAATGCGCTAGATGGCTTGCTATGTTAAACACAGTAGATATTGCGCGTCTGCGACTGAGCGTCTTTTGTTCGGTATGCAGTGGGTGAAAAACTTCCTGCTGATGGGTCTAGCGTGGTTTTTTACGCAAGGGAAGACGATCATACTTTTTTCTTCTGATGTGCTATTCATGTTCCTAATGTCAGTGAGTGTTGTGTTCTATGTGATGTGTGTTGTACTTTTGCCACTGTTAGCTCATGCCTTTAATGTGTGTAAATAGTCATTCACATGCGTGAGATCATCTGTGTCATGGGTCTAAAATTGATTCATGCTCCTACACAATGGGTAATCTTTTGCGTACTTTTACATGGGGGTTGTGTGGCTTAGATTGTATGCCTACCAATTACTATGTATGTGGTTCTATCGATGATGCAAGAGTCAACCTATGCAATGGACACACTGGGATACATTTATGACAACTCTGTGCACGGACAAATAGGCCCATGTAGCACACTGGAGGCCTTAGGCAGTAGTCCAGAGGTGTAAGTATCCAACTATTGTCTGCACACACATGCAGGGGGGTGTATGAATGGTGCTATGTGTGTGATTGCCTAAATACCATATGCATACAAAGGCAATATACCACACAACATTGACAGTGTGGACATATGTGTTGCACCAATACCATTAAGTTAGGCGATTGTGCTACGGTTTTTCACCTTACATGCCTTGGTATGTTCTCGTACTTTTTGATACAGGATGTCCACTTACATGACTCCTTATTTATCATAAGCAACAAAGCAGTGTATCTTGTGCATTGCAACGGGAGTACAGATTGAACCCCTGGTCCTAGACAATGTTTGATAGATAGCGTTCATCAATGTTAATGGAGCTAACCATCACATTGTCACATGTAAACATTTCTAAATGAATGGCACATGTTGACTGTAGCGGTGTGAGTGTTCAATGTACTCCTAATAAAAGTAGCCTCTGCTGGTAAACACAAGTATGAGACCAAAAACATGGTTAGCATCAGGAGTGACACACACACAGTTGGTTCTCACTATCTATGTTGCGACACCAAGATCATAGTGGCTCCCGATGGTGACCCTTTTCCTTCTTGTAAGTGGCATGCAGAAAATATTTTCTGGTACCGGATGATGGTATAGTTTGTATTATACACTCTGCTAGATGACTAGTACGTGTGACAGACATAAGTGTAACAAATACTGTATGCCAGAAGTGTAATGTGAAAATAGTATAAAAATGTGTTAATGTTGTGAATGTTTATTCATAGGCAGAGGCACATTTATCACTATACAACCTTTTTGGGGATGAATTATGTTAACTGTTAGACATGGGTAATGACATTATCCCTCCAGCTTGTTGCTGCTGATAAACTGGCAGGTTGCATAGGCTCCTCTTCTCCTTCCTCTCCATCATCCGCCATTTCCGGTTCCACATTGTCCTCTGGCAAACCCACATTTGTCCTGGCATATATGTTGTGCAGCACACCAATATGATCTTAGAAACCATGGGTGGGAGCATGCTATAATAATCTACCCCAGATGCATCAAGGCAGCGGACCAGAGACTTGAGGAAACTAAGGGGTCGATTTCGATTCTGAAAAAAGCACTCCGATTAGCCGTACGGAGCCTTTTTCCCATACGAATCGTACACCTTCAACGTCCCCGAACGAACGAGTAAGTACGATCCGAACCCAATGCGCCACTCCGTACGACTCGTACCTAACACCGTAAAACTAGAAATTACATACAGATTGTCTCCGGGTGACGCTGTACACTACGTCCGTACGTAAACTGGCAGCCATTTCCGAACCAGGAAGTACGATCCGTGTTGACGACACTCCGTACGGCTCTTTTGCTATGAGAGCTGTAAACAGCCGTAAAACCTGAGTCCGGCCCGAACTGCACCCCAGTACGTGACATACACGACATGAACCCCCTCGAGCGTGTCATCCCAACCCTGTACGCCTACGACCTCGTATATAGAATTCGACGACGGCGCAGACGGTGAGTACAACGTACCACAACAACGGAAGTATACCTGTACGGTCTGCCACACGCTAGCACATGTATGTATGTATGTATCGCTTATTTGTACCGCGCGAACAGTCACCAAAGGGTATCCTGGCGCTTTGACACTTAGAACACCATACGTGATGTTATGCTGCCGTGGAAATTACACTGCCCTAGGAAAGAGATACGTATTTAAACCTTTTTTGAAGGAAGAAACATCCTCGACAATTCTCAGGGAAAAAGGTAAAGAATTCCACAGTTTAGCCGTAGTGAATCTAAAAGCGCGCCCGCCCATCCGAGTCCTCACAATCTTGGGGACTGCCACCAGGCATGCTGATGAAGAGCATAGCGCTCTGGCCGGCATGTACCATGAGAACAGCTTCTGCAGCGGGACAGGCCCGTGCCCATGAAGGGCCCTAAAAACCAAGCATGCTGCTTTAAAATGGATGCGCTGGTGAATTGGCAGCCAATGAAGATCAGAAAGCGCCAGAGAGGAAGAGTTAGAGCGTGGCCGTGAGAGGGCCAGCTTAGCAGCCATGTTTTGTACTCGCTGAAGTTTGCCAAACAGAGTAGCTGGCGCCCCCAGAAGTAGTGCGTTGCAGTAGTCAAGCATGCTTAAGATGATACTACGCACTACCTCTGGGCGGGCATGGGCTGGGAGCATAGAGAGTATCTTGCGTAATGTGCGAAGCAACATCATACAGGTGGCCACTGTTTTATTCACAAACACATCCAGCTGTAAATTAGCTCCAAACATCACACCCAGATTCCTAACAGAATCTGCCGCCACAGTACCCTGTGAGGGAGACGGCCAAAAATCCTTCGGCAGAGGCCGTGGGATACGATCCAAGGAACAGTGCAGTACCTCCGTTTTTGAGCTGTTGAATTGCAGGGAATTATGACAAAGCCATTCTGCAGTGGCTGTCATACAGCGGTGGAAGGTCTCCTGGGATACTGCATCCCTACCTTCAAAAGAAAAAATGAGCTGCGTGTCGTCAGCGTAGATGGACACATACCACAATTGCTACTGTGATACGTGCCGCACATACGCCATCAACGTGTGGGGGGGCATGGTGCGCCACACGCTAGCGCATATCACTATTGAAATATCACTATCGAAATAGTGATAGGTGCAGCACACATGTCTGAAATGTCGGGTACGGTGCGTCACATCTGAGTGGTGGGTGGCAAAGACCCCCAGCAGTGCCCAGACATAGGAGGAGGGTGTGTACCGGACCCCCAGCAGTGCCAAGACACAGGAGAGGGGTGTGTACGGGACCCCCAGCAGTGCCCAGACATAGGAGAGGGGTGTGTACAGGAGCCCCAGCAGTGCACAGACATGACAGGGGTGGGTGGATATGACTCCCAGCAGTGCCTAGATATAGGAGAGGGGTGTGTACAGGACCCCCAGCAGTGCCCAGACATAGGAGAGGGGTGTGTACAGGACCCCCAGCAGTGCCCAGACATAGGTGAGGGGGTGTGTACAGGACCCCCAGCAGTACCCAGACATGACAGGGGTGGGTGGATATGACTCCCAGCAATGCCCAGACATAGGAGAGGGGTGTGTACAGGACTCCCAGCAGTGCCCAGACATAGGAGAGGGGTGTGTACAGAACCCCCGGCAGTGTCCAGATATAGGAGAGGGGTGTTTGCCGGAACCCCAGCAGTGCCCAGACATAGGAGTGGGGTGTGTACAGGACGCCCAGCAGTGCACAGACATGACAGGGGTGGGTGGATATGAGTCCCAGCAGTGCCCAGACATAGGAGAGGGGTGAGTACAGGACTCCCAGAAGTGCCCGGACATAGGAGAGGGGTGAGTACAGGACCCCCAGCAGTGCCCAGACATAGGAGAGGGGTGTGTACAGGACTCCCAGCAGTGCTCAGACATAGGAGAGGGGTGTGTACAGGACTCCCAGCAGTGCCCAGACATAGGAGAGGGGTGTGTACAGGACCCCCAGCAGTGCCCAGACATGACAGGGGTGGGTGGGTATGACTCCCAGCAGTGCCCAGACGTAGGAGAGGGGTGTGTACAGGACCACCAGCAGTGCACACACATAGGAGAGGGGTGTGTACAAGACCCCCAGCAGTGCCCGGACATAGAAGAGGGGTGTGTACAGGACCCACAACAGTGCACAGACATGACAGGGGTGGGTGTCTAGGACTCCCAGCAGTGCCCAGACATAGGAGAGGGGTGTGTACAGGACTCCCAGCAGTGCCCAGACATAGGAGAGGGGGGTGTACAGGACTCCCAGCAGTGCCCAGACAAAGGAGAGGGGTGTGTACAGGACCCCCAGCAGTGCACAGACACAGGAGAGAGGTGTGTACAGGACCCCCAGCAGTGCACAGACATGACAGGGGTGGATGAATATGACTCCCAGCAGTGCCCAGACATAGGAGAGGGGTGTGACAGGACTCCCAGCAGTGCCCAGACATAGGAGAGGGGTGGGTACAGGACCCCCAGCAGTGCCCAGACATAGGAGAGGGGTGTGTACAGGACTCCCAGCAGTGCCCAGACATAGGAGAGGGGGTCTACAGGACCCCGGCAGTGCCCAGACATAGGGGAGGGGTGTGTACAGGACCCCCAGCAGTGCCCAGACATAGGAGAGGGGGTGTGTACAGGAACCCCAGCAGTGCCCAGTCATGACAGGGGTGGGTGGATAGGACTCCCAGCAGTGCCCAGACATAGGAGAGGGGTGTGTACAGGACTCCCAGCAGTGCCCAGACATAGGAGAGGGGTGTGTACAAGACCCCCAGCAGTGCACAGACATGACAGGGGTTGGTGGATATGTGAGGAAACAGAAATTTTATGTGGTTAGTGTGTCCCCCCCACTCGCACCCTATCCACGTACCTATGCCCCATGTATGTTCATGTTATCACGTAATTCCCTTCCCGTGCCTGTCATAATAATGCCCCTGCATTTCCGTCCAATGTTAGCATGTCAGTTATTAGGCCTTCCATGAATGAAACGTTAATTCTGCACTAAGGCCTACTTTGCCAATGCATTTACATGGCACACGTTTTTGTGGCCCAGCCGAGCCAGGCCCTGAATTCATGCTCCAAGCCTCTTCTGATTCTATAAAAGCTGCAGTTTAGGTATTCATCCCTGACCTCTCCCTTACTCCCTACCCAGCCGAGAGGTGCCCGGCCTGGCCTGCCTGCCAAGACGGTATTTTGCCTACAGTTATCTGCTCAGCCTCCGCAAAAACACATTCCAGTCTAGTGAAATAGGTAAACATATTTCCTCCTGCAGAGCATAGGGCCCACCCTTCCTGTCTCCATGCAAGTGATTTACTGAACCCGTTGCCATAGTAGGCCCATGGCCCCGCGCAATGCACAAAGAAATATATGCACGCACTAACATTTAGTGATGAACGACTTCTGCTCGAGAGACCTTTACTTCAGACAATACATCCTCCAAACACAAGATATCAGATATGCCAAAGGTGCAGGTCGTTCTGACATCCCAGACTCCAGACTCCTCTTCTAGTGCTAAAGGCAACCCCCCAGCTCTCCCCAGTTCCACGTCAATTTCACGTCATGATCAGTTGCGTACACATGTAGGGTAAAGGTTTCTGCTGACCCTGCAGACCTCCTCTATGCATCCACCCACCTATGACACTCCTATGACTCATCAAGTGAACACCCACGTGTACGCCTCTTTACACGCCTTCTTTTACGCCTATGTGTTCTTATCTCTCTCTTTTCACTTGCTCCGCCTGGAGTGTTACGCCTACTGTATTCATTGCAATTATGTGGTTTTACTATATATAATGTGTGATGTTAATAAAATGTTGGATATCCCTTCCTGAACCTTAGTGGTGACGGAACCCGACTCTCCCCTGGCTCGAGTCATTGAAATAAAACCCTTTTGACTCAGATACCACGGACTCTGCCTCTCATTATATGAGCTATCCTTATTGTTATTAATGTATAGAAAAATGTCTGGGTAATTTTATTTACCACATAATTCTGGCGCCCGAACAGGGACTAGTCCCCTTCCCCACGCGCCGGCGATGTAAGCGCAGCCCCTGACCCCTTCTACAGCCGTGACGGACCCATTCTGTGCACATCCGCGGGTTTTCCTGCTAACTCCCTCAGGCCCACGGAGGAGACGGAGACTGCGACCAGGCATCCACACGAGGCGGTGAGGATTGCGGACTGTCCCGACCAGAGCCCAAACCGAGAGAGCAAGGTCCGAGGTATCCAGAGGCCCACCTGTTTCCGAGGCGCATGCGCAGCAAGAAGCCGTAGCAGTCCAGTCCAGTATCGAGTTTCCGAGGCCTTCAGTTTTGCTTCCCGGTGAGTACCGTTGTTGGGAACGCATATAGACGGGTTCATTTATTTTGAGCCCGGTCAAGACGGGTCTGGGTACACAGATCCGGTAAAGACGTATCCATCTAGGTGGATACGGTATGACGTGTCTCTTTATGAGACCGGTATGACTGTACTGTTCTAGCAGTGCATCTAGTATTGTATTTTAGGATTTAAAATTGTGTTATTCTATGAACTAATTAGTGTCTGTTTCTAATGTTTTAATGTTGTGGTATGAATGATTGTTTGCAGTCTATTATTGTGCTTATTGTGATTTCGTTCAATCTAGTCTAAACATGCCGCTGTTTTCGAAATTACGTCAGATAGGAACCAGAAAAGGGATACTCGAAGAGGCAGTTCCCGTCCCGCCTAGGGACACTCCCGGACATTTTATGTACCACAAACATGGCCTAGATGCCATACTGTACTTAGATTTATGGGTAGATTACACGAAGGATCTGGAAGAGAAATATAGATGGCCTGTCTCAGGGACATGGGATGCTGATTGCATCATGAGAGTAGAGGAAGCACTGTGGAAAAAGAAAGCCAGACAATCCCAGAAAGATGCCATAGAGTTATGGCGTAAAGAAGCGCATAGAAGAACAGAGAAAGAAATTCAGAAAGCAGAGAGAAGTAGGGAAGCAGCAGAAAAAGCCAAAGAAAAAGAACTACTAGAAGAAGGTGAACGGGTTAAAGCAGAACAATTAGACAGACAAAGAAATGCCCTTATTAAAGGCATGTATCCCCTCCTCGCCGAGGGCCTACCTAAAGAGACCCCGGAAGTACCCAGTAACTTGCCGCCACCGCTGATCCCGACTAAACTCCGTAGTCATAAACAGACCGCAGCGGACATTTTTCTTTCCTCCTATTTAGACGACGCTGCTCCAGAGTATGTAAATGTAAATGTACCTCCTACTGATCCTCCTCCTAATCCTCCTGCCACCGACCCTACCAACCCTTTCCGCACAGCACCCGTAGTACAAGATCAACCCGCATTACCAGCGACAGCGCTGGCAGGAAAAGCTGATTCAAGCCTAGGCGATTCCAGTCTAGGAGCATCGGGAGGGGGGCCCTCTCGAGATATGCCGCACACCCCACCACAAATAAAACGATCACTACGAGATTTAGCACTACAACACACGCCAAAACCAGCGACATACGCAACCCTTAGACAGTTCCTTACCGATTGTATATATGATCCAGTACCAGGTGAGGGTCCAATGCTCATATACTCAATACGATTAAGACGCGTTGCAGACTATTTGATTACTTTACCAGACATGAAAGACCACTTAGATAAAATATACCACTTCATTAGAACGGGGGAGGGACCTGAAAGTGTTCACAAGGCCATGGCACATAGAAAAGTGGAGCTACAACGTATGCTCTTACAGTTTTTGATTAATTGTTTGATCAGGGAACGTGACCAGCCAGATAAAGAAGTAACTAAAGGTATGATAACTTGGAGTGATAACATAGCGATCGGTAAACATGATAAACAGAGTTGTGTAGAAACAATGTACAAGAAAATTCGTAAAGAAATTCTTGAGATACACAAGAGAGAACAGGCCGAGAAGGAAGCCGCCGAGAAAGAGGACGACGAAGTCTCAGAGGACGATGATATAGAAACTGAGGACACAAGTAAAATACATTACGTGGGTAGGGCAAGACCGTTTGATAGACCCATATGCCTAGAATACAAGAAACGTTCTCTCTCTCCCATACCAGAACAATATTCCCTTGAACACATATTCCAAGCCACTGACCAAGCACTGAAAAAACGAGTAGGGAGTAGCGAACTTAGTACTATGCATGAACAGGAACTAGCCCGGTCAGCAGTTCAATGGGCTGGCAATTCTAACATATATAAGGATGATATAGTAGCACAAACATTTTTGAGTCTTCCTCCGGAAGAACAGCGTTTAGCTGGTATTTACATGATTCAACACCTCATCACACTGTACGAGAGTCAGCATTCTGATCCAGGTCCCTTGTATAAATTATTGGACGATTTACTCCTAGCAAGATGGAGAGGCCTAGGCACCGAATTAATTAATGTTATTCTAGATCAACGACATAAATACATGACTTTCCTGACCCCACACATGGTTCCCGCCCCACACCGAGAAAGAAAGACCTTTTACATAGACAGACAGAATCCCCTACGAGAGGTTCATCCCGTTAGAACTAATGCGGGTGTGCTTCAACGAGTATACGTTTACACACCCTTAACGAAAATGTAATTATTGGAAATGAAAAAATTACTGCCCTGTCATGATAAAGACCCAGCAGGGTTCCACAGTGAATTAAAAGACATGCTCTGCATGGGGGAGTATACATACGCCGATATGATTAAAATGTTGAAAGTATTGTTGCCAGCAGGCATTTACGAAAAACTGAAAGAAAAAGAGTGGGAGGTGGGAGAGAAAAAGATTAATTGGACAGAATTAGAAGACGAAGATAATACACGAACCCCTGGTACTGGTCTCGGGGATAAAGCTAAAGAATTACCCGAGCTATTGATACAGGTTTTGCCGAGATTATTGACTACCAAAAAGGAAGACTGGGATGCTATTTCAGCCTGCAAACAGAAACAAGATGAAGACACTAGTGATTTTTATTCCAGATTTGAAAAATGTTTTCTTATTAATAGTGGCCTGAAGACAAGTAGTGAATCATACCCACATCTTTTTGTGACCAAACTAGTAGAGAATTCCTTACCCCAGATTAAAAATAGAGTACTGAAGGTTGAGAGTACCTGGCAAGCAAATAGCCCTTCCCAAATGTTACAAATGTTACAGTACCACCAGAACCGAATTAGAGAAGAACAGGAACACGAAAAGAGACGCATGAAAGACACGAAAATGAAAGTACTAGTTGCTTAATCAGTTCCAGCCGCCGATAGCCAGAGAAAGGGCGCGGCACCTGTCAAAGGGAACTGTAACTACTGTAAACAGCCAGGTCACTATATAAATGAATGTGCTGTCCTGAAACACAATATAGCTACAGGCAAGACGAAAGAAAGACCGCGTCCTCCAAGACAGGAAAACATCCCGCAGAACACGCAACCTCCACAGAACGCGCAACAGACAGTAGCTGTACCCCAACCCATTGCTGCCACACAACATGTCACGCAACAAATGTACCAGTATGCACAGTCAGACTACCCCGATTATCAACAGTATTCATGAAACAGCCTAGAGAGGGAGGTTGGCTTGCCCCTTATTGAGGTTCCTGTAGATCAAGAGGGTCCCTATGTACATAGTCATGTATTGGGGAAAGACAGAAAATTTTTGATTGACACAGGGGCGAGCAGAACTACCATCAGTCATGACGAGGTTCCAGGGGCACCCCTCTCAGGCTCACAGAATATTTCCCTGGGATTTTCAGGAAAGCCTATTGTTAACGAAGTGTCAAAGCCAGTTTCTCTAGAAGTTGGTCCATTGTCCCACACTACAGACTTGTTGCTTACGAAATCCTGTCCAGAAAACTTGCTTGGTATAAAAACATTGAAAGAACTAGGAGCAGTGATTTGTTGTTCTCCGGAAGGAGTGAGATTGTTTTTACGTGATTTTAAAGGACATTATGTACTAAGAGATTTTGACCCCAGACTTCAGAATGTACCTCAGCATTTATGGGCACAAGGTCCGACTGATGTAGGTTACATGCACATTACACCATACCGTGTCACACTCAAGCAAGGAGTTGTACTGCCACGAATCCGACAATACAAGTTACCACCTGAGGCTGTAGTAGCATTACTGAAAATTGTTGACGAACTCATTGCACAAGGAGTGGTTGTAGAAACTGACTCCAATATATGTAATTCTCCTATCATTCCGATTCTTAAACGAACTGATCCAAATGCACCACCGGTTTACAGACTAGTGATTGACCTCCGAGAATTAAACAAATGCATAATACCCCAGTACCCAGTGGTCCCAGACATTTCTTCACTATTGACTGCAATTGATTCTGAAGCGGCGTTCTTTACTGTAATAGATCTCAAGAATGCCTTCTTTAGCGTCCCAATCCATCCGGAAAGCCAGTACCTTTTCGGATTCTGTTTAAATGGCCGAAGCTTCAAATTTGCGAGAGCTCCTCAAGGGTTCACAGAAAGCCCTAGTATTTACAGTCAAGCATTGAAAAGACAACTAGACAGTAGTCACATGCCTACTGACACTACACTGCTCCAATACGTTGATGATCTTTTGATCACAAACAGAACGAGACTGTGAGCGTGCATCACTGACAGTCTTATACTTCCTGGCAGAAAAGGGGCACAAAGTGTCCCCTTCCAAGCTACAATTCTGTGCCCAGCAAGTGGTATACCTTGGACACTTGCTGTCCAAGAGGGGTAGACAGTTGACACCTGACCGCATTCAGTTAATTGCACATCTTCCACAGCCCAAGACACAAAAGGAAGTACGGGCCTTCATTGGCCTCACTTCTTACTGCAGACAATGGATTCCTCAGTACGCATATCTAGCCAAACCACTCATACAGTTGACAACACAGGAGGCAGCGACTTCGACTGTCCTCCCTTGGACTCAGGAACATACACTTGCCTTTGATGAACTGAAGAAAGCTCTATGTCAAGCACCAGTTTTAGCGACACCATGTTACAGCAAACCTTTCACGCTTTTTGTCACTGAACGCAATGGCAACAGCTCTAGCAATCAGACAAAGTGATTCCATAGTGTTAGGACATCCCCTGACAGTACAGGTTCCACACTCAGTGGAAGTTCTCTTAAACAGGACACAGACACAGCACCTGACTATAGCAAGACTGACGGGATATGAACTGACATTGTTCCAACCACACAGAGATCAGACGTTGTAATATTCTGAACCCTGCTACACTTTTGCCCTCGAGCACAACAGACCCTGCACCACATGACTGTGTGGAAGTAATTAACACAGTGACGAAACCAAGACAAGACTTGACTGACATTGCATTGCCCGACCCAGACCTGACACTTTATGTGGATGGTTCATGCATGAGAACAAGTACGGGAGCGTTAGTGGCCGCATATGCAGTGACCACCGATACTGAAGTCATAGAAACACGATGAATTGACACCTTGTCTGCCCAAGCAGCAGAGCTCATCGCTCTGACCCAAGCCTGTATACGAGCCAAGAACCTGAAAGTAAACATATACACAGATTCACAGTATGCATTGGGAGTCGTTCACGACTTCGGTGTCCTCTGGCAAGAGAGAGGTTTTCTGACCTCCCATGGGGCCAAAATACAGCACGGTCCCCTCATTCAAGCTCTGTTAGATGCAATACACTTACCTACAGCAATAGCCATCATGAAGTGCAAAGCACATACTAAAGTCACTGACACCATTTCCCAGGGTAACGACCTGGCAGATCGAACGGCCAAACTTACAGCTCAAACTCAAACAGATATTCCGACTGACACGACAAAAACTGATGTACCATCACTGACGAATTGCATGACAGTCAGGGATCCCTCACAAGATGTACTCGACATACAGACACATGCCACTCCAGACGAAATCAAGAAATGGACTGAACAAGGAGGGGTCCAGACAGATCAGGGATGGATGACAAAAGGCAACACCACATGGTTTCTCCCCGACTCCATGGTTCAAGTTATCATAAATACAGCACATAGTCCAGCTCATTTAGGAGAAAAAGCCATGTTAGACAGTATACAGAACATCTGGTTCAACAAGCATTTACGTGCAGCAGCAAAACAGAAAGTGCGTACCTGCATGATCTGTTGTCAGTTCAATCCAGGCAAAGGCATTCCCGTGGAACAAGGTGGATTTCATCCTCCTGACCACCCTTTCGAAGTCCTCCAGATGGATTATATTCAGATGGACAGATGTCGAGGATTCAAGTATGTCCTCGTAGTTGTATGTGCCCTTTCTACATGGACAGAAGCGTACCCAGTCCCAGATTACACTGCTGTGACCACTGCCAAGCAGTTGGTCCGTGAATTCTTCCCGCGATATGGCTTGCCCCGTGTCGTGTACTCAGATAATGGACAGCCATTCTCTTCTGAATTAATGAAACAAGAATCTCTCCTGTTAGGGTACCAGTGGAAATTCCATTGCGTACGACACCCAGAGGCAGAAGGCCTCGTAGAGAGACACAATCAGACTCTAAAAACACGACTAGCGAAGGTCTGTGCAGAAAAAGGCGTGGATTGGATGGTAGCCTTACCGGTTGCCCTCTTTTACATGCGTATGTTAGCTCATTCCAGAACCGGACTATCCCCGTACGAGGTGGTTTTTGGTAGACCGCCGAATATGTGGGGTACGCCTATGCCGCGCAAAATCACTGATGTTGACAGTAACATGCTGACAGATTACCTGGCTTCCTTGATGTCTGCACTACTATCTTGTCGTTCACAGGTCGCAGCTGCCTTCCCGGGTGAAAACGCACGAGACTGTTCCGGGAGATTTCGTATATATCCGCAACTTTGACCGTTCAAGCCCTCTGGAGCCCCGCTGGCGTGAGCCGAAGCTAGTGTTATTAACCACGAGGACCGCCGTCAAGGTCGAGGGCCGCAAGGGCTGGCTCCACGCCCATCACGTGAAGCGTTTCCATGGACTTGGTTCAATTAAGGACTCTGAGAACTGTTCCGAGAACATTGACATTAAGCTCCCTTTGCTAGAAAAGACTCCGCAACAGGAGTAAAGACAGAAGCTACGGTCTAGTAAGTCAGACAGCGTTTAATTGTTTAAGTCCCCCTCGGGTGAAGCGGTTAGACAGGTTCCTGACATGTATAAGATCGTAGACCCAAATAGTCAGAGAGATAGGCGTAACAAAATGAAAGAAAAATACTGCAAAAACCTACGCAGTAGATGCATAGTAACTCTGATCATTATGTTTTTTCTAAGTAACTCTGATCATTATGTTTTTTCTAAGTATTTCGATTATATGTATAAGCTTGACGCTACATGTTTTCTTTCCTCCTCTTGGTTCACATGTACATTCTTCTTTCAATGACACTGTAGAGCACACATTCAGTGACCTGCCACCTCACGAACTATCCTATCGACTAGCACTGCGCAACAATACTTTCATCCGTATGTTACACCATTCTCACCAGACCAGCAATGTAACGAATTGCTGGGTATGCAGCCGACTCCCACCTTATCAGAAATTGAAGGGAGCTCTGCCCCTCTTTCCCTATCCGTTTTCGCACAATGGTTCGTGCGGAGCATGGTTTGCTTTAAATGTCATCACTTGACAGTAAGTCCACAGTTTCCCAGGGCGATTGGATATGGGGAGACCTGAATACAGTTATGAATAAGGCATGTTTTCCAGACGAAGACGGTCTCCCCCAAAGGAAAGGGACCGATCTAGAAAATGAAGTGTACGAATTAGGAAATTTTTCCCTTAACCTCATGATTCTGAACGTCCAGTCCGAGACCAATACAGGTTCACCATTTATAACAGTCTTACCAGTGAAAGGTGAATTATGCGTTAGGAAAAATGGTTCAGTACACCTAGGACACAGTGATTGTAATACTGTGGTCGAATTCAGTGATAAAGGAAAGTCTACTTTCAGAGCTTCCCGCCATTCCTATTTTATTTGTGGTCAGACAGCTTATGTACGTCTGCCCTTAGATTGGGGTGGAACGTGTTATATCGAGTTCCTGCTGCCACCTGTTTTTCTAGCCCCTTCCAATTATCATCGAGACTCCCGACTTGTGCATGTTAGACATAAGAGGGACCTTCCTCCAGTTATCGATTACACTGAGTCAGCGTGGGACCAGTACAAGGATTACATTAAAGGATACTTCTGGTTCATAGGTCCCGTCCAAAACAGTAAATTAATACGCAGGTTAACACGAACTCTTGAAGCAGTAGTGAATGAGACTACTTTTGCCTTAGGAAACTTAACCGAAGAGCAGTCTGCTATGAGACTTGTTGTTCTTCAGAACCGCCTTGTTCTTGACGTCATCCTGGCCGATAGGGGTGGAGCTTGTAGAGTGATCGGCTCCAGTTGTTGTGTTTTCATTCCTAATAACGCAATAACGCACCATCAGTATATGCAGCAATAGCAAGGCTCCATAAGATAGCTCACCAGATACACCAGAATCCAGGCACCTGGACTTGGTCCGGTTGGCTCTGGAGTGTGATATCAGCCTGGGGATGGAAAGTGTTGTCCTTCCTAGGATTAATACTGCTCGTATTATTCAGTTGCTGTCTCTGTCTGCAATGTGGCCCAGCGATTTGCGGCTTGTGTGCCACTGCTTGTATTTCCCGTCCACGTTCACGTTCCCGTGCTCGAATGAAAAAAGACGAGCAAATGATGCTATATGAACAAATAGATGGTCTCATGAAAATAGATATATTCTAAAGGGCGCAGTAGGGGACAAGGAGGGAATGAGGAAACAGAAATTTTATGTGGTCAGTGTGTCCCCTCCACTCGCACCCTATCCACGTACCTATGCCCCATGTATGTTCATGTTATCACGTAATTCCCTTCCCGTGCCTGTCATAATAATGCCCCTGCATTTCCTTCCAATGTTAGCATGTCAGTTATTAGGCCTTCCATGAATGAAACGTTAATTCTGCACTAAGGCCTACTTTGCCAATGCATTTACATGGCACACGTTTTTGTGGCCCAGCCGAGCCAGGCCCTGAATTCAGGCTCCAAGCCTCTTCTGATTCTATAAAAGCTGCAGTTTAGGTATGCATCACTGACCTCTCCCTTACTCCCTACCCAGCCGAGAGGTGCCCGGCCTGGCCTGCCTGCCAAGACGGTATTTTGCCTACAGTTATCTGCTCAGCCTCCGCAAAAACACATTCCAGTCTAGTGAAATAGGTAAACATATTTCCTCCTGCAGAGCATAGGGCCCAGCCTTCCTGTCTCCATGCAAGTGATTTACTGAACCCGTTGCCATAGTAGGCCCATGGCCCCGCGCAATGCACAAAGAAATATATGCACGCACTAACATTTAGTGATGAACGACTTCTGCTCGAGAGACCTTTACTTCAGACAATACATCCTCCAAACACAAGATATCAGATATGCCAAAGGTGCAGGTCGTTCTGACATCCCAGACTCCAGACTCCTCTTCTAGTGCTAAAGGCAACCCCCCAGCTCTCCCCAGTTCCAAGTCAATTTCACGTCATGATCAGTTGCGCACACATGTAGGGTAAAGGTTTCTGCTGACCCTGCAGACCTCCTCTATGCATCCACCCACCTATGACACTCCTATGACTGATCAAGTGAACACCCACGTGTACGCCTCTTTACACGCCTTCTTTTACGCCTATGTGTTCTTATCTCTCTCTTTTCACTTGCTCCGCCTGGAGTGTTACGCCTACTGTATTCATTGCAATTATGTGGTTTTACTATATATAATGTGTGATGTTAACAAAACGTTGGATATCCCTTCCTGAACCTTAGTGGTGATGGAACCCGATTCTCCCCTGGCTCGAGTCATTGAAATAAAACCTTTTTGACTCAGATACCACGGACTCTGCCTCTCATTATATGAGCTATCCTTATTGTTATTAATGTATAGAAAAATGTCCGGGTAATTTTATTTACCACAATGACTCCCAGCAGGGCCCAGACATACGAGAGGGGGTGTGTACAGGACTGCCAGCAGTGCCCAGCCATGACAGGGTTGGGTAGATATGACTCCCAGCAGTGCCCAGACATAGGAGAGGGGTGTGTACAGGACTCCCAGCAGTGCCCAGACATAGGAGAGGGGTGTGTACAGGACCCCCAGCAGTGCCCAGAAATAGGAGAGGAGGTGTGTACAGGACCCCCAGCAGTGCCCAGACATGACAGGGGTAGGTGGATATGACTCCAAGCAGTGCCCAGACATAGGAGAGGGGTGTGTACAGGACTCCCAGCAGTGCCCAGAAACAGGAGAGGCGTGTGTACAGGACCCCCAGCAGTGCACAGACATAGGAGGGGTGTGTGTACAGGAACCCCAGCAGTGCCCAGACAAAGGAGAGGGGATTTGTACAGGACCCCCAGCAGTGCCCAGACATAGGAGAGGAGGTGTGTACAGGACCCCCAGCAGTGCCCAGACATGACAGGGGTGGGTGGATATGACTCCCAGCAGTGCCCAGACATAGGAGAGGGGGTGTGTACAGGACCCCCAGCAGTGCCCAGACATAGGAGAGGGGTGTGTACAACGCTCCCAGCAGTGCCCAGACATAGGAGAGGGGGTATGTACAGGACCCCCAGCAGTACCTAGACATAGGAGACGGGTATGTACAGGACCCCCAGCAGTGCACAGACATGACAGGGGTGGGTGGATATGACTCCCAGCAGTGCCCAGACGTAGGAGAGGGGTGTGTACAGGACTCCCAGCAGTGCCCAGACATAGGTGAGGGGTGTGTACAGGACCCCCATCAGTGCCCAGACATAGGAGAGGGGTGTGTACAGGACCCCCAGCAGTGCCCAGACATAGAAGAGCGGTGTGTACAGGACCCCCAGCAGTGCCCAGACATAGGAGAGGAGATATGTACAGGACCCCCTGCAATGCCCAGACATAGGAGAGGGGTGTGTACAGGACCCCCAGCAGTGCATAGACATGACATGACAGGGGTGGGTGGATATGACTCCCAGCAGTGCCCAGACATAGGAGAGGGGTGTGTACAGGACTCCCAGCAGTGCCCAGACATAGGAGAGGGGTGGTGTACAGGACCCCCAGCAGTGCCCAGACATAGGAGAGGGGTGTGTACAGGACCCCCAGCAGTGCCCAGACATAGGAGAGGGGGTGTGTACAGGACCTCCAGCAGTACCCAGACATGATAGGGGTGGATGGATATGACTCCCAGCAGTGCCCAGACATAGGAGAGCGGTGTGTACAGGACTCCCAGCAGCGCCTAGACATAGGAGAGGGGTGTGTACAGAACCCCCAGCAGTGCCCAGACATAGGAGAGGGGGGGTGTAAAGGACCCCCAGCAGTGCACAGACATAGGAGAGGGGTGTGTACAGGACCCCCAGAAGTGCCCAGACATGACAGGGGTGGGTGGATATGACTCCCAGCAGTGCCCAGACATAGGTTAGGGCTGTGTACAGGACTCCCAGCAGTGCCCAGACATAGGAGAGCGGTGTGTGCAGGGCTCCCAGCAGTGCCCAGACATAGGAGAGGGGTGTGTACAGGACCCCAGCAGTGCCCAGACATAGGAGAGGGGTGTGTACAGGACTCCCAGCAGTGCCCAGACATAGGAGAGGGGTGTGTACAGGACCCCAGCAGTGCCCAGACATAGGAGAGGGGTGTGTACAGGACCCCCAGCAGTGCGCAGACATAGGAGAGGGGTGTGTACAGGACCCCCAGCAGTGCCCAGACATAGGAGAGGGGTGTGTAAAGGACCCCCAGCAGTGCCCAGACATGACTGGGGTGGGTGGATATAACTTCCAGCAGTGCCAGACATAGGAGAGGGGTGTGTACAGGACTCCCAGCAGTGCCCAGACACAGGAGAGGGGTTGTGTACAGGACCCCCAGCAGTGCAAAGACATAGGAGAGGGGTGTGTACAGGACTCCCAGCAGTACACAGACATGACAGGGGTGGGTGGATATGACTCCCAGCAGTGCCCAGACAAAGGAGATAGGTGTGTACAGGACTCCCAGCAGTGCCCAGACATAGGAGAGGGGTGTGTACAGGACCCCCAACAGTGCACAGACATGACAGGGGTAGGTGGATATGACTCCCAGCAGTGCCCAGACATAGGAGAGCAGTGTGTACAGGACTCCAGCAGTGCCCCGACATAGGAGAGGGGTGTGTACAGGACCCCAGCAGTGCCCAGACATAGGAGAGGGGTGTGTACAGGACTCCCAGCAGTGCCCAGACATGACAGGGGTGGGTGGATATGACTCCCAGCAGTGCACAGCCATAGGAGAGGGGTGTGTACAGGACTCCCAGCAGTGCCCAGATATAGGAGAGGGATGTGTACAGGACCCCCAGCAGTGCACAGACACAAGAGAGGGGTGTGTACAGGACCCCCAGCAGTGCACAGACATAGGAGACGGGTGTGTACAGGACCCCCAGCAGTGCACAGACATGACAGGGGTGGGTGGATATGACTCCCAGCAGTGCCCAGACATAGGAATGGGGTGTGTACAGGATGCCCAGCAGTGCACAGACATGACAGGGGTGGGTGGATATGAGTCCCAGCAGTGCCCAGACATAGGAGAGGGGTGAGCACAGGACTCCCAGAAGTGCCCGGACATAGGAGAGGGGTGAGTACAGGACCCCCAGCAGTGCTCAGACATAGGAGAGGGGTGTGTAGAGGACCCCCAGCAGTGCCGAGACATAGGAGAGGGGGTGTGTACAGGACCCCCAGCAGTGCCCAGACATGACAGGGGTGGGTGGGTATGACTCCCAGCAGTGCCCAGACATAGGAGATGGGTGTGTACAGGACTCCCAGCAGTGCCCAGACATAGGAGAGGGGTGTGTACAGGACCACCAGCAGTGCACAGACATAGGAGAGGGGTGTGTACAAGACCCCCAGCAGTGCCCGGACATAGAAGAGGGGTGTGTACAGGACCCACAACAGTGCACAGACATGACAGGGGTGGGTGTCTAGGACTCCCAGCAGTGCCCAGACATAGGAGAGGGGTGTGTACAGGACTCCCAGCAGTGCCCAGACATAGGAGAGGGGTGTGTACAGGACTCCCAGCAGTGCCCAGACAAAGGAGAGGGGTGTGTACAGGACCCCCAGCAGTGCACAGACACAGGAGAGAGGTGTGTACAGGACCCCCAGCAGTGCACAGACATGACAGGGGTGGGTGAATATGACTCCCAGCAGTGCCCAGACATAGGAGAGGGGTGTGTACAGGACTCCCAGCAGTGCCCAGACATAGGAGAGGGGTGGGTACAGGACCCCCAGCAGTGCCCAGACATAGGAGAGGGGTGTGTACAGGACTCCCAGCAGTGCCCAGACATAGGAGAGGGGTGTCTACAGGACCCCGGCAGTGCCCAGACATAGGGGAGGGGTGTGTACAGGACCCCCAGCAGTGCCCAGACATAGGAGAGGGGGTGTGTACAGGACCCCCAGCAGTGCCCAGTCATGACAGGGGTGGGTGGATATGACTCCCAGCAGTGCCCAGACATAGGAGAGGGGTGTGTACAGGACTCCCAGCAGTGCCCAGACATAGGAGAGGGGTGTATACAAGACCCCCAGCAGTGCACAGACATGACAGGGGGTGGTGGATATGACTCCAAGTAGGGCCCAGACATACGAGAGGGGGTGTGTACAGGACTGCCAGCAGTGCCCAGCCATGACAGGGTTGGGTAGATATGACTCCCAGCAGTGCCCAGACATAGGAGAGGGGTGCGTACAGGACTCCCAGCAGTGCCCAGAAACAGGAGAGGCGTGTGTACAGGACCCCCAGCAGTGCACAGACATAGGAGGGGTGTGTGTACAGGAACCCCAGCAGTGCCCAGACAAAGGAGAGGGGATTTGTACAGGACCCCCAGCAGTGCCCAGACATAGAAGAGGAGGTGTGTACAGGACCCCCAGCAGTGCCCAGACATAGAAGAGGAGGTGTGTACAGGACCCCCAGCAGTGCCCAGACATGACAGGGGTGGGTGGATATGACTCCCAGCAGTGCCCAGACATAGGAGAGGGGTGTGTACAGCGCTCCAAGCAGTGCCCAGACATAGGAGAGGGGGTATGTACAGGACCCCCAGCAGTACCTAGACATAGGAGACGGGTGTGTACAGGACCCCCAGCAGTGCACATACATGACAGGGGTGGGTGGATATGACTCCCAGCAGTGCCCAGACATAGGAGAGGGGTGTGTACAGGACTCCCAGCAGTGCCCAGACATAGGTGAGGGGTGTGTACAGGACCCCCAGCAGTGCCCAGACATAGGAGAGGGGTGTGTACAGGACCCCCAGCAGTGCCCAGACATAGAAGAGCGGTGTGTACAGGACCCCCAGCAGTGCCCAGACATAGGAGAGGAGATATGTACAGGACCCCCTGCAATGCCCAGACATAGGAGAGGGGTGTGTACAGGACCCCCAGCAGTGCATAGACATGACATGACAGGGGTGGGTGGATATGACTCCCAGCAGTGCCCAGACATAGGAGAGGGGTGTGTACAGGACTCCCAGCAGTGCCCAGACATAGGAGAGGGGTGTGTACAGGACCCACAGCAGTGCCCAGACATAGGAGAGGGGTGTGTACAGGACCCCCAGCAGTGCCCAGACATAGGAGAGGGGGTGTGTACAGGACCTCCAGCAGTACCCAGACATGATAGGGGTGGATGGATATGACTCCCAGCAGTGCCCAGATATAGGAGAGCGGTGTGTACAGGACTCCCAGCAGTGCCTAGACATAGGAGAGGGGTGTGTACAGAACCCCCAGCAGTGCCCAGACACAGGAGAGGGGGTGTGTAAAGGACCCCCAGCAGTGCACAGACATAGGAGAGGGGTGTGTACAGGACCCCCAGAAGTGCCCAGACATGACAGGGGTGGGTGTATATGACTCCCAGCAGTGCCCAGACATAGGTTAGGGCTGTGTACAGGACTCCCAGCAGTGCCCAGACATAGGAGAGCGGTGTGTACAGGACTCCCAGCAGTGCCCAGACATAGGAGAGGGGTGTGTACAGGACCCCAGCAGTGCCCAGACATAGGAGAGGGGTGTGTACAGGACTCACAGCAGTGCCCAGACATAGGAGAGGGGTGTGTACAGGACCCCAGCAGTGCCCAGACATAGGAGAGGGGTGTGTACAGGACCCCCAGCAGTGCTCAGACATAGGAGAGGGGTGTGTACAGGACCCCCAGCAGTGCCCAGACATAGGAGAGGGGTGTGTAAAGGACCCCCAGCAGTGCCCAGACATGACAGGGGTGGGTGGATATAACTCCCAGCAGTGCCAGACATAGGAGAGGGGTGTGTACAGGACTCCCAGCAGTGCCCAGACACAGGAGAGGGGTGTGTACAGGACCCCCAGCAGTGCAAAGACATAGGAGAGGGGTGTGTACAGGACCCCCAGCAGTACACAGACATGACAGGGGTGGGTGGATATGACTCCCAGCAGTGCCCAGACATAGGAGAGGGGTGTGTACAGGACTCCCAGCATTGCCCAGACATAGGAGAGGGGTGGGTACAGAACCCCCAGCAGGGCCCAGACATAGGGGAGAGGTGTGTACAGGACTCCCAGCAGTGCCCAGACATAGGAGAGGGGTGTGTACAGGACCCCCAACAGTGCACACACATGACAGGGGTAGGTGGATATGACTCCCAGCAGTGCCCAGACATAGGAGAGCGGTGTGTACAGGACTCCAGCAGTGCCCCGACATAGGAGAGGGGTGTGTACAGGACCCCAGCAGTGCCCAGACATAGGAGAGGGGTGTGTACAGGACTCCCAGCAGTGCCCAGACATGACAGGGGTGGGTGGATATGACTCCCAGCAGTGCACAGACATAGGAGAGGGGTGTGTACAGTACCCCCAGCAGTGCCCAGATATAGGAGAGGGATGTGTACAGGACCCCCAGCAGTGCACAGACACAAGAGAGGGGTGTGTACAGGACCACCAGCAGTGCACAGACATAGGAGACGGGTGAGTACAGGACCCCCAGCAGTGCACAGACATGGCAGGGTGTGTGGATATGACTCCCAGCAGTGCCCAGACATAGGAATGGGGTGTGTACAGGACTCCCAGCAGTGCCCAGATATAGGAGAGGGGTGGGTATAGGACCCCCAGCAGTGCCCAGACAGAGGAGAGAGGTGCGTAGAGGACCCCCAGCAGTGCCTAGACATAGGAGAGGGGGTGTGTACAGGACCCCAGCAGTGCCCAGTCATGACAGGGGTGGGTGGATTTGACTCCAAGCAGTGCCCAGACAATGGAGAGGGGTGTGTACAGGACTCCCAGCAGTGCCCAGAAATAGGAGAGGGGTGTGTACAGGACGCAAAGCAGAGCCCAGACATAGGAGACGGGTGTGTACAGGACCCCCAGAAGTGCCCAGTCATGACAGGGGTGGGTGGATTTGACTCCCAGCAGTGCCCAGACAATGGAGAGGGGTGTGTACAGGACTCCCAGCAGTGCCCAGACATAGGAGAGGGGTGTGTACAGGACGCACAGCAGTGAACACACATAGGAGAGGGGTGTGTAAAGGACCCCCAGCAGTGCCCAGACATGACTGGGGTGGGTGGATATAACTTCCAGCAGTGCCGGACATAGGAGAGGGGTGTGTACAGGACTCCCAGCAGTGCCCAGACACAGGAGAGGGGTGTGTACAGGACCCCCAGCAGTGCAAAGACATAGGAGAGGGGTGTGTACAGGACCCCCAGCAGTACACAGACATGACAGGGGTGGGTGGATATGACTCCCAGCAGTGCCCAGACAAAGAAGAGGGGTGTGTACAGGACTCCCAGCATTGCCCAGACATAGGAGAGGGGTGGGTACAGGACCCCCAGCAGTGCCGAGACATAGGAGAGAGGTGTGTACAGGACTCCCAGCAGTGCCCAGACATAGGAGAGGGGTGTGTACAGGACCCCCAACAGTGCACAGACATGACAGGGGTAGGTGGATATGACTCCCAGCAGTGCCCAGACATAGGAGAGCAGTGTGTACAGGACTCCAGCAGTGCCCCGACATAGGAGAGGGGTGTGTACAGGACCCCAGCAGTGCCCAGACATAGGAGAGGGGTGTGTACAGGACTCCCAGCAGTGCCCAGACATGACAGGGGTGGGTGGATATGACTCCCAGCAGTGCACAGCCATAGGAGAGGGGTGTGTACAGGACTCCCAGCAGTGCCCAGATATAGGAGAGGGATGTGTACAGGACCCCCAGCAGTGCACAGACACAAGAGAGGGGTATGTACAGGACCCCCAGCAGTGCACAGACATAGGAGACGGGTGTGTACAGGACCCCCAGCAGTGCACAGACATGACAGGGGTGGGTGGATATGACTCCCAGCAGTGCCCAGACATAGGAATGGGGTGTGTACAGGACTCCCAGCAGTGCCCAGACATAGGAGAGGGGTGTGTACAGGACTCCCAGCAGTGCCCAGACATAGGAGAGGGGTGTGTACAGAACCCCCGGCAGTGTCCAGATATAGGAGAGGGGTGTGCACAGGACCCCCAGCAGTGCCCAGACATAGGAGTGGGGTGTGTACAGGACGCCCAGCAGTGCACAGACATGACAGGGGTGGGTGGATATGAGTCCCAGCAGTGCCCAGACATAGGAGAGGGGTGAGCACAGGACTCCCAGAAGTGCCCGTACATAGGAGAGGGGTGAGTACAGGACCCCCAGCAGTGCCCAGACATAGGAGAGGGGTGTGTACAGGACTCCCAGCAGTGCTCAGACATAGGAGAGGGGTTTGTACAGGAGCCCCAGCAGTGCTCAGACATAGGAGAGGGGTGTGTAGAGGACCCCCAGCAGTGCCGAGACATCGGAGAGGGGGTGTGTACAGGACTCCCAGCAGTGCCCAGACAAAGGAGAGGGGTGTGTACAGGACCCCCAGCAGTGCACAGACACAGGAGAGAGGTGTGTACAGGACCCCCAGCAGTGCACAGACATGACAGGGGTGGGTGAATATGACTCCCAGCAGTGCCCAGACATAGGAGAGGGGTGTGTACAGGACTCCCAGCAGTGCCCAGCCATAGGAGAGGGGTGGGTACAGGACCCCCAGCAGTGCCCAGACATAGGAGAGGGGTGTGTACAGGACTCCCAGCAGTGCCCAGACATAGGAGAGGGGTGTCTACAGGACCCCGGCTGTGCCCAGACATAGGGGAGGGGTGTGTACAGGACCCCCAGCAGTGCCCAGACATAGGAGAGGGGGTGTGTACAGGACCCCCAGCAGTGCCCAGTCATGACAGGGGTGGGTGGATATGACTCCCAGCAGTGCCCAGACATAGGAGAGGGGTGTGTACAGGACTCCCAGCAGTGCCCAGACATAGGAGAGGGGTGTGTACAAGACCCCCAGCAGTGCACAGACATGACAGGGGTTGGTGGATATGACTCCAAGCATGGCCCAGACATACGAGAGGGGGTGTGTACAGGACTGACAGCAGTGCCCAGCCATGACAGGGTTGGGTAGATATGACTCCCAGCAGTGCCCAGACATAGGAGAGGGGTGTGTACAGGACTCCCAGCAGCGCCCAGAAACAGGAGAGGCGTGTGTACAGGACCCCCAGCAGTGCACAGACATAGGAGGGGTGTGTGTACAGGAACCCCAGCAGAGCCCAGACAAAGGAGAGGGGATTTGTACAGGACCCCCAGCAGTGCCCAGACATAGGAGAGGAGGTGTGTACAGGACCCCCAGCAGTGCCCAGACATAGGAGAGGGGTGTGTACAGGACTCCCAGCAGCGCCCAGAAACAGGAGAGGCGTGTGTACAGGACCCCCAGCAGTGCACAGACATAGGAGGGGTGTGTGTACAGGAACCCCAGCAGTGCCCAGACATGACAGGGGTGGGTGGATATGACTCCCAGCAGTGCCCAGACATAGGAGAGGGGGTGTGTACAGGAACCCCAGCAGTGCCCAGACATAGGAGAGGGGTGTGTACAGCGCTCCCAGCAGTGCCCAGACATAGGAGAGGGGGTATGTACAGGGCCCCCAGCAGTACCTAGACATAGGAGACGGGTGTGTACAGGAACCCCAGCAGTGCACAGACATGACAGGGGTGGGTGGATATGACTCCCAGCAGTGCCCAGACATAGGAGAGGGGTGTGTACAGGACTCCCAGCAGTGCCCAGACTTAGGTGAGGGGTGTGTACAGGACCCCCAGCAGTGCCCAGACATAGGAGAGGGGTGTGTACAGGACCCCCAGCAGTGCCCAGACATAGAAGAGCGGTGTGTACAGGACCCCCAGCAGTGCCCAGACATAGGAGAGGAGATATGTACAGGACCCCCTGCAATGCCCAGACATAGGAGAGGGCTGTGTACAGGACCCCCAGCAGTGCATAGACATGACATGACAGGGGTGGGTGGATATGACTCCCAGCAGTGCCCAGACATAGGGGAGGGGTGTGTACAGGACTCCCAGCAGTGCCCAGACATAGGAGAGGGGTGTGTACAGGACCCACAGCAGTGCCCAGACATAGGAGAGGGGTGTGTACAGGACCCCCAGCAGTGCCCAGACATAGGAGAGGGGGTGTGTACAGGACCTCCAGCAGTACCCAGACATGATAGGGGTGGATGGATATGACTCCCAGCAGTGCCCAGATATAGGAGAGCGGTGTGTACAGGACTCCCAGCAGTGCCTAGACATAGGAGAGGGGTGTGTACAGAACCCCCAGCAGTGCCCAGACACAGGAGAGGGGGTGTGTAAAGGACCCCCAGCAGTGCACAGACATCGGAGAGGGGTGTGTACAGGACCCCCAGAAGTGCCCAGACATGACAGGGGTGGGTGTATATGACTCCCAGCAGTGCCCAGACATAGGTTAGGGCTGTGTACAGGACTCCCAGCAGTGCCCAGACATAGGAGAGCGGTGTGTACAGGACTCCCAGCAGTGCCCAGACATAGGAGAGGGGTGTGTACAGGACCCCAGCAGTGCCCAGACATAGGAGAGGGGTGTGTACAGGACTCCCAGCAGTGCCCAGACATAGGAGAGGGGTGTGTACAGGACCCCAGCAGTGCCCAGACATAGGAGAGGGGTGTGTACAGGACCCCCAGCAGTGCTCAGACATAGGAGAGGGGTGTGTACAGGACCCCCAGCAGTGCCCAGACATAGGAGAGGGGTGTGTAAAGGACCCCCAGCAGTGCCCAGACATGACAGGGGTGGGTGGATATAACTCCCAGCAGTGCCAGACATAGGAGAGGGGTGTGTACAGGACTCCCAGCAGTGCCCAGACACAGGAGAGGGGTGTGTACAGGACCCCCAGCAGTGCAAAGACATAGGAGAGGGGTGTGTACAGGACCCCCAGCAGTACACAGACATGACAGGGGTGGGTGGATATGACTCCCAGCAGTGCCCAGACATAGGAGAGGGGTGTGTACAGGACTCCCAGCATTGCCCAGACATAGGAGAGGGGTGGGTACAGAACCCCCAGCAGTGCCCAGACATAGGAGAGAGGTGTGTACAGGACTCCCAGCAGTGCCCAGACATAGGAGAGGGGTGTGTACAGGACCCCCAACAGTGCACACACATGACAGGGGTAGGTGGATATGACTCCCAGCAGTGCCCAGACATAGGAGAGCGGTGTGTACAGGACTCCAGCAGTGCCCCGACATAGGAGAGGGGTGTGTACAGGACCCCAGCAGTGCCCAGACATAGGAGAGGGGTGTGTACAGGACTCCCAGCAGTGCCCAGTCATGACAGGGGTGGGTGGATATGACTCCCAGCAGTGCACAGACATAGGAGAGGGGTGTGTACAGGACCCCCAGCAGTGCCCAGATATAGGAGAGGGATGTGTACAGGACCCCCAGCAGTGCACAGACACAAGAGAGGGGTGTGTACAGGACCCCCAGCAGTGCACAGACATAGGAGACGGGTGTGTACAGGACCCCCAGCAGTGCACAGACATGACAGGGTGGGTGGATATGACTCCCAGCAGTGCCCAGACATAGGAATGGGGTGTGTACAGGACTCCCAGCAGTGCCCAGATATAGGAGAGGGGTGGGTATGGGACCCCCAGCAGTGCCCAGACAGAGGAGAGAGGTGCGTAGAGGACCCCCAGCAGTGCCCAGACATAGGAGAGGGGGTGTGTACAGGACCCCAGCAGTGCCCAGTCATGACAGGGGTGGGTGGATGTGACTCCAAGCAGTGCCCAGACAATGGAGAGGGGTGTGTACAGGACTCCCAGCAGTGCCCAGACATAGGAGAGGGGTGTGTACAGGACGCACAGCAGTGCCCAGACATAGGAGACGGGTGTGTACAGGACCCCCAGAAGTGCCCAGTCATGACAGGGGTGGGTGGATTTGACTCCCAGCAGTGTCCAGACAATGGAGAGGGGTGTGTACAGGACTCCCAGCAGTGCCCCGACATAGGAGAGGGGTGTGTACAGGACGCACAGCAGTGCACAGACATAGGAGAGGGGTGTGTAAAGGACCCCCAGCAGTGCCCAGACATGACTGGGGTGGGTGGATATAACTTCCAGCAGTGCCAGACATAGGAGAGGGGTGTGTACAGGACCCCCAGCAGTACACAGACATGACAGGGGTGGGTGGATATGACTCCCAGCAGTGCCCAGACAAAGGAGAGGGGTGTGTACAGGACTCCCAGCATTGCCCAGACATAGGAGAGGGGTGGGTACATGACCCCCAGCAGTGCCCAGACATAGGAGAGAGGTGTGTACAGGACTCCCAGCAGTGCCCAGACATAGGAGAGGGGTGTGTACAGGACCCCCAACAGTGCACAGACATGACAGGGGTAGGTGGATATGACTCCCAGCAGTGCCCAGACATAGGAGAGCAGTGTGTACAGGACTCCAGCAGTGCCCCGACATAGGAGAGGGGTGTGTACAGGACCCCAGCAGTGCCCAGACATAGGAGAGGGGTGTGTACAGGACTCCCAGCAGTGCCCAGACATGACAGGGGTGGGTGGATATGACTCCCAGCAGTGCACAGCCATAGGAGAGGGGTGTGTACAGGACTCCCAGCAGTGCCCAGATATAGGAGACGGATGTGTACAGGACCCCCAGCAGTGCACAGACACAAGAGAGGGGTATGTACAGGACCCCCAGCAGTGCACAGACATAGGAGACGGGTGTGTACAGGACCCCCAGCAGTGTCCAGATATAGGAGAGGGGTGTGCACAGGACCCCCAGCAGTGCCCAGACATAGGAGTGGGGTGTGTACAGGACGCCCAGCAGTGCACAGACATGACAGGGGTGGGTGGATATGAGTCCCAGCAGTGCCCAGACATAGGAGAGGGGTGAGCACAGGACTCCCAGAAGTGCCCGTACATAGGAGAGGGGGGAGTACAGGACCCCCAGCAGTGCCCAGACATAGGAGAGGGGTGTGTACAGGACTCCCAGCAGTGCTCAGACATAGGAGAGGGGTTTGTACAGGAGCCCCAGCAGTGCTCAGACATAGGAGAGGGGTGTGTAGAGGACCCCCAGCAGTGCCGAGACATCGGAGAGGGGGTGTGTACTGGACCCCCAGCAGTGCCCAGACATGACAGGGGTGGGTGGGTATGACTCCCAGCAGTGCCCAGACATAGGAGAGGGGTGTGTACAGGACTCCCAGCAGTGCCCAGACATAGGAGAGGGGTGTGTACAGGACCACCAGCAGTGCACAGACATAGGAGAGGGGTGTGTACAAGACCCCCAGCAGTGCCCGGACATAGAAGAGGGGTGTGTACAGGACCCACAACAGTGCACAGACATGACAGGGGTGGGTGTCTAGGACTCCCAGCAGTGCCCAGACATAGGAGAGGGGTGTGTACAGGACTCCCAGCAGTGCCCAGACATAGGAGAGGGGTGTGTACAGGACTCCCAGCAGTGCCCAGACAAAGGAGAGGGGTGTGTACAGGACCCCCAGCAGTGCACAGACACAGGAGAGAGGTGTGTACAGGACCCCCAGCAGTGCACAGACATGACAGGGGTGGGTGAATATGACTCCCAGCAGTGCCCAGACATAGGAGAGGGGTGTGTACAGGACTCCCAGCCGTGCCCAGACATAGGAGAGGGGTGGGTACAGGACCCCCAGCAGTGCCCAGACATAGGAGAGGGGTGTGTACAGGACTCCCAGCAGTGCCCAGACATAGGAGAGGGGTGTCTACAGGACCCCGGCAGTGCCCAGACATAGGGGAGGGGTGTGTACAGGACCCCCAGCAGTGCCCAGACATAGGAGAGGGGGTGTGTACAGGACCCCCAGCAGTGCCCAGTCATGACAGGGGTGGGTGGATATGACTCCCAGCAGTGCCCAGACATAGGAGAGGGGTGTGTACAGGACTCCCAGCAGTGCCCAGACATAGGAGAGGGGTGTGTACAAGACCCCCAGCAGTGCACAGACATGACGGGTTGGTGGATATGACTCCAAGCATGGCCCAGACATACGAGAGGGGGTGTGTACAGGACTGCCAGCAGTGCCCAGCCATGACAGGGTTGGGTAGATATGACTCCCAGCAGTGCCCAGACATAGGAGAGGGGTGTGTACAGGACGCACAGCAGTGCACAGACATAGGAGAGGGGTGTGTAAAGGACCCCCAGCAGTGCCCAGACATGACTGGGGTGGGTGGATATAACTTCCAGCAGTGCCAGACATAGGAGAGGGGTGTGTACAGGACCCCCAGCAGTACACAGACATGACAGGGGTGGGTGGATATGACTCCCAGCAGTGCCCAGACAAAGGAGAGGGGTGTGTACAGGACTCCCAGCATTGCCCAGACATAGGAGAGGGGTGGGCACAGGACCCCCAGCAGTGCCCAGACATAGGAGAGAGGTGTGTACAGGACTCCCAGCAGTGCCCAGACATAGGAGAGGGGTGTGTACAGGACCCCCAACAGTGCACAGACATGACAGGGGTAGGTGGATATGACTCCCAGCAGTGCCCAGACATAGGAGAGCAGTGTGTACAGGACTCCAGCAGTGCCCCGACATAGGAGAGGGGTGTGTACAGGACCCCAGCAGTGCCCAGACATAGGAGAGGGGTGTGTACAGGACTCCCAGCAGTGCCCAGACATAGGAGAGCAGTGTGTACAGGACTCCAGCAGTGCCCCGACATAGGAGAGGGGTGTGTACAGGACCCCAGCAGTGCCCAGACATAGGAGAGGGGTGTGTACAGGACTCCCAGCAGTGCTCAGACATAGGAGAGGGGTTTGTACAGGAGCCCCAGCAGTGCTCAGACATAGGAGAGGGGTGTGTAGAGGACCCCCAGCAGTGCCGAGACATCGGAGAGGGGGTGTGTACTGGACCCCCAGCAGTGCCCAGACATGACAGGGGTGGGTGGGTATGACTCCCAGCAGTGCCCAGACATAGGAGAGGGGTGTGTACAGGACTCCCAGCAGTGCCCAGACATAGGAGAGGGGTGTGTACAGGACCACCAGCAGTGCACAGACATAGGAGAGGGGTGTGTACAAGACCCCCAGCAGTGCCCGGACATAGAAGAGGGGTGTGTACAGGACCCACAACAGTGCACAGACATGACAGGGGTGGGTGTCTAGGACTCCCAGCAGTGCCCAGACATAGGAGAGGGGTGTGTACAGGACTCCCAGCAGTGCCCAGACATAGGAGAGGGGTGTGTACAGGACTCCCAGCAGTGCCCAGACAAAGGAGAGGGGTGTGTACAGGACCCCCAGCAGTGCACAGACACAGGAGAGAGGTGTGTACAGGACCCCCAGCAGTGCACAGACATGACAGGGGTGGGTGAATATGACTCCCAGCAGTGCCCAGACATAGGAGAGGGGTGTGTACAGGACTCCCAGCAGTGCCCAGACATAGGAGAGGGGTGGGTACAGGACCCCCAGCAGTGCCCAGACATAGGAGAGGGGTGTGTACAGGACTCCCAGCAGTGCCCAGACATAGGAGAGGGGTGTCTACAGGACCCCGGCAGTGCCCAGACATAGGGGAGGGGTGTGTACAGGACCCCCAGCAGTGCCCAGACATAGGAGAGGGGGTGTGTACAGGACCCCCAGCAGTGCCCAGTCATGACAGGGGTGGGTGGATATGACTCCCAGCAGTGCCCAGAAATAGGAGAGGGGTGTGTACAGGACTCCCAGCAGTGCCCAGACATAGGAGAGGGGTGTGTACAGGACTCCCAGCAGTGCCCAGACATAGGAGAGGGGTGTGTACAAGACCCCCAGCAGTGCACAGACATGACGGGTTAGTGGATATGACTCCAAGCATGGCCCAGACATACGAGAGGGGGTGTGTACAGGACTGCCAGCAGTGCCCAGCCATGACAGGGTTGGGTAGATATGACTCCCAGCAGTGCCCAGACATAGGAGAGGGGTGTGTACAGGACTCCCAGCAGCGCCCAGAAACAGGAGAGGCGTGTGTACAGGACCCCCAGCAGTGCACAGACATAGGAGGGGTGTGTGTACAGGAACCCCAGCAGTGCCCAGACATGACAGGGGTGGGTGGATATGACTCCCAGCAGTGACCAGACATAGGAGAGGGGGTGTGTACAGGACCCCCAGCAGTGCCCAGACATAGGAGAGGGGTGTGTACAGCGCTCCCAGCAGTGCCCAGACATAGGAGAGGGGGTATGTACAGGACCCCCAGCAGTACCTAGACATAGGAGACGGGTGTGTACAGGACCCCCAGCAGTGCACAGACATGACAGGGGTGGGTGGATATGACTCCCAGCAGTGCCCAGACATAGGAGAGGGGTGTGTACAGGACTCCCAGCAGTGCCCAGACATAGGTGAGGGGTGTGTACAGGACCCCCAGCAGTGCCCAGACATAGGAGAGGGGTGTGTACAGGACCCCCAGCAGTTCCCAGACATAGAAGAGCGGTGTGTACAGGACCCCCAGCAGTGCCCAGACATAGGAGAGGAGATATGTACAGGACCCCCTGCAATGCCCAGACATAGGAGAGGGGTGTGTACAGGACCCCCAGCAGTGCATAGACATGACATGACAGGGGTGGGTGGATATGACTCCCAGCAGTGCCCAGACATAGGAGAGGGGTGTGTACAGGACTCCCAGCAGTGCCCAGACATAGGAGAGGGGTGTGTACAGGACTCCCAGCAGTGCTCAGACATAGGAGAGGGGTTTGTACAGGAGCCCCAGCAGTACTCAGACATAGGAGAGGGGTGTGTAGAGGACCCCCAGCAGTGCCGAGACATCGGAGAGGGGGTGTGTACAGGACCCCCAGCAGTGCCCAGACATGACAGGGGTGGGTGGGTATGACTCCCAGCAGTGCCCAGACATAGGAGAGGGGTGTGTACAGGACTCCCAGCAGTGCCCAGACATAGGAGAGGGGTGTGTACAGGACCACCAGCAGTGCACAGACATAGGAGAGGGGTGTGTACAAGACCCCCAGCAGTGCCCGGACATAGAAGAGGGGTGTGTACAGGACCCACAACAGTGCACAGACATGACAGGGGTGGGCGTCTAGGACTCCCAGCAGTGCCCAGACATAGGAGAGGGTTGTGTACAGGACTCCCAGCAGTGCCCAGACATAGGAGAGGGGTGTGTACAGGACTCCCAGCAGTGCCCAGACAAAGGAGAGGGGTGTGTACAGGACCCCCAGCAGTGCACAGACACAGGAGAGAGGTGTGTACAGGACCCCCAGCAGTGCACAGACATGACAGGGGTTGGTGAATATGACTCCCAGCAGTGCCCAGACATAGGAGAGGGGTGTGTACAGGACTCCCAGCAGTGCCCAGACATAGGAGAGGGGTGGGTACAGGACCCCCAGCAGTGCCCAGACATAGGAGAGGGGTGTGTACAGGACTCCCAGCAGTGCCCAGACATAGGAGAGGGGTGTCTACAGGACCCCGGCAGTGCCCAGACATAGGGGAGGGGTGTGTACAGGACCCCCAGCAGTGCCCAGACATAGGAGAGGGGGTGTGTACAGGACCCCCAGCAGTGCCCAGTCATGACAGGGGTGGGTGGATATGACTCCCAGCAGTGCCCAGACATAGGAGAGGGGTGTGTACAGGACTCCCAGCAGTGCCCAGACATAGGAGAGGGGTGTGTACAAGACCCCCAGCAGTGCACAGACATGACAGGGGTTGGTGGATATGACTCCAAGCATGGCCCAGACATACGTGAGGGGGTGTGTACAGGACTGCCAGCAGTGCCCAGCCATGACAGGGTTGGGTAGATATGACTCCCAGCAGTGCCCAGACATAGGAGAGGGGTGTGTACAGGACTCCCAGCAGCGCCCAGAAACAGGAGAGGGGTGTGTACAGGACCCCCAGCAGTGCACAGACATAGGAGGGGTGTGTGTACAGGAACCCCAGCAGTGCCCAGACAAAGGAGAGGGGATTTGTACAGGACCCCCAGCAGTGCCCAGACATAGGAGAGGAGGTGTGTACAGGACCCCAAGCAGTGCCCAGACATAGGAGAGGGGTGTGTACAGGACTCCCAGCAGCGCCCAGAAACAGGAGAGGCGTTTGTACAGGACCCCCAGCAGTGCACAGACATAGGAGGGGTGTGTGTACAGGAACCCCAGCAGTGCCCAGACATGACAGGGGTGGGTGGATATGACTCCCAGCAGTGCCCAGACATAGGAGAGGGGGTGTGTACAGGACCCCCAGCAGTGCCCAGACATAGGAGAGGGGTGTGTACAGCGCTCCCAGCAGTGCCCAGACATAGGAGAGGGGGTATGTACAGGACCCCCAGCAGTACCTAGACATAGGAGACGGGTGTGTACAGGACCCACAGCAGTGCACAGACATGACAGGGGTGGGTGGATATGACTCCCAGCAGTGCCCAGACATAGGAGAGGGGTGTGTACAGGACTCCCAGCAGTGCCCAGACATAGGTGAGGGGTGTGTACAGGACCCCCAGCAGTGCCCAGACATAGGAGAGGGGTGTGTACAGGACCCCCAGCAGTGCCCAGACATAGAAGAGCGGTGTGTACAGGACCCCCAGCAGTGCCCAGACATAGGAGAGGAGATATGTACAGGACCCCCTGCAATGCCCAGACATAGGAGAGGGGTGTGTACAGGACCCCCAGCAGTGCATAGACATGACATGACAGGGGTGGGTGGATATGACTCCCAGCAGTGCCCAGACATAGGAGAGGGGTGTGTACAGGACTCCCAGCAGTGCCCAGACATAGGAGAGGGGTGTGTACAGGACCCCCAGCAGTGCCCAGACATAGGAGAGGGGTGTGTACAGGACCCCCAGCAGTGCCCAGACATAGGAGAGGGGGTGTGTACAGGACCTCCAGCAGTACCCAGACATGATAGGGGTGGATGGATATGACTCCCAGCAGTGCCCAGATATAGGAGAGCGGTGTGTACAGGACTCCCAGCAGTGCCTAGACATAGGAGAGGGGTGTGTACAGAACCCCCAGCAGTGCCCAGACATAGGAGAGGGGGTGTGTAAAGGACCCCCAGCAGTGCACAGACATAGGAGAGGGGTGTTTACAGGACCCCCAGAAGTGCCCAGACATGACAGGGGTGGGTGGATATGACTCCCAGCAGTGCCCAGACATAGGTTAGGGCTGTGTACAGGACTCCCAGCAGTGCCCAGACATAGGAGAGCGGTGTGTACAGGACTCCCAGTAGTGACCAGACATAGGAGAGGGGTGTGTACAGGACCCCAGCAGTGCCCAGACATAGGAGAGGGGTGTGTACAGGACTCCCAGCAGTGCCCAGACATAGGAGAGGGGTGTGTACAGGACCCCAGCAGTGCCCAGACATAGGAGAGGGGTGTGTACAGGACCCCCAGCAGTACTCAGACATAGGAGAGGGGTGTGTACAGGACCCCCAGCAGTGCCCAGACATAGGAGAGGGGTGTGTAAAGGACCCCCAGCAGTGCCCAGACATGACAGGGGTGGGTGGATATAACTCCCAGCAGTGCCAGACATAGGAGAGGGGTGTGTACAGGACTCCCAGCAGTGCCCAGACACAGGAGAGGGGTGTGTACAGGACCCCCAGCAGTGCAAAGACATAGGAGAGGGGTGTGTACAGGACCCCCGGCAGTACACAGACATTACAGGGGTGGGTGGATATGACTCCCAGCAGTGCCCAGACATAGGAGAGGGGTGTGTACAGGACTCCCAGCATTGCCCAGACATAGGAGAGGGGTGGGTACAGAACCCCCAGCAGTGCCCAGACATAGGAGAGAGGTGTGTACAGGACTCCCAGCAGTGCCCAGACAGAGGAGAGGGGTGTGTACAGGACCCCCAACAGTGCACACACATGACAGGGGTAGGTGGATATGACTCCCAGCAGTGCCCAGACATAGGAGAGCGGTGTGTACAGGACTCCAGCAGTGCCCCGACATAGGAGAGGGGTGTGTACAGGACCCCAGCTGTGCCCAGACATAGGAGAGGGGTGTGTACAGGACTCCCAGCAGTGCCCAGACATGACAGGGGTGGGTGGATATGACTCCCAGCAGTGCACAGACATAGGAGAGGGGTGTGTACAGGACCCCCAGCAGTGCCCAGATATAGGAGAGGGATGTGTACAGGACCCCCAGCAGTGCACAGACACAAGAGAGGGGTGTGTACAGGACCCCCAGCAGTGCACAGACATAGGAGACGGGTGTGTACAGGACCCCCAGCAGTGCACAGACATGACAGGGTGGGTGGATATGACTCCCAGCAGTGCCCAGACATAGGAATGGGGTGTGTACAGGACTCCCAGCAGTGCCCAGACATAGGAGAGGGGTGGGTACAGGACCCCCAGCAGTGCCCAGACAGAGGAGAGAGGTGCGTACTGGACCCCCAGCAGTGCCCAGACATAGGAGAGGGGGTGTGTACAGGACCCCAGCAGTGCCCAGTCATGACAGGGGTGGGTGGATTTGACTCCCAGCAGTGCCCAGACAATGGAGAGGGGTGTGTACAGGACTCCCAGCAGTGCCCAGACATAGGAGAGGGGTGTGTACAGGACGCACAGCAGTGCCCAGACATAGGAGACGGGTGTGTACAGGGCCCCCAGCAGTGCCCAGTCATGACAGGGGTGGGTGGATTTGACTCCCAGCAGTGCCCAGACAATGGAGAGGGGTGTGTACAGGACTCCCAGCAGTGCCCAGACATAGGAGAGGGGTGTGTACAGGACGCACAGCAGTGCACAGACATGACAGGGGTGGGTGGATATGACTCCCAGCCGTGCCCAGACATAGGAGAGGGGGTGTGTACTGGACCCCAGCAGTGCCCAGACATAGGAGAGGGTGTGTGTACAGGACCCCCCATCAGTGCCCAGACATGACAGGGGTTAGTGGATATGACTCCCAGCAGTGCCCAGACATAGGAGAGGGGGTGTGTACAGGACCCCCAGCAGTGCCCAGACATCGGAGAGGGGTGTGTACAGGACTCCCATTAGTGCCCAGACATAGGAGAGGGGTGTGTACAGGACCCCCAGCAGTGCCCAGACATAGGAGAGGGTGTGTGTACAGGACCCCCCATCAGTACCCAGACATGACAGGGGTAGGTGGATATGACTCTCAGCAGTGCCCAGACATAGGAGAGGGGGTGTGTACAGGACCCCCAGCAGTGCCCAGACATCAGAGAGGGATGTGTACAGGACTCCCAGCAGTGCCCAGACATAGGATAGGGGGTGTGTACAGGACCGCCAACAGTGCCCAGACATAGGAGAGGAGGTGTGTACTGGACCCCCAGCAGTGCCCAGACATGACAGGGGTGGGTGGATATAACTCCCAGCAGTGCCCAGACATATGAGAGGGGGTGTGTACAGGACCCCAAGCAGTGCCCAGAGATAGGAGAGGGGTGTGTACAGGACTCCCAGCAGTGCCCAGACATAGGAGAGGGGGTGTGTACAGGACCCCCAGCAGTGCCCAGACATAGGAGAGGGGTGTGTACAGGACACCCAGCAGTGCTCAGACATGACAGGGGTTGGTGGATATGACTCACAGCAGTCCCCAGACATAGGAGAGGGGTGTTTACAGGACCCTCAGCAGTGCCCAGACATGACAGGGGTGGGTGGATATGACTCCCAGCCGTGCCCAGACATAGGAGAGGGGGTGTGTACTGGACCCCAGCAGTGCCCAGACATGACAGGGGTGGGTGGATATGACTCCCAGCAGTGCCCAGACATAGGAGAGGAGTGTGTACAGGACTCCCAGCAGTGCCCAGACATAGGAGAGGGGTGTGTACAGGACCCCCAGCAGTGCCCAGACATAGGAGAGGGTGTGTGTACAGGACCCCCCATCAGTGCCCAGACATGACAGGGGTAGGTGGATATGACTCCCAGCAGTGCCCAGACATAGGGGAGGGGGTGTGTACAGGACCCCCAGCAGTGCCCAGACATAGGAGAGGGATGTGTACAGGACTCCCAGCAGTGCCCAGACATAGGATAGGGGGTGTGTACAGGACCCCCGGCAGTGCCCAGACATAGGAGAGGAGGTGTGTACTGGACCCCCAGCAGTGCTCAAACATGACAGGGGTGGGTGGATATAACTCCCAGCAGTGCCCAGACATATGAAAGGGGGTGTGTACAGGACCCCCAGCAGTGCCCAGACATAGGAGAGGGGTGTGTACAGGACTCCCAGCAGTGCCCAGACATAGGAGAGGGGGTGTGTACAGGACCCCCAGCAGTGCCCAGACATAGGAGAGGGGTGTGTACAGGACACCCAGCAGTGCTCAGACATGGCAGGGGTGGATGGATATGACTCCCAGCAGTCCCCTGACATAGGAGAGGGGTGTTTACAGGACCCTCAGCAGTGTCCAGACATGACAGGGGTGGGTGAATATGACTCCCAGCAGTGCCCGGACATAGGACAGGGGTGTGTACAGGACTCCCAGCGGTGCCCAGACATAGGAGAGGGGAGTGTAAAGGAGGACCCTCAGCAGTGCCCAGACGTAGGAGAGGGGTGTGTACATGACTCCCAGCAGTGCCCAAACATAGGAGAGGGGTGTGTACAGGACCCCCAGCAGTGCCCAGACATAGGAGAGGGGTGTATACAGGACCCCCAGCAGTGCCCAGACATGACAGGGGTGGGTGGATATGACTCCCAGCAGTGCCCAGACATAGATTAGGGCTGTGTACAGGACTCCCAGCAGTGCCCAGACATAGGAGAGCGGTGTGTACAGGACTCCCAGCAGAGCCCAGACATAGGAGAGGGATGTGTACAGGACCCCAGCAGTGCCCAGACATAGGAGAAGGGTGTGTACAGGACTCCCAGCAGTGCTCAGACATAGGAGAGGGGTGTGTACAGGACCCCCAGCAGTGCTCAGACATAGGAGAGTGGTGTGTACAGGACCCCTAGCAGTGCCCAGACATAGGAGAGGGGTGTGAACAGGACCCCCAGCAGTGCCCAGACATGACAGGGGTGGGTGGATATGACTCCCAGCAGTGCCAGACATAGGAGAGGGGAGTGAACAGGACTCCCAGCAGTGCCCAGACATAGGAGAAGGGTGTGTACAGGACCCCCAGCAGTGGAGAGACACAGGAGAGGGGTGTGTACAGGACCCCCAGCAGTGCAAAGACACAGGAGAGGGGTGTGTACAGGACCCCCAGCAGTACACAGACAAGACAGGGGTGGGTGGATATGACTCCCAGCAGTGCCCAGACATAGGAGAGGGGTGTGTACAGGACTCCGAGCATTGCCCAGGCATAGGAGAGGGGTGGGTACAGGACCCCCAGCAGTGCCCAAAGATAGGAGAGGGGTGTGTACAGGACTCCCAGCAGTGCCCAGACATAGGAGAGGGGTGTGTACAGGACCCCGAACAGTGCACAGACATGACAGGGGTGGGTGCATATGACTCCCAGCAGTGCCCAGACATAGGAGAGGGGTGTGTACAGGACTCCAGCAGTGCCCCGACATAGGAGAGGGGTGTGTACAGGACCCCCAGCAGTGCCCAGACATAGGAGAGGGGTGTGTACAGGACTCCCAGCAGTGCCCAGACATGACAGGGGTGGGTGGATATGTCTCCCAGCAGTGGCCAGACATAGAAGAGGGGTGTGTACAGGACTCCCAGCAGTGCCCAGACATAGGAGGGGTGTGTACAGGACCCCCAGCAGTGCACAGACACAGGAGAGGGGTGTGTACAGGACCCCCAGCAGTGCACAGACATAGGAGAGGGGTATGTACAGGACCCCCAGCAGAGCACAGACATGACAGGGGTGGGTGGATATGACTCTCAGCAGTGCCCAGACATAGGAGAGGGGTGTGTACAGGACTCCCAGCAGTGCCCAGACATAGGAGAGGGGTGGGTACAGGACCCCCAGCAGTGCCCAGACATAGGAGAGGGGTGTGTACAGGATGCCCAGCAGTGCACAGACATGACAGGGGTGGGTGGATATGACTCCCAGCAGTGCCCAGACATAGGGGAGGGGTGTATACAGGACTCCCAGCAGTGCCCAGACATAGGAGAGGAGGTGTGTACAGGACCCCCAGCAGTGCCCAGACATAGGAGAGGGGTGTGTACAGGACTCTCAGCAGTGCCCAGTCATGACAGGGGTGGGTGGATTTGACTCCCAGCAGTGCCCAGACAATGGAGAGGGGCGTGTACAGGACTCCCAGCAGTGCCCAGACATAGGAGAGGGGAGTGTAAAGGAGGACCCTCAGCAGTGCCCAGACGTAGGAGAGGGGTGTGTACATGACTCCCAGCAGTGCCCAAACATAGGAGAGGGGTGTGTACAGGACCCCCAGCAGTGCCCAGACATAGGAGAGGGGTGTATACAGGACCCCCAGCAGTGCCCAGACATGACAGGGGTGGGTGGATATGACTCCCAGCAGTGCCCAGACATAGATTAGGGCTGTGTACGGGACTCCCAGCAGTGCCCAGACATAGGAGAGCGGTGTGTACAGGACTCCCAGCAGTGCCCAGACATAGGAGAGGGATGTGTACAGGACCCCAGCAGTGCCCAGACATAGGAGAAGGGTGTGTACAGGACTCCCAGCAGTGCTCAGACATAGGAGAGGGGTGTGTACAGGACCCCCAGCAGTGCCCAAAGATAGGAGAGGGGTGTGTACAGGACTCCCAGCAGTGCCCAGACATAGGAGAGGGGTGTGAACAGGACCCCCAGCAGTGCCCAGACATGACAGGGGTGGGTGGATATGACTCCCAGCAGTGCCAGACATAGGAGAGGGGAGTGAACAGGACTCCCAGCAGTGCCCAGACATAGGAGAAGGATGTGTACAGGACCCCCAGCAGTGGAGAGACACAGGAGAGGGGTGTGTACAGGACCCCCAGCAGTGCAAAGACACAGGAGAGGGGTGTGTACAGGACCCCCAGCAGTACACAGACAAGACAGGGGTGGGTGGATATGACTCCCAGCAGTGCCCAGACATAGGAGAGGGGTGTGTACAGGACTCCGAGCATTGCCCAGACATAGGAGAGGGGTGGGTACAGGACCCCCAGCAGTGCCCAAAGATAGGAGAGGGGTGTGTACAGGACTCCCAGCAGTGCCCAGACATAGGAGAGGGGTGTGTACAGGACCCCGAACAGTGCACAGACATGACAGGGGTGGGTGCATATGACTCCCAGCAGTGCCCAGACATAGGAGAGGGGTGTGTACAGGACTCCAGCAGTGCCCCGACATAGGAGAGGGGTGTGTACAGGACCCCCAGCAGTGCCCAGACATAGGAGAGGGGTGTGTACAGGACTCCCAGCAGTGCCCAGACATGACAGGGGTGGGTGGATATGTCTCCCAGCAGTGGCCAGACATAGGAGAGGGGTGTGTACAGGACTCCCAGCAGTGCCCAGACATAGGAGGGGTGTGCACAGGACCCCCAGCAGTGCACAGACACAGGAGAGGGGTGTGTACAGGACCCCCAGCAGTGCACAGACATAGGAGAGGGGTATGTACAGGACCCCCAGCAGTGCACAGACATGACAGGGGTGGGTGGATATGACTCTCAGCAGTGCCCAGACATAGGAGAGGGGTGTGTACAGGACTCCCAGCAGTGCCCAGACATAGGAGAGGGGTGGGTACAGGACCCCCAGCAGTGCCCAGACATAGGAGAGGGGTGTGTACAGGATGCCCAGCAGTGCACAGACATGACAGGGGTGGGTGGATATGACTCCCAGCAGTGCTTAGACATAGGGGGGGGTGTATACAGGACTCCCAGCAGTGCCCAGACATAGGAGAGGAGGTCTGTACAGGACCCCCAGCAGTGCCCAGACATAGGAGAGGGGTGTGTACAGGACTCTCAGCAGTGCCCAGTCATGACAGGGGTGGGTGGATTTGACTCCCAGCAGTGCCCAGACAATGGAGAGGGGTGTGTACAGGACTCTCAGCAGTGCCCAGACATAGGAGAGGGGTGTGTACAGGACGCCCAGCAGTGCACAGACATGACAGGGGTGGATGAATATGACTCCCAGCCGTGCCCAGACATAGGGGGGGGGTGTATACAGGACTCCCAGCAGTGCCCAGACATAGGAGAGGAGGTCTGTACAGGACCCCCAGCAGTGCCCAGACATAGGAGAGGGGTGTGTACAGGACTCTCAGCAGTGCCCAGACATGACAGGGGTGGGTGGATATGACTCCCAGCAGTGCCCAGACATAGGAGAGGGGTGTGTTCAGGACTCCCAGCAGTGCCCAGACATAGGAGACGGGTGTGTACAGGACCCCCAGCAGTGCCCAGACATAGGAGAGAGTGTGTGTACAGGACCTCCCAGCAGTGCCCAGACATGACAGGGGTGGGTGGATAGGACTCCCAGCAGTGCCCAGATATAGGAGAGGGGGGGTGTACAGGACCCCCAGCAGTGCCCAGACATAGGAGAGGGATGTGTACAGGACTCCCAGCAGTGCTCAGACATAGGAGAGGGGTGTGTACAGGACCCCCAGCAGTGCTCAGACATAGGAGAGGGGTGTGTACAGGACCCCTAGCAGTGCCCAGACATAGGAGAGGGGTGTGAACAGGACCCCCAGCAGTGCCCAGACATGACAGGGGTGGGTGGATATGACTCCCAGCAGTGCCAGACATAGGAGAGGGGAGTGAACAGGACTCCCAGCAGTGCCCAGACATAGGAGAAGGATGTGTACAGGACCCCCAGCAGTGGAGAGACACAGGAGAGGGGTGTGTACAGGACCCCCAGCAGTGCAAAGACACAGGAGAGCGGTGTGTACAGGACCCCCAGCAGTACACAGACATGACAGGGGTGGGTGGATATGACTCCCAGCAGTGCCCAGACATAGGAGAGGGGTGTGTACAGGACTCCGAGCATTGCCCAGACATAGGAGAGGGGTGGGTACAGGACCCCCAGCAGTGCCCAGACATAGGAGAGGGGTGTGTACAGGACTCCCAGCAGTGCCCAGACATAGGAGAGGGGTGTGTACAGGACCCCGAACAGTGCACAGACATGACAGGGGTGGGTGGATATGACTCCCAGCAGTGCCCAGACATAGGAGAGGGGTGTGTACAGGACTCCGGCAGTGCCCCGACATAGGAGAGGGGTGTGTACAGGACCCCCAGCAGTGCCCAGACATAGGAGAGGGGTGTGTACAGGACTCCCAGCAGTGCCCAGACATGACAGGGGTGGGTGGATATGTCTCCCAGCAGTGGCCAGACATAGGAGAGGGGTGTGTACAGGACTCCCAGCAGTGCCCAGACATAGGAGGGGTGTGTACAGGACCCCTAGCAGTGCACAGACACAGGAGAGGGGTGTGTACAGGACCCCCAGCAGTGCACAGACATAGGGGAGGGGTATGTACAGGACCCCCAGCAGTGCACAGACATGACAGGGGTGGGTGGATATGACTCCCAGCAGTGCCCAGACATAGGAGAGGGGTGTGTACAGGACTCCCAGCAGTGCCCAGACATAGGAGAGGGGTGTGTACAGGACTCCCAGCAGTGCCCAGACATAGGAGAGGGGTGGGTACAGGACCCCCAGCAGTGCCCAGACATAGGAGAGGGGTGTGTACAGGATGCCCAGCAGTGCACAGACATGACAGGGGTGGGTGGATATGACTCCCAGCAGTGCCCAGACATAGGGGAGGGGTGTATACAGGACTGCCAGCAGTGCCCAGACATAGGAGAGGAGGTGTGTACAGGACCCCCAGCAGTGCCCAGACATAGGAGAGGGGTGTGTACAGGACTCTCAGCAGTGCCCAGTCATGACAGGGGTGGGTGGATTTGACTCCCAGCAGTGCCCAGACAATGGAGAGGGGTGTGTACAGGACTCTCAGCAGTGCCCAGACATAGGAGAGGGGTGTGTACAGGACGCCCAGCAGTGCACAGACATGACAGGGGTGGATGAATATGACTCCCAGCCGTGCCCAGACATAGGAGAGGGGGTGTGTACAGGACCTCAGCAGTGCCCAGACATGACAGGGGTGGGTGGATATGACTCCCAGCAGTGCCCAGACATAGGAGAGGGGTGTGTTCAGGACTCCCAGCAGTGCCCAGACATAGGAGAGGGGTGTGTACAGGACCCCCAGCAGTGCCCAGACATAGGAGAGATTGTGTGTACAGGACCTCCCAGCAGTGCCCAGACATGACAGGGGTGGGTGGATATGACTCCTAGCAGTGCCCAGACATAGGAGAGGGGGGGTGTACAGGACCCCCAGCAGTGCCCAGACATGGGAGAGGGATGTGTACAGGACTCCCAGCAGTGCCCAGACATAGGATAGGGGGTGTGTACAGGACCCCCAGCAGTGCCCAGACATAGTAGAGGAGGTGTGTACAGGACCACCAGCAGTGCCCAGACATGACAGGGGTGGGTGGACATGACTCCCAGAAGTGCCCAGACATATGAGAGGGGGTGTGTACAGGACCCCCAGCAGTGCCCAGACATAGGAGAGGGGTGTGTACAGGACTCCCAGCAGTGCCCAGACATAGGAGAGGGGGTGTGTACAGGACACCCAGCAGTGCCCAGACATAGGAGAGGGGTGTGTACAGGACACCTAGCAGTGCACAGACATGACGGGGGTGGGTGGATATGACTCCCAGCAGTACCCAGACATAGGAAAGGGGTGTTTACAGGACCCCCAGCAGTGCCCAGACATAGGAGAAGGGTGTGTACAGGACCCCCAGCAGTGCCCAGACATAGAAGAGGGGTGTATACAGGACCCCCAGCAGTGCCCAGACATAGGAGAGGGGGTGAGTAAAGGACCCCCAGTAGTGACCAGACATAGGAGAGGGTGTGTGTAAAGGACCCCCAGCAGTGCCCAAACATAGGATAGGGGTGTGTACAGGACCCCCAGCAGTGCACAGACATGACAGGGGTGGGTGGATATGACTCCCAGCAGTGCCCACACATAGGAGAGGGGTGTGTACAGGACTCCCAGTCGTGCCCAGACGTAGGAGAAGGGGTGTGTACAGGACCCCCAGCAGTGCCCAGACATGACAGGGGTGGGTGGATATGACTCCCAGTAGTGCCCAGACATAGGAGAGGGTGTGTGTACAGGACTCCCAGCAGTGCCCAGACATAGGAGAGGGGTGGGTACAGGACCCCCAGCAGTTCCCAGACATAGGAGAGGGGTGTGTACAGGACCCCCAGCAGTGCACAGACACAGGAGAGAGGTGTGTACAGGACCCCCAGGAGTGCACAGACATGACAGGGGTGGGTGAATATGACTCCCAGCAGTGCCCAGATATAGGAGAGGGGTGTGTACAGGACTCCCAGCAGTGCCCAGACATAGGAGAGGGGTGTCTACAGGACCCCGGCAGTGCCCAGACATAGGGGAGGGGTGTATACAGGATGCCCAGCAGTGCACAGACATGACAGGAGTGGGTGGATATGACTCCCAGCAGTGCCCAGACATAGGAGAGGGGGTGTGTACAGGACCCCCAGCAGTGCCCAGTCATGACAGGGGTGGGTGGATATGACTCCCAGCAGTGCCCAGACATAGGAGAGGGGTGTGTACAGGACTCCCAGCAGTGCCCAGACATAGGAGAGGGGTGTGTACAAGACCCCCAGCAGTGCACAGACATGACAGGGGTTGGTGGATATGACTCCCAGCAGGGCCCAGACATACGAGAGGGGGTGTGTACAGGACTGCCAGCAGTGCCCAGCCATGACAGGGTTGGGTAGATATGACTCCCAGCAGTGCCCAGACATAGGAGAGGGGTGTGTACAGGACTCCCAGCAGTGCCCAGACATAGGAGAGGGGTGTGTACAGGACCCCCAGCAGTGCCCAGAAATAGGAGAGGAGGTGTGTACAGGACCCCCAGCAGTGCCCAGCCATGACAGGGTTGGGTAGATATGACTCCCAGCAGTGCCCAGACATAGGAGAGGGGTGTGTACAGGACTCCCAGCAGTGCCCAGACATAGGAGAGGGGTGTGTACAGGACCCCCAGCAGTGCCCAGAAATAGGAGAGGAGGTGTGTACAGGACCCCCAGCAGTGCCCAGACATGACAGGGGTAGGTGGATATGACTCCCAGCAGTGCCCAGACATAGGAGAGGGGTTTGTACAGGACTCCCAGCAGTGCCCAGACAAAGGAGAGGGGATTTGTACAGGGCCCCCAGCAGTGCCCAGACATAGGAGAGGAGGTGTGTACAGGACCCCCAGCAGTGCCCAGACATGACAGGGGTGGGTGGATATGACTCCCAGCAGTGCCCAGACATAGGAGAGGGGGTGTGTACAGGACCCCCAGAAGTGCCCAGACATAGGAGAGGGGTGTGTACAGCGCTCCCAGCAGTGCCCAGACATAGGAGAGGGGGTATGTACAGGACCCCCAGCAGTACCTAGACATAGGAGACGGGTGCGTACAGGACCCCCAGCAGTGCACAGACATGACAGGGGTGGGTGGATATGACTCCCAGCAGTGCCCAGACATAGGAGAGGGGTGTGTACAGGACTCCCAGCAGTGCCCAGACATAGGTGAGGGGTGTGTACAGGACCCCCAGCAGTACCCAGACATAGGAGAGGGGTGTGTACAGGACCCCCAGCAGTGCCCAGACATAGAAGAGCGGTGTGTACAGGACCCCCAGCAGTGCCCAGACATAGGAGAGGAGATATGTACAGGACCCCCTGCAATGCCCAGACATAGGAGAGGGGTGTGTACAGGACCCCCAGCAGTGCATAGACATGACATGACAGGGGTGGGTGGATATGACTCCCAGCAGTGCCCAGACATAGGAGAGGGGTGTGTACAGGACTCCCAGCAGTGCCCAGACATAGGACAGGGGTGTGTACAGGACCCCCAGCAGTGCCCAGACATAGGAGAGGGGTGTGTACAGGACCCCCAGCAGTGCCCAGACATAGGAGAGGGGGTGTGTACAGGACCTCCAGCAGTACCCAGACATGATAGGGGTGGATGGATATGACTCCCAGCAGTGCCCAGACATAGGAGAGCGGTGTGTACAGGACTCCCAGCAGTGCCTAGACATAGGAGAGGGGTGTGTACAGAACCCCCAGCAGTGCCCAGACATAGGAGAGGGAGTGTGTAAAGGACCCCCAGCAGTGCACAGACATAGGAGAGGGGTGTGTACAGGACCCCCAGAAGTGCCCAGACATGACAGGGGTGGGTGGATATGACTCCCAGCAGTGCCCAGACATAGGTTAGGGCTGTGTACAGGACTCCCAGCAGTGCCCAGACATAGGAGAGCGGTGTGTACAGGACTCCCAGTAGTGCCCAGACATAGGAGAGGGGTGTGTACAGGACCCCAGCAGTTCCCAGACATAGGAGAGGGGTGTGTTCATGACCCCGGCAGTGCCCAGACATAGGAGAGGGGTGTGTACAGGACCCCCAGCAGTGCTCAGACATAGGAGAGGGGTGTGTACAGGACCCCCAGCACTGCCCAGACATAGGAGAGGGGTGTGTAAAGGACCCCCAGCAGTGCCCAGACATGACAGGGGTGGGTGGATATAACTCCCAGCAGTGCCAGACATAGGAGAGGGGTGTGTACAGGACTCCCAGCAGTGCCCAGACACAGGAGAGGGGTGTGTACAGGACCCCCAGCAGTGCAAAGACATAGGAGAGGGGTGTGTACAGGACCCCCAGCAGTACACAGACATGACAGGGGTGGGTGGATATGACTCCCAGCAGTGCCCAGACATAGGAGAGGGGTGTGTACAGGACTCCCAGCATTGCCCAGACATAGGAGAGGGGTGGGTACAGAACCCCCAGCAGTGCCCAGACATAGGAGAGAGGTGTGTACAGGACTCCCAGCAGTGCCCAGACATAGGAGAGGGGTGTGTACAGGACCCCCAACAGTGCACAGACATGACAGGGGTAGGTGGATATGACTCCCAGCAGTGCCCAGACATAGGAGAGCGGTGTGTACAGGACTCCAGCAGTGCCCAGACATAGGATAGGGGGTGTGTACAGGACCCCCAACAGTGCCCAGACATAGGAGAGGAGGTGTGTACTGGACCCCCAGCAGTGCCCAGACATGACAGGGGTGGGTGGATATAACTCCCAGCAGTGCCCAGACATATGAGAGGGGGTGTGTACAGGACCCCCAGCAGTGCCCAGACATAGGAGAGGGGTGTGTACAGGACTCCCAGCAGTGCCCAGACATGACAGGGGTGGGTGGATATGACTCCCAGCAGTGCACAGACATAGGAGAGGGGGTGTGTACAGGACCCTCAGCAGTGCCCAGACATAGGAGAGGGGTGTGTACAGCGCTCCCAGCAGTGCCCAGACATAGGAGAGGGGGTATGTACAGGACCCCCAGCAGTACCTAGACATAGGAGACGGGTGTGTACAGGACCCCCAGCAGTGCACATACATGACAGGGGTGGGTGGATATGACTCCCAGCAGTGCCCAGACATAGGAGAGGGGTGTGTACAGGACTCCCAGCAGTGCCCAGACATAGGTGAGGGGTGTGTACAGGACCCCCAGCAGTGCCCAGACATAGGAGAGGGGTGTGTACAGGACCCCCAGCAGTGCCCAGACATAGAAGAGCGGTGTGTACAGGACCCCCAGCAGTGCCCAGACATAGGAGAGGAGATATGTACAGGACCCCCTGCAATGCCCAGACATAGGAGAGGGGTGTGTACAGGACCCCCAGCAGTGCATAGACATGACATGACAGGGGTGGGTGGATATGACTCCCAGCAGTGCCCAGACATAGGAGAGGGGTGTGTACAGGACTCCCAGCAGTGCCCAGACATAGGAGAGGGGTGTGTACAGGACCCACAGCAGTGCCCAGACATAGGAGAGGGGTGTGTACAGGACCCCCAGCAGTGCCCAGACATGACAGGGGTGGGTGGATATGACTCCCAGCAGTGCCCAGACATAGGAGAGGGGGTGTGTACAGGACCCCCAGAAGTGCCCAGACATAGGAGAGGGGTGTGTACAGCGCTCCCAGCAGTGCCCAGACATAGGAGAGGGGGTATGTACAGGACCCCCAGCAGTACCTAGACATAGGAGACGGGTGCGTACAGGACCCCCAGCAGTGCACAGACATGACAGGGGTGGGTGGATATGACTCCCAGCAGTGCCCAGACATAGGAGAGCGGTGTGTACAGGACTCCCAGCAGTGCCTAGACATAGGAGAGGGGTGTGTACAGAACCCCCAGCAGTGCCCAGACATAGGAGAGGGGGTGTGTAAAGGACCCCCAGCAGTGCACAGACATAGGAGAGGGGTGTTTACAAGACCCCCAGAAGTGCCCAGACATGACAGGGGTGGGTGGATATGACTCCCAGCAGTGCCCAGACATAGGTTAGGGCTGTGTACAGGACTCCCAGCAGTGCCCAGACATAGGAGAGCGGTGTGTACAGGACTCCCAGTAGTGACCAGACATAGGAGAGGGGTGTGTACAGGACCCCAGCAGTGCCCAGACATAGGAGAGGGGTGTGTACAGGACTCCCAGCAGTGCCCAGACATAGGAGAGGGGTGTGTACAGGACCCCAGCAGTGCCCAGACATAGGAGAGGGGTGTGTACAGGACCCCCAGCAGTACTCAGACATAGGAGAGGGGTGTGTACAGGACCCCCAGCAGTGCCCAGACATAGGAGAGGGGTGTGTAAAGGACCCCCAGCAGTGCCCAGACATGACAGGGGTGGGTGGATATAACTCCCAGCAGTGCCAGACATAGGAGAGGGGTGTGTACAGGACTCCCAGCAGTGCCCAGACACAGGAGAGGGGTGTGTACAGGACCCCCAGCAGTGCAAAGACATAGGAGAGGGGTGTGTACAGGACCCCCGGCAGTACACAGACATTACAGGGGTGGGTGGATATGACTCCCAGCAGTGCCCAGACATAGGAGAGGGGTGTGTACAGGACTCCCAGCATTGCCCAGACATAGGAGAGGGGTGGGTACAGAACCCCCAGCAGTGCCCAGACATAGGAGAGAGGTGTGTACAGGACTCCCAGCAGTGCCCAGACATAGGAGAGGGGTGTGTACAGGACCCCCAACAGTGCACACACATGACAGGGGTAGGTGGATATGACTCCCAGCAGTGCCCAGACATAGGAGAGCGGTGTGTACAGGACTCCAGCAGTGCCCCGACATAGGAGAGGGGTGTGTACAGGACCCCAGCAGTGCCCAGACATAGGAGAGGGGTGTGTACAGGACTCCCAGCAGTGCCCAGACATGACAGGGGTGGGTGGATATGACTCCCAGCAGTGCACAGACATAGGAGAGGGGTGTGTACAGGACCCCCAGCAGTGCCCAGATATAGGAGAGGGATGTGTACAGGACCCCCAGCAGTGCACAGACACAAGAGAGGGGTGTGTACAGGACCCCCAGCAGTGCACAGACATAGGAGACGGGTGTGTACAGGACCCCCAGCAGTGCACAGACATGACAGGGTGGGTGGATATGACTCCCAGCAGTGCCCAGACATAGGAATGGGGTGTGTACAGGACTCCCAGCAGTGCCCAGACATAGGAGAGGGGTGGGTACAGGACCCCCAGCAGTGCCCAGACAGAGGAGAGAGGTGCGTACTGGACCCCCAGCAGTGCCCAGACATAGGAGAGGGGGTGTGTACAGGACCCCAGCAGTGCCCAGTCATGACAGGGGTGGGTGGATTTGACTCCCAGCAGTGCCCAGACAATGGAGAGGGGTGTGTACAGGACTCCCAGCAGTGCCCAGACATAGGAGAGGGGTGTGTACAGGACGCACAGCAGTGCCCAGACATAGGAGACGGGTGTGTACAGGGCCCCCAGCAGTGCCCAGTCATGACAGGGGTGGGTGGATTTGACTCCCAGCAGTGCCCAGACAATGGAGAGGGGTGTGTACAGGACTCCCAGCAGTGCCCAGACATAGGAGAGGGGTGTGTACAGGACGCACAGCAGTGCACAGACATGACAGGGGTGGGTGGATATGACTCCCAGCCGTGCCCAGACATAGGAGAGGGGGTGTATACTGGACCCCAGCAGTGCCCAGACATAGGAGAGGGTGTGTGTACAGGACCCCCCATCAGTGCCCAGACATGACAGGGGTTAGTGGATATGACTCCCAGCAGTGCCCAGACATAGGAGAGGGGGTGTGTACAGGACCCCCAGCAGTGCCCAGACATCGGAGAGGGGTGTGTACAGGACTCCCATTAGTGCCCAGACATAGGAGAGGGGTGTGTACAGGACCCCCAGCAGTGCCCAGACATAGGAGAGGGTGTGTGTACAGGACCCCCCATCAGTACCCAGACATGACAGGGGTAGGTGGATATGACTCTCAGCAGTGCCCAGACATAGGAGAGGGGGTGTGTACAGGACCCCCAGCAGTGCCCAGACATCGGAGAGGGATGTGTACAGGACTCCCAGCAGTGCCCAGACATAGGATAGGGGGTGTGTACAGGACCGCCAACAGTGCCCAGACATAGGAGAGGAGGTGTGTACTGGACCCCCAGCAGTGCCCAGACATGACAGGGGTGGGTGGATATAACTCCCAGCAGTGTAAGGTGTTTTGTAGCGCGCTCAATTACTACCGGAGTATCCTGGCGCGAATGACCGCTGGGGAACCCGTCCTGGCTTTCCCTGTGAGATGGTCCCATGCTGGGTATCTCCAAGGTGAAGCCAGGCATCCCCGGCGTCTGTGGGGGGCCGTTGTAGAGATGAGGCAAGCTTAATGCCCAGAGTTACCGAGTGTGATCACTGCCCAAAGTGGGCACCGAGGCGAGAATTATCAGTCCGCTGACCCTGGTCCTCGACCCTGCCGCGTCGGGAATCGAACCCTGGTCCCGGGCGTTCTCAGCCTCCGGGTCTGCCGCCTCTAACCAGTGAGCCACACCTCTCTACAGTGCCCAGACATATGAGAGGGGGTGTGTACAGGACCCCAAGCAGTGCCCAGAGATAGGAGAGGGGTGTGTACAGGACTCCCAGCAGTGCCCAGACATAGGAGAGGGGGTGTGTACAGGACCCCCAGCAGTGCCCAGACATAGGAGAGGGGTGTGTACAGGACACCCAGCAGTGCTCAGACATGACAGGGGTTGGTGGATATGACTCACAGCAGTCCCCAGACATAGGAGAGGGGTGTTTACAGGACCCTCAGCAGTGCCCAGACATGACAGGGGTGGGTGGATATGACTCCCAGCCGTGCCCAGACATAGGAGAGGGGGTGTGTACTGGACCCCAGCAGTGCCCAGACATGACAGGGGTGGGTGGATATGACTCCCAGCAGTGCCCAGACATAGGAGAGGGGTGTGTACAGGACTCCCAGCAGTGCCCAGACATAGGAAAGGGGTGTGTACAGGACCCCCAGCAGTGCCCAGACATAGGAGAGGGTGTGTGTACAGGACCCCCCATCAGTGCCCAGACATGACAGGGGTAGGTGGATATGACTCCCAGCATTGCCCAGACATAGGGGAGGGGGTGTGTACAGGACCCCCAGCAGTGCCCAGACATAGGAGAGGGATGTGTACAGGACTCCCAGCAGTGCCCAGACATAGGATAGGGGGTGTGTACAGGACCCCCGGCAGTGCCCAGACATAGGAGAGGAGGTGTGTACTGGACCCCCAGCAGTGCTCAAACATGACAGGGGTGGGTGGATATAACTCCCAGCAGTGCCCAGACATATGAAAGGGGGTGTGTACAGGACCCCCAGCAGTGCCCAGACATAGGAGAGGGGTGTGTACAGGACTCCCAGCAGTGCCCAGACATAGGAGAGGGGGTGTGTACAGGACCCCCAGCAGTGCCCAGACATAGGAGAGGGGTGTGTACAGGACACCCAGCAGTGCTCAGACATGGCAGGGGTGGGTGGATATGACTCCAGCAGTCCCCTGACATAGGAGAGGGGTGTTTACAGGACCCTCAGCAGTGTCCAGACATGACAGGGGTGGGTGAATATGACTCCCAGCAGTGCCCGGACATAGGAGAGGGGTGTGTACAGGACTCCCAGCAGTGCCCAGACATAGGAGAGGGGAGTGTAAAGGAGGACCCTCAGCAGTGCCCAGACGTAGGAGAGGGGTGTGTACATGACTCCCAGCAGTGCCCAGACATGACAGGGGTGGGTGGATATGACTCCCAGCAGTGCCCAGACATAGATTAGGGCTGTGTACAGGACTCCCAGCAGTGCCCAGACATAGGAGAGCGGTGTGTACAGGACTCCCAGCAGAGCCCAGACATAGGAGAGGGATGTGTACAGGACCCCAGCAGTGCCCAGACATAGGAGAAGGGTGTGTACAGGACTCCAAGCAGTGCTCAGACATAGGAGAGGGGTGTGTACAGGACCCCCAGCAGTGCTCAGACATAGGAGAGAGGTGTGTACAGGACCCCTAGCAGTGCCCAGACATAGGAGAGGGGTGTGAACAGGACCCCCAGCAGTGCCCAGACATGACAGGGGTGGGTGGATATGACTCCCAGCAGTGCCAGACATAGGAGAGGGGAGTGAACAGGACTCCCAGCAGTGCCCAGACATAGGAGAAGGGTGTGTACAGGACCCCCAGCAGTGGAGAGACACAGGAGAGGGGTGTGTACAGGACCCCCAGCAGTGCAAAGACACAGGAGAGGGGTGTGTACAGGACCCCCAGCAGTACACAGACAAGACAGGGGTGGGTGGATATGACTCCCAGCAGTGCCCAGACATAGGAGAGGGGTGTGTACAGGACTCAGAGCATTGCCCAGGCATAGGAGAGTGGTGGGTACAGGACCCCCAGCAGTGCCCAAAGATAGGAGAGGGGTGTGTACAGGACTCCCAGCAGTGCCCAGACATAGGAGAGGGGTGTGTACAGGACCCCGAACAGTGCACAGACATGACAGGGGTGGGTGCATATGACTCCCAGCAGTGCCCAGACATAGGAGAGGGGTGTGTACAGGACTCCAGCAGTGCCCCGACATAGGAGAGGGGTGTGTACAGGACCCCCAGCAGTGCCCAGACATAGGAGAGGGGTGTGTACAGGACTCCCAGCAGTGCCCAGACATGACAGGGGTGGGTGGATATGTCTCCCAGCAGTGGCCAGACATAGAAGAGGGGTGTGTACAGGACTCCCAGCAGTGCCCAGACATAGGAGGGGTGTGTACAGGACCCCCAGCAGTGCACAGACACAGGAGAGGGGTGTGTACAGGACCCCCAGCAGTGCACAGACATAGGAGAGGGGTATGTACAGGACCCCCAGCAGAGCACAGACATGAAAGGGGTGGGTGGATATGACTCTCAGCAGTGCCCAGACATAGGAGAGGGGTGTGTACAGGACTCCCAGCAGTGCCCAGACATAGGAGAGGGGTGGGTACAGGACCCCCAGCAGTGCCCAGACATAGGAGAGGGGTGTGTACAGGATGCCCAGCAGTGCACAGACATGACAGGGGTGGGTGGATATGACTCCCAGCAGTGCCCAGACATAGGGGAGGGGTGTATACAGGACTCCCAGCAGTGCCCAGACATAGGAGAGGAGGTGTGTACAGGACCCCCAGCAGTGCCCAGACATAGGAGAGGGGTGTGTACAGGACTCTCAGCAGTGCCCAGTCATGACAGGGGTGGGTGGATTTGACTCCCAGCAGTGCCCAGACAATGGAGAGGGGCGTGTACAGGACTCCCAGCAGTGCCCAGACATAGGAGAGGGGAGTGTAAAGGAGGACCCTCAGCAGTGCCCAGACGTAGGAGAGGGGTGTGTAAATGACTCCCAGCAGTGCCCAAACATAGGAGAGGGGTGTGTACAGGACCCCCAGCAGTGCCCAGACATAGGAGAGGGGTGTATACAGGACCCCCAGCAGTGCCCAGACATGACAGGGGTGGGTGGATATGACTCCCAGCAGTGCCCAGACATAGATTAGGGCTGTGTACAGGACTCCCAGCAGTGCCCAGACATAGGAGAGCGGTGTGTACAGGACTCCCAGCAGTGCCCAGACATAGGAGAGGGATGTGTACAGGACCCCAGCAGTGCCCAGACATAGGAGAAGGGTGTGTACAGGACTCCCAGCAGTGCTCAGACATAGGAGAGGGGTGTGTACAGGACCCCCAGCAGTGCTCAGACATAGGAGAGGGGTGTGTACAGGACCCCTAGCAGTGCCCAGACATAGGAGAGGGGTGTGAACAGGACCCCCAGCAGTGCCCAGACATGACAGGGGTGGGTGGATATGACTCCCAGCAGTGCCAGACATAGGAGAGGGGAGTGAACAGGACTCCCAGCAGTGCCCAGACATAGGAGAAGGATGTGTACAGGACCCCCAGCAGTGGAGAGACACAGGAGAGGGGTGTGTACAGGACCCCCAGCAGTGCAAAGACACAGGAGAGGGGTGTGTACAGGACCCCCAGCAGTACACAGACAAGACAGGGGTGGGTGGATATGACTCCCAGCAGTGCCCAGACATAGGAGAGGGGTGTGTACAGGACTCCGAGCATTGCCCAGACATAGGAGAGGGGTGGGTACAGGACCCCCAGCAGTGCCCAAAGATAGGAGAGGGGTGTGTACAGGACTCCCAGCAGTGCCCAGACATAGGAGAGGGGTGTGTACAGGACCCCGAACAGTGCACAGACATGACAGGGGTGGGTGCATATGACTCCCAGCAGTGCCCAGACATAGGAGAGGGGTGTGTACAGGACTCCAGCAGTGCCCCGACATAGGAGAGGGGTGTGTACAGGACCCCCAGCAGTGCCCAGACATAGGAGAGGGGTGTGTACAGGACTCCCAGCAGTGCCCAGACATGACAGGGGTGGGTGGATATGTCTCCCAGCAGTGGCCAGACATAGGAGAGGGGTGTGTACAGGACTCCCAGCAGTTCCCAGACATAGGAGGGGTGTGCACAGGACCCCCAGCAGTGCACAGACACAGGAGAGGGGTGTGTACAGGACCCCCAGCAGTGCACAGACATAGGAGAGGGGTATGTACAGGACCCCCAGCAGTGCACAGACATGACAGGGGTGGGTGGATATGACTCTCAGCAGTGCCCAGACATAGGAGAGGGGTGTGTACAGGACTCCCAGCAGTGCCCAGACATAGGAGAGGGGTGGGTACAGGACCCCCAGCAGTGCCCAGACATAGGAGAGGGGTGTGTACAGGATGCCCAGCAGTGCACAGACATGACAGGGGTGGGTGGATATGACTCCCAGCAGTGCCCAGACATAGGGGGGGGTGTATACAGGACTCCCAGCAGTGCCCAGACATAGGAGAGGAGGTCTGTACAGGACCCCCAGCAGTGCCCAGACATAGGAGAGGGGTGTGTACAGGACTCTCAGCAGTGCCCAGTCATGACAGGGGTGGGTGGATTTGACTCCCAGCAGTGCCCAGACAATGGAGAGGGGTGTGTACAGGACTCTCAGCAGTGCCCAGACATAGGAGAGGGGTGTGTACAGGACGCCCAGCAGTGCACAGACATGACAGGGGTGGATGAATATGACTCCCAGCCGTGCCCAGACATAGGAGAGGGGGTGTGTACAGGACCTCAGCAGTGCCCAGACATGACAGGGGTGGGTGGATATGACTCCCAGCAGTGCCCAGACATAGGAGAGGGGTGTGTTCAGGACTCCCAGCAGTGCCCAGACATAGGAGACGGGTGTGTACAGGACCCCCAGCAGTGCCCAGACATAGGAGAGAGTGTGTGTACAGGACCTCCCAGCAGTGCCCAGACATGACAGGGGTGGGTGGATAGGACTCCCAGCAGTGCCCAGATATAGGAGAGGGGGGGTGTACAGGACCCCCAGCAGTGCCCAGACATAGGAGAGGGATGTGTACAGGACTCCCAGCAGTGCTCAGACATAGGAGAGGGGCGTGTACAGGACCCCCAGCAGTGCTCAGACATAGGAGAGGGGTGTGTACAGGACCCCTAGCAGTGCCCAGACATAGGAGAGGGGTGTGAACAGGACCCCCAGCAGTGCCCAGACATGACAGGGGTGGGTGGATATGACTCCCAGCAGTGCCAGACATAGGAGAGGGGAGTGAACAGGACTCCCAGCAGTGCCCAGACATAGGAGAAGGATGTGTACAGGACCCCCAGCAGTGGAGAGACACAGGAGAGGGGTGTGTACAGGACCGACAGCAGTGCAAAGACACAGGAGAGGGGTGTGTACAGGACCCCCAGCAGTACACAGACATGACAGGGGTGGGTGGATATGACTCCCAGCAGTGCCCAGACATAGGAGAGGGGTGTGTACAGGACTCCGAGCATTGCCCAGACATAGGAGAGGGGTGGGTACAGGACCCCCAGCAGTGCCCAGACATAGGAGAGGGGTGTGTACAGGACTCCCAGCAGTGCCCAGACATAGGAGAGGGGTGTGTACAGGACCCCGAACAGTGCACAGACATGACAGGGGTGGGTGGATATGACTCCCAGCAGTGCCCAGACATAGGAGAGGGGTGTGTACAGGACTCCGGCAGTGCCCCGACATAAGAGAGGGGTGTGTACAGGACCCCCAGCAGTGCCCAGACATAGGAGAGGGGTGTGTACAGGACTCCCAGCAGTGCCCAGACATGACAGGGGTGGGTGGATATGTCTCCCAGCAGTGGCGAGACATAGGAGAGGGGTGTGTACAGGACTCCCAGCAGTGCCCAGACATAGGAGGGGTGTGTACAGGACCCCTAGCAGTGCACAGACACAGGAGAGGGGTGTGTACAGGAACCCCAGCAGTGCACAGACATAGGGGAGGGGTATGTACAGGACCCCCAGCAGTGCACAGACATGACAGGGGTGGGTGGATATGACTCCCAGCAGTGCCCAGACATAGGAGAGGGGTGTGTACAGGACTCCCAGCAGTGCCCAGACATAGGAGAGGGGTGGGTACAGGACCCCCAGCAGTGCCCAGACATAGGAGAGGGGTGTGTACAGGATGCCCAGCAGTGCACAGACATGACAGGGGTGGGTGGATATGACTCCCAGCAGTGCCCAGACATAGGGGAGGGGTGTATACAGGACTGCCAGCAGTGCCCAGACATAGGAGAGGAGGTGTGTACAGGACCCCCAGCAGTGCCCAGACATAGGAGAGGGGTGTGTACAGGACTCTCAGCAGTGCCCAGTCATGACAGGGGTGGGTGGATTTGACTCCCAGCAGTGCCCAGACAATGGAGAGGGGTGTGTACAGGACTCTCAGCAGTGCCCAGACATAGGAGAGGGGTGTGTACAGGACGCCCAGCAGTGCACAGACATGACAGGGGTGGATGAATATGACTCCCAGCCGTGCCCAGACATAGGAGAGGGGGTGTGTACAGGACCTCAGCAGTGCCCAGACATGACAGGGGTGGGTGGATATGACTCCCAGCAGTGCCCAGACATAGGAGAGGGGTGTGTTCAGGACTCCCAGCAGTGCCCAGACATAGGAGAGGGGTGTGTACAGGACCCCCAGCAGTGCCCAGACATAGGAGAGATTGTGTGTACAGGACCTCCCAGCAGTGCCCAGACATGACAGGGGTGGGTGGATATGACTCCTAGCAGTGCCCAGACATAGGAGAGGGGGGGTGTACAGGACCCCCAGCAGTGCCCAGACATGGGAGAGGGATGTGTACAGGACTCCCAGCAGTGCCCAGACATAGGATAGGGGGTGTGTACAGGACCCCCAGCAGTGCCCAGACATAGTAGAGGAGGTGTGTACAGGACCACCAGCAGTGCCCAGACATGACAGGGGTGGGTGGACATGACTCCCAGCAGTGCCCAGACATATGAGAGGGGGTGTGTACAGGACCCCCAGCAGTGCCCAGACATAGGAGAGGGGTGTGTACAGGACTCCCAGCAGTGCCCAGACATAGGAGAGGGGGTGTGTACAGGACCCCCAGCAGTGCCCAGACATAGGAGAGGGGTGTGTACAGGACACCTAGCAGTGCACAGACATGACGGGGGTGGGTGGATATGACTCCCAGCAGTACCCAGACATAGGAAAGGGGTGTTTACAGGACCCCCAGCAGTGCCCAGACATAGGAGAAGGGTGTGTACAGGACCCCCAGCAGTGCCCAGACATAGAAGAGGGGTGTATACAGGACCCCCAGCAGTGCCCAGACATAGGAGAGGGGGTGAGTAAAGGACCCCCAGTAGTGACCAGACATAGGAGAGGGTGTGTGTAAAGGACCCCCAGCAGTGCCCAAACATAGGATAGGGGTGTGTACAGGACCCCCAGCAGTGCACAGACATGACAGGGGTGGGTGGATATGACTCCCAGCAGTGCCCACACATAGGAGAGGGGTGTGTACAGGACTCCCAGTCGTGCCCAGACGTAGGAGAAGGGGTGTGTACAGGACCCCCAGCAGTGCCCAGACATGACAGGGGTGGGTGGATATGACTCCCAGTAGTGCCCAGACATAGGAGAGGGTGTGTGTACAGGACTCCCAGCAGTGCCCAGACATAGGAGAGGGGTGGGTACAGGACCCCCAGCAGTTCCCAGACATAGGAGAGGGGTGTGTACAGGACCCCCAGCAGTGCACAGACACAGGAGAGAGGTGTGTACAGGACCCCCAGCAGTGCACAGACATGACAGGGGTGGGTGAATATGACTCCCAGCAGTGCCCAGATATAGGAGAGGGGTGTGTACAGGACTCCCAGCAGTGCCCAGACATAGGAGAGGGGTGTCTACAGGACCCCGGCAGTGCCCAGACATAGGGGAGGGGTGTATACAGGATGCCCAGCAGTGCACAGACATGACAGGGGTGGGTGGATATGACTCCCAGCAGTGCCCAGACATAGGAGAGGGGGTGTGTACAGGACCCCCAGCAGTGCCCAGTCATGACAGGGGTGGGTGGATATGACTCCCAGCAGTGCCCAGACATAGGAGAGGGGTGTGTACAGGACTCCCAGCAGTGCCCAGACATAGGAGAGGGGTGTGTACAAGACCCCCAGCAGTGCACAGACATGACAGGGGTTGGTGGATATGACTCCCAGCAGGGCCCAGACATACGAGAGGGGGTGTGTACAGGACTGCCAGCAGTGCCCAGCCATGACAGGGTTGGGTAGATATGACTCCCAGCAGTGCCCAGACATAGGAGAGGGGTGTGTACAGGACTCCCAGCAGTGCCCAGACATAGAAGAGGGGTGTGTACAGGACCCCCAGCAGTGCCCAGAAATAGGAGAGGAGGTGTGTACAGGACCCCCAGCAGTGCCCAGCCATGACAGGGTTGGGTAGATATGACTCCCAGCAGTGCCCAGACATAGGAGAGGGGTGTGTACAGGACTCCCAGCAGTGCCCAGACATAGGAGAGGGGTGTGTACAGGACCCCCAGCAGTGCCCAGAAATAGGAGAGGAGGTGTGTACAGGACCCCCAGCAGTGCCCAGACATGACAGGGGTAGGTGGATATGACTCCCAGCAGTGCCCAGACATAGGAGAGGGGTTTGTACAGGACTCCCAGCAGTGCCCAGACAAAGGAGAGGGGATTTGTACAGGGCCCCCAGCAGTGCCCAGACATAGGAGAGGAGGTGTGTACAGGACCCCCAGCAGTGCCCAGACATGATAGGGGTGGGTGGATATGACTCCCAGCAGTGCCCAGACATAGGAGAGGGGGTGTGTACAGGACCCCCAGAAGTGCCCAGACATAGGAGAGGGGTGTGTACAGCGCTCCCAGCAGTGCCCAGACATAGGAGAGGGGGTATGTACAGGACCCCCAGCAGTACCTAGACATAGGAGACGGGTGCGTACAGGACCCCCAGCAGTGCACAGACATGACAGGGGTGGGTGGATATGACTCCCAGCAGTGCCCAGACATAGGAGAGGGGTGTGTACAGGACTCCCAGCAGTGCCCAGACATAGGTGAGGGGTGTGTACAGGACCCCCAGCAGTACCTAGACATAGGAGAGGGGTGTGTACAGGACCCCCAGCAGTGCCCAGACATAGAAGAGCGGTGTGTACAGGACCCCCAGCAGTGCCCAGACATAGGAGAGGAGATATGTACAGGACCCCCTGCAATGCCCAGACATAGGAGAGGGGTGTGTACAGGACCCCCAGCAGTGCATAGACATGACATGACAGGGGTGGGTGGATATGACTCCCAGCAGTGCCCAGACATAGGAGAGGGGTGTGTACAGGACTCCCAGCAGTGCCCAGACATAGGACAGGGGTGTGTACAGGACCCCCAGCAGTGCCCAGACATAGGAGAGGGGTGTGTACAGGACCCCCAGCAGTGCCCAGACATAGGAGAGGGGGTGTGTACAGGACCTCCAGCAGTACCCAGACATGATAGGGGTGGATGGATATGACTCCCAGCAGTGCCCAGACATAGGAGAGCGGTGTGTACAGGACTCCCAGCAGTGCCTAGACATAGGAGAGGGGTGTGTACAGAACCCCCAGCAGTGCCCAGACATAGGAGAGGGGGTGTGTAAAGGACCCCCAGCAGTGCACAGACATAGGAGAGGGGTGTGTACAGGACCCCCAGAAGTGCCCAGACATGACAGGGGTGGGTGGATATGACTCCCAGCAGTGCCCAGACATAGGTTAGGGCTGTGTACAGGACTCCCAGCAGTGCCCAGACATAGGAGAGCGGTGTGTACAGGACTCCCAGCAGTGCCCAGACATAGGAGAGGGGTGTGTACAGGACCCCAGCAGTTCCCAGACATAGGAGAGGGGTGTGTACATGACCCCAGCAGTGCCCAGACATAGGAGAGGGGTGTGTACAGGACCCCCAGCAGTGCTCAGACATAGGAGAGGGGTGTGTACAGGACCCCCAGCAATGCCCAGACATAGGAGAGGGGTGTGTAAAGGACCCCCAGCAGTGCCCAGACATGACAGGGGTGGGTGGATATAACTCCCAGCAGTGCCAGACATTGGAGAGGGGTGTGTACAGGACTCCCAGCAGTGCCCAGACACAGGAGAGGGGTGTGTACAGGACCCCCAGCAGTGCAAAGACATAGGAGAGGGGTGTGTACAGGACCCCCAGCAGTACACAGACATGACAGGGGTGGGTGGATATGACTCCCAGCAGTGCCCAGACATAGGAGAGGGGTGTGTACAGGACTCCCAGCATTGCCCAGACATAGGAGAGGGGTGGGTACAGAACCCCCAGCAGTGCCCAGACATAGGAGAGAGGTGTGTACAGGACTCCCAGCAGTGCCCAGACATAGGAGAGGGGTGTGTACAGGACCCCCAACAGTGCACAGACATGACAGGGGTAGGTGGATATGACTCCCAGCAGTGCCCAGACATAGGAGAGCGGTTTGTACAGGACTCCAGCAGTGCCCAGACATAGGATAGGGGGTGTGTACAGGACCCCCAACAGTGCCCAGACATAGGAGAGGAGGTGTGTACTGGACCCCCAGCAGTGCCCAGACATGACAGGGGTGGGTGGATATAACTCCCAGCAGTGCCCAGACATATGAGAGGGGGTGTGTACAGGACCCCCAGCAGTGCCCAGACATAGGAGAGGGGTGTGTACAGGACTCCCAGCAGTGCCCAGACATGACAGGGGTGGGTGGATATGACTCCCAGCAGTGCACAGACATAGGAGAGGGGGTGTGTACAGGACCCTCAGCAGTGCCCAGACATAGGAGAGGGGTGTGTACAGCGCTCCCAGCAGTGCCCAGACATAGGACAGGGGGTATGTACAGGACCCCCAGCAGTACCTAGACATAGGAGACGGGTGTGTACAGGACCCCCAGCAGTGCACATACATGACAGGGGTGGGTGGATATGACTCCCAGCAGTGCCCAGACATAGGAGAGGGGTGTGTACAGGACTCCCAGCAGTGCCCAGACATAGGTGAGGGGTGTGTACAGGACCCCCAGCAGTGCCCAGACATAGGAGAGGGGTGTGTACAGGACCCCCAGCAGTGCCCAGACATAGAAGAGCGGTGTGTACAGGACCCCCAGCAGTGCCCAGACATAGGAGAGGAGATATGTACAGGACCCCCTGCAATGCCCAGACATAGGAGAGGGGTGTGTACAGGACCCCCAGCAGTGCATAGACATGACATGACAGGGGTGGGTGGATATGACTCCCAGCAGTGCCCAGACATAGGAGAGGGGTGTGTACAGGACTCCCAGCAGTGCCCAGACATAGGAGAGGGGTGTGTACAGGACCCACAGCAGTGCCCAGACATAGGAGAGGGGTGTGTACAGGACCCCCAGCAGTGCCCAGACATGACAGGGGTGGGTGGATATGACTCCCAGCAGTGCCCAGACATAGGAGAGGGGGTGTGTACAGGACCCCCAGAAGTGCCCAGACATAGGAGAGGGGTGTGTACAGCGCTCCCAGCAGTGCCCAGACATAGGAGAGGGGGTATGTACAGGACCCCCAGCAGTACCTAGACATAGGAGACGGGTGCGTACAGGACCCCCAGCAGTGCACAGACATGACAGGGGTGGGTGGATATGACTCCCAGCAGTGCCCAGACATAGGAGAGGGGTGTGTACAGGACTCCCAGCAGTGCCCAGACATAGGTGAGGGGTGTGACAGGACCCCCAGCAGTACCCAGACATAGGAGAGGGGCGTGTACAGGACCCCCAGCAGTGCCCAGACATAGAAGAGCGGTGTGTACAGGACCCCCAGCAGTGCCCAGACATAGGAGAGGAGATATGTACAGGACCCCCTGCAATGCCCAGACATAGGAGAGGGGTGTGTACAGGACCCCCAGCAGTGCATAGACATGACATGACAGGGGTGGGTGGATATGACTCCCAGCAGTGCCCAGACATAGGAGAGGGGTGTGTACAGGACTCCCAGCAGTGCCCAGACATAGGACAGGGGTGTGTACAGGACCCCCAGCAGTGCCCAGACATAGGAGAGGGGTGTGTACAGGACCCCCAGCAGTGCCCAGACATAGGAGAGGGGGTGTGTACAGGACCTCCAGCAGTACCCAGACATGATAGGGGTGGATGGATATGACTCCCAGCAGTGCCCAGACATAGGAGAGCGGTGTGTACAGGACTCCCAGCAGTGCCTAGACATAGGAGAGGGGTGTGTACAGAACCCCCAGCAGTGCCCAGACATAGGAGAGGGGGTGTGTAAAGGACCCCCAGCAGTGCACAGACATAGGAGAGGGGTGTGTACAGGACCCCCAGAAGTGCCCAGACATGACAGGGGTGGGTGGATATGACTCCCAGCAGTGCCCAGACATAGGTTAGGGCTGTGTACAGGACTCCCAGCAGTGCCCAGACATAGGAGAGCGGTGTGTACAGGACTCCCAGCAGTGCCCAGACATAGGAGAGGGGTGTGTACAGGACCCCAGCAGTGCCCAGACATAGGAGAGGGGTGTGTACATGACCCCAGCAGTGCCCAGACATAGGAGAGGGGTGTGTACAGGACCCCCAGCAGTGCTCAGACATAGGAGAGGGGTGTGTACAGGACCCCCAGCAGTGCCCAGACATAGGAGAGGGGTGTGTAAAGGACCCCCAGCAGTGCCCAGACATGACAGGGGTGGGTGGATATAACTCCCAGCAGTGCCAGACATAGGAGAGGGGTGTGTACAGGACTCCCAGCAGTGCCCAGACACAGGAGAGGGGTGTGTACAGGACCCCCAGCAGTGCAAAGACATAGGAGAGGGGTGTGTACAGGACCCCCAGCAGTACACAGACATGACAGGGGTGGGTGGATATGACTCCCAGCAGTGCCCAGACATAGGAGAGGGGTGTGTACAGGACTCCCAGCATTGCCCAGACATAGGAGAGGGGTGGGTACAGAACCCCCAGCAGTGCCCAGACATAGGAGAGAGGTGTGTACAGGACTCCCAGCAGTGCCCAGACATAGGAAAGGGGTGTGTACAGGACCCCCAACAGTGCACAGACATGACAGGGGTAGGTGGATATGACTCCCAGCAGTGCCCAGACATAGGAGAGCGGTGTGTACAGGACTCCAGCAGTGCCCAGACATAGGATAGGGGGTGTGTACAGGACCCCCAACAGTGCCCAGACATAGGAGAGGAGGTGTGTACTGGACCCCCAGCAGTGCCCAGACATGACAGGGGTGGGTGGATATAACTCCCAGCAGTGCCCAGACATATGAGAGGGGGTGTGTACAGGACCCCCAGCAGTGCCCAGACATAGGAGAGGGGTGTGTACAGGACTCCCAGCAGTGCCCAGACATGACAGGGGTGGGTGGATATGACTCCCAGCAGTGCACAGACATAGGAGAGGGGGTGTGTACAGGACCCCCAGCAGTGCCCAGACATAGGAGAGGGGTGTGTACAGCGCTCCCAGCAGTGCCCAGACATAGGAGAGGGGGTATGTACAGGACCCCCTGCAATGCCCAGACATAGGAGAGGGGTGTGTACAGGACCCCCAGCAGTGCATAGACATGACATGACAGGGGTGGGTGGATATGACTCCCAGCAGTGCCCAGACATAGGAGAGGGGTGTGTACAGGACTCCCAGCAGTGCCCAGACATAGGAGAGGGGTGTGTACAGGACCCCCAGCAGTGCCCAGACATAGGAGAGGGGTGTGTACAGAACCCCCAGCAGTGCACATACATGACAGGGGTGGGTGGATATGACTCCCAGCAGTGCCCAGACATAGGAGAGGGGTGTGTACAGGATTCCCAGCAGTGCCCAGACATAGGTGAGGGGTGTGTACAGGACCCCCAGCAGTGCCCAGACATAGGAGAGGGGTGTGTACAGGACCCCCAGCAGTGCCCAGACATAGAAGAGCGGTGTGTACAGGACCCCCAGCAGTGCCCAGACATAGGAGAGAGGTGTGTACAGGACTCCCAGCAGTGCCCAGACATAGGAGAGGGGTGTGTACAGGACCCCCAACAGTGCACAGACATGACAGGGGTAGGTGGATATGACTCCCAGCAGTGCCCAGACATAGGAGAGCAGTGTGTACAGGACTCCAGCAGTGCCCCGACATAGGAGAGGGGTGTGTACAGGACCCCAGCAGTGCCCAGACATAGGAGAGGGGTGTGTACAGGACTCCCAGCAGTGCCCAGACATGACAGGGGTGGGTGGATATGACTCCCAGCAGTGCACAGCCATAGGAGAGGGGTGTGTACAGGACTCCCAGCAGTGCCCAGATATAGGAGAGGGATGTGTACAGGACCCCCAGCAGTGCACAGACACAAGAGAGGGGTATGTACAGGACCCCCAGCAGTGCACAGACATAGGAGACGGGTGTGTACAGGACCCCCAGCAGTGCACAGACATGACAGGGGTGGGTGGATATGACTCCCAGCAGTGCCCAGACATAGGAATGGGGTGTGTACAGGACTCCCAGCAGTGCCCAGACATAGGAGAGGGGTGTGTACAGGACTCCCAGCAGTGCCCAGACATAGGAGAGGGGTGTGTACAGAACCCCCGGCAGTGTCCAGATATAGGAGAGGGGTGTGCACAGGACCCCCAGCAGTGCCCAGACATAGGAGTGGGGTGTGTACAGGACGCCCAGCAGTGCACAGACATGACAGGGGTGGGTGGATATGAGTCCCAGCAGTGCCCAGACATAGGAGAGGGGTGAGCACAGGACTCCCAGCAGTGCCCAGACATAGGAGAGGGGTGTGTACAGGAGCCCCAGCAGTGCTCAGACATAGGAGAGGGGTGTGTAGAGGACCCCCAGCAGTGCCGAGACATCGGAGAGGGGTGTGTACAGGACTCCCAGCAGTGCCCAGACATAGGAGAGGGGTGTGTACAGGACTCCCAGCAGTGCTCAGACATAGGAGAGGGGTTTGTACAGGAGCCCCAGCAGTGCTCAGACATAGGAGAGGGGTGTGTAGAGGACCCCCAGCAGTGCCGAGACATCGGAGAGGGGGTGTGTACAGGACTCCCAGCAGTGCCCAGACAAAGGAGAGGGGTGTGTACAGGACCCCCAGCAGTGCACAGACACAGGAGAGAGGTGTGTACAGGACCCCCAGCAGTGCACAGACATGACAGGGGTGGGTGAATATGACTCCCAGCAGTGCCCAGACATAGGAGAGGGGTGTGTACAGGACTCCCAGCAGTGCCCAGACATAGGAGAGGGGTGGGTACAGGACCCCCAGCAGTGCCCAGACATAGGAGAGGGGTGTGTACAGGACTCCCAGCAGTGCCCAGACATAGGAGAGGGGTGTCTACAGGACCCCGGCAGTGCCCAGACATAGGGGAGGGGTGTGTACAGGACCCCCCAGCAGTGCCCAGACATAGGAGAGGGGGTGTGTACAGGACCCCCAGCAGTGCCCAGTCATGACAGGGGTGGGTGGATATGACTCCCAGCAGTGCCCAGACATAGGAGAGGGGTGTGTACAGGACTCCCAGCAGTGCCCAGACATAGGAGAGGGGTGTGTACAAGACCCCCAGCAGTGCACAGACATGACAGGGGTTGGTGGATATGACTCCAAGCATGGCCCAGACATACGAGAGGGGGTGTGTACAGGACTGACAGCAGTGCCCAGCCATGACAGGGTTGGGTAGATATGACTCCCAGCAGTGCCCAGACATAGGAGAGGGGTGTGTACAGGACTCCCAGCAGCGCCCAGAAACAGGAGAGGCGTGTGTACAGGACCCCCAGCAGTGCACAGACATAGGAGGGGTGTGTGTACAGGAACCCCAGCAGAGCCCAGACAAAGGAGAGGGGATTTGTACAGGACCCCCAGCAGTGCCCAGACATAGGAGAGGAGGTGTGTACAGGACCCCCAGCAGTGCCCAGACATAGGAGAGGGGTGTGTACAGGACTCCCAGCAGCGCCCAGAAACAGGAGAGGCGTGTGTACAGGACCCCCAGCAGTGCACAGACATAGGAGGGGTGTGTGTACAGGAACCCCAGCAGTGCCCAGACATGACAGGGGTGGGTGGATATGACTCCCAGCAGTGCCCAGACATAGGAGAGGGGTGTGTACAGCGCTCCCAGCAGTGCCCAGACATAGGAGAGGGGGTATGTACAGGACCCCCAGCAGTACCTAGACATAGGAGACGGGTGTGTACAGGAACCCCAGCAGTGCACAGACATGACAGGGGTGGGTGGATATGACTCCCAGCAGTGCCCAGACATAGGAGAGGGGTGTGTACAGGACTCCCAGCAGTGCCCAGACATAGGTGAGGGGTGTGTACAGGACCCCCAGCAGTGCCTAGACATAGGAGAGGGGTGTGTACAGGACCCCCAGCAGTGCCCAGACATAGAAGAGCGGTGTGTACAGGAACCCCAGCAGTGCCCAGACATAGGAGAGGAGATATGTACAGGACCCCCTGCAATGCCCAGACATAGGAGAGGGGTGTGTACAGGACCCCCAGCAGTGCATAGACATGACATGACAGGGGTGGGTGGATATGACTCCCAGCAGTGCCCAGACATAGGACAGGGGTGTGTACAGGACTCCCAGCAGTGCCCAGACATAGGAGAGGGGTGTGTACAGGACCCACAGCAGTGCCCAGACATAGGAGAGGGGTGTGTACAGGACCCCCAGCAGTGCCCAGACATAGGAGAGGGGGTGTGTACAGGACCTCCAGCAGTACCCAGACATGATAGGGGTGGATGGATATGACTCCCAGCAGTGCCCAGATATAGGAGAGCGGTGTGTACAGGACTCCCAGCAGTGCCTAGACATAGGAGAGGGGTGTGTACAGAACCCCCAGCAGTGCCCAGACACAGGAGAGGGGGTGTGTAAAGGACCCCCAGCAGTGCACAGACATAGGAGAGGGGTGTGTACAGGACCCCCAGAAGTGCCCAGACATGACAGGGGTGGGTGTATATGACTCCCAGCAGTGCCCAGACATAGGTTAGGGCTGTGTACAGGACTCCCAGCAGTGCCCAGACATAGGAGAGCGGTGTGTACAGGACTCCCAGCAGTGCCCAGACATAGGAGAGGGGTGTGTACAGGACCCCAGCAGTGCCCAGACATAGGAGAGGGGTGTGTACAGGACTACCAGCAGTGCCCAGACATAGGAGAGGGGTGTGTACAGGACCCCAGCAGTGCCCAGACATAGGAGAGGGGTGTGTACAGGACCCCCAGCAGTGCTCAGACATAGGAGAGGGGTGTGTACAGGACCCCCAGCAGTGCCCAGACATAGGAGAGGGGTGTGTAAAGGACCCCCAGCAGTGCCCAGACATGACAGGGGTGGGTGGATATAACTCCCAGCAGTGCCAGACATAGGAGAGGGGTGTGTACAGGACTCCCAGCAGTGCCCAGACACAGGAGAGGGGTGTGTACAGGACCCCCAGCAGTGCAAAGACATAGGAGAGGGGTGTGTACAGGACCCCCAGCAGTACACAGACATGACAGGGGTGGGTGGATATGACTCCCAGCAGTGCCCAGACATAGGAGAGGGGTGTGTACAGGACTCCCAGCATTGCCCAGACATAGGAGAGGGGTGGGTACAGAACCCCCAGCAGTGCCCAGACATAGGAGAGAGGTGTGTACAGGACTCCCAGCAGTGCCCAGACATAGGAGAGGGGTGTGTACAGGACCCCCAACAGTGCACACACATGACAGGGGTAGGTGGATATGACTCCCAGCAGTGCCCAGACATAGGAGAGCGGTGTGTACAGGACTCCAGCAGTGCCCCGACATAGGAGAGGGGTGTGTACAGGACCCCAGCAGTGCCCAGACATAGGAGAGGGGTGTGTACAGGACTCCCAGCAGTGCCCAGTCATGACAGGGGTGGGTGGATATGACTCCCAGCAGTGCACAGACATAGGAGAGGGGTGTGTACAGGACCCCCAGCAGTGCCCAGATATAGGAGAGGGATGTGTACAGGACCCCCAGCAGTGCACAGACATAGGAGAGGGGTGTCTACAGGACCCCGGCAGTGCCCAGACATAGGGGAGGGGTGTGTACAGGACCCCCCAGCAGTGCCCAGACATAGGAGAGGGGGTGTGTACAGGACCCCCAGCAGTGCCCAGTCATGACAGGGGTGGGTGGATATGACTCCCAGCAGTGCCCAGACATAGGAGAGGGGTGTGTACAGGACTCCCAGCAGTGCCCAGACATAGGAGAGGGGTGTGTACAAGACCCCCAGCAGTGCCCAGACATGACAGGGGTGGGTGGATATGTCTCCCAGCAGTGGCGAGACATAGGAGAGGGGTGTGTACAGGACTCCCAGCAGTGCCCAGACATAGGAGGGGTGTGTACAGGACCCCTAGCAGTGCACAGACACAGGAGAGGGGTGTGTACAGGACCCCCAGCAGTGCACAGACATAGGGGAGGGGTATGTACAGGACCCCCAGCAGTGCACAGACATGACAGGGGTGGGTGGATATGACTCCCAGCAGTGCCCAGACATAGGAGAGGGGTGTGTACAGGACTCCCAGCAGTGCCCAGACATAGGAGAGGGGTGGGTACAGGACCCCCAGCAGTGCCCAGACATAGGAGAGGGGTGTGTACAGGATGCCCAGCAGTGCACAGACATGACAGGGGTGGGTGGATATGACTCCCAGCAGTGCCCAGACATAGGGGAGGGGTGTATACAGGACTGCCAGCAGTGCCCAGACATAGGAGAGGAGGTGTGTACAGGACCCCCAGCAGTGCCCAGACATAGGAGAGGGGTGTGTACAGGACTCTCAGCAGTGCCCAGTCATGACAGGGGTGGGTGGATTTGACTCCCAGCAGTGCCCAGACAATGGAGAGGGGTGTGTACAGGACTCTCAGCAGTGCCCAGACATAGGAGAGTGGTGTGTACAGGACGCCCAGCAGTGCACAGACATGACAGGGGTGGATGAATATGACTCCCAGCCGTGCCCAGACATAGGAGAGGGGGTGTGTACAGGACCTCAGCAGTGCCCAGACATGACAGGGGTGGGTGGATATGACTCCCAGCAGTGCCCAGACATAGGAGAGGGGTGTGTTCAGGACTCCCAGCAGTGCCCAGACATAGGAGAGGGGTGTGTACAGGACCCCCAGCAGTGCCCAGACATAGGAGAGATTGTGTGTACAGGACCTCCCAGCAGTGCCCAGACATGACAGGGGTGGGTGGATATGACTCCTAGCAGTGCCCAGACATAGGAGAGGGGGGGTGTACAGGACCCCCAGCAGTGCCCAGACATGGGAGAGGGATGTGTACAGGACTCCCAGCAGTGCCCAGACATAGGATAGGGGGTGTGTACAGGACCCCCAGCAGTGCCCAGACATAGTAGAGGAGGTGTGTACAGGACCACCAGCAGTGCCCAGACATGACAGGGGTGGGTGGACATGACTCCCAGCAGTGCCCAGACATATGAGAGGGGGTGTGTACAGGACCCCCAGCAGTGCCCAGACATAGGAGAGGGGTGTGTACAGGACTCCCAGCAGTGCCCAGACATAGGAGAGGGGGTGTGTACAGGACCCCCAGCAGTGCCCAGACATAGGAGAGGGGTGTGTACAGGACACCTAGCAGTGCACAGACATGACGGGGGTGGGTGGATATGACTCCCAGCAGTACCCAGACATAGGAAAGGGGTGTTTACAGGACCCCCAGCAGTGCCCAGACATAGGAGAAGGGTGTGTACAGGACCCCCAGCAGTGCCCAGACATAGAAGAGGGGTGTATACAGGACCCCCAGCAGTGCCCAGACATAGGAGAGGGGGTGAGTAAAGGACCCCCAGTAGTGACCAGACATAGGAGAGGGTGTGTGTAAAGGACCCCCAGCAGTGCCCAAACATAGGATAGGGGTGTGTACAGGACCCCCAGCAGTGCACAGACATGACAGGGGTGGGTGGATATGACTCCCAGCAGTGCCCACACATAGGAGAGGGGTGTGTACAGGACTCCCAGTCGTGCCCAGACGTAGGAGAAGGGGTGTGTACAGGACCCCCAGCAGTGCCCAGACATGACAGGGGTGGGTGGATATGACTCCCAGTAGTGCCCAGACATAGGAGAGGGTGTGTGTACAGGACTCCCAGCAGTGCCCAGACATAGGAGAGGGGTGGGTACAGGACCCCCAGCAGTTCCCAGACATAGGAGAGGGGTGTGTACAGGACCCCCAGCAGTGCACAGACACAGGAGAGAGGTGTGTACAGGACCCCCAGCAGTGCACAGACATGACAGGGGTGGGTGAATATGACTCCCAGCAGTGCCCAGATATAGGAGAGGGGTGTGTACAGGACTCCCAGCAGTGCCCAGACATAGGAGAGGGGTGTCTACAGGACCCCGGCAGTGCCCAGACATAGGGGAGGGGTGTATACAGGATGCCCAGCAGTGCACAGACATGACAGGGGTGGGTGGATATGACTCCCAGCAGTGCCCAGACATAGGAGAGGGGGTGTGTACAGGACCCCCAGCAGTGCCCAGTCATGACAGGGGTGGGTGGATATGACTCCCAGCAGTGCCCAGACATAGGAGAGGGGTGTGTACAGGACTCCCAGCAGTGCCCAGACATAGGAGAGGGGTGTGTACAAGACCCCCAGCAGTGCACAGACATGACAGGGGTTGGTGGATATGACTCCCAGCAGGGCCCAGACATACGAGAGGGGGTGTGTACAGGACTGCCAGCAGTGCCCAGCCATGACAGGGTTGGGTAGATATGACTCCCAGCAGTGCCCAGACATAGGAGAGGGGTGTGTACAGGACTCCCAGCAGTGCCCAGACATAGAAGAGGGGTGTGTACAGGACCCCCAGCAGTGCCCAGAAATAGGAGAGGAGGTGTGTACAGGACCCCCAGCAGTGCCCAGCCATGACAGGGTTGGGTAGATATGACTCCCAGCAGTGCCCAGACATAGGAGAGGGGTGTGTACAGGACTCCCAGCAGTGCCCAGACATAGGAGAGGGGTGTGTACAGGACCCCCAGCAGTGCCCAGAAATAGGAGAGGAGGTGTGTACAGGACCCCCAGCAGTGCCCAGACATGACAGGGGTAGGTGGATATGACTCCCAGCAGTGCCCAGACATAGGAGAGGGGTTTGTACAGGACTCCCAGCAGTGCCCAGACAAAGGAGAGGGGATTTGTACAGGGCCCCCAGCAGTGCCCAGACATAGGAGAGGAGGTGTGTACAGGACCCCCAGCAGTGCCCAGACATGACAGGGGTGGGTGGATATGACTCCCAGCAGTGCCCAGACATAGGAGAGGGGGTGTGTACAGGACCCCCAGAAGTGCCCAGACATAGGAGAGGGGTGTGTACAGCGCTCCCAGCAGTGCTCAGACATAGGAGAGGGGGTATGTACAGGACCCCCAGCAGTACCTAGACATAGGAGACGGGTGCGTACAGGACCCCCAGCAGTGCACAGACATGACAGGGGTGGGTGGATATGACTCCCAGCAGTGCCCAGACATAGGAGAGGGGTGTGTACAGGACTCCCAGCAGTGCCCAGACATAGGTGAGGGGTGTGTACAGGACCCCCAGCAGTACCTAGACATAGGAGAGGGGTGTGTACAGGACCCCCAGCAGTGCCCAGACATAGAAGAGCGGTGTGTACAGGACCCCCAGCAGTGCCCAGACATAGGAGAGGAGATATGTACAGGACCCCCTGCAATGCCCAGACATAGGAGAGGGGTGTGTACAGGACCCCCAGCAGTGCATAGACATGACATGACAGGGGTGGGTGGATATGACTCCCAGCAGTGCCCAGACATAGGAGAGGGGTGTGTACAGGACTCCCAGCAGTGCCCAGACATAGGACAGGGGTGTGTACAGGACCCCCAGCAGTGCCCAGACATAGGAGAGGGGTGTGTACAGGACCCCCAGCAGTGCCCAGACATAGGAGAGGGGGTGTGTACAGGACCTCCAGCAGTACCCAGACATGATAGGGGTGGATGGATATGACTCCCAGCAGTGCCCAGACATAGGAGAGCGGTGTGTACAGGACTCCCAGCAGTGCCTAGACATAGGAGAGGGGTGTGTACAGAACCCCCAGCAGTGCCCAGACATAGGGGAGGGGGTGTGTAAAGGACCCCCAGCAGTGCACAGACATAGGAGAGGGGTGTGTACAGGACCCCCAGAAGTGCCCAGACATGACAGGGGTGGGTGGATATGACTCCCAGCAGTGCCCAGACATAGGTTAGGGCTGTGTACAGGACTCCCAGCAGTGCCCAGACATAGGAGAGCGGTGTGTACAGGACTCCCAGCAGTGCCCAGACATAGGAGAGGGGTGTGTACAGGACCCCAGCAGTTCCCAGACATAGGAGAGGGGTGTGTACATGACCCCAGCAGTGCCCAGACATAGGAGAGGGGTGTGTACAGGACCCCCAGCAGTGCTCAGACATAGGAGAGGGGTGTGTACAGGACCCCCAGCACTGCCCAGACATAGGAGAGGGGTGTGTAAAGGACCCCCAGCAGTGCCCAGACATGACAGGGGTGGGTGGATATAACTCCCAGCAGTGCCAGACATTGGAGAGGGGTGTGTACAGGACTCCCAGCAGTGCCCAGACACAGGAGAGGGGTGTGTACAGGACCCCCAGCAGTGCAAAGACATAGGAGAGGGGTGTGTACAGGACCCCCAGCAGTACACAGACATGACAGGGGTGGGTGGATATGACTCCCAGCAGTGCCCAGACATAGGAGAGGGGTGTGTACAGGACTCCCAGCATTGCCCAGACATAGGAGAGGGGTGGGTACAGAACCCCCAGCAGTGCCCAGACATAGGAGAGAGGTGTGTACAGGACTCCCAGCAGTGCCCAGACATAGGAGAGGGGTGTGTACAGGACCCCCAACAGTGCACAGACATGACAGGGGTAGGTGGATATGACTCCCAGCAGTGCCCAGACATAGGAGAGCGGTTTGTACAGGACTCCAGCAGTGCCCAGACATAGGATAGGGGGTGTGTACAGGACCCCCAACAGTGCCCAGACATAGGAGAGGAGGTGTGTACTGGACCCCCAGCAGTGCCCAGACATGACAGGGGTGGGTGGATATAACTCCCAGCAGTGCCCAGACATATGAGAGGGGGTGTGTACAGGACCCCCAGCAGTGCCCAGACATAGGAGAGGGGTGTGTACAGGACTCCCAGCAGTGCCCAGACATGACAGGGGTGGGTGGATATGACTCCCAGCAGTGCACAGACATAGGAGAGGGGGTGTGTACAGGACCCTCAGCAGTGCCCAGACATAGGAGAGGGGTGTGTACAGCGCTCCCAGCAGTGCCCAGACATAGGAGAGGGGGTATGTACAGGACCCCCAGCAGTACCTAGACATAGGAGACGGGTGTGTACAGGACCCCCAGCAGTGCACATACATGACAGGGGTGGGTGGATATGACTCCCAGCAGTGCCCAGACATAGGAGAGGGGTGTGTACAGGACTCCCAGCAGTGCCCAGACATAGGTGAGGGGTGTGTACAGGACCCCCAGCAGTGCCCAGACATAGGAGAGGGGTGTGTACAGGACCCCCAGCAGTGCCCAGACATAGAAGAGCGGTGTGTACAGGACCCCCAGCAGTGCCCAGACATAGGAGAGGAGATATGTACAGGACCCCCTGCAATGCCCAGACATAGGAGAGGGGTGTGTACAGGACCCCCAGCAGTGCATAGACATGACATGACAGGGGTGGGTGGATATGACTCCCAGCAGTGCCCAGACATAGGAGAGGGGTGTGTACAGGACTCCCAGCAGTGCCCAGACATAGGAGAGGGGTGTGTACAGGACCCACAGCAGTGCCCAGACATAGGAGAGGGGTGTGTACAGGACCCCCAGCAGTGCCCAGACATGACAGGGGTGGGTGGATATGACTCCCAGCAGTGCCCAGACATAGGAGAGGGGGTGTGTACAGGACCCCCAGAAGTGCCCAGACATAGGAGAGGGGTGTGTACAGCGCTCCCAGCAGTGCCCAGACATAGGAGAGGGGGTATGTACAGGACCCCCAGCAGTACCTAGACATAGGAGACGGGTGCGTACAGGACCCCCAGCAGTGCACAGACATGACAGGGGTGGGTGGATATGACTCCCAGCAGTGCCCAGACATAGGAGAGGGGTGTGTACAGGACTCCCAGCAGTGCCCAGACATAGGTGAGGGGTGTGACAGGACCCCCAGCAGTACCCAGACATAGGAGAGGGGCGTGTACAGGACCCCCAGCAGTGCCCAGACATAGAAGAGCGGTGTGTACAGGACCCCCAGCAGTGCCCAGACATAGGAGAGGAGATATGTACAGGACCCCCTGCAATGCCCAGACATAGGAGAGGGGTGTGTACAGGACCCCCAGCAGTGCATAGACATGACATGACAGGGGTGGGTGGATATGACTCCCAGCAGTGCCCAGACATAGGAGAGGGGTGTGTACAGGACTCCCAGCAGTGCCCAGACATAGGACAGGGGTGTGTACAGGACCCCCAGCAGTGCCCAGACATAGGAGAGGGGTGTGTACAGGACCCCCAGCAGTGCCCAGACATAGGAGAGGGGGTGTGTACAGGACCTCCAGCAGTACCCAGACATGATAGGGGTGGATGGATATGACTCCCAGCAGTGCCCAGACATAGGAGAGCGGTGTGTACAGGACTCCCAGCAGTGCCTAGACATAGGAGAGGGGTGTGTACAGAACCCCCAGCAGTGCCCAGACATAGGAGAGGGGGGGTGTAAAGGACCCCCAGCAGTGCACAAACATAGGAGAGGGGTGTGTACAGGACCCCCAGAAGTGCCCAGACATGACAGGGGTGGGTGGATATGACTCCCAGCAGTGCCCAGACATAGGTTAGGGCTGTGTACAGGACTCCCAGCAGTGCCCAGACATAGGAGAGCGGTGTGTACAGGACTCCCAGCAGTGCCCAGACATAGGAGAGGGGTGTGTACAGGACCCCAGCAGTGCCCAGACATAGGAGAGGGGTGTGTACATGACCCCAGCAGTGCCCAGACATAGGAGAGGGGTGTGTACAGGACCCCCAGCAGTGCTCAGACATAGGAGAGGGGTGTGTACAGGACCCCCAGCAGTGCCCAGACATAGGAGAGGGGTGTGTAAAGGACCCCCAGCAGTGCCCAGACATGACAGGGGTGGGTGGATATAACTCCCAGCAGTGCCAGACATAGGAGAGGGGTGTGTACAGGACTCCCAGCAGTGCCCAGACACAGGTGAGGGGTGTGACAGGACCCCCAGCAGTACCCAGACATAGGAGAGGGGCGTGTACAGGACCCCCAGCAGTGCCCAGACATAGAAGAGCGGTGTGTACAGGACCCCCAGCAGTGCCCAGACATGACAGGGGTGGGTGGATATGACTCCCAGCAGTGCCCAGACATAGGAGAGGGGTGTGTACAGGACTCCCAGCAGTGCCCAGACATAGGTGAGGGGTGTGACAGGACCCCCAGCAGTACCCAGACATAGGAGAGGGGCGTGTACAGGACCCCCAGCAGTGCCCAGACATAGAAGAGCGGTGTGTACAGGACCCCCAGCAGTGCCCAGACATAGGAGAGGAGATATGTACAGGACCCCCTGCAATGCCCAGACATAGGAGAGGGGTGTGTACAGGACCCCCAGCAGTGCATAGACATGACATGACAGGGGTGGGTGGATATGACTCCCAGCAGTGCCCAGACATAGGAGAGGGGTGTGTACAGGACTCCCAGCAGTGCCCAGACATAGGACAGGGGTGTGTACAGGACCCCCAGCAGTGCCCAGACATAGGAGAGGGGTGTGTACAGGACCCCCAGCAGTGCCCAGACATAGGAGAGGGGGTGTGTACAGGACCTCCAGCAGTACCCAGACATGATAGGGGTGGATGGATATGACTCCCAGCAGTGCCCAGACATAGGAGAGCGGTGTGTACAGGACTCCCAGCAGTGCCTAGACATAGGAGAGGAGTGTGTACAGAACCCCCGGCAGTGCCCAGACATAGGAGAGGGGGTGTGTAAAGGACCCCCAGCAGTGCACAGACATAGGAGAGGGGTGTGTACAGGACCCCCAGAAGTGCCCAGACATGACAGGGGTGGGTGGATATGACTCCCAGCAGTGCCCAGACATAGGTTAGGGCTGTGTACAGGACTCCCAGCAGTGCCCAGACATAGGAGAGCGGTGTGTACAGGACTCCCAGCAGTGCCCAGACATAGGAGAGGGTGTGTACAGGACCCCAGCAGTGCCCAGACATAGGAGAGGGGTGTGAACAGGACCCCAGCATTGCCCAGACATAGGAGAGGGGTGGGTACAGAACCCCCAGCAGTGCCCAGACATAGGAGAGAGGTGTGTACAGGACTCCCAGCAGTGCCCAGACATAGGAGAGGGGTGTGTACAGGACCCCCAACAGTGCACAGACATGACAGGGGTAGGTGGATATGACTCCCAGCAGTGCCCAGACATAGGAGAGCGGTTTGTACAGGACTCCAGCAGTGCCCAGACATAGGATAGGGGGTGTGTACAGGACCCCCAACAGTGCCCAGACATAGGAGAGGAGGTGTGTACTGGACCCCCAGCAGTGCCCAGACATGACAGGGGTGGGTGGATATAACTCCCAGCAGTGCCCAGACATATGAGAGGGGGTGTGTACAGGACCCCCAGCAGTGCCCAGACATAGGAGAGGGGTGTGTACAGGACTCCCAGCAGTGCCCAGACATGACAGGGGTGGGTGGATATGACTCCCAGCAGTGCACAGACATAGGAGAGGGGGTGTGTACAGGACCCTCAGCAGTGCCCAGACATAGGAGAGGGGTGTGTACAGCGCTCCCAGCAGTGCCCAGACATAGGAGAGGGGGTATGTACAGGACCCCCAGCAGTACCTAGACATAGGAGACGGGTGTGTACAGGACCCCCAGCAGTGCACATACATGACAGGGGTGGGTGGATATGACTCCCAGCAGTGCCCAGACATAGGAGAGGGGTGTGTACAGGACTCCCAGCAGTGCCCAGACATAGGTGAGGGGTGTGTACAGGACCCCCAGCAGTGCCCAGACATAGGAGAGGGGTGTGTACAGGACCCCCAGCAGTGCCCAGACATAGAAGAGCGGTGTGTACAGGACCCCCAGCAGTGCCCAGACATAGGAGAGGAGATATGTACAGGACCCCCTGCAATGCCCAGACATAGGAGAGGGGTGTGTACAGGACCCCCAGCAGTGCATAGACATGACATGACAGGGGTGGGTGGATATGACTCCCAGCAGTGCCCAGACATAGGAGAGGGGTGTGTACAGGACTCCCAGCAGTGCCCAGACATAGGAGAGGGGTGTGTACAGGACCCACAGCAGTGCCCAGACATAGGAGAGGGGTGTGTACAGGACCCCCAGCAGTGCCCAGACATGACAGGGGTGGGTGGATATGACTCCCAGCAGTGCCCAGACATAGGAGAGGGGGTGTGTACAGGACCCCCAGAAGTGCCCAGACATAGGAGAGGGGTGTGTACAGCGCTCCCAGCAGTGCCCAGACATAGGAGAGGGGGTATGTACAGGACCCCCAGCAGTACCTAGACATAGGAGACGGGTGCGTACAGGACCCCCAGCAGTGCACAGACATGACAGGGGTGGGTGGATATGACTCCCAGCAGTGCCCAGACATAGGAGAGGGGTGTGTACAGGACTCCCAGCAGTGCCCAGACATAGGTGAGGGGTGTGACAGGACCCCCAGCAGTACCCAGACATAGGAGAGGGGCGTGTACAGGACCCCCAGCAGTGCCCAGACATAGAAGAGCGGTGTGTACAGGACCCCCAGCAGTTCCCAGACATAGGAGAGGAGATATGTACAGGACCCCCTGCAATGCCCAGACATAGGAGAGGGGTGTGTACAGGACCCCCAGCAGTGCATAGACATGACATGACAGGGGTGGGTGGATATGACTCCCAGCAGTGCCCAGACATAGGAGAGGGGTGTGTACAGGACTCCCAGCAGTGCCCAGACATAGGACAGGGGTGTGTACAGGACCCCCAGCAGTGCCCAGACATAGGAGAGGGGTGTGTACAGGACCCCCAGCAGTGCCCAGACATAGGAGAGGGGGTGTGTACAGGACCTCCAGCAGTACCCAGACATGATAGGGGTGGATGGATATGACTCCCAGCAGTGCCCAGACATAGGAGAGCGGTGTGTACAGGACTCCCAGCAGTGCCTAGACATAGGAGAGGGGTGTGTACAGAACCCCCAGCAGTGCCCAGACATAGGAGAGGGGGTGTGTAAAGGACCCCCAGCAGTGCACAGACATAGGAGAGGGGTGTGTACAGGACCCCCAGAAGTGCCCAGACATGACAGGGGTGGGTGGATATGACTCCCAGCAGTGCCCAGACATAGGTTAGGGCTGTGTACAGGACTCCCAGCAGTGCCCAGACATAGGAGAGCGGTGTGTACAGGACTCCCAGCAGTGCCCAGACATAGGAGAGGGGTGTGTACAGGACCCCAGCAGTGCCCAGACATAGGAGAGGGGTGTGTACATGACCCCAGCAGTGCCCAGACATAGGAGAGGGGTGTGTACAGGACCCCCAGCAGTGCTCAGACATAGGAGAGGGGTGTGTACAGGACCCCCAGCAGTGCCCAGACATAGGAGAGGGGTGTGTAAAGGACCCCCAGCAGTGCCCAGACATGACAGGGGTGGGTGGATATAACTCCCAGCAGTGCCAGACATAGGATAGGGGTGTGTACAGGACTCCCAGCAGTGCCCAGACACAGGTGAGGGGTGTGACAGGACCCCCAGCAGTACCCAGACATAGGAGAGGGGCGTGTACAGGACCCCCAGCAGTGCCCAGACATAGAAGAGCGGTGTGTACAGGACCCCCAGCAGTGCCCAGACATAGGAGAGGAGATATGTACAGGACCCCCTGCAATGCCCAGACATAGGAGAGGGGTGTGTACAGGACCCCCAGCAGTGCATAGACATGACATGACAGGGGTGGGTGGATATGACTCCCAGCAGTGCCCAGACATAGGAGAGGGGTGTGTACAGGACTCCCAGCAGTGCCCAGACATAGGAGAGGGGTGTGTACAGGACCCACAGCAGTGCCCAGACATAGGAGAGGGGTGTGTACAGGACCCCCAGCAGTGCCCAGACATGACAGGGGTGGGTGGATATGACTCCCAGCAGTGCCCAGACATAGGAGAGGGGGTGTGTACAGGACCCCCAGAAGTGCCCAGACATAGGAGAGGGGTGTGTACAGCGCTCCCAGCAGTGCCCAGACATAGGAGAGGGGGTATGTACAGGACCCCCAGCAGTACCTAGACATAGGAGACGGGTGCGTACAGGACCCCCAGCAGTGCACAGACATGACAGGGGTGGGTGGATATGACTCCCAGCAGTGCCCAGACATAGGAGAGGGGTGTGTACAGGACTCCCAGCAGTGCCCAGACATAGGTGAGGGGTGTGACAGGACCCCCAGCAGTACCCAGACATAGGAGAGGGGCGTGTACAGGACCCCCAGCAGTGCCCAGACATAGAAGAGCGGTGTGTACAGGACCCACAGCAGTGCCCAGACATAGGAGAGGAGATATGTACAGGACCCCCTGCAATGCCCAGACATAGGAGAGGGGTGTGTACAGGACCCCCAGCAGTGCATAGACATGACATGACAGGGGTGGGTGGATATGACTCCCAGCAGTGCCCAGACATAGGAGAGGGGTGTGTACAGGACTCCCAGCAGTGCCCAGACATAGGACAGGGGTGTGTACAGGACCCCCAGCAGTGCCCAGACATAGGAGAGGGGTGTGTACAGGACCCCCAGCAGTGCCCAGACTTAGGAGAGGGGGTGTGTACAGGACCTCCAGCAGTACCCAGACATGATAGGGTGGATGGATATGACTCCCAGCAGTGCCCAGACATAGGAGAGCGGTGTGTACAGGACTCCCAGCAGTGCCTAGACATAGGAGAGGGGTGTGTACAGAACCCCCGGCAGTGCCCAGACATAGGAGAGGGGGTGTGTAAAGGACCCCCAGCAGTGCACAGACATAGGAGAGGGGTGTGTACAGGACCCCCAGAAGTGCCCAGACATGACAGGGGTGGGTGGATATGACTCCCAGCAGTGCCCAGACATAGGTTAGGGCTGTGTACAGGACTCCCAGCAGTGCCCAGACATAGGAGAGCGGTGTGTACAGGACTCCCAGCAGTGCCCAGACATAGGAGAGGGGTGTGTACAGGACCCCAGCAGTGCCCAGACATAGGAGAGGGGTGTGTACATGACCCCAGCAGTGCCCAGACATAGGAGAGGGGTGTGTACAGGACCCCCAGCAGTGCTCAGACATAGGAGAGGGGTGTGTACAGGACCCCCAGCAGTGCCCAGACATAGGAGAGGGGTGTGTAAAGGACCCCCAGCAGTGCCCAGACATGACAGGGGTGGGTGGATATAACTCCCAGCAGTGCCAGACATAGGAGAGGGGTGTGTACAGGACTCCCAGCAGTGCCCAGACACAGGAGAGGGGTGTGTACAGGACCCCCAGCAGTGCAAAGACATAGGAGAGGGGTGTGTACAGGACCCCCAGCAGTACACAGACATGACAGGGGTGGGTGGATATGACTCCCAGCAGTGCCCAGACATAGGAGAGGGGTGTGTACAGGACTCCCAGCATTGCCCAGACATAGGAGAGGGGTGGGTACAGAACCCCCAGCAGTGCCCAGACATAGGAGAGAGGTGTGTACAGGACTCCCAGCAGTGCCCAGACATAGGAAAGGGGTGTGTACAGGACCCCCAACAGTGCACAGACATGACAGGGGTAGGTGGATATGACTCCCAGCAGTGCCCAGACATAGGAGAGCGGTGTGTACAGGACTCCAGCAGTGCCCAGACATAGGATAGGGGGTGTGTACAGGACCCCCAACAGTGCCCAGACATAGGAGAGGAGGTGTGTACTGGACCCCCAGCAGTGCCCAGACATGACAGGGGTGGGTGGATATAACTCCCAGCAGTGCCCAGACATATGAGAGGGGGTGTGTACAGGACCCCCAGCAGTGCCCAGACATAGGAGAGGGGTGTGTACAGGACTCCCAGCAGTGCCCAGACATGACAGGGGTGGGTGGATATGACTCCCAGCAGTGCACAGACATAGGAGAGGGGGTGTGTACAGGACCCCCAGCAGTGCCCAGACATAGGAGAGGGGTGTGTACAGCGCTCCCAGCAGTGCCCAGACATAGGAGAGGGGGTATGTACAGGACCCCCTGCAATGCCCAGACATAGGAGAGGGGTGTGTACAGGACCCCCAGCAGTGCATAGACATGACATGACAGGGGTGGGTGGATATGACTCCCAGCAGTGCCCAGACATAGGAGAGGGGTGTGTACAGGACTCCCAGCAGTGCCCAGACATAGGAGAGGGGTGTGTACAGGACCCCCAGCAGTGCCCAGACATAGGAGAGGGGTGTGTACAGAACCCCCAGCAGTGCACATACATGACAGGGGTGGGTGGATATGACTCCCAGCAGTGCCCAGACATAGGAGAGGGGTGTGTACAGGATTCCCAGCAGTGCCCAGACATAGGTGAGGGGTGTGTACAGGACCCCCAGCAGTGCCCAGACATAGGAGAGGGGTGTGTACAGGACCCCCAGCAGTGCCCAGACATAGAAGAGCGGTGTGTACAGGACCCCCAGCAGTGCCCAGACATAGGAGAGAGGTGTGTACAGGACTCCCAGCAGTGCCCAGACATAGGAGAGGGGTGTGTACAGGACCCCCAACAGTGCACAGACATGACAGGGGTAGGTGGATATGACTCCCAGCAGTGCCCAGACATAGGAGAGCAGTGTGTACAGGACTCCAGCAGTGCCCCGACATAGGAGAGGGGTGTGTACAGGACCCCAGCAGTGCCCAGACATAGGAGAGGGGTGTGTACAGGACTCCCAGCAGTGCCCAGACATGACAGGGGTGGGTGGATATGACTCCCAGCAGTGCACAGACATAGGAGAGGGGTGTGTACAGGACTCCCAGCAGTGCCCAGATATAGGAGAGGGATGTGTACAGGACCCCCAGCAGTGCACAGACACAAGAGAGGGGTATGTACAGGACCCCCAGCAGTGCACAGACATAGGAGACGGGTGTGTACAGGACCCCCAGCAGTGCACAGACATGACAGGGGTGGGTGGATATGACTCCCAGCAGTGCCCAGACATAGGAATGGGGTGTGTACAGTACTCCCAGCAGTGCCCAGACATAGGAGAGGGGTGTGTACAGGACTCCCAGCAGTGCCCAGACATAGGAGAGGGGTGTGTACAGAACCCCCGGCAGTGTCCAGATATAGGAGAGGGGTGTGCACAGGACCCCCAGCAGTGCCCAGACATAGGAGTGGGGTGTGTACAGGACGCCCAGCAGTGCACAGACATGACAGGGGTGGGTGGATATGAGTCCCAGCAGTGCCCAGACATAGGAGAGGGGTGAGCACAGGACTCCCAGCAGTGCCCAGACATAGGAGAGGGGTGTGTACAGGAGCCCCAGCAGTGCTCAGACATAGGAGAGGGGTGTGTAGAGGACCCCCAGCAGTGCCGAGACATCGGAGAGGGGTGTGTACAGGACTCCCAGCAGTGCCCAGACATAGGAGAGGGGTGTGTACAGGACTCCCAGCAGTGCTCAGACATAGGAGAGGGGTTTGTACAGGAGCCCCAGCAGTGCTCAGACATAGGAGAGGGGTGTGTAGAGGACCCCCAGCAGTGCCGAGACATCGGAGAGGGGGTGTGTACAGGACTCCCAGCAGTGCCCAGACAAAGGAGAGGGGTGTGTACAGGACCCCCAGCAGTGCACAGACACAGGAGAGAGGTGTGTACAGGACCCCCAGCAGTGCACAGACATGACAGGGGTGGGTGAATATGACTCCCAGCAGTGCCCAGACATAGGAGAGGGGTGTGTACAGGACTCCCAGCAGTGCCCAGACATAGGAGAGGGGTGGGTACAGGACCCCCAGCAGTGCCCAGACATAGGAGAGGGGTGTGTACAGGACTCCCAGCAGTGCCCAGACATAGGAGAGGGGTGTCTACAGGACCCCGGCAGTGCCCAGACATAGGGGAGGGGTGTGTACAGGACCCCCCAGCAGTGCCCAGACATAGGAGAGGGGGTGTGTACAGGACCCCCAGCAGTGCCCAGTCATGACAGGGGTGGGTGGATATGACTCCCAGCAGTGCCCAGACATAGGAGAGGGGTGTGTACAGGACTCCCAGCAGTGCCCAGACATAGGAGAGGGGTGTGTACAAGACCCCCAGCAGTGCACAGACATGACAGGGGTTGGTGGATATGACTCCAAGCATGGCCCAGACATACGAGAGGGGGTGTGTACAGGACTGACAGCAGTGCCCAGCCATGACAGGGTTGGGTAGATATGACTCCCAGCAGTGCCCAGACATAGGAGAGGGGTGTGTACAGGACTCCCAGCAGCGCCCAGAAACAGGAGAGGCGTGTGTACAGGACCCCCAGCAGTGCACAGACATAGGAGGGGTGTGTGTACAGGAACCCCAGCAGAGCCCAGACAAAGGAGAGGGGATTTGTACAGGACCCCCAGCAGTGCCCAGACATAGGAGAGGAGGTGTGTACAGGACCCCCAGCAGTGCCCAGACATAGGAGAGGGGTGTGTACAGGACTCCCAGCAGCGCCCAGAAACAGGAGAGATGTGTGTACAGGACCCCCAGCAGTGCACAGACATAGGAGGGGTGTGTGTACAGGAACCCCAGCAGTGCCCAGACATGACAGGGGTGGGTGGATATGACTCCCAGCAGTGCCCAGACATAGGAGATGGGTGTGTACAGCGCTCCCAGCAGTGCCCAGACATAGGAGAGGGGGTATGTACAGGACCCCCAGCAGTACCTAGACATAGGAGACGGGTGTGTACAGGAACCCCAGCAGTGCACAGACATGACAGGGGTGGGTGGATATGACTCCCAGCAGTGCCCAGACATAGGAGAGGGGTGTGTACAGGACTCCCAGCAGTGCCCAGACATAGGTGAGGGGTGTGTACAGGACCCCCAGCAGTGCCTAGACATAGGAGAGGGGTGTGTACAGGACCCCCAGCAGTGCCCAGACATAGAAGAGCGGTGTGTACAGGAACCCCAGCAGTGCCCAGACATAGGAGAGGAGATATGTACAGGACCCCCTGCAATGCCCAGACATAGGAGAGGGGTGTGTACAGGACCCCCAGCAGTGCATAGACATGACATGACAGGGGTGGGTGGATATGACTCCCAGCAGTGCCCAGACATAGGACAGGGGTGTGTACAGGACTCCCAGCAGTGCCCAGACATAGGAGAGGGGTGTGTACAGGACCCACAGCAGTGCCCAGACATAGGAGAGGGGTGTGTACAGGACCCCCAGCAGTGCCCAGACATAGGAGAGGGGGTGTGTACAGGACCTCCAGCAGTACCCAGACATGATAGGGGTGGATGGATATGACTCCCAGCAGTGCCCAGATATAGGAGAGCGGTGTGTACAGGACTCCCAGCAGTGCCTAGACATAGGAGAGGGGTGTGTACAGAACCCCCAGCAGTGCCCAGACACAGGAGAGGGGGTGTGTAAAGGACCCCCAGCAGTGCACAGACATAGGAGAGGGGTGTGTACAGGACCCCCAGAAGTGCCCAGACATGACAGGGGTGGGTGTATATGACTCCCAGCAGTGCCCAGACATAGGTTAGGGCTGTGTACAGGACTCCCAGCAGTGCCCAGACATAGGAGAGCGGTGTGTACAGGACTCCCAGCAGTGCCCAGACATAGGAGAGGGGTGTGTACAGGACCCCAGCAGTGCCCAGACATAGGAGAGGGGTGTGTACAGGACTACCAGCAGTGCCCAGACATAGGAGAGGGGTGTGTACAGGACCCCAGCAGTGCCCAGACATAGGAGAGGGGTGTGTACAGGACCCCCAGCAGTGCTCAGACATAGGAGAGGGGTGTGTACAGGACCCCCAGCAGTGCCCAGACATAGGAGAGGGGTGTGTAAAGGACCCCCAGCAGTGCCCAGACATGACAGGGGTGGGTGGATATAACTCCCAGCAGTGCCAGACATAGGAGAGGGGTGTGTACAGGACTCCCAGCAGTGCCCAGACACAGGAGAGGGGTGTGTACAGGACCCCCAGCAGTGCAAAGACATAGGAGAGGGGTGTGTACAGGACCCCCAGCAGTACACAGACATGACAGGGGTGGGTGGATATGACTCCCAGCAGTGCCCAGACATAGGAGAGGGGTGTGTACAGGACTCCCAGCATTGCCCAGACATAGGAGAGGGGTGGGTACAGAACCCCCAGCAGTGCCCAGACATAGGAGAGAGGTGTGTACAGGACTCCCAGCAGTGCCCAGACATAGGAGAGGGGTGTGTACAGGACCCCCAACAGTGCACACACATGACAGGGGTAGGTGGATATGACTCCCAGCAGTGCCCAGACATAGGAGAGCGGTGTGTACAGGACTCCAGCAGTGCCCCGACATAGGAGAGGGGTGTGTACAGGACCCCAGCAGTGCCCAGACATAGGAGAGGGGTGTGTACAGGACTCCCAGCAGTGCCCAGTCATGACAGGGGTGGGTGGATATGACTCCCAGCAGTGCACAGACATAGGAGAGGGGTGTGTACAGGACCCCCAGCAGTGCCCAGATATAGGAGAGGGATGTGTACAGGACCCCCAGCAGTGCACAGACATAGGAGAGGGGTGTCTACAGGACCCCGGCAGTGCCCAGACATAGGGGAGGGGTGTGTACAGGACCCCCCAGCAGTGCCCAGACATAGGAGAGGGGGTGTGTACAGGACCCCCAGCAGTGCCCAGTCATGACAGGGGTGGGTGGATATGACTCCCAGCAGTGCCCAGACATAGGAGAGGGGTGTGTACAGGACTCCCAGCAGTGCCCAGACATAGGAGAGGGGTGTGTACAAGACCCCCAGCAGTGCACAGACATGACAGGGGTTGGTGGATATGACTCCAAGCATGGCCCAGACATACGAGAGGGGGTGTGTACAGGACTGACAGCAGTGCCCAGCCATGACAGGGTTGGGTAGATATGACTCCCAGCAGTGCCCAGACATAGGAGAGGGGTGTGTACAGGACTCCCAGCAGCGCCCAGAAACAGGAGAGGCGTGTGTACAGGACCCCCAGCAGTGCACAGACATAGGAGGGGTGTGTGTACAGGAACCCCAGCAGAGCCCAGACAAAGGAGAGGGGATTTGTACAGGACCCCCAGCAGTGCCCAGACATAGGAGAGGAGGTGTGTACAGGACCCCCAGCAGTGCCCAGACATAGGAGAGGGGTGTGTACAGGACTCCCAGCAGCGCCCAGAAACAGGAGAGGCGTGTGTACAGGACCCCCAGCAGTGCACAGACATAGGAGGGGTGTGTGTACAGGAACCCCAGCAGTGCCCAGACATGACAGGGGTGGGTGGATATGACTCCCAGCAGTGCCCAGACATAGGAGAGGGGTGTGTACAGCGCTCCCAGCAGTGCCCAGACATAGGAGAGGGGGTATGTACAGGACCCCCAGCAGTACCTAGACATAGGAGACGGGTGTGTACAGGAACCCCAGCAGTGCACAGACATGACAGGGGTGGGTGGATATGACTCCCAGCAGTGCCCAGACATAGGAGAGGGGTGTGTACAGGACTCCCAGCAGTGCCCAGACATAGGTGAGGGGTGTGTACAGGACCCCCAGCAGTGCCTAGACATAGGAGAGGGGTGTGTACAGGACCCCCAGCAGTGCCCAGACATAGAAGAGCGGTGTGTACAGGACCCCCAACAGTGCACACACATGACAGGGGTAGGTGGATATGACTCCCAGCAGTGCCCAGACATAGGAGAGCGGTGTGTACAGGACTCCAGCAGTGCCCCGACATAGGAGAGGGGTGTGTACAGGACCCCAGCAGTGCCCAGACATAGGAGAGGGGTGTGTACAGGACTCCCAGCAGTGCCCAGTCATGACAGGGGTGGGTGGATATGAGTCCCAGCAGTGCACAGACATGACAGGGTGGGTGGATATGACTCCCAGCAGGCAGTGCCCAGACATAGGAATGGGGTGTGTACAGGACTCCCAGCAGTGCCCAGATATAGGAGAGGGGTGGGTATGGGACCCCCAGCAGTGCCCAGACAGAGGAGAGAGGTGCGTAGAGGACCCCCAGCAGTGCCCAGACATAGGAGAGGGGGTGTGTACAGGACCCCAGCAGTGCCCAGTCATGACAGGGGTGGGTGGATTTGACTCCAAGCAGTGCCCATACAATGGAGAGTGGTGTGTACAGGACTCCCAGCAGTGCCCAGACATAGGAGAGGGGTGTGTACAGGACGCACAGCAGTGCCCAGACATAGGAGACGGGTGTGTACAGGACCCCCAGAAGTGCCCAGTCATGACAGGGGTGGGTGGATTTGACTCCCAGCAGTGTCCAGACATAGGAGAGGGGTGTGTACAGGACGCACAGCAGTGCACAGACATAGGAGAGGGGTGTGTAAAGGACCCCCAGCAGTGCCCAGACATGACTGGGGTGGGTGGATATAACTTCCAGCAGTGCCAGACATAGGAGAGGGGTGTGTACAGGACCCCCAGCAGTACACAGACATGACAGGGGTGGGTGGATATGACTCCCAGCAGTGCCCAGACAAAGGAGAGGGGTGTGTACAGGACTCCCAGCATTGCTCAGACATAGGAGAGGGGTGGGTACAGGACCCCCAGCAGTGCCCAGACATAGGAGAGAGGTGTGTACAGGACTCCCAGCAGTGCCCAGACATAGGAGAGGGGTGTGTACAGGACCCCCAACAGTGCACAGACATGACAGGGGTAGGTGGATATGACTCCCAGCAGTGCCCAGACATAGGAGAGCAGTGTGTACAGGACTCCAGCAGTGCCCCGACATAGGAGAGGGGTGTGTACAGGACCCCAGCAGTGCCCAGACATAGGAGAGGGGTGTGTACAGGACTCCCAGCAGTGCCCAGACATGACAGGGGTGGGTGGATATGACTCCCAGCAGTGCACAGCCATAGGAGAGGGGTGTGTACAGGACTCCCAGCAGTGCCCAGATATAGGAGACGGATGTGTACAGGACCCCCAGCAGTGCACAGACACAAGAGAGGGGTATGTACAGGACCCCCAGCAGTGCACAGACATAGGAGACGGGTGTGTACAGGACCCCCAGCAGTGCACAGACATGACAGGGGTGGGTGGATATGACTCCCAGCAGTGCCCAGACATAGGAATGGGGTGTGTACAGGACTCCCAGCAGTGCCCAGACATAGGAGAGGGGTGTGTACAGGACTCCCAGCAGTGCCCAGACAAAGGGGAGGGGTGTGTACAGAACCCCCGGCAGTGTCCAGATATAGGAGAGGGGTGTGCACAGGACCCCCAGCAGTGCCCAGACATAGGAGTGGGGTGTGTACAGGACGCCCAGCAGTGCACAGACATGACAGGGGTGGGTGGATATGAGTCCCAGCAGTGCCCAGACATAGGAGAGGGGTGAGCACAGGACTCCCAGAAGTGCCCGTACATAGGAGAGGGGGGAGTACAGGACCCCCAGCAGTGCCCAGACATAGGAGAGGGGTGTGTACAGGACTCCCAGCAGTGCTCAGACATAGGAGAGGGGTTTGTACAGGAGCCCCAGCAGTGCTCAGACATAGGAGAGGGGTGTGTAGAGGACCCCCAGCAGTGCCGAGACATCGGAGAGGGGGTGTGTACAGGACCCCCAGCAGTGCCCAGACATGACAGGGGTGGGTGGGTATGACTCCCAGCAGTGCCCAGACATAGGAGAGGGGTGTGTACAGGACTCCCAGCAGTGCCCAGACATAGGAGAGGGGTGTGTACAGGACCACCAGCAGTGCACAGACATAGGAGAGGGGTGTGTACAAGACCCCCAGCAGTGCCCGGACATAGAAGAGGGGTGTGTACAGGACCCACAACAGTGCACAGACATGACAGGGGTGGGTGTCTAGGACTCCCAGCAGTGCCCAGACATAGGAGAGGGGTGTGTACAGGACTCCCAGCAGTGCCCAGACATAGGAGAGGGGTGTGTACAGGACTCCCAGCAGTGCCCAGACAAAGGAGAGGGGTGTGTACAGGACCCCCAGCAGTGCACAGACACAGGAGAGAGGTGTGTACAGGACCCCCAGCAGTGCACAGACATGACAGGGGTGGGTGAATATGACTCCCAGCAGTGCCCAGACATAGGAGAGGGGTGTGTACAGGACTCCCAGCAGTGCCCAGACATAGGAGAGGGGTGGGTACAGGACCCCCAGCAGTGCCCAGACATAGGAGAGGGGTGTGTACAGGACTCCCAGCAGTGCCCAGACATAGGAGAGGGGTGTCTACAGGACCCCGGCAGTGCCCAGACATAGGGGAGGGGTGTGTACAGGACCCCCAGCAGTGCCCAGACATAGGAGAGGGGGTGTGTACAGGACCCCCAGCAGTGCCCAGTCATGACAGGGGTGGGTGGATATGACTCCCAGCAGTGCCCAGACATAGGAGAGGGGTGTGTACAGGACTCCCAGCAGTGCCCAGACATAGGAGAGGGGTGTGTACAAGACCCCCAGCAGTGCACAGACATGACAGGGGTTGGTGGATATGACTCCAAGCATGGCCCAGACATACGAGAGGGGGTGTGTACAGGACTGCCAGCAGTGCCCAGCCATGACAGGGTTGGGTAGATATGACTCCCAGCAGTGCCCAGACATAGGAGAGGGGTGTGTACAGGACTCCCAGCAGCGCCCAGAAACAGGAGAGGCGTGTGTACAGGACCCCCAGCAGTGCACAGACATAGGAGGGGTGTGTGTACAGGAACCCCAGCAGTGCCCAGACAAAGGAGAGGGGGTTTGTACAGGACCCCCAGCAGTGCCCAGACATAGGAGAGGAGGTGTGTACAGGACCCCCAGCAGTGCCCAGACATAGGAGAGGGGTGTGTACAGGACTCCCAGCAGCGCCCAGAAACAGGAGAGGCGTGTGTACAGGACCCCCAGCAGTGCACAGACATAGGAGGGGTGTGTGTACAGGAACCCCAGCAGTGCCCAGACATGACAGGGGTGGGTGGATATGACTCCCAGCAGTGACCAGACATAGGAGAGGGGGTGTGTACAGGACCACCAGCAGTGCCCAGACATAGGAGAGGGGTGTGTACAGCGCTCCCAGCAGTGCCCAGACATAGGAGAGGGGGTATGTACAGGACCCCCAGCAGTACCTAGACATAGGAGACGGGTGTGTACAGGACCCCCAGCAGTGCACAGACATGACAGGGGTGGGTGGATATGACTCCCAGCAGTGCCCAGACATAGGAGAGGGGTGTGTACAGGACTCCCAGCAGTGCCCAGACATAGGTGAGGGGTGTGTACAGGACCCCCAGCAGTGCCCAGACATAGGAGAGGGGTGTGTACAGGACCCCCAGCAGTTCCCAGACATAGAAGAGCGGTGTGTACAGGACCCCCAGCAGTGCCCAGACATAGGAGAGGAGATATGTACAGGACCCCCTGCAATGCCCAGACATAGGAGAGGGGTGTGTACAGGACCCCCAGCAGTGCATAGACATGACATGACAGGGGTGGGTGGATATGACTCCCAGCAGTGCCCAGACATAGGAGAGGGGTGTGTACAGGACTCCCAGCAGTGCCCAGACATAGGAGAGGGGTGTGTACAGGACTCCCAGCAGTGCTCAGACATAGGAGAGGGGTTTGTACAGGAGCCCCAGCAGTGCTCAGACATAGGAGAGGGGTGTGTAGAGGACCCCCAGCAGTGCCGAGACATCGGAGAGGGGGTGTGTACAGGACCCCCAGCAGTGCCCAGACATGACAGGGGTGGGTGGGTATGACTCCCAGCAGTGCCCAGACATAGGAGAGGGGTGTGTACAGGACTCCCAGCACTGCCCAGACATAGGAGAGGGGTGTGTACAGGACCACCAGCAGTGCACAGACATAGGAGAGGGGTGTGTACAAGACCCCCAGCAGTGCCCGGACATAGAAGAGGGGTGTGTACAGGACCCACAACAGTGCACAGACATGACAGGGGTGGGCGTCTAGGACTCCCAGCAGTGCCCAGACATAGGAGAGGGGTGTGTAAAGGACTCCCAGCAGTGCCCAGACATAGGAGAGGGGTGTGTACAGGACTCCCAGCAGTGCCCAGACAAAGGAGAGGGGTGTGTACAGGACCCCCAGCAGTGCACAGACACAGGAGAGAGGTGTGTACAGGATCCCCAGCAGTGCACAGACATGACAGGGGTTGGTGAATATGACTCCCAGCAGTGCCCAGACATAGGAGAGGGGTGTGTACAGGACTCCCAGCAGTGCCCAGACATAGGAGAGGGGTGGGTACAGGACCCCCAGCAGTGCCCAGACATAGGAGAGGGGTGTGTACAGGACTCCCAGCAGTGCCCAGACATAGGAGAGGGGTGTCTAGAGGACCCCGGCAGTGCCCAGACATAGGGGAGGGGTGTGTACAGGCCCCCCAGCAGTGCCCAGACATAGGAGAGGGGGTGTGTACAGGACCCCCAGCAGTGCCCAGTCATGACAGGGGTGGGTGGATAGGACTCCCAGCAGTGCCCAGACATAGGAGAGGGGTGTGTACAGGACTCCCAGCAGTGCCCAGACATAGGAGAGGGGTGTGTACAAGACCCCCAGCAGTGCACAGACATGACAGGGGTTGGTGGATATGACTCCAAGCATGGCCCAGACATACGAGAGGGGGTGTGTACAGGACTGCCAGCAGTGCCCAGCCATGACAGGATTGGGTAGATATGACTCCCAGCAGTGCCCAGACATAGGAGAGGGGTGTGTACAGGACTCCCAGCAGCGCCCAGAAACAGGAGAGGGGTGTGTACAGGACCCCCAGCAGTGCACAGACATAGGAGGGGTGTGTGTACAGGAATCCCAGCAGTGCCCAGACAAAGGAGAGGGGATTTGTACAGGACCCCCAGCAGTGCCCAGACATAGGAGAGGAGGTGTGTACAGGACCCCCAGCAGTGCCCAGACATAGGAGAGGGGTGTGTACAGGACTCCCAGCAGCGCCCAGAAACAGGAGAGGCGTTTGTACAGGACCCCCAGCAGTGCACAGACATAGGAGGGGTGTGTGTACAGGAACCCCAGCAGTGCCCAGACATGACAGGGGTGGGTGGATATGACTCCCAGCAGTGCCCAGACATAGGAGAGGGGGTGTGTACAGGACCCCCAGCAGTGCCCAGACATAGGAGAGGGGTGTGTACAGCGCTCCCAGCAGTGCCCAGACATAGGAGAGGGGGTATGTACAGGACCCCCAGCAGTACCTAGACATAGGAGACGGGTGTGTACAGGACCCCCAGCAGTGCACAGACATGACAGGGGTGGGTGGATATGACTCCCAGCAGTGCCCAGACATAGGAGAGGGGTGTGTACAGGACCCCCAGCAGTGCCCAGACATAGGAGAGGGGTGTGTACAGGACCCCCAGCAGTGCCCAGACATAGAAGAGCGGTGTGTACAGGACCCCCAGCAGTGCCCAGACATAGGAGAGGAGATATGTACAGGACCCCCTGCAATGCCCAGACATAGGAGAGGGGTGTGTACAGGACCCCAGCAGTGCCCAGACATAGGTGAGGGGTGTGTACAGGACCCCCAGCAGTGCCCAGACATAGGAGAGGGGTGTGTACAGGACCCCCAGCAGTGCCCAGACATAGAAGAGCGGTGTGTACAGGACCCCCAGCAGTGCCCAGACATAGGAGAGGAGATATGTACAGGACCCCCTGCAATGCCCAGACATAGGAGAGGGGTGTGTACAGGACCCCCAGCAGTGCATAGACATGACATGACAGGGGTGGGTGGATATGACTCCCAGCAGTGCCCAGACATAGGAGAGGGGTGTGTACAGGACTCCCAGCAGTGCCCAGACATAGGAGAGGGGTGTGTACAGGACCCCCAGCAGTGCCCAGACATAGGAGAGGGGTGTGTACAGGACCCCCAGCAGTGCCCAGACATAGGAGAGGGGGTGTGTACAGGACCTCCAGCAGTACCCAGACATGATAGGGGTGGATGGATATGACTCCCAGCAGTGCCCAGATATAGGAGAGCGGTGTGTACAGGACTCCCAGCAGTGCCTAGCCATAGGAGAGGGGTGTGTACAGAACCCCCAGCAGTGCCCAGACATAGGAGAGGGGGTGTGTAAAGGACCCCCAGCAGTGCACAGACATAGGAGAGGGGTGTTTACAGGACCCCCAGAAGTGCCCAGACATGACAGGGGTGGGTGGATATGACTCCCAGCAGTGCCCAGACATAGGTTAGGGCTGTGTACAGGACTCCCAGCAGTGCCCAGACATAGGAGAGCGGTGTGTACAGGACTCCCAGTAGTGACCAGACATAGGAGAGGGGTGTGTACAGGACCCCAGCAGTGCCCAGACATAGGAGAGGGGTGTGTACAGGACTCCCAGCAGTGCTCAGACATAGGAGAGGGGTGTGTACAGGACCCCAGCAGTGCCCAGACATAGGAGAGGGGTGTGTACAGGACCCCCAGCAGTACTCAGACATAGGAGAGGGGTGTGTACAGGACCCCCAGCAGTGCCCAGACATAGGAGAGGGGTGTGTAAAGGACCCCCAGCAGTGCCCAGACATGACAGGGGTGGGTGGATATAACTCCCAGCAGTGCCAGACATAGGAGAGGGGTGTGTACAGGACTCCCAGCAGTGCCCAGACACAGGAGAGGGGTGTGTACAGGACCCCCAGCAGTGCAAAGACATAGGAGAGGGGTGTGTACAGGACCCCCGGCAGTACACAGACATTACAGGGGTGGGTGGATATGACTCCCAGCAGTGCCCAGACATAGGAGAGGGGTGTGTACAGGACTCCCAGCATTGCCCAGACATAGGAGAGGGGTGGGTTCAGAACCCCCAGCAGTGCCCAGACATAGGAGAGAGGTGTGTACAGGACTCCCAGCAGTGCCCAGACATAGGAGAGGGGTGTGTACAGGACCCCCAACAGTGCACACACATGACAGGGGTAGGTGGATATGACTCCCAGCAGTGCCCAGACATAGGAGAGCGGTGTGTACAGGACTCCAGCAGTGCCCCGACATAGGAGAGGGGTGTGTACAGGACCCCAGCAGTGCCCAGACATGACAGGGGTGGGTGGATATGACTCCCAGCAGTGCCCAGACATAGGTGAGGGGTATGTACAGGACTCCCAGCAGTGCCCAGACATAGGAGAGGGGTGTGTACAGGACCCCCAGCAGTGCTCAGACATAGGAAAGGGGGGTGTACAGGACCCCCAGCAGTGCCCAGACATAGGAGAGGGATGCATACAGGACCCCCAGCAGTGCCCAGACATGACAGGGGTGGGTGGATATGACTCCCAGCAGTGCCCAGACATAGGAGAGGGGTGTGTACAGGACTCCCAGCATTGCCCAGACATAGGAGAGGGGTGGGTACAGAACCCCCAGCAGTGCCCAGACATAGGAGAGAGGTGTGTACAGGACTCCCAGCAGTGCCCAGACATAGGAAAGGGGTGTGTACAGGACCCCCAACAGTGCACAGACATGACAGGGGTAGGTGGATATGACTCCCAGCAGTGCCCAGACATAGGAGAGCGGTGTGTACAGGACTCCAGCAGTGCCCAGACATAGGATAGGGGGTGTGTACAGGACCCCCAACAGTGCCCAGACATAGGAGAGGAGGTGTGTACTGGACCCCCAGCAGTGCCCAGACATGACAGGGGTGGGTGGATATAACTCCCAGCAATGCCCAGACATATGAGAGGGGGTGTGTACAGGACCCCCAGCAGTGCCCAGACATAGGAGAGGGGTGTGTACAGGACTCCCAGCAGTGCCCAGACATGACAGGGGTGGGTGGATATGACTCCCAGCAGTGCACAGACATAGGAGAGGGGGTGTGTACAGGACCCCCAGCAGTGCCCAGACATAGGAGAGGGGTGTGTACAGCGCTCCCAGCAGTGCCCAGACATAGGAGAGGGGGTATGTACAGGACCCCCAGCAGTACCTAGACATAGGAGACGGGTGTGTACAGGACCCCCAGCAGTGCACATACATGACAGGGGTGGGTGGATATGACTCCCAGCAGTGCCCAGACATAGGAGAGGGGTGTGTACAGGATTCCCAGCAGTGCCCAGACATAGGTGAGGGGTGTGTACAGGACCCCCAGCAGTGCCCAGACATAGGAGAGGGGTGTGTACAGGACCCCAGCAGTGCCCAGACATAGAAGAGCGGTGTGTACAGGACCCCCAGCAGTGCCCAGACATGGGAGAGAGGTGTGTACAGGACTGCCAGCAGTGCCCAGACATAGGAGAGGGGTGTGTACAGGACCCCCAACAGTGCACAGACATGACAGGGGTAGGTGGATATGACTCCCAGCAGTGCCCAGACATAGGAGAGCAGTGTGTACAGGACTCCAGCAGTGCCCCGACATAGGAGAGGGGTGTGTACAGGACCCCAGCAGTGCCCAGACATAGGAGAGGGGTGTGTACAGGACTCCCAGCAGTGCCCAGACATGACAGGGGTGGGTGGATATGACTCCCAGCAGTGCACAGCCATAGGAGAGGGGTGTGTACAGGACTCCCAGCAGTGCCCAGATATAGGAGAGGGATGTGTACAGGACCCCCAGCAGTGCACAGACACAAGAGAGGGGTATGTACAGGACCCCCAGCAGTGCACAGACATAGGAGACGGGTGTGTACAGGACCCCCAGCAGTGCACAGACATGACAGGGGTGGGTGGATATGACTCCCAGCAGTGCCCAGACATAGGAATGGGGTGTGTACAGGACTCCCAGCAGTGCCCAGACATAGGAGAGGGGTGTGTACAGGACTCCCAGCAGTGCCCAGACATAGGAGAGGGGTGTGTACAGAACCCCCGGCAGTGTCCAGATATAGGAGAGGGGTGTGCACAGGACCCCCAGCAGTGCCCAGACATAGGAGTAGGGTGTGTACAGGACGCCCAGCAGTGCACAGACATGACAGGGGTGGGTGGATATGAGTCCCAGCAGTGCCCAGACATAGGAGAGGGGTGAGCACAGGACTCCCAGAAGTGCCCGTACATAGGAGAGGGGTGAGTACAGGACCCCCAGCAGTGCCCAGACATAGGAGAGGGGTGTGTACAGGACTCCCAGCAGTGCTCAGACATAGGAGAGGGGTTTGTACAGGAGCCCCAGCAGTGCTCAGACATAGGAGAGGGGTGTGTAGAGGACCCCCAGCAGTGCCGAGACATCGGAGAGGGTGTGTGTACAGGACTCCCAGCAGTGCCCAGACAAAGGAGAGGGGTGTGTACAGGACCCCCAGCAGTGCACAGACACAGGAGAGAGGTGTGTACAGGACCCCCAGCAGTGCACAGACATGACAGGGGTGGGTGAATATGACTCCCAGCAGTGCCCAGACATAGGAGAGGGGTGTGTACAGGACTCCCAGCAGTGCCCAGACATAGGAGAGGGGTGGGTACAGGACCCCCAGCAGTGCCCAGACATAGGAGAGGGGTGTGTACAGGACTCCCAGCAGTGCCCAGACATAGGAGAGGGGTGTCTACAGGACCCCGGCAGTGCCCAGACATAGGGGAGGGGTGTGTACAGGACCCCCCAGCAGTGCCCAGACATAGGAGAGGGGGTGTGTACAGGACCCCCAGCAGTGCCCAGTCATGACAGGGGTGGGTGGATATGACTCCCAGCAGTGCCCAGACATAGGAGAGGGGTGTGTACAGGACTCCCAGCAGTGCCCAGACATAGGAGAGGGGTGTGTACAAGACCCCAAGCAGTGCACAGACATGACAGGGGTTGGTGGATATGACTCCAAGCATGGCCCAGACATACGAGAGGGGGTGTGTACAGGACTGACAGCAGTGCCCAGCCATGACAGGGTTGGGTAGATATGACTCCCAGCAGTGCCCAGACATAGGAGAGGGGTGTGTACAGGACTCCCAGCAGCGCCCAGAAACAGGAGAGGCGTGTGTACAGGACCCCCAGCAGTGCACAGACATAGGAGGGGTGTGTGTACAGGAACCCCAGCATAGCCCAGACAAAGGAGAGGGGATTTGTACAGGACCCCCAGCAGTGCCCAGACATAGGAGAGGAGGTGTGTACAGGACCCCCAGCAGTGCCCAGACATAGGAGAGGGGTGTGTACAGGACTCCCAGCAGCGCCCAGAAACAGGAGAGGCGTGTGTACAGGACCCCCAGCAGTGCACAGACATAGGAGGGGTGTGTGTACAGGAACCCCAGCAGTGCCCAGACATGACAGGGGTGGGTGGATATGACTCCCAGCAGTGCCCAGACATAGGAGAGGGGTGTGTACAGCGCTCCCAGCAGTGCCCAGACATAGGAGAGGGGGTATGTACAGGACCCCCAGCAGTACCTGGACATAGGAGACGGGTGTGTACAGGAACCCCAGCAGTGCACAGACATGACAGGGGTGGGTGGATATGACTCCCAGCAGTGCCCAGACATAGGAGACGGGTGTGTACAGGACTCCCAGCAGTGCCCAGACATAGGTGAGGGGTGTGTACAGGACCCCCAGCAGTGCCCAGACATAGGAGAGGGGTGTGTACAGGACCCCCAGCAGTGCCCAGACATAGAAGAGCGGTGTGTACAGGAACCCCAGCAGTGCCCAGACATAGGAGAGGAGATATGTACAGGACCCCCTGCAATGCCCAGACATAGGAGAGGGGTGTGTACAGGACCCCCAGCAGTGCATAGACATGACATGACAGGGGTGGGTGGATATGACTCCCAGCAGTGCCCAGACATAGGACAGGGGTGTGTACAGGACTCCCAGCAGTGCCCAGACATAGGAGAGGGGTGTGTACAGGACCCACAGCAGTGCCCAGACATAGGAGAGGGGTGTGTACAGGACCCCCAGCAGTGCCCAGACACAGGAGAGGGGGTGTGTACAGGACCTCCAGCAGTACCCAGACATGATAGGGGTGGATGGATATGACTCCCAGCAGTGCCCAGATATAGGAGAGCGGTGTGTACAGGACTCCCAGCAGTGCCTAGACATAGGAGAGGGGTGTGTACAGAACCCCCAGCAGTGCCCAGACATAGGAGAGGGGTGTGTACAGCGCTCCCAGCAGTGCCCAGACATAGGAGAGGGGGTATGTACAGGACCCCCAGCAGTACCTAGACATAGGAGACGGGTGTGTACAGGACCCCCAGCAGTGCACATACATGACAGGGGTGGGTGGATATGACTCCCAGCAGTGCACAGACATAGGAGAGGGGGTGTGTACAGGACCCCCAGCAGTGCCCAGACATAGGAGAGGGGTGTGTACAGCGCTCCCAGCAGTGCCCAGACATAGGAGAGGGGGTATGTACAGGACCCCCAGCAGTACCTAGACATAGGAGACGGGTGTGTACAGGACCCCCAGCAGTGCACATACATGACAGGGGTGGGTGGATATGACTCCCAGCAGTGCCCAGACATAGGAGAGGGGTGTGTACAGGATTCCCAGCAGTGCCCAGACATAGGTGAGGGGTGTGTACAGGACCCCCAGCAGTGCCCAGACATAGGAGAGGGGTGTGTACAGGACCCCAGCAGTGCCCAGACATAGAAGAGCGGTGTGTACAGGACCCCCAGCAGTGCCCAGACATGGGAGAGAGGTGTGTACAGGACTGCCAGCAGTGCCCAGACATAGGAGAGGGGTGTGTACAGGACCCCCAACAGTGCACAGACATGACAGGGGTAGGTGGATATGACTCCCAGCAGTGCCCAGACATAGGAGAGCAGTGTGTACAGGACTCCAGCAGTGCCCCGACATAGGAGAGGGGTGTGTACAGGACCCCAGCAGTGCCCAGACATAGGAGAGGGGTGTGTACAGGACTCCCAGCAGTGCCCAGACATGACAGGGGTGGGTGGATATGACTCCCAGCAGTGCACAGCCATAGGAGAGGGGTGTGTACAGGACTCCCAGCAGTGCCCAGATATAGGAGAGGGATGTGTACAGGACCCCCAGCAGTGCACAGACACAAGAGAGGGGTATGTACAGGACCCCCAGCAGTGCACAGACATAGGAGACGGGTGTGTACAGGACCCCCAGCAGTGCACAGACATGACAGGGGTGGGTGGATATGACTCCCAGCAGTGCCCAGACATAGGAATGGGGTGTGTACAGGACTCCCAGCAGTGCCCAGACATAGGAGAGGGGTGTGTACAGGACTCCCAGCAGTGCCCAGACATAGGAGAGGGGTGTGTACAGAACCCCCGGCAGTGTCCAGATATAGGAGAGGGGTGTGCACAGGACCCCCAGCAGTGCCCAGACATAGGAGTGGGGTGTGTACAGGACGCCCAGCAGTGCACAGACATGACAGGGGTGGGTGGATATGAGTCCCAGCAGTGCCCAGACATAGGAGAGGGGTGAGCACAGGACTCCCAGAAGTGCCCGTACATAGGAGAGGGGTGAGTACAGGACCCCCAGCAGTGCCCAGACATAGGAGAGGGGTGTGTACAGGACTCCCAGCAGTGCTCAGACATAGGAGAGGGGTTTGTACAGGAGCCCCAGCAGTGCTCAGACATAGGAGAGGGGTGTGTAGAGGACCCCCAGCAGTGCCGAGACATCGGAGAGGGTGTGTGTACAGGACTCCCAGCAGTGCCCAGACAAAGGAGAGGGGTGTGTACAGGACCCCCAGCAGTGCACAGACACAGGAGAGAGGTGTGTACAGGACCCCCAGCAGTGCACAGACATGACAGGGGTGGGTGAATATGACTCCCAGCAGTGCCCAGACATAGGAGAGGGGTGTGTACAGGACTCCCAGCAGTGCCCAGACATAGGAGAGGGGTGGGTACAGGACCCCCAGCAGTGCCCAGACATAGGAGAGGGGTGTGTACAGGACTCCCAGCAGTGCCCAGACATAGGAGAGGGGTGTCTACAGGACCCCGGCAGTGCCCAGACATAGGGGAGGGGTGTGTACAGGACCCCCCAGCAGTGCCCAGACATAGGAGAGGGGGTGTGTACAGGACCCCCAGCAGTGCCCAGTCATGACAGGGGTGGGTGGATATGACTCCCAGCAGTGCCCAGACATAGGAGAGGGGTGTGTACAGGACTCCCAGCAGTGCCCAGACATAGGAGAGGGGTGTGTACAAGACCCCAAGCAGTGCACAGACATGACAGGGGTTGGTGGATATGACTCCAAGCATGGCCCAGACATACGAGAGGGGGTGTGTACAGGACTGACAGCAGTGCCCAGCCATGACAGGGTTGGGTAGATATGACTCCCAGCAGTGCCCAGACATAGGAGAGGGGTGTGTACAGGACTCCCAGCAGCGCCCAGAAACAGGAGAGGCGTGTGTACAGGACCCCCAGCAGTGCACAGACATAGGAGGGGTGTGTGTACAGGAACCCCAGCATAGCCCAGACAAAGGAGAGGGGATTTGTACAGGACCCCCAGCAGTGCCCAGACATAGGAGAGGAGGTGTGTACAGGACCCCCAGCAGTGCCCAGACATAGGAGAGGGGTGTGTACAGGACTCCCAGCAGCGCCCAGAAACAGGAGAGGCGTGTGTACAGGACCCCCAGCAGTGCACAGACATAGGAGGGGTGTGTGTACAGGAACCCCAGCAGTGCCCAGACATGACAGGGGTGGGTGGATATGACTCCCAGCAGTGCCCAGACATAGGAGAGGGGTGTGTACAGCGCTCCCAGCAGTGCCCAGACATAGGAGAGGGGGTATGTACAGGACCCCCAGCAGTACCTGGACATAGGAGACGGGTGTGTACAGGAACCCCAGCAGTGCACAGACATGACAGGGGTGGGTGGATATGACTCCCAGCAGTGCCCAGACATAGGAGAGGGGTGTGTACAGGACTCCCAGCAGTGCCCAGACATAGGTGAGGGGTGTGTACAGGACCCCCAGCAGTGCCCAGACATAGGAGAGGGGTGTGTACAGGACCCCCAGCAGTGCCCAGACATAGAAGAGCGGTGTGTACAGGAACCCCAGCAGTGCCCAGACATAGGAGAGGAGATATGTACAGGACCCCCTGCAATGCCCAGACATAGGAGAGGGGTGTGTACAGGACCCCCAGCAGTGCATAGACATGACATGACAGGGGTGGGTGGATATGACTCCCAGCAGTGCCCAGACATAGGACAGGGGTGTGTACAGGACTCCCAGCAGTGCCCAGACATAGGAGAGGGGTGTGTACAGGACCCACAGCAGTGCCCAGACATAGGAGAGGGGTGTGTACAGGACCCCCAGCAGTGCCCAGACACAGGAGAGGGGGTGTGTACAGGACCTCCAGCAGTACCCAGACATGATAGGGGTGGATGGATATGACTCCCAGCAGTGCCCAGATATAGGAGAGCGGTGTGTACAGGACTCCCAGCAGTGCCTAGACATAGGAGAGGGGTGTGTACAGAACCCCCAGCAGTGCCCAGACACAGGAGAGGGGGTGTGTAAAGGACCCCCAGCAGTGCACAGACATAGGAGAGGGGTGTGTACAGGACCCCCAGAAGTGCCCAGACATGACAGGGGTGGGTGTATATGACTCCCAGCAGTGCCCAGACATGGGTTAGGGCTGTGTACAGGACTCCCAGCAGTGCCCAGACATAGGAGAGCGGTGTGTACAGGACTCCCAGCAGTGCCCAGACATAGGAGAGGGGTGTGTACAGGACCCCAGCAGTGCCCAGACATAGGAGAGGGGTGTGTACAGGACTCCCAGCAGTGCCCAGACATAGGAGAGGGGTGTGTACAGGACCCCAGCAGTGCCCAGACATAGGAGAGGGGTGTGTACAGGACCCCCAGCAGTGCTCAGACATAGGAGAGGGGTGTGTACAGGACCCCCAGCAGTGCCCAGACATAGGAGAGGGGTGTGTAAAGGACCCCCAGCAGTGCCCAGACATGACAGGGGTGGGTGGATATAACTCCCAGCAGTGCCAGACATAGGAGAGGGGTGTGTACAGGACTCCCAGCAGTGCCCAGACACAGGAGAGGGGTGTGTACAGGACCCCCAGCAGTGCAAAGACATAGGAGAGGGGTGTGTACAGGACCCCCAGCAGTACACAGACATGACAGGGGTGGGTGGATATGACTCCCAGCAGTGCCCAGACATAGGAGAGGGGTGTGTACAGGACTCCCAGCATTGCCCAGACATAGGAGAGGGGTGGGTACAGAACCCCCAGCAGTGCCCAGACATAGGAGAGAGGTGTGTACAGGACTCCTAGCAGTGCCCAGACATAGGAGAGGGGTGTGTACAGGACCCCCAACAGTGCACACACATGACAGGGGTAGGTGGATATGACTCCCAGCAGTGCCCAGACATAGGAGAGCGGTGTGTACAGGACTCCAGCAGTGCCCCGACATAGGAGAGGGGTGTGTACAGGACCCCAGCAGTGCCCAGACATAGGAGAGGGGTGTGTACAGGACTCCCAGCAGTGCCCAGTCATGACAGGGGTGGGTGGATATGACTCCCAGCAGTGCACAGACATAGGAGAGGGGTGTGTACAGGACCCCCAGCAGTGCCCAGATATAGGAGAGGGATGTGTACAGGACCCCCAGCAGTGCACAGACACAAGAGAGGGGTGTGTACAGGACCCCCAGCAGTGCACAGACATAGGAGACGGGTGTGTACAGGACCCCCAGCAGTGCACAGACATGACAGGGTGGGTGGATATGACTCCCAGCAGTGCCCAGACATAGGAATGGGGTGTGTACAGGACTCCCAGCAGTGCCCAGATATAGGAGAGGGGTGGGTATGGGACCCCCAGCAGTGCCCAGACAGAGGAGAGAGGTGCGTAGAGGACCCCCAGCAGTGCCCAGACATAGGAGAGGGGGTGTGTACAGGACCCCAGCAGTGCCCAGTCATGACAGGGGTGGGTGGATTTGACTCCAAGCAGTGCCCATACAATGGAGAGGGGTGTGTACAGGACTCCCAGCAGTGCCCAGACATAGGAGAGGGGTGTGTACAGGACGCACAGCAGTGCCCAGACATAGGAGACGGGTGTGTACAGGACCCCCAGAAGTGCCCAGTCATGACAGGGGTGGGTGGATTTGACTCCCAGCAGTGTCCAGACAATGGAGAGGGGTGTGTACAGGACTCCCAGCAGTGCCCAGACATAGGAGAGGGGTGGGTACAGAACCCCCAGCAGTGCCCAGACATAGGAGAGAGGTGTGTACAGGACTCCCAGCAGTGCCCAGACATAGGAAAGGGGTGTGTACAGGACCCCCAACAGTGCACAGACATGACAGGGGTAGGTGGATATGACTCCCAGCAGTGCCCAGACATAGGAGAGCGGTGTGTACAGGACTCCAGCAGTGCCCAGACATAGGATAGGGGGTGTGTACAGGACCCCCAACAGTGCCCAGACATAGGAGAGGAGGTGTGTACTGGACCCCCAGCAGTGCCCAGACATGACAGGGGTGGGTGGATATAACTCCCAGCAATGCCCAGACATATGAGAGGGGGTGTGTACAGGACCCCCAGCAGTGCCCAGACATAGGAGAGGGGTGTGTACAGGACTCCCAGCAGTGCCCAGACATGACAGGGGTGGGTGGATATGACTCCCAGCAGTGCACAGACATAGGAGAGGGGGTGTGTACAGGACCCCCAGCAGTGCCCAGACATAGGAGAGGGGTGTGTACAGCGCTCCCAGCAGTGCCCAGACATAGGAGAGGGGGTATGTACAGGACCCCCAGCAGTACCTAGACATAGGAGACGGGTGTGTACAGGACCCCCAGCAGTGCACATACATGACAGGGGTGGGTGGATATGACTCCCAGCAGTGCCCAGACATAGGAGAGGGGTGTGTACAGGATTCCCAGCAGTGCCCAGACATAGGTGAGGGGTGTGTACAGGACCCCCAGCAGTGCCCAGACATAGGAGAGGGGTGTGTACAGGACCCCAGCAGTGCCCAGACATAGAAGAGCGGTGTGTACAGGACCCCCAGCAGTGCCCAGACATGGGAGAGAGGTGTGTACAGGACTGCCAGCAGTGCCCAGACATAGGAGAGGGGTGTGTACAGGACCCCCAACAGTGCACAGACATGACAGGGGTAGGTGGATATGACTCCCAGCAGTGCCCAGACATAGGAGAGCAGTGTGTACAGGACTCCAGCAGTGCCCCGACATAGGAGAGGGGTGTGTACAGGACCCCAGCAGTGCCCAGACATAGGAGAGGGGTGTGTACAGGACTCCCAGCAGTGCCCAGACATGACAGGGGTGGGTGGATATGACTCCCAGCAGTGCACAGCCATAGGAGAGGGGTGTGTACAGGACTCCCAGCAGTGCCCAGATATAGGAGAGGGATGTGTACAGGACCCCCAGCAGTGCACAGACACAAGAGAGGGGTATGTACAGGACCCCCAGCAGTGCACAGACATAGGAGACGGGTGTGTACAGGACCCCCAGCAGTGCACAGACATGACAGGGGTGGGTGGATATGACTCCCAGCAGTGCCCAGACATAGGAATGGGGTGTGTACAGGACTCCCAGCAGTGCCCAGACATAGGAGAGGGGTGTGTACAGGACTCCCAGCAGTGCCCAGACATAGGAGAGGGGTGTGTACAGAACCCCCGGCAGTGTCCAGATATAGGAGAGGGGTGTGCACAGGACCCCCAGCAGTGCCCAGACATAGGAGTGGGGTGTGTACAGGACGCCCAGCAGTGCACAGACATGACAGGGGTGGGTGGATATGAGTCCCAGCAGTGCCCAGACATAGGAGAGGGGTGAGCACAGGACTCCCAGATTTGCCCGTACATAGGAGAGGGGTGAGTACAGGACCCCCAGCAGTGCCCAGACATAGGAGAGGGGTGTGTACAGGACTCCCAGCAGTGCTCAGACATAGGAGAGGGGTTTGTACAGGAGCCCCAGCAGTGCTCAGACATAGGAGAGGGGTGTGTAGAGGACCCCCAGCAGTGCCGAGACATCGGAGAGGGGGTGTGTACAGGACTCCCAGCAGTGCCCAGACAAAGGAGAGGGGTGTGTACAGGACCCCCAGCAGTGCACAGACACAGGAGAGAGGTGTGTACAGGACCCCCAGCAGTGCACAGACATGACAGGGGTGGGTGAATATGACTCCCAGCAGTGCCCAGACATAGGAGAGGGGTGTGTACAGGACTCCCAGCAGTGCCCAGACATAGGAGAGGGGTGGGTACAGGACCCCCAGCAGTGCCCAGACATAGGAGAGGGGTGTGTACAGGACTCCCAGCAGTGCCCAGACATAGGAGAGGGGTGTCTACAGGACCCCGGCAGTGCCCAGACATAGGGGAGGGGTGTGTACAGGACCCCCCAGCAGTGCCCAGACATAGGAGAGGGGGTGTGTACAGGACCCCCAGCAGTGCCCAGTCATGACAGGGGTGGGTGGATATGACTCCCAGCAGTGCCCAGACATAGGAGAGGGGTGTGTACAGGACTCCCAGCAGTGCCCAGACATAGGAGAGGGGTGTGTACAAGACCCCAAGCAGTGCACAGACATGACAGGGGTTGGTGGATATGACTCCAAGCATGGCCCAGACATACGAGAGGGGGTGTGTACAGGACTCCCAGCAGCGCCCAGAAACAGGAGAGGCGTGTGTACAGGACCCCCAGCAGTGCACAGACATAGGAGGGGTGTGTGTACAGGAACCCCAGCATAGCCCAGACAAAGGAGAGGGGATTTGTACAGGACCCCCAGCAGTGCCCAGACATAGGAGAGGAGGTGTGTACAGGACCCCCAGCAGTGCCCAGACATAGGAGAGGGGTGTGTACAGGACTCCCAGCAGCGCCCAGAAACAGGAGAGGCGTGTGTACAGGACCCCCAGCAGTGCACAGACATAGGAGGGGTGTGTGTACAGGAACCCCAGCATAGCCCAGACAAAGGAGAGGGGATTTGTACAGGACCCCCAGCAGTGCCCAGACATAGGAGAGGAGGTGTGTACAGGACCCCCAGCAGTGCCCAGACATAGGAGAGGGGTGTGTACAGGACTCCCAGCAGCGCCCAGAAACAGGAGAGGCGTGTGTACAGGACCCCCAGCAGTGCACAGACATAGGAGGGGTGTGTGTACAGGAACCCCAGCAGTGCCCAGACATGACAGGGGTGGGTGGATATGACTCCCAGCAGTGCCCAGACATAGGAGAGGGGTGTGTACAGCGCTCCCAGCAGTGCCCAGACATAGGAGAGGGGGTATGTACAGGACCCCCAGCAGTACCTGGACATAGGAGACGGGTGTGTACAGGAACCCCAGCAGTGCACAGACATGACAGGGGTGGGTGGATATGACTCCCAGCAGTGCCCAGACATAGGAGAGGGGTGTGTACAGGACTCCCAGCAGTGCCCAGACATAGGTGAGGGGTGTGTACAGGACCCCCAGCAGTGCCCAGACATAGGAGAGGGGTGTGTACAGGACCTCCAGCAGTGCCCAGACATAGAAGAGCGGTGTGTACAGGAACCCCAGCAGTGCCCAGACATAGGAGAGGAGATATGTACAGGACCCCCTGCAATGCCCAGACATAGGAGAGGGGTGTGTACAGGACCCCCAGCAGTGCATAGACATGACATGACAGGGGTGGGTGGATATGACTCCCAGCAGTGCCCAGACATAGGACAGGGGTGTGTACAGGACTCCCAGCAGTGCCCAGACATAGGAGAGGGGTGTGTACAGGACCCACAGCAGTGCCCAGACATAGGAGAGGGGTGTGTACAGGACCCCCAGCAGTGCCCAGACACAGGAGAGGGGGTGTGTACAGGACCTCCAGCAGTACCCAGACATGATAGGGGTGGATGGATATGACTCCCAGCAGTGCCCAGATATAGGAGAGCGGTGTGTACAGGACTCCCAGCAGTGCCTAGACATAGGAGAGGGGTGTGTACAGAACCCCCAGCAGTGCCCAGACACAGGAGAGGGGGTGTGTAAAGGACCCCCAGCAGTGCACAGACATAGGAGAGGGGTGTGTACAGGACCCCCAGAAGTGCCCAGACATGACAGGGGTGGGTGTATATGACTCCCAGCAGTGCCCAGACATAGGTTAGGGCTGTGTACAGGACTCCCAGCAGTGCCCAGACATAGGAGAGCGGTGTGTACAGGACTCCCAGCAGTGCCCAGACATAGGAGAGGGGTGTGTACAGGACCCCAGCAGTGCCCAGACATAGGAGAGGGGTGTGTACAGGACTCCCAGCAGTGCCCAGACATAGGAGAGGGGTGTGTACAGGACCCCAGCAGTGCCCAGACATAGGAGAGGGGTGTGTACAGGACCCCCAGCAGTGCTCAGACATAGGAGAGGGGTGTGTACAGGACCCCCAGCAGTGCCCAGACATAGGAGAGGGGTGTGCAAAGGACCCCAAGCAGTGCCCAGACATGACAGGGGTGGGTGGATATAACTCCCAGCAGTGCCAGACATAGGAGAGGGGTGTGTACAGGACTCCCAGCAGTGCCCAGACACAGGAGAGGGGTGTGTACAGGACCCCCAGCAGTGCAAAGACATAGGAGAGGGGTGTGTACAGGACCCCCAGCAGTACACAGACATGACAGGGGTGGGTGGATATGACTCCCAGCAGTGCCCAGACATAGGAGAGGGGTGTGTACAGGACTCCCAGCATTGCCCAGACATAGGAGAGGGGTGGGTACAGAACCCCCAGCAGTGCCCAGACATAGGAGAGAGGTGTGTACAGGACTCCCAGCAGTGCCCAGACATAGGAGAGGGGTGTGTACAGGACCCCCAACAGTGCACACACATGACAGGGGTAGGTGGATATGACTCCCAGCAGTGCCCAGACATAGGAGAGCGGTGTGTACAGGACTCCAGCAGTGCCCCGACATAGGAGAGGGGTGTGTACAGGACCCCAGCAGTGCCCAGACATAGGAGAGGGGTGTGTACAGGACTCCCAGCAGTGCCCAGTCATGACAGGGGTGGGTGGATATGACTCCCAGCAGTGCACAGACATAGGAGAGGGGTGTGTACAGGACCCCCAGCAGTGCCCAGATATAGGAGAGGGATGTGTACAGGACCCCCAGCAGTGCACAGACACAAGAGAGGGGTGTGTACAGGACCCCCAGCAGTGCACAGACATAGGAGACGGGTGTGTACAGGACCCCCAGCAGTGCACAGACATGACAGGGTGGGTGGATATGACTCCCAGCAGTGCCCAGACATAGGAATGGGGTGTGTACAGGACTCCCAGCAGTGCCCAGATATAGGAGAGGGGTGGGTATGGGACCCCCAGCAGTGCCCAGACAGAGGAGAGAGGTGCGTAGAGGACCCCCAGCAGTGCCCAGACATAGGAGAGGGGGTGTGTACAGGACCCCAGCAGTGCCCAGTCATGACAGGGGTGGGTGGATTTGACTCCAAGCAGTGCCCATACAATGGAGAGGGGTGTGTACAGGACTCCCAGCAGTGCCCAGACATAGGAGAGGGGTGTGTACAGGACGCACAGCAGTGCCCAGACATAGGAGACGGGTGTGTACAGGACCCCCAGAAGTGCCCAGTCATGACAGGGGTGGGTGGATTTGACTCCCAGCAGTGTCCAGACAATGGAGAGGGGTGTGTACAGGACTCCCAGCAGTGCCCAGACATAGGAGAGGGGTGTGTACAGGACGCACAGCAGTGCACAGACATAGGAGAGGGGTGTGTAAAGGACCCCCAGCAGTGCCCAGACATGACTGGGGTGGGTGGATATAACTTCCAGCAGTGCCAGACATAGGAGAGGGGTGTGTACAGGACCCCCAGCAGTACACAGACATGACAGGGGTGGGTGGATATGACTCCCAGCAGTGCCCAGACAAAGGAGAGGGGTGTGTACAGGACTCCCAGCATTGCCCAGACATAGGAGAGGGGTGGGTACAGGACCCCCAGCAGTGCCCAGACATAGGAGAGAGGTGTGTACAGGACTCCCAGCAGTGCCCAGACATAGGAGAGGGGTGTGTACAGGACCCCCAACAGTGCACAGACATGACAGGGGTAGGTGGATATGACTCCCAGCAGTGCCCAGACATAGGAGAGCAGTGTGTACAGGACTCCAGCAGTGCCCCGACATAGGAGAGGGGTGTGTACAGGACCCCAGCAGTGCCCAGACATAGGAGAGGGGTGTGTACAGGACTCCCAGCAGTGCCCAGACATGACAGGGGTGGGTGGATATGACTCCCAGCAGTGCACAGCCATAGGAGAGGGGTGTGTACAGGACTCCCAGCAGTGCCCAGATATAGGAGACGGATGTGTACAGGACCCCCAGCAGTGCACAGACACAAGAGAGGGGTATGTACAGGACCCCCAGCAGTGCACAGACATAGGAGACGGGTGTGTACAGGACCCCCAGCAGTGCACAGACATGACAGGGGTGGGTGGATATGACTCCCAGCAGTGCCCAGACATAGGAATGGGGTGTGTACAGGACTCCCAGCAGTGCCCAGACATAGGAGAGGGGTGTGTACAGGACTCCCAGCAGTGCCCAGACATAGGGGAGGGGTGTGTACAGAACCCCCGGCAGTGTCCAGATATAGGAGAGGGGTGTGCACAGGACCCCCAGCAGTGCCCAGACATAGGAGTGGGGTGTGTACAGGACGCCCAGCAGTGCACAGACATGACAGGGGTGGGTGGATATGAGTCCCAGCAGTGCCCAGACATAGGAGAGGGGTGAGCACAGGACTCCCAGAAGTGCCCGTACATAGGAGAGGGGGGAGTACAGGACCCCCAGCAGTGCCCAGACATAGGAGAGGGGTGTGTACAGGACTCCCAGCAGTGCTCAGACATAGGAGAGGGGTTTGTACAGGAGCCCCAGCAGTGCTCAGACATAGGAGAGGGGTGTGTAGAGGACCCCCAGCAGTGCCGAGACATCGGAGAGGGGGTGTGTACAGGACCCCCAGCAGTGCCCAGACATGACAGGGGTGGGTGGGTATGACTCCCAGCAGTGCCCAGACATAGGAGAGGGGTGTGTACAGGACTCCCAGCAGTGCCCAGACATAGGAGAGGGGTGTGTACAGGACCACCAGCAGTGCACAGACATAGGAGAGGGGTGTGTACAAGACCCCCAGCAGTGCCCGGACATAGAAGAGGGGTGTGTACAGGACCCACAACAGTGCACAGACATGACAGGGGTGGGTGTCTAGGACTCCCAGCAGTGCCCAGACATAGGAGAGGGGTGTGTACAGGACTCCCAGCAGTGCCCAGACATAGGAGAGGGGTGTGTACAGGACTCCCAGCAGTGCCCAGACAAAGGAGAGGGGTGTGTACAGGACCCCCAGCAGTGCACAGACACAGGAGAGAGGTGTGTACAGGACCCCCAGCAGTGCACAGACATGACAGGGGTGGGTGAATATGACTCCCAGCAGTGCCCAGACATAGGAGAGGGGTGTGTACAGGACTCCCAGCAGTGCCCAGACATAGGAGAGGGGTGGGTACAGGACCCCCAGCAGTGCCCAGACATAGGAGAGGGGTGTGTACAGGACTCCCAGCAGTGCCCAGACATAGGAGAGGGGTGTCTACAGGACCCCGGCAGTGCCCAGACATAGGGGAGGGGTGTGTACAGGACCCCCAGCAGTGCCCAGACATAGGAGAGGGGGTGTGTACAGGACCCCCAGCAGTGCCCAGTCATGACAGGGGTGGGTGGATATGACTCCCAGCAGTGCCCAGACATAGGAGAGGGGTGTGTACAGGACTCCCAGCAGTGCCCAGACATAGGAGAGGGGTGTGTACAAGACACCCAGCAGTGCACAGACATGACAGGGGTTGGTGGATATGACTCCAAGCATGGCCCAGACATACGAGAGGGGGTGTGTACAGGACTGCCAGCAGTGCCCAGCCATGACAGGGTTGGGTAGATATGACTCCCAGCAGTGCCCAGACATAGGAGAGGGGTGTGTACAGGACTCCCAGCAGCGCCCAGAAACAGGAGAGGCGTGTGTACAGGACCCCCAGCAGTGCACAGACATAGGAGGGGTGTGTGTACAGGAACCCCAGCAGTGCCCAGACAAAGGAGAGGGGGTTTGTACAGGACCCCCAGCAGTGCCCAGACATAGGAGAGGAGGTGTGTACAGGACCCCCAGCAGTGCCCAGATATAGGAGAGGGGTGTGTACAGGACTCCCAGCAGCGCCCAGAAACAGGAGAGGCGTGTGTACAGGACCCCCAGCAGTGCACAGACATAGGAGGGGTGTGTGTACAGGAACCCCAGCAGTGCCCAGACATGACAGGGGTGGGTGGATATGACTCCCAGCAGTGACCAGACATAGGAGAGGGGGTGTGTACAGGACCACCAGCAGTGCCCAGACATAGGAGAGGGGTGTGTACAGCGCTCCCAGCAGTGCCCAGACATAGGAGAGGGGGTATGTACAGGACCCCCAGCAGTACCTAGACATAGGAGACGGGTGTGTACAGGACCCCCAGCAGTGCACAGACATGACAGGGGTGGGTGGATATGACTCCCAGCAGTGCCCAGACATAGGATAGGGGTGTGTACAGGACTCCCAGCAGTGCCCAGACATAGGTGAGGGGTGTGTACAGGACCCCCAGCAGTGCCCAGACATAGGAGAGGGGTGTGTACAGGACCCCCAGCAGTTCCCAGACATAGAAGAGCGGTGTGTACAGGACCCCCAGCAGTGCCCAGACATAGGAGAGGAGATATGTACAGGACCCCCTGCAATGCCCAGACATAGGAGAGGGGTGTGTACAGGACCCCCAGCAGTGCATAGACATGACATGACAGGGGTGGGTGGATATGACTCCCAGCAGTGCCCAGACATAGGAGAGGGGTGTGTACAGGACTCCCAGCAGTGCCCAGACATAGGAGAGGGGTGTGTACAGGACTCCCAGCAGTGCTCAGACATAGGAGAGGGGTTTGTACAGGAGCCCCAGCAGTGCTCAGACATAGGAGAGGTGTGTGTAGAGGACCCCCAGCAGTGCCGAGACATCGGAGAGGGGGTGTGTACAGGACCCCCAGCAGTGCCCAGACATGACAGGGGTGGGTGGGTATGACTCCCAGCAGTGCCCAGACATAGGAGAGGGGTGTGTACAGGACTCCCAGCAGTGCCCAGACATAGGAGAGGGGTGTGTACAGGACCACCAGCAGTGCACAGACATAGGAGAGGGGTGTGTACAAGACCCCCAGCAGTGCCCGGACATAGAAGAGGGGTGTGTACAGGACCCACAACAGTGCACAGACATGACAGGGGTGGGCGTCTAGGACTCCCAGCAGTGCCCAGACATAGGAGAGGGGTGTGTACAGGACTCCCAGCAGTGCCCAGACATTGGAGAGGGGTGTGTACAGGACTCCCAGCAGTGCCCAGACAAAGGAGAGGGGTGTGTACAGGACCCCCAGCAGTGCACAGACACAGGAGAGAGGTGTGTACAGGACCCCCAGCAGTGCACAGACATGACAGGGGTTGGTGAATATGACTCCCAGCAGTGCCCAGACATAGGAGAGGGGTGTGTACAGGACTCCCAGCAGTGCCCAGACATAGGAGAGGGGTGGGTACAGGACCCCCAGCAGTGCCCAGACATAGGAGAGGGGTGTGTACAGGACTCCCAGCAGTGCCCAGACATAGGAGAGGGGTGTCTACAGGACCCCGGCAGTGCCCAGACATAGGGGAGGGGTGTGTACAGGACCCCCAGCAGTGCCCAGACATAGGAGAGGGGGTGTATACAGGACCCCCAGCAGTGCCCAGTCATGACAGGGGTGGGTGGATAGGACTCCCAGCAGTGCCCAGACATAGGAGAGGGGTGTGTACAGGACTCCCAGCAGTGCCCAGACATAGGAGAGGGGTGTGTACAAGACCCCCAGCAGTGCACAGACATGACAGGGGTTGGTGGATATGACTCCAAGCATGGCCCAGACATACGAGAGGGGGTGTGTACAGGACTGCCAGCAGTGCCCAGCCATGACAGGATTGGGTAGATATGACTCCCAGCAGTGCCCAGACATAGGAGAGGGGTGTGTACAGGACTCCCAGCAGCGCCCAGAAACAGGAGAGGGGTGTGTACAGGACCCCCAGCAGTGCACAGACATAGGAGGGGTGTGTGTACAGGAATCCCAGCAGTGCCCAGACAAAGGAGAGGAGATTTGTACAGGACCCCCAGCAGTGCCCAGACATAGGAGAGGAGGTGTGTACAGGACCCCCAGCAGTGCCCAGACATAGGAGAGGGGTGTGTACAGGACTCCCAGCAGCGCCCAGAAACAGGAGAGGCGTTTGTACAGGACCCCCAGCAGTGCACAGACATAGGAGGGGTGTGTGTACAGGAACCCCAGCAGTGCCCAGACATGACAGGGGTGGGTGGATATGACTCCCAGCAGTGCCCAGACATAGGAGAGGGGGTGTGTACAGGACCCCCAGCAGTGCCCAGACATAGGAGAGGGGTGTGTACAGCGCTCCCAGCAGTGCCCAGACATAGGAGAGGGGGTATGTACAGGACCCCCAGCAGTACCTAGACATAGGAGACGGGTGTGTACAGGACCCCCAGCAGTGCACAGACATGACAGGGGTGGGTGGATATGACTCCCAGCAGTGCCCAGACATAGGAGAGGGGTGTGTACAGGACCCCCAGCAGTGCCCAGACATAGGAGAGGGGTGTGTACAGGACCCCCAGCAGTGCCCAGACATAGAAGAGCGGTGTGTACAGGACCCCCAGCAGTGCCCAGACATAGGAGAGGAGATATGTACAGGACCCCCTGCAATGCCCAGACATAGGAGAGGGGTGTGTACAGGACCCCAGCAGTGCCCAGACTTAGGTGAGGGGTGTGTACAGGACCCCCAGCAGTGCCCAGACATAGGAGAGGGGTGTGTACAGGACCCCCAGCAGTGCCCAGACATAGAAGAGCGGTGTGTACAGGACCCCCAGCAGTGCCCAGACATAGGAGAGGAGATATGTACAGGACCCCCTGCAATGCCCAGACATAAGAGAGGGGTGTGTACAGGACCCCCAGCAGTGCATAGACATGACATGACAGGGGTGGGTGGATATGACTCCCAGCAGTGCCCAGACATAGGAGAGGGGTGTGTACAGGACTCCCAGCAGTGCCCAGACATAGGAGAGGGGTGTGTACAGGACCCCCAGCAGTGCCGAGACATAGGAGAGGGGTGTGTACAGGACCCCCAGCAGTGCCCAGACATAGGAGAGGGGGTGTGTACAGGACCTCCAGCAGTACCCAGACATGATAGGGGTGGATGGATATGACTCCCAGCAGTGCCCAGATATAGGAGAGCGGTGTGTACAGGACTCCCAGCAGTGCCTAGACATAGGAGAGGGGTGTGTACAGAACCCCCAGCAGTGCCCAGACATAGGAGAGGGGGTGTGTAAAGGACCCCCAGCAGTGCACAGACATAGGAGAGGGGTGTTTACAGGACCCCCAGAAGTGCCCAGACATGACAGGGGTGGGTGGATATGACTCCCAGCAGTGCCCAGACATAGGTTAGGGCTGTGTACAGGACTCCCAGCAGTGCCCAGACATAGGAGAGCGGTGTGTACAGGACTCCCAGTAGTGACCAGACATAGGAGAGGGGTGTGTACAGGACCCCAGCAGTGCCCAGACATAGGAGAGGGGTGTGTACAGGACTCCCAGCAGTGCCCAGACATAGGAGAGGGGTGTGTACAGGACCCCAGCAGTGCCCAGACATAGGAGAGGGGTGTGTACAGGACCCCCAGCAGTACTCAGACATAGGAGAGGGGTGTGTACAGGACCCCCAGCAGTGCCCAGACATAGGAGAGGGGTGTGTAAAGGACCCCCAGCAGTGCCCAGACATGACAGGGGTGGGTGGATATAACTCCCAGCAGTGCCAGACATAGGAGAGGGGTGTGTACAGGACTCCCAGCAGTGCCCAGACACAGGAGAGGGGTGTGTACAGGACCCCCAGCAGTGCAAAGACATAGGAGAGGGGTGTGTACAGGACCCCCGGCAGTACACAGACATTACAGGGGTGGGTGGATATGACTCCCAGCAGTGCCCAGACATAGGAGAGGGGTGTGTACAGGACTCCCAGCATTGCCCAGACATAGGAGAGGGGTGGGTTCAGAACCCCCAGCAGTGCCCAGACATAGGAGAGAGGTGTGTACAGGACTCCCAGCAGTGCCCAGACATAGGAGAGGGGTGTGTACAGGACCCCCAACAGTGCACACACATGACAGGGGTAGGTGGATATGACTCCCAGCAGTGCCCAGACATAGGAGAGCGGTGTGTACAGGACCCCAGCAGTGCCCAGACATAGGAGAGGGGTGTGTACAGGACTCCCAGCAGTGCCCAGACATGACAGGGGTGGGTGGATATGACTCCCAGCAGTGCACGGACATAGGAGAGGGGTGTGTACAGGACCCCCAGCAGTGCCCAGATATAGGAGAGGGATGTGTACAGGACCCCCAGCAGTGCACAGACACAAGAGAGGGGTGTATACAGGACCCCCAGCAGTGCACAGACATAGGAGACGGGTGTGTACAGGACCCCCAGCAGTGCACAGACATGACAGGGTGGGTGGATATGACTCCCAGCAGTGCCCAGGCATAGGAATGGGGTGTGTACAGGACTCCCAGCAGTGCCCAGACATAGGAGAGGGGTGGGTACAGGACCCCCAGCAGTGCCCAGACAGAGGAGAGAGGTGCGTACTGGACCCCCAGCAGTGCCCAGACATAGGAGAGGGGGTGTGTACAGGACCCCAGCAGTGCCCAGTCATGACAGGGGTGGGTGGATTTGACTCCCAGCAGTGCCCAGACAATGGAGAGGGGTGTGTACAGGACTCCCAGCAGTGCCCAGACATAGGAGAGGGGTGTGTACAGGACGCACAGCAGTGCCCAGACATAGGAGACGGGTGTGTACAGGGCCCCCAGCAGTGCCCAGTCATGACAGGGGTGGGTGGATTTGACTCCCAGCAGTGCCCAGACAATGGAGAGGGGTGTGTACAGGACTCCCAGCAGTGCCCAGACATAGGAGAGGGGTGTGTACAGGACGCACAGCAGTGCACAGACATGACAGGGGTGGGTGGATATGACTCCCAGCCGTGCCCAGACATAGGAGAGGGGGTGTGTACTGGACCCCAGCAGTGCCCAGACATAGGAGAGGGTGTGTGTACAGGACCCCCCATCAGTGCCCAGACATGACAGGGGTTAGTGGATATGACTCCCAGCAGTGCCCAGACATAGGAGAGGGGGTGTGTACAGGACCCCCAGCAGTGCCCAGACATCGGAGAGGGGTGTGTACAGGACTCCCATTAGTGCCCAGACATAGGAGAGGGGTGTGTACAGAACCCCCAGCAGTGCCCAGACATAGGAGAGGGTGTGTGTACAGGACCCCCCATCAGTACCCAGACATGACAGGGGTAGGTGGATATGACTCTCAGCAGTGCCCAGACATAGGAGAGGGGGTGTGTACAGGACCCCCAGCAGTGCCCAGACATCGGAGAGGGATGTGTACAGGACTCCCAGCAGTGCCCAGACATAGGATAGGGGGTGTGTACAGGACCGCCAACAGTGCCCAGACATAGGAGAGGAGGTGTGTACTGGACCCCCAGCAGTGCCCAGACATGACAGGGGTGGGTGGATATAACTCCCAGCAGTGCCCAGACATATGAGAGGGGGTGTGTACAGGACCCCAAGCAGTGCCCAGAGATAGGAGAGGGGTGTGTACAGGACTCCCAGCAGTGCCCAGACATAGGAGAGGGGGTGTGTACAGGACCCCCAGCAGTGCCCAGACATAGGAGAGGGGTGTGTACAGGACACCCAGCAGTGCTCAGACATGACAGGGGTTGGTGGATATGACTCACAGCAGTCCCCAGACATAGGAGAGGGGTGTTTACAGGACCCTCAGCAGTGCCCAGACATGACAGGGGTGGGTGGATATGACTCCCAGCCGTGCCCAGACATAGGAGAGGGGGTGTGTACTGGACCCCAGCAGTGCCCAGACATGACAGGGGTGGGTGGATATGACTCCCAGCAGTGCCCAGACATAGGAGAGGGGTGTGTACAGGACTCCCAGCAGTGCCCAGACATAGGAGAGGGGTGTGTACAGGACCCCCAGCAGTGCCCAGACATAGGAGAGGGTGTGTGTACAGGACCCCCCATCAGTGCCCAGACATGACAGGGGTAGGTGGATATGACTCCCAGCAGTGCCCAGACATAGGGGAGGGGGTGTGTACAGGACCCCCAGCAGTGCCCAGACATAGGAGAGGGGTGTGTACAGGACTCCCAGCAGTGCCCAGACATAGGAGAGGGGGTGTGTACAGGACCCCCAGCAGTGCCCAGACATAGGAGAGGGGTGTGTACAGGACACCCAGCAGTGCTCAGACATGGCAGGGGTGGGTGGATATGACTCCCAGCAGTCCCCTGACATAGGAGAGGGGTGTTTACAGGACCCTCAGCAGTGCCCAGACATGACAGGGGTGGGTGGATATGACTCCCAGCCGTGCCCAGACATAGGAGAGGGGGTGTGTACTGGACCCCAGCAGTGCCCAGACATGACAGGGGTGGGTGGATATGACTCCCAGCCGTGCCCAGACATAGGAGAGGGGGTGTGTACTGGACCCCAGCAGTGCCCAGACATAGGAGAGGGTGTGTGTACAGGACCCCCCATCAGTGCCCAGACATGACAGGGGTTAGTGGATATGACTCCCAGCAGTGCCCAGACATAGGAGAGGGGGTGTGTACAGGACCCCCAGCAGTGCCCAGACATCGGAGAGGGGTGTGTACAGGACTCCCATTAGTGCCCAGACATAGGAGAGGGGTGTGTACAGAACCCCCAGCAGTGCCCAGACATAGGAGAGGGTGTGTGTACAGGACCCCCCATCAGTACCCAGACATGACAGGGGTAGGTGGATATGACTCTCAGCAGTGCCCAGACATAGGAGAGGGGGTGTGTACAGGACCCCCAGCAGTGCCCAGACATCGGAGAGGGATGTGTACAGGACTCCCAGCAGTGCCCAGACATAGGATAGGGGGTGTGTACAGGACCTCCAACAGTGCCCAGACATAGGAGAGGAGGTGTGTACTGGACCCCCAGCAGTGCCCAGACATGACAGGGGTGGGTGGATATAACTCCCAGCAGTGCCCAGACATATGAGAGGGGGTGTGTACAGGACCCCAAGCAGTGCCCAGAGATAGGAGAGGGGTGTGTACAGGACTCCCAGCAGTGCCCAGACATAGGAGAGGGGGTGTGTACAGGACCCCCAGCAGTGCCCAGACATAGGAGAGGGGTGTGTACAGGACACCCAGCAGTGCTCAGACATGACAGGGGTTGGTGGATATGACTCACAGCAGTCCCCAGACATAGGAGAGGGGTGTTTACAGGACCCTCAGCAGTGCCCAGACATGACAGGGGTGGGTGGATATGACTCCCAGCCATGCCCAGACATAGGAGAGGGGTGTGTACTGGACCCCAGCAGTGCCCAGACATGACAGGGGTGGGTGGATATGACTCCCAGCAGTGCCCAGACATAGGAGAGGGGTGTGTACAGGACTCCCAGCAGTGCCCAGACATAGGAGAGGGGTGTGTACAGGACCCCCAGCAGTGCCCAGACATAGGAGAGGGTGTGTGTACAGGACCCCCCATCAGTGCCCAGACATGACAGGGGTAGGTGGATATGACTCCCAGCAGTGCCCAGACATAGGGGAGGGGGTGTGTACAGGACCCCCAGCAGTGCCCAGACATAGGAGAGGGGTGTGTACAGGACTCCCAGCAGTGCCCAGACATAGGAGAGGGGGTGTGTACAGGACCCCCAGCAGTGCCCAGACATAGGAGAGGGGTGTGTACAGGACACCCAGCAGTGCTCAGACATGGCAGGGGTGGGTGGATATGACTCCCAGCAGTCCCCTGACATAGGAGAGGGGTGTTTACAGGACCCTCAGCAGTGTCCAGACATGACAGGGGTGGGTGAATATGACTCCCAGCAGTGCCCGGACATAGGAGAGGGGTGTGTACAGGACTCCCAGCAGTGCCCAGACATAGGAGAGGGGAGTGTAAAGGAGGACCCTCAGAGGTGCCCAGACGTAGGAGAGGGGTGTGTACATGACTCCCAGCAGTGCCCAAACATAGGAGAGGGGTATGTACAGGACCCCCAGCAGTGCCCAGACATAGGAGAGGGGTGTATACAGGACCCCCAGCAGTGCCCAGACATGACAGGGGTGGGTGGATATGACTCCCAGCAGTGCCCAGACATAGATTAGGGCTGTGTACAGGACTCCCAGCAGTGCCCAGACATAGGAGAGCGGTGTGTACAGGACTCCCAGCAGAGCCCAGACATAGGAGAGGGATGTGTACAGGACCCCAGCAGTGCCCAGACATAGGAGATGGGTGTGTACAGGACTCCCAGCAGTGCTCAGACATAGGAGAGGGGTGTGTACAGGACCCCCAGCAGTGCTCAGACATAGGAGAGAGGTGTGTACAGGACCCCTAGCAGTGCCCAGACATAGGAGAGGGGTGTGAACAGGACCCCCAGCAGTGCCCAGACATGACAGGGGTGGGTGGATATGACTCCCAGCAGTGCCAGACATAGGAGAGGGGAGTGAACAGGACTCCCAGCAGTGCCCAGACATAGGAGAAGGGTGTGTACAGGACCCCCAGCAGTGGAGAGACACAGGAGAGGGGTGTGTACAGGACCCCCAGCAGTGCAAAGACACAGGAGAGGGGTGTGTACAGGACCCCCAGCAGTACACAGACAAGACAGGGGTGAAGAAAAGTGGAAAATGACTCACTCTCCCCACCAGGGATCTATCCAGCAGTTTGCATAATAAAGCAGCAAAGGAAATTGACAGCCAATCTGTAAAATTAAAAGACATCTTTATTATAATTAATTATGAGGCTTCGTCGTCCAACCGTAGTTTTACAATTGAAAGAGGGAGCCTGCCTGAGCTTTCTCAGGCAGGCCTTTTATACAAAAAGTTTGGCCCTAGGCTCACATTCTTGCTGACGAACACATCATTGTAGGTCGCTCCCATGTTACCATAACAAAGCAGGCTATAATTATGAATTCCATTCTACTTGCCCAAACTGACCAACCCATCTTCCATCATGAACATATGTCAAACTTCACATATTTTCCTGTGCAGGCCGAAGAAGCTCACAATAGAACTGGTTTCCTCCCCATCATATAAACAGTCACCTCCCCATTGTAAAAGCCCAGAAGCAGAGAAACAGAGCCAGGTGTGGAAGATAGAAATGTAGGATAAGGGATGCTTGTGGGTCATAAACAGGCATGGCTACTGTATTCGGCCTTCTAATCTTGCTCAGGCCAATGTACACAACAAGTTGCTCAGATCTTTAATATAGATTGACTAGAGGACATGGACTGGTTTGGTGAGGCCAACATCACGTAGGCAGATTCAGCCTGTTCAGGTCATGGAGAAGTCAGAGAAAGGTGGACGTGTCCTTTGGATCAAATTCAGACTTTAATCAATTGACTATATAAGGGCAAGACACAAGATGGATGCCGTGGGCTCAGGACAAGAACAGTGATTTAAGGGTGTTAGCATCACTCGATCGCGACGCAAATACACAGGCATAATGTCCTGATCATTACCGGTCTATTGATACCAAATTCGTCGTGGTATGATGATATTTTCTGCACGAGTGTTTAGGCCTTGGTACACCATTATGGCAGGGTCCGGAATTTTCAGAACCACAGACGCCCCTTTTGCCCTTATATAGGCAATAACCTAAACCCATGTATGGCTGAATCTAGGTCTATACTTATCAGATCATCAAAGGGGTTGCTGTAGTATTATCTTACTACTTAGCAACTCTCTCGGGACAAGTCTTCTTACACACGTAGTGGTACAAAGGCCATATATGGCAGGACCAAATAGTGAACACCTCTATCTGTAGTACGTGGTATAAGATCACCCACCCAACAATTATTGATGTTCTAGTGTTGATGTAGAAGCTGTACAGAAGGGTCTATCAGTAAACTCTGGCCTAACCAATGTATGTTCAGGTAAAATATGAAAGTCATGTGAAGAAACAGTAAAGAAAGAGTAGGTTGAGAAGTTGGTGCAGACGTAATATAATAACTAATAGAATACATAAAAGTATTAAAATAGAGAAAGTTATACCACCCTTAGAGAACAACATTCTATAATTTCGGTTTTTCATCTCTTGCTTTTCATCGTCATTCCTCAATACAATCTCCATTTTCTAATGTCGCTCACGCGATCTTGATAGAGTACTTCAGCTGTGATTATTAGCAGGTCATAGGGACACTGCAAGTCCTGCAGGCCTACTGCCACTACTCAGGTCACAAACTGAACCGTTGGTACTCCTACGTGACCCTGCAACTGGCAAATGGTAACCAATCAAAAATTTAACAAAAAACCATAATACAATTTCAGAAAAAGCAAGAGAAAAAGAAAAACAAAAGTCAAATGCAAAATACTTGCACAATCCTAAACAAAAAGCAAATCCTAGAATTTAATAACATTTTATATAGCTTCCTATGCATTTCAGTAATCTATTATATGTTCAAGTGAAACAGTGGCGTTCCTGATCAATGCTCTCAGATGAAAAAGGGATACACTTCCACAGAGAGACTTCATTCTGCTTTTACTAAACAGAATAGTACTTTAAAACAAATGCCAGCAAAGCAGCAAAAATTAGTTTCCAAACTCCAATTCTATGCAAGCTCACAGAAAATACCCAGAGTCCGCCAAAGCCTCTCATTGCAGGCTTCTATTGTCCATCAAATCCGCTTCCAGTGTCTTCTTCGCGTTGGGCCTCTTCAATTCAGGCTTTTTCATGAGAAGACAATACTGTTTAGTACGAGTGCCCTCCGGGCAAACACTCACAGCTCACTCGAAAGTCTCAATGTCTTAAAACAATGCACCAGTGTCTCTTCTTTGTGGCAGACACTACAAATGATGCGCTCTTCATAAATCAAGGGCACAAAGCATCTCGTGCAGATCCAAGCACCACTTAGCAACAAACCTAGCAAGGTCAGCAGCACTTTCAGACTCCAACACTCATCATTTAGTGTCAGAGGACGCTCAAGCTGCTCTCTTATGGGCACCAGAATGTAGTGCCGTTTTCCAAACGTGGATGCTTGGGTGCACCGCCGTTCCGCTGGTGCAAAGCAAAAGAGGTGTTGGTGAGGCCAAAACTCGGGCCAAGGGGTCAGGGGACCGCGCGCTGTCAGAGGTTCAAGCACATGACAGTTTGAACAAATTGCACAAAGTGGATGACAGTCCTGCCATCAAAAGCAGGGATCCTTCGCATCTTTGCACTGAACTTCTGAGGCAAAACAGAAAATCAGCTCCTTTTTTTTTTTCTTTTCTTTTTACAACGCCTTCTGATGAAACAAATGGCTTGCTTAGGAGGTACCACTGGAGGCACGCTGATGATCGCTGTCCATGCTGATGACCGCTGCCCACGCTGCTGATTGCTGTTCACGCTGCTGATTGCTGTTCAGGAATTGCAGGGCCAAGAAGTCTGTAGTCGTCTGCCATGTTTACTGATGGGGAGTGGGTTTATGGTTGATCACAGGTCTGCAGGGAATCACTCTTCCTTTGACTCTGGAAGATCCAGCAGGACCCTAGTGATGTAGGAAGTGTAACACAATTGTTAGTTTCCTTCAAGTCAGATATAAAAACAGTTCATGGGTTGGCTTTTTGACAAGAGGGCTGCAAGCAAGTGGCCTGCAATCTGCAAAGGAGTGGCAATTCGTCATGGCAACCTAAATGGATGCCCTCATACAGTGGCATTATCTAATAGGATACATTATTTAATGGGGTAAATACATATTCTCCTTAATGATGAAGCCTAGGTGTTCCTAAACTCCTTATCTAGAACATCTCAAATAGAGCAATGGCATAATACACATTATCAAGGACATGAAGAAAAGTCCCTTTTTAAAACAATGTGCATCAAGTGCGCTATGTAATACAAAGGCTAATGATCAACTGTGCAGACAAGAGGACAAGAACTAGAGAGTCCTGGTATCTGCATGATTAGAACACATCTTATTAAAAAATTGAAACAGCAGAAACAGAAGGGAACTGAAAAATTAAAAATAGACATAAAAATATGCCGTACTAAAAAGAATGTAAACTTGAGATATCTCCTATTGAGATGGAAAACTTGTATTGGGTCATTTAACCAGGCTATCACTATCCTGACAGTCAGTCTGAAAAAGACATTTGAAGTGGGCCTAAAGTAAATTCTTGAAAATTAGTCTCATCAATCAAAAGGGAATGTATGTGGAACATGAACAATACACCCATAATAATAAATGGGCTGACTGGTGAAAGGAAGATGGAGAAGGGAAAAAAAATGGAAGTAGGACACAACTAAAATCTTCAATAACTAAACATGATGCAACATTGGTCAGGGAAAAAGCAAAAAGAAAAATCTATAGGAAGGACAAGAGTTTGCTTGGGTGGCCTAAGGCATGTGACACAGCACCAAGAGCACGGGGATACATGAAAAGACCAATGTTACAGAATTTTAACTCTACCGCTGACAATCTATACCCTACACGATAATTCTAACTAATGTTCAGTTGTCTCTTCAGCGAAAAAAAATGAATCCATAGGCTTATTCAGGAATCAAAAAATGCGATCAAAAAAATGCGATATCAAAATTAGGCCACCTTTAGTCACGGATCTATAATTCCATCCTTAGGCCCAATCAAGGATACATAAATGCAGAGCTGCCTGTCCTTAAGGAAAAAGGCAGTTAAGTGACTAACAACGGATGGCAATCTATGATCCAGTATATCATTTTAGTTTTCTTAAAAAAATTATTACAGCCAAATTTAGGCGTGCACTGGAAAAACTGCTGCCTTACTGCTCACAGTATGAGATCCATATCTGTGAAATTTATCTTAATACAATATTCATCCAATTTATTGTGAAACAATGCATATCGTCATATGTGTTCCTTCACAACACAGGGGAATTTGTAATTCAAAGTAGCACCATAGAACAGAACATACACAAAAAACATTAAAAAATAAATACACATATCAAGCCATCTCAAGCCATAAGATATACTTGCTGTATATCAAGCACAAGGAAAAACAGCCCAGACAAACAAACAGCATATATGAATAAACGGTCATGCATAATACCATGGCACATGCCCTTCTTTTGACAGCAGGGCATCAGGTAATTGATACTCTGCTGTAAAATACAGTGTCGCTGTGTCAAATAACGCGTTTCAGTGGACCAAATGTATAAATGAAACATAAACACACACATTTTTTCTTAAACAAATTACGCAAAAAAAAACATTTCTCTTCAACCAGCCAACTCACGTGTCTTGTGAATTAATCCATGAATTATCTGTAGGAAGAAGCAGAAAAGATACACAACACACACATTTCTTATAATACAACATCAATTTTAACCCTTTTTATCAGACTACAAAACATGGCACAACGTGACATACAAAAACTTTTCATTACTTACCTGTAACCTATTTTCCATGTACCTTGCAAAAACGCCCATTCTCACTCAGGCCTAAGGCGTTTAAGTTGCAGAATTTTGGGGAAGGGCTTCTACTTATCTAAAACTCAATGTAACACTTCGTTTTTCATTTTGTCAAATAAACTTAACTAAAAAAAAAATTCGTTCCTAGCATGGAGACACACATATACCAGTTCTACAGATCATTTAGCAGAACGTTTGATATTTGTTTTCTCAAAGAAATCACTTTTGCATTTGCCCTTTTTAAATCATGTTCCTTCATTTTACACAGTGCTTAATTTGTAAGACATGAAGTGCAGGTGCTACAATTTTGCATGAGGAATACCTTTCCTATTTGTTTATTATCTCAGATGTGCGCTTTTAACGCAGATGTAATGTGAATGCGGCAAATGAGAACAAGCCAGCCTGCAATGAAATGAAGGTTACAGATTTAAATCATATACAATCAACTACATCTCATATAAAGCGCTTGTGTGCAGCATTTTGAAAGCAACTGGGAGCTATGCAAACCACGTGTGGTGTTCCTTTTATTATTATTAGCGGGATGCAATGCTGTGTCAGCACATATCTAATTGAAAATGAATGTGTTGGTGACATAATTTACCAAACAACAAGCGTTTTGAGGAACATGCTGGAGCTATTATTTATTCTTTGGCTAAAATGCAATCATCATTTGCTGTACATGTGCCCTGCATCCTTTGCTCATTTTAGTTCCCAAAAACGAAAATCCCATCCCAGCTAATGTCATATTTGTAAGCTCTAAGAAGATACTTTTAAATTATAAACATGAGCAGGAATTAGCTTTATGGAGCAAGTCAGGCTATTTAAGTGACCTCAGGTCAGGACCGTGGCAGGGGCAGGGATTTAAACACAAAGAGGCAGCTGAAGTTAGCACCAGATGCACGTTTAACCATGTCATGCTGCATTCCACAGGCGAGGCCCTAATTAAAAGGTCACAAATGTCAACAAGACAGCCTTACAAGATAACATCTCGGCCGCCGCTACTGCTGGAACACGTTATACAGGTTCTGCCAGTCCCCTGCTCCTGGTAACTGAAGCTGACAAGGCCAGTAGGTTTAACCACTTCCACATAACCTGCAATATTTCACTATATTTAAAACAATAATTTCTCTCTTTTTTTTTCTTGTAATTCTATGACACATTGACTTGCTGAATCATAAGAAGGCACAACCTGCAAACATATATATTAAGGTCTAAATGTATGCATTTACTAAAGAGACGCTTTAAAAAAGGGCCCTGAAACCATTCAAAACAGTCTATTCATGTGAAAATCGACTTTTGTATTCTGGATACTAAGAAATAAATATTCTATAATTTTATTGGTTAATGGGTATTACTAGAATGTCTACTACCCAATTTACGAGAAATGCTTTTGAAAATACTAAGTTATACCTTATATAAATGAGCTTGTTTGCGCCTGGGGTAAGGGAAATTGCGCACAGAAGTGTTTGGTCATTTTCGTGGTACAACATAACTTAAATCAAACATTTTAATGCTAAGGGGTCATAGCATGAGTGTTAAGCTTCACAAATATTAAAAAACGATTTTTGTAGCACTTTGTTTTTAATAATTATTTTTCATAATTAATAAAAAAATTCTAATGAAGCCTAATTATTGCTATTTGTGACTGTTCTACATATAAAATGCTCACTACATCCCTTGCCTATTATTTAGATACATATTAACACACAAGCCTAGGCGCAGCTGCCTAACTGGGAATGCGTGAGATGATTGCGCCACATTTATTTAAAAAGGACTGTTTGCAAAATTCCACCACCCGTGTTTAACTAGAGAGGTGCTGGCTGAATGATTAGATATACTGCAGCTGAAAAGACTTGGCTGTGAACATCTAACACTGTGCGTCTAAAGAACAGGCAATTTCGTTTTTTCATTTTTTTCTTTGGAGCCTTATTTACATCTATTGAAGGTGACCCATACACATACATACATTGAGCTCATTCCAGACACAAAACAGAAGGGGGGTCAAACACTCAGGACACACAAAGCAGCGCGCTCTAAACATTTCTTGTAAATCGCGCAGTCGCAATTTACAACAAAACCCACAAACAACATAGACATTTAAACACACATTTTAACCCATAGGTCAACACTTAGGACAGGAACAAGGAACAGCCTACGGACTGTGTTAAAAAATAACCTGTCAAAACTAGTTGTAAACCATATTTACAACAAAAACGTTTTAGTTCCTATTTTTTTAAATTCTTCAACAGATTTCCAGAAGGCTGCAAAAGAGACAGCCTCACAGATCTTTAAAGAGAGCTCATAAATTGGAGTTCCAACTGGAGGTATCAGACGCGAATCCTCCAACCGGGAATCCTTTGTTGCAACCTAGTCAATACTAATACCAAACAAAATACCGCGACCAGGCATCTGCGCTCACTAGTCGGGTTTCAAACTTCATGGGGCTATCTCCAACGATATACACGCAAATGTACGTGACCCACGGTTTTTGAATACTGCAGTGTTCAAATAAAACCAAGGAACCAATACTGAGGAAGATTATCCAACGATAATCTGAACCACAGCAACCAAAAGGCCTACCAACTGAACCAAATGTACCGGTACCCAAACCAAAACGTCACATTTCTGCGACCAATAAATAACCAAGGACTGCGTCACATTTCTGCGACCAATAAATAACCAAGGACTGGGAGCGACCCATTTTTATTCTTCAACTAAAACAGATGGAGAAAATATCTCTTCAACTGCCTATACAAATTGCAATTTGCATATACACAAATATTTGTCCAGATTATAACTGTCAATTCCCCACTGCACTAACAGTCTGTTAAAAAATACTTACAGCAAAAAAAGAATGGGTTCCTTAGTCAGGAGTGACATCTTTAGGAGAGCTTTAAGTCAGAAAAATCAAAAAAAACGTACTGTGCCACAGAGACAGATAATCCCCCAGAAAACCCTGTGCCCAGAGTACCTCTTTTTGGTAGAATTCTGTCCTGCCTCCAGTAGTTTTTCCATCCTTTGACAAAACACTCCTGCAGATAACCACTCCATGATAAGGCCCCGTGTTGGGCAGCCAACTGAAGAAAAGTGGAAAATGACTCACTCTCCCCACCAGGGATCTATCCAGCAGTTTGCATAATAAAGCAGCAAAGGAAATTGACAGCCAATCTGTAAAATTAAAAGACATCTTTATTATAATTAATTATGAGGCTTCGTCGTCCAACCGTAGTTTTACAATTGAAAGAGGGAGCCTGCCTGAGCTTTCTCAGGCAGGCCTTTTATACAAAAAGTTTGGCCCTAGGCTCACATTCTTGCTGACGAACACATCATTGTAGGTCGCTCCCATGTTACCATAACAAAGCAGGCTATAATTATGAATTCCATTCTACTTGCCCAAACTGACCAACCCATCTTCCATCATGAACATATGTCAAACTTCACATATTTTCCTGTGCAGGCCGAAGAAGCTCACAATAGAACTGGTTTCCTCCCCATCATATAAACAGTCACCTCCCCATTGTAAAAGCCCAGAAGCAGAGAAACAGAGCCAGGTGTGGAAGATAGAAATGTAGGATAAGGGATGCTTGTGGGTCATAAACAGGCATGGCTACTGTATTCGGCCTTCTAATCTTGCTCAGGCCAATGTACACAACAAGTTGCTCAGATCTTTAATATAGATTGACTAGAGGGCATGGACTGGTTTGGTGAGGCCAACATCACGTAGGCAGATTCAGCCTGTTCAGGTCATGGAGAAGTCAGAGAAAGGTGGACGTGTCCTTTGGATCAAATTCAGACTTTAATCAATTGACTATATAAGGGCAAGACACAAGATGGATGCCGTGGGCTCAGGACAAGAACAGTGATTTAAGGGTGTTAGCATCACTCGATCGCGACGCAAATACACAGGCATAATGTCCTGATCATTACCGGTCTATTGATACCAAATTCGTCGTGGTATGATGATATTTTCTGCACGAGTGTTTAGGCCTTGGTACACCATTATGGCAGGGTCCGGAATTTTCAGAACCACAGGGGTGGGTGGATATGACTCCCAGCAGTGCCCAGACATAGGAGAGGGGTGTGTACAGGACTCCGAGCATTGCCCAGGCATAGGAGAGGGGTGGGTACAGGACCCCCAGCAGTGCCCAAAGATAGGAGAGGGGTGTGTACAGGACTCCCAGCAGTGCCCAGACATAGGAGAGGGGTGTGTACAGGACCCCGAACAGTGCACAGACATGACAGGGGTGGGTGCATATGACTCCCAGCAGTGCCCAGACATAGGAGAGGGGTGTGTACAGGACTCCAGCAGTGCCCCGACATAGGAGAGGGGTGTGTACAGGACCCCCAGCAGTGCCCAGACATAGGAGAGGGGTGTGTACAGGACTCCTAGCAGTGCCCAGACATGACAGGGGTGGGTGGATATGTCTCCCAGCAGTGGCCAGACATAGAAGAGGGGTGTGTACAGGACTCCCAGCAGTGCCCAGACATAGGAGGGGTGTGTACAGGACCCCCAGCAGTGCACAGACACAGGAGAGGGGTGTGTACAGGACCCCCAGCAGTGCACAGACATAGGAGAGGGGTATGTACAGGACCCCCAGCAGAGCACAGACATGACAGGGGTGGGTGGATATGACTCTCAGCAGTGCCCAGAAATAGGAGAGGGGTGTGTACAGGACTCCCAGCAGTGCCCAGACATAGGAGAGGTGTGGGTACAGGACCCCCAGCAGTGCCCAGACATAGGAGAGGGGTGTGTACAGGATGCCCAGCAGTGCACAGACATGACAGGGGTGGGTGGATATGACTCCCAGCAGTGCCCAGACATAGGGGAGGGGTGTATACAGGACTCCCAGCAGTGCCCAGACATAGGAGAGGAGGTGTGTACAGGACCCCCAGCAGTGCCCAGACATAGGAAAGGGGTGTGTACAGGATGCCCAGCAGTGCACAGACATGACAGGGGTGGGTGGATATGACTCCCAGCAGTGCCCAGACATAGGAGAGGGGTGTGTACAGGACTCCGAGCATTGCCCAGACATAGGAGAGGGGTGTATACAGGACTCCCAGCAGTGCCCAGACATAGGAGAGGAGGTGTGTACAGGACCCCCAGCAGTGCCCAGACATAGGAGAGGGGTGTGTACAGGACCCCCAGCAGTACACAGACATGAAAGGGGTGGGTGGATATGACTCCCAGCAGTGCCCAGACATAGGAGAGGGGTGTGTACAGGACTCCGACCATTGCCCAGACATAGGAGAGGGGTGGGTACAGGACCCCCAGCAGTGCCCAGACATAGGGGAGGGGTGTGTACAGGATGCCCAGCAGTGCACAGACATGACAGGGGTGGGTGGATATGACTCCCAGCAGTGCCCAGACATAGGAGAGGGGGTGTGTTCAGGACCCCCAGCAGTGCCCAGTCATGACAGGGGTGGGTGGATATGACTCCCAGCAGTGCTCAGACATAGGAGAGGGGTTTGTACAGGAGCCCCAGCAGTGCTCAGACATAGGAGAGGGGTGTGTAGAGGACCCCCAGCAGTGCCGAGACATCGGAGAGGGGGTGTGTACAGGACTCCCAGCAGTGCCCAGACAAAGGAGAGGGGTGTGTACAGGACCCCCAGCAGTGCACAGACACAGGAGAGAGGTGTGTACAGGACCCCCAGCAGTGCACAGACATGACAGGGGTGGGTGAATATGACTCCCAGCAGTGCCCAGACATAGGAGAGGGGTGTGTACAGGACTCCCAGCAGTGCCCAGACATAGGAGAGGGGTGGGTACAGGACCCCCAGCAGTGCCCAGACATAGGAGAGGGGTGTGTACAGGACTCCCAGCAGTGCCCAGACATAGGAGAGGGGTGTCTACAGGACCCCGGCAGTGCCCAGACATAGGGGAGGGGTGTGTACAGGACCCCCCAGCAGTGCCCAGACATAGGAGAGGGGGTGTGTACAGGACCCCCAGCAGTGCCCAGTCATGACAGGGGTGGGTGGATATGACTCCCAGCAGTGCCCAGACATAGGAGAGGGGTGTGTACAGGACTCCCAGCAGTGCCCAGACATAGGAGAGGGGTGTGTACAAGACCCCAAGCAGTGCACAGACATGACAGGGGTTGGTGGATATGACTCCAAGCATGGCCCAGACATACGAGAGGGGGTGTGTACAGGACTGACAGCAGTGCCCAGCCATGACAGGGTTGGGTAGATATGACTCCCAGCAGTGCCCAGACATAGGAGAGGGGTGTGTACAGGACTCCCAGCAGCGCCCAGAAACAGGAGAGGCGTGTGTACAGGACCCCCAGCAGTGCACAGACATAGGAGGGGTGTGTGTACAGGAACCCCAGCAGAGCCCAGACAAAGGAGAGGGGATTTGTACAGGACCCCCAGCAGTGCCCAGACATAGGAGAGGAGGTGTGTACAGGACCCCCAGCAGTGCCCAGACATAGGAGAGGGGTGTGTACAGGACTCCCAGCAGCGCCCAGAAACAGGAGAGGCGTGTGTACAGGACCCCCAGCAGTGCACAGACATAGGAGGGGTGTGTGTACAGGAACCCCAGCAGTGCCCAGACATGACAGGGGTGGGTGGATATGACTCCCAGCAGTGCCCAGACATAGGAGAGGGGTGTGTACAGCGCTCCCAGCAGTGCCCAGACATAGGAGAGGGGGTATGTACAGGACCCCCAGCAGTACCTGGACATAGGAGACGGGTGTGTACAGGAACCCCAGCAGTGCACAGACATGACAGGGGTGGGTGGATATGACTCCCAGCAGTGCCCAGACATAGGAGAGGGGTGTGTACAGGACTCCCAGCAGTGCCCAGACATAGGTGAGGGGTGTGTACAGGACCCCCAGCAGTGCCCAGACATAGGAGAGGGGTGTGTACAGGACCCCCAGCAGTGCCCAGACATAGAAGAGCGGTGTGTACAGGAACCCCAGCAGTGCCCAGACATAGGAGAGGAGATATGTACAGGACCCCCTGCAATGCCCAGACATAGGAGAGGGGTGTGTACAGGACCCCCAGCAGTGCATAGACATGACATGACAGGGGTGGGTGGGTGGATATGACTCCCAGCAGTGCCCAGACATAGGACAGGGGTGTGTACAGGACTCCCAGCAGTGCCCAGACATAGGAGAGGGGTGTGTACAGGACCCACAGCAGTGCCCAGACATAGGAGAGGGGTGTGTACAGGACCCCCAGCAGTGCCCAGACACAGGAGAGGGGGTGTGTACAGGACCTCCAGCAGTACCCAGACATGATAGGGGTGGATGGATATGACTCCCAGCAGTGCCCAGATATAGGAGAGCGGTGTGTACAGGACTCCCAGCAGTGCCTAGACATAGGAGAGGGGTGTGTACAGAACCCCCAGCAGTGCCCAGACACAGGAGAGGGGGTGTGTAAAGGACCCCCAGCAGTGCACAGACATAGGAGAGGGGTGTGTACAGGACCCCCAAAAGTGCCCAGACATGACAGGGGTGGGTGTATATGACTCCCAGCAGTGCCCAGACATAGGTTAGGGCTGTGTACAGGACTCCCAGCAGTGCCCAGACATAGGAGAGCGGTGTGTACAGGACTCCCAGCAGTGCCCAGACATAGGAGAGGGGTGTGTACAGGACCCCAGCAGTGCCCAGACATAGGAGAGGGGTGTGTACAGGACTCCCAGCAGTGCCCAGACATAGGAGAGGGGTGTGTACAGGACCCCAGCAGTGCCCAGACATAGGAGAGGGGTGTGTACAGGACCCCCAGCAGTGCTCAGACATAGGAGAGGGGTGTGTACAGGACCCCCAGCAGTGCCCAGACATAGGAGAGGGGTGTGTAAAGGACCCCCAGCAGTGCCCAGACATGACAGGGGTGGGTGGATATAACTCCCAGCAGTGCCAGACATAGGAGAGGGGTGTGTACAGGACTCCCAGCAGTGCCCAGACACAGGAGAGGGGTGTGTACAGGACCCCCAGCAGTGCAAAGACATAGGAGAGGGGTGTGTACAGGACCCCCAGCAGTACACAGACATGACAGGGGTGGGTGGATATGACTCCCAGCAGTGCCCAGACATAGGAGAGGGGTGTGTACAGGACTCCCAGCATTGCCCAGACATAGGAGAGGGGTGGGTACAGAACCCCCAGCAGTGCCCAGACATAGGAGAGAGGTGTGTACAGGACTCCCAGCAGTGCCCAGACATAGGAGAGGGGTGTGTACAGGACCCCCAACAGTGCACACACATGACAGGGGTAGGTGGATATGACTCCCAGCAGTGCCCAGACATAGGAGAGCGGTGTGTACAGGACTCCAGCAGTGCCCCGACATAGGAGAGGGGTGTGTACAGGACCCCAGCAGTGCCCAGACATAGGAGAGGGGTGTGTACAGGACTCCCAGCAGTGCCCAGTCATGACAGGGGTGGGTGGATATGACTCCCAGCAGTGCACAGACATAGGAGAGGGGTGTGTACAGGACCCCCAGCAGTGCCCAGATATAGGAGAGGGATGTGTACAGGACCCCCAGCAGTGCACAGACACAAGAGAGGGGTGTGTACAGGACCCCCAGCAGTGCACAGACATAGGAGACGGGTGTGTACAGGACCCCCAGCAGTGCACAGACATGACAGGGTGGGTGGATATGACTCCCAGCAGTGCCCAGACATAGGAATGGGGTGTGTACAGGACTCCCAACAGTGCCCAGATATAGGAGAGGGGTGGGTATGGGACCCCCAGCAGTGCCCAGACAGAGGAGAGAGGTGCGTAGAGGACCCCCAGCAGTGCCCAGACATAGGAGAGGGGGTGTGTACAGGACCCCAGCAGTGCCCAGTCATGACAGGGGTGGGTGGATTTGACTCCAAGCAGTGCCCATACAATGGAGAGGGGTGTGTACAGGACTCCCAGCAGTGCCCAGACATAGGAGAAGGGTGTGTACAGGACGCACAGCAGTGCCCAGACATAGGAGACGGGTGTGTACAGGACCCCCAGAAGTGCCCAGTCATGACAGGGGTGGGTGGATTTGACTCCCAGCAGTGTCCAGACAATGGAGAGGGGTGTGTACAGGACTCCCAGCAGTGCCCAGACATAGGAGAGGGGTGTGTACAGGACGCACAGCAGTGCACAGACATAGGAGAGGGGTGTGTAAAGGACCCCCAGCAGTGCCCAGACATGACTGGGGTGGGTGGATATAACTTCCAGCAGTGCCAGACATAGGAGAGGGGTGTGTACAGGACCCCCAGCAGTACACAGACATGACAGGGGTGGGTGGATATGACTCCCAGCAGTGCCCAGACAAAGGAGAGGGGTGTGTACAGGACTCCCAGCATTGCCCAGACATAGGAGAGGGGTGGGTACAGGACCCCCAGCAGTGCCCAGACATAGGAGAGAGGTGTGTACAGGACTCCCAGCAGTGCCCAGACATAGGAGAGGGGTGTGTACAGGACCCCCAACAGTGCACAGACATGACAGGGGTAGGTGGATATGACTCCCAGCAGTGCCCAGACATAGGAGAGCAGTGTGTACAGGACTCCAGCAGTGCCCCGACATAGGAGAGGGGTGTGTACAGGACCCCAGCAGTGCCCAGACATAGGAGAGGGGTGTGTACAGGACTCCCAGCAGTGCCCAGACATGACAGGGGTGGGTGGATATGACTCCCAGCAGTGCACAGCCATAGGAGAGGGGTGTGTACAGGACTCCCAGCAGTGCCCAGATATAGGAGACGGATGTGTACAGGACCCCCAGCAGTGCACAGACACAAGAGAGGGGTATGTACAGGACCCCCAGCAGTGCACAGACATAGGAGACGGGTGTGTACAGGACCCCCAGCAGTGCACAGACATGACAGGGGTGGGTGGATATGACTCCCAGCAGTGCCCAGACATAGGAATGGGGTGTGTACAGGACTCCCAGCAGTGCCCAGACATAGGAGAGGGGTGTGTACAGGACTCCCAGCAGTGCCCAGACATAGGGGAGGGGTGTGTACAGAACCCCCGGCAGTGTCCAGATATAGGAGAGGGGTGTGCACAGGACCCCCAGCAGTGCCCAGACATAGGAGTGGGGTGTGTACAGGACGCCCAGCAGTGCACAGACATGACAGGGGTGGGTGGATATGAGTCCCAGCAGTGCCCAGACATAGGAGAGGGGTGAGCACAGGACTCCCAGAAGTGCCCGTACATAGGAGAGGGGGGAGTACAGGACCCCCAGCAGTGCCCAGACATAGGAGAGGGGTGTGTACAGGACTCCCAGCAGTGCTCAGACATAGGAGAGGGGTTTGTACAGGAGCCCCAGCAGTGCTCAGACATAGGAGAGGGGTGTGTAGAGGACCCCCAGCAGTGCCGAGACATCGGAGAGGGGGTGTGTACAGGACCCCCAGCAGTGCCCAGACATGACAGGGGTGGGTGGGTATGACTCCCAGCAGTGCCCAGACATAGGAGAGGGGTGTGTACAGGACTCCCAGCAGTGCCCAGACATAGGAGAGGGGTGTGTACAGGACCACCAGCAGTGCACAGACATAGGAGAGGGGTGTGTACAAGACCCCCAGCAGTGCCCGGACATAGAAGAGGGGTGTGTACAGGACCCACAACAGTGCACAGACATGACAGGGGTGGGTGTCTAGGACTCCCAGCAGTGCCCAGACATAGGAGAGGGGTGTGTACAGGACTCCCAGCAGTGCCCAGACATAGGAGAGGGGTGTGTACAGGACTCCCAGCAGTGCCCAGACAAAGGAGAGGGGTGTGTACAGGACCCCCAGCAGTGCACAGACACAGGAGAGAGGTGTGTACAGGACCCCCAGCAGTGCACAGACATGACAGGGGTGGGTGAATATGACTCCCAGCAGTGCCCAGACATAGGAGAGGGGTGTGTACAGGGCTCCCAGCAGTGCCCAGACATAGGAGAGGGGTGGGTACAGGACCCCCAGCAGTGCCCAGACATAGGAGAGGGGTGTGTACAGGACTCCCAGCAGTGCCCAGACATAGGAGAGGGGTGTCTACAGGACCCGGCAGTGCCCAGACATAGGGGAGGGGTGTGTACAGGACCCCCAGCAGTGCCCAGACATAGGAGAGGGGGTGTGTACAGGACCCCCAGCAGTGCCCAGTCATGACAGGGGTGGGTGGATATGACTCCCAGCAGTGCCCAGACATAGGAGAGGGGTGTGTACAGGACTCCCAGCAGTGCCCAGACATAGGAGAGGGGTGTGTACAAGACCCCCAGCAGTGCACAGACATGACAGGGGTTGGTGGATATGACTCCAAGCATGGCCCAGACATACGAGAGGGGGTGTGTACAGGACTGCCAGCAGTGCCCAGCCATGACAGGGTTGGGTAGATATGACTCCCAGCAGTGCCCAGACATAGGAGAGGGGTGTGTACAGGACTCCCAGCAGCGCCCAGAAACAGGAGAGGCGTGTGTACAGGACCCCCAGCAGTGCACAGACATAGGAGGGGTGTGTGTACAGGAACCCCAGCAGTGCCCAGACAAAGGAGAGGGGGTTTGTACAGGACCCCCAGCAGTGCCCAGACATAGGAGAGGAGGTGTGTACAGGACCCCCAGCAGTGCCCAGACATAGGAGAGGGGTGTGTACAGGACTCCCAGCAGCGCCCAGAAACGGGAGAGGCGTGTGTACAGGACCCCCAGCAGTGTACAGACATAGGAGAGGGGGTGTGTACAGGACCACCAGCAGTGCCCAGACATAGGAGAGGGGTGTGTACAGCGCTCCCAGCAGTGCCCAGACATAGGAGAGGGGGTATGTACAGGACCCCCAGCAGTACCTAGACATAGGAGACGGGTGTGTACAGGACCCCCAGCAGTGCACAGACATGACAGGGGTGGGTGGATATGACTCCCAGCAGTGCCCAGACATAGGAGAGGGGTGTGTACAGGACTCCCAGCAGTGCCCAGACATAGGTGAGGGGTGTGTACAGGACCCCCAGCAGTGCCCAGACATAGGAGAGGGGTGTGTACAGGACCCCCAGCAGTTCCCAGACATAGAAGAGCGGTGTGTACAGGACCCCCAGCAGTGCCCAGACATTGGAGAGGAGATATGTACAGGACCCCCTGCAATGCCCAGACATAGGAGAGGGGTGTGTACAGGACCCCCAGCAGTGCATAGACATGACATGACAGGGGTGGGTGGATATGACTCCCAGCAGTGCCCAGACATAGGAGAGGGGTGTGTACAGGACTCCCAGCAGTGCCCAGACATAGGAGAGGGGTGTGTACAGGACTCCCAGCAGTGCTCAGACATAGGAGAGGGGTTTGTACAGGAGCCCCAGCAGTGCTCAGACATAGGAGAGGGGTGTGTAGAGGACCCCCAGCAGTGCCGAGACATCGGAGAGGGGGTGTGTACAGGACCCCCAGCAGTGCCCAGACATGACAGGGGTGGGTGGGTATGACTCCCAGCAGTGCCCAGACATAGGAGAGGGGTGTGTACAGGACTCCCAGCAGTGCCCAGACATAGGAGAGGGGTGTGTACAGGACCACCAGCAGTGCACAGACATAGGAGAGGGGTGTGTACAAGACCCCCAGCAGTGCCCGGACATAGAAGAGGGGTGTGTACAGGACCCACAACAGTGCACAGACATGACAGGGGTGGGCGTCTAGGACTCCCAGCAGTGCCCAGACATAGGAGAGGGGTGTGTACAGGACTCCCAGCAGTGCCCAGACATAGGAGAGGGGTGTGTACAGGACTCCCAGCAGTGCCCAGACAAAGGAGAGGGGTGTGTACAGGACCCCCAGCAGTGCCCAGACATAGGAGAGGGTGTGTGTACAGGACCCCTCATCAGTGCCCAGACATGACAGGGGTAGGTGGATATGACTCCCAGCAGTGCCCAGACATAGCAGAGGGGGTGTGTACAGGACCCCCAGCAGTGCCCAGAAATAGGAGAGGGATGTGTACAGGACTGCCAGCAGTGCCCAGACATAGGATAGGGGGTGTGTACAGGACCCCCAGCAGTGCCCAGACATAGGAGAGGAGGTGTGTACTGGACCCCCAGCAGTGCCCAAACATGACAGGGGTGGGTAGATATAACTCCCAGCAGTGCCCAGACATATGAAAGGGGGTGTGTACAGGACCCCCAGCAGTGCCCAGACATAGGAGAGGGGTGTGTACAGGACTCCCAGCAGTGCCCAGACATAGGAGAGGGGGTGTGTACAGGACCCCCAGCAGTGCCCAGACATAGGAGAGGGGTGTGTACAGGACACCCAGCAGTGCTCAGACATGGCAGGGGTGGGTGGATATGACTCCCAGCAGTCCCCAGACATAGGAGAGGGGTGTTTACAGGACCCTCAGCAGGCTACAGACATGACAGGGGTGGGTGGATTTGACTCCCAGCAGTGCCTGGACATAGGAGAGGGGTGTGTACAGGACTCCCAGCAGTGCCCAGACATAGGAGAGGGGAGTGTAAAGGAGGACCCCCAGCAGTGCCCAGACGTAGGAGAGGGGTGTGTACATGACTCCCAGCAGTGCCCAAACATAGGAGAGGGGTGTGTACAGGACCCCCAGCAGTACCCAGACATAGGAGAGGGGTGTATACAGGACCCCCGCAGTGCCCAGACATGACAGGGGTGGGTGGATATGTCTCCCAGCAGTGGCCAGACATAGGAGAGGGGTGTGTACAGGACTCCCAGCAGTGCCCAGACATAGGAGGGGTGTGCACAGGACCCCCAGCAGTGCACAGACACAGGGGAGGGGTGTGTACAGGACCCCCAGCAGTGCACAGACATAGGAGAGGGGTATGTACAGGACCCCCAGCAGTGCACAGACATGACAGGGGTGGGTGGATATGACTCTCAGCAGTGCCCAGACATAGGAGAGGGGTGTGTACAGGACTCCCAGCAGTGCCCAGACATAGGAGAGGGGTGGGTACAGGACCCCCAGCAGTGCCCAGACATAGAAGAGGGGTGTGTACAGGATGCCCAGCAGTGCACAGACATGACAGGGGTGGGTGGATATGACTCCCAGCAGTGCCCAGACATAGGGGAGGGGTGTATACAGGACTCCCAGCAGTGCCCAGACATAATAGAGGAGGTGTGTACAGGACCCCCAGCAGTGCCCAGACATAGGAGAGGGGTGTGTACAGGACTCTCAGCAGTGCCCAGTCATGACAGAGGTGGGTGGATTTGACTCCCAGCAGTGCCCAGACAATGGAGAGGGGTGTGTACAGGACTCTCAGCAGTGCCCAGACATAGGAGAGGGGTGTGTACAGGACGCCCAGCAGTGCACAGACATGACAGGGGTGGATGAATATGACTCCCAGCCGTGCCCAGACATAGGAGAGGGGGTGTGTACAGGACCTCAGCAGTGCCCAGACATGACAGGGGTGGGTGGATATGACTCCCAGCAGTGCCCAGACATAGGAGAGGGGTGTGTTCAGGACTCCCAGCAGTGCCCAGACATAGGAGAGGGGTGTGTACAGGACCCCCAGCAGTGCCCAGACATAGGAGAGAGTGTGTGTACAGGACCTCCCAGCAGTGCCCAGACATGACAGGGGTGGGTGGATATGACTCCCAGCAGTGCCCAGATATAGGAGAGGGGGGGTGTACAGGACTCCCAGCAGTGCCCAGACATAGGAGAGGGATGTGTACAGGACTCCCAGCAGTGCTCAGACATAGGAGAGGGGTGTGTACAGGACCCCCAGCAGTGCTCAGACATAGGAGAGGGGTGTGTACAGGACCCCTAGCAGTGCCCAGACATAGGAGAGGGGTGTGAACAGGACCCCCAGCAGTGCCCAGACATGACAGGGGTGGGTGGATATGACTCCCAGCAGTGCCAGACATAGGAGAGGGGTGTGAACAGGTCTCCCAGCAGTGCCCAGACATAGGAGAAGGGTGTGTACAGGACCCCCAGCAGTGCAGAGACACAGGAGAGGGGTGTGTACAGGACCCCCAGCAGTGCAAAGACACAGGAGAGGGGTGTGTACAGGACCCCCAGCAGTACACAGACATGACAGGGGTGGGTGGATATGACTCCCAGCAGTGCCCAGACATAGGAGAGGGGTGTGTACAGGACTCCGAGCATTGCCCAGACATAGGAGAGGGGTGGGTACAGGACCCCCAGCAGTGCCCAGACATAGGGGAGGGGTGTGTACAGGATGCCCAGCAGTGCACAGACATGACAGGGGTGGGTGGATATGACTCCCAGCAGTGCCCAGACATAGGAGAGGGGGTGTGTTCAGGACCCCCAGCAGTGCCCAGTCATGACAGGGGTGGGTGGATATGACTCCCAGCAGTGCCCAGACATAGGAGAGGGGTGTGTACAGGACTCCCAGCAGTGCCCAGACATAGGAGAGGGGTGTGTACAAGACCCCCAGCAGTGCACAGACATGACAGGGGTTGGTGGATATGACTCCCAGCAGGGCCCAGACATACGAGAGGGGGTGTGTACAGGACTGCCAGCAGTGCCCAGCCATGACAGGGTTGGGTAGATATGACTCCCAGCAGTGCCCAGACATAGGAGAGGGGTGTGTACAGGACTCCCAGCAGTGCCCAGACATAGGAGAGGGGTGTGTACAGGACCCCCAGCAGTGCCCAGAAATAGGAGAGGAGGTGTGTACAGGACCCCCAGCAGTGCCCAGACATGACAGGGGTAGGTGGATATGACTCCCAGCAGTGCCCAGACATAGGAGAGGGGTGTGTACAGGACTCCCAGCAGTGCCCAGACAAAGGAGAGGGGATTTGTACAGGGCCCCCAGCAGTGCCCAGACATAGGAGAGGAGGTGTGTACAGGACCCCCAGCAGTGCCCAGACATGACAGGGGTGGGTGGATATGACTCCCAGCAGTGCCCAGACATAGGAGAGGGGGTGTGTACAGGACCCCCAGAAGTGCCCAGACATAGGAGATGGGTGTGTACAGCGCTCCCATCAGTGCCCAGACATAGGAGAGGGGGTATGTACAGGACCCCCAGCAGTACCTAGACATAGGAGACGGGTGCGTACAGGACCCCCAGCAGTGCACAGACATGACAGGGGTGGGTGGATATGACTCCCAGCAGTGCCCAGACATAGGAGAGGGGTGTGTACAGGACTCCCAGCAGTGCCCAGACATAGGAGAGGGGTGTGTACAGGACTCCCAGCAGTGCTCAGACATAGGAGAGGGGTTTGTACAGGAGCCCCAGCAGTGCTCAGACATAGGAGAGGGGTGTGTAGAGGACCCCCAGCAGTGCCGAGACATCGGAGAGGGGGTGTGTACAGGACCCCCAGCAGTGCCCAGACATGACAGGGGTGGGTGGGTATGACTCCCAGCAGTGCCCAGACATAGGAGAGGGGTGTGTACAGGACTCCCAGCAGTGCCCAGACATAGGAGAGGGGTGTGTACAGGACCACCAGCAGTGCACAGACATAGGAGAGGGGTGTGTACAAGACCCCCAGCAGTGCCCGGACATAGAAGAGGGGTGTGTACAGGACCCACAACAGTGCACAGACATGACAGGGGTGGGCGTCTAGGACTCCCAGCAGTGCCCAGACATAGGAGAGGGGTGTGTACAGGACTCCCAGCAGTGCCCAGACATAGGAGAGGGGTGTGTACAGGACTCCCAGCAGTGCCCAGACAAAGGAGAGGGGTGTGTACAGGACCCCCAGCAGTGCCCAGACATAGGAGAGGGTGTGTGTACAGGACCCCTCATCAGTGCCCAGACATGACAGGGGTAGGTGGATATGACTCCCAGCAGTGCCCAGACATAGCAGAGGGGGTGTGTACAGGACCCCCAGCAGTGCCCAGACATAGGAGAGGGATGTGTACAGGACTGCCAGCAGTGCCCAGACATAGGATAGGGGGTGTGTACAGGACCCCCAGCAGTGCCCAGACATAGGAGAGGAGGTGTGTACTGGACCCCCAGCAGTGCCCAAACATGACAGGGGTGGGTAGATATAACTCCCAGCAGTGCCCAGACATATGAAAGGGGGTGTGTACAGGACCCCCAGCAGTGCCCAGACATAGGAGAGGGGTGTGTACAGGACTCCCAGCAGTGCCCAGACATAGGAGAGGGGGTGTGTACAGGACCCCCAGCAGTGCCCAGACATAGGAGAGGGGTGTGTACAGGACACCCAGCAGTGCTCAGACATGGCAGGGGTGGGTGGATATGACTCCCAGCAGTCCCCAGACATAGGAGAGGGGTGTTTACAGGACCCTCAGCAGGCTACAGACATGACAGGGGTGGGTGGATTTGACTCCCAGCAGTGCCTGGACATAGGAGAGGGGTGTGTACAGGACTCCCAGCAGTGCCCAGACATAGGAGAGGGGAGTGTAAAGGAGGACCCCCAGCAGTGCCCAGACGTAGGAGAGGGGTGTGTACATGACTCCCAGCAGTGCCCAAACATAGGAGAGGGGTGTGTACAGGACCCCCAGCAGTACCCAGACATAGGAGAGGGGTGTATACAGGACCCCCGCAGTGCCCAGACATGACAGGGGTGGGTGGATATGTCTCCCAGCAGTGGCCAGACATAGGAGAGGGGTGTGTACAGGACTCCCAGCAGTGCCCAGACATAGGAGGGGTGTGCACAGGACCCCCAGCAGTGCACAGACACAGGGGAGGGGTGTGTACAGGACCCCCAGCAGTGCACAGACATAGGAGAGGGGTATGTACAGGACCCCCAGCAGTGCACAGACATGACAGGGGTGGGTGGATATGACTCTCAGCAGTGCCCAGACATAGGAGAGGGGTGTGTACAGGACTCCCAGCAGTGCCCAGACATAGGAGAGGGGTGGGTACAGGACCCCCAGCAGTGCCCAGACATAGAAGAGGGGTGTGTACAGGATGCCCAGCAGTGCACAGACATGACAGGGGTGGGTGGATATGACTCCCAGCAGTGCCCAGACATAGGGGAGGGGTGTATACAGGACTCCCAGCAGTGCCCAGACATAAGAGAGGAGGTGTGTACAGGACCCCCAGCAGTGCCCAGACATAGGAGAGGGGTGTGTACAGGACTCTCAGCAGTGCCCAGTCATGACAGAGGTGGGTGGATTTGACTCCCAGCAGTGCCCAGACAATGGAGAGGGGTGTGTACAGGACTCTCAGCAGTGCCCAGACATAGGAGAGGGGTGTGTACAGGACGCCCAGCAGTGCACAGACATGACAGGGGTGGATGAATATGACTCCCAGCCGTGCCCAGACATAGGAGAGGGGGTGTGTACAGGACCTCAGCAGTGCCCAGACATGACAGGGGTGGGTGGATATGACTCCCAGCAGTGCCCAGACATAGGAGAGGGGTGTGTTCAGGACTCCCAGCAGTGCCCAGACATAGGAGAGGGGTGTGTACAGGACCCCCAGCAGTGCCCAGACATAGGAGAGAGTGTGTGTACAGGACCTCCCAGCAGTGCCCAGACATGACAGGGGTGGGTGGATATGACTCCCAGCAGTGCCCAGATATAGGAGAGGGGGGGTGTACAGGACCCCCAGCAGTGCCCAGACATAGGAGAGGGATGTGTACAGGACTCCCAGCAGTGCTCAGACATAGGAGAGGGGTGTGTACAGGACCCCCAGCAGTGCTCAGACATAGGAGAGGGGTGTGTACAGGACCCCTAGCAGTGCCCAGACATAGGAGAGGGGTGTGAACAGGACCCCCAGCAGTGCCCAGACATGACAGGGGTGGGTGGATATGACTCCCAGCAGTGCCAGACATAGGAGAGGGGTGTGAACAGGTCTCCCAGCAGTGCCCAGACATAGGAGAAGGGTGTGTACAGGACCCCCAGCAGTGCAGAGACACAGGAGAGGGGTGTGTACAGGACCCCCAGCAGTGCAAAGACACAGGAGAGGGGTGTGTACAGGACCCCCAGCAGTACACAGACATGACAGGGGTGGGTGGATATGACTCCCAGCAGTGCCCAGACATAGGAGAGGGGTGTGTACAGGACTCCGAGCATTGCCCAGACATAGGAGAGGGGTGGGTACAGGACCCCCAGCAGTGCCCAGACATAGGGGAGGGGTGTGTACAGGATGCCCAGCAGTGCACAGACATGACAGGGGTGGGTGGATATGACTCCCAGCAGTGCCCAGACATAGGAGAGGGGGTGTGTTCAGGACCCCCAGCAGTGCCCAGTCATGACAGGGGTGGGTGGATATGACTCCCAGCAGTGCCCAGACATAGGAGAGGGGTGTGTACAGGACTCCCAGCAGTGCCCAGACATAGGAGAGGGGTGTGTACAAGACCCCCAGCAGTGCACAGACATGACAGGGGTTGGTGGATATGACTCCCAGCAGGGCCCAGACATACGAGAGGGGGTGTGTACAGGACTGCCAGCAGTGCCCAGCCATGACAGGGTTGGGTAGATATGACTCCCAGCAGTGCCCAGACATAGGAGAGGGGTGTGTACAGGACTCCCAGCAGTGCCCAGACATAGGAGAGGGGTGTGTACAGGACCCCCAGCAGTGCCCAGAAATAGGAGAGGAGGTGTGTACAGGACCCCCAGCAGTGCCCAGACATGACAGGGGTAGGTGGATATGACTCCCAGCAGTGCCCAGACATAGGAGAGGGGTGTGTACAGGACTCCCAGCAGTGCCCAGACAAAGGAGAGGGGATTTGTACAGGGCCCCCAGCAGTGCCCAGACATAGGAGAGGAGGTGTGTACAGGACCCCCAGCAGTGCCCAGACATGACAGGGGTGGGTGGATATGACTCCCAGCAGTGCCCAGACATAGGAGAGGGGGTGTGTACAGGACCCCCAGAAGTGCCCAGACATAGGAGATGGGTGTGTACAGCGCTCCCATCAGTGCCCAGACATAGGAGAGGGGGTATGTACAGGACCCCCAGCAGTACCTAGACATAGGAGACGGGTGCGTACAGGACCCCCAGCAGTGCACAGACATGACAGGGGTGGGTGGATATGACTCCCAGCAGTGCCCAGACATAGGAGAGGGGTGTGTACAGGACTCCCAGCAGTGCCCAGACATAGGTGAGGGGTGTGTACAGGACCCCCAGCAGTACCGAGACATAGAAGAGGGGTGTGTACAGGACCCCCAGCAGTGCCCAGACATAGAAGAGCGGTGTGTACAGGACCCCCAGCAGTGCCCAGACATAGGAGAGGAGATATGTACAGGACCCCCTGCAATGCCCAGACATAGGAGAGGGGTGTGTACAGGACCCCCAGCAGTGCATAGACATGACATGACAGGGGTGGGTGGATATGACTCCCAGCAGTGCCCAGACATAGGAGAGGGGTGTGTACAGGACCCCCAGCAGTGCCCAGACATAGGAGAGGGGGTGTGTACAGGACCTCCAGCAGTACCCAGACATGATAGGGGTGGATGGATATGACTCCCAGCAGTGCCCAGACATAGGAGAGCGGTGTGTACAGGACTCCCAGCAGTGCCTAGACATAGGAGAGGGGTGTGTACAGAACCCCCAGCAGTGCCCAGACATAGGAGAGGGGGTGTGTAAAGGACCCCCAGCAGTGCACAGACATAGGAGAGGGGTGTGTAAAGGATCCCCAGAAGTGCCCAGACATGACAGGGGTGGGTGGATATGACTCCCAGCAGTGCCCAGACATAGGTTAGGGCTGTGTACAGGACTCCCAGCAGTGCCCAGACATAGGAGAGCGGTGTGTACAGGACTCCCAGCAGTGCCCAGACATAGGAGAGGGGTGTGTACAGGACCCCAGCAGTGCCCAGACATAGGAGAGGGGTGTGTACAGGACTCCCAGCAGTGCCCAGACATAGGAGAGGGGTGTGTACAGGACCCCAGCAGTGCCCAGACATAGGAGAGGGGTGTGTACAGGACCCCCAGCAGTGCTCAGACATAGGAGAGGGGTGTGTACAGGACCCCCAGCAGTGCCCAGACATAGGAGAGGGGTGTGTAAAGGACCCCCAGCAGTGCCCAGACATGACAGGGGTGGGTGGATATAACTCCCAGCAGTGCCAGACATAGGAGAGGGGTGTGTACAGGACTCCCAGCAGTGCCCAGACACAGGAGAGGGGTGTGTACAGGACCCCCAGCAGTGCAAAGACATAGGAGAGGGGTGTGTACAGGACCCCCAGCAGTACACAGACATGACAGGGGTGGGTGGATATGACTCCCAGCAGTGCCCAGACATAGGAGAGGGGTGTGTACAGGACTCCCAGCATTGCCCAGACATAGGAGAGGGGTGGGTACAGAACCCCCAGCAGTGCCCAGACATAGGAGAGAGGTGTGTACAGGACTCCCAGCAGTGCCCAGACATAGGAGAGGGGTGTGTACAGGACCCCCAACAGTGCACAGACATGACAGGGGTAGGTGGATATGACTCCCAGCAGTGCCCAGACATAGGAGAGCGGTGTGTACAGGACTCCAGCAGTGCCCCGACATAGGAGAGGGGTGGGTACAGGACCCCCAGCAGTGCCCAGACATAGGAGAGGGGTGTGTACCGGACTCCCAGCAGTGCCCAGACATGACAGGGGTGGGTGGATATGACTCCCAGCAGTGCACAGACATAGGAGAGGGGTGTGTACAGGACTCCCAGCAGTGCCCAGATATAGGAGAGGGATGTGTACAGGACTCCCAGCAGTGCGCAGACACAAGAGAGGGGTGTGTACAGGACCCCCAGCAGTGCACAGACATAGGAGACGGGTGTGTACAGGACCCCCAGCAGTGCACAGACATGACAGGGTGGGTGGATATGACTCCCAGCAGTGCCCAGACATAGGAATGGGGTGTGTACAGTACTCCCAGCAGTGCCCAGACATAGGAGAGGGGTGGGTACAGGACCCCAAGCAGTGCCCAGACAGAGGTGAGAGGTGTGTACAGGACCCCCAGCAGTGCCCAGACATAGGATAGGGGGTGTGTACAGGACCCCCAGCAGTGCCCAGTCATGACAGGGGTGGGTGGATTTGACTCCCAGCAGTGCCCAGACAATGGAGAGGGGTGTGTACAGGACTCCCAGCAGTGCCCAGACATAGGAGAGGGGTGTGTACAGGACGCACAGCAGTGCACAGACATGACAGGGGTGGGTGGATATGACTCCCAGCCGTGCCCAGACATAGGAGAGGGGGTGTGTACTGGACCCAAGCAGTGCCCAGACATAGGAGAGGGTGTGTGTACAGGATCCCCCATCAGTGCCCAGACATGACAGGGGTAGGTGGATATGACTCCCAGCAGTGCCCAGACATAGGAGAGGGGGTGTGTACAGGACCCCCAGCAGTGCCCAGACATCGGAGAGGGGTGTGTACAGGACTCCCATTAGTGCCCAGACATAGGAGAGGGGTGTGTACAGGACCCCCAGCAGTGCCCAGACATAGGAGAGGGTGTGTGTACAGGACCCCCCATCAGTGCCCAGACATGACAGGGGTAGGTGGATATGACTCCCAGCAGTGCCCAGACATAGGAGAGGGGGTGTGTACAGGACCCCCAGCAGTGCCCAGACATAGGATAGGGGGTGTGTACAGGACCCCCAACAGTGCCCAGACATAGGAGAGGAGGTGTGTACTGGACCCCCAGCAGTGCCCAGACATGACAGGGGTGGGTGGATATAACTCCCAGCAGTGCCCAGACATATGAGAGGGGGTGTGTACAGGACCCCCAGCAGTGCCCAGACATAGGAGAGGGGTGTGTACAGGACGCCCAGCAATGCCCAGACATGACAGGAGTGGGTGGATATGACTCACAGCAGTGCACAGACATAGGAGAGGGGTGTGTACAGGACTCCCAGCAGTGCCCAGATATAGGAGAGGGATGTGTACAGGACCCCCAGCAGTGCACAGACACAAGAGAGGGGTGTGTACAGGACCCCCAGCAGTGCACAGATATGACAGGGGTAGGTGGATATGACTCCCAGCAGTGCCCAGACATAGCAGAGGGGGTGTGTACAGGACCCCCAGCAGTGCCCAGACATAGGAGAGGGATGTGTACAGGACTGCCAGCAGTGCCCAGACATAGGATAGGGGGTGTGTACAGGACCCCCAGCAGTGCCCAGACATAGGAGAGGAGGTGTGTACTGGACCCCCAGCAGTGCCCAAACATGACAGGGGTGGGTAGATATAACTCCCAGCAGTGCCCAGACATATGAAAGGGGGTGTGTACAGGACCCCCAGCAGTGCCCAGACATAGGAGAGGGGTGTGTACAGGACTCCCAGCAGTGCCCAGACATAGGAGAGGGGGTGTGTACAGGACCCCCAGCAGTGCCCAGACATAGGAGAGGGGTGTGTACAGGACACCCAGCAGTGCTCAGACATGGCAGGGGTGGGTGGATATGACTCCCAGCAGTCCCCAGACATAGGAGAGGGGTGTTTACAGGACCCTCAGCAGGCTACAGACATGACAGGGGTGGGTGGATTTGACTCCCAGCAGTGCCTGGACATAGGAGAGGGGTGTGTACAGGACTCCCAGCAGTGCCCAGACATAGGAGAGGGGAGTGTAAAGGAGGACCCCCAGCAGTGCCCAGACGTAGGAGAGGGGTGTGTACATGACTCCCAGCAGTGCCCAAACATAGGAGAGGGGTGTGTACAGGACCCCCAGCAGTACCCAGACATAGGAGAGGGGTGTATACAGGACCCCCGCAGTGCCCAGACATGACAGGGGTGGGTGGATATGTCTCCCAGCAGTGGCCAGACATAGGAGAGGGGTGTGTACAGGACTCCCAGCAGTGCCCAGACATAGGAGGGGTGTGCACAGGACCCCCAGCAGTGCACAGACACAGGGGAGGGGTGTGTACAGGACCCCCAGCAGTGCACAGACATAGGAGAGGGGTATGTACAGGACCCCCAGCAGTGCACAGACATGACAGGGGTGGGTGGATATGACTCTCAGCAGTGCCCAGACATAGGAGAGGGGTGTGTACAGGACTCCCAGCAGTGCCCAGACATAGGAGAGGGGTGGGTACAGGACCCCCAGCAGTGCCCAGACATAGAAGAGGGGTGTGTACAGGATGCCCAGCAGTGCACAGACATGACAGGGGTGGGTGGATATGACTCCCAGCAGTGCCCAGACATAGGGGAGGGGTGTATACAGGACTCCCAGCAGTGCCCAGACATAAGAGAGGAGGTGTGTACAGGACCCCCAGCAGTGCCCAGACATAGGAGAGGGGTGTGTACAGGACTCTCAGCAGTGCCCAGTCATGACAGAGGTGGGTGGATTTGACTCCCAGCAGTGCCCAGACAATGGAGAGGGGTGTGTACAGGACTCTCAGCAGTGCCCAGACATAGGAGAGGGGTGTGTACAGGACGCCCAGCAGTGCACAGACATGACAGGGGTGGATGAATATGACTCCCAGCCGTGCCCAGACATAGGAGAGGGGGTGTGTACAGGACCTCAGCAGTGCCCAGACATGACAGGGGTGGGTGGATATGACTCCCAGCAGTGCCCAGACATAGGAGAGGGGTGTGTTCAGGACTCCCAGCAGTGCCCAGACATAGGAGAGGGGTGTGTACAGGACCCCCAGCAGTGCCCAGACATAGGAGAGAGTGTGTGTACAGGACCTCCCAGCAGTGCCCAGACATGACAGGGGTGGGTGGATATGACTCCCAGCAGTGCCCAGATATAGGAGAGGGGGGGTGTACAGGACTCCCAGCAGTGCCCAGACATAGGAGAGGGATGTGTACAGGACTCCCAGCAGTGCTCAGACATAGGAGAGGGGTGTGTACAGGACCCCCAGCAGTGCTCAGACATAGGAGAGGGGTGTGTACAGGACCCCTAGCAGTGCCCAGACATAGGAGAGGGGTGTGAACAGGACCCCCAGCAGTGCCCAGACATGACAGGGGTGGGTGGATATGACTCCCAGCAGTGCCAGACATAGGAGAGGGGTGTGAACAGGTCTCCCAGCAGTGCCCAGACATAGGAGAAGGGTGTGTACAGGACCCCCAGCAGTGCAGAGACACAGGAGAGGGGTGTGTACAGGACCCCCAGCAGTGCAAAGACACAGGAGAGGGGTGTGTACAGGACCCCCAGCAGTACACAGACATGACAGGGGTGGGTGGATATGACTCCCAGCAGTGCCCAGACATAGGAGAGGGGTGTGTACAGGACTCCGAGCATTGCCCAGACATAGGAGAGGGGTGGGTACAGGACCCCCAGCAGTGCCCAGACATAGGGGAGGGGTGTGTACAGGATGCCCAGCAGTGCACAGACATGACAGGGGTGGGTGGATATGACTCCCAGCAGTGCCCAGACATAGGAGAGGGGGTGTGTTCAGGACCCCCAGCAGTGCCCAGTCATGACAGGGGTGGGTGGATATGACTCCCAGCAGTGCCCAGACATAGGAGAGGGGTGTGTACAGGACTCCCAGCAGTGCCCAGACATAGGAGAGGGGTGTGTACAAGACCCCCAGCAGTGCACAGACATGACAGGGGTTGGTGGATATGACTCCCAGCAGGGCCCAGACATACGAGAGGGGGTGTGTACAGGACTGCCAGCAGTGCCCAGCCATGACAGGGTTGGGTAGATATGACTCCCAGCAGTGCCCAGACATAGGAGAGGGGTGTGTACAGGACTCCCAGCAGTGCCCAGACATAGGAGAGGGGTGTGTACAGGACCCCCAGCAGTGCCCAGAAATAGGAGAGGAGGTGTGTACAGGACCCCCAGCAGTGCCCAGACATGACAGGGGTAGGTGGATATGACTCCCAGCAGTGCCCAGACATAGGAGAGGGGTGTGTACAGGACTCCCAGCAGTGCCCAGACAAAGGAGAGGGGATTTGTACAGGGCCCCCAGCAGTGCCCAGACATAGGAGAGGAGGTGTGTACAGGACCCCCAGCAGTGCCCAGACATGACAGGGGTGGGTGGATATGACTCCCAGCAGTGCCCAGACATAGGAGAGGGGGTGTGTACAGGACCCCCAGAAGTGCCCAGACATAGGAGATGGGTGTGTACAGCGCTCCCATCAGTGCCCAGACATAGGAGAGGGGGTATGTACAGGACCCCCAGCAGTACCTAGACATAGGAGACGGGTGCGTACAGGACCCCCAGCAGTGCACAGACATGACAGGGGTGGGTGGATATGACTCCCAGCAGTGCCCAGACATAGGAGAGGGGTGTGTACAGGACTCCCAGCAGTGCCCAGACATAGGAGAGGGGTGTGTACAGGACTCCCAGCAGTGCTCAGACATAGGAGAGGGGTTTGTACAGGAGCCCCAGCAGTGCTCAGACATAGGAGAGGGGTGTGTAGAGGACCCCCAGCAGTGCCGAGACATCGGAGAGGGGGTGTGTACAGGACCCCCAGCAGTGCCCAGACATGACAGGGGTGGGTGGGTATGACTCCCAGCAGTGCCCAGACATAGGAGAGGGGTGTGTACAGGACTCCCAGCAGTGCCCAGACATAGGAGAGGGGTGTGTACAGGACCACCAGCAGTGCACAGACATAGGAGAGGGGTGTGTACAAGACCCCCAGCAGTGCCCGGACATAGAAGAGGGGTGTGTACAGGACCCACAACAGTGCACAGACATGACAGGGGTGGGCGTCTAGGACTCCCAGCAGTGCCCAGACATAGGAGAGGGGTGTGTACAGGACTCCCAGCAGTGCCCAGACATAGGAGAGGGGTGTGTACAGGACTCCCAGCAGTGCCCAGACAAAGGAGAGGGGTGTGTACAGGACCCCCAGCAGTGCCCAGACATAGGAGAGGGTGTGTGTACAGGACCCCTCATCAGTGCCCAGACATGACAGGGGTAGGTGGATATGACTCCCAGCAGTGCCCAGACATAGCAGAGGGGGTGTGTACAGGACCCCCAGCAGTGCCCAGACATAGGAGAGGGATGTGTACAGGACTGCCAGCAGTGCCCAGACATAGGATAGGGGGTGTGTACAGGACCCCCAGCAGTGCCCAGACATAGGAGAGGAGGTGTGTACTGGACCCCCAGCAGTGCCCAAACATGACAGGGGTGGGTAGATATAACTCCCAGCAGTGCCCAGACATATGAAAGGGGGTGTGTACAGGACCCCCAGCAGTGCCCAGACATAGGAGAGGGGTGTGTACAGGACTCCCAGCAGTGCCCAGACATAGGAGAGGGGGTGTGTACAGGACCCCCAGCAGTGCCCAGACATAGGAGAGGGGTGTGTACAGGACACCCAGCAGTGCTCAGACATGGCAGGGGTGGGTGGATATGACTCCCAGCAGTCCCCAGACATAGGAGAGGGGTGTTTACAGGACCCTCAGCAGGCTACAGACATGACAGGGGTGGGTGGATTTGACTCCCAGCAGTGCCTGGACATAGGAGAGGGGTGTGTACAGGACTCCCAGCAGTGCCCAGACATAGGAGAGGGGAGTGTAAAGGAGGACCCCCAGCAGTGCCCAGACGTAGGAGAGGGGTGTGTACATGACTCCCAGCAGTGCCCAAACATAGGAGAGGGGTGTGTACAGGACCCCCAGCAGTACCCAGACATAGGAGAGGGGTGTATACAGGACCCCCGCAGTGCCCAGACATGACAGGGGTGGGTGGATATGTCTCCCAGCAGTGGCCAGACATAGGAGAGGGGTGTGTACAGGACTCCCAGCAGTGCCCAGACATAGGAGGGGTGTGCACAGGACCCCCAGCAGTGCACAGACACAGGGGAGGGGTGTGTACAGGACCCCCAGCAGTGCACAGACATAGGAGAGGGGTATGTACAGGACCCCCAGCAGTGCACAGACATGACAGGGGTGGGTGGATATGACTCTCAGCAGTGCCCAGACATAGGAGAGGGGTGTGTACAGGACTCCCAGCAGTGCCCAGACATAGGAGAGGGGTGGGTACAGGACCCCCAGCAGTGCCCAGACATAGAAGAGGGGTGTGTACAGGATGCCCAGCAGTGCACAGACATGACAGGGGTGGGTGGATATGACTCCCAGCAGTGCCCAGACATAGGGGAGGGGTGTATACAGGACTCCCAGCAGTGCCCAGACATAAGAGAGGAGGTGTGTACAGGACCCCCAGCAGTGCCCAGACATAGGAGAGGGGTGTGTACAGGACTCTCAGCAGTGCCCAGTCATGACAGAGGTGGGTGGATTTGACTCCCAGCAGTGCCCAGACAATGGAGAGGGGTGTGTACAGGACTCTCAGCAGTGCCCAGACATAGGAGAGGGGTGTGTACAGGACGCCCAGCAGTGCACAGACATGACAGGGGTGGATGAATATGACTCCCAGCCGTGCCCAGACATAGGAGAGGGGGTGTGTACAGGACCTCAGCAGTGCCCAGACATGACAGGGGTGGGTGGATATGACTCCCAGCAGTGCCCAGACATAGGAGAGGGGTGTGTTCAGGACTCCCAGCAGTGCCCAGACATAGGAGAGGGGTGTGTACAGGACCCCCAGCAGTGCCCAGACATAGGAGAGAGTGTGTGTACAGGACCTCCCAGCAGTGCCCAGACATGACAGGGGTGGGTGGATATGACTCCCAGCAGTGCCCAGATATAGGAGAGGGGGGGTGTACAGGACCCCCAGCAGTGCCCAGACATAGGAGAGGGATGTGTACAGGACTCCCAGCAGTGCTCAGACATAGGAGAGGGGTGTGTACAGGACCCCCAGCAGTGCTCAGACATAGGAGAGGGGTGTGTACAGGACCCCTAGCAGTGCCCAGACATAGGAGAGGGGTGTGAACAGGACCCCCAGCAGTGCCCAGACATGACAGGGGTGGGTGGATATGACTCCCAGCAGTGCCAGACATAGGAGAGGGGTGTGAACAGGTCTCCCAGCAGTGCCCAGACATAGGAGAAGGGTGTGTACAGGACCCCCAGCAGTGCAGAGACACAGGAGAGGGGTGTGTACAGGACCCCCAGCAGTGCAAAGACACAGGAGAGGGGTGTGTACAGGACCCCCAGCAGTACACAGACATGACAGGGGTGGGTGGATATGACTCCCAGCAGTGCCCAGACATAGGAGAGGGGTGTGTACAGGACTCCGAGCATTGCCCAGACATAGGAGAGGGGTGGGTACAGGACCCCCAGCAGTGCCCAGACATAGGGGAGGGGTGTGTACAGGATGCCCAGCAGTGCACAGACATGACAGGGGTGGGTGGATATGACTCCCAGCAGTGCCCAGACATAGGAGAGGGGGTGTGTTCAGGACCCCCAGCAGTGCCCAGTCATGACAGGGGTGGGTGGATATGACTCCCAGCAGTGCCCAGACATAGGAGAGGGGTGTGTACAGGACTCCCAGCAGTGCCCAGACATAGGAGAGGGGTGTGTACAAGACCCCCAGCAGTGCACAGACATGACAGGGGTTGGTGGATATGACTCCCAGCAGGGCCCAGACATACGAGAGGGGGTGTGTACAGGACTGCCAGCAGTGCCCAGCCATGACAGGGTTGGGTAGATATGACTCCCAGCAGTGCCCAGACATAGGAGAGGGGTGTGTACAGGACTCCCAGCAGTGCCCAGACATAGGAGAGGGGTGTGTACAGGACCCCCAGCAGTGCCCAGAAATAGGAGAGGAGGTGTGTACAGGACCCCCAGCAGTGCCCAGACATGACAGGGGTAGGTGGATATGACTCCCAGCAGTGCCCAGACATAGGAGAGGGGTGTGTACAGGACTCCCAGCAGTGCCCAGACAAAGGAGAGGGGATTTGTACAGGGCCCCCAGCAGTGCCCAGACATAGGAGAGGAGGTGTGTACAGGACCCCCAGCAGTGCCCAGACATGACAGGGGTGGGTGGATATGACTCCCAGCAGTGCCCAGACATAGGAGAGGGGGTGTGTACAGGACCCCCAGAAGTGCCCAGACATAGGAGATGGGTGTGTACAGCGCTCCCATCAGTGCCCAGACATAGGAGAGGGGGTATGTACAGGACCCCCAGCAGTACCTAGACATAGGAGACGGGTGCGTACAGGACCCCCAGCAGTGCACAGACATGACAGGGGTGGGTGGATATGACTCCCAGCAGTGCCCAGACATAGGAGAGGGGTGTGTACAGGACTCCCAGCAGTGCCCAGACATAGGTGAGGGGTGTGTACAGGACCCCCAGCAGTACCGAGACATAGAAGAGGGGTGTGTACAGGACCCCCAGCAGTGCCCAGACATAGAAGAGCGGTGTGTACAGGACCCCCAGCAGTGCCCAGACATAGGAGAGGAGATATGTACAGGACCCCCTGCAATGCCCAGACATAGGAGAGGGGTGTGTACAGGACCCCCAGCAGTGCATAGACATGACATGACAGGGGTGGGTGGATATGACTCCCAGCAGTGCCCAGACATAGGAGAGGGGTGTGTACAGGACCCCCAGCAGTGCCCAGACATAGGAGAGGGGGTGTGTACAGGACCTCCAGCAGTACCCAGACATGATAGGGGTGGATGGATATGACTCCCAGCAGTGCCCAGACATAGGAGAGCGGTGTGTACAGGACTCCCAGCAGTGCCTAGACATAGGAGAGGGGTGTGTACAGAACCCCCAGCAGTGCCCAGACATAGGAGAGGGGGTGTGTAAAGGACCCCCAGCAGTGCACAGACATAGGAGAGGGGTGTGTAAAGGATCCCCAGAAGTGCCCAGACATGACAGGGGTGGGTGGATATGACTCCCAGCAGTGCCCAGACATAGGTTAGGGCTGTGTACAGGACTCCCAGCAGTGCCCAGACATAGGAGAGCGGTGTGTACAGGACTCCCAGCAGTGCCCAGACATAGGAGAGGGGTGTGTACAGGACCCCAGCAGTGCCCAGACATAGGAGAGGGGTGTGTACAGGACTCCCAGCAGTGCCCAGACATAGGAGAGGGGTGTGTACAGGACCCCAGCAGTGCCCAGACATAGGAGAGGGGTGTGTACAGGACCCCCAGCAGTGCTCAGACATAGGAGAGGGGTGTGTACAGGACCCCCAGCAGTGCCCAGACATAGGAGAGGGGTGTGTAAAGGACCCCCAGCAGTGCCCAGACATGACAGGGGTGGGTGGATATAACTCCCAGCAGTGCCAGACATAGGAGAGGGGTGTGTACAGGACTCCCAGCAGTGCCCAGACACAGGAGAGGGGTGTGTACAGGACCCCCAGCAGTGCAAAGACATAGGAGAGGGGTGTGTACAGGACCCCCAGCAGTACACAGACATGACAGGGGTGGGTGGATATGACTCCCAGCAGTGCCCAGACATAGGAGAGGGGTGTGTACAGGACTCCCAGCATTGCCCAGACATAGGAGAGGGGTGGGTACAGAACCCCCAGCAGTGCCCAGACATAGGAGAGAGGTGTGTACAGGACTCCCAGCAGTGCCCAGACATAGGAGAGGGGTGTGTACAGGACCCCCAACAGTGCACAGACATGACAGGGGTAGGTGGATATGACTCCCAGCAGTGCCCAGACATAGGAGAGCGGTGTGTACAGGACTCCAGCAGTGCCCCGACATAGGAGAGGGGTGGGTACAGGACCCCCAGCAGTGCCCAGACATAGGAGAGGGGTGTGTACCGGACTCCCAGCAGTGCCCAGACATGACAGGGGTGGGTGGATATGACTCCCAGCAGTGCACAGACATAGGAGAGGGGTGTGTACAGGACTCCCAGCAGTGCCCAGATATAGGAGAGGGATGTGTACAGGACTCCCAGCAGTGCGCAGACACAAGAGAGGGGTGTGTACAGGACCCCCAGCAGTGCACAGACATAGGAGACGGGTGTGTACAGGACCCCCAGCAGTGCACAGACATGACAGGGTGGGTGGATATGACTCCCAGCAGTGCCCAGACATAGGAATGGGGTGTGTACAGTACTCCCAGCAGTGCCCAGACATAGGAGAGGGGTGGGTACAGGACCCCAAGCAGTGCCCAGACAGAGGTGAGAGGTGTGTACAGGACCCCCAGCAGTGCCCAGACATAGGATAGGGGGTGTGTACAGGACCCCCAGCAGTGCCCAGTCATGACAGGGGTGGGTGGATTTGACTCCCAGCAGTGCCCAGACAATGGAGAGGGGTGTGTACAGGACTCCCAGCAGTGCCCAGACATAGGAGAGGGGTGTGTACAGGACGCACAGCAGTGCACAGACATGACAGGGGTGGGTGGATATGACTCCCAGCCGTGCCCAGACATAGGAGAGGGGGTGTGTACTGGACCCAAGCAGTGCCCAGACATAGGAGAGGGTGTGTGTACAGGATCCCCCATCAGTGCCCAGACATGACAGGGGTAGGTGGATATGACTCCCAGCAGTGCCCAGACATAGGAGAGGGGGTGTGTACAGGACCCCCAGCAGTGCCCAGACATCGGAGAGGGGTGTGTACAGGACTCCCATTAGTGCCCAGACATAGGAGAGGGGTGTGTACAGGACCCCCAGCAGTGCCCAGACATAGGAGAGGGTGTGTGTACAGGACCCCCCATCAGTGCCCAGACATGACAGGGGTAGGTGGATATGACTCCCAGCAGTGCCCAGACATAGGAGAGGGGGTGTGTACAGGACCCCCAGCAGTGCCCAGACATAGGATAGGGGGTGTGTACAGGACCCCCAACAGTGCCCAGACATAGGAGAGGAGGTGTGTACTGGACCCCCAGCAGTGCCCAGACATGACAGGGGTGGGTGGATATAACTCCCAGCAGTGCCCAGACATATGAGAGGGGGTGTGTACAGGACCCCCAGCAGTGCCCAGACATAGGAGAGGGGTGTGTACAGGACGCCCAGCAATGCCCAGACATGACAGGAGTGGGTGGATATGACTCACAGCAGTGCACAGACATAGGAGAGGGGTGTGTACAGGACTCCCAGCAGTGCCCAGATATAGGAGAGGGATGTGTACAGGACCCCCAGCAGTGCACAGACACAAGAGAGGGGTGTGTACAGGACCCCCAGCAGTGCACAGACATAGGAGACGGGTGTGTACAGGACCCCCAGCAGTGCACAGACATGACAGGGTGGGTGGATATGACTCCCAGCAGTGCCCAGACATAGGAATAGGGTGTGTACAGGACTCCCAGCAGTGCCCAGACATAGGAGAGGGGTGTGTACAGGACCCCAAGCAGTGCCCAGACAGAGGAGAGGGGTGTGTACAGGACGCACAGCAGTGCACAGACATGACAGGGGTGGGTGGATATGACTCCCAGCCGTGCCCAGACATAGGAGAGGGGGTGTGTACTGGACCCCAGCAGTGCCCAGACATAGGAGAGGGTGTGTGTACAGGACCCCCCATCAGTGCCCAGACATGACAGGGGTAGGTGGATATGACTCCCAGCAGTGCCCATAGGAGAGGGGGTGTGTACAGGACCCCCAGCAGTGCCCAGACATCGGAGAGTGGTGTGTACAGGACTCCCATTAGTGCCCAGACATAGGAGAGGGGTGTGTACAGGACCCCCAGCAGTGCCCAGACATAGGAGAGGGTGTGTGTACAGGACCCCCCATCAGTGCCCAGACATGACATGGGTAGGTGGATATGACTCCCAGCAGGGCCCAGACATAGGAGAGGGGGTGTGTACAGGACCCCCAGCAGTGCCCAGACATCGGAGAGGGATGTGTACAGGACTCCCAGCAGTGCCCAGACATAGGATAGGAGGTGTGTACAGGACCCCCAACAGTGCCCAGACATAGGAGAGGAGGTGTGTACTGGACCCCCAGCAGTGCCCAGACATGACAGGGGTGGGTGGATATAACTCCCAGCAGTGCCCAGACATATGAGAGGGGGTGTGTACAGGACCCCCAGCAGTGCCCAGACATAGGAGAGGGTGTGTACAGGACTCCCAGCAGTGCCCAGACATAGGAGAGGGGGTGTGTACAGAACCCCCAGCAGTGCCCAGACATAGGAGAGGGGTGTGTACAGGACACCCAGCAGTGCTCAGACATGACAGGGGTGGGTGGATATGACTCACAGCAGTCCCCAGACATAGGCGAGGGGTGTTTACAGGACCCTCAGCAGTGCCCAGACATGACAGGGGTGGGTGGATATGACTCCCAGCCGTGCCCAGACATAGGAGAGGGGGTGTGTACTGGACCCCAGCAGTGCCCAGACATGACAGGGGTGGGTGGATATGACTCCCAGCAGTGCCCAGACATAGGAGAGGGGTGTGTACAGGACTCCCAGCAGTGCCCAGACATAGGAGAGGGGTGTGTACAGGACCCCCAGCAGTGCCCAGACATAGGAGAGGGTGTGTGTACAGGACCCCTCATCAGTGCCCAGACATGACAGGGGTAGGTGGATATGACTCCCAGCAGTGCCCAGACATAGCAGAGGGGGTGTGTACAGGACCCCCAGCAGTGCCCAGACATAGGAGAGGGATGTGTACAGGACTGCCAGCAGTGCCCAGACATAGGATAGGGGGTGTGTACAGGACCCCCAGCAGTGCCCAGACATAGGAGAGGAGGTGTGTACTGGACCCCCAGCAGTGCCCAAACATGACAGGGGTGGGTAGATATAACTCCCAGCAGTGCCCAGACATATGAAAGGGGGTGTGTACAGGACCCCCAGCAGTGCCCAGACATAGGAGAGGGGTGTGTACAGGACTCCCAGCAGTGCCCAGACATAGGAGAGGGGGTGTGTACAGGACCCCCAGCAGTGCCCAGACATAGGAGAGGGGTGTGTACAGGACACCCAGCAGTGCTCAGACATGGCAGGGGTGGGTGGATATGACTCCCAGCAGTCCCCAGACATAGGAGAGGGGTGTTTACAGGACCCTCAGCAGGCTCCAGACATGACAGGGGTGGGTGGATTTGACTCCCAGCAGTGCCTGGACATAGGAGAGGGGTGTGTACAGGACTCCCAGCAGTGCCCAGACATAGGAGAGGGGAGTGTAAAGGAGGACCCCCAGCAGTGCCCAGACGTAGGAGAGGGGTGTGTACATGACTCCCAGCAGTGCCCAAACATAGGAGAGGGGTGTGTACAGGACCCCCAGCAGTACCCAGACATAGGAGAGGGGTGTATACAGGACCCCCAGCAGTGCCCAGACATGACAGGGGTGGGTGGATATGTCTCCCAGCAGTGGCCAGACATAGGAGAGGGGTGTGTACAGGACTCCCAGCAGTGCCCAGACATAGGAGGGGTGTGAACAGGACCCCCAGCAGTGCACAGACACAGGGGAGGGGTGTGTACAGGACCCCCAGCAGTGCACAGACATAGGAGAGGGGTATGTACAGGACCCCCAGCAGTGCACAGACATGACAGGGGTGGGTGGATATGACTCTCAGCAGTGCCCAGACATAGGAGAGGGGTGTGTACAGGACTCCCAGCAGTGCCCAGACATAGGAGAGGGGTGGGTACAGGACCCCCAGCAGTGCCCAGACATAGGAGAGGGGTGTGTACAGGATGCCCAGCAGTGCACAGACATGACAGGGGTGGGTGGATATGACTCCCAGCAGTGCCCAGACATAGGGGAGGGGTGTATACAGGACTCCCAGCAGTGCCCAGACATAAGAGAGGAGGTGTGTACAGGACCCCCAGCAGTGCCCAGACATAGGAGAGGGGTGTGTACAGGACTCTCAGCAGTGCCCAGTCATGACAGAGGTGGGTGGATTTGACTCCCAGCAGTGCCCAGACAATGGAGAGGGGTGTGTACAGGACTCTCAGCAGTGCCCAGACATAGGAGAGGGGTGTGTACAGGACGCCCAGAAGTGCACAGACATGACAGGGGTGGATGCATATGACTCCCAGCCGTGCCCAGACATAGGAGAGGGGGTGTGTACAGGACCTCAGCAGTGCCCAGACATGACAGGGGTGGGTGGATATGACTCCCAGCAGTGCCCAGACATAGGAGAGGGGTGTGTTCAGGACTCCCAGCAGTGCCCAGACATAGGAGAGGGGTGTGTACAGGACCCCCAGCAGTGCCCAGACATAGGAGAGAGTCTGTGTACAGGACCTCCCAGCAGTGCCCAGACATGACAGGGGTGGGTGGATATGACTCCCAGCAGTGCCCAGATATAGGAGAGGGGGGGTGTACAGGACCCCCAGCAGTGCCCAGACATAGGAGAGGGATGTGTACAGGACTCCCAGCAGTGCTCAGACATAGGAGAGGGGTGTGTACAGGACCCCCAGCAGTGCTCAGACATAGGAGAGGGGTGTGTACAGGACCCCTAGCAGTGCCCAGACATAGGAGAGGGGTGTGAACAGGACCCCCAGCAGTGCCCAGACATGACAGGGGTGGGTGGATATGACTCCCAGCAGTGCCAGACATAGGAGAGGGGTGTGAACAGGTCTCCCAGCAGTGCCCAGACATAGGAGAAGGGTGTGTACAGGACCCCCAGCAGTGCAGAGACACAGGAGAGGGGTGTGTACAGGACCCCCAGCAGTGCAAAGACACAGGAGAGGGGTGTGTACAGGACCCCCAGCAGTGCAAAGACATAGGAGAGGGGTGTGTACAGGACCCCCAGCAGTGCTCAGACATAGGAGAGGGGTGTGTACAGGACCCCTAGCAGTGCCCAGACATAGGAGAGGGGTGTGAACAGGACCCCCAGCAGTGCCCAGACATGACAGGGGTGGGTGGATATGACTCCCAGCAGTGCCAGACATAGGAGAGGGGTGTGAACAGGTCTCCCAGCAGTGCCCAGACATAGGAGAAGGGTGTGTACAGGACCCCCAGCAGTGCAGAGACACAGGAGAGGGGTGTGTACAGGACCCCCAGCAGTGCAAAGACACAGGAGAGGGGTGTGTACAGGACCCCCAGCAGTACACAGACATGACAGGGGTGGGTGGATATGATTCCCAGCAGTGCCCAGACATAGGAGAGGGGTGTGTACAGGACTCCGAGCATTGCCCAGACATAGGAGAGGGGTGGGAACAGGACCCCCAGCAGTGCCCAGACATAGGAGAGGGGTGTGTACAGGACTCCCAGCAGTGCCCAGACATAGGAGAGGGGTGTGTACAGGACCCCGAACAGTGCACAGACATGACAGGGGTGGGTGGATATGACTCCCAGCAGTGCCCAGACATAGGAGAGGGGTGTGTACAGGACTCCGGCAGTGCCCCGACATAGGAGAGGGGTGTGTACAGGACCCCCAGCAGTGCCCAGACATAGGAGAGGGGTGTGTACAGGACTCCCAGCAGTGCCCAGACATGACAGGGGTGGGTGGATATGTCTCCCAGCAGTGGCCAGACATAGGAGAGGGGTGTGTACAGGACTCCCAGCAGTGCCCAGACATAGGAGGGGTGTGTACAGGACCCCTAGCAGTGCACAGACACAGGAGAGGGGTGTGTACAGGACCCCCAGCAGTGCACAGACATAGGAGAGGGGTATGTACAGGACCCCCAGCAGTGCACAGACATGACAGGGGTGGGTGGATATGACTCCCAGCAGTGCCCAGACATAGGAGAGGGGTGTGTACAGGACTCCCAGCAGTGCCCAGACATAGGAGAGGGGTGGGTACAGGACCCCCAGCAGTGCCCAGACATAGGAGAGGGGTGTGTACAGGATGCCCAGCAGTGCACAGACATGACAGGGGTGGGTGGATATGACTCCCAGCAGTGCCCAGACATAGGGGAGGGGTGTATACAGGACTGCCAGCAGTGCCCAGACATAGGAGAGGAGGTGTGTACAGGACCCCCAGCAGTGCCCAGACATAGGAGAGGGGTGTGTACAGGACTCTCAGCAGTGCCCAGTCATGACAGGGGTGGGTGGATTTGACTCCCAGCAGTGCCCAGACAATGGAGAGGGGTGTGTACAGGACTCTCAGCAGTGCCCAGACATAGGAGAGGGGTGTGTACAGGACGCCCAGCAGTGCACAGACATGAAAGGGGTGGATGAATATGACTCCCAGCCGTGCCCAGACATAGGAGAGAGGGTGTGTACAGGACCTCAGCAGTGCCCAGACATGACAGGGGTGGGTGGATATGACTCCCAGCAGTGCCCAGACATAGGAGAGGGGTGTGTTCAGGACTCCCAGCAGTGCCCAGACATAGGAGAGGGGTGTGTACAGGACCCCCAGCAGTGCCCAGACATAGGAGAGAGTGTGTGTACAGGACCTCCCAGCAGTGCCCAGACATGACAGGGGTGGGTGGATATGACTCCCAGCAGTGCCCAGACATAGGAGAGGGGGGGTGTACAGGACCCTTAGCAGTGCCCAGACATAGGAGAGGGGTGTGTACAGGACTCCCAGCAGTGCCCAGACATAGGAGAGGAGGTGTGTACAGGACCCCCAGCAGTGCCCAGACATAGGAGAGGGGTGTGTACAGGACACCTAGCAGTGCACAGACATGACGGGGGTGGGTGGATATGACTCCCAGCAGTACCCAGACATAGGAAAGGGGTGTTTACAGGACCCCCAGCAGTGCCCAGACATAGGAGAAGGGTGTGTACAGGACCCCCAGCAGTGCCCAGACATAGAAGAGGGGTGTATACAGGACCCCCAGCAGTGCCCAGACATAGGAGAGGGGGTGAGTAAAGGACCCCCAGCAGTGACCAGACATAGGAGAGGGTGTGTGTAAAGGACCCCCAGCAGTGCCCAAACATAGGATAGGGGTGTGTACAGGACCCCCAGCAGTGCACAGACATGACAGGGGTGGGTGGATATGACTCCCAGCAGTGCCCACACATAGGAGAGGGGTGTGTACAGGACTCCCAGCCGTGCCCAGACGTAGGAGAAGGGGTGTGTACAGGACCCCCAGCAGTGCCCAGACATGACAGGGGTGGGTGGATATGACTCCCAGTAGTGCCCAGACATAGGAGAGGGTGTGTGTACAGGACTCCCAGCAGTGCCCAGACATAGGAGAGGGGTGGGTACAGGACCCCCAGCAGTTCCCAGACATAGGAGAGGGGTGTGTACAGGACCCCCAGCAGTGCACAGACACAGGAGAGAGGTGTGTACAGGACCCCCAGCAGTGCACAGACATGACAGGGGTGGGTGAATATGACTCCCAGCAGTGCCCAGATATAGGAGAGGGGTGTGTACAGGACTCCCAGCAGTGCCCAGACATAGGAGAGGGGTGTCTACAGGACCCCGGCAGTGCCCAGACATAGGGGAGGGGTGTGTACAGGATGCCCAGCAGTGCACAGACATGACAGGGGTGGGTGGATATGACTCCCAGCAGTGCCCAGACATAGGAGAGGGGGTGTGTACAGGACCCCCAGCAGTGCCCAGTCATGACAGGGGTGGGTGGATATGACTCCCAGCAGTGCCCAGACATAGGAGAGGGGTGTGTACAGGACTCCCAGCAGTGCCCAGACATAGGAGAGGGGTGTGTACAAGACCCCCAGCAGTGCACAGACATGACAGGGGTTGGTGGATATGACTCCCAGCAGGGCCCAGACATACGAGAGGGGGTGTGTACAGGACTGCCAGCAGTGCCCAGCCATGACAGGGTTGGGTAGATATGACTCCCAGCAGTGCCCAGACATAGGAGAGGGGTGTGTACAGGACTCCCAGCAGTGCCCAGACATAGGAGAGGGGTGTGTACAGGACCCCCAGCAGTGCCCAGAAATAGGAGAGGAGGTGTGTACAGGACCCCCAGCAGTGCCCAGACATGACAGGGGTAGGTGGATATGACTCCCAGCAGTGCCCAGACATAGGAGAGGGGTGTGTACAGGACTCCCAGCAGTGCCCAGACAAAGGAGAGGGGATTTGTACAGGGCCCCAGCAGTGCCCAGACATAGGAGAGGAGGTGTGTACAGGACCCCCAGCAGTGCCCAGACATGACAGGGGTGGGTGGATATGACTCCCAGCAGTGCCCAGACATAGGAGAGGGGGTGTGTACAGGACCCCCAGAAGTGCCCAGACATAGGAGATGGGTGTGTACAGCGCTCCCATCAATGCCCATACATAGGAGAGGGGGTATGTACAGGACCCCCAGCAGTACCTAGACATAGGAGACGGGTGCGTACAGGACCCCCAGCAGTGCACAGACATGACAGGGGTGGGTGGATATGACTCCCAGCAGTGCCCAGACATAGGAGAGGGGTGTGTACAGGACTCCCAGCAGTGCCCAGACATAGGTGAGGGGTGTGTACAGGACCCCCAGCAGTACCGAGACATAGAAGAGGGGTGTGTACAGGACCCCCAGCAGTGCCCAGACATAGAAGAGCGGTGTGTACAGGACCCCCAGCAGTGCCCAGACATAGGAGAGGAGATATGTACAGGACCCCCTGCAATGCCCAGACATAGGAGAGGGGTGTGTACAGGACCCCCAGCAGTGCATAGACATGACATGACAGGGGTGGGTGGATATGACTCCCAGCAGTGCCCAGACATAGGAGAGGGGTGTGTACAGGACTCCCAGCAGTGCCCAGACATAGGACAGGGGTGTGTACAGGACCCCCAGCAGTGCCCAGACATAGGAGAGGGGTGTGTACAGGACCCCCAGCAGTGCCCAGACATAGGAGAGGGGGTGTGTACAGGACCTCCAGCAGTACCCAGACATGATAGGGGTGGATGGATATGACTCCCAGCAGTGCCTAGACATAGGAGAGGGGTGTGTACAGAACCCCCAGCAGTGCCCAGACATAGGAGAGGGGGTGTGTAAAGGACCCCCAGCAGTGCACAGACATAGGAGAGGGGTGTGTACAGGACCCCCAGAAGTGCCCAGACATGACAGGGGTGGGTGGATATGACTCCCAGCAGTGCCCAGACATAGGTTAGGGCTGTGTACAGGACTCCCAGCAGTGCCCAGACATAGGAGAGCGGTGTGTACAGGACTCCCAGCAGTGCCCAGACATAGGAGAGGGGTGTGTACAGGACCCCAGCAGTGCCCAGACATAGGAGAGGGGTGTGTACAGGACTCCCAGCAGTGCCCAGACATAGGAGAGGGGTGTGTACAGGACCCCAGCAGTGCCCAGACATAGGAGAGGGGTGTGTACAGGACCCCCAGCAGTGCTCAGACATAGGAGAGGGGTGTGTACAGGACCCCCAGCAGTGCCCAGACATAGGAGAGGGGTGTGTAAAGGACCCCCAGCAGTGCCCAGACATGACAGGGGTGGGTGGATATAACTCCCAGCAGTGCCAGACATAGGAGAGGGGTGTGTACAGGACTCCCAGCAGTGCCCAGACACAGGAGAGGGGTGTGTACAGGACCCCCAGCAGTGCAAAGACATAGGAGAGGGGTGTGTACAGGACCCCCAGCAGTACACAGACATGACAGGGGTGGGTGGATATGACTCCCAGCAGTGCCCAGACATAGGAGAGGGGTGTGTACAGGACTCCCAGCATTGCCCAGACATAGGAGAGGGGTGGGTACAGAACCCCCAGCAGTGCCCAGACATAGGAGAGAGGTGTGTACAGGACTCCCAGCAGTGCCCAGACATAGGAGAGGGGTGTGTACAGGACCCCCAACAGTGCACAGACATGACAGGGGTAGGTGGATATGACTCCCAGCAGTGCCCAGACATAGGAGAGCGGTGTGTACAGGACTCCAGCAGTGCCCCGACATAGGAGAGGGGTGTGTACAGGACCCCAGCAGTGCCCAGACATAGGAGAGGGGTGTGTACCGGACTCCCAGCAGTGCCCAGACATGACAGGGGTGGGTGGATATGACTCCCAGCAGTGCACAGACATAGGAGAGGGGTGTGTACAGGACTCCCAGCAGTGCCCAGATATAGGAGAGGGATGTGTACAGGACTCCCAGCAGTGCGCAGACACAAGAGAGGGGTGTGTACAGGACCCCCAGCAGTGCACAGACATAGGAGACGGGTGTGTACAGGACCCCCAGCAGTGCACAGACATGACAGGGTGGGTGGATATGACTCCCAGCAGTGCCCAGACATAGGAATGGGGTGTGTACAGTACTCCCAGCAGTGCCCAGACATAGGAGAGGGGTGGGTACAGGACCCCAAGCAGTGCCCAGACAGAGGAGAGAGGTGTGTACAGGACCCCCAGCAGTGCCCAGACATAGGATAGGGGGTGTGTACAGGACCCCTAGCAGTGCCCAGACATAGGAGAGGGGTGTGAACAGGACCCCCAGCAGTGCCCAGACATGACAGGGGTGGGTGGATATGACTCCCAGCAGTGCCAGACATAGGAGAGGGGTGTGAACAGGTCTCCCAGCAGTGCCCAGACATAGGAGAAGGGTGTGTACAGGACCCCCAGCAGTGCAGAGACACAGGAGAGGGGTGTGTACAGGACCCCCAGCAGTGCAAAGACACAGGAGAGGGGTGTGTACAGGACCCCCAGCAGTACACAGACATGACAGGGGTGGGTGGATATGACTCCCAGCAGTGCCCAGACATAGGAGAGGGGTGTGTACAGGACTCCGAGCATTGCCCAGACATAGGAGAGGGGTGGGAACAGGACCCCCAGCAGTGCCCAGACATAGGAGAGGGGTGTGTACAGGACTCCCAGCAGTGCCCAGACATAGGAGAGGGGTGTGTACAGGACCCCGAACAGTGCACAGACATGACAGGGGTGGGTGGATATGACTCCCAGCAGTGCCCAGACATAGGAGAGGGGTGTGTACAGGACTCCGGCAGTGCCCGGACATAGGAGAGGGGTGTGTACAGGACCCCCAGCAGTGCCCAGACATAGGAGAGGGGTGTGTACAGGACTCCCAGCAGTGCCCAGACATGACAGGGGTGGGTGGATATGTCTCCCAGCAGTGGCCAGACATAGGAGAGGGGTGTGTACAGGACTCCCAGCAGTGCCCAGACATAGGAGGGGTGTGTACAGGACCCCTAGCAGTGCACAGACACAGGAGAGGGGTGTGTACAGGACCCCCAGCAGTGCACAGACATAGGAGAGGGGTATGTACAGGACCCCCAGCAGTGCACAGACATGACAGGGGTGGGTGGATATGACTCCCAGCAGTGCCCAGACATAGGAGAGGGGTGTGTACAGGACTCCCAGCAGTGCCCAGACATAGGAGAGGGGTGGGTACAGGACCCCCAGCAGTGCCCAGACATAGGAGAGGGGTGTATACAGGACTGCCAGCAGTGCCCAGACATAGGAGAGGAGGTGTGTACAGGACCCCCAGCAGTGCCCAGACATAGGAGAGGGGTGTGTACAGGACTCTCAGCAGTGCCCAGTCATGACAGGGGTGGGTGGATTTGACTCCCAGCAGTGCCCAGACAATGGAGAGGGGTGTGTACAGGACTCTCAGCAGTGCCCAGACATAGGAGAGGGGTGTGTACAGGACGCCCAGCAGTGCACAGACATGAAAGGGGTGGATGAATATGACTCCCAGCCGTGCCCAGACATAGGAGAGAGGGTGTGTACAGGACCTCAGCAGTGCCCAGACATGACAGGGGTGGGTGGATATGACTCCCAGCAGTGCCCAGACATAGGAGAGGGGTGTGTTCAGGACTCCCAGCAGTGCCCAGACATAGGAGAGGGGTGTGTACAGGACCCCCAGCAGTGCCCAGACATAGGAGAGAGTGTGTGTACAGGACCTCCCAGCAGTGCCCAGACATGACAGGGGTGGGTGGATATGACTCCCAGCAGTGCCCAGACATAGGAGAGGGGGGGTGTACAGGACCCTTAGCAGTGCCCAGACATAGGAGAGGGGTGTGTACAGGACTCCCAGCAGTGCCCAGACATAGGAGAGGAGGTGTGTACAGGACCCCCAGCAGTGCCCAGACATAGGAGAGGGGTGTGTACAGGACACCTAGCAGTGCACAGACATGACGGGGGTGGGTGGATATGACTCCCAGCAGTACCCAGACATAGGAAAGGGGTGTTTACAGGACCCCCAGCAGTGCCCAGACATAGGAGAAGGGTGTGTACAGGACCCCCAGCAGTGCCCAGACATAGAAGAGGGGTGTATACAGGACCCCCAGCAGTGCCCAGACATAGGAGAGGGGGTGAGTAAAGGACCCCCAGCAGTGACCAGACATAGGAGAGGGTGTGTGTAAAGGACCCCCAGCAGTGCCCAAACATAGGATAGGGGTGTGTACAGGACCCCCAGCAGTGCACAGACATGACAGGGGTGGGTGGATATGACTCCCAGCAGTGCCCACACATAGGAGAGGGGTGTGTACAGGACTCCCAGCCGTGCCCAGACGTAGGAGAAGGGGTGTGTACAGGACCCCCAGCAGTGCCCAGACATGACAGGGGTGGGTGGATATGACTCCCAGTAGTGCCCAGACATAGGAGAGGGTGTGTGTACAGGACTCCCAGCAGTGCCCAGACATAGGAGAGGGGTGGGTACAGGACCCCCAGCAGTTCCCAGACATAGGAGAGGGGTGTGTACAGGACCCCCAGCAGTGCACAGACACAGGAGAGAGGTGTGTACAGGACCCCCAGCAGTGCACAGACATGACAGGGGTGGGTGAATATGACTCCCAGCAGTGCCCAGATATAGGAGAGGGGTGTGTACAGGACTCCCAGCAGTGCCCAGACATAGGAGAGGGGTGTCTACAGGACCCCGGCAGTGCCCAGACATAGGGGAGGGGTGTGTACAGGATGCCCAGCAGTGCACAGACATGACAGGGGTGGGTGGATATGACTCCCAGCAGTGCCCAGACATAGGAGAGGGGGTGTGTACAGGACCCCCAGCAGTGCCCAGTCATGACAGGGGTGGGTGGATATGACTCCCAGCAGTGCCCAGACATAGGAGAGGGGTGTGTACAGGACTCCCAGCAGTGCCCAGACATAGGAGAGGGGTGTGTACAAGACCCCCAGCAGTGCACAGACATGACAGGGGTTGGTGGATATGACTCCCAGCAGGGCCCAGACATACGAGAGGGGGTGTGTACAGGACTGCCAGCAGTGCCCAGCCATGACAGGGTTGGGTAGATATGACTCCCAGCAGTGCCCAGACATAGGAGAGGGGTGTGTACAGGACTCCCAGCAGTGCCCAGACATAGGAGAGGGGTGTGTACAGGACCCCCAGCAGTGCCCAGAAATAGGAGAGGAGGTGTGTACAGGACCCCCAGCAGTGCCCAGACATGACAGGGGTAGGTGGATATGACTCCCAGCAGTGCCCAGACATAGGAGAGGGGTGTGTACAGGACTCCCAGCAGTGCCCAGACAAAGGAGAGGGGATTTGTACAGGGCCCCAGCAGTGCCCAGACATAGGAGAGGAGGTGTGTACAGGACCCCCAGCAGTGCCCAGACATGACAGGGGTGGGTGGATATGACTCCCAGCAGTGCCCAGACATAGGAGAGGGGGTGTGTACAGGACCCCCAGAAGTGCCCAGACATAGGAGATGGGTGTGTACAGCGCTCCCATCAATGCCCATACATAGGAGAGGGGGTATGTACAGGACCCCCAGCAGTACCTAGACATAGGAGACGGGTGCGTACAGGACCCCCAGCAGTGCACAGACATGACAGGGGTGGGTGGATATGACTCCCAGCAGTGCCCAGACATAGGAGAGGGGTGTGTACAGGACTCCCAGCAGTGCCCAGACATAGGTGAGGGGTGTGTACAGGACCCCCAGCAGTACCGAGACATAGAAGAGGGGTGTGTACAGGACCCCCAGCAGTGCCCAGACATAGAAGAGCGGTGTGTACAGGACCCCCAGCAGTGCCCAGACATAGGAGAGGAGATATGTACAGGACCCCCTGCAATGCCCAGACATAGGAGAGGGGTGTGTACAGGACCCCCAGCAGTGCATAGACATGACATGACAGGGGTGGGTGGATATGACTCCCAGCAGTGCCCAGACATAGGAGAGGGGTGTGTACAGGACTCCCAGCAGTGCCCAGACATAGGACAGGGGTGTGTACAGGACCCCCAGCAGTGCCCAGACATAGGAGAGGGGTGTGTACAGGACCCCCAGCAGTGCCCAGACATAGGAGAGGGGGTGTGTACAGGACCTCCAGCAGTACCCAGACATGATAGGGGTGGATGGATATGACTCCCAGCAGTGCCTAGACATAGGAGAGGGGTGTGTACAGAACCCCCAGCAGTGCCCAGACATAGGAGAGGGGGTGTGTAAAGGACCCCCAGCAGTGCACAGACATAGGAGAGGGGTGTGTACAGGACCCCCAGAAGTGCCCAGACATGACAGGGGTGGGTGGATATGACTCCCAGCAGTGCCCAGACATAGGTTAGGGCTGTGTACAGGACTCCCAGCAGTGCCCAGACATAGGAGAGCGGTGTGTACAGGACTCCCAGCAGTGCCCAGACATAGGAGAGGGGTGTGTACAGGACCCCAGCAGTGCCCAGACATAGGAGAGGGGTGTGTACAGGACTCCCAGCAGTGCCCAGACATAGGAGAGGGGTGTGTACAGGACCCCAGCAGTGCCCAGACATAGGAGAGGGGTGTGTACAGGACCCCCAGCAGTGCTCAGACATAGGAGAGGGGTGTGTACAGGACCCCCAGCAGTGCCCAGACATAGGAGAGGGGTGTGTAAAGGACCCCCAGCAGTGCCCAGACATGACAGGGGTGGGTGGATATAACTCCCAGCAGTGCCAGACATAGGAGAGGGGTGTGTACAGGACTCCCAGCAGTGCCCAGACACAGGAGAGGGGTGTGTACAGGACCCCCAGCAGTGCAAAGACATAGGAGAGGGGTGTGTACAGGACCCCCAGCAGTACACAGACATGACAGGGGTGGGTGGATATGACTCCCAGCAGTGCCCAGACATAGGAGAGGGGTGTGTACAGGACTCCCAGCATTGCCCAGACATAGGAGAGGGGTGGGTACAGAACCCCCAGCAGTGCCCAGACATAGGAGAGAGGTGTGTACAGGACTCCCAGCAGTGCCCAGACATAGGAGAGGGGTGTGTACAGGACCCCCAACAGTGCACAGACATGACAGGGGTAGGTGGATATGACTCCCAGCAGTGCCCAGACATAGGAGAGCGGTGTGTACAGGACTCCAGCAGTGCCCCGACATAGGAGAGGGGTGTGTACAGGACCCCAGCAGTGCCCAGACATAGGAGAGGGGTGTGTACCGGACTCCCAGCAGTGCCCAGACATGACAGGGGTGGGTGGATATGACTCCCAGCAGTGCACAGACATAGGAGAGGGGTTTGTACAGGACTCCCAGCAGTGCCCAGATATAGGAGAGGGATGTGTACAGGACTCCCAGCAGTGCGCAGACACAAGAGAGGGGTGTGTACAGGACCCCCAGCAGTGCACAGACATAGGAGACGGGTGTGTACAGGACCCCCAGCAGTGCACAGACATGACAGGGTGGGTGGATATGACTCCCAGCAGTGCCCAGACATAGGAATGGGGTGTGTACAGTACTCCCAGCAGTGCCCAGACATAGGAGAGGGGTGGGTACAGGACCCCAAGCAGTGCCCAGACAGAGGAGAGAGGTGTGTACAGGACCCCAGCAGTGCCCAGACATAGGATAGGGGGTGTGTACAGGACCCCTAGCAGTGCCCAGACATAGGAGAGGGGTGTGAACAGGACCCCCAGCAGTGCCCAGACATGACAGGGGTGGGTGGATATGACTCCCAGCAGTGCCAGACATAGGAGAGGGGTGTGAACAGGTCTCCCAGCAGTGCCCAGACATAGGAGAAGGGTGTGTACAGGACCCCCAGCAGTGCAGAGACACAGGAGAGGGGTGTGTACAGGACCCCCAGCAGTGCAAAGACACAGGAGAGGGGTGTGTACAGGACCCCCAGCAGTACACAGACATGACAGGGGTGGGTGGATATGACTCCCAGCAGTGCCCAGACATAGGAGAGGGGTGTGTACAGGACTCCGAGCATTGCCCAGACATAGGAGAGGGGTGGGAACAGGACCCCCAGCAGTGCCCAGACATAGGAGAGGGGTGTGTACAGGACTCCCAGCAGTGCCCAGACATAGGAGAGGGGTGTGTACAGGACCCCGAACAGTGCACAGACATGACAGGGGTGGGTGGATATGACTCCCAGCAGTGCCCAGACATAGGAGAGGGGTGTGTACAGGACTCCGGCAGTGCCCCGACATAGGAGAGGGGTGTGTACAGGACCCCCAGCAGTGCCCAGACATAGGAGAGGGGTGTGTACAGGACTCCCAGCAGTGCCCAGACATGACAGGGGTGGGTGGATATGTCTCCCAGCAGTGGCCAGACATAGGAGAGGGGTGTGTACAGGACTCCCAGCAGTGCCCAGACATAGGAGGGGTGTGTACAGGACCCCTAGCAGTGCACAGACACAGGAGAGGGGTGTGTACAGGACCCCCAGCAGTGCACAGACATAGGAGAGGGGTATGTACAGGACCCCCAGCAGTGCACAGACATGACAGGGGTGGGTGGATATGACTCCCAGCAGTGCCCAGACATAGGAGAGGGGTGTGTACAGGACTCCCAGCAGTGCCCAGACATAGGAGAGGGGTGGGTACAGGACCCCCAGCAGTGCCCAGACATAGGAGAGGGGTGTGTACAGGATGCCCAGCAGTGCACAGACATGACAGGGGTGGGTGGATATGACTCCCAGCAGTGCCCAGACATAGGGGAGGGGTGTATACAGGACTGCCAGCAGTGCCCAGACATAGGAGAGGAGGTGTGTACAGGACCCCCAGCAGTGCCCAGACATAGGAGAGGGGTGTGTACAGGACTCTCAGCAGTGCCCAGTCATGACAGGGGTGGGTGGATTTGACTCCCAGCAGTGCCCAGACAATGGAGAGGGGTGTGTACAGGACTCTCAGCAGTGCCCAGACATAGGAGAGGGGTGTGTACAGGACGCCCAGCAGTGCACAGACATGAAAGGGGTGGATGAATATGACTCCCAGCCGTGCCCAGACATAGGAGAGAGGGTGTGTACAGGACCTCAGCAGTGCCCAGACATGACAGGGGTGGGTGGATATGACTCCCAGCAGTGCCCAGACATAGGAGAGGGGTGTGTTCAGGACTCCCAGCAGTGCCCAGACATAGGAGAGGGGTGTGTACAGGACCCCCAGCAGTGCCCAGACATAGGAGAGAGTGTGTGTACAGGACCTCCCAGCAGTGCCCAGACATGACAGGGGTGGGTGGATATGACTCCCAGCAGTGCCCAGACATAGGAGAGGGGGGGTGTACAGGACCCCCAGCAGTGCCCAGACATAGGAGAGGGGTGTGTACAGGACTCCCAGCAGTGCCCAGACATAGGAGAGGAGGTGTGTACAGGACCCCCAGCAGTGCCCAGACATAGGAGAGGGGTGTGTACAGGACACCTAGCAGTGCACAGACATGACGGGGGTGGGTGGATATGACTCCCAGCAGTACCCAGACATAGGAAAGGGGTGTTTACAGGACCCCCAGCAGTGCCCAGACATAGGAGAAGGGTGTGTACAGGACCCCCAGCAGTGCCCAGACATAGAAGAGGGGTGTATACAGGACCCCCAGCAGTGCCCAGACATAGGAGAGGGGGTGAGTAAAGGACCCCCAGCAGTGACCAGACATAGGAGAGGGTGTGTGTAAAGGACCCCCAGCAGTGCCCAAACATAGGATAGGGGTGTGTACAGGACCCCCAGCAGTGCACAGACATGACAGGGGTGGGTGGATATGACTCCCAGCAGTGCCCACACATAGGAGAGGGGTGTGTACAGGACTCCCAGCCGTGCCCAGACGTAGGAGAAGGGGTGTGTACAGGACCCCCAGCAGTGCCCAGACATGACAGGGGTGGGTGGATATGACTCCCAGTAGTGCCCAGACATAGGAGAGGGTGTGTGTACAGGACTCCCAGCAGTGCCCAGACATAGGAGAGGGGTGGGTACAGGACCCCCAGCAGTTCCCAGACATAGGAGAGGGGTGTGTACAGGACCCCCAGCAGTGCACAGACACAGGAGAGAGGTGTGTACAGGACCCCCAGCAGTGCACAGACATGACAGGGGTGGGTGAATATGACTCCCAGCAGTGCCCAGATATAGGAGAGGGGTGTGTACAGGACTCCCAGCAGTGCCCAGACATAGGAGAGGGGTGTCTACAGGACCCCGGCAGTGCCCAGACATAGGGGAGGGGTGTGTACAGGATGCCCAGCAGTGCACAGACATGACAGGGGTGGGTGGATATGACTCCCAGCAGTGCCCAGACATAGGAGAGGGGGTGTGTACAGGACCCCCAGCAGTGCCCAGTCATGACAGGGGTGGGTGGATATGACTCCCAGCAGTGCCCAGACATAGGAGAGGGGTGTGTACAGGACTCCCAGCAGTGCCCAGACATAGGAGAGGGGTGTGTACAAGACCCCCAGCAGTGCACAGACATGACAGGGGTTGGTGGATATGACTCCCAGCAGGGCCCAGACATACGAGAGGGGGTGTGTACAGGACTGCCAGCAGTGCCCAGCCATGACAGGGTTGGGTAGATATGACTCCCAGCAGTGCCCAGACATAGGAGAGGGGTGTGTACAGGACTCCCAGCAGTGCCCAGACATAGGAGAGGGGTGTGTACAGGACCCCCAGCAGTGCCCAGAAATAGGAGAGGAGGTGTGTACAGGACCCCCAGCAGTGCCCAGGCATGACAGGGGTAGGTGGATATGACTCCCAGCAGTGCCCAGACATAGGAGAGGGGTGTGTACAGGACTCCCAGCAGTGCCCAGACAAAGGAGAGGGGATTTGTACAGGGCCCCCAGCAGTGCCCAGACATAGGAGAGGAGGTGTGTACAGGACCCCCAGCAGTGCCCAGACATGACAGGGGTGGGTGGATATGACTCCCAGCAGTGCCCAGACATAGGAGAGGGGGTGTGTACAGGACCCCCAGAAGTGCCCAGACATAGGAGATGGGTGTGTACAGCGCTCCCATCAGTGCCCATACATAGGAGAGGGGGTATGTACAGGACCCCCAGCAGTACCTAGACATAGGAGACGGGTGCGTACAGGACCCCCAGCAGTGCACAGACATGACAGGGGTGGGTGGATATGACTCCCAGCAGTGCCCAGACATAGGAGAGGGGTGTGTACAGGACTCCCAGCAGTGCCCAGACATAGGTGAGGGGTGTGTACAGGACCCCCAGCAGTACCGAGACATAGAAGAGGGGTGTGTACAGGACCCCCAGCAGTGCCCAGACATAGAAGAGCGGTGTGTACAGGACCCCCAGCAGTGCCCAGACATAGGAGAGGAGATATGTACAGGACCCCCTGCAATGCCCAGACATAGGAGAGGGGTGTGTACAGGACCCCCAGCAGTGCATAGACATGACATGACAGGGGTGGGTGGATATGACTCCCAGCAGTGCCCAGACATAGGAGAGGGGTGTGTACAGGACTCCCAGCAGTGCCCAGACATAGGACAGGGGTGTGTACAGGACCCCCAGCAGTGCCCAGACATAGGAGAGGGGTGTGTACAGGACCCCCAGCAGTGCCCAGACATAGGAGAGGGGGTGTGTACAGGACCTCCAGCAGTACCCAGACATGATAGGGGTGGATGGATATGACTCCCAGCAGTGCCCAGACATAGGAGAGCGGTGTGTACAGGACTCCCAGCAGTGCCTAGACATAGGAGAGGGGTGTGTACAGAACCCCCAGCAGTGCCCAGACATAGGAGAGGGGGTGTGTAAAGGACCCCCAGCAGTGCACAGACATAGGAGAGGGGTGTGTACAGGACCCCCAGAAGTGCCCAGACATGACAGGGGTGGGTGGATATGACTCCCAGCAGTGCCCAGACATAGGTTAGGGCTGTGTACAGGACTCCCAGCAGTGCCCAGACATAGGAGAGCGGTGTGTACAGGACTCCCAGCAGTGCCCAGACATAGGAGAGGGGTGTGTACAGGACCCCAGCAGTGCCCAGACATAGGAGAGGGGTGTGTACAGGACTCCCAGCAGTGCCCAGACATAGGAGAGGGGTGTGTACAGGACCCCAGCAGTGCCCAGACATAGGAGAGGGGTGTGTACAGGACCCCCAGCAGTGCTCAGACATAGGAGAGGGGTGTGTACAGGACCCCCAGCAGTGCCCAGACATAGGAGAGGGGTGTGTAAAGGACCCCCAGCAGTGCCCAGACATGACAGGGGTGGGTGGATATAACTCCCAGCAGTGCCAGACATAGGAGAGGGGTGTGTACAGGACTCCCAGCAGTGCCCAGACACAGGAGAGGGGTGTGTACAGGACCCCCAGCAGTGCAAAGACATAGGAGAGGGGTGTGTACAGGACCCCCAGCAGTACACAGACATGACAGGGGTGGGTGGATATGACTCCCAGCAGTGCCCAGACATAGGAGAGGGGTGTGTACAGGACTCCCAGCATTGCCCAGACATAGGAGAGGGGTGGGTACAGAACCCCCAGCAGTGCCCAGACATAGGAGAGAGGTGTGTACAGGACTCCCAGCAGTGCCCAGACATAGGAGAGGGGTGTGTACAGGACCCCCAACAGTGCACAGACATGACAGGGGTAGGTGGATATGACTCCCAGCAGTGCCCAGACATAGGAGAGCGGTGTGTACAGGACTCCAGCAGTGCCCCGACATAGGAGAGGGGTGTGTACAGGACCCCAGCAGTGCCCAGACATAGGAGAGGGGTGGGTACCGGACTCCCAGCAGTGCCCAGACATGACAGGGGTGGGTGGATATGACTCCCAGCAGTGCACAGACATAGGAGAGGGGTGTGTACAGGACTCCCAGCAGTGCCCAGATATAGGAGAGGGATGTGTACAGGACTCCCAGCAGTGCGCAGACACAAGAGAGGGGTGTGTACAGGACCCCCGGCAGTGCACAGACATAGGAGACGGGTGTGTACAGGACCCCCAGCAGTGCACAGACATGACAGGGTGGGTGGATATGACTCCCAGCAGTGCCCAGACATAGGAATGGGGTGTGTACAGTACTCCCAGCAGTGCCCAGACATAGGAGAGGGGTGGGTACAGGACCCCAAGCAGTGCCCAGACAGAGGAGAGAGGTGTGTACAGGACCCCCAGCAGTGCCCAGACATAGGATAGGGGGTGTGTACAGGACCCCCAGCAGTGCCCAGTCATGACAGGGGTGGGTGGATTTGACTCCCAGCAGTGCCCAGACAATGGAGAGGGGTGTGTACAGGACTCCCAGCAGTGCCCAGACATAGGAGAGGGGTGTGTACAGGACGCACAGCAGTGCACAGACATGACAGGGGTGGGTGGATATGACTCCCAGCCGTGCCCAGACATAGGAGAGGGGGTGTGTACTGGACCCCAGCAGTGCCCAGACATAGGAGAGGGTGTGTGTACAGGACCCCCCCCATCAGTGCCCAGACATGACAGGGGTAGGTGGATATGACTCCCAGCAGTGCCCAGACATAGGAGAGGGGGTGTGTACAGGACCCCCAGCAGTGCCCAGACATAGGATAGGGGGTGTGTACAGGACCCCCAACAGTGCCCAGACATAGGAGAGGAGGTGTGTACTGGACCCCCAGCAGTGCCCAGACATGACAGGGGTGGGTGGATATAACTCCCAGCAGTGCCCAGACATATGAGAGGGGGTGTGTACAGGACCCCCAGCAGTGCCCAGACATAGGAGAGGGGTGTGTACAGGACTCCCAGCAATGCCCAGACATGACAGGAGTGGGTGGATATGACTCCCAGCAGTGCACAGACATAGGAGAGGGGTGTGTACAGGACTCCCAGCAGTGCCCAGATATAGGAGAGGGATGTGTACAGGACCCCCAGCAGTGCACAGACACAAGAGAGGGGTGTGTACAGGACCCCCAGCAGTGCACAGACATAGGAGACGGGTGTGTACAGGACCCCCAGCAGTGCACAGACATGGCAGGGTGGGTGGATATGACTCCCAGCAGTGCCCAGACATAGGAATGGGGTGTGTACAGGACTCCCAGCAGTGCCCAGACATAGGAGAGGGGTGGGTACAGGACCCCAAGCAGTGCCCAGACAGAGGAGAGAGGTGTGTACAGGACCCCCAGCAGTGCCCAGACATAGGATAGGGGGTGTGTACCGGACCCCCAGCAGTGCCCAGTCATGACAGGGGTGGGTGGATTTGACTCCCAGCAGTGCCCAGACAATGGAGAGGGGTGTGTACAGGACTCCCAGCAGTGCCCAGACATAGGAGAGGGGTGTGTACAGGACGCACAGCAGTGCACAGACATGACAGGGGTGGGTGGATATGACTCCCAGCCGTGCCAAGACATAGGAGAGGGGGTGTGTACTGGACCCCAGCAGTGCCCAGACATAGGAGAGGGTGTGTGTACAGGACCCCCCATCAGTGCCCAGACATGACAGGGGTAGGTGGATATGACTCCCAGCAGTGCCCAGACATAGGAGAGGGGGTGTGTACAGGACCCCCAGCAGTGCCCAGACATCGGAGAGTGGTGTGTACAGGACTCCCATTAGTGCCCAGACATAGGAGAGGGGTGTGTACAGGACCCCCAGCAGTGCCCAGACATAGGAGAGGGTGTGTGTACAGGACCCCCCATCAGTGCCCAGACATGACATGGGTAGGTGGATATGACTCCCAGCAGGGCCCAGACATAGGAGAGGGGGTGTGTACAGGACCCCCAGCAGTGCCCAGACATCGGAGAGGGATGTGTACAGGACTCCCAGCAGTGCCCAGACATAGGATAGGAGGTGTGTACAGGACCCCCAACAGTGCCCAGACATAGGAGAGGAGGTGTGTACTGGACCCCCAGCAGTGCCCAGACATGACAGGGGTGGGTGGATATAACTCCCAGCAGTGCCCAGACATATGAGAGGGGGTGTGTACAGGACCCCCAGCAGTGCCCAGACATAGGAGAGGGTGTGTACAGGACTCCCAGCAGTGCCCAGACATAGGAGAGGGGGTGTGTACAGAACCCCCAGCAGTGCCCAGACATAGGAGAGGGGTGTGTACAGGACACCCAGCAGTGCTCAGACATGACAGGGGTGGGTGGATATGACTCACAGCAGTCCCCAGACATAGGCGAGGGGTGTTTACAGGACCCTCAGCAGTGCCCAGACATGACAGGGGTGGGTGGATATGACTCCCAGCCGTGCCCAGACATAGGAGAGGGGGTGTGTACTGGACCCCAGCAGTGCCCAGACATGACAGGGGTGGGTGGATATGACTCCCAGCAGTGCCCAGACATAGGAGAGGGGTGTGTACAGGACTCCCAGCAGTGCCCAGACATAGGAGAGGGGTGTGTACAGGACCCCCAGCAGTGCCCAGACATAGGAGAGGGTGTGTGTACAGGACCCCTCATCAGTGCCCAGACATGACAGGGGTAGGTGGATATGACTCCCAGCAGTGCCCAGACATAGCAGAGGGGGTGTGTACAGGACCCCCAGCAGTGCCCAGACATAGGAGAGGGATGTGTACAGGACTGCCAGCAGTGCCCAGACATAGGATAGGGGGTGTGTACAGGACCCCCAGCAGTGCCCAGACATAGGAGAGGAGGTGTGTACTGGACCCCCAGCAGTGCCCAAACATGACAGGGGTGGGTAGATATAACTCCCAGCAGTGCCCAGACATATGAAAGGGGGTGTGTACAGGACCCCCAGCAGTGCCCAGACATAGGAGAGGGGTGTGTACAGGACTCCCAGCAGTGCCCAGACATAGGAGAGGGGGTGTGTACAGGACCCCCAGCAGTGCCCAGACATAGGAGAGGGGTGTGTACAGGACACCCAGCAGTGCTCAGACATGGCAGGGGTGGGTGGATATGACTCCCAGCAGTCCCCAGACATAGGAGAGGGGTGTTTACAGGACCCTCAGCAGGCTCCAGACATGACAGGGGTGGGTGGATTTGACTCCCAGCAGTGCCTGGACATAGGAGAGGGGTGTGTACAGGACTCCCAGCAGTGCCCAGACATAGGAGAGGGGAGTGTAAAGGAGGACCCCCAGCAGTGCCCAGACGTAGGAGAGGGGTGTGTACATGACTCCCAGCAGTGCCCAAACATAGGAGAGGGGTGTGTACAGGACCCCCAGCAGTACCCAGACATAGGAGAGGGGTGTATACAGGACCCCCAGCAGTGCCCAGACATGACAGGGGTGGGTGGATATGACTCCCAGCAGTGCCCAGACATAGATTAGGGCTGTGTACAGGACTCCCAGCAGTGCCCAGACATAGGAGTGCGGTGTGTACAGGACTCCCAGAAGTGCCCAGACATAGGAGAGGGATGTGTACAGGACCCCAGCAGTGCCCAGACATAGGAGAGGGGTGTGTACAGGACTCCCAGCAGTGCTCAGACATAGGAGAGGGGTGTGTACAGGACCCCCAGCAGTGCTCAGACATAGGAGAGGGGTGTGTACAGGACCCCTAGGAGTGCCCAGACATAGGAGAGGGGTGTGAACAGGACCCCCAGCAGTGCCCAGACATGACAGGGGTGGGTGGATATGACTCCCAGCAGGGCCCAGACATACGAGAGGGGGTGTGTACAGGACTGCCAGCAGTGCCCAGCCATGACAGGGTTGGGTAGATATGACTCCCAGCAGTGCCCAGACATAGGAGAGGGGTGTGTACAGGACTCCCAGCAGTGCCCAGACATAGGAGAGGGGTGTGTACAGGACCCCCAGCAGTGCCCAGAAATAGGAGAGGAGGTGTGTACAGGACCCCCAGCAGTGCCCAGACATGACAGGGGTAGGTGGATATGACTCCCAGCAGTGCCCAGACATAGGAGAGGGGTGTGTACAGGACTCCCAGCAGTGCCCAGACAAAGGAGAGGGGATTTGTACAGGGCCCCCAGCAGTGCCCAGACATAGGAGAGGAGGTGTGTACAGGACCCCCAGCAGTGCCCAGACATGACAGGGGTGGGTGGATATGACTCCCAGCAGTGCCCAGACATAGGAGAGGGGGTGTGTACAGGACCCCCAGAAGTGCCCAGACATAGGAGATGGGTGTGTACAGCGCTCCCATCAGTGCCCATACATAGGAGAGGGGGTATGTACAGGACCCCCAGCAGTACCTAGACATAGGAGACGGGTGCGTACAGGACCCCCAGCAGTGCACAGACATGACAGGGGTGGGTGGATATGACTCCCAGCAGTGCCCAGACATAGGAGAGGGGTGTGTACAGGACTCCCAGCAGTGCCCAGACATAGGTGAGGGGTGTGTACAGGACCCCCAGCAGTACCGAGACATAGAAGAGGGGTGTGTACAGGACCCCCAGCAGTGCCCAGACATAGAAGAGCGGTGTGTACAGGACCCCCAGCAGTGCCCAGACATAGGAGAGGAGATATGTACAGGACCCCCTGCAATGCCCAGACATAGGAGAGGGGTGTGTACAGGACCCCCAGCAGTGCATAGACATGACATGACAGGGGTGGGTGGATATGACTCCCAGCAGTGCCCAGACATAGGAGAGGGGTGTGTACAGGACTCCCAGCAGTGCCCAGACATAGGACAGGGGTGTGTACAGGACCCCCAGCAGTGCCCAGACATAGGAGAGGGGTGTGTACAGGACCCCCAGCAGTGCCCAGACATAGGAGAGGGGGTGTGTACAGGACCTCCAGCAGTACCCAGACATGATAGGGGTGGATGGATATGACTCCCAGCAGTGCCCAGACATAGGAGAGCGGTGTGTACAGGACTCCCAGCAGTGCCTAGACATAGGAGAGGGGTGTGTACAGAACCCCCAGCAGTGCCCAGACATAGGAGAGGGGGTGTGTAAAGGACCCCCAGCAGTGCACAGACATAGGAGAGGGGTGTGTACAGGACCCCCAGAAGTGCCCAGACATGACAGGGGTGGGTGGATATGACTCCCAGCAGTGCCCAGACATAGGTTAGGGCTGTGTACAGGACTCCCAGCAGTGCCCAGACATAGGAGAGCGGTGTGTACAGGGCTCCCAGCAGTGCCCAGACATAGGAGAGGGGTGTGTACAGGACCCCAGCAGTGCCCAGACATAGGAGAGGGGTGTGTACAGGACTCCCAGCAGTGCCCAGACATAGGAGAGGGGTGTGTACAGGACCCCAGCAGTGCCCAGACATAGGAGAGGGGTGTGTACAGGACCCCCAGCAGTGCTCAGACATAGGAGAGGGGTGTGTACAGGACCCCCAGCAGTGCCCAGACATAGGAGAGGGGTTTGTAAAGGACCCCCAGCAGTGCCCAGACATGACAGGGGTGGGTGGATATAACTCCCAGCAGTGCCAGACATAGGAGAGGGGTGTGTACAGGACTCCCAGCAGTGCCCAGACACAGGAGAGGGGTGTGTACAGGACCCCCAGCAGTGCAAAGACATAGGAGAGGGGTGTGTACAGGACCCCCAGCAGTACACAGACATGACAGGGGTGGGTGGATATGACTCCCAGCAGTGCCCAGACATAGGAGAGGGGTGTGTACAGGACTCCCAGCATTGCCCAGACATAGGAGAGGGGTGGGTACAGAACCCCCAGCAGTGCCCAGACATAGGAGAGAGGTGTGTACAGGACTCCCAGCAGTGCCCAGACATAGGAGAGGGGTGTGTACAGGACCCCCAACAGTGCACAGACATGACAGGGGTAGGTGGATATGACTCCCAGCAGTGCCCAGACATAGGAGAGCGGTGTGTACAGGACTCCAGCAGTGCCCCGACATAGGAGAGGGGTGTGTACAGGACCCCAGCAGTGCCCAGACATAGGAGAGGGGTGGGTACCGGACTCCCAGCAGTGCCCAGACATGACAGGGGTGGGTGGATATGACTCCCAGCAGTGCACAGACATAGGAGAGGGGTGTGTACAGGACTCCCAGCAGTGCCCAGATATAGGAGAGGGATGTGTACAGGACTCCCAGCAGTGCGCAGACACAAGAGAGGGGTGTGTACAGGACCCCCGGCAGTGCACAGACATAGGAGACGGGTGTGTACAGGACCCCCAGCAGTGCACAGACATGACAGGGTGGGTGGATATGACTCCCAGCAGTGCCCAGACATAGGAATGGGGTGTGTACAGTACTCCCAGCAGTGCCCAGACATAGGAGAGGGGTGGGTACAGGACCCCAAGCAGTGCCCAGACAGAGGAGAGAGGTGTGTACAGGACCCCCAGCAGTGCCCAGACATAGGATAGGGGGTGTGTACAGGACCCCCAGCAGTGCCCAGTCATGACAGGGGTGGGTGGATTTGACTCCCAGCAGTGCCCAGACAATGGAGAGGGGTGTGTACAGGACTCCCAGCAGTGCCCAGACATAGGAGAGGGGTGTGTACAGGACGCACAGCAGTGCACAGACATGACAGGGGTGGGTGGATATGACTCCCAGCCGTGCCCAGACATAGGAGAGGGGGTGTGTACTGGACCCCAGCAGTGCCCAGACATAGGAGAGGGTGTGTGTACAGGACCCCCCCCATCAGTGCCCAGACATGACAGGGGTAGGTGGATATGACTCCCAGCAGGGCCCAGACATAGGAGAGGGGGTGTGTACAGGACCCCCAGCAGTGCCCAGACATAGGATAGGGGGTGTGTACAGGACCCCCAACAGTGCCCAGACATAGGAGAGGAGGTGTGTACTGGACCCCCAGCAGTGCCCAGACATGACAGGGGTGGGTGGATATAACTCCCAGCAGTGCCCAGACATATGAGAGGGGGTGTGTACAGGACCCCCAGCAGTGCCCAGACATAGGAGAGGGGTGTGTACAGGACTCCCAGCAATGCCCAGACATGACAGGAGTGGGTGGATATGACTCCCAGCAGTGCACAGACATAGGAGAGGGGTGTGTACAGGACTCCCAGCAGTGCCCAGATATAGGAGAGGGATGTGTACAGGACCCCCAGCAGTGCACAGACACAAGAGAGGGGTGTGTACAGGACCCCCAGCAGTGCACAGACATAGGAGACGGGTGTGTACAGGACCCCCAGCAGTGCACAGACATGGCAGGGTGGGTGGATATGACTCCCAGCAGTGCCCAGACATAGGAATGGGGTGTGTACAGGACTCCCAGCAGTGCCCAGACATAGGAGAGGGGTGGGTACAGGACCCCAAGCAGTGCCCAGACAGAGGAGAGAGGTGTGTACAGGACCCCCAGCAGTGCCCAGACATAGGATAGGGGGTGTGTACCGGACCCCCAGCAGTGCCCAGTCATGACAGGGGTCGGTGGATTTGACTCCCAGCAGTGCCCAGACAATGGAGAGGGGTGTGTACAGGACTCCCAGCAGTGCCCAGACATAGGAGAGGGGTGTGTACAGGACGCACAGCAGTGCACAGACATGACAGGGGTGGGTGGATATGACTCCCAGCCGTGCCCAGACATAGGAGAGGGGGTGTGTACTGGACCCCAGCAGTGCCCAGACATAGGAGAGGGTGTGTGTACAGGACCCCCCATCAGTGCCCAGACATGACAGGGGTAGGTGGATATGACTCCCAGCAGTGCCCAGACATAGGAGAGGGGGTGTGTACAGGACCCCCAGCAGTGCCCAGACATCGGAGAGTGGTGTGTACAGGACTCCCATTAGTGCCCAGACATAGGAGAGGGGTGTGTACAGGACCCCCAGCAGTGCCCAGACATAGGAGAGGGTGTGTGTACAGGACCCCCCATCAGTGCCCAGACATGACATGGGTAGGTGGATATGACTCCCAGCAGGGCCCAGACATAGGAGAGGGGGTGTGTACAGGACCCCCAGCAGTGCCCAGACATCGGAGAGGGATGTGTACAGGACTCCCAGCAGTGCCCAGACATAGGATAGGAGGTGTGTACAGGACCCCCAACAGTGCCCAGACATAGGAGAGGAGGTGTGTACTGGACCCCCAGCAGTGCCCAGACATGACAGGGGTGGGTGGATATGACTCACAGCAGTCCCCAGACATAGGCGAGGGGTGTTTACAGGACCCTCAGCAGTGCCCAGACATGACAGGGGTGGGTGGATATGACTCCCAGCCGTGCCCAGACATAGGAGAGGGGGTGTGTACTGGACCCCAGCAGTGCCCAGACATGACAGGGGTGGGTGGATATGACTCCCAGCAGTGCCCAGACATAGGAGAGGGGTGTGTACAGGACTCCCAGCAGTGCCCAGACATAGGAGAGGGGTGTGTACAGGACCCCCAGCAGTGCCCAGACATAGGAGAGGGTGTGTGTACAGGACCCCTCATCAGTGCCCAGACATGACAGGGGTAGGTGGATATGACTCCCAGCAGTGCCCAGACATAGCAGAGGGGGTGTGTACAGGACCCCCAGCAGTGCCCAGACATAGGAGAGGGATGTGTACAGGACTGCCAGCAGTGCCCAGACATAGGATAGGGGGTGTGTACAGGACCCCCAGCAGTGCCCAGACATAGGAGAGGAGGTGTGTACTGGACCCCCAGCAGTGCCCAAACATGACAGGGGTGGGTAGATATAACTCCCAGCAGTGCCCAGACATATGAAAGGGGGTGTGTACAGGACCCCCAGCAGTGCCCAGACATAGGAGAGGGGTGTGTACAGGACTCCCAGCAGTGCCCAGACATAGGAGAGGGGGTGTGTACAGGACCCCCAGCAGTGCCCAGACATAGGAGAGGGGTGTGTACAGGACACCCAGCAGTGCTCAGACATGGCAGGGGTGGGTGGATATGACTCCCAGCAGTCCCCAGACATAGGAGAGGGGTGTTTACAGGACCCTCAGCAGGCTCCAGATATGACAGGGGTGGGTGGATTTGACTCCCAGCAGTGCCTGGACATAGGAGAGGGGTGTGTACAGGACTCCCAGCAGTGCCCAGACATAGGAGAGGGGAGTGTAAAGGAGGACCCCCAGCAGTGCCCAGACGTAGGAGAGGGGTGTGTACATGACTCCCAGCAGTGCCCAAACATAGGAGAGGGGTGTGTACAGGACCCCCAGCAGTACCCAGACATAGGAGAGGGGTGTATACAGGACCCCCAGCAGTGCCCAGACATGACAGGGGTGGGTGGATATGACTCCCAGCAGTGCCCAGACATAGATTAGGGCTGTGTACAGGACTCCCAGCAGTGCCCAGACATAGGAGTGCGGTGTGTACAGGACTCCCAGAAGTGCCCAGACATAGGAGAGGGATGTGTACAGGACCCCAGCAGTGCCCAGACATAGGAGAGGGGTGTGTACAGGACTCCCAGCAGTGCTCAGACATAGGAGAGGGGTGTGTACAGGACCCCCAGCAGTGCTCAGACATAGGAGAGGGGTGTGTACAGGACCCCTAGGAGTGCCCAGACATAGGAGAGGGGTGTGAACAGGACCCCCAGCAGTGCCCAGACATGACAGGGGTGGGTGGATATGACTCCCAGCAGTGCCCAGACATAGGAGAGGGGTGTGTACAGGAGCCCCAGCAGTGCAGAGACACAGGAGAGGGGTGTGTACAGGACCCCCAGCAGTGCAAAGACACAGGAGAGGGGTGTGTACAGGACCCCCAGCAGTACACAGACATGACAGGCGTGGGTGGATATGACTCCCAGCAGTGCCCAGACATAGGAGAGGGGTGTGTACAGGACCCCCAGCAGTGCCCAGACATAGGAGAGGGGTGTGTACAGGACTCCCAGCAGTGCCCAGACATAGGAGAGGGGTGTGTACAGGACCCCGAACAGTGCACAGACATGACAGGGGTGGGTGGATATGACTCCCAGCAGTGCCCAGACATAGGAGAGGGGCGTGTACAGGACTCCAGCAGTGCCCCGACATAGGAGAGGGGTGTGTACAGGACCCCCAGCAGTGCCCAGACATAGGAGAGGGGTTTGTACAGGACTCCCAGCAGTGCCCAGACATGACAGGGGTGGGTGGATATGTCTCCCAGCAGTGGCCAGTCATAGGAGAGGGGTGTGTACAGGACTCCCAGCAGTGCCCAGACATAGGAGGGGTGTGTACAGGACCCCCAGCAGTGCACAGACACAGGAGAGGGGTGTGTACAGGACCCCCAGCAGTGCACAGACATAGGAGAGGGGTATGTACAGGACCCCCAGCAGTGAACAGACATGAAAGGGGTGGGTGGATATGACTCCCAGCAGTGCCCAGACACAGGGGAGGGGTGTGTACAGGACTCCCAGCAGTGCCCAGACATAGGGGAGGGGTGGGTACAGGACCCCCAGCAGTGCCCAGACATAGGAGAGGGGTGTGTACAGGACACCCAGCAGTGCTCAGACATGACAGGGGTGGGTGGATATGACTCACAGCAGTCCCCAGACATAGGCGAGGGGTGTTTACAGGACCCTCAGCAGTGCCCAGACATGACAGGGGTGGGTGGATATGACTCCCAGCCGTGCCCAGACATAGGAGAGGGGGTGTGTACTGGACCCCAGCAGTGCCCAGACATGACAGGGGTGGGTGGATATGACTCCCAGCAGTGCCCAGACATAGGAGAGGGGTGTGTACAGGACTCCCAGCAGTGCCCAGACATAGGAGAGGGGTGTGTACAGGACCCCCAGCAGTGCCCAGACATAGGAGAGGGTGTGTGTACAGGACCCCTCATCAGTGCCCAGACATGACAGGGGTAGGTGGATATGACTCCCAGCAGTGCCCAGACATAGCAGAGGGGGTGTGTACAGGACCCCCAGCAGTGCCCAGACATAGGAGAGGGATGTGTACAGGACTGCCAGCAGTGCCCAGACATAGGATAGGGGGTGTGTACAGGACCCCCAGCAGTGCCCAGACATAGGAGAGGAGGTGTGTACTGGACCCCCAGCAGTGCCCAAACATGACAGGGGTGGGTAGATATAACTCCCAGCAGTGCCCAGACATATGAAAGGGGGTGTGTACAGGACCCCCAGCAGTGCCCAGACATAGGAGAGGGGTGTGTACAGGACTCCCAGCAGTGCCCAGACATAGGAGGGGTGTGTACAGGACCCCCAGCAGTGCACAGACACAGGAGAGGGGTGTGTACAGGACCCCCAGCAGTGCACAGACATAGGAGAGGGGTATGTACAGGACCCCCAGCAGTGAACAGACATGACAGGGGTGGGTGGATATGACTCCCAGCAGTGCCCAGACATAGGAGAGGGGTGTGTACAGGACTCCCAGCAGTGCCCAGACATAGGGGAGGGGTGGGTACAGGACCCCCAGCAGTGCCCAGACATAGGAGAGGGGTGTGTACAGGACACCCAGCAGTGCTCAGACATGACAGGGGTGGGTGGATATGACTCACAGCAGTCCCCAGACATAGGCGAGGGGTGTTTACAGGAACCTCAGCAGTGCCCAGACATGACAGGGGTGGGTGGATATGACTCCCAGCCGTGCCCAGACATAGGAGAGGGGGTGTGTACTGGACCCCAGCAGTGCCCAGACATGACAGGGGTGGGTGGATATGACTCCCAGCAGTGCCCAGACATAGGAGAGGGGTGTGTACAGGACTCCCAGCAGTGCCCAGACATAGGAGAGGGGTGTGTACAGGACCCCCAGCAGTGCACAGACATAGGAGAGGGTGTGTGTACAGGACCCCTCATCAGTGCCCAGACATGACAGGGGTAGGTGGATATGACTCCCAGCAGTGCCCAGACATAGCAGAGGGGGTGTGTACAGGACCCCCAGCAGTGCCCAGACATAGGAGAGGGATGTGTACAGGACTGCCAGCAGTGCCCAGGCACAGGATAGGGGGTGTGTACAGGACCCCCAGCAGTGCCCAGACATAGGAGAGGAGGTGTGTACTGGACCCCCAGCAGTGCCCAAACATGACAGGGGTGGGTAGATATAACTCCCAGCAGTGCCCAGACATATGAAAGGGGGTGTGTACAGGACCCCCAGCAGTGCCCAGACATAGGAGAGGGGTGTGTACAGGACTCCCAGCAGTGCCCAGACATAGGAGAGGGGGTGTGTACAGGACCCCCAGCAGTGCCCAGACATAGGAGAGGGGTGTGTACAGGACACCCAGCAGTGCTCAGACATGGCAGGGGTGGGTGGATATGACTCCCAGCAGTCCCCAGACATAGGAGAGGGGTGTTTACAGGACCCTCAGCAGGCTCCAGACATGACAGGGGTGGGTGGATTTGACTCCCAGCAGTGCCCGGACATAGGAGAGGGGTGTGTACAGGACTCTCAGCAGTGCCCAGACATAGGAGAGGGGAGTGTAAAGGAGGACCCCCAGCAGTGCCCAGACGTAGGAGAGGGGTGTGTACATGACTCCCAGCAGTGCCCAAACATAGGAGAGGGGTGTGTACAGGACCCCCAGCAGTACCCAGACATAGGAGAGTGGTGTATACAGGACCCCCAGCAGTGCCCAGACATGACAGGGGTGGGTGGATATGACTCCCAGCAGTGCCCAGACATAGATTAGGGCTGTGTACAGGACTCCCAGCAGTGCCCAGACATAGGAGAGCGGTGTGTACAGGACTCCCAGCAGTGCCCAGACATAGGAGAGGGGTGTGTACAGGACTCCCAGCAGTGCTCAGACATAGGAGAGGGGTGTGTACAGGACCCCCAGCAGTGCTCAGACATAGGAGAGGGGTGTGTACAGGACCCCTAGCAGTGCCCAGACATAGGAGAGGGGTGTGAACAGGACCCCCAGCAGTGCCCAGACATGACAGGGGTGGGTGGATATGACTCCCAGCAGTGCCCAGACATAGGAGAGGGGTGTGTACAGGACTCCGAGCATTGCCCAGACATAGGAGAGGGGTGGGTACAGGACCCCCAGCAGTGCCCAGACATAGGAGAGGGGTGTGTACAGGACTCCCAGCAGTGCCCCGACATAGGAGAGGGGTGTGTACAGGACCCCCAGCAGTGCCCAGACATAGGAGAGGGGTTTGTACAGGACTCCCAGCAGTGCCCAGACATGACAGGGGTGGGTGGATATGTCTCCCAGCAGTGGCCAGTCATAGGAGAGGGGTGTGTACAGGACTCCCAGCAGTGCCCAGACATAGGAGGGGTGTGTACAGGACCCCCAGCAGTGCACAGACACAGGAGAGGGGTGTGTACAGGACCCCCAGCAGTGCACAGACATAGGAGAGGGGTATGTACAGGACCCCCAGCAGTGAACAGACATGACAGGGGTGGGTGGATATGACTCCCAGCAGTGCCCAGACATAGGAGAGGGGTGTGTACAGGACTCCCAGCAGTGCCCAGACATAGGGGAGGGGTGGGTACAGGACCCCCAGCAGTGCCCAGACATAGGAGAGGGGTGTGTACAGGATGTCCAGCAGTGCACAGACATGACAGGGGTGGGTGGATATGACTCCCAGCAGTGCCCAGACATAGGGGAGGGGTGTGTACAGGACTCTCAGCAGTGCCCAGTCATGACAGGGGTGGGTGGATTTGACTCCCAGCAGTGCCCAGACAATGGAGAGGGGTGTGTACAGGACTCTCAGCAGTGCCCAGACATAGGAGAGGGGTGTGTACAGGACGCCCAGCAGTGCACAGACATGACAGGGGTGGATGAATATGACTCCCAGCCGTGCCCAGACATAGGAGAGGGGGTGTGTACAGGACCTCAGCAGTGCCCAGACATGACAGGGGTGGGTGGATATGACTCCCAGCAGTGCCCAGACATAGGAGAGGGGTGTGTACAGGACTCCCAGCAGTGCCCAGACATAGGAGAGGGGTGTGTACAGGACCCCCAGCGGTGCCCAGACATAGGAGAGGGTGTGTGTACAGGACCTCCCAGCAGTGCCCAGACATGACAGGGGTGGGTGGATATGACTCCCAGCAGTGCCCAGACATAGGAGAGGGGGGTGTACAGGACTCCCAGCAGTGCCCAGACATAGGATAGGGGGTGTGTACAGGACCCCCAGCAGTGCCCAGACATAGAAGAGGGGTGTGTACAGGACCCCCAGCAGTGCCCAGACATAGGAGAGGGATGTGTACAGGACTCCCAGCAGTGCCCAGACATAGGATAGGGGGTGTGTACAGGACCCCCAGCAGTGCCCAGACATAGAAGAGGGGTGTATACAGGACCCCCAGCAGTGCCCAGACATAGGAGAGGGGGTGAGTAAAGGACCCCCAGCAGTGACCAGACATAGGAGAGGGTGTGTGTAAAGGACCCCCAGCAGTGCCCAAACATAGGAGGGGGGTGTGTACAGGACACCTAGCAGTGCACAGACATGACGGGGATGGGTCGATATGACTCCCAGCAGTACCCAGACATAGGAAAGGGGTGTTTACAGGACCCCCAGCAGTGCCCAGACATAGAAGAAGGGTGTATACAGGACCCCCAGCAGTACCCAGACATAGGAGAGGGGTGTGTACAGGACGCCCAGCAGTGCACAGACATGACAGGGGTGGATGAATATGACTCCCAGCCGTGCCCAGACATAGGAGAGGGGGTGTGTACAGGACCTCAGCAGTGCCCAGACATGACAGGGGTGGGTGGATATGACTCCCAGCAGTGCACAGACATAGGAGAGGGGTGTGTACAGGACTCCCAGCAGTGCCCAGATATAGGAGAGGGATGTGTACAGGACTCCCAGCAGTGCGCAGACACAAGAGAGGGGTGTGTACAGGACCCCCAGCAGTGCACAGACATAGGAGACGGGTGTGTACAGGACCCCCAGCAGTGCACAGACATGACAGGGTGGGTGGATATGACTCCCAGCAGTGCCCAGACATAGGAATGGGGTGTGTACAGTACTCCCAGCAGTGCCCAGACATAGGAGAGGGGTGGGTACAGGACCCCAAGCAGTGCCCAGACAGAGGAGAGAGGTGTGTACAGGACCCCCAGCAGTGCCCAGACATAGGATAGGGGGTGTGTACAGGACCCCCAGCAGTGCCCAGTCATGACAGGGGTGGGTGGATTTGACTCCCAGCAGTGCCCAGACAATGGAGAGGGGTGTGTACAGGACTCCCAGCAGTGCCCAGACATAGGAGAGGGGTGTGTACAGGACGCACAGCAGTGCACAGACATGACAGGGGTGGGTGGATATGACTCCCAGCCGTGCCCAGACATAGGAGAGGGGGTGTGTACTGGACCCCAGCAGTGCCCAGACATAGGAGAGGGTGTGTGTACAGGACCCCCCATCAGTGCCCAGACATGACAGGGGTAGGTGGATATGACTCCCAGCAGTGCCCAGACATAGGAGAGGGGGGGTGTAAAGGACCCCCAGCAGTGCCCAGACATCGGAGAGGGGTGTATACAGGACTCCCATTAGTGCCCAGACATAGGAGAGGGGTGTGTACAGGACCCCCAGCAGTGCCCAGACATAGGAGAGGGTGTGTGTACAGGACCCCCCATCAGTGCCCAGACATGACAGGGGTAGGTGGATATGACTCCCAGCAGTGCCCAGACATAGGAGAGGGGGTGTGTACAGGACCCCCAGCAGTGCCCAGACATAGGATAGGGGGTGTGTACAGGACCCCCAACAGTGCCCAGACATAGGAGAGGAGGTGTGTACTGGACCCCCAGCAGTGCCCAGACATGACAGGGGTGGGTGGATATAACTCCCAGCAGTGCCCAGACATATGAGAGGGGGTGTGTACAGGACCCCCAGCAGTGCCCAGACATAGGAGAGGGGTGTGTACAGGACTCCCAGCAGTGCCCAGACATGACAGGGGTGGGTGGATATGACTCCCAGCAGTGCACAGACATAGGAGAGGGGTGTGTACAGGACTCCCAGCAGTGCCCAGATATAGGAGAGGGATGTGTACAGGACCCCCAGCAGTGCACAGACACAAGAGAGGGGTGTGTACAGGACCCCCAGCAGTGCACAGACATAGGAGACGGGTGTGTACAGGACCCCCAGCAGTGCACAGACATGACAGGGTGGGTGGATATGACTCCCAGCAGTGCCCAGACATAGGAATGGGGTGTGTACAGGACTCCCAGCAGTGCCCAGACATAGGAGAGGGGTGTGTACAGGACCCCAAGCAGTGCCCAGACAGAGGAGAGGGGTGTGTACAGGACGCACAGCAGTGCACAGACATGACAGGGGTGGGTGGATATGACTCCCAGCCGTGCCCAGACATAGGAGAGGGGGTGTGTACTGGACCCCAGCAGTGCCCAGACATAGGAGAGGGTGTGTGTACAGGACCCCCCATCAGTGCCCAGACATGACAGGGGTAGGTGGATATGACTCCCAGCAGTGCCCAGACATAGGAGAGGGGGTGTGTACAGGACCCCCAGCAGTGCCCAGACATCGGAGAGTGGTGTGTACAGGACTCCCATTAGTGCCCAGACATAGGAGAGGGGTGTGTACAGGACCCCCAGCAGTGCCCAGACATAGGAGAGGGTGTGTGTACAGGACCCCCCATCAGTGCCCAGACATGACATGGGTAGGTGGATATGACTCCCAGCAGGGCCCAGACATAGGAGAGGGGGTGTGTACAGGACCCCCAGCAGTGCCCAGACATCGGAGAGGGATGTGTACAGGACTCCCAGCAGTGCCCAGACATAGGATAGGAGGTGTGTACAGGACCCCCAACAGTGCCCAGACATAGGAGAGGAGGTGTGTACTGGACCCCCAGCAGTGCCCAGACATGACAGGGGTGGGTGGATATAACTCCCAGCAGTGCCCAGACATATGAGAGGGGGTGTGTACAGGACCCCCAGCAGTGCCCAGACATAGGGGAGGGTGTGTACAGGACTCCCAGCAGTGCCCAGACATAGGAGAGGGGGTGTGTACAGAACCCCCAGCAGTGCCCAGACATAGGAGAGGGGTGTGTACAGGACACCCAGCAGTGCTCAGACATGACAGGGGTGGGTGGATATGACTCACAGCAGTCCCCAGACATAGGCGAGGGGTGTTTACAGGACCCTCAGCAGTGCCCAGACATGACAGGGGTGGGTGGATATGACTCCCAGCCGTGCCCAGACATAGGAGAGGGGGTGTGTACTGGACCCCAGCAGTGCCCAGACATGACAGGGGTGGGTGGATATGACTCCCAGCAGTGCCCAGACATAGGAGAGGGGTGTGTACAGGACTCCCAGCAGTGCCCAGACATAGGAGAGGGGTGTGTACAGGACCCCCAGCAGTGCCCAGACATAGGAGAGGGTGTGTGTACAGGACCCCTCATCAGTGCCCAGACATGACAGGGGTAGGTGGATATGACTCCCAGCAGTGCCCAGACATAGCAGAGGGGGTGTGTACAGGACCCCCAGCAGTGCCCAGACATAGGAGAGGGATGTGTACAGGACTGCCAGCAGTGCCCAGACATAGGATAGGGGGTGTGTACAGGACCCCCAGCAGTGCCCAGACATAGGAGAGGGGTGTGTACAGGACTCCCAGCAGTGCCCAGACATAGGAGAGGGGGTGTGTACAGGACCCCCAGCAGTGCCCAGACATAGGAGAGGGGTGTGTACAGGACACCCAGCAGTGCTCAGACATGGCAGGGGTGGGTGGATATGACTCCCAGCAGTCCCCAGACATAGGAGAGGGGTGTTTACAGGACCCTCAGCAGGCTCCAGACATGACAGGGGTGGGTGGATTTGACTCCCAGCAGTGCCTGGACATAGGAGAGGGGTGTGTACAGGACTCCCAGCAGTGCCCAGACATAGGAGAGGGGAGTGTAAAGGAGGACCCCCAGCAGTGCCCAGACGTAGGAGAGGGGTGTGTACATGACTCCCAGCAGTGCCCAAACATAGGAGAGGGGTGTGCACAGGACCCCCAGCAGTGCACAGACATAGGAGGGGTGTGCACAGGACCCCCAGCAGTGCACAGACACAGGAGAGGGGTGTGTACAGGACCCCCAGCAGTGCACAGACATAGGAGAGGGGTATGTTCAGGACCCCCAGCAGTGCACAGACATGACAGGGGTGGGTGGATATGACTCTCAGCAGTGCCCAGACATAGGAGAGGGGTGTGTACAGGACTCCCAGCTGTGCCCAGACATAGGAGAGGGGTGGGTACAGGACCCCAAGCAGTGCCCAGACATAGGAGAGGGGTGTGTACAGGATGCCCAGCAGTGCACAGACATGACAGGGGTGGGTGGATATGACTCCCAGCAGTGCCCAGACATAGGGGAGGGGTGTATACAGGACTCCCAGCAGTGCCCAGACATAGGAGAGGAGGTGTGTACAGGACCCCCAGCAGTGCCCAGACATAGGAGAGGGGTGTGTACAGGACTCTCAGCAGTGCCCAGTCATGACAGGGGTGGGTGGATTTGACTCCCAGCAGTGCCCAGACAATGGAGAGGGGTGTGTACAGGACTCTCAGCAGTGCCCAGACATAGGAGAGGGGTGTGTACAGGACGCCCAGCAGTGCACAGACATGACAGGGGTGGATGAATATGACTCCCAGCCGTGCCCAGACATAGGAGAGGGGGTGTGTACAGGACCTCAGCAGTGCCCAGACATGACAGGGGTGGGTGGATATGACTCCCAGCAGTGCCCAGACATAGGAGAGGGGTGTGTTCAGGACTCCCAGCAGTGCCCAGACATAGGAGAGGGGTGTGTACAGGACCCCCAGCAGTGCCCAGACATAGGAGAGAGTGTGTGTACAGGACCCCCCAGCAGTGCCCAGACATGACAGGGGTGGGTGGATATGACTCCCAGCAGTGCCCAGATATAGGAGAGGGATGTGTACAGGACTCCCAGCAGTGCTCAGACATAGGAGAGGGGTGTGTACAGGACCCCCAGCAGTGCTCAGACATAGGAGAGGGGTGTGTACAGGACCCCCAGCAGTGCTCAGACATAGAAGAGGGATGTGTACAGGACTCCCAGCAGTGCTCAGACATAGGAGAGGGGTGTGTACAGGACCCCCAGCAGTGCTCAGACATAGGAGAGGGGTGTGTACAGGACCCCTAGCAGTGCCCAGACATAGGAGAGGGGTGTGAACAGGACCCCCAGCAGTGCCCAGGCATGACAGGGGTGGGTGGATATGACTCCCAGCAGTGCCAGACATAGGAGAGGGGTGTGAACAGGTCTCCCAGCAGTGCCCAGACATAGGAGAAGGGTGTGTACAGGACCCCCAGCAGTGCAAAGACACAGGAGAGGGGTGTGTACAGGACCCCCAGCAGTACACAGACATGACAGGGGTGGGTGGATATGACTCCCAGCAGTGCCCAGACATAGGAGAGGGGTGTGTACAGGACTCCGGCAGTGCCCCGACATAGGAGAGGGGTGTGTACAGGACCCCCAGCAGTGCCCAGACATAGGAGAGGGGTGTGTACAGGACTCCCAGCAGTGCCCAGACATGACAGGGGTGGGTGGATATGTCTCCCAGCAGTGGCCAGACATAGGAGAGGGGTGTGTACAGGACTCCCAGCAGTGCCTAGACATAGGAGGGGTGTGTACAGGACCCCTAGCAGTGCACAGACACAGGAGAGGGGTGTGTACAGGACCCCCAGCAGTGCACAGACATAGGAGAGGGGTATGTACAGGACCCCCAGCAGTGCACAGACATGACAGGGGTGGGTGGATATGACTCCCAGCAGTGCCCAGACATAGGAGAGGGGTGTGTACAGGACTCCCAGCAGTGCCCAGACATAGGAGAAGGGTGGGTACAGGACCCCCAGCAGTGCCCAGACATAGGAGAGGGGTGTGTACAGGATGCCCAGCAGTGCACAGACATGACAGGGGTGGGTGGATATGACTCCCAGCAGTGCCCAGACATAGGGGAGGGGTGTATACAGGACTGCCAGCAGTGCCCAGACATAGGAGAGGAGGTGTGTACAGGACCCCCAGCAGTGCCCAGACATAGGAGAGGGGTGTGTACAGGACTCTCAGCAGTGCCCAGTCATGACAGGGGTGGGTGGATTTGACTCCCAGCAGTGCCCAGACAATGGAGAGGGGTGTGTACAGGACTCTCAGCAGTGCCCAGACATAGGAGAGGGGTGTGTACAGGACGCCCAGCAGTGCACAGACATGAAAGGGGTGGATGAATATGACTCCCAGCCGTGCCCAGACATAGGAGAGGGGGTGTGTACAGGACCTCAGCAGTGCCCAGACATGACAGGGGTGGGTGGATATGACTCCCAGCAGTGCCCAGACATAGGAGAGGGGTGTGTTCAGGACTCCCAGCAGTGCCCAGACATAGGAGAGGGGTGTGTACAGGACCCCCAGCAGTGCCCAGACATAGGAGAGAGTGTGTGTACAGGACCTCCCAGCAGTGCCCAGACATGACAGGGGTAGGTGGATAGGACTCCCAGCAGTGCCCAGACATAGGAGAGGGGGGGTGTACAGGACCCCCAGCAGTGCCCAGACATAGGAGAGGGATGTGTACAGGACTCCCAGCAGTGCCCAGACATAGGATAGGGGGTGTGTACAGGACCCCCAGCAGTGCCCAGACATAGGAGAGGAGGTGTGTACAGGACCACCAGCAGTGCCCAGACATGACAGGGGTGGGTGGACATGACTCCCAGCAGTGCCCAGACATATGAGAGGGGGTGTGTACAGGACCCCCAGCAGTGCCCAGACATAGGAGAGGGGTGTGTACAGGACTCCCAGCAGTGCCCAGACATAGGAGAGGGGGTGTGTACAGGACCCCCAGCAGTGCCCAGACATAGGAGAGGGGTGTGTACAGGACACCTAGCAGCGCACAGACATGACGGGGGTGGGTGGATATGACTCCCAGCAGTACCCAGACATAGGAAAGGGGTGTTTACAGGACCCCCAGCAGTGCCCAGACATAGGAGAAGGGTGTGTACAGGACCCCCAGCAGTGCCCAGACATAGAAGAGGGGTGTATACAGGACCCCCAGCAGTGCCCAGACATAGGAGAGGGGGTGAGTAAAGGACCCCCAGCAGTGACCAGACATAGGAGAGGGTGTGTGTAAAGGACCCCCAGCAGTGCCCAAACATAGGATAGGGGTGTGTACAGGACCCCCAGCAGTGCACAGACATGACAGGGGTGGGTGGATATGACTCCCAGCAGTGCCCACACATAGGAGAGGGGTGTGTACAGGACTCCCAGCCGTGCCCAGACGTAGGAGAAGGGGTGTGTACAGGACCCCCAGCAGTGCCCAGACATGACAGGGGTGGGTGGATATGACTCCCAGTAGTGCCCAGACATAGGAGAGGGTGTGTGTACAGGACTCCCAGCAGTGCCCAGACATAGGAGAGGGGTGGGTACAGGACCCCCAGCAGTTCCCAGACATAGGAGAGGGGTGTGTACAGGACCCCCAGCAGTGCACAGACACAGGAGAGAGGTGTGTACAGGACCCCCAGCAGTGCACAGACATGACAGGGGTGGGTGAATATGACTCCCAGCAGTGCCCAGATATAGGAGAGGGGTGTGTACAGGACTCACAGCAGTGCCCAGACATAGGAGAGGGGTGTCTACAGGACCCCGGCAGTGCCCAGACATAGGGGAGGGGTGTGTACAGGATGCCCAGCAGTGCACAGACATGACAGGGGTGGGTGGATATGACTCCCAGCAGTGCCCAGACATAGGAGAGGGGGTGTGTACAGGACCCCCAGCAGTGCCCAGTCATGACAGGGGTGGGTGGATATGACTCCCAGCAGTGCCCAGACATAGGAGAGGGGTGTGTACAGGACTCCCAGTAGTGCCCAGACATAGGAGAGGGGTGTGTACAAGACCCCCAGCAGTGCACAGACATGACAGGGGTTGGTGGATATGACTCCCAGCAGGGCCCAGACATACGAGAGGGGGTGTGTACAGGACTGCCAGCAGTGCCCAGCCATGACAGGGTTGGGTAGATATGACTCCCAGCAGTGCCCAGACATAGGAGAGGGGTGTGTACAGGACTCCCAGCAGTGCCTGGACATAGGAGAGGGGTGTGTACAGGACTCCCAGCAGTGCCCAGACATAGGAGAGGGGAGTGTAAAGGAGGACCCCCAGCAGTGCCCAGACGTAGGAGAGGGGTGTGTACATGACTCCCAGCAGTGCCCAAACATAGGAGAGGGGTGTGTACAGGACCCCCAGCAGTACCCAGACATAGGAGAGGGGTGTATACAGGACCCCCAGCAGTGCCCAGACATGACAGGGGTGGGTGGATATGACTCCCAGCAGTGCCCAGACATAGATTAGGGCTGTGTACAGGACTCCCAGCAGTGCCCAGACATAGGAGTGCGGTGTGTACAGGACTCCCAGAAGTGCCCAGACATAGGAGAGGGATGTGTACAGGACCCCAGCAGTGCCCAGACATAGGAGAGGGGTGTGTACAGGACTCCCAGCAGTGCTCAGACATAGGAGAGGGGTGTGTACAGGACCCCCAGCAGTGCTCAGACATAGGAGAGGGGTGTGTACAGGACCCCTAGGAGTGCCCAGACATAGGAGAGGGGTGTGAACAGGACCCCCAGCAGTGCCCAGACATGACAGGGGTGGGTGGATATGACTCCCAGCAGGGCCCAGACATACGAGAGGGGGTGTGTACAGGACTGCCAGCAGTGCCCAGCCATGACAGGGTTGGGTAGATATGACTCCCAGCAGTGCCCAGACATAGGAGAGGGGTGTGTACAGGACTCCCAGCAGTGCCCAGACATAGGAGAGGGGTGTGTACAGGACCCCCAGCAGTGCCCAGAAATAGGAGAGGAGGTGTGTACAGGACCCCCAGCAGTGCCCAGACATGACGGGGGTAGGTGGATATGACTCCCAGCAGTGCCCAGACATAGGAGAGGGGTGTGTACAGGACTCCCAGCAGTGCCCAGACAAAGGAGAGGGGATTTGTACAGGGCCCCCAGCAGTGCCCAGACATAGGAGAGGAGGTGTGTACAGGACCCCCAGCAGTGCCCAGACATGACAGGGGTGGGTGGATATGACTCCCAGCAGTGCCCAGACATAGGAGAGGGGGTGTGTACAGGACCCCCAGAAGTGCCCAGACATAGGAGATGGGTGTGTACAGCGCTCCCATCAGTGCCCATACATAGGAGAGGGGGTATGTACAGGACCCCCAGCAGTACCTAGACATAGGAGACGGGTGCGTACAGGACCCTCAGCAGTGCACAGACATGACAGGGGTGGGTGGATATGACTCCCAGCAGTGCCCAGACATAGGAGAGGGGTGTGTACAGGACTCCCAGCAGTGCCCAGACATAGGTGAGGGGTGTGTACAGGACCCCCAGCAGTACCGAGACATAGAAGAGGGGTGTGTACAGGACCCCCAGCAGTGCCCAGACATAGAAGAGCGGTGTGTACAGGACCCCCAGCAGTGCCCAGACATAGGAGAGGAGATATGTACAGGACCCCCTGCAATGCCCAGACATAGGAGAGGGGTGTGTACAGGACCCCCAGCAGTGCATAGACATGACATGACAGGGGTGGGTGGATATGACTCCCAGCAGTGCCCAGACATAGGAGAGGGGTGTGTACAGGACTCCCAGCAGTGCCCAGACATAGGACAGGGGTGTGTACAGGACCCCCAGCAGTGCCCAGACATAGGAGAGGGGTGTGTACAGGACCCCCAGCAGTGCCCAGACATAGGAGAGGGGGTGTGTACAGGACCTCCAGCAGTACCCAGACATGATAGGGGTGGATGGATATGACTCCCAGCAGTGCCCAGACATAGGAGAGCGGTGTGTACAGGACTCCCAGCAGTGCCTAGACATAGGAGAGGGGTGTGTACAGAACCCCCAGCAGTGCCCAGACATAGGAGAGGGGGTGTGTAAAGGACCCCCAGCAGTGCACAGACATAGGAGAGGGGTGTGTACAGGACCCCCAGAAGTGCCCAGACATGACAGGGGTGGGTGGATATGACTCCCAGCAGTGCCCAGACATAGGTTAGGGCTGTGTACAGGACTCCCAGCAGTGCCCAGACATAGGAGAGCGGTGTGTACAGGGCTCCCAGCAGTGCCCAGACATAGGAGAGGGGTGTGTACAGGACCCCAGCAGTGCCCAGACATAGGAGAGGGGTGTGTACAGGACTCCCAGCAGTGCCCAGACATAGGAGAGGGGTGTGTACAGGACCCCAGCAGTGCCCAGACATAGGAGAGGGGTGTGTACAGGACCCCCAGCAGTGCTCAGACATAGGAGAGGGGTGTGTACAGGACCCCCAGCAGTGCCCAGACATAGGAGAGGGGTTTGTAAAGGACCCCCAGCAGTGCCCAGACATGACAGGGGTGGGTGGATATAACTCCCAGCAGTGCCAGACATAGGAGAGGGGTGTGTACAGGACTCCCAGCAGTGCCCAGACACAGGAGAGGGGTGTGTACAGGACCCCCAGCAGTGCAAAGACATAGGAGAGGGGTGTGTACAGGACCCCCAGCAGTACACAGACATGACAGGGGTGGGTGGATATGACTCCCAGCAGTGCCCAGACATAGGAGAGGGGTGTGTACAGGACTCCCAGCATTGCCCAGACATAGGAGAGGGGTGGGTACAGAACCCCCAGCAGTGCCCAGACATAGGAGAGAGGTGTGTACAGGACTCCCAGCAGTGCCCAGACATAGGAGAGGGGTGTGTACAGGACCCCCAACAGTGCACAGACATGACAGGGGTAGGTGGATATGACTCCCAGCAGTGCCCAGACATAGGAGAGCGGTGTGTACAGGACTCCAGCAGTGCCCCGACATAGGAGAGGGGTGTGTACAGGACCCCAGCAGTGCCCAGACATAGGAGAGGGGTGGGTACCGGACTCCCAGCAGTGCCCAGACATGACAGGGGTGGGTGGATATGACTCCCAGCAGTGCACAGACATAGGAGAGGGGTGTGTACAGGACTCCCAGCAGTGCCCAGATATAGGAGAGGGATGTGTACAGGACTCCCAGCAGTGCGCAGACACAAGAGAGGGGTGTGTACAGGACCCCCGGCAGTGCACAGACATAGGAGACGGGTGTGTACAGGACCCCCAGCAGTGCACAGACATGACAGGGCGGGTGGATGTGACTCCCATTTCCCCCCAAACATAGGAATGGGGTGTGTACAGTACTCCCAGCAGTGCCCAGACATAGGAGAGGGGTGGGTACAGGACCCCAAGCAGTGCCCAGACAGAGGAGAGAGGTGTGTACAGGACCCCCAGCAGTGCCCAGACATAGGATAGGGGGTGTGTACAGGACCCCCAGCAGTGCCCAGTCATGACAGGGGTGGGTGGATTTGACTCCCAGCAGTGCCCAGACAATGGAGAGGGGTGTGTACAGGACTCCCAGCAGTGCCCAGACATAGGAGAGGGGTGTGTACAGGACGCACAGCAGTGCACAGACATGACAGGGGTGGGTGGATATGACTCCCAGCCGTGCCCAGACATAGGAGAGGGGGTGTGTACTGGACCCCAGCAGTGCCCAGACATAGGAGAGGGTGTGTGTACAGGACCCCCCCCCATCAGTGCCCAGACATGACAGGGGTAGGTGGATATGACTCCCAGCAGTGCCCAGACATAGGAGAGGGGGTGTGTACAGGACCCCCAGCAGTGCCCAGACATAGGATAGGGGGTGTGTACAGGACCCCCAACAGTGCCCAGACATAGGAGAGGAGGTGTGTACTGGACCCCCAGCAGTGCCCAGACATGACAGGGGTGGGTGGATATAACTCCCAGCAGTGCCCAGACATATGAGAGGGGGTGTGTACAGGACCCCCAGCAGTGCCCAGACATAGGAGAGGGGTGTGTACAGGACTCCCAGCAATGCCCAGACATGACAGGAGTGGGTGGATATGACTCCCAGCAGTGCACAGACATAGGAGAGGGGTGTGTACAGGACTCCCAGCAGTGCCCAGGAATAGGAGAGGGATGTGTACAGGACCCCCAGCAGTGCACAGACACAAGAGAGGGGTGTGTACAGGACCCCCAGCAGTGCACAGACATAGGAGACGGGTGTGTACAGGACCCCCAGCAGTGCACAGACATGGCAGGGTGGGTGGATATGACTCCCAGCAGTGCCCAGACATAGGAATGGGGTGTGTACAGGACTCCCAGCAGTGCCCAGACATAGGAGAGGGGTGGCTACAGGACCCCAAGCAGTGCCCAGACAGAGGAGAGAGGTGTGTACAGGACCCCCAGCAGTGCCCAGACATAGGATAGGGGGTGTGTACCGGACCCCCAGCAGTGCCCAGTCATGACAGGGGTCGGTGGATTTGACTCCCAGCAGTGCCCAGACAATGGAGAGGGGTGTGTACAGGACTCCCAGCAGTGCCCAGACATAGGAGAGGGGTGTGTACAGGACGCACAGCAGTGCACAGACATGACAGGGGTGGGTGGATATGACTCCCAGCCGTGCCCAGACATAGGAGAGGGGGTGTGTACTGGACCCCAGCAGTGCCCAGACATAGGAGAGGGTGTGTGTACAGGACCCCCCATCAGTGCCCAGACATGACAGGGGTAGGTGGATATGACTCCCAGCAGTGCCCAGACATAGGAGAGGGGGTGTGTACAGGACCCCCAGCAGTGCCCAGACATCGGAGAGTGGTGTGTACAGGACTCCCATTAGTGCCCAGACATAGGAGAGGGGTGTGTACAGGACCCCCAGCAGTGCCCAGACATAGGAGAGGGTGTGTGTACAGGACCCCCCATCAGTGCCCAGACATGACATGGGTAGGTGGATATGACTCCCAGCAGGGCCCAGACATAGGAGAGGGGGTGTGTACAGGACCCCCAGCAGTGCCCAGACATCGGAGAGGGATGTGTACAGGACTCCCAGCAGTGCCCAGACATAGGATAGGAGGTGTGTACAGGACCCCCAACAGTGCCCAGACATAGGAGAGGAGGTGTGTACTGGACCCCCAGCAGTGCCCAGACATGACAGGGGTGGGTGGATATAACTCCCAGCAGTGCCCAGACATATGAGAGGGGGTGTGTACAGGACCCCCAGCAGTGCCCAGACATAGGAGAGGGTGTGTACAGGACTCCCAGCAGTGCCCAGACATAGGAGAGGGGGTGTGTACAGAACCCCCAGCAGTGCCCAGACATAGGAGAGGGGTGTGTACAGGACACCCAGCAGTGCTCAGACATGACAGGGGTGGGTGGATATGACTCACAGCAGTCCCCAGACATAGGCGAGGGGTGTTTACAGGACCCTCAGCAGTGCCCAGACATGACAGGGGTGGGTGGATATGACTCCCAGCCGTGCCCAGACATAGGAGAGGGGGTGTGTACTGGACCCCAGCAGTGCCCAGACATGACAGGGGTGGGTGGATATGACTCCCAGCAGTGCCCAGACATAGGAGAGGGGTGTGTACAGGACTCCCAGCAGTGCCCAGACATAGGAGAGGGGTGTGTACAGGACCCCCAGCAGTGCCCAGACATAGGAGAGGGTGTGTGTACAGGACCCCTCATCAGTGCCCAGACATGACAGGGGTAGGTGGATATGACTCCCAGCAGTGCCCAGACATAGCAGAGGGGGTGTGTACAGGACCCCCAGCAGTGCCCAGACATAGGAGAGGGATGTGTACAGGACTGCCAGCAGTGCCCAGACATAGGATAGGGGGTGTGTACAGGACCCCCAGCAGTGCCCAGACATAGGAGAGGAGGTGTGTACTGGACCCCCAGCAGTGCCCAAACATGACAGGGGTGGGTAGATATAACTCCCAGCAGTGCCCAGACATATGAAAGGGGGTGTGTACAGGACCCCCAGCAGTGCCCAGACATAGGAGAGGGGTGTGTACAGGACTCCCAGCAGTGCCCAGACATAGGAGAGGGGGTGTGTACAGGACCCCCAGCAGTGCCCAGACATAGGAGAGGGGTGTGTACAGGACACCCAGCAGTGCTCAGACATGGCAGGGGTGGGTGGATATGACTCCCAGCAGTCCCCAGACATAGGAGAGGGGTGTTTACAGGACCCTCAGCAGGCTCCAGACATGACAGGGGTGGGTGGATTTGACTCCCAGCAGTGCCTGGACATAGGAGAGGGGTGTGTACAGGACTCCCAGCAGTGCCCAGACATAGGAGAGGGGAGTGTAAAGGAGGACCCCCAGCAGTGCCCAGACATAGGAGAGGGGTGTGTACATGACTCCCAGCAGTGCCCAAACATAGGAGAGGGGTGTGTACAGGACCCCCAGCAGTACCCAGACATAGGAGAGGGGTGTATACAGGACCCCCAGCAGTGCCCAGACATGACAGGGGTGGGTGGATATGACTCCCAGCAGTGCCCAGACATAGATTAGGGCTGTGTACAGGACTCCCAGCAGTGCCCAGACATAGGAGTGCGGTGTGTACAGGACTCCCAGAAGTGCCCAGACATAGGAGAGGGATGTGTACAGGACCCCAGCAGTGCCCAGACATAGGAGAGGGGTGTGTACAGGACTCCCAGCAGTGCTCAGACATAGGAGAGGGGTGTGTACAGGACCCCCAGCAGTGCTCAGACATAGGAGAGGGGTGTGTACAGGACCCCTAGGAGTGCCCAGACATAGGAGAGGGGTGTGAACAGGACCCCCAGCAGTGCCCAGACATGACAGGGGTGGGTGGATATGACTCCCAGCAGTGCCCAGACATAGGAGAGGGGTGTGTACAGGAGCCCCAGCAGTGCAGAGACACAGGAGAGGGGTGTGTACAGGACCCCCAGCAGTGCAAAGACACAGGAGAGGGGTGTGTACAGGACCCCCAGCAGTACACAGACATGACAGGCGTGGGTGGATATGACTCCCAGCAGTGCCCAGACATAGGAGAGGGGTGTGTACAGGACCCCCAGCAGTGCCCAGACATAGGAGAGGGGTGTGTACAGGACTCCCAGCAGTGCCCAGACATAGGAGAGGGGTGTGTACAGGACCCCGAACAGTGCACAGACATGACAGGGGTGGGTGGATATGACTCCCAGCAGTGCCCAGACATAGGAGAGGGGCGTGTACAGGACTCCAGCAGTGCCCCGACATAGGAGAGGGGTGTGTACAGGACCCCCAGCAGTGCCCAGACATAGGAGAGGGGTTTGTACAGGACTCCCAGCAGTGCCCAGACATGACAGGGGTGGGTGGATATGTCTCCCAGCAGTGGCCAGTCATAGGAGAGGGGTGTGTACAGGACTCCCAGCAGTGCCCAGACATAGGAGGGGTGTGTACAGGACCCCCAGCAGTGCACAGACACAGGAGAGGGGTGTGTACAGGACCCCCAGCAGTGCACAGACATAGGAGAGGGGTATGTACAGGACCCCCAGCAGTGAACAGACATGAAAGGGGTGGGTGGATATGACTCCCAGCAGTGCCCAGACACAGGGGAGGGGTGTGTACAGGACTCCCAGCAGTGCCCAGACATAGGGGAGGGGTGGGTACAGGACCCCCAGCAGTGCCCAGACATAGGAGAGGGGTGTGTACAGGACACCCAGCAGTGCTCAGACATGACAGGGGTGGGTGGATATGACTCACAGCAGTCCCCAGACATAGGCGAGGGGTGTTTACAGGACCCTCAGCAGTGCCCAGACATGACAGGGGTGGGTGGATATGACTCCCAGCCGTGCCCAGACATAGGAGAGGGGGTGTGTACTGGACCCCAGCAGTGCCCAGACATGACAGGGGTGGGTGGATATGACTCCCAGCAGTGCCCAGACATAGGAGAGGGGTGTGTACAGGACTCCCAGCAGTGCCCAGACATAGGAGAGGGGTGTGTACAGGACCCCCAGCAGTGCCCAGACATAGGAGAGGGTGTGTGTACAGGACCCCTCATCAGTGCCCAGACATGACAGGGGTAGGTGGATATGACTCCCAGCAGTGCCCAGACATAGCAGAGGGGGTGTGTACAGGACCCCCAGCAGTGCCCAGACATAGGAGAGGGATGTGTACAGGACTGCCAGCAGTGCCCAGACATAGGATAGGGGGTGTGTACAGGACCCCCAGCAGTGCCCAGACATAGGAGAGGAGGTGTGTACTGGACCCCCAGCAGTGCCCAAACATGACAGGGGTGGGTAGATATAACTCCCAGCAGTGCCCAGACATATGAAAGGGGGTGTGTACAGGACCCCCAGCAGTGCCCAGACATAGGAGAGGGGTGTGTACAGGACTCCCAGCAGTGCCCAGACATAGGAGGGGTGTGTACAGGACCCCCAGCAGTGCACAGACACAGGAGAGGGGTGTGTACAGGACCCCCAGCAGTGCACAGACATAGGAGAGGGGTATGTACAGGACCCCCAGCAGTGAACAGACATGACAGGGGTGGGTGGATATGACTCCCAGCAGTGCCCAGACATAGGAGAGGGGTGTGTACAGGACTCCCAGCAGTGCCCAGACATAGGGGAGGGGTGGGTACAGGACCCCCAGCAGTGCCCAGACATAGGAGAGGGGTGTGTACAGGACACCCAGCAGTGCTCAGACATGACAGGGGTGGGTGGATATGACTCACAGCAGTCCCCAGACATAGGCGAGGGGTGTTTACAGGAACCTCAGCAGTGCCCAGACATGACAGGGGTGGGTGGATATGACTCCCAGCCGTGCCCAGACATAGGAGAGGGGGTGTGTACTGGACCCCAGCAGTGCCCAGACATGACAGGGGTGGGTGGATATGACTCCCAGCAGTGCCCAGACATAGGAGAGGGGTGTGTACAGGACTCCCAGCAGTGCCCAGACATAGGAGAGGGGTGTGTACAGGACCCCCAGCAGTGCACAGACATAGGAGAGGGTGTGTGTACAGGACCCCTCATCAGTGCCCAGACATGACAGGGGTAGGTGGATATGACTCCCAGCAGTGCCCAGACATAGCAGAGGGGGTGTGTACAGGACCCCCAGCAGTGCCCAGACATAGGAGAGGGATGTGTACAGGACTGCCAGCAGTGCCCAGACACAGGATAGGGGGTGTGTACAGGACCCCCAGCAGTGCCCAGACATAGGAGAGGAGGTGTGTACTGGACCCCCAGCAGTGCCCAAACATGACAGGGGTGGGTAGATATAACTCCCAGCAGTGCCCAGACATATGAAAGGGGGTGTGTACAGGACCCCCAGCAGTGCCCAGACATAGGAGAGGGGTGTGTACAGGACTCCCAGCAGTGCCCAGACATAGGAGAGGGGGTGTGTACAGGACCCCCAGCAGTGCCCAGACATAGGAGAGGGGTGTGTACAGGACACCCAGCAGTGCTCAGACATGGCAGGGGTGGGTGGATATGACTCCCAGCAGTCCCCAGACATAGGAGAGGGGTGTTTACAGGACCCTCAGCAGGCTCCAGACATGACAGGGGTGGGTGGATTTGACTCCCAGCAGTGCCCGGACATAGGAGAGGGGTGTGTACAGGACTCTCAGCAGTGCCCAGACATAGGAGAGGGGAGTGTAAAGGAGGACCCCCAGCAGTGCCCAGACGTAGGAGAGGGGTGTGTACATGACTCCCAGCAGTGCCCAAACATAGGAGAGGGGTGTGTACAGGACCCCCAGCAGTACCCAGACATAGGAGAGTGGTGTATACAGGACCCCCAGCAGTGCCCAGACATGACAGGGGTGGGTGGATATGACTCCCAGCAGTGCCCAGACATAGATTAGGGCTGTGTACAGGACTCCCAGCAGTGCCCAGACATAGGAGAGCGGTGTGTACAGGACTCCCAGCAGTGCCCAGACATAGGAGAGGGGTGTGTACAGGACTCCCAGCAGTGCTCAGACATAGGAGAGGGGTGTGTACAGGACCCCCAGCAGTGCTCAGACATAGGAGAGGGGTGTGTACAGGACCCCTAGCAGTGCCCAGACATAGGAGAGGGGTGTGAACAGGACCCCCAGCAGTGCCCAGACATGACAGGGGTGGGTGGATATGACTCCCAGCAGTGCCCAGACATAGGAGAGGGGTGTGTACAGGACTCCGAGCATTGCCCAGACATAGGAGAGGGGTGGGTACAGGACCCCCAGCAGTGCCCAGACATAGGAGAGGGGTGTGTACAGGACTCCCAGCAGTGCCCCGACATAGGAGAGGGGTGTGTACAGGACCCCCAGCAGTGCCCAGACATAGGAGAGGGGTTTGTACAGGACTCCCAGCAGTGCCCAGACATGACAGGGGTGGGTGGATATGTCTCCCAGCAGTGGCCAGTCATAGGAGAGGGGTGTGTACAGGACTCCCAGCAGTGCCCAGACATAGGAGGGGTGTGTACAGGACCCCCAGCAGTGCACAGACACAGGAGAGGGGTGTGTACAGGACCCCCAGCAGTGCACAGACATAGGAGAGGGGTATGTACAGGACCCCCAGCAGTGAACAGACATGACAGGGGTGGGTGGATATGACTCCCAGCAGTGCCCAGACATAGGAGAGGGGTGTGTACAGGACTCCCAGCAGTGCCCAGACATAGGGGAGGGGTGGGTACAGGACCCCCAGCAGTGCCCAGACATAGGAGAGGGGTGTGTACAGGATGTCCAGCAGTGCACAGACATGACAGGGGTGGGTGGATATGACTCCCAGCAGTGCCCAGACATAGGGGAGGGGTGTGTACAGGACTCTCAGCAGTGCCCAGTCATGACAGGGGTGGGTGGATTTGACTCCCAGCAGTGCCCAGACAATGGAGAGGGGTGTGTACAGGACTCTCAGCAGTGCCCAGACATAGGAGAGGGGTGTGTACAGGACGCCCAGCAGTGCACAGACATGACAGGGGTGGATGAATATGACTCCCAGCCGTGCCCAGACATAGGAGAGGGGGTGTGTACAGGACCTCAGCAGTGCCCAGACATGACAGGGGTGGGTGGATATGACTCCCAGCAGTGCCCAGACATAGGAGAGGGGTGTGTACAGGACTCCCAGCAGTGCCCAGACATAGGAGAGGGGTGTGTACAGGACCCCCAGCGGTGCCCAGACATAGGAGAGGGTGTGTGTACAGGACCTCCCAGCAGTGCCCAGACATGACAGGGGTGGGTGGATATGACTCCCAGCAGTGCCCAGACATAGGAGAGGGGGGTGTACAGGACTCCCAGCAGTGCCCAGACATAGGATAGGGGGTGTGTACAGGACCCCCAGCAGTGCCCAGACATAGAAGAGGGGTGTGTACAGGACCCCCAGCAGTGCCCAGACATAGGAGAGGGATGTGTACAGGACTCCCAGCAGTGCCCAGACATAGGATAGGGGGTGTGTACAGGACCCCCAGCAGTGCCCAGACATAGAAGAGGGGTGTATACAGGACCCCCAGCAGTGCCCAGACATAGGAGAGGGGGTGAGTAAAGGACCCCCAGCAGTGACCAGACATAGGAGAGGGTGTGTGTAAAGGACCCCCAGCAGTGCCCAAACATAGGAGGGGGGTGTGTACAGGACACCTAGCAGTGCACAGACATGACGGGGATGGGTCGATATGACTCCCAGCAGTACCCAGACATAGGAAAGGGGTGTTTACAGGACCCCCAGCAGTGCCCAGACATAGAAGAAGGGTGTATACAGGACCCCCAGCAGTACCCAGACATAGGAGAGGGGTGTGTACAGGACGCCCAGCAGTGCACAGACATGACAGGGGTGGATGAATATGACTCCCAGCCGTGCCCAGACATAGGAGAGGGGGTGTGTACAGGACCTCAGCAGTGCCCAGACATGACAGGGGTGGGTGGATATGACTCCCAGCAGTGCACAGACATAGGAGAGGGGTGTGTACAGGACTCCCAGCAGTGCCCAGATATAGGAGAGGGATGTGTACAGGACTCCCAGCAGTGCGCAGACACAAGAGAGGGGTGTGTACAGGACCCCCAGCAGTGCACAGACATAGGAGACGGGTGTGTACAGGACCCCCAGCAGTGCACAGACATGACAGGGTGGGTGGATATGACTCCCAGCAGTGCCCAGACATAGGAATGGGGTGTGTACAGTACTCCCAGCAGTGCCCAGACATAGGAGAGGGGTGGGTACAGGACCCCAAGCAGTGCCCAGACAGAGGAGAGAGGTGTGTACAGGACCCCCAGCAGTGCCCAGACATAGGATAGGGGGTGTGTACAGGACCCCCAGCAGTGCCCAGTCATGACAGGGGTGGGTGGATTTGACTCCCAGCAGTGCCCAGACAATGGAGAGGGGTGTGTACAGGACTCCCAGCAGTGCCCAGACATAGGAGAGGGGTGTGTACAGGACGCACAGCAGTGCACAGACATGACAGGGGTGGGTGGATATGACTCCCAGCCGTGCCCAGACATAGGAGAGGGGGTGTGTACTGGACCCCAGCAGTGCCCAGACATAGGAGAGGGTGTGTGTACAGGACCCCCCATCAGTGCCCAGACATGACAGGGGTAGGTGGATATGACTCCCAGCAGTGCCCAGACATAGGAGAGGGGGGGTGTAAAGGACCCCCAGCAGTGCCCAGACATCGGAGAGGGGTGTGTACAGGACTCCCATTAGTGCCCAGACATAGGAGAGGGGTGTGTACAGGACCCCCAGCAGTGCCCAGACATAGGAGAGGGTGTGTGTACAGGACCCCCCATCAGTGCCCAGACATGACAGGGGTAGGTGGATATGACTCCCAGCAGTGCCCAGACATAGGAGAGGGGGTGTGTACAGGACCCCCAGCAGTGCCCAGACATAGGATAGGGGGTGTGTACAGGACCCCCAGCAGTGCCCAGACATAGGAGAGGAGGTGTGTACTGGACCCCCAGCAGTGCCCAGACATGACAGGGGTGGGTGGATATAACTCCCAGCAGTGCCCAGACATATGAGAGGGGGTGTGTACAGGACCCCCAGCAGTGCCCAGACATAGGAGAGGGGTGTGTACAGGACTCCCAGCAGTGCCCAGACATGACAGGGGTGGGTGGATATGACTCCCAGCAGTGCACAGACATAGGAGAGGGGTGTGTACAGGACTCCCAGCAGTGCCCAGATATAGGAGAGGGATGTGTACAGGACCCCCAGCAGTGCACAGACACAAGAGAGGGGTGTGTACAGGACCCCCAGCAGTGCACAGACATAGGAGACGGGTGTGTACAGGACCCCCAGCAGTGCACAGACATGACAGGGTGGGTGGATATGACTCCCAGCAGTGCCCAGACATAGGAATGGGGTGTGTACAGGACTCCCAGCAGTGCCCAGACATAGGAGAGGGGTGTGTACAGGACCCCAAGCAGTGCCCAGACAGAGGAGAGGGGTGTGTACAGGACGCACAGCAGTGCACAGACATGACAGGGGTGGGTGGATATGACTCCCAGCCGTGCCCAGACATAGGAGAGGGGGTGTGTACTGGACCCCAGCAGTGCCCAGACATAGGAGAGGGTGTGTGTACAGGACCCCCCATCAGTGCCCAGACATGACAGGGGTAGGTGGATATGACTCCCAGCAGTGCCCAGACATAGGAGAGGGGGTGTGTACAGGACCCCCAGCAGTGCCCAGACATCGGAGAGTGGTGTGTACAGGACTCCCATTAGTGCCCAGACATAGGAGAGGGGTGTGTACAGGACCCCCAGCAGTGCCCAGACATAGGAGAGGGTGTGTGTACAGGACCCCCCATCAGTGCCCAGACATGACATGGGTAGGTGGATATGACTCCCAGCAGGGCCCAGACATAGGAGAGGGGGTGTGTACAGGACCCCCAGCAGTGCCCAGACATCGGAGAGGGATGTGTACAGGACTCCCAGCAGTGCCCAGACATAGGATAGGAGGTGTGTACAGGACCCCCAACAGTGCCCAGACATAGGAGAGGAGGTGTGTACTGGACCCCCAGCAGTGCCCAGACATGACAGGGGTGGGTGGATATAACTCCCAGCAGTGCCCAGACATATGAGAGGGGGTGTGTACAGGACCCCCAGCAGTGCCCAGACATAGGAGAGGGTGTGTACAGGACTCCCAGCAGTGCCCAGACATAGGAGAGGGGGTGTGTACAGAACCCCCAGCAGTGCCCAGACATAGGAGAGGGGTGTGTACAGGACACCCAGCAGTGCTCAGACATGACAGGGGTGGGTGGATATGACTCACAGCAGTCCCCAGACATAGGCGAGGGGTGTTTACAGGACCCTCAGCAGTGCCCAGACATGACAGGGGTGGGTGGATATGACTCCCAGCCGTGCCCAGACATAGGAGAGGGGGTGTGTACTGGACCCCAGCAGTGCCCAGACATGACAGGGGTGGGTGGATATGACTCCCAGCAGTGCCCAGACATAGGAGAGGGGTGTGTACAGGACTCCCAGCAGTGCCCAGACATAGGAGAGGGGTGTGTACAGGACCCCCAGCAGTGCCCAGACATAGGAGAGGGTGTGTGTACAGGACCCCTCATCAGTGCCCAGACATGACAGGGGTAGGTGGATATGACTCCCAGCAGTGCCCAGACATAGCAGAGGGGGTGTGTACAGGACCCCCAGCAGTGCCCAGACATAGGAGAGGGATGTGTACAGGACTGCCAGCAGTGCCCAGACATAGGATAGGGGGTGTGTACAGGACCCCCAGCAGTGCCCAGACATAGGAGAGGGGTGTGTACAGGACTCCCAGCAGTGCCCAGACATAGGAGAGGGGGTGTGTACAGGACCCCCAGCAGTGCCCAGACATAGGAGAGGGGTGTGTACAGGACACCCAGCAGTGCTCAGACATGGCAGGGGTGGGTGGATATGACTCCCAGCAGTCCCCAGACATAGGAGAGGGGTGTTTACAGGACCCTCAGCAGGCTCCAGACATGACAGGGGTGGGTGGATTTGACTCCCAGCAGTGCCTGGACATAGGAGAGGGGTGTGTACAGGACTCCCAGCAGTGCCCAGACATAGGAGAGGGGAGTGTAAAGGAGGACCCCCAGCAGTGCCCAGACGTAGGAGAGGGGTGTGTACATGACTCCCAGCAGTGCCCAAACATAGGAGAGGGGTGTGCACAGGACCCCCAGCAGTGCACAGACATAGGAGGGGTGTGCACAGGACCCCCAGCAGTGCACAGACACAGGAGAGGGGTGTGTACAGGACCCCCAGCAGTGCACAGACATAGGAGAGGGGTATGTACAGGACCCCCAGCAGTGCACAGACATGACAGGGGTGGGTGGATATGACTCTCAGCAGTGCCCAGACATAGGAGAGGGGTGTGTACAGGACTCCCAGCTGTGCCCAGACATAGGAGAGGGGTGGGTACAGGACCCCAAGCAGTGCCCAGACATAGGAGAGGGGTGTGTACAGGATGCCCAGCAGTGCACAGACATGACAGGGGTGGGTGGATATGACTCCCAGCAGTGCCCAGACATAGGGGAGGGGTGTATACAGGACTCCCAGCAGTGCCCAGACATAGGAGAGGAGGTGTGTACAGGACCCCCAGCAGTGCCCAGACATAGGAGAGGGGTGTGTACAGGACTCTCAGCAGTGCCCAGTCATGACAGGGGTGGGTGGATTTGACTCCCAGCAGTGCCCAGACAATGGAGAGGGGTGTGTACAGGACTCTCAGCAGTGCCCAGACATAGGAGAGGGGTGTGTACAGGACGCCCAGCAGTGCACAGACATGACAGGGGTGGATGAATATGACTCCCAGCCGTGCCCAGACATAGGAGAGGGGGTGTGTACAGGACCTCAGCAGTGCCCAGACATGACAGGGGTGGGTGGATATGACTCCCAGCAGTGCCCAGACATAGGAGAGGGGTGTGTTCAGGACTCCCAGCAGTGCCCAGACATAGGAGAGGGGTGTGTACAGGACCCCCAGCAGTGCCCAGACATAGGAGAGAGTGTGTGTACAGGACCCCCCAGCAGTGCCCAGACATGACAGGGGTGGGTGGATATGACTCCCAGCAGTGCCCAGATATAGGAGAGGGATGTGTACAGGACTCCCAGCAGTGCTCAGACATAGGAGAGGGGTGTGTACAGGACCCCCAGCAGTGCTCAGACATAGGAGAGGGGTGTGTACAGGACCCCCAGCAGTGCTCAGACATAGAAGAGGGATGTGTACAGGACTCCCAGCAGTGCTCAGACATAGGAGAGGGGTGTGTACAGGACCCCCAGCAGTGCTCAGACATAGGAGAGGGGTGTGTACAGGACCCCCAGCAGTGCTCAGACATAGGAGAGGGGTGTGAACAGGACCCCCAGCAGTGCCCAGGCATGACAGGGGTGGGTGGATATGACTCCCAGCAGTGCCAGACATAGGAGAGGGGTGTGAACAGGTCTCCCAGCAGTGCCCAGACATAGGAGAAGGGTGTGTACAGGACCCCCAGCAGTGCAAAGACACAGGAGAGGGGTGTGTACAGGACCCCCAGCAGTACACAGACATGACAGGGGTGGGTGGATATGACTCCCAGCAGTGCCCAGACATAGGAGAGGGGTGTGTACAGGACTCCGGCAGTGCCCCGACATAGGAGAGGGGTGTGTACAGGACCCCCAGCAGTGCCCAGACATAGGAGAGGGGTGTGTACAGGACTCCCAGCAGTGCCCAGACATGACAGGGGTGGGTGGATATGTCTCCCAGCAGTGGCCAGACATAGGAGAGGGGTGTGTACAGGACTCCCAGCAGTGCCTAGACATAGGAGGGGTGTGTACAGGACCCCTAGCAGTGCACAGACACAGGAGAGGGGTGTGTACAGGACCCCCAGCAGTGCACAGACATAGGAGAGGGGTATGTACAGGACCCCCAGCAGTGCACAGACATGACAGGGGTGGGTGGATATGACTCCCAGCAGTGCCCAGACATAGGAGAGGGGTGTGTACAGGACTCCCAGCAGTGCCCAGACATAGGAGAAGGGTGGGTACAGGACCCCCAGCAGTGCCCAGACATAGGAGAGGGGTGTGTACAGGATGCCCAGCAGTGCACAGACATGACAGGGGTGGGTGGATATGACTCCCAGCAGTGCCCAGACATAGGGGAGGGGTGTATACAGGACTGCCAGCAGTGCCCAGACATAGGAGAGGAGGTGTGTACAGGACCCCCAGCAGTGCCCAGACATAGGAGAGGGGTGTGTACAGGACTCTCAGCAGTGCCCAGTCATGACAGGGGTGGGTGGATTTGACTCCCAGCAGTGCCCAGACAATGGAGAGGGGTGTGTACAGGACTCTCAGCAGTGCCCAGACATAGGAGAGGGGTGTGTACAGGACGCCCAGCAGTGCACAGACATGAAAGGGGTGGATGAATATGACTCCCAGCCGTGCCCAGACATAGGAGAGGGGGTGTGTACAGGACCTCAGCAGTGCCCAGACATGACAGGGGTGGGTGGATATGACTCCCAGCAGTGCCCAGACATAGGAGAGGGGTGTGTTCAGGACTCCCAGCAGTGCCCAGACATAGGAGAGGGGTGTGTACAGGACCCCCAGCAGTGCCCAGACATAGGAGAGAGTGTGTGTACAGGACCTCCCAGCAGTGCCCAGACATGACAGGGGTGGGTGGATAGGACTCCCAGCAGTGCCCAGACATAGGAGAGGGGGGGTGTACAGGACCCCCAGCAGTGCCCAGACATAGGAGAGGGATGTGTACAGGACTCCCAGCAGTGCCCAGACATAGGATAGGGGGTGTGTACAGGACCCCCAGCAGTGCCCAGACATAGGAGAGGAGGTGTGTACAGGACCACCAGCAGTGCCCAGACATGACAGGGGTGGGTGGACATGACTCCCAGCAGTGCCCAGACATATGAGAGGGGGTGTGTACAGGACCCCCAGCAGTGCCCAGACATAGGAGAGGGGTGTGTACAGGACTCCCAGCAGTGCCCAGACATAGGAGAGGGGGTGTGTACAGGACCCCCAGCAGTGCCCAGACATAGGAGAGGGGTGTGTACAGGACACCTAGCAGCGCACAGACATGACGGGGGTGGGTGGATATGACTCCCAGCAGTACCCAGACATAGGAAAGGGGTGTTTACAGGACCCCCAGCAGTGCCCAGACATAGGAGAAGGGTGTGTACAGGACCCCCAGCAGTGCCCAGACATAGAAGAGGGGTGTATACAGGACCCCCAGCAGTGCCCAGACATAGGAGAGGGGGTGAGTAAAGGACCCCCAGCAGTGACCAGACATAGGAGAGGGTGTGTGTAAAGGACCCCCAGCAGTGCCCAAACATAGGATAGGGGTGTGTACAGGACCCCCAGCAGTGCACAGACATGACAGGGGTGGGTGGATATGACTCCCAGCAGTGCCCACACATAGGAGAGGGGTGTGTACAGGACTCCCAGCCGTGCCCAGACGTAGGAGAAGGGGTGTGTACAGGACCCCCAGCAGTGCCCAGACATGACAGGGGTGGGTGGATATGACTCCCAGTAGTGCCCAGACATAGGAGAGGGTGTGTGTACAGGACTCCCAGCAGTGCCCAGACATAGGAGAGGGGTGGGTACAGGACCCCCAGCAGTTCCCAGACATAGGAGAGGGGTGTGTACAGGACCCCCAGCAGTGCACAGACACAGGAGAGAGGTGTGTACAGGACCCCCAGCAGTGCACAGACATGACAGGGGTGGGTGAATATGACTCCCAGCAGTGCCCAGATATAGGAGAGGGGTGTGTACAGGACTCACAGCAGTGCCCAGACATAGGAGAGGGGTGTCTACAGGACCCCGGCAGTGCCCAGACATAGGGGAGGGGTGTGTACAGGATGCCCAGCAGTGCACAGACATGACAGGGGTGGGTGGATATGACTCCCAGCAGTGCCCAGACATAGGAGAGGGGGTGTGTACAGGACCCCCAGCAGTGCCCAGTCATGACAGGGGTGGGTGGATATGACTCCCAGCAGTGCCCAGACATAGGAGAGGGGTGTGTACAGGACTCCCAGTAGTGCCCAGACATAGGAGAGGGGTGTGTACAAGACCCCCAGCAGTGCACAGACATGACAGGGGTTGGTGGATATGACTCCCAGCAGGGCCCAGACATACGAGAGGGGGTGTGTACAGGACTGCCAGCAGTGCCCAGCCATGACAGGGTTGGGTAGATATGACTCCCAGCAGTGCCCAGACATAGGAGAGGGGTGTGTACAGGACTCCCAGCAGTGCCCAGACATAGGAGAGGGGTGTGTACAGGACCCCCAGCAGTGCCCAGAAATAGGAGAGGAGGTGTGTACAGGACCCCCAGCAGTGCCCAGACATGACAGGGGTAGGTGGATATGACTCCCAGCAGTGCCCAGACATAGGAGAGGGGTGTGTACAGGACTCCCAGCAGTGCCCAGACAAAGGAGAGGGGATTTGTACAGGGCCCCCAGCAGTGCCCAGACATAGGAGAGGAGGTGTGTACAGGACCCCCAGCAGTGCCCAGACATGACAGGGGTGGGTGGATATGACTCCCAGCAGTGCCCAGACATAGGAGAGGGGGTGTGTACAGGACCCCCAGAAGTGCCCAGACATAGGAGATGGGTGTGTACAGCGCTCCCATCAGTGCCCAGACATAGGAGAGGGGGTATGTACAGGACCCCCAGCAGTACCTAGACATAGGAGACGGGTGCGTACAGGACCCCCAGCAGTGCACAGACATGACAGGGGTGGGTGGATATGACTCCCAGCAGTGCCCAGACATAGGAGAGGGGTGTGTACAGGACTCCCAGCAGTGCCCAGACATAGGTGAGGGGTGTGTACAGGACCCCCAGCAGTACCGAGACATAGGAGAGGGGTGTGTACAGGACCCCCAGCAGTGCCCAGACATAGAAGAGCGGTGTGTACAGGACCCCCAGCAGTGCCCAGACATAGGAGAGGAGATATGTACAGGACCCCCTGCAATGCCCAGACATAGGAGAGGGGTGTGTACAGGACCCCCAGCAGTGCATAGACATGACATGACAGGGGTGGGTGGATATGACTCCCAGCAGTGCCCAGACATAGGAGAGGGGTGTGTACAGGACTCCCAGCAGTGCCCAGACATAGGACAGGGGTGTGTACAGGACCCCCAGCAGTGCCCAGACATAGGAGAGGGGTGTGTACAGGACCCCCAGCAGTGCCCAGACATAGGAGAGGGGGTGTGTACAGGACCTCCAGCAGTACCCAGACATGATAGGGGTGGATGGATATGACTCCCAGCAGTGCCCAGACATAGGAGAGCGGTGTGTACAGGACTCCCAGCAGTGCCTAGACATAGGAGAGGGGTGTGTACAGAACCCCCAGCAGTGCCCAGACATAGGAGAGGGGGTGTGTAAAGGACCCCCAGCAGTGCACAGACATAGGAGAGGGGTGTGTACAGGACCCCCAGAAGTGCCCAGACATGACAGGGGTGGGTGGATATGACTCCCAGCAGTGCCCAGACATAGGTTAGGGCTGTGTACAGGACTCCCAGCAGTGCCCAGACATAGGAGAGCGGTGTGTACAGGACTCCCAGCAGTGCCCAGACATAGGAGAGGGGTGTGTACAGGACCCCAGCAGTGCCCAGACATAGGAGAGGGGTGTGTACAGGACTCCCAGCAGTGCCCAGACATAGGAGAGGGGTGTGTACAGGACCCCAGCAGTGCCCAGACATAGGAGAGGGGTGTGTACAGGACCCCCAGCAGTGCAGTGCTCAGACATAGGAGAGGGGTGTGTACAGGACCCCCAGCAGTGCCCAGACATAGGAGAGGGGTGTGTAAAGGACCCCCAGCAGTGCCCAGACATGACAGGGGTGGGTGGATATAACTCCCAGCAGTGCCAGACATAGGAGAGGGGTGTGTACAGGACTCCCAGCAGTGCCCAGACACAGGAGAGGGGTGTGTACAGGACCCCCAGCAGTGCAAAGACATAGGAGAGGGGTGTGTACAGGACCCCCAGCAGTACACAGACATGACAGGGGTGGGTGGATATGACTCCCAGCAGTGCCCAGACATAGGAGAGGGGTGTGTACAGGACTCCCAGCATTGCCCAGACATAGGAGAGGGGTGGGTACAGAACCCCCAGCAGTGCCCAGACATAGGAGAGAGGTGTGTACAGGACTCCCAGCAGTGCCCAGACATAGGAGAGGGGTGTGTACAGGACCCCCAACAGTGCACAGACATGACAGGGGTAGGTGGATATGACTCCCAGCAGTGCCCAGACATAGGAGAGCGGTGTGTACAGGACTCCAGCAGTGCCCCGACATAGGAGAGGGGTGTGTACAGGACCCCAGCAGTGCCCAGACATAGGAGAGGGGTGTGTACCGGACTCCCAGCAGTGCCCAGACATGACAGGGGTGGGTGGATATGACTCCCAGCAGTGCACAGACATAGGAGAGGGGTGTGTACAGGACTCCCAGCAGTGCCCAGATATAGGAGAGGGATGTGTACAGGACTCCCAGCAGTGCGCAGACACAAGAGAGGGGTGTGTACAGGACCCCCAGCAGTGCACAGACATAGGAGACGGGTGTGTACAGGACCCCCAGCAGTGCACAGACATGACAGGGTGGGTGGATATGACTCCCAGCAGTGCCCAGACATAGGAATGGGGTGTGTACAGTACTCCCAGCAGTGCCCAGACATAGGAGAGGGGTGGGTACAGGACCCCAAGCAGTGCCCAGACAGAGGAGAGAGGTGTGTACAGGACCCCCAGCAGTGCCCAGACATAGGATAGGGGGTGTGTACAGGACCCCCAGCAGTGCCCAGTCATGACAGGAGTGGGTGGATTTGACTCCCAGCAGTGCCCAGACAATGGAGAGGGGTGTGTACAGGACTCCCAGCAGTGCCCAGACATAGGAGAGGGGTGTGTACAGGATGCACAGCAGTGCACAGACATGACAGGGGTGGGTGGATATGACTCCCAGCCGTGCCCAGACATAGGAGAGGGGGTGTGTACTGGACCCCAGCAGTGCCCAGACATAGGAGAGGGTGTGTGTACAGGACCCCCCATCAGTGCCCAGACATGACAGGGGTAGGTGGATATGACTCCCAGCAGTGCCCAGACATAGGAGAGGGGGTGTGTACAGGACCCCCAGCAGTGCCCAGACATCGGAGAGGGGTGTGTACAGGACTCCCATTAGTGCCCAGACATAGGAGAGGGGTGTGTACAGGACCCCCAGCAGTGCCCAGACATCGGAGAGGGTGTGTGTACAGGACCCCCCATCAGTGCCCAGACATGACAGGGGTAGGTGGATATGACTCCCAGCAGTGCCCAGACATAGGAGAGGGGGTGTGTACAGGACCCCCAGCAGTGCCCAGACATAGGATAGGGGGTGTGTACAGGACCCCCAACAGTGCCCAGACATAGGAGAGGAGGTGTGTACTGGACCCCCAGCAGTGCCCAGACATGACAGGGGTGGGTGGATATAACTCCCAGCAGTGCCCAGACATATGAGAGGGGGTGTGTACAGGACCCCCAGCAGTGCCCAGACATAGGAGAGGGGTGTGTACAGGACTCCCAGCAATGCCCAGACATGACAGGAGTGGGTGGATATGACTCCCAGCAGTGCACAGACATAGGAGAGGGGTGTGTACAGGACTCCCAGCAGTGCCCAGATATAGGAGAGGGATGTGTACAGGACCCCCAGCAGTGCACAGACACAAGAGAGGGGTGTGTACAGGACCCCCAGCAGTGCACAGACATAGGAGACGGGTGTGTACAGGACCCCCAGCAGTGCACAGACATGACAGGGTGGGTGGATATGACTCCCAGCAGTGCCCAGACATAGGAATGGGGTGTGTACAGGACTCCCAGCAGTGCCCAGACATAGGAGAGGGGTGGGTACAGGACCCCAAGCAGTGTCCAGAGGAGAGAGGTGTGTACAGGACCCCCAGCAGTGCCCAGACATCGGATAGGGGGTGTGTACCGGACCCCCAGCAGTGCCCAGTCATGACAGGGGTGGGTGGATTTGACTCCCAGCAGTGCCCAGACAATGGAGAGGGGTGTGTACAGGACTCCCAGCAGTGCCCAGACATAGGAGAGGGGTGTGTACAGGACGCACAGCAGTGCACAGACATGACAGGGGTGGGTGGATATGAGACTCCCAGCCGTGCCCAGACATAGGAGAGGGGGTGTGTACTGGACCCCAGCAGTGCCCAGACATAGGAGAGGGTGTGTGTACAGGACCCCCCATCAGTGCCCAGACATGACAGGGGTAGGTGGATATGACTCCCAGCAGTGCCCAGACATAGGAGAGGGGGTGTGTACAGGACCCCCAGCAGTGCCCAGACATCGGAGAGTGGTGTGTACAGGACTCCCATTAGTGCCCAGACATAGGAGAGGGGTGTGTACAGGACCCCCAGCAGTGCCCAGACATAGGAGAGGGTGTGTGTACAGGACCCCCCATCAGTGCCCAGACATGACATGGGTAGGTGGATATGACTCCCAGCAGGGCCCAGACATAGGAGAGGGGGTGTGTACAGGACCCCCAGCAGTGCCCAGACATCGGAGAGGGATGTGTACAGGACTCCCAGCAGTGCCCAGACATAGGATAGGAGGTGTGTACAGGACCCCCAACAGTGCCCAGACATAGGAGAGGAGGTGTGTACTGGACCCCCAGCAGTGCCCAGACATGACAGGGGTGGGTGGATATAACTCCCAGCAGTGCCCAGACATATGAGAGGGGGTGTGTACAGGACCCCCAGCAGTGCCCAGACATAGGAGAGGGTGTGTACAGGACTCCCAGCAGTGCCCAGACATAGGAGAGGGGGTGTGTACAGAACCCCCAGCAGTGCCCAGACATAGGAGAGGGGTGTGTACAGGACACCCAGCAGTGCTCAGACATGACAGGGGTGGGTGGATATGACTCACAGCAGTCCCCAGACATAGGCGAGGGGTGTTTACAGGACCCTCAGCAGTGCCCAGACATGACAGGGGTGGGTGGATATGACTCCCAGCCGTGCCCAGACATACATAGGAGAGGGGGTGTGTACTGGACCCCAGCAGTGCCCAGACATGACAGGGGTGGGTGGATATGACTCCCAGCAGTGCCCAGACATAGGAGAGGGGTGTGTACAGGACTCCCAGCCGTGCCCAGACATAGGAGAGGGGTGTGTACAGGACCCCCAGCAGTGCCCAGACATAGGAGAGGGTGTGTGTACAGGACCCCTCATCAGTGCCCAGACATGACAGGGGTAGGTGGATATGACTCCCAGCAGTGCCCAGACATAGGAGAGGGGTGTGTACAGGACTCCCAGCCGTGCCCAGACATAGGAGAGGGGTGTGTACAGGACCCCCAGCAGTGCCCAGACATAGGAGAGGGATGTGTACAGGACTGCCAGCAGTGCCCAGACATAGAATAGGGGGTGTGTACAGGACCCCCAGCAGTGCCCAGACATAGGAGAGGAGGTGTGTACTGGACCCCCAGCAGTGCCCAAACATGACAGGGGTGGGTAGATATAACTCCCAGCAGTGCCCAGACATATGAAAGGGGGTGTGTACAGGACCCCCAGCAGTGCCCAGACATAGGAGAGGGGTGTGTACAGGACTCCCAGCAGTGCCCAGACATAGGAGAGGGGGTGTGTACAGGACCCCCAGCAGTGCCCAGACATAGGAGAGGGGTGTGTACAGGACACCCAGCAGTGCTCAGACATGGCAGGGGTGGGTGGATATGACTCCCAGCAGTCCCCAGACATAGGAGAGGTGTGTTTACAGGACCCTCAGCAGGCTCCAGACATGACAGGGGTGGGTGGATTTGACTCCCAGCAGTGCCTGGACATAGGAGAGGGGTGTGTACAGGACTCCCAGCAGTGCCCAGACATAGGAGAGGGGAGTGTAAAGGAGGACCCCCAGCAGTGCCCAGACGTAGGAGAGGGGTGTGTACATGACTCCCAGCAGTGCCCAAACATAGGAGAGGGGTGTGTACAGGACCCCCAGCAGTACCCAGACATAGGAGAGGGGTGTATACAGGACCCCCAGCAGTGCCCAGACATGACAGGGGTGGGTGGATATGACTCCCAGCAGTGCCCAGACATAGATTAGGGCTGTGTACAGGACTCCCAGCAGTGCCCAGACATAGGAGTGCGGTGTGTACAGGACTCCCAGAGGTGCCCAGACATAGGAGAGGGATGTGTACAGGACCCCAGCAGTGCCCAGACATAGGAGAGGGGTGTGTACAGGACTCCCAGCAGTGCTCAGACATAGGAGAGGGGTGTGTACAGGACCCCCAGCAGTGCTCAGACATAGGAGAGGGGTGTGAACAGGACCCCCAGCAGTGCCCAGACATGACAGGGGTGGGTGGATATGACTCCCAGCAATGCCCAGACATAGGAGAGGGGTGTGTACAGGAGCCCCAGCAGTGCAGAGACACAGGAGAGGGGTTTGTACAGGACCCCCAGCAGTGCAAAGACACAGGAGAGGGGTGTGTACAGGACCCCCAGCAGTACACAGACATGACAGGCGTGGGTGGATATGACTCCCAGCAGTGCCCAGACATAGGAGAGGGGTGTGTATAGGACCCCCAGCAGTGCCCAGACATAGGAGAGGGGTGTGTACAGGACTCCCAGCAGTGCCCAGACATAGGAGAGGGGTGTGTACAGGACCCCGAACAGTGCACAGACATGACAGGGGTGGGTGGATATGACTCCCAGCAGTCCCCAGACATAGGAGAGGGGCGTGTACAGGACTCCAGCAGTGCCCCGACATAGGAGAGGGGTGTGTACAGGACCCCCAGCAGTGCCCAGACATAGGAGAGGGGTTTGTACAGGACTCCCAGCAGTGCCCAGACATGACAGGGGTGGGTGGATATGTCTCCCAGCAGTGGCCAGTCATAGGAGAGGGGTGTGTACAGGACTCCCAGCAGTGCCCAGACATAGGAGGGGTGTGTACAGGACCCCCAGCAGTGCACAGACACAGGAGAGGGGTGTGTACAGGACCCCCAGCAGTGCACAGACATAGGAGAGGGGTATGTACAGGACCCCCAGCAGTGAACAGACATGACAGGGGTGGGTGGATATGACTCCCAGCAGTGCCCAGACATAGGAGAGGGGTGTGTACAGGACTCCCAGCAGTGCCCAGACATAGGGGAGGGGTGGGTACAGGACCCCCAGCAGTGCCCAGACATAGGAGAGGGGTGTGTACAGGACACCCAGCAGTGCTCAGACATGACAGGGGTGGGTGGATATGACTCACAGCAGTCCCCAGACATAGGCGAGGGGTGTTTACAGGACCCTCAGCAGTGCCCAGACATGACAGGGGTGGGTGGATATGACTCCCAGCCGTGCCCAGACATAGGAGAGGGGGTGTGTACTGGACCCCAGCAGTGCCCAGACATGACAGGGGTGGGTGGATATGACTCCCAGCAGTGCCCAGACATAGGAGAGGGGTGTGTACAGGACTCCCAGCAGTGCCCAGACATAGGAGAGGGGTGTGTACAGGACCCCCAGCAGTGCCCAGACATAGGAGAGGGTGTGTGTACAGGACCCCTCATCAGTGCCCAGACATGACAGGGGTAGGTGGATATGACTCCCAGCAGTGCCCAGACATAGCAGAGGGGGTGTGTACAGGACCCCCAGCAGTGCCCAGACATAGGAGAGGGATGTGTACAGGACTGCCAGCAGTGCCCAGACATAGGATAGGGGTGTGTACAGGACCCCCAGCAGTGCCCAGACATAGGAGAGGAGGTGTGTACTGGACCCCCAGCAGTGCCCAAACATGACAGGGGTGGGTAGATATAACTCCCAGCAGTGCCCAGACATATGAAAGGGGGTGTGTACAGGACCCCCAGCAGTGCCCAGACATAGGAGAGGGGTGTGTACAGGACTCCCAGCAGTGCCCAGACATAGGAGAGGGGGTGTGTACAGGACCCCCAGCAGTGCCCAGACATAGGAGAGGGGTGTGTACAGGACACCCAGCAGTGCTCAGACATGGCAGGGGTGGGTGGATATGACTCCCAGCAGTCCCCAGACATAGGAGAGGGGTGTTTACAGGACCCTCAGCAGGCTCCAGACATGAGAGGGGTGGGTGGATTTGACTCCCAGCAGTGCCCGGACATAGGAGAGGGGTGTGTACAGGACTCTCAGCAGTGCCCAGACATAGGAGAGGGGAGTGTAAAGGAGGACCCCCAGCAGTGCCCAGACGTAGGAGAGGGGGGTGTACATGACTCCCAGCAGTGCCCAAACATAGGAGAGGGGTGTGTACAGGACCCCCAGCAGTACCCAGACATAGGAGAGTGGTGTATACAGGACCCCCAGCAGTGCCCAGACATGACAGGGGTGGGTGGATATGACTCCCAGCAGTGCCCAGACATAGATTAGGGCTGTGTACAGGACTCCCAGCAGTGCCCAGACATAGGAGAGCGGTGTGTACAGGACTCCCAGAAGTGCCCAGACATAGGAGAGGGATGTGTACAGGACCCCAGCAGTGCCCAGACATAGGAGAGGGGTGTGTACAGGACTCCCAGCAGTGCTCAGACATAGGAGAGGGGTGTGTACAGGACCCCCAGCAGTGCTCAGACATAGGAGAGGGGTGTGAACAGGACCCCCAGCAGTGCCCAGACATGACAGGGGTGGGTGGATATGACTCCCAGCAATGCCCAGACATAGGAGAGGGGTGTGTACAGGAGCCCCAGCAGTGCAGAGACACAGGAGAGGGGTTTGTACAGGACCCCCAGCAGTGCAAAGACACAGGAGAGGGGTGTGTACAGGACCCCCAGCAGTACACAGACATGACAGGCGTGGGTGGATATGACTCCCAGCAGTGCCCAGACATAGGAGAGGGGTGTGTACAGGACCCCCAGCAGTGCCCAGACATAGGAGAGGGGTGTGTACAGGACTCCCAGCAGTGCCCAGACATAGGAGAGGGGTGTGTACAGGACCCCGAACAGTGCACAGACATGACAGGGGTGGGTGGATATGACTCCCAGCAGTCCCCAGACATAGGAGAGGGGCGTGTACAGGACTCCAGCAGTGCCCCGACATAGGAGAGGGGTGTGTACAGGACCCCCAGCAGTGCCCAGACATAGGAGAGGGGTTTGTACAGGACTCCCAGCAGTGCCCAGACATGACAGGGGTGGGTGGATATGTCTCCCAGCAGTGGCCAGTCATAGGAGAGGGGTGTGTACAGGACTCCCAGCAGTGCCCAGACATAGGAGGGGTGTGTACAGGACCCCCAGCAGTGCACAGACACAGGAGAGGGGTGTGTACAGGACCCCCAGCAGTGCACAGACATAGGAGAGGGGTATGTACAGGACCCCCAGCAGTGAACAGACATGACAGGGGTGGGTGGATATGACTCCCAGCAGTGCCCAGACATAGGAGAGGGGTGTGTACAGGACTCCCAGCAGTGCCCAGACATAGGGGAGGGGTGGGTACAGGACCCCCAGCAGTGCCCAGACATAGGAGAGGGGTGTGTACAGGACACCCAGCAGTGCTCAGACATGACAGGGGTGGGTGGATATGACTCACAGCAGTCCCCAGACATAGGCGAGGGGTGTTTACAGGACCCTCAGCAGTGCCCAGACATGACAGGGGTGGGTGGATATGACTCCCAGCCGTGCCCAGACATAGGAGAGGGGGTGTGTACTGGACCCCAGCAGTGCCCAGACATGACAGGGGTGGGTGGATATGACTCCCAGCAGTGCCCAGACATAGGAGAGGGGTGTGTACAGGACTCCCAGCAGTGCCCAGACATAGGAGAGGGGTGTGTACAGGACCCCCAGCAGTGCCCAGACATAGGAGAGGGTGTGTGTACAGGACCCCTCATCAGTGCCCAGACATGACAGGGGTAGGTGGATATGACTCCCAGCAGTGCCCAGACATAGCAGAGGGGGTGTGTACAGGACCCCCAGCAGTGCCCAGACATAGGAGAGGGATGTGTACAGGACTGCCAGCAGTGCCCAGACATAGGATAGGGGGTGTGTACAGGACCCCCAGCAGTGCCCAGACATAGGAGAGGAGGTGTGTACTGGACCCCCAGCAGTGCCCAAACATGACAGGGGTGGGTAGATATAACTCCCAGCAGTGCCCAGACATATGAAAGGGGGTGTGTACAGGACCCCCAGCAGTGCCCAGACATAGGAGAGGGGTGTGTACAGGACTCCCAGCAGTGCCCAGACATAGGAGAGGGGGTGTGTACAGGACCCCCAGCAGTGCCCAGACATAGGAGAGGGGTGTTTACAGGACCCTCAGCAGGCTCCAGACATGAGAGGGGTGGGTGGATTTGACTCCCAGCAGTGCCCGGACATAGGAGAGGGGTGTGTACAGGACTCTCAGCAGTGCCCAGACATAGGAGAGGGGAGTGTAAAGGAGGACCCCCAGCAGTGCCCAGACGTAGGAGAGGGGGGTGTACATGACTCCCAGCAGTGCCCAAACATAGGAGAGGGGTGTGTACAGGACCCCCAGCAGTACCCAGACATAGGAGAGTGGTGTATACAGGACCCCCAGCAGTGCCCAGACATGACAGGGGTGGGTGGATATGACTCCCAGCAGTGCCCAGACATAGATTAGGGCTGTGTACAGGACTCCCAGCAGTGCCCAGACATAGGAGAGCGGTGTGTACAGGACTCCCAGCAGTGCCCAGACATAGGAGAGGGGTGTGTACAGGACTCCCAGCAGTGCTCAGACATAGGAGAAGGGTGTGTACAGGACCCCCAGCAGTGCTCAGACATAGGAGAGGGGTGTGTACAGGACCCCTAGCAGTGCCCAGACATAGGAGAGGGGTGGGTACAGGACCCCAAGCAGTGTCCAGAGGAGAGAGGTGTGTACAGGACCCCCAGCAGTGCCCAGACATCGGATAGGGGGTGTGTACCGGACCCCCAGCAGTGCCCAGTCATGACAGGGGTGGGTGGATTTGACTCCCAGCAGTGCCCAGACAATGGAGAGGGGTGTGTACAGGACTCCCAGCAGTGCCCAGACATAGGAGAGGGGTGTGTACAGGACGCACAGCAGTGCACAGACATGACAGGGGTGGGTGGATATGACTCCCAGCCGTGCCCAGACATAGGAGAGGGGGTGTGTACTGGACCCCAGCAGTGCCCAGACATAGGAGAGGGTGTGTGTACAGGACCCCCCATCAGTGCCCAGACATGACAGGGGTAGGTGGATATGACTCCCAGCAGTGCCCAGACATAGGAGAGGGGGTGTGTACAGGACCCCCAGCAGTGCCCAGACATCGGAGAGTGGTGTGTACAGGACTCCCATTAGTGCCCAGACATAGGAGAGGGGTGTGTACAGGACCCCCAGCAGTGCCCAGACATAGGAGAGGGTGTGTGTACAGGACCCCCCATCAGTGCCCAGACATGACATGGGTAAGTGGATATGACTCCCAGCAGGGCCCAGACATAGGAGAGGGGGTGTGTACAGGACCCCCAGCAGTGCCCAGACATCGGAGAGGGATGTGTACAGGACTCCCAGCAGTGCCCAGACATAGGATAGGAGGTGTGTACAGGACCCCCAGCAGTGCCCAGACATAGGAGAGGGGTGTGTACAGGACACCCAGCAGTGCTCAGACATGGCAGGGGTGGGTGGATATGACTCCCAGCAGTCCCCAGACATAGGAGAGGGGTGTTTACAGGACCCTCAGCAGGCTCCAGACATGACAGGGGTGGGTGGATTTGACTCCCAGCAGTGCCTGGACATAGGAGAGGGGTGTGTACAGGACTCCCAGCAGTGCCCAGACATAGGAGAGGGGAGTGTAAAGGAGGACCCCCAGCAGTGCCCAGACGTAGGAGAGGGGTGTGTACATGACTCCCAGCAGTGCCCAAACATAGGAGAGGGATGTGTACAGGACCCCCAGCAGTACCCAGACATAGGAGAGGGGTGTATACAGGACCCCCAGCAGTGCCCAGACATGACAGGGGTGGGTGGATATGACTCCCAGCAGTGCCCAGACATAGATTAGGGCTGTGTACAGGACTCCCAGCAGTGCCCAGACATAGGAGTGCGGTGTGTACAGGACTCCCAGAAGTGCCCAGACATAGGAGAGGGATGTGTACAGGACCCCAGCAGTGCCCAGACATAGGAGAGGGGTGTGTACAGGACTGCCAGCAGTGCTCAGACATAGGAGAGGGGTGTGTACAGGACCCCCAGCAGTGCTCAGACATAGGAGAGGGGTGTGTACAGGACCCCTAGCAGTGCCCAGACATAGGAGAGGGGTGTGAACAGGACCCCCAGCAGTGCCCAGACATGACAGGGGTGGGTGGATATGACTCCCAGCAATGCCCAGACATAGGAGAGGGGTGTGTACAGGAGCCCCAGCAGTGCAGAGACACAGGAGAGGGGTTTGTACAGGACCCCCAGCAGTGCAAAGACACAGGAGAGGGGTGTGTACAGGACCCCCAGCAGTACACAGACATGACAGGCGTGGGTGGATATGACTCCCAGCAGTGCCCAGACATAGGAGAGGGGTGTGTACAGGACCCCCAGCAGTGCCCAGACATAGGAGAGGGGTGTGTACAGGACTCCCAGCAGTGCCCAGACATAGGAGAGGGGTGTGTACAGGACCCCGAACAGTGCACAGACATGACAGGGGTGGGTGGATATGACTCCCAGCAGTCCCCAGACATAGGAGAGGGGCGTGTACAGGACTCCAGCAGTGCCCCGACATAGGAGAGGGGTGTGTACAGGACCCCCAGCAGTGCCCAGACATAGGAGAGGGGTTTGTACAGGACTCCCAGCAGTGCCCAGACATGACAGGGGTGGGTGGATATGTCTCCCAGCAGTGGCCAGTCATAGGAGAGGGGTGTGTACAGGACTCCCAGCAGTGCCCAGACATAGGAGGGGTGTGTACAGGACCCCCAGTAGTGCACAGACACAGGAGAGGGGTGTGTACAGGACCCCCAGCAGTGCACAGACATAGGAGAGGGGTATGTACAGGACCCCCAGCAGTGAACAGACATGACAGGGGTGGGTGGATATGACTCCCAGCAGTGCCCAGACATAGGAGAGGGGTGTGTACAGGACTCCCAGCAGTGCCCAGACATAGGGGAGGGGTGGGTACAGGACCCCCAGCAGTGCCCAGACATAGGAGAGGGGTGTGTACAGGACACCCAGCAGTGCTCAGACATGACAGGGGTGGGTGGATATGACTCACAGCAGTCCCCAGACATAGGCGAGGGGTGTTTACAGGACCCTCAGCAGTGCCCAGACATGACAGGGGTGGGTGGATATGACTCCCAGCCGTGCCCAGACATAGGAGAGGGGGTGTGTACTGGACCCCAGCAGTGCCCAGACATGACAGGGGTGGGTGGATATGACTCCCAGCAGTGCCCAGACATAGGAGAGGGGTGTGTACAGGACTCCCAGCAGTGCCCAGACATAGGAGAGGGGTGTGTACAGGACCCCCAGCAGTGCCCAGACATAGGAGAGGGTGTGTGTACAGGACCCCTCATCAGTGCCCAGACATGACAGGGGTAGGTGGATATGACTCCCAGCAGTGCCCAGACATAGCAGAGGGGGTGTGTACAGGACCCCCAGCAGTGCCCAGACATAGGAGAGGGATGTGTACAGGACTGCCAGCAGTGCCCAGACATAGGATAGGGGGTGTGTACAGGACCCCCAGCAGTGCCCAGACATAGGAGAGGAGGTGTGTACTGGACCCCCAGCAGTGCCCAAACATGACAGGGGTGGGTAGATATAACTCCCAGCAGTGCCCAGACATATGAAAGGGGGTGTGTACAGGACCCCCAGCAGTGCCCAGACATAGGAGAGGGGTGTGTACAGGACTCCCAGCAGTGCCCAGACATAGGAGAGGGGGTGTGTACAGGACCCCCAGCAGTGCCCAGACATAGGAGAGGGGTGTGTACAGGACACCCAGCAGTGCTCAGACATGGCAGGGGTGGGTGGATATGACTCCCAGCAGTCCCCAGACATAGGAGAGGGGTGTTTACAGGACCCTCAGCAGGCTCCAGACATGAGAGGGGTGGGTGGATTTGACTCCCAGCAGTGCCCGGACATAGGAGAGGGGTGTGTACAGGACTCTCAGCAGTGCCCAGACATAGGAGAGGGGAGTGTAAAGGAGGACCCCCAGCAGTGCCCAGACGTAGGAGAGGGGGGTGTACATGACTCCCAGCAGTGCCCAAACATAGGAGAGGGGTGTGTACAGGACCCCCAGCAGTACCCAGACATAGGAGAGTGGTGTATACAGGACCCCCAGCAGTGCCCAGACATGACAGGGGTGGGTGGATATGACTCCCAGCAGTGCCCAGACATAGATTAGGGCTGTGTACAGGACTCCCAGCAGTGCCCAGACATAGGAGAGCGGTGTGTACAGGACTCCCAGCAGTGCCCAGACATAGGAGAGGGGTGTGTACAGGACTCCCAGCAGTGCTCAGACATAGGAGAGGGGTGTGTACAGGACCCCCAGCAGTGCTCAGACATAGGAGAGGGGTGTGTACAGGACCCCTAGCAGTGCCCAGACATAGGAGAGGGGTGGGTACAGGACCCCAAGCAGTGTCCAGAGGAGAGAGGTGTGTACAGGACCCCCAGCAGTGCCCAGACATCGGATAGGGGGTGTGTACCGGACCCCCAGCAGTGCCCAGTCATGACAGGGGTGGGTGGATTTGACTCCCAGCAGTGCCCAGACAATGGAGAGGGGTGTGTACAGGACTCCCAGCAGTGCCCAGACATAGGAGAGGGGTGTGTACAGGACGCACAGCAGTGCACAGACATGACAGGGGTGGGTGGATATGACTCCCAGCCGTGCCCAGACATAGGAGAGGGGGTGTGTACTGGACCCCAGCAGTGCCCAGACATAGGAGAGGGTGTGTGTACAGGACCCCCCATCAGTGCCCAGACATGACAGGGGTAGGTGGATATGACTCCCAGCAGTGCCCAGACATAGGAGAGGGGGTGTGTACAGGACCCCCAGCAGTGCCCAGACATCGGAGAGTGGTGTGTACAGGACTCCCATTAGTGCCCAGACATAGGAGAGGGGTGTGTACAGGACCCCCAGCAGTGCCCAGACATAGGAGAGGGTGTGTGTACAGGACCCCCCATCAGTGCCCAGACATGACATGGGTAAGTGGATATGACTCCCAGCAGGGCCCAGACATAGGAGAGGGGGTGTGTACAGGACCCCCAGCAGTGCCCAGACATCGGAGAGGGATGTGTACAGGACTCCCAGCAGTGCCCAGACATAGGATAGGTGGTGTGTACAGGACCCCCAACAGTGCCCAGACATAGGAGAGGAGGTGTGTACTGGACCCCCAGCAGTGCCCAGACATGACAGGGGTGGGTGGATATAACTCCCAGCAGTGCCCAGACATATGAGAGGGGGTGTGTACAGGACCCCTAGCAGTGCCCAGACATAGGAGAGGGTGTGTACAGGACTCCCAGCAGTGCCCAGACATAGGAGAGCGGTGTGTACAGGACTCCAGCAGTGCCCCGACATAGGAGAGGGGTGTGTACAGGACCCCAGCAGTGCCCAGACATAGGAGAGGGGTGTGTACCGGACTCCCAGCAGTGCCCAGACATGACAGGGGTGGGTGGATATGACTCCCAGCAGTGCACAGACATAGGAGAGGGGTGTGTACAGGACTCCCAGCAGTGCCCAGATATAGGAGAGGGATGTGTACAGGACTCCCAGCAGTGCGCAGACACAAGAGAGGGGTGTGTACAGGACCCCCAGCAGTGCACAGACATAGGAGACGGGTGTGTACAGGACCCCCAGCAGTGCACAGACATGACAGGGTGGGTGGATATGACTCCCAGCAGTGCCCAGACATAGGAATGGGGTGTGTACAGTACTCCCAGCAGTGCCCAGACATAGGAGAGGGGTGGGTACAGGACCCCAAGCAGTGCCCAGACAGAGGAGAGAGGTGTGTACAGGACCCCCAGCAGTGCCCAGACATAGGATAGGGGGTGTGTACAGGACCCCTAGCAGTGCCCAGACATAGGAGAGGGGTGTGAACAGGACCCCCAGCAGTGCCCAGACATGACAGGGGTGGGTGGATATGACTCCCAGCAGTGCCAGACATAGGAGAGGGGTGTGAACAGGTCTCCCAGCAGTGCCCAGACATAGGAGAAGGGTGTGTACAGGACCCCCAGCAGTGCAGAGACACAGGAGAGGGGTGTGTACAGGACCCCCAGCAGTGCAAAGACACAGGAGAGGGGTGTGTACAGGACCCCCAGCAGTACACAGACATGACAGGGGTGGGTGGATATGACTCCCAGCAGTGCCCAGACATAGGAGAGGGGTGTGTACAGGACTCCGAGCATTGCCCAGACATAGGAGAGGGGTGGGAACAGGACCCCCAGCAGTGCCCAGACATAGGAGAGGGGTGTGTACAGGACTCCCAGCAGTGCCCAGACATAGGAGAGGGGTGTGTACAGGACCCCGAACAGTGCACAGACATGACAGGGGTGGGTGGATATGACTCCCAGCAGTGCCCAGACATAGGAGAGGGGTGTGTACAGGACTCCGGCAGTGCCCCGACATAGGAGAGGGGTGTGTACAGGACCCCCAGCAGTGCCCAGACATAGGAGAGGGGTGTGTACAGGACTCCCAGCAGTGCCCAGACATGACAGGGGTGGGTGGATATGTCTCCCAGCAGTGGCCAGACATAGGAGAGGGGTGTGTACAGGACTCCCAGCAGTGCCCAGACATAGGAGGGGTGTGTACAGGACCCCTAGCAGTGCACAGACACAGGAGAGGGGTGTGTACAGGACCCCCAGCAGTGCACAGACATAGGAGAGGGGTATGTACAGGACCCCCAGCAGTGCACAGACATGACAGGGGTGGGTGGATATGACTCCCAGCAGTGCCCAGACATAGGAGAGGGGTGTGTACAGGACTCCCAGCAGTGCCCAGACATAGGAGAGGGGTGGGTACAGGACCCCCAGCAGTGCCCAGACATAGGAGAGGGGTGTGTACAGGATGCCCAGCAGTGCACAGACATGACAGGGGTGGGTGGATATGACTCCCAGCAGTGCCCAGACATAGGGGAGGGGTGTATACAGGACTGCCAGCAGTGCCCAGACAAAGGAGAGGAGGTGTGTACAGGACCCCCAGCAGTGCCCAGACATAGGAGAGGGGTGTGTACAGGACTCTCAGCAGTGCCCAGTCATGACAGGGGTGGGTGGATTTGACTCCCAGCAGTGCCCAGACAATGGAGAGGGGTGTGTACAGGACTCTCAGCAGTGCCCAGACATAGGAGAGGGGTGTGTACAGGACGCCCAGCAGTGCACAGACATGAAAGGGGTGGATGAATATGACTCCCAGCCGTGCCCAGACATAGGAGAGAGGGTGTGTACAGGACCTCAGCAGTGCCCAGACATGACAGGGGTGGGTGGATATGACTCCCAGCAGTGCCCAGACATAGGAGAGGGGTGTGTTCAGGACTCCCAGCAGTGCCCAGACATAGGAGAGGGGTGTGTACAGGACCCCCAGCAGTGCCCAGACATAGGAGAGAGTGTGTGTACAGGACCTCCCAGCAGTGCCCAGACATGACAGGGGTGGGTGGATATGACTCCCAGCAGTGCCCAGACATAGGAGAGGGGGGGTGTACAGGACCCCCAGCAGTGCCCAGACATAGGAGAGGGGTGTGTACAGGACTCCCAGCAGTGCCCAGACATAGGAGAGGAGGTGTGTACAGGACCCCCAGCAGTGCCCAGACATAGGAGAGGGGTGTGTACAGGACACCTAGCAGTGCACAGACATGACGGGGGTGGGTGGATATGACTCCCAGCAGTACCCAGACATAGGAAAGGGGTGTTTACAGGACCCCCAGCAGTGCCCAGACATAGGAGAAGGGTGTGTACAGGACCCCCAGCAGTGCCCAGACATAGAAGAGGGGTGTATACAGGACCCCCAGCAGTGCCCAGACATAGGAGAGGGGGTGAGTAAAGGACCCCCAGCAGTGACCAGACATAGGAGAGGGTGTGTGTAAAGGACCCCCAGCAGTGCCCAAACATAGGATAGGGGTGTGTACAGGACCCCCAGCAGTGCACAGACATGACAGGGGTGGGTGGATATGACTCCCAGCAGTGCCCACACATAGGAGAGGGGTGTGTACAGGACTCCCAGCCGTGCCCAGACGTAGGAGAAGGGGTGTGTACAGGACCCCCAGCAGTGCCCAGACATGACAGGGGTGGGTGGATATGACTCCCAGTAGTGCCCAGACATAGGAGAGGGTGTGTGTACAGGACCCCCAGCAGTTCCCAGACATAGGAGAGGGGTGTGTACAGGACCCCCAGCAGTGCACAGACACAGGAGAGAGGTGTGTACAGGACCCCCAGCAGTGCACAGACATGACAGGGGTGGGTGAATATGACTCCCAGCAGTGCCCAGATATAGGAGAGGGGTGTGTACAGGACTCCCAGCAGTGCCCAGACATAGGAGAGGGGTGTCTACAGGACCCCGGCAGTGCCCAGACATAGGGGAGGGGTGTGTACAGGATGCCCAGCAGTGCACAGACATGACAGGGGTGGGTGGATATGACTCCCAGCAGTGCCCAGACATAGGAGAGGGGGTGTGTACAGGACCCCCAGCAGTGCCCAGTCATGACAGGGGTGGGTGGATATGACTCCCAGCAGTGCCCAGACATAGGAGAGGGGTGTGTACAGGACTCCCAGCAGTGCCCAGACATAGGAGAGGGGTGTGTACAAGACCCCCAGCAGTGCACAGACATGACAGGGGTTGGTGGATATGACTCCCAGCAGGGCCCAGACATACGAGAGGGGGTGTGTACAGGACTGCCAGCAGTGCCCAGCCATGACAGGGTTGGGTAGATATGACTCCCAGCAGTGCCCAGACATAGGAGAGGGGTGTGTACAGGACTCCCAGCAGTGCCCAGACATAGGAGAGGGGTGTGTACAGGACCCCCAGCAGTGCCCAGAAATAGGAGAGGAGGTGTGTACAGGACCCCCAGCAGTGCCCAGACATGACAGGGGTAGGTGGATATGACTCCCAGCAGTGCCCAGACATAGGAGAGGGGTGTGTACAGGACTCCCAGCAGTGCCCAGACAAAGGAGAGGGGATTTGTACAGGGCCCCCAGCAGTGCCCAGACATAGGAGAGGAGGTGTGTACAGGACCCCCAGCAGTGCCCAGACATGACAGGGGTGGGTGGATATGACTCCCAGCAGTGCCCAGACATAGGAGAGGGGGTGTGTACAGGACCCCCAGAAGTGCCCAGACATAGGAGATGGGTGTGTACAGCGCTCCCATCAGTGCCCATACATAGGAGAGGGGGTATGTACAGGACCCCCAGCAGTACCTAGACATAGGAGACGGGTGCGTACAGGACCCCCAGCAGTGCACAGACATGACAGGGGTGGGTGGATATGACTCCCAGCAGTGCCCAGACATAGGAGAGGGGTGTGTACAGGACTCCCAGCAGTGCCCAGACATAGGTGAGGGGTGTGTACAGGACCCCCAGCAGTACCGAGACATAGAAGAGGGGTGTGTACAGGACCCCCAGCAGTGCCCAGACATAGAAGAGCGGTGTGTACAGGACCCCCAGCAGTGCCCAGACATAGGAGAGGAGATATGTACAGGACCCCCTGCAATGCCCAGACATAGGAGAGGGGTGTGTACAGGACCCCCAGCAGTGCATAGACATGACATGACAGGGGTGGGTGGATATGACTCCCAGCAGTGCCCAGACATAGGAGAGGGGTGTGTACAGGACTCCCAGCAGTGCCCAGACATAGGACAGGGGTGTGTACAGGACCCCCAGCAGTGCCCAGACATAGGAGAGGGGTGTGTACAGGACCCCCAGCAGTGCCCAGACATAGGAGAGGGGGTGTGTACAGGACCTCCTGCAGTACCCAGACATGATAGGGGTGGATGGATATGACTCCCAGCAGTGCCCAGACATAGGAGAGCGGTGTGTACAGGACTCCCAGCAGTGCCTAGACATAGGAGAGGGGTGTGTACAGAACCCCCAGCAGTGCCCAGACATAGGAGAGGGGGTGTGTAAAGGACCCCCAGCAGTGCACAGACATAGGAGAGGGGTGTGTACAGGATCCCCAGAAGTGCCCAGACATGACAGGGGTGGGTGGATATGACTCCCAGCAGTGCCCAGACATAGGTTAGGGCTGTGTACAGGACTCCCAGCAGTGCCCAGACATAGGAGAGCGGTGTGTACAGGACTCCCAGCAGTGCCCAGACATAGGAGAGGGGTGTGTACAGGACCCCAGCAGTGCCCAGACATAGGAGAGGGGTGTGTACAGGACTCCCAGCAGTGCCCAGACATAGGAGAGGGGTGTGTACAGGACCCCAGCAGTGCCCAGACATAGGAGAGGGGTGTGTACAGGACCCCCAGCAGTGCTCAGACATAGGAGAGGGGTGTGTACAGGACCCCCAGCAGTGCCCAGACATAGGAGAGGGGTGTGTAAAGGACCCCCAGCAGTGCCCAGACATGACAGGGGTGGGTGGATATAACTCCCAGCAGTGCCAGACATAGGAGAGGGGTGTGTACAGGACTCCCAGCAGTGCCCAGACACAGGAGAGGGGTGTGTACAGGACCCCCAGCAGTGCAAAGACATAGGAGAGGGGTGTGTACAGGACCCCCAGCAGTACACAGACATGACAGGGGTGGGTGGATATGACTCCCAGCAGTGCCCAGACATAGGAGAGGGGTGTGTACAGGACTCCCAGCATTGCCCAGACATAGGAGAGGGGTGGGTACAGAACCCCCAGCAGTGCCCAGACATAGGAGAGAGGTGTGTACAGGACTCCCAGCAGTGCCCAGACATAGGAGAGGGGTGTGTACAGGACCCCCAACAGTGCACAGACATGACAGGGGTAGGTGGATATGACTCCAAGCAGTGCCCAGACATAGGAGAGCGGTGTGTACAGGACTCCAGCAGTGCCCCGACATAGGAGAGGGGTGTGTACAGGACCCCAGCAGTGCCCAGACATAGGAGAGGGGTGGGTACCGGACTCCCAGCAGTGCCCAGACATGACAGGGGTGGGTGGATATGACTCCCAGCAGTGCACAGACATAGGAGAGGGGTGTGTACAGGACTCCCAGCAGTGCCCAGATATAGAAGAGGGATGTGTACAGGACTCCCAGCAGTGCGCAGACACAAGAGAGGGGTGTGTACAGGACCCCCGGCAGTGCACAGACATAGGAGACGGGTGTGTACAGGACCCCCAGCAGTGCACAGACATGACAGGGTGGGTGGATATGACTCCCAGCAGTGCCCAGACATAGGAATGGGGTGTGTACAGTACTCCCAGCAGTGCCCAGACATAGGAGAGGGGTGGGTACAGGACCCCAAGCAGTGCCCAGACAGAGGAGAGAGGTGTGTACAGGACCCCCAGCAGTGCCCAGACATAGGATAGGGGGTGTGTACAGGACCCCCAGCAGTGCCCAGTCATGACAGGGGTGGGTGGATTTGACTCCCAGCAGTGCCCAGACAATGGAGAGGGGTGTGTACAGGACTCCCAGCAGTGCCCAGACATAGGAGAGGGGTGTGTACAGGACGCACAGCAGTGCACAGACATGACAGGGGTGGGTGGATATGACTCCCAGCCGTGCCCAGACATAGGAGAGGGGGTGTGTACTGGACCCCAGCAGTGCCCAGACATAGGAGAGGGTGTGTGTACAGGACCCCCCCCATCAGTGCCCAGACATGACAGGGGTAGGTGGATATGACTCCCAGCAGTGCCCAGACATAGGAGAGGGGGTGTGTACAGGACCCCCAGCAGTGCCCAGACATAGGATAGGGGGTGTGTACAGGACCCCCAACAGTGCCCAGACATAGGAGAGGAGGTGTGTACTGGACCCCCAGCAGTGCCCAGACATGACAGGGGTGGGTGGATATAACTCCCAGCAGTGCCCAGACATATGAGAGGGGGTGTGTACAGGACCCCACGCAGTGCCCAGACATAGGAGAGGGGTGTGTACAGGACTCCCAGCAATGCCCATACATGACAGGAGTGGGTGGATATGACTCCCAGCAGTGCACAGACATAGGAGAGGGGTGTGTACAGGACTCCCAGCAGTGCCCAGATATAGGAGAGGGATGTGTACAGGACCCCCAGCAGTGCACAGACACAAGAGAGGGGTGTGTACAGGACCCCCAGCAGTGCACAGACATAGGAGACGGGTGTGTACAGGACCCCCAGCAGTGCACAGACATGGCAGGGTGGGTGGATATGACTCCCAGCAGTGCCCAGACATAGGAATGGGGTGTGTACAGGACTCCCAGCAGTGCCCAGACATAGGAGAGGGGTGGGTACAGGACCCCAAGCAGTGCCCAGACAGAGGAGAGAGGTGTGTACAGGACCCCCAGCAGTGCCCAGACATAGGATAGGGGGTGTGTACCGGACCCCCAGCAGTGCCCAGTCATGACAGGGGTGGGTGGATTTGACTCCCAGCAGTGCCCAGACAATGGAGAGGGGTGTGTACAGGACTCCCAGCAGTGCCCAGACATAGGAGAGGGGTGTGTACAGGACGCACAGCAGTGCACAGACATGACAGGGGTGGGTGGATATGACTCCCAGCCGTGCCCAGACATAGGAGAGGGGGTGTGTACTGGACCCCAGCAGTGCCCAGACATAGGAGAGGGTGTGTGTACAGGACCCCCCATCAGTGCCCAGACATGACAGGGGTAGGTGGATATGACTCCCAGCAGTGCCCAGACATAGGAGAGGGGGTGTGTACAGGACCCCCAGCAGTGCCCAGACATCGGAGAGTGGTGTGTACAGGACTCCCATTAGTGCCCAGACATAGGAGAGGGGTGTGTACAGGACCCCCAGCAGTGCCCAGACATAGGAGAGGGTGTGTGTACAGGACCCCCCATCAGTGCCCAGACATGACATGGGTAGGTGGATATGACTCCCAGCAGGGCCCAGACATAGGAGAGGGGGTGTGTACAGGACCCCCAGCAGTGCCCAGACATCGGAGAGGGATGTGTACAGGACTCCCAGCAGTGCCCAGACATAGGATAGGAGGTGTGTACAGGACCCCCAACAGTGCCCAGACATAGGAGAGGAGGTGTGTACTGGACCCCCAGCAGTGCCCAGACATGACAGGGGTGGGTGGATATAACTCCCAGCAGTGCCCAGACATATGAGAGGGGGTGTGTACAGGACCCCCAGCAGTGCCCAGACATAGGAGAGGGTGTGTACAGGACTCCCAGCAGTGCCCAGACATAGGGGAGGGGTGGGTACAGGACCCCCAGCAGTGCCCAGACATAGGAGAGGGGTGTGTACAGGACACCCAGCAGTGCTCAGACATGACAGGGGTGGGTGGATATGACTCACAGCAGTCCCCAGACATAGGCGAGGGGTGTTTACAGGACCCTCAGCAGTGCCCAGACATGACAGGGGTGGGTGGATATGACTCCCAGCCGTGCCCAGACATAGGAGAGGGGGTGTGTACTGGACCCCAGCAGTGCCCAGACATGACAGGGGTGGGTGGATATGACTCCCAGCAGTGCCCAGACATAGGAGAGGGGTGTGTACAGGACTCCCAGCAGTGCCCAGACATAGGAGAGGGGTGTGTACAGGACCCCCAGCAGTGCCCAGACATAGGAGAGGGTGTGTGTACAGGACCCCTCATCAGTGCCCAGACATGACAGGGGTAGGTGGATATGACTCCCAGCAGTGCCCAGACATAGCAGAGGGGGTGTGTACAGGACCCCCAGCAGTGCCCAGACATAGGAGAGGGATGTGTACAGGACTGCCAGCAGTGCCCAGACATAGGATAGGGGGTGTGTACAGGACCCCCAGCAGTGCCCAGACATAGGAGAGGAGGTGTGTACTGGACCCCCAGCAGTGCCCAAACATGACAGGGGTGGGTAGATATAACTCCCAGCAGTGCCCAGACATATGAAAGGGGGTGTGTACAGGACCCCCAGCAGTGCCCAGACATAGGAGAGGGGTGTGTACAGGACTCCCAGCAGTGCCCAGACATAGGAGGGGTGTGTACAGGACCCCCAGCAGTGCACAGACACAGGAGAGGGGTGTGTACAGGACCCCCAGCAGTGCACAGACATAGGAGAGGGGTATGTACAGGACCCCCAGCAGTGAACAGACATGACAGGGGTGGGTGGATATGACTCCCAGCAGTGCCCAGACATAGGAGAGGGGTGTGTACAGGACTCCCAGCAGTGCCCAGACATAGGGGAGGGGTGGGTACAGGACCCCCAGCAGTGCCCAGACATAGGAGAGGGGTGTGTACAGGACACCCAGCAGTGCTCAGACATGACAGGGGTGGGTGGATATGACTCACAGCAGTCCCCAGACATAGGCGAGGGGTGTTTACAGGAACCTCAGCAGTGCCCAGACATGACAGGGGTGGGTGGATATGACTCCCAGCCGTGCCCAGACATAGGAGAGGGGGTGTGTACTGGACCCCAGCAGTGCCCAGACATGACAGGGGTGGGTGGATATGACTCCCAGCAGTGCCCAGACATAGGAGAGGGGTGTGTACAGGACTCCCAGCAGTGCCCAGACATAGGAGAGGGGTGTGTACAGGACCCCCAGCAGTGCCCAGACATAGGAGAGGGTGTGTGTACAGGACCCCTCATCAGTGCCCAGACATGACAGGGGTAGGTGGATATGACTCCCAGCAGTGCCCAGACATAGCAGAGGGGGTGTGTACAGGACCCCCAGCAGTGCCCAGACATAGGAGAGGGATGTGTACAGGACTGCCAGCAGTGCCCAGACACAGGATAGGGGGTGTGTACAGGACCCCCAGCAGTGCCCAGACATAGGAGAGGAGGTGTGTACTGGACCCCCAGCAGTGCCCAAACATGACAGGGGTGGGTAGATATAACTCCCAGCAGTGCCCAGACATATGAAAGGGGGTGTGTACAGGACCCCCAGCAGTGCCCAGACATAGGAGAGGGGTGTGTACAGGACTCCCAGCAGTGCCCAGACATAGGAGAGGGGGTGTGTACAGGACCCCCAGCAGTGCCCAGACATAGGAGAGGGGTGTGTACAGGACACCCAGCAGTGCTCAGACATGGCAGGGGTGGGTGGATATGACTCCCAGCAGTCCCCAGACATAGGAGAGGGGTGTTTACAGGACCCTCAGCAGGCTCCAGACATGACAGGGGTGGGTGGATTTGACTCCCAGCAGTGCCCGGACATAGGAGAGGGGTGTGTACAGGACTCTCAGCAGTGCCCAGACATAGGAGAGGGGAGTGTAAAGGAGGACCCCCAGCAGTGCCCAGACGTAGGAGAGGGGTGTGTACATGACTCCCAGCAGTGCCCAAACATAGGAGAGGGGTGTGTACAGGACCCCCAGCAGTACCCAGACATAGGAGAGTGGTGTATACAGGACCCCCAGCAGTGCCCAGACATGACAGGGGTGGGTGGATATGACTCCCAGCAGTGCCCAGACATAGATTAGGGCTGTGTACAGGACTCCCAGCAGTGCCCAGACATAGGAGAGCGGTGTGTACAGGACTCCCAGCAGTGCCCAGACATAGGAGAGGGGTGTGTACAGGACTCCCAGCAGTGCTCAGACATAGGAGAGGGGTGTGTACAGGACCCCCAGCAGTGCTCAGACATAGGAGAGGGGTGTGTACAGGACCCCTAGCAGTGCCCAGACATAGGAGAGGGGTGTGAACAGGACCCCCAGCAGTGCCCAGACATGACAGGGGTGGGTGGATATGACTCCCAGCAGTGCCCAGACATAGGAGAGGGGTGTGTACAGGACTCCGAGCATTGCCCAGACATAGGAGAGGGGTGGGTACAGGACCCCCAGCAGTGCCCAGACATAGGAGAGGGGTGTGTACAGGACTCCCAGCAGTGCCCCGACATAGGAGAGGGGTGTGTACAGGACCCCCAGCAGTGCCCAGACATAGGAGAGGGGTTTGTACAGGACTCCCAGCAGTGCCCAGACATGACAGGGGTGGGTGGATATGTCTCCCAGCAGTGGCCAGTCATAGGAGAGGGGTGTGTACAGGACTCCCAGCAGTGCCCAGACATAGGAGGGGTGTGTACAGGACCCCCAGCAGTGCACAGACACAGGAGAGGGGTGTGTACAGGACCCCCAGCAGTGCACAGACATAGGAGAGGGGTATGTACAGGACCCCCAGCAGTGAACAGACATGACAGGGGTGGGTGGATATGACTCCCAGCAGTGCCCAGACATAGGAGAGGGGTGTGTACAGGACTCCCAGCAGTGCCCAGACATAGGGGAGGGGTGGGTACAGGACCCCCAGCAGTGCCCAGACATAGGAGAGGGGTGTGTACAGGATGTCCAGCAGTGCACAGACATGACAGGGGTGGGTGGATATGACTCCCAGCAGTGCCCAGACATAGGGGAGGGGTGTGTACAGGACTCTCAGCAGTGCCCAGTCATGACAGGGGTGGGTGGATTTGACTCCCAGCAGTGCCCAGACAATGGAGAGGGGTGTGTACAGGACTCTCAGCAGTGCCCAGACATAGGAGAGGGGTGTGTACAGGACGCCCAGCAGTGCACAGACATGACAGGGGTGGATGAATATGACTCCCAGCCGTGCCCAGACATAGGAGAGGGGGTGTGTACAGGACCTCAGCAGTGCCCAGACATGACAGGGGTGGGTGGATATGACTCCCAGCAGTGCCCAGACATAGGAGAGGGGTGTGTACAGGACTCCCAGCAGTGCCCAGACATAGGAGAGGGGTGTGTACAGGACCCCCAGCGGTGCCCAGACATAGGAGAGGGTGTGTGTACAGGACCTCCCAGCAGTGCCCAGACATGACAGGGGTGGGTGGATATGACTCCCAGCAGTGCCCAGACATAGGAGAGGGGGGTGTACAGGACTCCCAGCAGTGCCCAGACATAGGATAGGGGGTGTGTACAGGACCCCCAGCAGTGCCCAGACATAGAAGAGGGGTGTGTACAGGACCCCCAGCAGTGCCCAGACATAGGAGAGGGATGTGTACAGGACTCCCAGCAGTGCCCAGACATAGGATAGGGGGTGTGTACAGGACCCCCAGCAGTGCCCAGACATAGAAGAGGGGTGTATACAGGACCCCCAGCAGTGCCCAGACATAGGAGAGGGGGTGAGTAAAGGACCCCCAGCAGTGACCAGACATAGGAGAGGGTGTGTGTAAAGGACCCCCAGCAGTGCCCAAACATAGGAGGGGGGTGTGTACAGGACACCTAGCAGTGCACAGACATGACGGGGATGGGTCGATATGACTCCCAGCAGTACCCAGACATAGGAAAGGGGTGTTTACAGGACCCCCTGCAGTGCCCAGACATAGAAGAAGGGTGTATACAGGACCCCCAGCAGTACCCAGACATAGGAGAGGGGTGTGTACAGGACGCCCAGCAGTGCACAGACATGACAGGGGTGGATGAATATGACTCCCAGCCGTGCCCAGACATAGGAGAGGGGGTGTGTACAGGACCTCAGCAGTGCCCAGACATGACAGGGGTGGGTGGATATGACTCCCAGCAGTGCACAGACATAGGAGAGGGGTGTGTACAGGACTCCCAGCAGTGCCCAGATATAGGAGAGGGATGTGTACAGGACTCCCAGCAGTGCGCAGACACAAGAGAGGGGTGTGTACAGGACCCCCAGCAGTGCACAGACATAGGAGACGGGTGTGTACAGGACCCCCAGCAGTGCACAGACATGACAGGGTGGGTGGATATGACTCCCAGCAGTGCCCAGACATAGGAATGGGGTGTGTACAGTACTCCCAGCAGTGCCCAGACATAGGAGAGGGGTGGGTACAGGACCCCAAGCAGTGCCCAGACAGAGGAGAGAGGTGTGTACAGGACCCCCAGCAGTGCCCAGACATAGGATAGGGGGTGTGTACAGGACCCCCAGCAGTGCCCAGTCATGACAGGGGTGGGTGGATTTGACTCCCAGCAGTGCCCAGACAATGGAGAGGGGTGTGTACAGGACTCCCAGCAGTGCCCAGACATAGGAGAGGGGTGTGTACAGGACGCACAGCAGTGCACAGACATGACAGGGGTGGGTGGATATGACTCCCAGCCGTGCCCAGACATAGGAGAGGGGGTGTGTACTGGACCCCAGCAGTGCCCAGACATAGGAGAGGGTGTGTGTACAGGACCCCCCATCAGTGCCCAGACATGACAGGGGTAGGTGGATATGACTCCCAGCAGTGCCCAGACATAGGAGAGGGGGGGTGTAAAGGACCCCCAGCAGTGCCCAGACATCGGAGAGGGGTGTGTACAGGACTCCCATTAGTGCCCAGACATAGGAGAGGGGTGTGTACAGGACCCCCAGCAGTGCCCAGACATAGGAGAGGGTGTGTGTACAGGACCCCCCATCAGTGCCCAGACATGACAGGGGTAGGTGGATATGACTCCCAGCAGTGCCCAGACATAGGAGAGGGGGTGTGTACAGGACCCCCAGCAGTGCCCAGACATAGGATAGGGGGTGTGTACAGGACCCCCAACAGTGCCCAGACATAGGAGAGGAGGTGTGTACTGGACCCCCAGCAGTGCCCAGACATGACAGGGGTGGGTGGATATAACTCCCAGCAGTGCCCAGACATATGAGAGGGGGTGTGTACAGGACCCCCAGCAGTGCCCAGACATAGGAGAGGGGTGTGTACAGGACTCCCAGCAGTGCCCAGACATGACAGGGGTGGGTGGATATGACTCCCAGCAGTGCACAGACATAGGAGAGGGGTGTGTACAGGACTCCCAGCAGTGCCCAGATATAGGAGAGGGATGTGTACAGGACCCCCAGCAGTGCACAGACACAAGAGAGGGGTGTGTACAGGACCCCCAGCAGTGCACAGACATAGGAGACGGGTGTGTACAGGACCCCCAGCAGTGCACAGACATGACAGGGTGGGTGGATATGACTCCCAGCAGTGCCCAGACATAGGAATGGGGTGTGTACAGGACTCCCAGCAGTGCCCAGACATAGGAGAGGGGTGTGTACAGGACCCCAAGCAGTGCCCAGACAGAGGAGAGGGGTGTGTACAGGACGCACAGCAGTGCACAGACATGACAGGGGTGGGTGGATATGACTCCCAGCCGTGCCCAGACATAGGAGAGGGTGTGTGTACAGGACCCCCCATCAGTGCCCAGACATGACAGGGGTAGGTGGATATGACTCCCAGCAGTGCCCAGACATAGGAGAGGGGGTGTGTACAGGACCCCCAGCAGTGCCCAGACATCGGAGAGTGGTGTGTACAGGACTCCCATTAGTGCCCAGACATAGGAGAGGGGTGTGTACAGGACCCCCAGCAGTGCCCAGACATAGGAGAGGGTGTGTGTACAGGACCCCCCATCAGTGCCCAGACATGACATGGGTAGGTGGATATGACTCCCAGCAGGGCCCAGACATAGGAGAGGGGGTGTGTACAGGACCCCCAGCAGTGCCCAGACATCGGAGAGGGATGTGTACAGGACTCCCAGCAGTGCCCAGACATAGGATAGGAGGTGTGTACAGGACCCCCAACAGTGCCCAGACATAGGAGAGGAGGTGTGTACTGGACCCCCAGCAGTGCCCAGACATGACAGGGGTGGGTGGATATAACTCCCAGCAGTGCCCAGACATATGAGAGGGGGTGTGTACAGGACCCCCAGCAGTGCCCAGACATAGGAGAGGGTGTGTACAGGACTCCCAGCAGTGCCCAGACATAGGAGAGGGGGTGTGTACAGAACCCCCAGCAGTGCCCAGACATAGGAGAGGGGTGTGTACAGGACACCCAGCAGTGCTCAGACATGACAGGGGTGGGTGGATATGACTCACAGCAGTCCCCAGACATAGGCGAGGGGTGTTTACAGGACCCTCAGCAGTGCCCAGACATGACAGGGGTGGGTGGATATGACTCCCAGCCGTGCCCAGACATAGGAGAGGGGGTGTGTACTGGACCCCAGCAGTGCCCAGACATGACAGGGGTGGGTGGATATGACTCCCAGCAGTGCCCAGACATAGGAGAGGGGTGTGTACAGGACTCCCAGCAGTGCCCAGACATAGGAGAGGGGTGTGTACAGGACCCCCAGCAGTGCCCAGACATAGGAGAGGGTGTGTGTACAGGACCCCTCATCAGTGCCCAGACATGACAGGGGTAGGTGGATATGACTCCCAGCAGTGCCCAGACATAGCAGAGGGGGTGTGTACAGGACCCCCAGCAGTGCCCAGACATAGGAGAGGGATGTGTACAGGACTGCCAGCAGTGCCCAGACATAGGATAGGGGGTGTGTACAGGACCCCCAGCAGTGCCCAGACATAGGAGAGGGGTGTGTACAGGACTCCCAGCAGTGCCCAGACATAGGAGAGGGGGTGTGTACAGGACCCCCAGCAGTGCCCAGACATAGGAGAGGGGTGTGTACAGGACACCCAGCAGTGCTCAGACATGGCAGGGTGGGTGGATATGACTCCCAGCAGTCCCCAGACATAGGAGAGGGGTGTTTACAGGACCCTCAGCAGGCTCCAGACATGACAGGGGTGGGTGGATTTGACTCCCAGCAGTGCCTGGACATAGGAGAGGGGTGTGTACAGGACTCCCAGCAGTGCCCAGACATAGGAGAGGGGAGTGTAAAGGAGGACCCCCAGCAGTGCCCAGACGTAGGAGAGGGGTGTGTACATGACTCCCAGCAGTGCCCAAACATAGGAGAGGGGTGTGCACAGGACCCCCAGCAGTGCACAGACATAGGAGGGGTGTGCACAGGACCCCCAGCAGTGCACAGACACAGGAGAGGGGTGTGTACAGGACCCCCAGCAGTGCACAGACATAAGAGAGGGGTATGTACAGGACCCCCAGCAGTGCACAGACATGACAGGGGTGGGTGGATATGACTCTCAGCAGTGCCCAGACATAGGAGAGGGGTGTGTACAGGACTCCCAGCTGTGCCCAGACATAGGAGAGGGGTGGGTACAGGACCCCCAGCAGTGCCCAGACATAGGAGAGGGGTGTGTACAGGATGCCCAGCAGTGCACAGACATGACAGGGGTGGGTGGATATGACTCCCAGCAGTGCCCAGACATAGGGGAGGGGTGTATACAGGACTCCCAGCAGTGCCCAGACATAGGAGAGGAGGTGTGTACAGGACCCCCAGCAGTGCCCAGACATAGGAGAGGGGTGTGTACAGGACTCTCAGCAGTGCCCAGTCATGACAGGGGTGGGTGGATTTGACTCCCAGCAGTGCCCAGACAATGGAGAGGGGTGTGTACAGGACTCTCAGCAGTGCCCAGACATAGGAGAGGGGTGTGTACAGGACGCCCAGCAGTGCACAGACATGACAGGGGTGGATGAATATGACTCCCAGCCGTGCCCAGACATAGGAGAGGGGGTGTGTACAGGACCTCAGCAGTGCCCAGACATGACAGGGGTGGGTGGATATGACTCCCAGCAGTGCCCAGACATAGGAGAGGGGTGTGTTCAGGACTCCCAGCAGTGCCCAGACATAGGAGAGGGGTGTGTACAGGACCCCCAGCAGTGCCCAGACATAGGAGAGAGTGTGTGTACAGGACCCCCCAGCAGTGCCCAGACATGACAGGGGTGGGTGGATATGACTCCCAGCAGTGCCCAGATATAGGAGAGGGATGTGTACAGGACTCCCAGCAGTGCTCAGACATAGGAGAGGGGTGTGTACAGGACCCCCAGCAGTGCTCAGACATAGGAGAGGGGTGTGTACAGGACCCCCAGCAGTGCTCAGACATAGAAGAGGGATGTGTACAGGACTCCCAGCAGTGCTCAGACATAGGAGAGGGGTGTGTACAGGACCCCCAGCAGTGCTCAGACATAGGAGAGGGGTGTGTACAGGACCCCTAGCAGTGCCCAGACATAGGAGAGGGGTGTGAACAGGACCCCCAGCAGTGCCCAGGCATGACAGGGGTGGGTGGATATGACTCCCAGCAGTGCCAGACATAGGAGAGGGGTGTGAACAGGTCTCCCAGCAGTGCCCAGACATAGGAGAAGGGTGTGTACAGGACCCCCAGCAGTGCAGAGACACAGGAGAGGGGTGTGTACAGGACCCCCAGCAGTGCAAAGACACAGGAGAGGGGTGTGTACAGGACCCCCAGCAGTACACAGACATGACAGGGGTGGGTGGATATGACTCCCAGCAGTGCCCAGACATAGGAGAGGGGTGTGTACAGGACTCCGGCAGTGCCCCGACATAGGAGAGGGGTGTGTACAGGACCCCCAGCAGTGCCCAGACATAGGAGAGGGGTGTGTACAGGACTCCCAGCAGTGCCCAGACATGACAGGGGTGGGTGGATATGTCTCCCAGCAGTGGCCAGACATAGGAGAGGGGTGTGTACAGGACTCCCAGCAGTGCCTAGACATAGGAGGGGTGTGTACAGGACCCCTAGCAGTGCACAGACACAGGAGAGGGGTGTGTACAGGACCCCCAGCAGTGCACAGACATAGGAGAGGGGTATGTACAGGACCCCCAGCAGTGCACAGACATGACAGGGGTGGGTGGATATGACTCCCAGCAGTGCCCAGACATAGGAGAGGGGTGTGTACAGGACTCCCAGCAGTGCCCAGACATAGGAGAAGGGTGGGTACAGGACCCCCAGCAGTGCCCAGACATAGGAGAGGGGTGTGTACAGGATGCCCAGCAGTGCACAGACATGACAGGGGTGGGTGGATATGACTCCCAGCAGTGCCCAGACATAGGGGAGGGGTGTATACAGGACTGCCAGCAGTGCCCAGACATAGGAGAGGAGGTGTGTACAGGACCCCCAGCAGTGCCCAGACATAGGAGAGGGGTGTGTACAGGACTCTCAGCAGTGCCCAGTCATGACAGGGGTGGGTGGATTTGACTCCCAGCAGTGCCCAGACAATGGAGAGGGGTGTGTACAGGACTCTCAGCAGTGCCCAGACATAGGAGAGGGGTGTGTACAGGACGCCCAGCAGTGCACAGACATGAAAGGGGTGGATGAATATGACTCCCAGCCGTGCCCAGACATAGGAGAGGGGGTGTGTACAGGACCTCAGCAGTGCCCAGACATGACAGGGGTGGGTGGATATGACTCCCAGCAGTGCCCAGACATAGGAGAGGGGTGTGTTCAGGACTCCCAGCAGTGCCCAGACATAGGAGAGGGGTGTGTACAGGACCCCCAGCAGTGCCCAGACATAGGAGAGAGTGTGTGTACAGGACCTCCCAGCAGTGCCCAGACATGACAGGGGTGGGTGGATAGGACTCCCAGCAGTGCCCAGACATAGGAGAGGGGGGGTGTACAGGACCCCCAGCAGTGCCCAGACATAGGAGAGGGATGTGTACAGGACTCCCAGCAGTGCCCAGACATAGGATAGGGGGTGTGTACAGGACCCCCAGCAGTGCCCAGACATAGGAGAGGAGGTGTGTACAGGACCACCAGCAGTGCCCAGACATGACAGGGGTGGGTGGACATGACTCCCAGCAGTGCCCAGACATATGAGAGGGGGTGTGTACAGGACCCCCAGCAGTGCCCAGACATAGGAGAGGGGTGTGTACAGGACTCCCAGCAGTGCCCAGACATAGGAGAGGGGGTGTGTACAGGACCCCCAGCAGTGCCCAGACATAGGAGAGGGGTGTGTACAGGACACCTAGCAGCGCACAGACATGACGGGGGTGGGTGGATATGACTCCCAGCAGTGCCCAGACATAGGAGAAGGGTGTGTACAGGACCCCCAGCAGTGCCCAGACATAGAAGAGGGGTGTATACAGGACCCCCAGCAGTGCCCAGACATAGGAGAGGGGGTGAGTAAAGGACCCCCAGCAGTGACCAGACATAGGAGAGGGTGTGTGTAAAGGACCCCCAGCAGTGCCCAAACATAGGCTACTAAATACGCGCCCTTGCTTGACCAGCACTCGCTGCATCCCTAACCACCTGGAGGCCGCTCATTACCATTGCCCGCAATGCAATTTCACTCTCCCGCCCTGCCAACCTCGGCTCGCTCCACATCCCCCGCTACAGCTACCCTCCTCTAATCAGCGCACCCTGAAAGCTGGTTTGGTCAATTGCCGTTCTCTTCCCCGGCATGCCAATGACATCTGGATGTCCATCTCCTCTGACGAATGGGATATTCTTTTTCTCACCGAGTCTTGGATCACAGACTCCTCCTCTCCGGATATCTATCTGGCTATTCCCCCAGGATATGATATAAAATGCTTGAACCGGGCTGGTGGTAAGTCTGGAGGCGGTCTAGCCGTCATTTTTAAATCCCTCTTCCAGTTGACTCTTACCAAACTCACTAACATTGGTTTAATTGAAGCCATGTACTTCTCCCTCTCTGACCCTGCAGCAGTTATCCTGGCTGGCACACTAGTCTATAATCCCCCCCCCGTCACCTCCCCCTCTCTCACTGCCCTCGCCCATCAACTGGCTGACCTATCTCTCAAACACAGACATTTCATTGTCCTGGGCGATTTTAACCTCCACATTGACAATCCGCTCTGTGCGAAGGCAACCAACTTTTTGGAAACTATGGATAGCCTCAATCTCAAGCAATTAGTCGCAGGTCCCACCCATGCGGCTGGTCATACCCTGGACCTCATATTCGCCAACTTCCCAAATATCACTGTCCTCCCACCCCTTCCTCTTACCTGGACTGATCATTACCTCATCCCCTTTTCTCTTGCCCTGAAACATAAATCCGCCCCAATGGCCCCAAGGAAGGAGTTGGGAAGAAAGTGGCACAAGGTTACATGTGCTACCTTGGACCCGTTATTCCATTTTCAGTCGGAGTACCTCTCCCCGGACATTGATGAAAACGTCTCTAGGCTGAATATTTCCCTCATTGATGCGATTGATTCTATCACCCCCCCGAAAATCATCACCTCCACTAGGTCGCGACCCTCTGCTCCCTGGTTCTCCACCTCCCTCCGTGAGGAGAAAAGCAGTTGTAAGGCTCTTGAACGCAAGTGGAGATCAAATTACAACCTCGAAGCCAAACTCCTATATAGAACTGCCCTGAAAAACTTCCGTAAACACAAAAAAAGCGCGATGAAAGACCACTTTGCCCTTCAAATTAATAAAGCTAAAAACTCATCTAAAACCCTCTTTAGCATTGTTAAAGATTTTATTAACCCCCCGGCCAGGGCTCCTCAGAATACCGTGAGTCAGGCTCTTTGCGAGGGACTCTCAGACTACTTTCTCGATAAGATTAACAAGCTTTGTGTCTCCTTCCCCACAGGGCCAGCCACCTTGCCGTTTCCCACCAGTTCCCCAGAATCACCATCCTTTCTTTCATTTAACAAACTTAACCAGGACGAGGCTATCAGACTACTCATCCACTGCAAATCCGGCGCCCCCACCGATCCTATCCCCGCTAAAATCATGGGAGAACTGGCGCCTTCACTTGCCCGCCCCTTCCTCTCCATCTGGAACGCTTCCCTTCACCATGGCTTCTTCCCTACCACCTGGAAGGAGGCCCTAGTGATCCCCATTCTAAAAAAAGCGGACGCTGATCCTACTGTTTTTTCTAACTATCGTCCCATTTCCCTTCTCCCTAAACCCGCCAAAGTCCTAGAAAAAGCCGTGCAGCTGCAACTCACGGAATACCTTGAAAATCATTCTCTGCTGCATGAATCACAGTCCGGATTCAGAGCCGGATTCAGCACTGAGACAGCCCTGCTGGAAGTATCCGAAACAATCCGAGAATGCGTGGACAGGGGCGAGGAGGCCATGCTGGTCCTCCTCGACCTGTCCGCGGCTTTCGATACGGTCTCTCACCCCATCCTCCTTGACCGACTTAAGCAGATAGGCATTGGTGGCACTGCCTTCAGCTGGATTGAGTCTTTTCTCTCGTCTAGAAGCCAGAGGGTACTGCTACGTCCCTTCAAATCAGAGAAAAAACCTCTGTCATGCGGGGTTCCACAGGGCTCCGCTCTCAGCCCCCTGTTCTTCAACGTCTACCTTGCCCCCTTGGCCGACGTTGTGGAGGCCTACGGAGTCAGGGTGGTCTCCTACGCTGACGACACACAGTTGGTGTTCTCCTTCAGGGACCACTCGGACTCCGCATTCATCAACTTTCGCCAATGCCTTAACAACATCAGCGTCTGGATGACCGTGAATCACCTCAGATTGAATGCAGACAAAACTGAGGTTCTGTTTTTTAATCAGAGAACTTCCATCCCCTCCTCTTGGTGGTGGCCCACGGCGCTTGATCCCGCCCCGTCCCCCGTTCACTTGGCGCGGAATCTAGGTTTCCAGTTTGACGACTCCCTGTCATGCAAAACCCAGGTCAATAAAGTCACCTCTGCCTGCTTCCTGAAGCTGCGCATGATCAGAAAGATCCTCCCCTATCTCCCCCTGGATTCCCGCCGCACAGTCACCCAAGCCCTCATCACGTCCCACTTGGACTATGCCAATAGCCTCTATGCTGGGGCCCCCCAGTACCTGATAGGCCGGCTGCAGATCGTCCAGAATGCTGCAGCCAGACTGATCGGTAACATCCCGTACCGCCAATCTGTGTCTGCTTACCGGAGGGAACTCCACTGGCTTCCAGTGGCTAGCCGCATTCAGTTCAAGGTCCTCACCCTCACCTATCGAGCCGTCAACGACTGTGGACCTAACTATCTGAAAAAACGGGTTCCGATATCCCGCTCCACCAGATCCTTGAGATCCAATGATCTCCGCCTCCTGATCCAGCCTCGTTTTAGATTATCTAGAACTGGTGGCAGAGGGTTCAGTGTCATCGCTGCCAAATTGTGGAACTCCCTTCCTATTGAGCTTAGGTTCTGTCCTTCTGAATCCATCTTCCGAGCCAAACTCAAAACCTGGCTCTTCTCCCGACCTTAGTCACTACACTGTCTTCCCTGCTTTCCTCCCCCTTTCCCCTTGGTGACTTAGGATTTTAGCGCCGGGACACCCCTTCGGGGGTAGCTGTGCGCTCTATAAACTCCATAAAATAAATAAATAGGATAGGGGTGTGTACAGGACCCCCAGCAGTGCACAGACATGACAGGGGTGGGTGGATATGACTCCCAGCAGTGCCCACACATAGGAGAGGGGTGTGTACAGGACTCCCAGCCGTGCCCAGACGTAGGAGAAGGGGTGTGTACAGGACCCCCAGCAGTGCCCAGACATGACAGGGGTGGGTGGATATGACTCCCAGTAGTGCCCAGACATAGGAGAGGGTGTGTGTACAGGACTCCCAGCAGTGCCCAGACATAGGAGAGGGGTGGGTACAGGACCCCCAGCAGTTCCCAGACATAGGAGAGGGGTGTGTACAGGACCCCCAGCAGTGCACAGACACAGGAGAGAGGTGTGTACAGGACCCCCAGCAGTGCACAGACATGACAGGGGTGGGTGAATATGACTCCCAGCAGTGCCCAGATATAGGAGAGGGGTGTGTACAGGACTCACAGCAGTGCCCAGACATAGGAGAGGGGTGTCTACAGGACCCCGGCAGTGCCCAGACATAGGGGAGGGGTGTGTACAGGATGCCCAGCAGTGCACAGACATGACAGGGGTGGGTGGATATGACTCCCAGCAGTGCCCAGACATAGGAGAGGGGGTGTGTACAGGACCCCCAGCAGTGCCCAGTCATGACAGGGGTGGGTGGATATGACTCCCAGCAGTGCCCAGACATAGGAGAGGGGTGTGTACAGGACTCCCAGTAGTGCCCAGACATAGGAGAGGGGTGTGTACAAGACCCCCAGCAGTGCACAGACATGACAGGGGTTGGTGGATATGACTCCCAGCAGGGCCCAGACATACGAGAGGGGGTGTGTACAGGACTGCCAGCAGTGCCCAGCCATGACAGGGTTGGGTAGATATGACTCCCAGCAGTGCCCAGACATAGGAGAGGGGTGTGTACAGGACTCCCAGCAGTGCCCAGACATAGGAGAGGGGTGTGTACAGGACCCCCAGCAGTGCCCAGAAATAGGAGAGGAGGTGTGTACAGGACCCCCAGCAGTGCCCAGACATGACAGGGGTAGGTGGATATGACTCCCAGCAGTGCCCAGACATAGGAGAGGGGTGTGTACAGGACTCCCAGCAGTGCCCAGACAAAGGAGAGGGGATTTGTACAGGGCCCCCAGCAGTGCCCAGACATAGGAGAGGAGGTGTGTACAGGACCCCCAGCAGTGCCCAGACATGACAGGGGTGGGTGGATATGACTCCCAGCAGTGCCCAGACATAGGAGAGGGGGTGTGTACAGGACCCCCAGAAGTGCCCAGACATAGGAGATGGGTGTGTACAGCGCTCCCATCAGTGCCCAGACATAGGAGAGGGGGTATGTACAGGACCCCCAGCAGTACCTAGACATAGGAGACGGGTGCGTACAGGACCCCCAGCAGTGCACAGACATGACAGGGGTGGGTGGATATGACTCCCAGCAGTGCCCAGACATAGGAGAGGGGTGTGTACAGGACTCCCAGCAGTGCCCAGACATAGGTGAGGGGTGTGTACAGGACCCCCAGCAGTACCGAGACATAGGAGAGGGGTGTGTACAGGACCCCCAGCAGTGCCCAGACATAGAAGAGCGGTGTGTACAGGACCCCCAGCAGTGCCCAGACATAGGAGAGGAGATATGTACAGGACCCCCTGCAATGCCCAGACATAGGAGAGGGGTGTGTACAGGACCCCCAGCAGTGCATAGACATGACATGACAGGGGTGGGTGGATATGACTCCCAGCAGTGCCCAGACATAGGAGAGGGGTGTGTACAGGACTCCCAGCAGTGCCCAGACATAGGACAGGGGTGTGTACAGGACCCCCAGCAGTGCCCAGACATAGGAGAGGGGTGTGTACAGGACCCCCAGCAGTGCCCAGACATAGGAGAGGGGGTGTGTACAGGACCTCCAGCAGTACCCAGACATGATAGGGGTGGATGGATATGACTCCCAGCAGTGCCCAGACATAGGAGAGCGGTGTGTACAGGACTCCCAGCAGTGCCTAGACATAGGAGAGGGGTGTGTACAGAACCCCCAGCAGTGCCCAGACATAGGAGAGGGGGTGTGTAAAGGACCCCCAGCAGTGCACAGACATAGGAGAGGGGTGTGTACAGGACCCCCAGAAGTGCCCAGACATGACAGGGGTGGGTGGATATGACTCCCAGCAGTGCCCAGACATAGGTTAGGGCTGTGTACAGGACTCCCAGCAGTGCCCAGACATAGGAGAGCGGTGTGTACAGGACTCCCAGCAGTGCCCAGACATAGGGGAGGGGTGTATACAGGACTCCCAGCAGTGCCCAGACATAGGAGAGGAGGTGTGTACAGGACCCCCAGCAGTGCCCAGACATAGGAGAGGGGTGTGTACAGGACTCTCAGCAGTGCCCAGTCATGACAGGGGTGGGTGGATTTGACTCCCAGCAGTGCCCAGACAATGGAGAGGGGTGTGTACAGGACTCTCAGCAGTGCCCAGACATAGGAGAGGGGTGTGTACAGGACGCCCAGCAGTGCACAGACATGACAGGGGTGGATGAATATGACTCCCAGCCGTGCCCAGACATAGGAGAGGGGGTGTGTACAGGACCTCAGCAGTGCCCAGACATGACAGGGGTGGGTGGATATGACTCCCAGCAGTGCCCAGACATAGGAGAGGGGTGTGTTCAGGACTCCCAGCAGTGCCCAGACATAGGAGAGGGGTGTGTACAGGACCCCCAGCAGTGCCCAGACATAGGAGAGAGTGTGTGTACAGGACCCCCCAGCAGTGCCCAGACATGACAGGGGTGGGTGGATATGACTCCCAGCAGTGCCCAGATATAGGAGAGGGATGTGTACAGGACTCCCAGCAGTGCTCAGACATAGGAGAGGGGTGTGTACAGGACCCCCAGCAGTGCTCAGACATAGGAGAGGGGTGTGTACAGGACCCCCAGCAGTGCTCAGACATAGAAGAGGGATGTGTACAGGACTCCCAGCAGTGCTCAGACATAGGAGAGGGGTGTGTACAGGACCCCCAGCAGTGCTCAGACATAGGAGAGGGGTGTGTACAGGACCCCTAGCAGTGCCCAGACATAGGAGAGGGGTGTGAACAGGACCCCCAGCAGTGCCCAGGCATGACAGGGGTGGGTGGATATGACTCCCAGCAGTGCCAGACATAGGAGAGGGGTGTGAACAGGTCTCCCAGCAGTGCCCAGACATAGGAGAAGGGTGTGTACAGGACCCCCAGCAGTGCAGAGACACAGGAGAGGGGTGTGTACAGGACCCCCAGCAGTGCAAAGACACAGGAGAGGGGTGTGTACAGGACCCCCAGCAGTACACAGACATGACAGGGGTGGGTGGATATGACTCCCAGCAGTGCCCAGACATAGGAGAGGGGTGTGTACAGGACTCCGGCAGTGCCCCGACATAGGAGAGGGGTGTGTACAGGACCCCCAGCAGTGCCCAGACATAGGAGAGGGGTGTGTACAGGACTCCCAGCAGTGCCCAGACATGACAGGGGTGGGTGGATATGTCTCCCAGCAGTGGCCAGACATAGGAGAGGGGTGTGTACAGGACTCCCAGCAGTGCCTAGACATAGGAGGGGTGTGTACAGGACCCCTAGCAGTGCACAGACACAGGAGAGGGGTGTGTACAGGACCCCCAGCAGTGCACAGACATAGGAGAGGGGTATGTACAGGACCCCCAGCAGTGCACAGACATGACAGGGGTGGGTGGATATGACTCCCAGCAGTGCCCAGACATAGGAGAGGGGTGTGTACAGGACTCCCAGCAGTGCCCAGACATAGGAGAAGGGTGGGTACAGGACCCCCAGCAGTGCCCAGACATAGGAGAGGGGTGTGTACAGGATGCCCAGCAGTGCACAGACATGACAGGGGTGGGTGGATATGACTCCCAGCAGTGCCCAGACATAGGGGAGGGGTGTATACAGGACTGCCAGCAGTGCCCAGACATAGGAGAGGAGGTGTGTACAGGACCCCCAGCAGTGCCCAGACATAGGAGAGGGGTGTGTACAGGACTCTCAGCAGTGCCCAGTCATGACAGGGGTGGGTGGATTTGACTCCCAGCAGTGCCCAGACAATGGAGAGGGGTGTGTACAGGACTCTCAGCAGTGCCCAGACATAGGAGAGGGGTGTGTACAGGACGCCCAGCAGTGCACAGACATGAAAGGGGTGGATGAATATGACTCCCAGCCGTGCCCAGACATAGGAGAGGGGGTGTGTACAGGACCTCAGCAGTGCCCAGACATGACAGGGGTGGGTGGATATGACTCCCAGCAGTGCCCAGACATAGGAGAGGGGTGTGTTCAGGACTCCCAGCAGTGCCCAGACATAGGAGAGGGGTGTGTACAGGACCCCCAGCAGTGCCCAGACATAGGAGAGAGTGTGTGTACAGGACCTCCCAGCAGTGCCCAGACATGACAGGGGTGGGTGGATAGGACTCCCAGCAGTGCCCAGACATAGGAGAGGGGGGGTGTACAGGACCCCCAGCAGTGCCCAGACATAGGAGAGGGATGTGTACAGGACTCCCAGCAGTGCCCAGACATAGGATAGGGGGTGTGTACAGGACCCCCAGCAGTGCCCAGACATAGGAGAGGAGGTGTGTACAGGACCACCAGCAGTGCCCAGACATGACAGGGGTGGGTGGACATGACTCCCAGCAGTGCCCAGACATATGAGAGGGGGTGTGTACAGGACCCCCAGCAGTGCCCAGACATAGGAGAGGGGTGTGTACAGGACTCCCAGCAGTGCCCAGACATAGGAGAGGGGGTGTGTACAGGACCCCCAGCAGTGCCCAGACATAGGAGAGGGGTGTGTACAGGACACCTAGCAGCGCACAGACATGACGGGGGTGGGTGGATATGACTCCCAGCAGTGCCCAGACATAGGAGAAGGGTGTGTACAGGACCCCCAGCAGTGCCCAGACATAGAAGAGGGGTGTATACAGGACCCCCAGCAGTGCCCAGACATAGGAGAGGGGGTGAGTAAAGGACCCCCAGCAGTGACCAGACATAGGAGAGGGTGTGTGTAAAGGACCCCCAGCAGTGCCCAAACATAGGCTACTAAATACGCGCCCTTGCTTGACCAGCACTCGCTGCATCCCTAACCACCTGGAGGCCGCTCATTACCATTGCCCGCAATGCAATTTCACTCTCCCGCCCTGCCAACCTCGGCTCGCTCCACATCCCCCGCTACAGCTACCCTCCTCTAATCAGCGCACCCTGAAAGCTGGTTTGGTCAATTGCCGTTCTCTTCCCCGGCATGCCAATGACATCTGGATGTCCATCTCCTCTGACGAATGGGATATTCTTTTTCTCACCGAGTCTTGGATCACAGACTCCTCCTCTCCGGATATCTATCTGGCTATTCCCCCAGGATATGATATAAAATGCTTGAACCGGGCTGGTGGTAAGTCTGGAGGCGGTCTAGCCGTCATTTTTAAATCCCTCTTCCAGTTGACTCTTACCAAACTCACTAACATTGGTTTAATTGAAGCCATGTACTTCTCCCTCTCTGACCCTGCAGCAGTTATCCTGGCTGGCACACTAGTCTATAATCCCCCCCCCGTCACCTCCCCCTCTCTCACTGCCCTCGCCCATCAACTGGCTGACCTATCTCTCAAACACAGACATTTCATTGTCCTGGGCGATTTTAACCTCCACATTGACAATCCGCTCTGTGCGAAGGCAACCAACTTTTTGGAAACTATGGATAGCCTCAATCTCAAGCAATTAGTCGCAGGTCCCACCCATGCGGCTGGTCATACCCTGGACCTCATATTCGCCAACTTCCCAAATATCACTGTCCTCCCACCCCTTCCTCTTACCTGGACTGATCATTACCTCATCCCCTTTTCTCTTGCCCTGAAACATAAATCCGCCCCAATGGCCCCAAGGAAGGAGTTGGGAAGAAAGTGGCACAAGGTTACATGTGCTACCTTGGACCCGTTATTCCATTTTCAGTCGGAGTACCTCTCCCCGGACATTGATGAAAACGTCTCTAGGCTGAATATTTCCCTCATTGATGCGATTGATTCTATCACCCCCCCGAAAATCATCACCTCCACTAGGTCGCGACCCTCTGCTCCCTGGTTCTCCACCTCCCTCCGTGAGGAGAAAAGCAGTTGTAAGGCTCTTGAACGCAAGTGGAGATCAAATTACAACCTCGAAGCCAAACTCCTATATAGAACTGCCCTGAAAAACTTCCGTAAACACAAAAAAAGCGCGATGAAAGACCACTTTGCCCTTCAAATTAATAAAGCTAAAAACTCATCTAAAACCCTCTTTAGCATTGTTAAAGATTTTATTAACCCCCCGGCCAGGGCTCCTCAGAATACCGTGAGTCAGGCTCTTTGCGAGGGACTCTCAGACTACTTTCTCGATAAGATTAACAAGCTTTGTGTCTCCTTCCCCACAGGGCCAGCCACCTTGCCGTTTCCCACCAGTTCCCCAGAATCACCATCCTTTCTTTCATTTAACAAACTTAACCAGGACGAGGCTATCAGACTACTCATCCACTGCAAATCCGGCGCCCCCACCGATCCTATCCCCGCTAAAATCATGGGAGAACTGGCGCCTTCACTTGCCCGCCCCTTCCTCTCCATCTGGAACGCTTCCCTTCACCATGGCTTCTTCCCTACCACCTGGAAGGAGGCCCTAGTGATCCCCATTCTAAAAAAAGCGGACGCTGATCCTACTGTTTTTTCTAACTATCGTCCCATTTCCCTTCTCCCTAAACCCGCCAAAGTCCTAGAAAAAGCCGTGCAGCTGCAACTCACGGAATACCTTGAAAATCATTCTCTGCTGCATGAATCACAGTCCGGATTCAGAGCCGGATTCAGCACTGAGACAGCCCTGCTGGAAGTATCCGAAACAATCCGAGAATGCGTGGACAGGGGCGAGGAGGCCATGCTGGTCCTCCTCGACCTGTCCGCGGCTTTCGATACGGTCTCTCACCCCATCCTCCTTGACCGACTTAAGCAGATAGGCATTGGTGGCACTGCCTTCAGCTGGATTGAGTCTTTTCTCTCGTCTAGAAGCCAGAGGGTACTGCTACGTCCCTTCAAATCAGAGAAAAAACCTCTGTCATGCGGGGTTCCACAGGGCTCCGCTCTCAGCCCCCTGTTCTTCAACGTCTACCTTGCCCCCTTGGCCGACGTTGTGGAGGCCTACGGAGTCAGGGTGGTCTCCTACGCTGACGACACACAGTTGGTGTTCTCCTTCAGGGACCACTCGGACTCCGCATTCATCAACTTTCGCCAATGCCTTAACAACATCAGCGTCTGGATGACCGTGAATCACCTCAGATTGAATGCAGACAAAACTGAGGTTCTGTTTTTTAATCAGAGAACTTCCATCCCCTCCTCTTGGTGGTGGCCCACGGCGCTTGATCCCGCCCCGTCCCCCGTTCACTTGGCGCGGAATCTAGGTTTCCAGTTTGACGACTCCCTGTCATGCAAAACCCAGGTCAATAAAGTCACCTCTGCCTGCTTCCTGAAGCTGCGCATGATCAGAAAGATCCTCCCCTATCTCCCCCTGGATTCCCGCCGCACAGTCACCCAAGCCCTCATCACGTCCCACTTGGACTATGCCAATAGCCTCTATGCTGGGGCCCCCCAGTACCTGATAGGCCGGCTGCAGATCGTCCAGAATGCTGCAGCCAGACTGATCGGTAACATCCCGTACCGCCAATCTGTGTCTGCTTACCGGAGGGAACTCCACTGGCTTCCAGTGGCTAGCCGCATTCAGTTCAAGGTCCTCACCCTCACCTATCGAGCCGTCAACGACTGTGGACCTAACTATCTGAAAAAACGGGTTCCGATATCCCGCTCCACCAGATCCTTGAGATCCAATGATCTCCGCCTCCTGATCCAGCCTCGTTTTAGATTATCTAGAACTGGTGGCAGAGGGTTCAGTGTCATCGCTGCCAAATTGTGGAACTCCCTTCCTATTGAGCTTAGGTTCTGTCCTTCTGAATCCATCTTCCGAGCCAAACTCAAAACCTGGCTCTTCTCCCGACCTTAGTCACTACACTGTCTTCCCTGCTTTCCTCCCCCTTTCCCCTTGGTGACTTAGGATTTTAGCGCCGGGACACCCCTTCGGGGGTAGCTGTGCGCTCTATAAACTCCATAAAATAAATAAATAGGATAGGGGTGTGTACAGGACCCCCAGCAGTGCACAGACATGACAGGGGTGGGTGGATATGACTCCCAGCAGTGCCCACACATAGGAGAGGGGTGTGTACAGGACTCCCAGCCGTGCCCAGACGTAGGAGAAGGGGTGTGTACAGGACCCCCAGCAGTGCCCAGACATGACAGGGGTGGGTGGATATGACTCCCAGTAGTGCCCAGACATAGGAGAGGGTGTGTGTACAGGACTCCCAGCAGTGCCCAGACATAGGAGAGGGGTGGGTACAGGACCCCCAGCAGTTCCCAGACATAGGAGAGGGGTGTGTACAGGACCCCCAGCAGTGCACAGACACAGGAGAGAGGTGTGTACAGGACCCCCAGCAGTGCACAGACATGACAGGGGTGGGTGAATATGACTCCCAGCAGTGCCCAGATATAGGAGAGGGGTGTGTACAGGACTCACAGCAGTGCCCAGACATAGGAGAGGGGTGTCTACAGGACCCCGGCAGTGCCCAGACATAGGGGAGGGGTGTGTACAGGATGCCCAGCAGTGCACAGACATGACAGGGGTGGGTGGATATGACTCCCAGCAGTGCCCAGACATAGGAGAGGGGGTGTGTACAGGACCCCCAGCAGTGCCCAGTCATGACAGGGGTGGGTGGATATGACTCCCAGCAGTGCCCAGACATAGGAGAGGGGTGTGTACAGGACTCCCAGTAGTGCCCAGACATAGGAGAGGGGTGTGTACAAGACCCCCAGCAGTGCACAGACATGACAGGGGTTGGTGGATATGACTCCCAGCAGGGCCCAGACATACGAGAGGGGGTGTGTACAGGACTGCCAGCAGTGCCCAGCCATGACAGGGTTGGGTAGATATGACTCCCAGCAGTGCCCAGACATAGGAGAGGGGTGTGTACAGGACTCCCAGCAGTGCCCAGACATAGGAGAGGGGTGTGTACAGGACCCCCAGCAGTGCCCAGAAATAGGAGAGGAGGTGTGTACAGGACCCCCAGCAGTGCCCAGACATGACAGGGGTAGGTGGATATGACTCCCAGCAGTGCCCAGACATAGGAGAGGGGTGTGTACAGGACTCCCAGCAGTGCCCAGACAAAGGAGAGGGGATTTGTACAGGGCCCCCAGCAGTGCCCAGACATAGGAGAGGAGGTGTGTACAGGACCCCCAGCAGTGCCCAGACATGACAGGGGTGGGTGGATATGACTCCCAGCAGTGCCCAGACATAGGAGAGGGGGTGTGTACAGGACCCCCAGAAGTGCCCAGACATAGGAGATGGGTGTGTACAGCGCTCCCATCAGTGCCCAGACATAGGAGAGGGGGTATGTACAGGACCCCCAGCAGTACCTAGACATAGGAGACGGGTGCGTACAGGACCCCCAGCAGTGCACAGACATGACAGGGGTGGATGAATATGACTCCCAGCCGTGCCCAGACATAGGAGAGGGGGTGTGTACAGGACCTCAGCAGTGCCCAGACATGACAGGGGTGGGTGGATATGACTCCCAGCAGTGCCCAGACATAGGAGAGGGGTGTGTACAGGACTCCCAGCAGTGCCCAGACATAGGAGAGGGGTGTGTACAGGACCCCCAGCGGTGCCCAGACATAGGAGAGGGTGTGTGTACAGGACCTCCCAGCAGTGCCCAGACATGACAGGGGTGGGTGGATATGACTCCCAGCAGTGCCCAGACATAGGAGAGGGGGGTGTACAGGACTCCCAGCAGTGCCCAGACATAGGATAGGGGGTGTGTACAGGACCCCCAGCAGTGCCCAGACATAGAAGAGGGGTGTGTACAGGACCCCCAGCAGTGCCCAGACATAGGAGAGGGATGTGTACAGGACTCCCAGCAGTGCCCAGACATAGGATAGGGGGTGTGTACAGGACCCCCAGCAGTGCCCAGACATAGAAGAGGGGTGTATACAGGACCCCCAGCAGTGCCCAGACATAGGAGAGGGGGTGAGTAAAGGACCCCCAGCAGTGACCAGACATAGGAGAGGGTGTGTGTAAAGGACCCCCAGCAGTGCCCAAACATAGGAGGGGGGTGTGTACAGGACACCTAGCAGTGCACAGACATGACGGGGATGGGTCGATATGACTCCCAGCAGTACCCAGACATAGGAAAGGGGTGTTTACAGGACCCCCTGCAGTGCCCAGACATAGAAGAAGGGTGTATACAGGACCCCCAGCAGTACCCAGACATAGGAGAGGGGTGTGTACAGGACGCCCAGCAGTGCACAGACATGACAGGGGTGGATGAATATGACTCCCAGCCGTGCCCAGACATAGGAGAGGGGGTGTGTACAGGACCTCAGCAGTGCCCAGACATGACAGGGGTGGGTGGATATGACTCCCAGCAGTGCACAGACATAGGAGAGGGGTGTGTACAGGACTCCCAGCAGTGCCCAGATATAGGAGAGGGATGTGTACAGGACTCCCAGCAGTGCGCAGACACAAGAGAGGGGTGTGTACAGGACCCCCAGCAGTGCACAGACATAGGAGACGGGTGTGGACAGGACCCCCAGCAGTGCACAGACATGACAGGGTGGGTGGATATGACTCCCAGCAGTGCCCAGACATAGGAATGGGGTGTGTACAGTACTCCCAGCAGTGCCCAGACATAGGAGAGGGGTGGGTACAGGACCCCAAGCAGTGCCCAGACAGAGGAGAGAGGTGTGTACAGGACCCCCAGCAGTGCCCAGACATAGGATAGGGGGTGTGTACAGGACCCCCAGCAGTGCCCAGTCATGACAGGGGTGGGTGGATTTGACTCCCAGCAGTGCCCAGACAATGGAGAGGGGTGTGTACAGGACTCCCAGCAGTGCCCAGACATAGGAGAGGGGTGTGTACAGGACGCACAGCAGTGCACAGACATGACAGGGGTGGGTGGATATGACTCCCAGCCGTGCCCAGACATAGGAGAGGGGGTGTGTACTGGACCCCAGCAGTGCCCAGACATAGGAGAGGGTGTGTGTACAGGACCCCCCATCAGTGCCCAGACATGACAGGGGTAGGTGGATATGACTCCCAGCAGTGCCCAGACATAGGAGAGGGGGGGTGTAAAGGACCCCCAGCAGTGCCCAGACATCGGAGAGGGGTGTGTACAGGACTCCCATTAGTGCCCAGACATAGGAGAGGGGTGTGTACAGGACCCCCAGCAGTGCCCAGACATAGGAGAGGGTGTGTGTACAGGACCCCCCATCAGTGCCCAGACATGACAGGGGTAGGTGGATATGACTCCCAGCAGTGCCCAGACATAGGAGAGGGGGTGTGTACAGGACCCCCAGCAGTGCCCAGACATAGGATAGGGGGTGTGTACAGGACCCCCAACAGTGCCCAGACATAGGAGAGGAGGTGTGTACTGGACCCCCAGCAGTGCCCAGACATGACAGGGGTGGGTGGATATAACTCCCAGCAGTGCCCAGACATATGAGAGGGGGTGTGTACAGGACCCCCAGCAGTGCCCAGACATAGGAGAGGGGTGTGTACAGGACTCCCAGCAGTGCCCAGACATGACAGGGGTGGGTGGATATGACTCCCAGCAGTGCACAGACATAGGAGAGGGGTGTGTACAGGACTCCCAGCAGTGCCCAGATATAGGAGAGGGATGTGTACAGGACCCCCAGCAGTGCACAGACACAAGAGAGGGGTGTGTACAGGACCCCCAGCAGTGCACAGACATAGGAGACGGGTGTGTACAGGACCCCCAGCAGTGCACAGACATGACAGGGTGGGTGGATATGACTCCCAGCAGTGCCCAGACATAGGAATGGGGTGTGTACAGGACTCCCAGCAGTGCCCAGACATAGGAGAGGGGTGTGTACAGGACCCCAAGCAGTGCCCAGACAGAGGAGAGGGGTGTGTACAGGACGCACAGCAGTGCACAGACATGACAGGGGTGGGTGGATATGACTCCCAGCCGTGCCCAGACATAGGAGAGGGTGTGTGTACAGGACCCCCCATCAGTGCCCAGACATGACAGGGGTAGGTGGATATGACTCCCAGCAGTGCCCAGACATAGGAGAGGGGGTGTGTACAGGACCCCCAGCAGTGCCCAGACATCGGAGAGTGGTGTGTACAGGACTCCCATTAGTGCCCAGACATAGGAGAGGGGTGTGTACAGGACCCCCAGCAGTGCCCAGACATAGGAGAGGGTGTGTGTACAGGACCCCCCATCAGTGCCCAGACATGACATGGGTAGGTGGATATGACTCCCAGCAGGGCCCAGACATAGGAGAGGGGGTGTGTACAGGACCCCCAGCAGTGCCCAGACATCGGAGAGGGATGTGTACAGGACTCCCAGCAGTGCCCAGACATAGGATAGGAGGTGTGTACAGGACCCCCAACAGTGCCCAGACATAGGAGAGGAGGTGTGTACTGGACCCCCAGCAGTGCCCAGACATGACAGGGGTGGGTGGATATAACTCCCAGCAGTGCCCAGACATATGAGAGGGGGTGTGTACAGGACCCCCAGCAGTGCCCAGACATAGGAGAGGGTGTGTACAGGACTCCCAGCAGTGCCCAGACATAGGAGAGGGGGTGTGTACAGAACCCCCAGCAGTGCCCAGACATAGGAGAGGGGTGTGTACAGGACACCCAGCAGTGCTCAGACATGACAGGGGTGGGTGGATATGACTCACAGCAGTCCCCAGACATAGGCGAGGGGTGTTTACAGGACCCTCAGCAGTGCCCAGACATGACAGGGGTGGGTGGATATGACTCCCAGCCGTGCCCAGACATAGGAGAGGGGGTGTGTACTGGACCCCAGCAGTGCCCAGACATGACAGGGGTGGGTGGATATGACTCCCAGCAGTGCCCAGACATAGGAGAGGGGTGTGTACAGGACTCCCAGCAGTGCCCAGACATAGGAGAGGGGTGTGTACAGGACCCCCAGCAGTGCCCAGACATAGGAGAGGGTGTGTGTACAGGACCCCTCATCAGTGCCCAGACATGACAGGGGTAGGTGGATATGACTCCCAGCAGTGCCCAGACATAGCAGAGGGGGTGTGTACAGGACCCCCAGCAGTGCCCAGACATAGGAGAGGGATGTGTACAGGACTGCCAGCAGTGCCCAGACATAGGATAGGGGGTGTGTACAGGACCCCCAGCAGTGCCCAGACATAGGAGAGGGGTGTGTACAGGACTCCCAGCAGTGCCCAGACATAGGAGAGGGGGTGTGTACAGGACCCCCAGCAGTGCCCAGACATAGGAGAGGGGTGTGTACAGGACACCCAGCAGTGCTCAGACATGGCAGGGTGGGTGGATATGACTCCCAGCAGTCCCCAGACATAGGAGAGGGGTGTTTACAGGACCCTCAGCAGGCTCCAGACATGACAGGGGTGGGTGGATTTGACTCCCAGCAGTGCCTGGACATAGGAGAGGGGTGTGTACAGGACTCCCAGCAGTGCCCAGACATAGGAGAGGGGAGTGTAAAGGAGGACCCCCAGCAGTGCCCAGACGTAGGAGAGGGGTGTGTACATGACTCCCAGCAGTGCCCAAACATAGGAGAGGGGTGTGCACAGGACCCCCAGCAGTGCACAGACATAGGAGGGGTGTGCACAGGACCCCCAGCAGTGCACAGACACAGGAGAGGGGTGTGTACAGGACCCCCAGCAGTGCACAGACATAAGAGAGGGGTATGTACAGGACCCCCAGCAGTGCACAGACATGACAGGGGTGGGTGGATATGACTCTCAGCAGTGCCCAGACATAGGAGAGGGGTGTGTACAGGACTCCCAGCTGTGCCCAGACATAGGAGAGGGGTGGGTACAGGACCCCCAGCAGTGCCCAGACATAGGAGAGGGGTGTGTACAGGATGCCCAGCAGTGCACAGACATGACAGGGGTGGGTGGATATGACTCCCAGCAGTGCCCAGACATAGGGGAGGGGTGTATACAGGACTCCCAGCAGTGCCCAGACATAGGAGAGGAGGTGTGTACAGGACCCCCAGCAGTGCCCAGACATAGGAGAGGGGTGTGTACAGGACTCTCAGCAGTGCCCAGTCATGACAGGGGTGGGTGGATTTGACTCCCAGCAGTGCCCAGACAATGGAGAGGGGTGTGTACAGGACTCTCAGCAGTGCCCAGACATAGGAGAGGGGTGTGTGCAGGACGCCCAGCAGTGCACAGACATGACAGGGGTGGATGAATATGACTCCCAGCCGTGCCCAGACATAGGAGAGGGGGTGTGTACAGGACCTCAGCAGTGCCCAGACATGACAGGGGTGGGTGGATATGACTCCCAGCAGTGCCCAGACATAGGAGAGGGGTGTGTTCAGGACTCCCAGCAGTGCCCAGACATAGGAGAGGGGTGTGTACAGGACCCCCAGCAGTGCCCAGACATAGGAGAGAGTGTGTGTACAGGACCCCCCAGCAGTGCCCAGACATGACAGGGGTGGGTGGATATGACTCCCAGCAGTGCCCAGATATAGGAGAGGGATGTGTACAGGACTCCCAGCAGTGCTCAGACATAGGAGAGGGGTGTGTACAGGACCCCCAGCAGTGCTCAGACATAGGAGAGGGGTGTGTACAGGACCCCCAGCAGTGCTCAGACATAGAAGAGGGATGTGTACAGGACTCCCAGCAGTGCTCAGACATAGGAGAGGGGTGTGTACAGGACCCCCAGCAGTGCTCAGACATAGGAGAGGGGTGTGTACAGGACCCCTAGCAGTGCCCAGACATAGGAGAGGGGTGTGAACAGGACCCCCAGCAGTGCCCAGGCATGACAGGGGTGGGTGGATATGACTCCCAGCAGTGCCAGACATAGGAGAGGGGTGTGAACAGGTCTCCCAGCAGTGCCCAGACATAGGAGAAGGGTGTGTACAGGACCCCCAGCAGTGCAGAGACACAGGAGAGGGGTGTGTACAGGACCCCCAGCAGTGCAAAGACACAGGAGAGGGGTGTGTACAGGACCCCCAGCAGTACACAGACATGACAGGGGTGGGTGGATATGACTCCCAGCAGTGCCCAGACATAGGAGAGGGGTGTGTACAGGACTCCGGCAGTGCCCCGACATAGGAGAGGGGTGTGTACAGGACCCCCAGCAGTGCCCAGACATAGGAGAGGGGTGTGTACAGGACTCCCAGCAGTGCCCAGACATGACAGGGGTGGGTGGATATGTCTCCCAGCAGTGGCCAGACATAGGAGAGGGGTGTGTACAGGACTCCCAGCAGTGCCTAGACATAGGAGGGGTGTGTACAGGACCCCTAGCAGTGCACAGACACAGGAGAGGGGTGTGTACAGGACCCCCAGCAGTGCACAGACATAGGAGAGGGGTATGTACAGGACCCCCAGCAGTGCACAGACATGACAGGGGTGGGTGGATATGACTCCCAGCAGTGCCCAGACATAGGAGAGGGGTGTGTACAGGACTCCCAGCAGTGCCCAGACATAGGAGAAGGGTGGGTACAGGACCCCCAGCAGTGCCCAGACATAGGAGAGGGGTGTGTACAGGATGCCCAGCAGTGCACAGACATGACAGGGGTGGGTGGATATGACTCCCAGCAGTGCCCAGACATAGGGGAGGGGTGTATACAGGACTGCCAGCAGTGCCCAGACATAGGAGAGGAGGTGTGTACAGGACCCCCAGCAGTGCCCAGACATAGGAGAGGGGTGTGTACAGGACTCTCAGCAGTGCCCAGTCATGACAGGGGTGGGTGGATTTGACTCCCAGCAGTGCCCAGACAATGGAGAGGGGTGTGTACAGGACTCTCAGCAGTGCCCAGACATAGGAGAGGGGTGTGTACAGGACGCCCAGCAGTGCACAGACATGAAAGGGGTGGATGAATATGACTCCCAGCCGTGCCCAGACATAGGAGAGGGGGTGTGTACAGGACCTCAGCAGTGCCCAGACATGACAGGGGTGGGTGGATATGACTCCCAGCAGTGCCCAGACATAGGAGAGGGGTGTGTTCAGGACTCCCAGCAGTGCCCAGACATAGGAGAGGGGTGTGTACAGGACCCCCAGCAGTGCCCAGACATAGGAGAGAGTGTGTGTACAGGACCTCCCAGCAGTGCCCAGACATGACAGGGGTGGGTGGATAGGACTCCCAGCAGTGCCCAGACATAGGAGAGGGGGGGTGTACAGGACCCCCAGCAGTGCCCAGACATAGGAGAGGGATGTGTACAGGACTCCCAGCAGTGCCCAGACATAGGATAGGGGGTGTGTACAGGACCCCCAGCAGTGCCCAGACATAGGAGAGGAGGTGTGTACAGGACCACCAGCAGTGCCCAGACATGACAGGGGTGGGTGGACATGACTCCCAGCAGTGCCCAGACATATGAGAGGGGGTGTGTACAGGACCCCCAGCAGTGCCCAGACATAGGAGAGGGGTGTGTACAGGACTCCCAGCAGTGCCCAGACATAGGAGAGGGGGTGTGTACAGGACCCCCAGCAGTGCCCAGACATAGGAGAGGGGTGTGTACAGGACACCTAGCAGCGCACAGACATGACGGGGGTGGGTGGATATGACTCCCAGCAGTGCCCAGACATAGGAGAAGGGTGTGTACAGGACCCCCAGCAGTGCCCAGACATAGAAGAGGGGTGTATACAGGACCCCCAGCAGTGCCCAGACATAGGAGAGGGGGTGAGTAAAGGACCCCCAGCAGTGACCAGACATAGGAGAGGGTGTGTGTAAAGGACCCCCAGCAGTGCCCAAACATAGGCTACTAAATACGCGCCCTTGCTTGACCAGCACTCGCTGCATCCCTAACCACCTGGAGGCCGCTCATTACCATTGCCCGCAATGCAATTTCACTCTCCCGCCCTGCCAACCTCGGCTCGCTCCACATCCCCCGCTACAGCTACCCTCCTCTAATCAGCGCACCCTGAAAGCTGGTTTGGTCAATTGCCGTTCTCTTCCCCGGCATGCCAATGACATCTGGATGTCCATCTCCTCTGACGAATGGGATATTCTTTTTCTCACCGAGTCTTGGATCACAGACTCCTCCTCTCCGGATATCTATCTGGCTATTCCCCCAGGATATGATATAAAATGCTTGAACCGGGCTGGTGGTAAGTCTGGAGGCGGTCTAGCCGTCATTTTTAAATCCCTCTTCCAGTTGACTCTTACCAAACTCACTAACATTGGTTTAATTGAAGCCATGTACTTCTCCCTCTCTGACCCTGCAGCAGTTATCCTGGCTGGCACACTAGTCTATAATCCCCCCCCCGTCACCTCCCCCTCTCTCACTGCCCTCGCCCATCAACTGGCTGACCTATCTCTCAAACACAGACATTTCATTGTCCTGGGCGATTTTAACCTCCACATTGACAATCCGCTCTGTGCGAAGGCAACCAACTTTTTGGAAACTATGGATAGCCTCAATCTCAAGCAATTAGTCGCAGGTCCCACCCATGCGGCTGGTCATACCCTGGACCTCATATTCGCCAACTTCCCAAATATCACTGTCCTCCCACCCCTTCCTCTTACCTGGACTGATCATTACCTCATCCCCTTTTCTCTTGCCCTGAAACATAAATCCGCCCCAATGGCCCCAAGGAAGGAGTTGGGAAGAAAGTGGCACAAGGTTACATGTGCTACCTTGGACCCGTTATTCCATTTTCAGTCGGAGTACCTCTCCCCGGACATTGATGAAAACGTCTCTAGGCTGAATATTTCCCTCATTGATGCGATTGATTCTATCACCCCCCCCGAAAATCATCACCTCCACTAGGTCGCGACCCTCTGCTCCCTGGTTCTCCACCTCCCTCCGTGAGGAGAAAAGCAGTTGTAAGGCTCTTGAACGCAAGTGGAGATCAAATTACAACCTCGAAGCCAAACTCCTATATAGAACTGCCCTGAAAAACTTCCGTAAACACAAAAAAAGCGCGATGAAAGACCACTTTGCCCTTCAAATTAATAAAGCTAAAAACTCATCTAAAACCCTCTTTAGCATTGTTAAAGATTTTATTAACCCCCCGGCCAGGGCTCCTCAGAATACCGTGAGTCAGGCTCTTTGCGAGGGACTCTCAGACTACTTTCTCGATAAGATTAACAAGCTTTGTGTCTCCTTCCCCACAGGGCCAGCCACCTTGCCGTTTCCCACCAGTTCCCCAGAATCACCATCCTTTCTTTCATTTAACAAACTTAACCAGGACGAGGCTATCAGACTACTCATCCACTGCAAATCCGGCGCCCCCACCGATCCTATCCCCGCTAAAATCATGGGAGAACTGGCGCCTTCACTTGCCCGCCCCTTCCTCTCCATCTGGAACGCTTCCCTTCACCATGGCTTCTTCCCTACCACCTGGAAGGAGGCCCTAGTGATCCCCATTCTAAAAAAAGCGGACGCTGATCCTACTGTTTTTTCTAACTATCGTCCCATTTCCCTTCTCCCTAAACCCGCCAAAGTCCTAGAAAAAGCCGTGCAGCTGCAACTCACGGAATACCTTGAAAATCATTCTCTGCTGCATGAATCACAGTCCGGATTCAGAGCCGGATTCAGCACTGAGACAGCCCTGCTGGAAGTATCCGAAACAATCCGAGAATGCGTGGACAGGGGCGAGGAGGCCATGCTGGTCCTCCTCGACCTGTCCGCGGCTTTCGATACGGTCTCTCACCCCATCCTCCTTGACCGACTTAAGCAGATAGGCATTGGTGGCACTGCCTTCAGCTGGATTGAGTCTTTTCTCTCGTCTAGAAGCCAGAGGGTACTGCTACGTCCCTTCAAATCAGAGAAAAAACCTCTGTCATGCGGGGTTCCACAGGGCTCCGCTCTCAGCCCCCTGTTCTTCAACGTCTACCTTGCCCCCTTGGCCGACGTTGTGGAGGCCTACGGAGTCAGGGTGGTCTCCTACGCTGACGACACACAGTTGGTGTTCTCCTTCAGGGACCACTCGGACTCCGCATTCATCAACTTTCGCCAATGCCTTAACAACATCAGCGTCTGGATGACCGTGAATCACCTCAGATTGAATGCAGACAAAACTGAGGTTCTGTTTTTTAATCAGAGAACTTCCATCCCCTCCTCTTGGTGGTGGCCCACGGCGCTTGATCCCGCCCCGTCCCCCGTTCACTTGGCGCGGAATCTAGGTTTCCAGTTTGACGACTCCCTGTCATGCAAAACCCAGGTCAATAAAGTCACCTCTGCCTGCTTCCTGAAGCTGCGCATGATCAGAAAGATCCTCCCCTATCTCCCCCTGGATTCCCGCCGCACAGTCACCCAAGCCCTCATCACGTCCCACTTGGACTATGCCAATAGCCTCTATGCTGGGGCCCCCCAGTACCTGATAGGCCGGCTGCAGATCGTCCAGAATGCTGCAGCCAGACTGATCGGTAACATCCCGTACCGCCAATCTGTGTCTGCTTACCGGAGGGAACTCCACTGGCTTCCAGTGGCTAGCCGCATTCAGTTCAAGGTCCTCACCCTCACCTATCGAGCCGTCAACGACTGTGGACCTAACTATCTGAAAAAACGGGTTCCGATATCCCGCTCCACCAGATCCTTGAGATCCAATGATCTCCGCCTCCTGATCCAGCCTCGTTTTAGATTATCTAGAACTGGTGGCAGAGGGTTCAGTGTCATCGCTGCCAAATTGTGGAACTCCCTTCCTATTGAGCTTAGGTTCTGTCCTTCTGAATCCATCTTCCGAGCCAAACTCAAAACCTGGCTCTTCTCCCGACCTTAGTCACTACACTGTCTTCCCTGCTTTCCTCCCCCTTTCCCCTTGGTGACTTAGGATTTTAGCGCCGGGACACCCCTTCGGGGGTAGCTGTGCGCTCTATAAACTCCATAAAATAAATAAATAGGATAGGGGTGTGTACAGGACCCCCAGCAGTGCACAGACATGACAGGGGTGGGTGGATATGACTCCCAGCAGTGCCCACACATAGGAGAGGGGTGTGTACAGGACTCCCAGCCGTGCCCAGACGTAGGAGAAGGGGTGTGTACAGGACCCCCAGCAGTGCCCAGACATGACAGGGGTGGGTGGATATGACTCCCAGTAGTGCCCAGACATAGGAGAGGGTGTGTGTACAGGACTCCCAGCAGTGCCCAGACATAGGAGAGGGGTGGGTACAGGACCCCCAGCAGTTCCCAGACATAGGAGAGGGGTGTGTACAGGACCCCCAGCAGTGCACAGACACAGGAGAGAGGTGTGTACAGGACCCCCAGCAGTGCACAGACATGACAGGGGTGGGTGAATATGACTCCCAGCAGTGCCCAGATATAGGAGAGGGGTGTGTACAGGACTCACAGCAGTGCCCAGACATAGGAGAGGGGTGTCTACAGGACCCCGGCAGTGCCCAGACATAGGGGAGGGGTGTGTACAGGATGCCCAGCAGTGCACAGACATGACAGGGGTGGGTGGATATGACTCCCAGCAGTGCCCAGACATAGGAGAGGGGGTGTGTACAGGACCCCCAGCAGTGCCCAGTCATGACAGGGGTGGGTGGATATGACTCCCAGCAGTGCCCAGACATAGGAGAGGGGTGTGTACGGGACTCCCAGTAGTGCCCAGACATAGGAGAGGGGTGTGTACAAGACCCCCAGCAGTGCACAGACATGACAGGGGTTGGTGGATATGACTCCCAGCAGGGCCCAGACATACGAGAGGGGGTGTGTACAGGACTGCCAGCAGTGCCCAGCCATGACAGGGTTGGGTAGATATGACTCCCAGCAGTGCCCAGACATAGGAGAGGGGTGTGTACAGGACTCCCAGCAGTGCCCAGACATAGGAGAGGGGTGTGTACAGGACCCCCAGCAGTGCCCAGAAATAGGAGAGGAGGTGTGTACAGGACCCCCAGCAGTGCCCAGACATGACAGGGGTAGGTGGATATGACTCCCAGCAGTGCCCAGACATAGGAGAGGGGTGTGTACAGGACTCCCAGCAGTGCCCAGACAAAGGAGAGGGGATTTGTACAGGGCCCCCAGCAGTGCCCAGACATAGGAGAGGAGGTGTGTACAGGACCCCCAGCAGTGCCCAGACATGACAGGGGTGGGTGGATATGACTCCCAGCAGTGCCCAGACATAGGAGAGGGGGTGTGTACAGGACCCCCAGAAGTGCCCAGACATAGGAGATGGGTGTGTACAGCGCTCCCATCAGTGCCCAGACATAGGAGAGGGGGTATGTACAGGACCCCCAGCAGTACCTAGACATAGGAGACGGGTGCGTACAGGACCCCCAGCAGTGCACAGACATGACAGGGGTGGGTGGATATGACTCCCAGCAGTGCCCAGACATAGGAGAGGGGTGTGTACAGGACTCCCAGCAGTGCCCAGACATAGGTGAGGGGTGTGTACAGGACCCCCAGCAGTACCGAGACATAGGAGAGGGGTGTGTACAGGACCCCCAGCAGTGCCCAGACATAGAAGAGCGGTGTGTACAGGACCCCCAGCAGTGCCCAGACATAGGAGAGGAGATATGTACAGGACCCCCTGCAATGCCCAGACATAGGAGAGGGGTGTGTACAGGACCCCCAGCAGTGCATAGACATGACATGACAGGGGTGGGTGGATATGACTCCCAGCAGTGCCCAGACATAGGAGAGGGGTGTGTACAGGACTCCCAGCAGTGCCCAGACATAGGACAGGGGTGTGTACAGGACCCCCAGCAGTGCCCAGACATAGGAGAGGGGTGTGTACAGGACCCCCAGCAGTGCCCAGACATAGGAGAGGGGGTGTGTACAGGACCTCCAGCAGTACCCAGACATGATAGGGGTGGATGGATATGACTCCCAGCAGTGCCCAGACATAGGAGAGCGGTGTGTACAGGACTCCCAGCAGTGCCTAGACATAGGAGAGGGGTGTGTACAGAACCCCCAGCAGTGCCCAGACATAGGAGAGGGGGTGTGTAAAGGACCCCCAGCAGTGCACAGACATAGGAGAGGGGTGTGTACAGGACCCCCAGAAGTGCCCAGACATGACAGGGGTGGGTGGATATGACTCCCAGCAGTGCCCAGACATAGGTTAGGGCTGTGTACAGGACTCCCAGCAGTGCCCAGACATAGGAGAGCGGTGTGTACAGGACTCCCAGCAGTGCCCAGACATAGGAGAGGGGTGTGTACAGGACCCCAGCAGTGCCCAGACATAGGAGAGGGGTGTGTACAGGACTCCCAGCAGTGCCCAGACATAGGAGAGGGGTGTGTACAGGACCCCAGCAGTGCCCAGACATAGGAGAGGGGTGTGTACAGGACCCCCAGCAGTGCTCAGACATAGGAGAGGGGTGTGTACAGGACCCCCAGCAGTGCCCAGACATAGGAGAGGGGTGTGTAAAGGACCCCCAGCAGTGCCCAGACATGACAGGGGTGGGTGGATATAACTCCCAGCAGTGCCAGACATAGGAGAGGGGTGTGTACAGGACTCCCAGCAGTGCCCAGACACAGGAGAGGGGTGTGTACAGGACCCCCAGCAGTGCAAAGACATAGGAGAGGGGTGTGTACAGGACCCCCAGCAGTACACAGACATGACAGGGGTGGGTGGATATGACTCCCAGCAGTGCCCAGACATAGGAGAGGGGTGTGTACAGGACTCCCAGCATTGCCCAGACATAGGAGAGGGGTGGGTACAGAACCCCCAGCAGTGCCCAGACATAGGAGAGAGGTGTGTACAGGACTCCCAGCAGTGCCCAGACATAGGAGAGGGGTGTGTACAGGACCCCCAACAGTGCACAGACATGACAGGGGTAGGTGGATATGACTCCCAGCAGTGCCCAGACATAGGAGAGCGGTGTGTACAGGACTCCAGCAGTGCCCCGACATAGGAGAGGGGTGTGTACAGGACCCCAGCAGTGCCCAGACATAGGAGAGGGGTGTGTACCGGACTCCCAGCAGTGCCCAGACATGACAGGGGTGGGTGGATATGACTCCCAGCAGTGCACAGACATAGGAGAGGGGTGTGTACAGGACTCCCAGCAGTGCCCAGATATAGGAGAGGGATGTGTACAGGACTCCCAGCAGTGCGCAGACACAAGAGAGGGGTGTGTACAGGACCCCCAGCAGTGCACAGACATAGGAGACGGGTGTGTACAGGACCCCCAGTAGTGCACAGACATGACAGGGTGGGTGGATATGACTCCCAGCAGTGCCCAGACATAGGAATGGGGTGTGTACAGTACTCCCAGCAGTGCCCAGACATAGGAGAGGGGTGGGTGCAGGACCCCAAGCAGTGCCCAGACAGAGGAGAGAGGTGTGTACAGGACCCCCAGCAGTGCCCAGACATAGGATAGGGGGTGTGTACAGGACCCCCAGCAGTGCCCAGTCATGACAGGAGTGGGTGGATTTGACTCCCAGCAGTGCCCAGACAATGGAGAGGGGTGTGTACAGGACTCCCAGCAGTGCCCAGACATAGGAGAGGGGTGTGTACAGGATGCACAGCAGTGCACAGACATGACAGGGGTGGGTGGATATGACTCCCAGCCGTGCCCAGACATAGGAGAGGGGGTGTGTACTGGACCCCAGCAGTGCCCAGACATAGGAGAGGGTGTGTGTACAGGACCCCCCATCAGTGCCCAGACATGACAGGGGTAGGTGGATATGACTCCCAGCAGTGCCCAGACATAGGAGAGGGGGTGTGTACAGGACCCCCAGCAGTGCCCAGACATCGGAGAGGGGTGTGTACAGGACTCCCATTAGTGCCCAGACATAGGAGAGGGGTGTGTACAGGACCCCCAGCAGTGCCCAGACATCGGAGAGGGTGTGTGTACAGGACCCCCCATCAGTGCCCAGACATGACAGGGGTAGGTGGATATGACTCCCAGCAGTGCCCAGACATAGGAGAGGGGGTGTGTACAGGACCCCCAGCAGTGCCCAGACATAGGATAGGGGGTGTGTACAGGACCCCCAACAGTGCCCAGACATAGGAGAGGAGGTGTGTACTGGACCCCCAGCAGTGCCCAGACATGACAGGGGTGGGTGGATATAACTCCCAGCAGTGCCCAGACATATGAGAGGGGGTGTGTACAGGACCCCCAGCAGTGCCCAGACATAGGAGAGGGGTGTGTACAGGACTCCCAGCAATGCCCAGACATGACAGGAGTGGGTGGATATGACTCCCAGCAGTGCACAGACATAGGAGAGGGGTGTGTACAGGACTCCCAGCAGTGCCCAGATATAGGAGAGGGATGTGTACAGGACCCCCAGCAGTGCACAGACACAAGAGAGGGGTGTGTACAGGACCCCCAGCAGTGCACAGACATAGGAGACGGGTGTGTACAGGACCCCCAGCAGTGCACAGACATGACAGGGTGGGTGGATATGACTCCCAGCAGTGCCCAGACATAGGAATGGGGTGTGTACAGGACTCCCAGCAGTGCCCAGACATAGGAGAGGGGTGGGTACAGGACCCCAAGCAGTGTCCAGAGGAGAGAGGTGTGTACAGGACCCCCAGCAGTGCCCAGACATCGGATAGGGGGTGTGTACCGGACCCCCAGCAGTGCCCAGTCATGACAGGGGTGGGTGGATTTGACTCCCAGCAGTGCCCAGACAATGGAGAGGGGTGTGTACAGGACTCCCAGCAGTGCCCAGACATAGGAGAGGGGAGTGTACAGGACGCACAGCAGTGCACAGACATGACAGGGGTGGGTGGATATGAGACTCCCAGCCGTGCCCAGACATAGGAGAGGGGGTGTGTACTGGACCCCAGCAGTGCCCAGACATAGGAGAGGGTGTGTGTACAGGACCCCCCATCAGTGCCCAGACATGACAGGGGTAGGTGGATATGACTCCCAGCAGTGCCCAGACATAGGAGAGGGGGTGTGTACAGGACCCCCAGCAGTGCCCAGACATCGGAGAGTGGTGTGTACAGGACTCCCATTAGTGCCCAGACATAGGAGAGGGGTGTGTACAGGACCCCCAGCAGTGCCCAGACATAGGAGAGGGTGTGTGTACAGGACCCCCCATCAGTGCCCAGACATGACATGGGTAGGTGGATATGACTCCCAGCAGGGCCCAGACATAGGAGAGGGGGTGTGTACAGGACCCCCAGCAGTGCCCAGACATCGGAGAGGGATGTGTACAGGACTCCCAGCAGTGCCCAGACATAGGATAGGAGGTGTGTACAGGACCCCCAACAGTGCCCAGACATAGGAGAGGTGGTGTGTACTGGACCCCCAGCAGTGCCCAGACATGACAGGGGTGGGTGGATATAACTCCCAGCAGTGCCCAGACATATGAGAGGGGGTGTGTACAGGACCCCCAGCAGTGCCCAGACATAGGAGAGGGTGTGTACAGGACTCCCAGCAGTGCCCAGACATAGGAGAGGGGGTGTGTACAGAACCCCCAGCAGTGCCCAGACATAGGAGAGGGGTGTGTACAGGACACCCAGCAGTGCTCAGACATGACAGGGGTGGGTGGATATGACTCACAGCAGTCCCCAGACATAGGCGAGGGGTGTTTACAGGACCCTCAGCAGTGCCCAGACATGACAGGGGTGGGTGGATATGACTCCCAGCCGTGCCCAGACATACATAGGAGAGGGGGTGTGTACTGGACCCCAGCAGTGCCCAGACATGACAGGGGTGGGTGGATATGACTCCCAGCAGTGCCCAGACATAGGAGAGGGGTGTGTACAGGACTCCCAGCCGTGCCCAGACATAGGAGAGGGGTGTGTACAGGACCCCCAGCAGTGCCCAGACATAGGAGAGGGTGTGTGTACAGGACCCCTCATCAGTGCCCAGACATGACAGGGGTAGGTGGATATGACTCCCAGCAGTGCCCAGACATAGGAGAGGGGTGTGTACAGGACTCCCAGCCGTGCCCAGACATAGGAGAGGGGTGTGTACAGGACCCCCAGCAGTGCCCAGACATAGGAGAGGGATGTGTACAGGACTGCCAGCAGTGCCCAGACATAGAATAGGGGGTGTGTACAGGACCCCCAGCAGTGCCCAGACATAGGAGAGGAGGTGTGTACTGGACCCCCAGCAGTGCCCAAACATGACAGGGGTGGGTAGATATAACTCCCAGCAGTGCCCAGACATATGAAAGGGGGTGTGTACAGGACCCCCAGCAGTGCCCAGACATAGGAGAGGGGTGTGTACAGGACTCCCAGCAGTGCCCAGACATAGGAGAGGGGGTGTGTACAGGACCCCCAGCAGTGCCCAGACATAGGAGAGGGGTGTGTACAGGACACCCAGCAGTGCTCAGACATGGCAGGGGTGGGTGGATATGACTCCCAGCAGTCCCCAGACATAGGAGAGGGGTGTTTACAGGACCCTCAGCAGGCTCCAGACATGACAGGGGTGGGTGGATTTGACTCCCAGCAGTGCCTGGACATAGGAGAGGGGTGTGTACAGGACTCCCAGCAGTGCCCAGACATAGGAGAGGGGAGTGTAAAGGAGGACCCCCAGCAGTGCCCAGACGTAGGAGAGGGGTGTGTACATGACTCCCAGCAGTGCCCAAACATAGGAGAGGGGTGTGTACAGGACCCCCAGCAGTACCCAGACATAGGAGAGGGGTGTATACAGGACCCCCAGCAGTGCCCAGACATGACAGGGGTGGGTGGATATGACTCCCAGCAGTGCCCAGGCATAGATTAGGGCTGTGTACAGGACTCCCAGCAGTGCCCAGACATAGGAGTGCGGTGTGTACAGGACTCCCAGAAGTGCCCAGACATAGGAGAGGGATGTGTACAGGACCCCAGCAGTGCCCAGACATAGGAGAGGGGTGTGTACAGGACTCCCAGCAGTGCTCAGACATAGGAGAGGGGTGTGTACAGGACCCCCAGCAGTGCTCAGACATAGGAGAGGGGTGTGAACAGGACCCCCAGCAGTGCCCAGACATGACAGGGGTGGGTGGATATGACTCCCAGCAATGCCCAGACATAGGAGAGGGGTGTGTACAGGAGCCCCAGCAGTGCAGAGACACAGGAGAGGGGTTTGTACAGGACCCCCAGCAGTGCAAAGACACAGGAGAGGGGTGTGTACAGGACCCCCAGCAGTACACAGACATGACAGGCGTGGGTGGATATGACTCCCAGCAGTGCCCAGACATAGGAGAGGGGTGTGTACAGGACCCCCAGCAGTGCCCAGACATAGGAGAGGGGTGTGTACAGGACTCCCAGCAGTGCCCAGACATAGGAGAGGGGTGTGTACAGGACCCCGAACAGTGCACAGACATGACAGGGGTGGGTGGATATGACTCCCAGCAGTCCCCAGACATAGGAGAGGGGCGTGTACAGGACTCCAGCAGTGCCCCGACATAGGAGAGGGGTGTGTACAGGACCCCCAGCAGTGCCCAGACATAGGAGAGGGGTTTGTACAGGACTCCCAGCAGTGCCCAGACATGACAGGGGTGGGTGGATATGTCTCCCAGCAGTGGCCAGTCATAGGAGAGGGGTGTGTACAGGACTCCCAGCAGTGCCCAGACATAGGAGGGGTGTGTACAGGACCCCCAGCAGTGCACAGACACAGGAGAGGGGTGTGTACAGGACCCCCAGCAGTGCACAGACATAGGAGAGGGGTATGTACAGGACCCCCAGCAGTGAACAGACATGACAGGGGTGGGTGGATATGACTCCCAGCAGTGCCCAGACATAGGAGAGGGGTGTGTACAGGACTCCCAGCAGTGCCCAGACATAGGGGAGGGGTGGGTACAGGACCCCCAGCAGTGCCCAGACATAGGAGAGGGGTGTGTACAGGACACCCAGCAGTGCTCAGACATGACAGGGGTGGGTGGATATGACTCACAGCAGTCCCCAGACATAGGCGAGGGGTGTTTACAGGACCCTCAGCAGTGCCCAGACATGACAGGGGTGGGTGGATATGACTCCCAGCCGTGCCCAGACATAGGAGAGGGGGTGTGTACTGGACCCCAGCAGTGCCCAGACATGACAGGGGTGGGTGGATATGACTCCCAGCAGTGCCCAGACATAGGAGAGGGGTGTGTACAGGACTCCCAGCAGTGCCCAGACATAGGAGAGGGGTGTGTACAGGACCCCCAGCAGTGCCCAGACATAGGAGAGGGTGTGTGTACAGGACCCCTCATCAGTGCCCAGACATGACAGGGGTAGGTGGATATGACTCCCAGCAGTGCCCAGACATAGCAGAGGGGGTGTGTACAGGACCCCCAGCAGTGCCCAGACATAGGAGAGGGATGTGTACAGGACTGCCAGCAGTGCCCAGATATAGGATAGGGGGTGTGTACAGGACCCCCAGCAGTGCCCAGACATAGGAGAGGAGGTGTGTACTGGACCCCCAGCAGTGCCCAAACATGACAGGGGTGGGTAGATATAACTCCCAGCAGTGCCCAGACATATGAAAGGGGGTGTGTACAGGACCCCCAGCAGTGCCCAGACATAGGAGAGGGGTGTGTACAGGACTCCCAGCAGTGCCCAGACATAGGAGAGGGGGTGTGTACAGGACCCCCAGCAGTGCCCAGACATAGGAGAGGGGTGTGTACAGGACACCCAGCAGTGCTCAGACATGGCAGGGGTGGGTGGATATGACTCCCAGCAGTCCCCAGACATAGGAGAGGGGTGTTTACAGGACCCTCAGCAGGCTCCAGACATGAGAGGGGTGGGTGGATTTGACTCCCAGCAGTGCCCGGACATAGGAGAGGGGTGTGTACAGGACTCTCAGCAGTGCCCAGACATAGGAGAGGGGAGTGTAAAGGAGGACCCCCAGCAGTGCCCAGACGTAGGAGAGGGGGGTGTACATGACTCCCAGCAGTGCCCAAACATAGGAGAGGGGTGTGTACAGGACCCCCAGCAGTACCCAGACATAGGAGAGTGGTGTATACAGGACCCCCAGCAGTGCCCAGACATGACAGGGGTGGGTGGATATGACTCCCAGCAGTGCCCAGACATAGATTAGGGCTGTGTACAGGACTCCCAGCAGTGCCCAGACATAGGAGAGCGGTGTGTACAGGACTCCCAGCAGTGCCCAGACATAGGAGAGGGGTGTGTACAGGACTCCCAGCAGTGCTCAGACATAGGAGAGGGGTGTGTACAGGACCCCCAGCAGTGCTCAGACATAGGAGAGGGGTGTGTACAGGACCCCTAGCAGTGCCCAGACATAGGAGAGGGGTGGGTACAGGACCCCAAGCAGTGTCCAGAGGAGAGAGGTGTGTACAGGACCCCCAGCAGTGCCCAGACATCGGATAGGGGGTGTGTACCGGACCCCCAGCAGTGCCCAGTCATGACAGGGGTGGGTGGATTTGACTCCCAGCAGTGCCCAGACAATGGAGAGGGGTGTGTACAGGACTCCCAGCAGTGCCCAGACATAGGAGAGGGGTGTGTACAGGACGCACAGCAGTGCACAGACATGACAGGGGTGGGTGGATATGACTCCCAGCCGTGCCCAGACATAGGAGAGGGGGTGTGTACTGGACCCCAGCAGTGCCCAGACATAGGAGAGGGTGTGTGTACAGGACCCCCCATCAGTGCCCAGACATGACAGGGGTAGGTGGATATGACTCCCAGCAGTGCCCAGACATAGGAGAGGGGGTGTGTACAGGACCCCCAGCAGTGCCCAGACATCGGAGAGTGGTGTGTACAGGACTCCCATTAGTGCCCAGACATAGGAGAGGGGTGTGTACAGGACCCCCAGCAGTGCCCAGACATAGGAGAGGGTGTGTGTACAGGACCCCCCATCAGTGCCCAGACATGACATGGGTAAGTGGATATGACTCCCAGCAGGGCCCAGACATAGGAGAGGGGGTGTGTACAGGACCCCCAGCAGTGCCCAGACATCGGAGAGGGATGTGTACAGGACTCCCAGCAGTGCCCAGACATAGGATAGGAGGTGTGTACAGGACCCCCAGCAGTGCCCAGACATAGGAGAGGGGTGTGTACAGGACACCCAGCAGTGCTCAGACATGGCAGGGGTGGGTGGATATGACTCCCAGCAGTCCCCAGACATAGGAGAGGGGTGTTTACAGGACCCTCAGCAGGCTCCAGACATGACAGGGGTGGGTGGATTTGACTCCCAGCAGTGCCTGGACATAGGAGAGGGGTGTGTACAGGACTCCCAGCAGTGCCCAGACATAGGAGAGGGGAGTGTAAAGGAGGACCCCCAGCAGTGCCCAGACGTAGGAGAGGGGTGTGTACATGACTCCCAGCAGTGCCCAAACATAGGAGAGGGATGTGTACAGGACCCCCAGCAGTACCCAGACATAGGAGAGGGGTGTATACAGGACCCCCAGCAGTGCCCAGACATGACAGGGGTGGGTGGATATGACTCCCAGCAGTGCCCAGACATAGATTAGGGCTGTGTACAGGACTCCCAGCAGTGCCCAGACATAGGAGTGCGGTGTGTACAGGACTCCCAGAAGTGCCCAGACATAGGAGAGGGATGTGTACAGGACCCCAGCAGTGCCCAGACATAGGAGAGGGGTGTGTACAGGACTCCCAGCAGTGCTCAGACATAGGAGAGGGGTGTGTACAGGACCCCCAGCAGTGCTCAGACATAGGAGAGGGGTGTGTACAGGACCCCTAGCAGTGCCCAGACATAGGAGAGGGGTGTGAACAGGACCCCCAGCAGTGCCCAGACATGACAGGGGTGGGTGGATATGACTCCCAGCAATGCCCAGACATAGGAGAGGGGTGTGTACAGGAGCCCCAGCAGTGCAGAGACACAGGAGAGGGGTTTGTACAGGACCCCCAGCAGTGCAAAGACACAGGAGAGGGGTGTGTACAGGACCCCCAGCAGTACACAGACATGACAGGCGTGGGTGGATATGACTCCCAGCAGTGCCCAGACATAGGAGAGGGGTGTGTACAGGACCCCCAGCAGTGCCCAGACATAGGAGAGGGGTGTGTACAGGACTCCCAGCAGTGCCCAGACATAGGAGAGGGGTGTGTACAGGACCCCGAACAGTGCACAGACATGACAGGGGTGGGTGGATATGACTCCCAGCAGTCCCCAGACATAGGAGAGGGGCGTGTACAGGACTCCAGCAGTGCCCCGACATAGGAGAGGGGTGTGTACAGGACCCCCAGCAGTGCCCAGACATAGGAGAGGGGTTTGTACAGGACTCCCAGCAGTGCCCAGACATGACAGGGGTGGGTGGATATGTCTCCCAGCAGTGGCCAGTCATAGGAGAGGGGTGTGTACAGGACTCCCAGCAGTGCCCAGACATAGGAGGGGTGTGTACAGGACCCCCAGTAGTGCACGGACACAGGAGAGGGGTGTGTACAGGACCCCCAGCAGTGCACAGACATAGGAGAGGGGTATGTACAGGACCCCCAGCAGTGAACAGACATGACAGGGGTGGGTGGATATGACTCCCAGCAGTGCCCAGACATAGGAGAGGGGTGTGTACAGGACTCCCAGCAGTGCCCAGACATAGGGGAGGGGTGGGTACAGGACCCCCAGCAGTGCCCAGACATAGGAGAGGGGTGTGTACAGGACACCCAGCAGTGCTCAGACATGACAGGGGTAGGTGGATATGACTCACAGCAGTCCCCAGACATAGGCGAGGGGTGTTTACAGGACCCTCAGCAGTGCCCAGACATGACAGGGGTGGGTGGATATGACTCCCATCCGTGCCCAGACATAGGAGAGGGGGTGTGTACTGGACCCCAGCAGTGCCCAGACATGACAGGGGTGGGTGGATATGACTCCCAGCAGTGCCCAGACATAGGAGAGGGGTGTGTACAGGACTCCCAGCAGTGCCCAGACATAGGAGAGGGGTGTGTACAGGACCCCCAGCAGTGCCCAGACATAGGAGAGGGTGTGTGTACAGGACCCCTCATCAGTGCCCAGACATGACAGGGGTAGGTGGATATGACTCCCAGCAGTGCCCAGACATAGCAGAGGGGGTGTGTACAGGACCCCCAGCAGTGCCCAGACATAGGAGAGGGATGTGTACAGGACTGCCAGCAGTGCCCAGACATAGGATAGGGGGTGTGTACAGGACCCCCAGCAGTGCCCAGACATAGGAGAGGAGGTGTGTACTGGACCCCCAGCAGTGCCCAAACATGACAGGGGTGGGTAGATATAACTCCCAGCAGTGCCCAGACATATGAAAGGGGGTGTGTACAGGACCCCCAGCAGTGCCCAGACATAGGAGAGGGGTGTGTACAGGACTCCCAGCAGTGCCCAGACATAGGAGAGGGGGTGTGTACAGGACCCCCAGCAGTGCCCAGACATAGGAGAGGGGTGTGTACAGGACACCCAGCAGTGCTCAGACATGGCAGGGGTGGGTGGATATGACTCCCAGCAGTCCCCAGACATAGGAGAGGGGTGTTTACAGGACCCTCAGCAGGCTCCAGACATGAGAGGGGTGGGTGGATTTGACTCCCAGCAGTGCCCGGACATAGGAGAGGGGTGTGTACAGGACTCTCAGCAGTGCCTAGACATAGGAGAGGGGAGTGTAAAGGAGGACCCCCAGCAGTGCCCAGACGTAGGAGAGGGGGGTGTACATGACTCCCAGCAGTGCCCAAACATAGGAGAGGGGTGTGTACAGGACCCCCAGCAGTACCCAGACATAGGAGAGTGGTGTATACAGGACCCCCAGCAGTGCCCAGACATGACAGGGGTGGGTGGATATGACTCCCAGCAGTGCCCAGACATAGATTAGGGCTGTGTACAGGACTCCCAGCAGTGCCCAGACATAGGAGAGCGGTGTGTACAGGACTCCCAGCAGTGCCCAGACATAGGAGAGGGGTGTGTACAGGACTCCCAGCAGTGCTCAGACATAGGAGAGGGGTGTGTACAGGACCCCCAGCAGTGCTCAGACATAGGAGAGGGGTGTGTACAGGACCCCTAGCAGTGCCCAGACATAGGAGAGGGGTGGGTACAGGACCCCAAGCAGTGTCCAGAGGAGAGAGGTGTGTACAGGACCCCCAGCAGTGCCCAGACATCGGATAGGGGGTGTGTACCGGACCCCCAGCAGTGCCCAGTCATGACAGGGGTGGGTGGATTTGACTCCCAGCAGTGCCCAGACAATGGAGAGGGGTGTGTACAGGACTCCCAGCAGTGCCCAGACATAGGAGAGGGGTGTGTACAGGACGCACAGCAGTGCACAGACATGACAGGGGTGGGTGGATATGACTCCCAGCCGTGCCCAGACATACGAGAGGGGGTGTGTACTGGACCCCAGCAGTGCCCAGACATAGGAGAGGGTGTGTGTACAGGACCCCCCATCAGTGCCCAGACATGACAGGGGTAGGTGGATATGACTCCCAGCAGTGCCCAGACATAGGAGAGGGGGTGTGTACAGGACCCCCAGCAGTGCCCAGACATCGGAGAGTGGTGTGTACAGGACTCCCATTAGTGCCCAGACATAGGAGAGGGGTGTGTACAGGACCCCCAGCAGTGCCCAGACATAGGAGAGGGTGTGTGTACAGGACCCCCCATCAGTGCCCAGACATGACATGGGTAAGTGGATATGACTCCCAGCAGGGCCCAGACATAGGAGAGGGGGTGTGTACAGGACCCCCAGCAGTGCCCAGACATCGGAGAGGGATGTGTACAGGACTCCCAGCAGTGCCCAGACATAGGATAGGTGGTGTGTACAGGACCCCCAACAGTGCCCAGACATAGGAGAGGAGGTGTGTACTGGACCCCCAGCAGTGCCCAGACATGACAGGGGTGGGTGGATATAACTCCCAGCAGTGCCCAGACATATGAGAGGGGGTGTGTACAGGACCCCCAGCAGTGCCCAGACATAGGAGAGGGTGTGTACAGGACTCCCAGCAGTGCCCAGACATAGGAGAGGGGGTGTGTACAGAACCCCCAGCAGTGCCCAGACATAGGAGAGGGGTGTGTACAGGACACCCAGCAGTGCTCAGACATGACAGGGGTGGGTGGATATGACTCACAGCAGTCCCCAGACATAGGCGAGGGGTGTTTACAGGACCCTCAGCAGTGCCCAGACATGACAGGGGTGGGTGGATATGACTCCCAGCCGTGCCCAGACATAGGAGAGGGGGTGTGTACTGGACCCCAGCAGTGCCCAGACATGACAAGGGTGGGTGGATATGACTCCCAGCAGTGCCCAGACATAGGAGAGGGGTGTGTACAGGACTCCCAGCAGTGCCCAGACATAGGAGAGGGGTGTGTACAGGACCCCCAGCAGTGCCCAGACATAGGAGAGGGTGTGTGTACAGGACCCCTCATCAGTGCCCAGACATGACAGGGGTAGGTGGATATGACTCCCAGCAGTGCCCAGACATAGCAGAGGGGGTGTGTACAGGACCCCAGCAGTGCCCAGACATAGGAGAGGGATGTGTACAGGACTGCCAGCAGTGCCCAGACATAGGATAGGGGGTGTGTACAGGACCCCCAGCAGTGCCCAGACATAGGAGAGGAGGTGTGTACTGGACCCCCAGCAGTGCCCAAACATGACAGGGGTGGGTAGATATAACTCCCAGCAGTGCCCAGACATATGAAAGGGGGTGTGTACAGGACCCCCAGCAGTGCCCAGACATAGGAGAGGGGTGTGTACAGGACTCCCAGCAATGCCCAGACATAGGAGAGGGGGTGTGTACAGGACCCCCAGCAGTGCCCAGACATAGGAGAGGGGTGTGTACAGGACACCCAGCAGTGCTCAGACATGGCAGGGGTGGGTGGATATGACTCCCAGCAGTCCCCAGACATAGGAGAGGGGTGTTTACAGGACCCTCAGCAGGCTCCAGACATGACAGGGGTGGGTGGATTTGACTCCCAGCAGTGCCTGGACATAGGAGAGGGGTGTGTACAGGACTCCCAGCAGTGCCCAGACATAGGAGAGGGGAGTGTAAAGGAAGACCCCCAGCAGTGCCCAGACGTAGGAGAGGGGTGTGTACATGACTCCCAGCAGTGCCCAAACATAGGAGAGGGGTGTGTACAGGACCCCCAGCAGTACCCAGACATAGGAGAGGGGTGTATACAGGACCCCCAGCAGTGCCCAGACATGACAGGGGTGGGTGGATATGACTCCCAGCAGTGCCCAGACATAGATTAGGGCTGTGTACAGGACTCCCAGCAGTGCCCAGACATAGGAGTGCGGTGTGTACAGGACTCCCAGAAGTGCCCAGACATAGGAGAGGGATGTGTACAGGACCCCAGCAGTGCCCAGACATAGGAGAGGGGTGTGTACAGGACTCCCAGCAGTGCTCAGACATAGGAGAGGGGTGTGTACAGGACCCCCAGCAGTGCTCAGACATAGGAGAGGGGTGTGTACAGGACCCCTAGCAGTGCCCAGACATAGGAGAGGGGTGTGAACAGGACCCCCAGCAGTGCCCAGACATGACAGGGGTGGGTGGATATGACTCCCAGCAATGCCCAGACATAGGAGAGGGGTGTGTACAGGAGCCCCAGCAGTGCAGAGACACAGGAGAGGGGTTTGTACAGGACCCCCAGCAGTGCAAAGACACAGGAGAGGGGTGTGTACAGGACCCCCAGCAGTACACAGACATGACAGGCGTGGGTGGATATGACTCCCAGCAGTGCCCAGACATAGGAGAGGGGTGTGTACAGGACCCCCAGCAGTGCCCAGACATAGGAGAGGGGTGTGTACAGGACTCCCAGCAGTGCCCAGACATAGGAGAGGGGTGTGTACAGTACCCCGAACAGTGCACAGACATGACAGGGGTGGGTGGATATGACTCCCAGCAGTGCCCAGACATAGGAGAGGGGCGTGTACAGGACTCCAGCAGTGCCCCGACATAGGAGAGGGGTGTGTACAGGACCCCCAGCAGTGCCCAGACATAGGAGAGGGGTTTGTACAGGACTCCCAGCAGTGCCCAGACATGACAGGGGTGGGTGGATATGTCTCCCAGCAGTGGCCAGTCATAGGAGAGGGGTGTGTACAGGACTCCCAGCAGTGCCCAGACATAGGAGGGGTGTGTACAGGACCCCCAGCAGTGCACAGACACAGGAGAGGGGTGTGTACAGGACCCCCAGCAGTGCACAGACATAGGAGAGGGGTATGTACAGGACCCCCAGCAGTGAACAGACATGACAGGGGTGGGTGGATATGACTCCCAGCAGTGCCCAGACATAGGAGAGGGGTGTGTACAGGACTCCCAGCAGTGCCCCGACATAGGAGAGGGGTGTGTACAGGACCCCCAGCAGTGCCCAGACATAGGAGAGGGTGTGTGTACAGGACCCCTCATCAGTGCCCAGACATGACAGGGGTAGGTGGATATGACTCCCAGCAGTGCCCAGACATAGCAGAGGGGGTGTGTACAGGACCCCCAGCAGTGCCCAGACATAGGAGAGGGATGTGTACAGGACTGCCAGCAGTGCCCAGACATAGGATAGGGGGTGTGTACAGGACCCCCAGCAGTGCCCAGACATAGGAGAGGAGGTGTGTACTGGACCCCCAGCAGTGCCCAAACATGACAGGGGTGGGTAGATATAACTCCCAGCAGTGCCCAGACATATGAAAGGGGGTGTGTACAGGACCCCCAGCAGTGCCCAGACATAGGAGAGGGGTGTGTACAGGACTCCCAGCAGTGCCCAGACATAGGAGAGGGGGTGTGTACAGGACCCCCAGCAGTGCCCAGACATAGGAGAGGGGTGTGTACAGGACACCCAGCAGTGCTCAGACATGGCAGGGGTGGGTGGATATGACTCCCAGCAGTCCCCAGACATAGGAGAGGGGTGTTTACAGGACCCTCAGCAGGCTCCAGACATGACAGGGGTGGGTGGATTTGACTCCCAGCAGTGCCCGGACATAGGAGAGGGGTGTGTACAGGACTCTCAGTAGTGCCCAGACATAGGAGAGGGGAGTGTAAAGGAGGACCCCCAGCAGTGCCCAGACGTAGGAGAGGGGGGTGTACATGACTCCCAGCAGTGCCCAAACATAGGAGAGGGGTGTGTACAGGACCCCCAGCAGTACCCAGACATAGGAGAGTGGTGTATACAGGACCCCCAGCAGTGCCCAGACATGACAGGGGTGGGTGGATATGACTCCCAGCAGTGCCCAGACATAGATTAGGGCTGTGTACAGGACTCCCAGCAGTGCCCAGACATAGGAGAGCGGTGTGTACAGGACTCCCAGCAGTGCCCAGACATAGGAGAGGGGTGTGTACAGGACTCCCAGCAGTGCTCAGACATAGGAGAGGGGTGTGTACAGGACCCCCAGCAGTGCTCAGACATAGGAGAGGGGTGTGTACAGGACCCCTAGCAGTGCCCAGACATAGGAGAGGGGTGTGAACAGGACCCCCAGCAGTGCCCAGACATGACAGGGGTGGGTGGATATGACTCCCAGCAGTGCCCAGACATAGGAGAGGGGTGTGTACAGGAGCCCCAGCAGTGCAGAGACACAGGAGAGGGGTGTGTACAGGACCCCCAGCAGTGCAAAGACACAGGAGAGGGGTGTGTACAGGACCCCCAGCAGTACACAGACATGACAGGCGTGGGTGGATATGACTCCCAGCAGTGCCCAGACATAGGAGAGGGGTGTGTACAGGACTCCGAGCATTGCCCAGACATAGGAGAGGGGTGGGTACAGGACCCCCAGCAGTGCCCAGACATAGGAGAGGGGTGTGTACAGGACTCCCAGCAGTGCCCCGACATAGGAGAGGGGTGTGTACAGGACCCCCAGCAGTGCCCAGACATAGGAGAGGGGTTTGTACAGGACTCCCAGCAGTGCCCAGACATGACAGGGGTCGGTGGATATGTCTCCCAGCAGTGGCCAGTCATAGGAGAGGGGTGTGTACAGGCCTCCCAGCAGTGCCCAGACATAGGAGGGGTGTGTACAGGACCCCCAGCAGTGCACAGACACAGGAGAGGGGTGTGTACAGGACCCCCAGCAGTGCACAGACATAGGAGAGGGGTATGTACAGGACCCCCAGCAGTGAACAGACATGACAGGGGTGGGTGGATATGACTCCCAGCAGTGCCCAGACATAGGAGAGGGGTGTGTACAGGACTCCCAGCAGTGCCCAGACATTTGGGAGGGGTGGGTACAGGACCCCCAGCAGTGGCCAGACATAGGAGAGGGGTGTGTACAGGATGCCCAGCAGTGCACAGACATGACAGGGGTGGGTGGATATGACTCCCAGCAGTGCCCAGACATAGGGGAGGGGTGTGTACAGGACTCTCAGCAGTGCCCAGTCATGACAGGGGTGGGTGGATTTGACTCCCAGCAGTGCCCAGACAATGGAGAGGGGTGTGTACAGGACTCTCAGCAGTGCCCAGACATAGGAGAGGGGTGTGTACAGGACGCCCAGCAGTGCACAGACATGACAGGGGTGGATGAATATGACTCCCAGCCGTGCCCAGACATAGGAGAGGGGTGTGTACAGGACCTCAGCAGTGCCCAGACATGACAGGGGTGGGTGGATATGACTCCCAGCAGTGCCCAGACATAGGAGAGGGGTGTGTACAGGACTCCCAGCAGTGCCCAGACATAGGAGAGGGGTGTGTACAGGACCCCCAGCAGTGCCCAGACATAGGAGAGGGTGTGTGTACAGGCCTCCCAGCAGTGCCCAGACATAGGATAGGGGGTGTGTACAGGACCCCCAGCAGTGCCCAGACATAGAAGAGGGGTGTATACAGGACCCCCAGCAGTGCCCAGACATAGGAGAGGGGGTGAGTAAAGGACCCCCAGCAGTGACCAGACATAGGAGAGGGTGTGTGTAAAGGACCCCCAGCAGTGCCCAAACATAGGAGAGGGGTGTGTACAGGACCCCCAGCAGTGCCCAGACATGACAGGGGTGGGTGGATATGACTCCCAGCAGTGCCCAGACATAGGAGAGAGGGGTGTACAGGACTCCCAGCAGTGCCCAGACATAGGATAGGGGGTGTGTACAGGACCCCCAGCAGTGCCCAGACATAGAAGAGGGGTGTATACAGGACCCCCAGCAGTGCCCAGACATAGGAGAGGGGGTGAGTAAAGGACCCCCAGCAGTGACCAGACATAGGAGAGGGTGTGTGTAAAGGACCCCCAGCAGTGCCCAAACATAGGAGAGGGGTGTGTACAGGACCCCCAGCATTGCACAGACATGACAGGGGTGGGTGGATATGACTCCCAGCAGTGCCCACACATAGGAGAGGGGTGTGTACAGGACACCTAGCAGTGCACAGACATGACGGGGATGGGTCGATATGACTCCCAGCAGTGCCCAGACATAGAAGAGGGGTGTGTACAGGACCCCCAGCAGTGCCCAGACATAGGAGAGGGATGTGTACAGGACTCCCAGCAGTGCCCAGACATAGGATAGGGGGTGTGTACAGGACCCCCAGCAGTGCCCAGACATAGAAGAGGGGTGTATACAGGACCCCCAGCAGTGCCCAGACATAGGAGAGGGGGTGAGTAAAGGACCCCCAGCAGTGACCAGACATAGGAGAGGGTGTGTGTAAAGGACCCCCAGCAGTGCCCAAACATAGGAGAGGGGTGTGTACAGGACCCCCAGCAGTGCACAGACATGACAGGGGTGGGTGGATATGACTCCCAGCAGTGCCCACACATAGGAGAGGGGTGTGTACAGGACACCTAGCAGTGCACAGACATGACGGGGATGGGTCGATATGACTCCCAGCAGTACCCAGACATAGGAAAGGGGTGTTTACAGGACCCCCAGCAGTGCCCAGACATAGAAGAAGGGTGTATACAGGACCCCCAGCAGTACCCAGACATAGGAGAGGGGTGTGTACAGGACCCCCAGCAGTGCCCAGACATAGAAGAGGGGTGTATACAGGACCCCCAGCAGTGCCCAGACATAGGAGAGGGGGTGAGTAAAGGACCCCCAGCAGTGACCAGACATAGGAGAGGGTGTGTGTAAAGGACCCCCAGCAGTGCCCAAACATAGGAGAGGGCTGTGTACAGGACCCCCAGCAGTGCACAGACATGACAGGGGTGGGTGGATATGACTCCCAGCAGTGCCCACACATAGGAGAGGGGTGTGTACAGGACTCCCAGCCATGCCCAGACATAGGAGAAGGGGTGTGTACAGGACCCCCAGCAGTGCCCAGACATGACAGGGGTGGGTGGATATGACTCCCAGTAGTGCCCAGACATAGGAGAGGGTGTGTGTACAGGACCCCCAGCAGTGCCCAGACATAGGAGAGGGGTGTGTACAGGACCCCCAGCAGTGCCCCGTCATAGGATATGGGGTGTGTACAGGACCCCCAGCAGTGCCCAGACGTAGGAGAGGGGTGTGTACAGGACTCCCAGCGGTGCGTAGACATAGGAGAGGTGTGTGTACAGGACCCCCAGCAGTGCCCAGACATAGGAGAGGGGTGTGTACAGGACCCCCAGACATAGGAGAGGGTGTGTGTACAGGACTCCCAGAAGTGCCCAGACATAGGAGAGGGGGTGTGTATAAAGGACCCCCGGCAGTGCCCAGACATAGGAGAGGGGTGTGTACAGGACCCCCAGCAGTGCACAGACATGACCGGGGTGGGTGGATATGACTCCCAGCAGGGCCCAGACATAGGGGTGTGCATGTCCAACAGCAAACCTTAAGTATATGCCTGTATGTGTACATCCCTAACTGGGAACACTCATAATAGTTGCATAGCAACACATCACACACAGCAGTGACCTACTCCACGGAGAATGGTATCCTGTCACACACTGTGTGACACACCACATGTGGGTGTATTGTCAGATCCAACATGTATATCCACCCATCTAGGTCGCTGACACCCCCCCCCCCCTCCATCCTGACTCAATATTGTGCAGTCATGTAACAGACCACCAAACAAATGAAGCACAAATGTAATAATAAAGTGTTATGTACATCCCGGACATGATGTGAATGTCCAGGTGGTGCAACATTTACTCCCTCATGGATGTAACAGGGTAGAAATCCCCTAGATACAAAGAAAAAAATTCTATTTTGTGTGTCCAAAGATTAGAAATGTACAATCTAAATCATAACGTCAAGGCTGATAACATTGTCATGCATAGTCTGATAAAGTATGATGGTCCCCCGGAAGGCATTACTACATACTACAAACCCAAGCACAGTGAGTAGCATGGATAGCACTGACCAATTATCTGAATTCATCTGTGAGCAGGCATGGCCATTGATGAAGGGAAGGTACAAATTTATAGGGAATCAACAGAAACGTCATCACCACTAATGTGTAACTGTCTGTAGTGAACATCACATGTGTCACTGAGGAAGGGACACTCTTTGGGACAATGTCTGCATGCAAACTGCAGACACACCAATCTAGATAGTTTGATGCAACATTGGGATATCCAGCAGTGCCCAGACATGACAGGGGTGGGTGGATATGACTCCCAGCAGTGCCCAGACATAGGAGAGGGGGGGGTGTACAGGACCCCCAGCAGTGCCCAGACATAGGAGAGGGGTGTGTACAGGACTCCCAGCAGTGCCCAGACATAGGAGAGGGGTGGGTACAGGACCCCCAGCAGTGCCCAGACATAGGAGAGGGGTGTGTACAGGATGCCCAGCAGTGCACAGACATGACAGGGGTGGGTAGATATGACTCCCAGCAGTGCCCAGACATAGGGGAGGGGTGTGTACAGGACTCCCAGCAGTGCCCAGACATAGGAGAGGAGGTGTGTACAGGACCCCCAGCAGTGCCCAGACATAGGAGAGGGGTGTGTACAGGACTCTCAGCAGTGCCCAGTCATGACAGGGGTGGGTGGATTTGACTCCCAGCAGTGCCCAGACAATGGAGAGGGGTGTGTACAGGACTCTCAGCAGTGCCCAGACATAGGAGAGGGGTGTGTACAGGACGCCCAGCAGTGCACAGACATGACAGGGGTGGATGAATATGACTCCCAGCCGTGCCCAGACATAGGAGAGGGGGTGTGTACAGGACCTCAGCAGTGCCCAGACATGACAGGGGTGGGTGGATATGACTCCCAGCAGTGCCCAGACATAGGAGAGGGGTGTGTACAGGACTCCCAGCAGTGCCCAGACATGACAGGGGTGGGTGGATATGACTCCCAGCAGTGCCCAGACATAGGAGAGGGGGGGTGTACAGGACCCCCAGCAGTGCCCAGCCATAGGAGAGGGATGTGTACAGGACTCCCAGCAGTGCCCAGACATAGGATAGGGGGTGTGTACAGGACCCCCAGCAGTGCCCAGACATAGGAGAGGAGGTGTGTACAGGACCCTCAGCAGTGCCCAGACATGACAGGGGTGGGTGGATATGACTCCCAGCAGTGCCCAGACATATGAGAGGGGGTGTGTACAGGACCCCCAGCAGTGCCCAGACATAGGAGAGGGGTGTGTACAGGACTCCCAGCAGTGCCCAGACAAAGGAGAGGGGGTGTGTACAGGACCCCCAGCAGTGCCCAGACATAGGAGAGGGGTGTGTACAGGACACCTAGCAGTTCACAGACATGACGGGGGTGGGTGGATATGACTCCCAGCAGTACCCAGACATAGGAAAGGGGTGTTTACAGGACCCCCAGCAGTGCCCAGACATAGAAGAAGGGTGTATACAGGACCACCAGCAGTACCCAGACATAAAAGAGGGGTGTGTACAGGACCCCCAGCAGTGCCCAGACATAGAAGAGGGGTGTATACAGGACCCCCAGCAGTGCCCAGACATAGGAGAGGGGGTGAGTAAAGGACCCCCAGCAGTGACCAGACATAGGAGAGGGTGTGTGTAAAGGACCCCCAGCAGTGACCAAACATAGGAGAGGGGTGTGTACAGGACCCCCAGCAGTGCACAGACATGACAGGGGTGGGTGGATATGACTCCCAGTAGTGCCCAGACATAGGAGAGGGTGTGTGTACAGGACCCCCAGCAGTGCCCAGACATAGGAGAGGGGTGTGTATAGGACCCCCAGCAGTGCCCCGTCATAGGATATGGGGTGTGTACAGGACCCCCAGCAGTGCCCAGACGTAGGAGAGGGGTGTGTACAGGACTCCCAGCGGTGCCTAGACATAGGAGAGGTGTGTGTACAGGACCCCCAGCAGTGCCCAGACATAGAAGAGGGGTGTGTACAGGACCCCCAGACATAGGAGAGGGTGTGTGTACAGGACTCCCAGAAGTGCCCAGACATAGGAGAGGGGTGTGTACAGGACCCCCAGCAGTGCACAGACATGACAGGGGTGGGTGGATATGACTCCCAGCAGTGCCCAGACATATGAGAGGGGGTGTGTACAGGACCCCCAGCAGTGCCCAGACATAGGAGAGGGGTGTGTACAGGACTCCCAGCAGTGCCCAGACATAGGAGAGGGGGTGTGTACAGGACCCCCAGCAGTGCCCAGACATAGGAGAGGGGTGTGTACAGGACACCTAGCAGTTCACAGACATGACGGGGGTGGGTGGATATGACTCCCAGCAGTACCCAGACATAGGAAAGGGGTGTTTACAGGACCCCCAGCAGTGCCCAGACATAGAAGAAGGGTGTATACAGGACCCCGAGCAGTACCCAGACATAGGAGAGGGGTGTGTACAGGACCCCAAGCAGTGCCCAGACATAGAAGAGGGGTGTATACAGGACCCCCAGCAGTGCCCAGACATAGGAGAGGGGGTGAGTAAAGGACCACCAGCAGTGACCAGACATAGGAGAGGGTGTGTGTAAAGGACCCCCAGCAGTGACCAAATATAGGAGAGGGGTGTGTACAGGACCCCCAGCAGTGCACAGACATGACAGGGGTGGGTGGATATGACTCCCAGTAGTGCCCAGACATAGGAGAGGGTGTGTGTACAGGACCCCCAGCAGTACCCAGACAGAGGAGAGGGGTGTGTACAGGACGCACAGCAGTGCACAGACATGACAGGGGTGGGTGGATATGACTCCCAGCCGTGCCCAGACATAGGAGAGGGGGTGTGTACTGGACCCCAGCAGTGCCCAGACATAGGAGAGGGTGTGTGTACAGGACCCCCCATCAGTGCCCAGACATGACAGGGGTAGGTGGATATGACTCCCAGCAGTGCCCAGACATAGGAGAGGGGGTGTGTACAGGACCCCCAGCAGTGCCCAGACATCGGAGAGTGGTGTGTACAGGACTCCCATTAGTGCCCAGACATAGGAGAGGGGTGTGTACAGGACCCCCAGCAGTGCCCAGACATAGGAGAGGGTGTGTGTACAGGACCCCCCATCAGTGCCCAGACATGACATGGGTAGGTGGATATGACTCCCAGCAGGGCCCAGACATAGGAGAGGGGGTGTGTACAGGACCCCCAGCAGTGCCCAGACATCGGAGAGGGATGTGTACAGGACTCCCAGCAGTGCCCAGACATAGGATAGGAGGTGTGTACAGGACCCCCAACAGTGCCCAGACATAGGAGAGGAGGTGTGTACTGGACCCCCAGCAGTGCCCAGACATGACAGGGGTGGGTGGATATAACTCCCAGCAGTGCCCAGACATATGAGAGGGGGTGTGTACAGGACCCCCAGCAGTGCCCAGACATAGGAGAGGGTGTGTACAGGACTCCCAGCAGTGCCCAGACATAGGAGAGGGGGTGTGTACAGAACCCCCAGCAGTGCCCAGACATAGGAGAGGGGTGTGTACAGGACACCCAGCAGTGCTCAGACATGACAGGGGTGGGTGGATATGACTCACAGCAGTCCCCAGACATAGGCGAGGGGTGTTTACAGGACCCTCAGCAGTGCCCAGACATGACAGGGGTGGGTGGATATGACTCCCAGCCGTGCCCAGACATAGGAGAGGGGGTGTGTACTGGACCCCAGCAGTGCCCAGACATGACAGGGGTGGGTGGATATGACTCCCAGCAGTGCCCAGACATAGGAGAGGGGTGTGTACAGGACTCCCAGCAGTGCCCAGACATAGGAGAGGGGTGTGTACAGGACCCCCAGCAGTGCCCAGACATAGGAGAGGGTGTGTGTACAGGACCCCTCATCAGTGCCCAGACATGACAGGGGTAGGTGGATATGACTCCCAGCAGTGCCCAGACATAGCAGAGGGGGTGTGTACAGGACCCCCAGCAGTGCCCAGACATAGGAGAGGGATGTGTACAGGACTGCCAGCAGTGCCCAGACATAGGATAGGGGGTGTGTACAGGACCCCCAGCAGTGCCCAGACATAGGAGAGGGGTGTGTACAGGACTCCCAGCAGTGCCCAGACATAGGAGAGGGGGTGTGTACAGGACCCCCAGCAGTGCCCAGACATAGGAGAGGGGTGTGTACAGGACACCCAGCAGTGCTCAGACATGGCAGGGTGGGTGGATATGACTCCCAGCAGTCCCCAGACATAGGAGAGGGGTGTTTACAGGACCCTCAGCAGGCTCCAGACATGACAGGGGTGGGTGGATTTGACTCCCAGCAGTGCCTGGACATAGGAGAGGGGTGTGTACAGGACTCCCAGCAGTGCCCAGACATAGGAGAGGGGAGTGTAAAGGAGGACCCCCAGCAGTGCCCAGACGTAGGAGAGGGGTGTGTACATGACTCCCAGCAGTGCCCAAACATAGGAGAGGGGTGTGCACAGGACCCCCAGCAGTGCACAGACATAGGAGGGGTGTGCACAGGACCCCCAGCAGTGCACAGACACAGGAGAGGGGTGTGTACAGGACCCCCAGCAGTGCACAGACATAGGAGAGGGGTATGTACAGGACCCCCAGCAGTGCACAGACATGACAGGGGTGGGTGGATATGACTCTCAGCAGTGCCCAGACATAGGAGAGGGGTGTGTACAGGACTCCCAGCTGTGCCCAGACATAGGAGAGGGGTGGGTACAGGACCCCTAGCAGTGCCCAGACATAGGAGAGGGGTGTGTACAGGATGCCCAGCAGTGCACAGACATGACAGGGGTGGGTGGATATGACTCCCAGCAGTGCCCAGACATAGGGGAGGGGTGTATACAGGACTCCCAGCAGTGCCCAGACATAGGAGAGGAGGTGTGTACAGGACCCCCAGCAGTGCCCAGACATAGGAGAGGGGTGTGTACAGGACTCTCAGCAGTGCCCAGTCATGACAGGGGTGGGTGGATTTGACTCCCAGCAGTGCCCAGACAATGGAGAGGGGTGTGTACAGGACTCTCAGCAGTGCCCAGACATAGGAGAGGGGTGTGTACAGGACGCCCAGCAGTGCACAGACATGACAGGGGTGGATGAATATGACTCCCAGCCGTGCCCAGACATAGGAGAGGGGGTGTGTACAGGACCTCAGCAGTGCCCAGACATGACAGGGGTGGGTGGATATGACTCCCAGCAGTGCCCAGACATAGGAGAGGGGTGTGTTCAGGACTCCCAGCAGTGCCCAGACATAGGAGAGGGGTGTGTACAGGACCCCCAGCAGTGCCCAGACATAGGAGAGAGTGTGTGTACAGGACCCCCCAGCAGTGCCCAGACATGACAGGGGTGGGTGGATATGACTCCCAGCAGTGCCCAGATATAGGAGAGGGATGTGTACAGGACTCCCAGCAGTGCTCAGACATAGGAGAGGGGTGTGTACAGGACCCCCAGCAGTGCTCAGACATAGGAGAGGGGTGTGTACAGGACCCCCAGCAGTGCTCAGACATAGAAGAGGGATGTGTACAGGACTCCCAGCAGTGCTCAGACATAGGAGAGGGGTGTGTACAGGACCCCCAGCAGTGCTCAGACATAGGAGAGGGGTGTGTACAGGACCCCTAGCAGTGCCCAGACATAGGAGAGGGGTGTGAACAGGACCCCCAGCAGTGCCCAGGCATGACAGGGGTGGGTGGATATGACTCCCAGCAGTGCCAGACATAGGAGAGGGGTGTGAACAGGTCTCCCAGCAGTGCCCAGACATAGGAGAAGGGTGTGTACAGGACCCCCAGCAGTGCAGAGACACAGGAGAGGGGTGTGTACAGGACCCCCAGCAGTGCAAAGACACAGGAGAGGGGTGTGTACAGGACCCCCAGCAGTACACAGACATGACAGGGGTGGGTGGATATGACTCCCAGCAGTGCCCAGACATAGGAGAGGGGTGTGTACAGGACTCCGGCAGTGCCCCGACATAGGAGAGGGGTGTGTACAGGACCCCCAGCAGTGCCCAGACATAGGAGAGGGGTGTGTACAGGACTCCCAGCAGTGCCCAGACATGACAGGGGTGGGTGGATATGTCTCCCAGCAGTGGCCAGACATAGGAGAGGGGTGTGTACAGGACTCCCAGCAGTGCCTAGACATAGGAGGGGTGTGTACAGGACCCCTAGCAGTGCACAGACACAGGAGAGGGGTGTGTACAGGACCCCCAGCAGTGCACAGACATAGGAGAGGGGTATGTACAGGACCCCCAGCAGTGCACAGACATGACAGGGGTGGGTGGATATGACTCCCAGCAGTGCCCAGACATAGGAGAGGGGTGTGTACAGGACTCCCAGCAGTGCCCAGACATAGGAGAAGGGTGGGTACAGGACCCCCAGCAGTGCCCAGACATAGGAGAGGGGTGTGTACAGGATGCCCAGCAGTGCACAGACATGACAGGGGTGGGTGGATATGACTCCCAGCAGTGCCCAGACATAGGGGAGGGGTGTATACAGGACTGCCAGCAGTGCCCAGACATAGGAGAGGAGGTGTGTACAGGACCCCCAGCAGTGCCCAGACATAGGAGAGGGGTGTGTACAGGACTCTCAGCAGTGCCCAGTCATGACAGGGGTGGGTGGATTTGACTCCCAGCAGTGCCCAGACAATGGAGAGGGGTGTGTACAGGACTCTCAGCAGTGCCCAGACATAGGAGAGGGGTGTGTACAGGACGCCCAGCAGTGCACAGACATGAAAGGGGTGGATGAATATGACTCCCAGCCGTGCCCAGACATAGGAGAGGGGGTGTGTACAGGACCTCAGCAGTGCCCAGACATGACAGGGGTGGGTGGATATGACTCCCAGCAGTGCCCAGACATAGGAGAGGGGTGTGTTCAGGACTCCCAGCAGTGCCCAGACATAGGAGAGGGGTGTGTACAGGACCCCCAGCAGTGCCCAGACATAGGAGAGAGTGTGTGTACAGGACCTCCCAGCAGTGCCCAGACATGACAGGGGTGGGTGGATAGGACTCCCAGCAGTGCCCAGACATAGGAGAGGGGGGGTGTACAGGACCCCCAGCAGTGCCCAGACATAGGAGAGGGATGTGTACAGGACTCCCAGCAGTGCCCAGACATAGGATAGGGGGTGTGTACAGGACCCCCAGCAGTGCCCAGACATAGGAGAGGAGGTGTGTACAGGACCACCAGCAGTGCCCAGACATGACAGGGGTGGGTGGACATGACTCCCAGCAGTGCCCAGACATATGAGAGGGGGTGTGTACAGGACCCCCAGCAGTGCCCAGACATAGGAGAGGGGTGTGTACAGGACTCCCAGCAGTGCCCAGACATAGGAGAGGGGGTGTGTACAGGACCCCCAGCAGTGCCCAGACATAGGAGAGGGGTGTGTACAGGACACCTAGCAGCGCACAGACATGACGGGGGTGGGTGGATATGACTCCCAGCAGTGCCCAGACATAGGAGAAGGGTGTGTACAGGACCCCCAGCAGTGCCCAGACATAGAAGAGGGGTGTATACAGGACCCCCAGCAGTGCCCAGACATAGGAGAGGGGGTGAGTAAAGGACCCCCAGCAGTGACCAGACATAGGAGAGGGTGTGTGTAAAGGACCCCCAGCAGTGCCCAAACATAGGCTACTAAATACGCGCCCTTGCTTGACCAGCACTCGCTGCATCCCTAACCACCTGGAGGCCGCTCATTACCATTGCCCGCAATGCAATTTCACTCTCCCGCCCTGCCAACCTCGGCTCGCTCCACATCCCCCGCTACAGCTACCCTCCTCTAATCAGCGCACCCTGAAAGCTGGTTTGGTCAATTGCCGTTCTCTTCCCCGGCATGCCAATGACATCTGGATGTCCATCTCCTCTGACGAATGGGATATTCTTTTTCTCACCGAGTCTTGGATCACAGACTCCTCCTCTCCGGATATCTATCTGGCTATTCCCCCAGGATATGATATAAAATGCTTGAACCGGGCTGGTGGTAAGTCTGGAGGCGGTCTAGCCGTCATTTTTAAATCCCTCTTCCAGTTGACTCTTACCAAACTCACTAACATTGGTTTAATTGAAGCCATGTACTTCTCCCTCTCTGACCCTGCAGCAGTTATCCTGGCTGGCACACTAGTCTATAATCCCCCCCCCGTCACCTCCCCCTCTCTCACTGCCCTCGCCCATCAACTGGCTGACCTATCTCTCAAACACAGACATTTCATTGTCCTGGGCGATTTTAACCTCCACATTGACAATCCGCTCTGTGCGAAGGCAACCAACTTTTTGGAAACTATGGATAGCCTCAATCTCAAGCAATTAGTCGCAGGTCCCACCCATGCGGCTGGTCATACCCTGGACCTCATATTCGCCAACTTCCCAAATATCACTGTCCTCCCACCCCTTCCTCTTACCTGGACTGATCATTACCTCATCCCCTTTTCTCTTGCCCTGAAACATAAATCCGCCCCAATGGCCCCAAGGAAGGAGTTGGGAAGAAAGTGGCACAAGGTTACCTTGGACCCGTTATTCCATTTTCAGTCGGAGTACCTCTCCCCGGACATTGATGAAAACGTCTCTAGGCTGAATATTTCCCTCATTGATGCGATTGATTCTATCACCCCCCCGAAAATCATCACCTCCACTAGGTCGCGACCCTCTGCTCCCTGGTTCTCCACCTCCCTCCGTGAGGAGAAAAGCAGTTGTAAGGCTCTTGAACGCAAGTGGAGATCAAATTACAACCTCGAAGCCAAACTCCTATATAGAACTGCCCTGAAAAACTTCCGTAAACACAAAAAAAGCGCGATGAAAGACCACTTTGCCCTTCAAATTAATAAAGCTAAAAACTCATCTAAAACCCTCTTTAGCATTGTTAAAGATTTTATTAACCCCCCGGCCAGGGCTCCTCAGAATACCGTGAGTCAGGCTCTTTGCGAGGGACTCTCAGACTACTTTCTCGATAAGATTAACAAGCTTTGTGTCTCCTTCCCCACAGGGCCAGCCACCTTGCCGTTTCCCACCAGTTCCCCAGAATCACCATCCTTTCTTTCATTTAACAAACTTAACCAGGACGAGGCTATCAGACTACTCATCCACTGCAAATCCGGCGCCCCCACCGATCCTATCCCCGCTAAAATCATGGGAGAACTGGCGCCTTCACTTGCCCGCCCCTTCCTCTCCATCTGGAACGCTTCCCTTCACCATGGCTTCTTCCCTACCACCTGGAAGGAGGCCCTAGTGATCCCCATTCTAAAAAAAGCGGACGCTGATCCTACTGTTTTTTCTAACTATCGTCCCATTTCCCTTCTCCTTAAACCCGCCAAAGTCCTAGAAAAAGCCGTGCAGCTGCAACTCACGGAATACCTTGAAAATCATTCTCTGCTGCATGAATCACAGTCCGGATTCAGAGCCGGATTCAGCACTGAGACAGCCTTGCTGGAAGTATCCGAAACAATCCGAGAATGCGTGGACAGGGGCGAGGAGGCCATGCTGGTCCTCCTCGACCTGTCCGCGGCTTTCGATACGGTCTCTCACCCCATCCTCCTTGACCGACTTAAGCAGATAGGCATTGGTGGCACTGCCTTCAGCTGGATTGAGTCTTTTCTCTCGTCTAGAAGCCAGAGGGTACTGCTACGTCCCTTCAAATCAGAGAAAAAACCTCTGTCATGCGGGGTTCCACAGGGCTCCGCTCTCAGCCCCCTGTTCTTCAACGTCTACCTTGCCCCCTTGGCCGACGTTGTGGAGGCCTACGGAGTCAGGGTGGTCTCCTACGCTGACGACACACAGTTGGTGTTCTCCTTCAGGGACCACTCGGACTCCGCATTCATCAACTTTCGCCAATGCCTTAACAACATCAGCGTCTGGATGACCGTGAATCACCTCAGATTGAATGCAGACAAAACTGAGGTTCTGTTTTTTAATCAGAGAACTTCCATCCCCTCCTCTTGGTGGTGGCCCACGGCGCTTGATCCCGCCCCGTCCCCCGTTCACTCGGCGCGGAATCTAGGTTTCCAGTTTGACGACTCCCTGTCATGCAAAACCCAGGTCAATAAAGTCACCTCTGCCTGCTTCCTGAAGCTGCGCATGATCAGAAAGATCCTCCCCTATCTCCCCCTGGATTCCCGCCGCACAGTCACCCAAGCCCTCATCACGTCCCACTTGGACTATGCCAATAGCCTCTATGCTGGGGCCCCCCAGTACCTGATAGGCCGGCTGCAGATCGTCCAGAATGCTGCAGCCAGACTGATCGGTAACATCCCGTACCGCCAATCTGTGTCTGCTTACCGGAGGGAACTCCACTGGCTTCCAGTGGCTAGCCGCATTCAGTTCAAGGTCCTCACCCTCACCTATCGAGCCGTCAACGACTGTGGACCTAACTATCTGAAAAAACGGGTTCCGATATCCCGCTCCACCAGATCCTTGAGATCCAATGATCTCCGCCTCCTGATCCAGCCTCGTTTTAGATTATCTAGAACTGGTGGCAGAGGGTTCAGTGTCATCGCTGCCAAATTGTGGAACTCCCTTCCTATTGAGCTTAGGTTCTGTCCTTCTGAATCCATCTTCCGAGCCAAACTCAAAACCTGGCTCTTCTCCCGACCTTAGTCACTACACTGTCTTCCCTGCTTTCCTCCCCCTTTCCCCTTGGTGACTTAGGATTTTAGCGCCGGGACACCCCTTCGGGGGTAGCTGTGCGCTCTATAAACTCCATAAAATAAATAAATAGGATAGGGGTGTGTACAGGACCCCCAGCAGTGCACAGACATGACAGGGGTGGGTGGATATGACTCCCAGCAGTGCCCACACATAGGAGAGGGGTGTGTACAGGACTCCCAGCCGTGCCCAGACGTAGGAGAAGGGGTGTGTACAGGACCCCCAGCAGTGCCCAGACATGACAGGGGTGGGTGGATATGACTCCCAGTAGTGCCCAGACATAGGAGAGGGTGTGTGTACAGGACTCCCAGCAGTGCCCAGACATAGGAGAGGGGTGGGTACAGGACCCCCAGCAGTTCCCAGACATAGGAGAGGGGTGTGTACAGGACCCCCAGCAGTGCACAGACACAGGAGAGAGGTGTGTACAGGACCCCCAGCAGTGCACAGACATGACAGGGGTGGGTGAATATGACTCCCAGCAGTGCCCAGATATAGGAGAGGGGTGTGTACAGGACTCACAGCAGTGCCCAGACATAGGAGAGGGGTGTCTACAGGACCCCGGCAGTGCCCAGACATAGGGGAGGGGTGTGTACAGGATGCCCAGCAGTGCACAGACATGACAGGGGTGGGTGGATATGACTCCCAGCAGTGCCCAGACATAGGAGAGGGGGTGTGTACAGGACCCCCAGCAGTGCCCAGTCATGACAGGGGTGGGTGGATATGACTCCCAGCAGTGCCCAGACATAGGAGAGGGGTGTGTACAGGACTCCCAGTAGTGCCCAGACATAGGAGAGGGGTGTGTACAAGACCCCCAGCAGTGCACAGACATGACAGGGGTTGGTGGATATGACTCCCAGCAGGGCCCAGACATACGAGAGGGGGTGTGTACAGGACTGCCAGCAGTGCCCAGCCATGACAGGGTTGGGTAGATATGACTCCCAGCAGTGCCCAGACATAGGAGAGGGGTGTGTACAGGACTCCCAGCAGTGCCCAGACATAGGAGAGGGGTGTGTACAGGACCCCCAGCAGTGCCCAGAAATAGGAGAGGAGGGGTGTACAGGACCCCCAGCAGTGCCCAGACATGACAGGGGTAGGTGGATATGACTCCCAGCAGTGCCCAGACATAGGAGAGGGGTGTGTACAGGACTCCCAGCAGTGCCCAGACAAAGGAGAGGGGATTTGTACAGGGCCCCCAGCAGTGCCCAGACATAGGAGAGGAGGTGTGTACAGGACCCCCAGCAGTGCCCAGACATGACAGGGGTGGGTGGATATGACTCCCAGCAGTGCCCAGACATAGGAGAGGGGGTGTGTACAGGACCCCCAGAAGTGCCCAGACATAGGAGATGGGTGTGTACAGCGCTCCCATCAGTGCCCAGACATAGGAGAGGGGGTATGTACAGGACCCCCAGCAGTACCTAGATATAGGAGACGGGTGCGTACAGGACCCCCAGCAGTGCACAGACATGACAGGGGTGGGTGGATATGACTCCCAGCAGTGCCCAGACATAGGAGAGGGGTGTGTACAGGACTCCCAGCAGTGCCCAGACATAGGTGAGGGGTGTGTACAGGACCCCCAGCAGTACCGAGACATAGGAGAGGGGTGTGTACAGGACCCCCAGCAGTGCCCAGACATAGAAGAGCGGTGTGTACAGGACCCCCAGCAGTGCCCAGACATAGGAGAGGAGATATGTACAGGACCCCCTGCAATGCCCAGACATAGGAGAGGGGTGTGTACAGGACCCCCAGCAGTGCATAGACATGACATGACAGGGGTGGGTGGATATGACTCCCAGCAGTGCCCAGACATAGGAGAGGGGTGTGTACAGGACTCCCAGCAGTGCCCAGACATAGGACAGGGGTGTGTACAGGACCCCCAGCAGTGCCCAGACATAGGAGAGGGGTGTGTACAGGACCCCCAGCAGTGCCCAGACATAGGAGAGGGGGTGTGTACAGGACCTCCAGCAGTACCCAGACATGATAGGGGTGGATGGATATGACTCCCAGCAGTGCCCAGACATAGGAGAGCGGTGTGTACAGGACTCCCAGCAGTGCCTAGACATAGGAGAGGGGTGTGTACAGAACCCCCAGCAGTGCCCAGACATAGGAGAGGGGGTGTGTAAAGGACCCCCAGCAGTGCACAGACATAGGAGAGGGGTGTGTACAGGACCCCCAGAAGTGCCCAGACATGACAGGGGTGGGTGGATATGACTCCCAGCAGTGCCCAGACATAGGTTAGGGCTGTGTACAGGACTCCCAGCAGTGCCCAGACATAGGAGAGCGGTGTGTACAGGACTCCCAGCAGTGCCCAGACATAGGAGAGGGGTGTGTACAGGACCCCAGCAGTGCCCAGACATAGGAGAGGGGTGTGTACAGGACTCCCAGCAGTGCCCAGACATAGGAGAGGGGTGTGTACAGGACCCCAGCAGTGCCCAGACATAGGAGAGGGGTGTGTACAGGACCCCCAGCAGTGCTCAGACATAGGAGAGGGGTGTGTACAGGACCCCCAGCAGTGCCCAGACATAGGAGAGGGGTGTGTAAAGGACCCCCAGCAGTGCCCAGACATGACAGGGGTGGGTGGATATAACTCCCAGCAGTGCCAGACATAGGAGAGGGGTGTGTACAGGACTCCCAGCAGTGCCCAGACACAGGAGAGGGGTGTGTACAGGACCCCCAGCAGTGCAAAGACATAGGAGAGGGGTGTGTACAGGACCCCCAGCAGTACACAGACATGACAGGGGTGGGTGGATATGACTCCCAGCAGTGCCCAGACATAGGAGAGGGGTGTGTACAGGACTCCCAGCATTGCCCAGACATAGGAGAGGGGTGGGTACAGAACCCCCAGCAGTGCCCAGACATAGGAGAGAGGTGTGTACAGGACTCCCAGCAGTGCCCAGACATAGGAGAGGGGTGTGTACAGGACCCCCAACAGTGCACAGACATGACAGGGGTAGGTGGATATGACTCCCAGCAGTGCCCAGACATAGGAGAGCGGTGTGTACAGGACTCCAGCAGTGCCCCGACATAGGAGAGGGGTGTGTACAGGACCCCAGCAGTGCCCAGACATAGGAGAGGGGTGTGTACCGGACTCCCAGCAGTGCCCAGACATGACAGGGGTGGGTGGATATGACTCCCAGCAGTGCACAGACATAGGAGAGGGGTGTGTACAGGACTCCCAGCAGTGCCCAGATATAGGAGAGGGATGTGTACAGGACTCCCAGCAGTGCGCAGACACAAGAGAGGGGTGTGTACAGGACCCCCAGCAGTGCACAGACATAGGAGACGGGTGTGTACAGGACCCCCAGCAGTGCACAGACATGACAGGGTGGGTGGATATGACTCCCAGCAGTGCCCAGACATAGGAATGGGGTGTGTACAGTACTCCCAGCAGTGCCCAGACATAGGAGAGGGGTGGGTACAGGACCCCAAGCAGTGCCCAGACAGAGGAGAGAGGTGTGTACAGGACCCCCAGCAGTGCCCAGACATAGGATAGGGGGTGTGTACAGGACCCCCAGCAGTGCCCAGTCATGACAGGAGTGGGTGGATTTGACTCCCAGCAGTGCCCAGACAATGGAGAGGGGTGTGTACAGGACTCCCAGCAGTGCCCAGACATAGGAGAGGGGTGTGTACAGGATGCACAGCAGTGCACAGACATGACAGGGGTGGGTGGATATGACTCCCAGCCGTGCCCAGACATAGGAGAGGGGGTGTGTACTGGACCCCAGCAGTGCCCAGACATAGGAGAGGGTGTGTGTACAGGACCCCCCATCAGTGCCCAGACATGACAGGGGTAGGTGGATATGACTCCCAGCAGTGCCCAGACATAGGAGAGGGGGTGTGTACAGGACCCCCAGCAGTGCCCAGACATCGGAGAGGGGTGTGTACAGGACTCCCATTAGTGCCCAGACATAGGAGAGGGGTGTGTACAGGACCCCCAGCAGTGCCCAGACATCGGAGAGGGTGTGTGTACAGGACCCCCCATCAGTGCCCAGACATGACAGGGGTAGGTGGATATGACTCCCAGCAGTGCCCAGACATAGGAGAGGGGGTGTGTACAGGACCCCCAGCAGTGCCCAGACATAGGATAGGGGGTGTGTACAGGACCCCCAACAGTGCCCAGACATAGGAGAGGAGGTGTGTACTGGACCCCCAGCAGTGCCCAGACATGACAGGGGTGGGTGGATATAACTCCCAGCAGTGCCCAGACATATGAGAGGGGGTGTGTACAGGACCCCCAGCAGTGCCCAGACATAGGAGAGGGGTGTGTACAGGACTCCCAGCAATGCCCAGACATGACAGGAGTGGGTGGATATGACTCCCAGCAGTGCACAGACATAGGAGAGGGGTGTGTACAGGACTCCCAGCAGTGCCCAGATATAGGAGAGGGATGTGTACAGGACCCCCAGCAGTGCACAGACACAAGAGAGGGGTGTGTACAGGACCCCCAGCAGTGCACAGACATAGGAGACGGGTGTGTACAGGACCCCCAGCAGTGCACAGACATGACAGGGTGGGTGGATATGACTCCCAGCAGTGCCCAGACATAGGAATGGGGTGTGTACAGGACTCCCAGCAGTGCCCAGACATAGGAGAGGGGTGGGTACAGGACCCCAAGCAGTGTCCAGAGGAGAGAGGTGTGTACAGGACCCCCAGCAGTGCCCAGACATCGGATAGGGGGTGTGTACCGGACCCCCAGCAGTGCCCAGTCATGACAGGGGTGGGTGGATTTGACTCCCAGCAGTGCCCAGACAATGGAGAGGGGTGTGTACAGGACTCCCAGCAGTGCCCAGACATAGGAGAGGGGTGTGTACAGGACGCACAGCAGTGCACAGACATGACAGGGGTGGGTGGATATGAGACTCCCAGCCGTGCCCAGACATAGGAGAGGGGGTGTGTACTGGACCCCAGCAGTGCCCAGACATAGGAGAGGGTGTGTGTACAGGACCCCCCATCAGTGCCCAGACATGACAGGGGTAGGTGGATATGACTCCCAGCAGTGCCCAGACATAGGAGAGGGGGTGTGTACAGGACCCCCAGCAGTGCCCAGACATCGGAGAGTGGTGTGTACAGGACTCCCATTAGTGCCCAGACATAGGAGAGGGGTGTGTACAGGACCCCCAGCAGTGCCCAGACATAGGAGAGGGTGTGTGTACAGGACCCCCCATCAGTGCCCAGACATGACATGGGTAGGTGGATATGACTCCCAGCAGGGCCCAGACATAGGAGAGGGGGTGTGTACAGGACCCCCAGCAGTGCCCAGACATCGGAGAGGGATGTGTACAGGACTCCCAGCAGTGCCCAGACATAGGATAGGAGGTGTGTACAGGACCCCCAACAGTGCCCAGACATAGGAGAGGTGGTGTGTACTGGACCCCCAGCAGTGCCCAGACATGACAGGGGTGGGTGGATATAACTCCCAGCAGTGCCCAGACATATGAGAGGGGGTGTGTACAGGACCCCCAGCAGTGCCCAGACATAGGAGAGGGTGTGTACAGGACTCCCAGCAGTGCCCAGACATAGGAGAGGGGGTGTGTACAGAACCCCCAGCAGTGCCCAGACATAGGAGAGGGGTGTGTACAGGACACCCAGCAGTGCTCAGACATGACAGGGGTGGGTGGATATGACTCACAGCAGTCCCCAGACATAGGCGAGGGGTGTTTACAGGACCCTCAGCAGTGCCCAGACATGACAGGGGTGGGTGGATATGACTCCCAGCCGTGCCCAGACATACATAGGAGAGGGGGTGTGTACTGGACCCCAGCAGTGCCCAGACATGACAGGGGTGGGTGGATATGACTCCCAGCAGTGCCCAGACATAGGAGAGGGGTGTGTACAGGACTCCCAGCCGTGCCCAGACATAGTAGAGGGGTGTGTACAGGACCCCCAGCAGTGCCCAGACATAGGAGAGGGTGTGTGTACAGGACCCCTCATCAGTGCCCAGACATGACAGGGGTAGGTGGATATGACTCCCAGCAGTGCCCAGACATAGGAGAGGGGTGTGTACAGGACTCCCAGCCGTGCCCAGACATAGGAGAGGGGTGTGTACAGGACCCCCAGCAGTGCCCAGACATAGGAGAGGGATGTGTACAGGACTGCCAGCAGTGCCCAGACATAGAATAGGGGGTGTGTACAGGACCCCCAGCAGTGCCCAGACATAGGAGAGGAGGTGTGTACTGGACCCCCAGCAGTGCCCAAACATGACAGGGGTGGGTAGATATAACTCCCAGCAGTGCCCAGACATATGAAAGGGGGTGTGTACAGGACCCCCAGCAGTGCCCAGACATAGGAGAGGGGTGTGTACAGGACTCCCAGCAGTGCCCAGACATAGGAGAGGGGGTGTGTACAGGACCCCCAGCAGTGCCCAGACATAGGAGAGGGGTGTGTACAGGACACCCAGCAGTGCTCAGACATGGCAGGGGTGGGTGGATATGACTCCCAGCAGTCCCCAGACATAGGAGAGGGGTGTTTACAGGACCCTCAGCAGGCTCCAGACATGACAGGGGTGGGTGGATTTGACTCCCAGCAGTGCCTGGACATAGGAGAGGGGTGTGTACAGGACTCCCAGCAGTGCCCAGACATAGGAGAGGGGAGTGTAAAGGAGGACCCCCAGCAGTGCCCAGACGTAGGAGAGGGGTGTGTACATGACTCCCAGCAGTGCCCAAACATAGGAGAGGGGTGTGTACAGGACCCCCAGCAGTACCCAGACATAGGAGAGGGGTGTATACAGGACCCCCAGCAGTGCCCAGACATGACAGGGGTGGGTGGATATGACTCCCAGCAGTGCCCAGACATAGATTAGGGCTGTGTACAGGACTCCCAGCAGTGCCCAGACATAGGAGTGCGGTGTGTACAGGACTCCCAGAAGTGCCCAGACATAGGAGAGGGATGTGTACAGGACCCCAGCAGTGCCCAGACATAGGAGAGGGGTGTGTACAGGACTCCCAGCAGTGCTCAGACATAGGAGAGGGGTGTGTACAGGACCCCCAGCAGTGCTCAGACATAGGAGAGGGGTGTGAACAGGACCCCCAGCAGTGCCCAGACATGACAGGGGTGGGTGGATATGACTCCCAGCAATGCCCAGACATAGGAGAGGGGTGTGTACAGGAGCCCCAGCAGTGCAGAGACACAGGAGAGGGGTTTGTACAGGACCCCCAGCAGTGCAAAGACACAGGAGAGGGGTGTGTACAGGACCCCCAGCAGTACACAGACATGACAGGCGTGGGTGGATATGACTCCCAGCAGTGCCCAGACATAGGAGAGGGGTGTGTACAGGACCCCCAGCAGTGCCCAGACATAGGAGAGGGGTGTGTACAGGACTCCCAGCAGTGCCCAGACATAGGAGAGGGGTGTGTACAGGACCCCGAACAGTGCACAGACATGACAGGGGTGGGTGGATATGACTCCCAGCAGTCCCCAGACATAGGAGAGGGGCGTGTACAGGACTCCAGCAGTGCCCCGACATAGGAGAGGGGTGTGTACAGGACCCCCAGCAGTGCCCAGACATAGGAGAGGGGTTTGTACAGGACTCCCAGCAGTGCCCAGACATGACAGGGGTGGGTGGATATGTCTCCCAGCAGTGGCCAGTCATAGGAGAGGGGTGTGTACAGGACTCCCAGCAGTGCCCAGACATAGGAGGGGTGTGTACAGGACCCCCAGCAGTGCACAGACACAGGAGAGGGGTGTGTACAGGACCCCCAGCAGTGCACAGACATAGGAGAGGGGTATGTACAGGACCCCCAGCAGTGAACAGACATGACAGGGGTGGGTGGATATGACTCCCAGCAGTGCCCAGACATAGGAGAGGGGTGTGTACAGGACTCCCAGCAGTGCCCAGACATAGGGGAGGGGTGGGTACAGGACCCCCAGCAGTGCCCAGACATAGGAGAGGGGTGTGTACAGGACACCCAGCAGTGCTCAGACATGACAGGGGTGGGTGGATATGACTCACAGCAGTCCCCAGACATAGGCGAGGGGTGTTTACAGGACCCTCAGCAGTGCCCAGACATGACAGGGGTGGGTGGATATGACTCCCAGCCGTGCCCAGACATAGGAGAGGGGGTGTGTACTGGACCCCAGCAGTGCCCAGACATGACAGGGGTGGGTGGATATGACTCCCAGCAGTGCCCAGACATAGGAGAGGGGTGTGTACAGGACTCCCAGCAGTGCCCAGACATAGGAGAGGGGTGTGTACAGGACCCCCAGCAGGGCCCAGACATAGGAGAGGGTGTGTGTACAGGACCCCTCATCAGTGCCCAGACATGACAGGGGTAGGTGGATATGACTCCCAGCAGTGCCCAGACATAGCAGAGGGGGTGTGTACAGGACCCCCAGCAGTGCCCAGACATAGGAGAGGGATGTGTACAGGACTGCCAGCAGTGCCCAGACATAGGATAGGGGGTGTGTACAGGACCCCCAGCAGTGCCCAGACATAGGAGAGGAGGTGTGTACTGGACCCCCAGCAGTGCCCAAACATGACAGGGGTGGGTAGATATAACTCCCAGCAGTGCCCAGACATATGAAAGGGGGTGTGTACAGGACCCCCAGCAGTGCCCAGACATAGGAGAGGGGTGTGTACAGGACTCCCAGCAGTGCCCAGACATAGGAGAGGGGGTGTGTACAGGACCCCCAGCAGTGCCCAGACATAGGAGAGGGGTGTGTACAGGACACCCAGCAGTGCTCAGACATGGCAGGGGTGGGTGGATATGACTCCCAGCAGTCCCCAGACATAGGAGAGGGGTGTTTACAGGACCCTCAGCAGGCTCCAGACATGAGAGGGGTGGGTGGATTTGACTCCCAGCAGTGCCCGGACATAGGAGAGGGGTGTGTACAGGACTCTCAGCAGTGCCCAGACATAGGAGAGGGGAGTGTAAAGGAGGACCCCCAGCAGTGCCCAGACGTAGGAGAGGGGGGTGTACATGACTCCCAGCAGTGCCCAAACATAGGAGAGGGGTGTGTACAGGACCCCCAGCAGTACCCAGACATAGGAGAGTGGTGTATACAGGACCCCCAGCAGTGCCCAGACATGACAGGGGTGGGTGGATATGACTCCCAGCAGTGCCCAGACATAGATTAGGGCTGTGTACAGGACTCCCAGCAGTGCCCAGACATAGGAGAGCGGTGTGTACAGGACTCCCAGCAGTGCCCAGACATAGGAGAGGGGTGTGTACAGGACTCCCAGCAGTGCTCAGACATAGGAGAGGGGTGTGTACAGGACCCCCAGCAGTGCTCAGACATAGGAGAGGGGTGTGTACAGGACCCCTAGCAGTGCCCAGACATAGGAGAGGGGTGGGTACAGGACCCCAAGCAGTGTCCAGAGGAGAGAGGTGTGTACAGGACCCCCAGCAGTGCCCAGACATCGGATAGGGGGTGTGTACCGGACCCCCAGCAGTGCCCAGTCATGACAGGGGTGGGTGGATTTGACTCCCAGCAGTGCCCAGACAATGGAGAGGGGTGTGTACAGGACTCCCAGCAGTGCCCAGACATAGGAGAGGGGTGTGTACAGGACGCACAGCAGTGCACAGACATGACAGGGGTGGGTGGATATGACTCCCAGCCGTGCCCAGACATAGGAGAGGGGGTGTGTACTGGACCCCAGCAGTGCCCAGACATAGGAGAGGGTGTGTGTACAGGACCCCCCATCAGTGCCCAGACATGACAGGGGTAGGTGGATATGACTCCCAGCAGTGCCCAGACATAGGAGAGGGGGTGTGTACAGGACCCCCAGCAGTGCCCAGACATCGGAGAGTGGTGTGTACAGGACTCCCATTAGTGCCCAGACATAGGAGAGGGGTGTGTACAGGACCCCCAGCAGTGCCCAGACATAGGAGAGGGTGTGTGTACAGGACCCCCCATCAGTGCCCAGACATGACATGGGTAAGTGGATATGACTCCCAGCAGGGCCCAGACATAGGAGAGGGGGTGTGTACAGGACCCCCAGCAGTGCCCAGACATCGGAGAGGGATGTGTACAGGACTCCCAGCAGTGCCCAGACATAGGATAGGAGGTGTGTACAGGACCCCCAGCAGTGCCCAGACATAGGAGAGGGGTGTGTACAGGACACCCAGCAGTGCTCAGACATGGCAGGGGTGGGTGGATATGACTCCCAGCAGTCCCCAGACATAGGAGAGGGGTGTTTACAGGACCCTCAGCAGGCTCCAGACATGACAGGGGTGGGTGGATTTGACTCCCAGCAGTGCCTGGACATAGGAGAGGGGTGTGTACAGGACTCCCAGCAGTGCCCAGACATAGGAGAGGGGAGTGTAAAGGAGGACCCCCAGCAGTGCCCAGACGTAGGAGAGGGGTGTGTACATGACTCCCAGCAGTGCCCAAACATAGGAGAGGGATGTGTACAGGACCCCCAGCAGTACCCAGACATAGGAGAGGGGTGTATACAGGACCCCCAGCAGTGCCCAGACATGACAGGGGTGGGTGGATATGACTCCCAGCAGTGCCCAGACATAGATTAGGGCTGTGTACAGGACTCCCAGCAGTGCCCAGACATAGGAGTGCGGTGTGTACAGGACTCCCAGAAGTGCCCAGACATAGGAGAGGGATGTGTACAGGACCCCAGCAGTGCCCAGACATAGGAGAGGGGTGTGTACAGGACTCCCAGCAGTGCTCAGACATAGGAGAGGGGTGTGTACAGGACCCCCAGCAGTGCTCAGACATAGGAGAGGGGTGTGTACAGGACCCCTAGCAGTGCCCAGACATAGGAGAGGGGTGTGAACAGGACCCCCAGCAGTGCCCAGACATGACAGGGGTGGGTGGATATGACTCCCAGCAATGCCCAGACATAGGAGAGGGGTGTGTACAGGAGCCCCAGCAGTGCAGAGACACAGGAGAGGGGTTTGTACAGGACCCCCAGCAGTGCAAAGACACAGGAGAGGGGTGTGTACAGGACCCCCAGCAGTACACAGACATGACAGGCGTGGGTGGATATGACTCCCAGCAGTGCCCAGACATAGGAGAGGGGTGTGTACAGGACCCCCAGCAGTGCCCAGACATAGGAGAGGGGTGTGTACAGGACTCCCAGCAGTGCCCAGACATAGGAGAGGGGTGTGTACAGGACCCCGAACAGTGCACAGACATGACAGGGGTGGGTGGATATGACTCCCAGCAGTCCCCAGACATAGGAGAGGGGCGTGTACAGGACTCCAGCAGTGCCCCGACATAGGAGAGGGGTGTGTACAGGACCCCCAGCAGTGCCCAGACATAGGAGAGGGGTTTGTACAGGACTCCCAGCAGTGCCCAGACATGACAGGGGTGGGTGGATATGTCTCCCAGCAGTGGCCAGTCATAGGAGAGGGGTGTGTACAGGACTCCCAGCAGTGCCCAGACATAGGAGGGGTGTGTACAGGACCCCCAGTAGTGCACAGACACAGGAGAGGGGTGTGTACAGGACCCCCAGCAGTGCACAGACATAGGAGAGGGGTATGTACAGGACCCCCAGCAGTGAACAGACATGACAGGGGTGGGTGGATATGACTCCCAGCAGTGCCCAGACATAGGAGAGGGGTGTGTACAGGACTCCCAGCAGTGCCCAGACATAGGGGAGGGGTGGGTACAGGACCCCCAGCAGTGCCCAGACATAGGAGAGGGGTGTGTACAGGACACCCAGCAGTGCTCAGACATGACAGGGGTGGGTGGATATGACTCACAGCAGTCCCCAGACATAGGCGAGGGGTGTTTACAGGACCCTCAGCAGTGCCCAGACATGACAGGGGTGGGTGGATATGACTCCCAGCCGTGCCCAGACATAGGAGAGGGGGTGTGTACTGGACCCCAGCAGTGCCCAGACATGACAGGGGTGGGTGGATATGACTCCCAGCAGTGCCCAGACATAGGAGAGGGGTGTGTACAGGACTCCCAGCAGTGCCCAGACATAGGAGAGGGGTGTGTACAGGACCCCCAGCAGTGCCCAGACATAGGAGAGGGTGTGTGTACAGGACCCCTCATCAGTGCCCAGACATGACAGGGGTAGGTGGATATGACTCCCAGCAGTGCCCAGACATAGCAGAGGGGGTGTGTACAGGACCCCCAGCAGTGCCCAGACATAGGAGAGGGATGTGTACAGGACTGCCAGCAGTGCCCAGACATAGGATAGGGGGTGTGTACAGGACCCCCAGCAGTGCCCAGACATAGGAGAGGAGGTGTGTACTGGACCCCCAGCAGTGCCCAAACATGACAGGGGTGGGTAGATATAACTCCCAGCAGTGCCCAGACATATGAAAGGGGGTGTGTACAGGACCCCCAGCAGTGCCCAGACATAGGAGAGGGGTGTGTACAGGACTCCCAGCAGTGCCCAGACATAGGAGAGGGGGTGTGTACAGGACCCCCAGCAGTGCCCAGACATAGGAGAGGGGTGTGTACAGGACACCCAGCAGTGCTCAGACATGGCAGGGGTGGGTGGATATGACTCCCAGCAGTCCCCAGACATAGGAGAGGGGTGTTTACAGGACCCTCAGCAGGCTCCAGACATGAGAGGGGTGGGTGGATTTGACTCCCAGCAGTGCCCGGACATAGGAGAGGGGTGTGTACAGGACTCTCAGCAGTGCCTAGACATAGGAGAGGGGAGTGTAAAGGAGGACCCCCAGCAGTGCCCAGACGTAGGAGAGGGGGGTGTACATGACTCCCAGCAGTGCCCAAACATAGGAGAGGGGTGTGTACAGGACCCCCAGCAGTACCCAGACATAGGAGAGTGGTGTATACAGGACCCCCAGCAGTGCCCAGACATGACAGGGGTGGGTGGATATGACTCCCAGCAGTGCCCAGACATAGATTAGGGCTGTGTACAGGACTCCCAGCAGTGCCCAGACATAGGAGAGCGGTGTGTACAGGACTCCCAGCAGTGCCCAGACATAGGAGAGGGGTGTGTACAGGACTCCCAGCAGTGCTCAGACATAGGAGAGGGGTGTGTACAGGACCCCCAGCAGTGCTCAGACATAGGAGAGGGGTGTGTACAGGACCCCTAGCAGTGCCCAGACATAGGAGAGGGGTGGGTACAGGACCCCAAGCAGTGTCCAGAGGAGAGAGGTGTGTACAGGACCCCCAGCAGTGCCCAGACATCGGATAGGGGGTGTGTACCGGACCCCCAACAGTGCCCAGTCATGACAGGGGTGGGTGGATTTGACTCCCAGCAGTGCCCAGACAATGGAGAGGGGTGTGTACAGGACTCCCAGCAGTGCCCAGACATAGGAGAGGGGTGTGTACAGGACGCACAGCAGTGCACAGACATGACAGGGGTGGGTGGATATGACTCCCAGCCGTGCCCAGACATAGGAGAGGGGGTGTGTACTGGACCCCAGCAGTGCCCAGACATAGGAGAGGGTGTGTGTACAGGACCCCCCATCAGTGCCCAGACATGACAGGGGTAGGTGGATATGACTCCCAGCAGTGCCCAGACATAGGAGAGGGGGTGTGTACAGGACCCCCAGCAGTGCCCAGACATCGGAGAGTGGTGTGTACAGGACTCCCATTAGTGCCCAGACATAGGAGAGGGGTGTGTACAGGACCCCCAGCAGTGCCCAGACATAGGAGAGGGTGTGTGTACAGGACCCCCCATCAGTGCCCAGACATGACATGGGTAAGTGGATATGACTCCCAGCAGGGCCCAGACATAGGAGAGGGGGTGTGTACAGGACCCCCAGCAGTGCCCAGACATCGGAGAGGGATGTGTACAGGACTCCCAGCAGTGCCCAGACATAGGATAGGTGGTGTGTACAGGACCCCCAACAGTGCCCAGACATAGGAGAGGAGGTGTGTACTGGACCCCCAGCAGTGCCCAGACATGACAGGGGTGGGTGGATATAACTCCCAGCAGTGCCCAGACATATGAGAGGGGGTGTGTACAGGACCCCCAGCAGTGCCCAGACATAGGAGAGGGTGTGTACAGGACTCCCAGCAGTGCCCAGACATAGGAGAGGGGGTGTGTACAGAACCCCCAGCAGTGCCCAGACATAGGAGAGGGGTGTGTACAGGACACCCAGCAGTGCTCAGACATGACAGGGGTGGGTGGATATGACTCACAGCAGTCCCCAGACATAGGCGAGGGGTGTTTACAGGACCCTCAGCAGTGCCCAGACATGACAGGGGTGGGTGGATATGACTCCCAGCCGTGCCCAGACATAGGAGAGGGGGTGTGTACTGGACCCCAGCAGTGCCCAGACATGACAAGGGTGGGTGGATATGACTCCCAGCAGTGCCCAGACATAGGAGAGGGGTGTGTACAGGACTCCCAGCAGTGCCCAGACATAGGAGAGGGGTGTGTACAGGACCCCCAGCAGTGCCCAGACATAGGAGAGGGTGTGTGTACAGGACCCCTCATCAGTGCCCAGACATGACAGGGGTAGGTGGATATGACTCCCAGCAGTGCCCAGACATAGCAGAGGGGGTGTGTACAGGACCCCCAGCAGTGCCCAGACATAGGAGAGGGATGTGTACAGGACTGCCAGCAGTGCCCAGACATAGGATAGGGGGTGTGTACAGGACCCCCAGCAGTGCCCAGACATAGGAGAGGAGGTGTGTACTGGACCCCCAGCAGTGCCCAAACATGACAGGGGTGGGTAGATATAACTCCCAGCAGTGCCCAGACATATGAAAGGGGGTGTGTACAGGACCCCCAGCAGTGCCCAGACATAGGAGAGGGGTGTGTACAGGACTCCCAGCAATGCCCAGACATAGGAGAGGGGGTGTGTACAGGACCCCCAGCAGTGCCCAGACATAGGAGAGGGGTGTGTACAGGACACCCAGCAGTGCTCAGACATGGCAGGGGTGGGTGGATATGACTCCCAGCAGTCCCCAGACATAGGAGAGGGGTGTTTACAGGACCCTCAGCAGGCTCCAGACATGACAGGGGTGGGTGGATTTGACTCCCAGCAGTGCCTGGACATAGGAGAGGGGTGTGTACAGGACTCCCAGCAGTGCCCAGACATAGGAGAGGGGAGTGTAAAGGAAGACCCCCAGCAGTGCCCAGACGTAGGAGAGGGGTGTGTACATGACTCCCAGCAGTGCCCAAACATAGGAGAGGGGTGTGTACAGGACCCCCAGCAGTACCCAGACATAGGAGAGGGGTGTATACAGGACCCCCAGCAGTGCCCAGACATGACAGGGGTGGGTGGATATGACTCCCAGCAGTGCCCAGACATAGATTAGGGCTGTGTACAGGACTCCCAGCAGTGCCCAGACATAGGAGTGCGGTGTGTACAGGACTCCCAGAAGTGCCCAGACATAGGAGAGGGATGTGTACAGGACCCCAGCAGTGCCCAGACATAGGAGAGGGGTGTGTACAGGACTCCCAGCAGTGCTCAGACATAGGAGAGGGGTGTGTACAGGACCCCCAGCAGTGCTCAGACATAGGAGAGGGGTGTGTACAGGACCCCTAGCAGTGCCCAGACATAGGAGAGGGGTGTGAACAGGACCCCCAGCAGTGCCCAGACATGACAGGGGTGGGTGGATATGACTCCCAGCAATGCCCAGACATAGGAGAGGGGTGTGTACAGGAGCCCCAGCAGTGCAGAGACACAGGAGAGGGGTTTGTACAGGACCCCCAGCAGTGCAAAGACACAGGAGAGGGGTGTGTACAGGACCCCCAGCAGTACACAGACATGACAGGCGTGGGTGGATATGACTCCCAGCAGTGCCCAGACATAGGAGAGGGGTGTGTACAGGACCCCCAGCAGTGCCCAGACATAGGAGAGGGGTGTGTACAGGACTCCCAGCAGTGCCCAGACATAGGAGAGGGGTGTGTACAGTACCCCGAACAGTGCACAGACATGACAGGGGTGGGTGGATATGACTCCCAGCAGTGCCCAGACATAGGAGAGGGGCGTGTACAGGACTCCAGCAGTGCCCCGACATAGGAGAGGGGTGTGTACAGGACCCCCAGCAGTGCCCAGACATAGGAGAGGGGTTTGTACAGGACTCCCAGCAGTGCCCAGACATGACAGGGGTGGGTGGATATGTCTCCCAGCAGTGGCCAGTCATAGGAGAGGGGTGTGTACAGGACTCCCAGCAGTGCCCAGACATAGGAGGGGTGTGTACAGGACCCCCAGCAGTGCACAGACACAGGAGAGGGGTGTGTACAGGACCCCCAGCAGTGCACAGACATAGGAGAGGGGTATGTACAGGACCCCCAGCAGTGAACAGACATGACAGGGGTGGGTGGATATGACTCCCAGCAGTGCCCAGACATAGGAGAGGGGTGTGTACAGGACTCCCAGCAGTGCCCCGACATAGGAGAGGGGTGTGTACAGGACCCCCAGCAGTGCCCAGACATAGGAGAGGGTGTGTGTACAGGACCCCTCATCAGTGCCCAGACATGACAGGGGTAGGTGGATATGACTCCCAGCAGTGCCCAGACATAGCAGAGGGGGTGTGTACAGGACCCCCAGCAGTGCCCAGACATAGGAGAGGGATGTGTACAGGACTGCCAGCAGTGCCCAGACATAGGATAGGGGGTGTGTACAGGACCCCCAGCAGTGCCCAGACATAGGAGAGGAGGTGTGTACTGGACCCCCAGCAGTGCCCAAACATGACAGGGGTGGGTAGATATAACTCCCAGCAGTGCCCAGACATATGAAAGGGGGTGTGTACAGGACCCCCAGCAGTGCCCAGACATAGGAGAGGGGTGTGTACAGGACTCCCAGCAGTGCCCAGACATAGGAGAGGGGGTGTGTACAGGACCCCCAGCAGTGCCCAGACATAGGAGAGGGGTGTGTACAGGACACCCAGCAGTGCTCAGACATGGCAGGGGTGGGTGGATATGACTCCCAGCAGTCCCCAGACATAGGAGAGGGGTGTTTACAGGACCCTCAGCAGGCTCCAGACATGACAGGGGTGGGTGGATTTGACTCCCAGCAGTGCCCGGACATAGGAGAGGGGTGTGTACAGGACTCTCAGCAGTGCCCAGACATAGGAGAGGGGAGTGTAAAGGAGGACCCCCAGCAGTGCCCAGACGTAGGAGAGGGGGGTGTACATGACTCCCAGCAGTGCCCAAACATAGGAGAGGGGTGTGTACAGGACCCCCAGCAGTACCCAGACATAGGAGAGTGGTGTATACAGGACCCCCAGCAGTGCCCAGACATGACAGGGGTGGGTGGATATGACTCCCAGCAGTGCCCAGACATAGATTAGGGCTGTGTACAGGACTCCCAGCAGTGCCCAGACATAGGAGAGCGGTGTGTACAGGACTCCCAGCAGTGCCCAGACATAGGAGAGGGGTGTGTACAGGACTCCCAGCAGTGCTCAGACATAGGAGAGGGGTGTGTACAGGACCCCCAGCAGTGCTCAGACATAGGAGAGGGGTGTGTACAGGACCCCTAGCAGTGCCCAGACATAGGAGAGGGGTGTGAACAGGACCCCCAGCAGTGCCCAGACATGACAGGGGTGGGTGGATATGACTCCCAGCAGTGCCCAGACATAGGAGAGGGGTGTGTACAGGAGCCCCAGCAGTGCAGAGACACAGGAGAGGGGTGTGTACAGGACCCCCAGCAGTGCAAAGACACAGGAGAGGGGTGTGTACAGGACCCCCAGCAGTACACAGACATGACAGGCGTGGGTGGATATGACTCCCAGCAGTGCCCAGACATAGGAGAGGGGTGTGTACAGGACTCCGAGCATTGCCCAGACATAGGAGAGGGGTGGGTACAGGACCCCCAGCAGTGCCCAGACATAGGAGAGGGGTGTGTACAGGACTCCCAGCAGTGCCCCGACATAGGAGAGGGGTGTGTACAGGACCCCCAGCAGTGCCCAGACATAGGAGAGGGGTTTGTACAGGACTCCCAGCAGTGCCCAGACATGACAGGGGTCGGTGGATATGTCTCCCAGCAGTGGCCAGTCATAGGAGAGGGGTGTGTACAGGCCTCCCAGCAGTGCCCAGACATAGGAGGGGTGTGTACAGGACCCCCAGCAGTGCACAGACACAGGAGAGGGGTGTGTACAGGACCCCCAGCAGTGCACAGACATAGGAGAGGGGTATGTACAGGACCCCCAGCAGTGAACAGACATGACAGGGGTGGGTGGATATGACTCCCAGCAGTGCCCAGACATAGGAGAGGGGTGTGTACAGGACTCCCAGCAGTGCCCAGACATTTGGGAGGGGTGGGTACAGGACCCCCAGCAGTGGCCAGACATAGGAGAGGGGTGTGTACAGGATGCCCAGCAGTGCACAGACATGACAGGGGTGGGTGGATATGACTCCCAGCAGTGCCCAGACATAGGGGAGGGGTGTGTACAGGACTCTCAGCAGTGCCCAGTCATGACAGGGGTGGGTGGATTTGACTCCCAGCAGTGCCCAGACAATGGAGAGGGGTGTGTACAGGACTCTCAGCAGTGCCCAGACATAGGAGAGGGGTGTGTACAGGACGCCCAGCAGTGCACAGACATGACAGGGGTGGATGAATATGACTCCCAGCCGTGCCCAGACATAGGAGAGGGGTGTGTACAGGACCTCAGCAGTGCCCAGACATGACAGGGGTGGGTGGATATGACTCCCAGCAGTGCCCAGACATAGGAGAGGGGTGTGTACAGGACTCCCAGCAGTGCCCAGACATAGGAGAGGGGTGTGTACAGGACCCCCAGCAGTGCCCAGACATAGGAGAGGGTGTGTGTACAGGCCTCCCAGCAGTGCCCAGACATAGGATAGGGGGTGTGTACAGGACCCCCAGCAGTGCCCAGACATAGAAGAGGGGTGTATACAGGACCCCCAGCAGTGCCCAGACATAGGAGAGGGGGTGAGTAAAGGACCCCCAGCAGTGACCAGACATAGGAGAGGGTGTGTGTAAAGGACCCCCAGCAGTGCCCAAACATAGGAGAGGGGTGTGTACAGGACCCCCAGCAGTGCCCAGACATGACAGGGGTGGGTGGATATGACTCCCAGCAGTGCCCAGACATAGGAGAGGGGGGTGTACAGGACTCCCAGCAGTGCCCAGACATAGGATAGGGGGTGTGTACAGGACCCCCAGCAGTGCCCAGACATAGAAGAGGGGTGTATACAGGACCCCCAGCAGTGCCCAGACATAGGAGAGGGGGTGAGTAAAGGACCCCCAGCAGTGACCAGACATAGGAGAGGGTGTGTGTAAAGGACCCCCAGCAGTGCCCAAACATAGGAGAGGGGTGTGTACAGGACCCCCAGCATTGCACAGACATGACAGGGGTGGGTGGATATGACTCCCAGCAGTGCCCACACATAGGAGAGGGGTGTGTACAGGACACCTAGCAGTGCACAGACATGACGGGGATGGGTCGATATGACTCCCAGCAGTGCCCAGACATAGAAGAGGGGTGTGTACAGGACCCCCAGCAGTGCCCAGACATAGGAGAGGGATGTGTACAGGACTCCCAGCAGTGCCCAGACATAGGATAGGGGGTGTGTACAGGACCCCCAGCAGTGCCCAGACATAGAAGAGGGGTGTATACAGGACCCCCAGCAGTGCCCAGACATAGGAGAGGGGGTGAGTAAAGGACCCCCAGCAGTGACCAGACATAGGAGAGGGTGTGTGTAAAGGACCCCCAGCAGTGCCCAAACATAGGAGAGGGGTGTGTACAGGACCCCCAGCAGTGCACAGACATGACAGGGGTGGGTGGATATGACTCCCAGCAGTGCCCACACATAGGAGAGGGGTGTGTACAGGACACCTAGCAGTGCACAGACATGACGGGGATGGGTCGATATGACTCCCAGCAGTACCCAGACATAGGAAAGGGGTGTTTACAGGACCCCCAGCAGTGCCCAGACATAGAAGAAGGGTGTATACAGGACCCCCAGCAGTACCCAGACATAGGAGAGGGGTGTGTACAGGACCCCCAGCAGTGCCCAGACATAGAAGAGGGGTGTATACAGGACCCCCAGCAGTGCCCAGACATAGGAGAGGGGGTGAGTAAAGGACCCCCAGCAGTGACCAGACATAGGAGAGGGTGTGTGTAAAGGACCCCCAGCAGTGCCCAAACATAGGAGAGGGCTGTGTACAGGACCCCCAGCAGTGCACAGACATGACAGGGGTGGGTGGATATGACTCCCAGCAGTGCCCACACATAGGAGAGGGGTGTGTACAGGACTCCCAGCCATGCCCAGACATAGGAGAAAGGGTGTGTACAGGACCCCCAGCAGTGCCCAGACATGACAGGGGTGGGTGGATATGACTCCCAGTAGTGCCCAGACATAGGAGAGGGTGTGTGTACAGGACCCCCAGCAGTGCCCAGACATAGGAGAGGGGTGTGTACAGGACCCCCAGCAGTGCCCCGTCATAGGATATGGGGTGTGTACAGGACCCCCAGCAGTGCCCAGACGTAGGAGAGGGGTGTGTACAGGACTCCCAGCGGTGCGTAGACATAGGAGAGGTGTGTGTACAGGACCCCCAGCAGTGCCCAGACATAGGAGAGGGGTGTGTACAGGACCCCCAGACATAGGAGAGGGTGTGTGTACAGGACTCCCAGAAGTGCCCAGACATAGGAGAGGGGGTGTGTATAAAGGACCCCCGGCAGTGCCCAGACATAGGAGAGGGGTGTGTACAGGACCCCCAGCAGTGCACAGACATGACCGGGGTGGGTGGATATGACTCCCAGCAGGGCCCAGACATAGGGGTGTGCATGTCCAACAGCAAACCTTAAGTATATGCCTGTATGTGTACATCCCTAACTGGGAACACTCATAATAGTTGCATAGCAACACATCACACACAGCAGTGACCTACTCCACGGAGAATGGTATCCTGTCACACACTGTGTGACACACCACATGTGGGTGTATTGTCAGATCCAACATGTATATCCACCCATCTAGGTCGCTGACACCCCCCCCCCCCCCCTCCATCCTGACTCAGTATTGTGCAGTCATGTAACAGACCACCAAACAAATGAAGCACAAATGTAATAATAAAGTGTTATGTACATCCCGGACATGATGTGAATGTCCAGGTGGTGCAACATTTACTCCCTCATGGATGTAACAGGGTAGAAATCCCCTAGATACAAAGAAAAAAATTCTATTTTGTGTGTCCAAAGATTAGAAATGTACAATCTAAATCATAACCTCAAGGCTGATAACATTGTCATGCATAGTCTGATAAAGTATGATGGTCCCCCGGAAGGCATTACTACATACTACAAACCCAAGCACAGTGAGTAGCATGGATAGCACTGACCAATTATCTGAATTCATCTGTGAGCAGGCATGGCCATTGATGAAGGGAAGGTACAAATTTATAGGGAATCAACAGAAACGTCATCACCACTAATGTGTAACTGTCTGTAGTGAACATCACATGTGTCACTGAGGAAGGGACACTCTTTGGGACAATGTCTGCATGCAAACTGCAGACACACCAATCTAGATAGTTTGATGCAACATTGGGATATCCAGCAGTGCCCAGACATGACAGGGGTGGGTGGATATGACTCCCAGCAGTGCCCAGACATAGGAGAGGGGGGGGTGTACAGGACCCCCAGCAGTGCCCAGACATAGGAGAGGGGTGTGTACAGGACTCCCAGCAGTGCCCAGACATAGGAGAGGGGTGGGTACAGGACCCCCAGCAGTGCCCAGACATAGGAGAGGGGTGTGTACAGGATGCCCAGCAGTGCACAGACATGACAGGGGTGGGTAGATATGACTCCCAGCAGTGCCCAGACATAGGGGAGGGGTGTGTACAGGACTCCCAGCAGTGCCCAGACATAGGAGAGGAGGTGTGTACAGGACCCCCAGCAGTGCCCAGACATAGGAGAGGGGTGTGTACAGGACTCTCAGCAGTGCCCAGTCATGACAGGGGTGGGTGGATTTGACTCCCAGCAGTGCCCAGACAATGGAGAGGGGTGTGTACAGGACTCTCAGCAGTGCCCAGACATAGGAGAGGGGTGTGTACAGGACGCCCAGCAGTGCACAGACATGACAGGGGTGGATGAATATGACTCCCAGCCGTGCCCAGACATAGGAGAGGGGGTGTGTACAGGACCTCAGCAGTGCCCAGACATGACAGGGGTGGGTGGATATGACTCCCAGCAGTGCCCAGACATAGGAGAGGGGTGTGTACAGGACTCCCAGCAGTGCCCAGACATGACAGGGGTGGGTGGATATGACTCCCAGCAGTGCCCAGACATAGGAGAGGGGGGGTGTACAGGACCCCCAGCAGTGCCCAGCCATAGGAGAGGGATGTGTACAGGACTCCCAGCAGTGCCCAGACATAGGATAGGGGGTGTGTACAGGACCCCCAGCAGTGCCCAGACATAGGAGAGGAGGTGTGTACAGGACCCTCAGCAGTGCCCAGACATGACAGGGGTGGGTGGATATGACTCCCAGCAGTGCCCAGACATATGAGAGGGGGTGTGTACAGGACCCCCAGCAGTGCCCAGACATAGGAGAGGGGTGTGTACAGGACTCCCAGCAGTGCCCAGACAAAGGAGAGGGGGTGTGTACAGGACCCCCAGCAGTGCCCAGACATAGGAGAGGGGTGTGTACAGGACACCTAGCAGTTCACAGACATGACGGGGGTGGGTGGATATGACTCCCAGCAGTACCCAGACATAGGAAAGGGGTGTTTACAGGACCCCCAGCAGTGCCCAGACATAGAAGAAGGGTGTATACAGGACCACCAGCAGTACCCAGACATAAAAGAGGGGTGTGTACAGGACCCCCAGCAGTGCCCAGACATAGAAGAGGGGTGTATACAGGACCCCCAGCAGTGCCCAGACATAGGAGAGGGGGTGAGTAAAGGACCCCCAGCAGTGACCAGACATAGGAGAGGGTGTGTGTAAAGGACCCCCAGCAGTGACCAAACATAGGAGAGGGGTGTGTACAGGACCCCCAGCAGTGCACAGACATGACAGGGGTGGGTGGATATGACTCCCAGTAGTGCCCAGACATAGGAGAGGGTGTGTGTAGAGGACCCCCAGCAGTGCCCAGACATAGGAGAGGGGTGTGTATAGGACCCCCAGCAGTGCCCCGTCATAGGATATGGGGTGTGTACAGGACCCCCAGCAGTGCCCAGACGTAGGAGAGGGGTGTGTACAGGACTCCCAGCGGTGCCTAGACATAGGAGAGGTGTGTGTACAGGACCCCCAGCAGTGCCCAGACATAGAAGAGGGGTGTGTACAGGACCCCCAGACATAGGAGAGGGTGTGTGTACAGGACTCCCAGAAGTGCCCAGACATAGGAGAGGGGTGTGTACAGGACCCCCAGCAGTGCACAGACATGACAGGGGTGGGTGGATATGACTCCCAGCAGTGCCCAGACATATGAGAGGGGGTGTGTACAGGACCCCCAGCAGTGCCCAGACATAGGAGAGGGGTGTGTACAGGACTCCCAGCAGTGCCCAGACATAGGAGAGGGGGTGTGTACAGGACCCCCAGCAGTGCCCAGACATAGGAGAGGGGTGTGTACAGGACACCTAGCAGTTCACAGACATGACGGGGGTGGGTGGATATGACTCCCAGCAGTACCCAGACATAGGAAAGGGGTGTTTACAGGACCCCCAGCAGTGCCCAGACATAGAAGAAGGGTGTATACAGGACCCCGAGCAGTACCCAGACATAGGAGAGGGGTGTGTACAGGACCCCAAGCAGTGCCCAGACATAGAAGAGGGGTGTATACAGGACCCCCAGCAGTGCCCAGACATAGGAGAGGGGGTGAGTAAAGGACCACCAGCAGTGACCAGACATAGGAGAGGGTGTGTGTAAAGGACCCCCAGCAGTGACCAAATATAGGAGAGGGGTGTGTACAGGACCCCCAGCAGTGCACAGACATGACAGGGGTGGGTGGATATGACTCCCAGTAGTGCCCAGACATAGGAGAGGGTGTGTGTACAGGACCCCCAGCAGTACCCAGACATAGGAGAGGGGTGTGTACAGGACCCCCAGCAGTGCCCCGTCATAGGATATGGGGTGTGTACAGGACCCCCAGCAGTGCCCAGACGTAGTAGAGGGGTGTGTACAGGACTCCCAGCGGTGCCTAGACATAGGAGAGGTGTGTGTACAGGACCCTCAGCAGTGCCCAGACATAGAAGAGGGGTGTGTACAGGACCCTCAGACATAGGAGAGGGTGTGTGTACAGGACTCCCAGAAGTGCCCAGACATAGGAGAGGGGGTGTGTATAAAGGACCCCCAGCAGTGCCCAGACATAGGAGAGGGGTGTGTACAGGACCCCCAGCAGTGCACAGACATGACAGGGGTCGGTGGATATGATTCGCAGCAGGGCCCAGACATAGGGGTGTGCATGTCCAACAGCAAACCTTAAGTATATGCCTGTATGTGTGAAGATAAAGAAAACGCCATTCTTTCCCACAGGTAGATGTAGAATAACGAGAGTGAGCCCAGATTTAGTGCTGATTTTTTCGGTGATTTATTCAATAATTTCACCAGCCATCCGCCATAACGCGTTTCACCTCCAAACGAGGCTTGATCACATGACGTTGATTGAAACAAACAAGGGTCTTAAATACACCAAAACATGGGAGCGGCTTTGCGCTTAAAGTGGTATGTGCATGTGTACATCCCTAACTGGGAACACTCATAATAGTTGCATAGCAACACATCACACCCAGCAGTGACCTACTCCACGGAGAATGGTATCCTGTCACACACTGTGTGACACACCACATGTGGGTGTATTGTCAGATCCAACATGTATATCCACCCATCTAGGTCACTGGCATCCCCCCCCCCTCCATCCTGACTCAATATTGTGCAGTCATGTAACAGACCACCAAACAAATGAAGCACAAATGTAATAATAAAGTGTTATGTACATCCCGGACATGATGTGAATGTCCAGGTGGTGCAACATTTACTCCCTCATGGATGTAACAGGGTAGAAATCCCCTAGATACAAAGAAAAAAATTCTATTTTGTGTGTCCAAAGATTAGAAATGTACAATCTAAATCATAACGTCAAGGCTGATAACATTGTCATGCATAGTCTGATAAAGTATGATGGTCCCCCGGAAGGCATTACTACATACTACAAACCCAAGCACAGTGAGTAGCATGGATAGCACTGACCAATTATCTGAATTCATCTGTGAGCAGGCATGGCCATTGATGAAGGGAAGGTACAAATTTATAGGGAATCAACAGAAACGTCATCACCACTAATGTGTAACTGTCTGTAGTGAACATCACATGTGTCACTGAGGAAGGGACACTCTTTGGGACAATGTCTGCATGCAAACTGCAGACACACCGATCTAGATAGTTTGATGCAACATTGGGATATCACAAACATACCATGGTCCAGCTCATTACCATCAGGAAATAGACATATGTTACAGTAAGCAAATATGAACATCACAACAACTCGTAGGCACCCAGCAGTCAAAGCAATGTCCTGAAATGCAAAAGTTCAGAATGAAAAATGAAAAGCTTTATTCAGCGCCACAATTGAAAAAATGAAAGAATTAGTCCAGGCTCACAGAAGGCCAATGGCCAGTCCAAATAAAGTCCCCAACAGTGGTGGTGTAGTGGATGTTGTCACACCCAAACTTGCCTGCACATCGAGATCAGATGTCTGTGGACACATGGGGGGAATCATTGGGGTAATTGTCCGGCACCGCAGGGACAGGAGAGGGAAGGGCAGGTGTAGTGGGTGCAGGTGGAGTGGAATTCTCCACAGTGTCTGGCGCAGTGCCAAAGGATGATAAATATTCAGCGCTGCACACTGCTGCCAGTTCTGACAAACTACCACCTGAACCCGGGGACACAATTGGGGTGGAGTTAGAGGGCTGTGAGTCAGGTGGTGTGCGTTTGTGGATGCGTATGTGGCATCTGTCTCCTCTCCCTGTGGGTGTGCCTACATCCCCTTGAGATTGGGTGCGTGGAGATTTGCGTTTTGTCTGCTGTGTGGGTGTGCGATGATCATCGCACACCCACACAGCAGAGAAAGCTGTCAACAGTCAACTCGCCGCCTTCCTCGAATCCAACAAATCCCTCGACATATCACAATCTGGGTTCCGTGCCAAACATAGCACCAAGACCGCCCTCATCGCAGCAACAGACGACATCCGAAAACTACTGGACAATGGAGAAACAGTTGCCCTCATCCTTCTCGACCTCTTTGCAGCTTTCGACACAGTCTGTCACAGCACCCTTATTCGCCGCCTCAGCAACATCGGAATTCAAGGAAAAGCACTGGACTGGATCATCTCATTCCTCGCCGGAAGAACGCAAAGAGTCCGACTCCCTCCTTTTAAATCAGAGGCCACCGAAGTCATCTGCGGCGTACCGCAAACACAACCTCAACATCATCTCCTACGCAGACGACACCCAACTGATCCTTTCCCTTACCAAAGACCCAAACACCGCCAAAACGAATCTACACGAAGGAATGAAAGAAGTGGCTGAATGGATGAGGAAAAGTCGCCTTAAACTGAACTCGGACAAAACAGAAGTCCTCATATTAGGATCATCCCCCTCCGCCTGGGATGACTCATGGTGGCCACCGTCTCTGGGAAACGCCCTCAAACCTACGGACCACGCTCGTAATTTGGGCTTCATCCTAGACTCCTCCCTATCGATGACCAGACAAGTCAACGCCGTCTCTTCCTCGTGCTTCAACATTCTACGTATGCTCAGAAAAACCTTCCGATGGATCCCCACCGAAACAAGAAAGACAGTCACCCACGCACTGGTCACTAGCAGACTTGATTACGGAAACACCCTCTATGCCAGAACCACAATCAAATTACAGAAAAAGCTCCAACGTATCCAAAATGCCTCAGCCAGACTCATTCTAGACGTCCCCCGCAGAGCTCACATCTCCAGTCACCTGAAAGACCTCCACTGGCTCCCCGTCAGCAAAAGAATAACGTTTCGTCTCCTCACCCACGCGCACAAAGCACTATACGACCCGAATGCCTCAGCACACGCCTCTCCTTCTACACCCCCTCCCGCACACTCCGATCGTCCAACCAAGCCCTCGCCGCAATACCACGCATCCGCAGATCTACCATGGGGGGAAGATCCTTCTCCTACCTTGCGGCCAAAACCTGGAACTCCCTCCCCACCCATCTCCGCCTTACTCAAAACCACCTCTCTTTCAGAAAACAACTCAAAACCTGGGTATTTGATAAGTAATCCCCCACCCTCCTCAAGCGCCTTGAGACCCTATGGGTAAGTAGTGCGCTATATAAATGCTAAACTTGAACTTGAACTTGCTGGGTGTGTCTGTTGTGGTGTCTGACCTGTGGCGTCTGCGTGTAACTTGGACAGGTATGGGAGAGGGTGATGTGGATGGGTCAGAAGGAGTGGGGGGGGCTGACGCTGCAGGATGGACAGTGCTGCCGTCAGTGATGACTCTATGGCAGCCAAACTCTGACTTTGGCCAGACATGGCTGCTGATATGCCCTCCATGTATGGCAACAACTGGGTCATGATGTGTGTTTGGCCATGGAGGACAGTCAGCATCGATGTCTGACCAACTGGGATCTGTTGGAGCAGGTCCACAGACTCAGCACTGAGGGCAGCAGGGGAGACAGGGGCAGGGGCTGCGGTGCCGGGGACAAAGGAGACACGGGGGTTAGCACGGACCCTAGGGACCCTAACAACTGGGAGGGTGGAGATGGTTCCGGAGAAGGAGGGTACAGGCAAAGTTGTTGCAGATGGCATAGCTGCATATTCCCCCTCCTCCTGGGAGTCAGAATCCGAGCCGTCCGCATGGTAAGAGGTGTCGTGCTCATGAGGTACGGCCGCCTGACTCCTCTCACCCTTTGTGCCACTGTCTCCCTCCGACTCTTCAAAGCTGGTGGCACTGTTGCTGGGTCTCACTCTGTCCGGTCCTTGCCTGTGTCTCCTCCAGATTGTTGTGATGATGCTGTTGGCAAGGAGAAAAAGACAAATATATCAGTCGCCTGTACACATCAGACATATCTGCAAAATATTTTCTTGTGGACTTTTCTAATCATGGTATGCATCATGAGTCACATGCCACATAACTGAGCACATATATAAGTCTAGTAATGCACAATTGTAATAGACACCATGCTCATTGTATACAAAGATACAAGTAACAGACAAGGCTGTCACGACTGTGTATCCTCAGGATAAGGGCGATGCTATATAGGAGTCCACCTCCAGACTGCCCTATACTCTGAAATCAAATCAACAGAGCATAAGGAAATCAGGTGAGGGAAAAAAGACCAGGAAGGAACTGGACGGGAAGCTGTAACGAGAAAAAACAAAGAAAACCAACATTCATTAATATATAATACTACTAACTACTCTCATTGTTTCTCGCTAGAACACCACCTACCACGGGCACTAGATATACATTCATCTTCTCCCTCCCGGTAGGTAGTGTAGAGACCTTCTTCCGTATTATTACACAAATCTGGAATGTAATAAACAAGGTCAGCATTCATTAACGCACTTCTGCACCCCAAACACTCCTCCAAGGTTAAGTTCACCCACACACACCTTCCAGCCTTCCTGGTTGTGCACCAAACAATATTTTCCGAAAAGAAAACCCTTCATGAATCCAAAATAAGATAAAGTGCTCCAAAATAACTTGATCAGTGTTTTAAACGTCTCTCGAATACTCCAAAAAAAACACAGTCTTGCAACCACTGTTTAGTAATCCTATTCTTCCAAACTTGTTCCAAGAAGATAAACGCTTTAGCACAGTTTGTAGCAAAACAGTATATCTGCGTCTTCCTATTGAACGCTCTAGCGCTCACAAATTCATACTTTTTACAGAACTCACGGTCTCCGTGGGATTCGAAAGAAGTCCAGTCCAGTACCGCTCCAAAGGACTCCAAAACACCAGCCGGTGCCTGAACCGCGTTCAGCAGCCGCTAAACGCTCTAAAGGGGAGCCGCTACTCCCCGCTCGTGGATTCTCTCGGCAGAGAGAACAAGGACGTTAGGTAAGGGCCGCCTCTGAACTCAGCCGCTCCTCTCCGCCCGGCGTGCCTGACACTTTCCGGCCGGAATACCTGGCAATCCAAGACAGCAGCACGCTGAGGGACACGGCAGCCGCCGCATGCCTTCTCTTCTCGTAGAGAAATCCGCTTTTGGCTGTCTCTCGGATCAACGCTGGTAAACACGAGTCCTGAAACAACACTTTCCCAGGCAAACGGCAGCTGCAGCAATGCCGCTAAAGTAACATTAAGATTTCCGCTTTGGCCGGCCCCCTGCCAAACGCGGATCCAACACAGGTACAAGCACTAAACAAGTTCAAGAGTCAAAATCACGTACACAGTGCCCCCGCAGGCAATGACATATATAGATGAAAACCCCTGCCAGCTTGCTAAGCATTCTGGTCTTCGTAGTGTATGACTTCCAAATATTAAAAGCTAACTCAGCAGGCGCTCCAGAACCAGACCATGACAAAGGCCACCACTTGTATGAGAGTCACAATGATGAGCCACTGCCTGTCAACAGGATTGGTGTTGATCAATCACCGTTCAGTTGCCCACTCTGCCACCCAAGTCCAGACATGGTCATGCTAAAATCTGGAATGACCCTGTGCCACATGGGAACAGTTCTGCCCGAACTGCCATGTGATGCCATCCCTGGAGCTGAAACAAGTTTTCACTCACCTCTCACTGGCATCACAGCTGTCTATAGCCAGGCCTGTGTGAAGCACAGATGTGTATACAGACAAGCATGGGTGAAGACGGCAGTAATGCCAGAAAGTGGTTCAATTAACCTTGTTCCCAGTCCAGGGAAGGCATGGCTTGACAATAATGGCTCGACTGTTCCCAAGAGGCACATGGACAGACATATTTGCAGATGACCATGTTTGAACTTGGGGGGCAGAGTGGGCAACAGAGAGGTGATGGATAAAACCCTGACCTGTTGACCCTGTTTGAGTATATGATTGGCAGAGAGGATCCCTCCATCCCCACACACTGTAGTGACACTCCTCACAGGGGCAACTATCACCACACCATACAGTTCCTAGCACAGAACACACACTGGCTGTCAATTGAAGTTGCACACATGTCCAAAATTCCGAAAATGACAAAGCTAATGTGCCTACAATTGTGAATGTGAAAAACATAAATGCATTCTTGACACACCCGCAACCACATGGGAAATCTGAATACTTTAGTATGCACACCAAGAAAATTCTGTCTTGCACCACCAATCCATACATGTAGCAATAAACGATGTGGAAAAATCATCTCTGGGAGCCAATTACATCGCCTGTAAATCCAACAATGACTGCATTGTCCAGCAGTACAGGCTAAGTGCACAGTGACAATTTCACATCAGAAATAACATACACAGCACACCACTGACAAGGCCAAACGGGCAGGCCCATCACCCCTCCCATGCACAACACCCCAATCACTCCGTCAATGTGAGTGATACAGCTGAAGTAGTGAGAAATCATAATCTGGGTATCAATAACTGGCAGCTATATCAAGTAAGCCAAGTTCACGGTGTGGCTGCCCATCAATATTACTTACAACCAACCTGCAACATTTCTTGTGAATATGCACACACGCACTGCCCAGTGGGAGTATGCACCAGCAAAATTCTGTATACATGGACAGTGTGCACATATAGCTAACACATGAGAAGTACAAAATATACCAGGGACAAAGGCCACTGAGGCAGACCTCTGCTGAACTCCATGTAGAGACTCATGATCAGTGCCAACATATCATGAAGGCTGTACACAGTGCACATGTAGTGCAACAGTTAAGGTACCAACACGTGTCACAGACCTCCCTCCGACATGATGATGTCATAAGTAATATGCATACTAATACATTGACCCTAGGTGGACATGCGCAAAAATGAAAGACCCAAACCAGGGGACAAATGTTGAGGAGGGGAAGGGATGTAAAAGAGCATCTTGCTGAATATGGAGCAATTAAATGACAATGCATAAAGTGCCCGTCTGACCACCCAACCCCAACTGTAGGAGTGTTACCAGGCTTCGGAGCACTGCAGGTAGCATGTGACACACATGACAACAAACAGACATGTACCTACCCCCTCCTTGCTGCTGTCCCTCCTGCAACTTCCTATGGAGGTCTGGGAAAACCTCTTCCAGGACCCGGAGCATGTGGGGGGTGAGGTGACGTCCGCCGCCATGCCGGCGTGGAATTGACAAGTGCAAAACAACAATTGATGGACAGAATGCAGAACAATGTCATACATTGAACCCAGTACAGAGATCTGGGCCTAAATCCATTGTTTTCTTGCACTCCACACCACCCCAGTTCAGACATGGCTATATGCAAATCAGCCTTGACCCTGTGCCTTATGGGAACAGTCCAGCCCGAACTGCCAAGCCATGTCTTCCCTGGACCGGAATCAAGCATCCTAGGACATGTTTCTGGCTATCAGCCGTCTTCAGCCAGGATAGCTTGACTCCAGTAGTGTGGAGAGCACGGGACTCACGTCTGAGCAAACCCTTCCCACTCGGGGTGACAAATGCAAAACAACAATTGATGGACAGAATGCAGAACAATGTCATACATTCAACCCAGTACAGAGATCTGGGCCTAAATCCATCGTTTTCTTGCACTCCACACCACCCCAGTTCAGACATGACTATATGCAAATCAGCCTTGACCCTGTGCCTCATGGGAACAGTCCAGCCCGAACTGCCAAGCCATATCTTCCCTGGACCGGAATCAAGCATCCTAGGACCGGTTTCTGGCTATCAGCTGTCTTCAGCCTGGATAGCTTGACTCCAGTGGTGTGGAGAGCACGGGACCCACGTCGTGAAATCAAGCTTGTCAGCACGCAAATCAGTTGTGGACTGATCTTCCGCTGAAGTAAATTAATAGGTAATTCTTCAATACCCAGCTATCATCAATTTTAACCAATAGTGACAACACTACCATATTTAAATTGGAATGCTGAACACACGGTGAAAGGGTGATGTTTCAAATTACCATATCTTTAAATCTCATCATCTTGGAAGAAAGCCTTATCTCATTTTCCTTCTTTTCTATCATATCACAATAACGATATCTGAGATGACACTGGGTGTTTCAAACTCTCACCATTGGCCAGCTATAATGGGTCCCTGTAAAGGTTTTAGCCTGTCCTTAATTCTATAGCATGCAAACAACTAGAAAAAGTATGATCTGTTATATGGATGCAATGAAAGGAATGAAACTAACTCTGACTATAACGTGTTCTCTTTTCAGAGATTCAAGCACCCCCTGGTTTTAGCAGAGGGAATATATGTATATATTTGTTTGTTGTTTAGTTTACTTTTGGCCCTGAAGAAGGTGAATCAAATCTCATAAATCACCGAAACGTACGTAGGCCGTACGCATCTGAGACCCCCGCATAGAAAGTCACCATATATATAAAAAGAGAAAGACGAATAAGACTTGTAGAAAATGGAAAATGTACAAACTAGAAAGTGAAAGAAATTTCTGAATATTTGTTGTGGAAAAATCTTTAGGGGTTTCTCAATAACAGTTTTTGTCATGTCTTACATTCTTTGTATGTTTATTGATTTTTGTCTCACATGTTAGTTTAGTCTTTTTTTAGATTGGGCAGTGATTGTAGTAGTATGTATGATAGAATGAAAGGCCCGTACACACGCACGTACCATTGGGGTATGCTCTGCTCGCGTATGTCTACAATGCAATAGGGGGACGACCCGTACACACGCACGTACCATTGGGGTACGCTCTGCTCGCGTATGTCTACAATGCAATAGGGAGACGACCCGTACACACGCACGTACCATTGGGGTACGCTCTGCTCGCGTATGTGTACAATGCAATAGGGAGACGACCCGTACACACGCACGGCCCATTGGGGTACGCTCTGCTCGCGTATGTGTACAATGCAATAGGGAGACGACCCGTACACACGCACGCACCATTTGGGTACGCTCTGCTCGCGTATGTCTACAATGCAATAGGGAGACGACCTGTACACACGCACGTACCATTGGGGTACGCTCTGCTCGCGCATGTCTACAATGCAATAGGGAGACGACCCGTACACACGCACGTACCATTGGGGTACGCTCTGATCGCGTATGTGTACAATGCAATAGGGAGACGACCCGTACACACGCACGTACCATTGGGGTACGCTCTGCTCGCGTATGTCTACAATGCAATAGGTTGACGACCCGTACACACACACGTACCATTGGGGTACGCTCTGCTCGTGTATGTCTACAATGCAATAGGGAGACGACCCGTACACACGCACGTACCATTGGGGTACGCTCTGCTCGCGTATGTCTACAATGCAATAGGGAGACGACCCGTACACACGCACGTACCATTGGGGTACGCTCTGCTCGCGTATGTCTACAATGCAGTAGGGAGACGACCCATATACACGCACGTACCATTGGGGTACGCTCTGCCTGCGTAAGTGTACAATGCAATAGGGAGACGACCCGTACACACGCACGTACCATTGGGGTACGCTCTGCTCGTGTATGTGTACAATGCAATAGGGAGATGACCCGTACACACACACATACCATTGGGGTACTGGGCATTTCACACGCTCTAGTGAATGCATGTGTACAGTGCATTCAACAAGCTCACACATGGCACCATTACTATAGTGAGAACAGGAAAACACATGCAGGGATGTGGGTGTGGGGTCATCATGAGGATGTCCATGTAGGTGTTGGCATGGCATACTTACATGAGCAGGCCCTAGGTGAGGCACACCGTTCCATAGCAGAGGGCATGTGATCTAGTGGCACAGTTGATGTGTGATGGGATGTGGAGACATGACATTTGTGATGGCCCACTATGTTGTTCACATTACCTTCACACTTGTCACATGAGTAACATCATGAACATGTTGTAATTCACATGAACACTGGGATGTCACACTCTTCAGTACGGCATCTTCCACATAATGCCAGGGACAGGGGCACTGTCTCACTTGACAAATTGACGCTCAGCATTACCCTGTGTGACAATGTAATGTGTTTGCCATGTAACAGATTTGACATGCTGTTTGTTTCCAGTGAACATAATCCTTTTTAGGTGCATCTGTGATGGGTCTGTGTCGTGATTGCAAGTGTCTCACATGTACGCACACCATGCCACAGGGGCATTTCTACAGCTCATGTGTGTGATGGCATCATAGAGCATTTGTCCACAGACATACAGATCTGCATTCTGAGGATGGGTGTGGTGTAGTTTAGTCAAATGCACAAATCAGGCACAACATCACAGAAATTAAAAAAATATAGCACATGTGACGTGGGTGTGTTCCTTGCAGCCAGCTGTCTGGATGTGTTGACAACCTTCTCATGCAGGTCAAGTGACGTGTGTCACTGACCTGAAACATTGTTCTGGTAACTCAGAGCAGACCAGCTGAACATTTCAGAGCATGTCATGTCCATTTCACTGACAACAGGTGAATCAGTTTTTTGTAGGAGTGCCAACTAGCTGGCATAAGTGTCCATGATGTATTGCTCACGGCACAATCTTTTTTCATTTGATGTGTTGAAGCAGTGTTGATTGTGCTATGTACATTGTGCTCTGTCAAGGCCGTTGCCCGAATTGGATGCCATGAGGGAACGTGATTGCATACGCCGCTACAGATTCACGCGCGAGTTGATTCAGAAGTTGACGGACAGGCTGGAACCACATCTTCAACTGCAACACAAGTATCCAACTGTGCTGACACCCAAGGTAAAGGTGATGGCAGCCCTACATTTCTTTGCCATAGGTACGTTCCTATTCACCATAGCTGATGTGGGGGGGATGTCCCAGAGGTGAATTCTATGCCCTGGGACACATGCCACATGTAATTGGGTCCATTGATGGGACACATGTTGGACTGGTGCCACCACTGGATCAGGAGCAGGCCTTTCGCAACAGGAAACATTACCACTCCATAAATGCCCTGGTGGTGTGTCTTGCTAACATGATGATTTCCCATGTTTGTGCACGTTTTCCAGGTTTGTGCCACAATGCATTCATCATGAGGCGGAGCAGGGTGCCACAGATGATGCTGCAGCTGTGTAACCATCGGGCATGTCTTGTTGGTGGGTAAACACTGTTTCTCATGTATGTCTTAATGTGATTTGTCTCTCTCACGGCTTCTCTTTACACACTCATTGCCATGATGTATTGTTGTAGGAGAAGCCGGATATTCAAACATGCCGTGGCTCATGACTCCACTACGCAACCCCAGAACAGCTGCAGACTAGCAGTACAACAATGCACACGGGCAGAGCAGGCGAGTGATAGAGCAAACGTTTGGACTCCTGAAGAGCCGGTTTAGGTGTCTCGACAAGACAGGCGGATCCCTACCATACGCCCCGCTCAAGGTGTGTAACATCTTCATTGTGTGCTGCATGCTGCACAACATGGCAGTGGAGAAGGACGTGCCACGCATCCTGGATCCTGATGATGAGGAACATCTACCCGTTGAGGATGAAGGCCTCTGCCAGGATGCTGGCGATGAGGATGATGATGATGATATCCGGAGTCAGCTCATACGCAACTTCTTCTCATAACAGTGAGTACCTGTAAAATACTGTTCATGCTACTACCATGGAGTGACGTGTGTCCAGCAGACTGTCTTCAATGTCACTTAGATGTTTGTGGTGCAGTGTCACACAAGTGCCGATGTGATGCCACACACATGATCGCAATGATTGAACTTTGAATGTACAAGTGTAAGACATTGTTAGTGTTCTGTACATGACCATGTCAGAATTAATATATCCATGACCTGACCCCTTGTGTGCCTGTCCTTTCCAGGTCGCCCTGCCTGTTGTCTGTTTGTGTCATCTTGGTCCTCCTGCTATTCCTCTTGATGATGGCAACGTCGGAGGAATCTGCGTTCTCTGCACGGACATGTGGAAATGTCATTTTGGGTAAGGATTACATACAGGAAGTTTATTGTTGGTATGGTTCATAAATGTGTGGAAACTGTTTATGTGCATGTTGTAGGCCCATACATACATTGTCACGTTACCATGGATCATTTTCATGTTGCGCCACTCCCATGACAAGACACTCACCTTTCTTGACAGTCATCTGTAGTTGAGTAATGACTTTGGTGAATACATCAATGTGTAGTTACATTGAGCCTGACACATTGTGGATGACACGGCTTGACATTGTGTGTGACATCACAACACAGGCTCCGTGGAGAATTGCAGCCTCACTGTGTGCATCAGGATGTGTCCCAATCATCCACTAAACCTTGTACAGTTTGATTTCCAGATGACAATGTTGTGTCGGTGTGGGCCAGTGTATGTCCCACATGTTCTGTCAACTGTCCTGTGAGTCTGTTTGCATGGATGCATTTCCCCTAGTGGCAGTATGTCATGTCACTGTCATGTCATTACCTCAGTGCCGGTGGAGAACACTGCTTCGCTAGCCTTCTCGGTGAGTTGATGTTCACTTTCCATTCCCATGATGCCAGGTATGTTGCGCTGATGTCAACACTACGTTAGGCTGTAGCAAATGTTACATGTCCGTGGCACCAGTCGACTGAGGTAATTCACAGGATTATCTTGTGCCGTGCAGCATCTCATGGTCACAGTAGGTTTATTTTAGTGGCTTTGTTCCTCATTACTCGCTGTTAAGTTAGGTCACACCTGCTTGTCATGTTTAGCATAGTGGGGCACAGTTGCAGGAGCCAATGACTGGGTCCTGTGGGGCTTCCTTGTGTTTAGGTCATTCCTTTCCTCATTTGAGGTGCAGCTAATAGCTCTTGCGGGTGATGTCTACTGTCCTGTCATGGCCCTTACAGATTGACAGGGCTACATACGGATTGTTGTCCTTTTAATCGGTAGCACTACTATACATTACATTTTCTGGGAATAGGACCCTCAGTCATACACTGTGAAATATTTGATGGCCGCATGGATCTAATTGCATAGTAGCAGCCTCGTGAGCGTTACACTTGCTTTGATCAGGTGAGAAACTGTACTACCTATTTATCTGTTGGTGTTGATGCATCTGATCTAGTCTCATTGCTAAATCTGAGATCACACATAGGGTACAGTGCCAGTGGTTACACTTCACAGGTGTGACTGGTACAGTGTACGTGCAAAGGTATACTGTGATTCTGTGACAAACGTATTGATTCCTTATGCATGTTTAACTTTGTTTCAGATCTCCCTCCATGCAGTTCCCATCCTCTCCTTCCCTCGCCTGATCTCCCTTTTGTGTCTGTCATTTGTACTCAGACCAAGGGGCTATTTGGAGATGGAACCCTTTCAGCATCGCACCACTCTGATGACCAAAGGTACGGCCAGTCCCAGGCATTCGTGTGGAGAATCTTTCTGCCGCATTACAGGTGACATCCTTGCATGAATGTTATTGTCTTCAGAGCAATGCCACTGGGCATGTACAATGGTTAATGCAGCATGGCCTCACAAACAACGTTATCTTATTGTGTACTAAGTGTGTTTAACACAGTACATTGTGCCTCATTGCTGTCAACGCACATCTCTTGCCAGTCTGCATGCGTTAAATATGGCCTTGTTTACGATGGTTGTTCACATGTGATTACGTGTACAGTGACAACATGCATGCTGTTGGGAATGGCAAATGTACCATAGAGTGCCAGACGTACATGGTTGTGTATGTGCTTTTTAGCTTGCTACACATGCCGTGCATGCTACACCTGCTGACGCTGTGTGTCCTGTGCCCCGCTTGTCCTTAGGCTGCCTAATCCTGTGCCCATGATCTTTGGCGACTGTTCACACATTTACCTCGCGTTGAGCCATGGATGACTAGACACTCCAGCCTTCACATACACATGCAACTTTGTGCCCTGCTAGAATCCTTGGATTTGTGTGCTTGTTAAGCATGTTGTTACGCCCCTTCTGCCGTCATGTGTTCACTCATTTGTGCTGCTGCATCCCCAGCCACAACGCAGCAGCGAGTGGCTAGATCCTGCACCACACACACCTACAAGACACTACTCCATCCATCTATTCCTAAACCATGCCGCAGCTTGTCTGTGCCACTGTTGCACAACCTCCATAAGAAAGGCTGGTCCGTCAACACCGGCAACAAGCACACTGCAAGACGCTCACCTCTTTTCATGACTCATGTGACTCAACAGACACTTGCTCCAGCCACCCTCCACACAGTGAACACCAGACAATAATCCACCCGGTATCGCGCTACCACAAACACACCCATGACAGCTTCTCAGCCTGTGTGTGCAACTCATACTGGCAACACGATTCAGCCCCACCTAACAGTGCATCTACGTGCAAACAGGATATGGGCCTCGTACAGCACACACACAACTTCCAGCAGCACCACATTGTACTGTATTATCTCATCAACACTACTGCACCACACATCACCTTCATTACTGTAACGTGGTAGTATGCAACATCAGAACAGCGCTTCTACATAGCCATCATAAATGGATAGTCCAAGACCCACAGGGACCACAGACCAAAACCAGGATTATGATTGGTCTAACTTAAGGAGGAACACCCTCAGAGTCACATACAACACCAAGGACCCAATCCGCATTTTCAAACATCTGCACATCCGGGATCACAACAACTGCCTGTCCACCCTCATTGTGACTATCATCTACAGCTCACCAATCCTACACACACACAATTAGGCTAAGCCATCTCTCAAACAATCAATCTATACTATTAGTAAGCGCCCTACCTACCCGTGAGGGTCTCAATGCGCTGGTGGGGGGGCTGCTACATATTGAAAATCCCAGTCTGGTGTAGTCTTCTGAAGGCCAGCAGGTCCTGGGTCAGTTGTAGCCTTGTAGGGAGTATGTTTCAGGTCTTTGAGGCGAGGTAGGGGGAGGATCTGTCACTGACGGTGGTTTTCTGGAAGTGAGGGACTGTGGCAAGTGCGACATTTGCAGAGCGGAGGCTGCGGGTGGGTGTGTATAAGATGAGTTGGTTGTAATGGTATGCTCGTCTGGTGTGGTTAGGAGCTTTGTGTGCATGGATGATGAGTCTGGAGGGATCCTGTTGTTGACAGGGAGCCAGTGCAGGCCTCTCAGGTGTGGTTTGATGTGGCCGTGTTGTGGAAATGGACGATAATACGTGACGAGGCGTTCTGGATGTGTTGCAGCCGTCTCATGTGTTTGCTTGGTGTAGCTGCATAGGTGGCGTTCCCGTAATCCAGTGAGCTCGTGGAGTGGGCCCAGATGACTGTTTATCAAGAGTTTGAGGTGATCCATTTCCAGATCGTACTGGGCATGCAGGGGGTGTTGAGGAAGGAAGATGAGATGGCGTTGACCTGCATGTTCATGGTGATGGAGGATTTGAGGATGACCCACAGGTTGCGTGCGTGGTTTGTGTGTTCTGGGGCAGTTCCTAGCAATGTTGGCCAACACGAGTCGTCACGGGCTGAGGTTGTGGGGCCATGGATGAGGTCCTCCGTTTAGTCTGAATTGTGCTTCAGCCTGCTGTCCTTCATCCATTTTGCAACGGCCTTTATTCCTCTGTGGAGGTTTCCTTTGCCAGTCTGTGGTTCTTTGGTGAGGGATATGATCAGCTGTGTGTAATTGGCGTAGGAGATGATGGTGAGGATATGTTGTAGTGCAACATGGGTGAGTGGTACCATGTGGATATTGATCAACGTCGGGCAGAGGGATGATCCCTGTGGGACGCTGCACATGGTCTCAGTGGTCTTGGAATGGAAGTGTGGGAGGCAGACGCTCTGGGCCCTGCGGGAGAGGAAGGATGTGGCCCAGGCCAGGGCTATCTCTAAGGTTCCAGCGTCATGGATGCGTGCTGTTAGGGTGTCTTGGCAGACCGTGTGGAAGGCTGGTGAGAGGTCCAGAAGGATGAGGGCGGATGTTTCTGCTTTGTCCATCAGGATGCTGATGTCGTTGTTGGCGGTGACGAGGGCGGTGTCCGTGCTGTGGCAGCGGCGGAATCCTACTGGGATGGTCCCATGATGTTGTGGTCTTCGAGGTAGCGGGTCAGCAGTCTGTTGACGATCTTCAATGTGACCTTTTCTGTGAGGGGGAGATGGGCCACAAGTTCTTGAGGTATTTGTGGTCCGCATTTTGCATATTACTACAAAAGCAGCGTGGTTATACTAATAGGTAACTGGCGCCAAGGGTTTAGATTCGCACTAAGTGATAGATAATTTCCAAGTTATATGACAGTGCTCAAAGGAATGGAGAACCACAAAACTCCATAGATCGAGAGACAATCTCTAACAACACAATTTCTGATTCCCAAGCACACGTATATTTATAAATACGGTTTCCCTCTTTCAATAACAAACATATTTCATATGCAGAAAAGTACAGATCCACAATTTCAATCTTTAAATCAAGTTCTTGTCTTGTTTATTCGGACTTCTTCCAAACAGCAAACAACAGCCAACACGTTTCGTCACTTTAGATAGTAGTTCTGCGACTTTCTCAAGGCTGTACAAGATAAACATACAAAATTTGTGTCGTATTTCTCCATAGTAATTACTCTTTCATAATCAAAAGCACATTATAACATTCCCACAATCTTAATCCTTGCTCACCAATTGTGGAGAAAACCATTCACTGTTTTATTCTTTTAACAGTATTTGCCACAACATAAGCAAATACGAAATTCTGTATACAACAGAGAAACACGTGATGGAGAGAGCGTAAACAGAATGTTTCCAATGGTCCATAAAATCTTAACCTTATCACCCATACGAGGAGCTTTACAGCATAAAATGTATAGAATCTCGATAGTGAGCCCGTGTTAGAAAAGCATGTTCCAGTGCTCTTGATACCCAAAATAATGGTGTATTCTTCCATGCACGAAAAGAGATGCCGGGGTGTAGGGAAAAAGAGTTTATTTTAAGTCAAGAGAGACACTAATAAGAAGTGAGTGAAGTGATTTCATAACGATACCTAAAGCTTCCAGTAGCTATGTTCTGTGAATAATAAAGACATACTATCTAATTATAGACAAATGTCTCTGACACTTATTTCTTAGAATCAGGAAATCAAATTTTTGAATATGACCTACTTTATGTGCGATGATACTTCCAACCCACACATGGGTTCTGGTGAAATGAAATGAAATGAAAATTATATTTATATAGCGCATAGACTACCCTGAGCGTTCGCAGCGCTGATGTCTGAATCAGAGAAGAACAGGTTGGCGTGCTAGCAAAATGTTCAGTGATGGCACAAGACGGTATATATGCATAAATTCTCCTCTTATTTATTCACAGGTCCTTATTTTCCATTTCTAAAATTTAAAATTGGATATTAGATCTCAAATTTATTAATTATCATTACCGCCTGAAGGGGCCAACAAGTTAAGTTGCCCTCGTAAATACTCGGTCTTATTAAACCAAAGAAAGCTTTTTGTTGCATCATAACCAAAAGAAATACATTTGGATGTTATAAAGCTTTCCGTCGCGAATTAATCCCAATCATTTTGAATGAGGTAAAAGTTTTAGTCTCCCGCTCAACCCCTTCGATCCCTTTTCGTGTTCGTCTAGCGTCAATACGTTGGTATTTCGACTTTCGTCATCTCATACCTATTTGCATTTCTGAGTAGCATTGCTTAAAGGTTCCCATCGCCATCATATCGTTTGTGTGCCCGGTTCAGCTGCGTCCCGCCATGTATTTAAAACCCCTTTCTCTGTTAACATCTCTGATTGGCTAGTATTCCCAAGTCAGGAAGGAAATCAAAACAGGACTGAAATCAAGCTTCACAGCGGCCATATTTGCAGTGCAAAGTCGCGAGTAAAGGAATAAGCATTTGAATCACGATTCAAAGCACATAGGCCAGTATTTATTCAAAATCATTCGAAAATGATAAATGAAGTGGCATAGATTAAATCACCCCATTTGGCTGCAAATACTCAATATTGAAGTGGTTATGTAGTTCAGTATTTCATTTGTGAGTGAACTAATAGAGTGGTCTAATTAAAATATTAAAATAGCTACCCTATTGCCCCACACATTGAATTGATTCGCCAAATTTTAACAGAAATCATTTCCGTTAGTTATAGTGATGTTGTGACGCTAAATAGGAGTCGCTAGAATTTTAAACTTATAACGCTGTATTCATAAGGTGAGCGCAACTAAACAAAATACAAGTTTGTGTGTGAATTGTTCAAGAGAATGAGACAACATGTACGATTAGCTCGATTTCTACAAAAGATTCAGAATCATATTATTTCACATTAGTGGAGTCACGCAAAGATATAATATTTACCCGCATGTTGGTGAAGTTAGTATGGAGTGGTCTATAATTTAACTATATTTTGTGATTAAGGGAAATACATAGAACCAAAGAACCTCCATCAGTGATTCAACAGTTCAAAGACCGTTGAGAGAAAAGTCATCCATTACAGAGTTTCGGTACAGTATAGTTCGATATTTCCAAAAACCAAGATTTATATATCATAGAAGATGACTGCTTACTGAGATATGTCCATACATTCTTAAATACATACAATGTAAATCATCTATTATCACCCAGAAAGTAATGTAGTTTTTGGTCGATATTGAGACCACACTCTGTGCTACGCATCCTAAGTATCCACAGTGCTTTTCTCCTGCGTAGCATAAGTTCTCTATTACCCCCTCTTGGGTGTCTCAGTATGTGATCTATTCCATAGTATTCAAAACGTCTATTTGAAGTTTGTGAAGGGCAAATGGACATATATGCAGCTAAGGGATATCTCATGTCCTCTACCTTGACTACCCTCACATTCTCACATATCCTTTCGCGTAAAGCTCTAATTGTACTTCCAATATATGTTTTCTTGCATTTACATTCAATAGCATATACCACATATTTAGAAAGGCAAATAATATTGCTCCTTATTTCATACCTTACGCCATTCGGACTGTGAAAGTGTGTGATTTTGGGGTTAGCCCATTTGCACGCTGTGCATACGCTACAACTATGGAAACCCTTGCCCTGTTCAGTTAGCCAATTAGTGTTGGGAGGTGTAGTGGGATAGGTAGGACTCAAGATGTTCCTGAGTGTAAGTCCCCTTCTATAAGTTATTGCTGGCTTTTTTGTTACATATTTTTTTAAGCATCTGTCTGCTTGGAGTAGGTGCCAATGTTTGTTCAAACTCTTACTCAGTATTTTAGACCAGTCATTGTATCCAGTAATTAGCCTGATTTTATCCACCTCCTTTGTTTTCTTATGACAATCCTTTAGTGTGTCTTCACGTTTTATTTAATTTATTCTAGATTCAGCCTTTCTTAGAGTGGTTGTGTCATAACCTCTATTGACAAATCTCTGTAGGGTTCCTCTTTTTTGTTTGTCAAAGTCTGTATTTAAACTACAATTGCGCCTAATCCTCATCAGTTCTCCATATGGGATTGCTTTTATTTGATGCGGAGGATGCGCACTTGTGGCATGCAACAAAGAGTTGCATGCTATTTCTTTTCTGAATGTTTTGCTCTCAATCTTACCTTCTTTTATGAAAAATTCAATATCTAAGAAGGAAATCTTAGTTTTACTGTATACTGCGGTAAAAGAAATGTTGGAGTCATTGTTGTTCATATACTCGATGAAGCTTATCAGCCTTTCTTGAGAGTCAGTCCATATCATTAAGCAGTCATCTATGTATTGTCCCCAGTATAGGATAGAGTCATTCCATAGTTGGCCTTCTGGGCCCCAGATCCTTCTCTCCTCCAGCCAGCCCATAAAAAGATTGGCATACGAGGGAGAAAATCTAGAGCCCATTGCCACTCCCTGTTTTTGTCTGTACCATTTCTCTTTAAACATAAAACATTGTTGTCAAGTATGAGTTCCACCATCTCAATGAGCATCTCTGAATGTCTCAATGCACCAGCTGCTCTTTTATTCAACATCTTCCTAATAGCTTGCAATCCACATTCCCTTTTAATACTAGTGTATAAAGATGTAACGTCTAAGGTTACCAAAACCATATTTTCATCCCAGGCTAAATCGGATAGTAATGAACAAAAACCTGTTGCACACCAGATACAGAAATACAGAAAGTAGATGTCTCAGTGGACATTTAAAAGTTCAAGTTTCCACCGTTGAAGAAAAGAGGACGATCAGTGTTATGGCTCCTCTTTTATTGCTTTGAAAGGCCAGCTGACACATGTTTAGTCGCAAAGCAATTACAATGCTTTAGCGACTCATCAGGGCAGTAGTTGAAGGGTGCTGAACCACAGGTCGCTGTGCCGGTGATAATTCCGACCCGGCCCCGCTCAAGACCAGGTTAAGTGATTTCAAATCGTTATTATGCGTTGTTCAGTGATATTCATGTTCGATGAGAAAAGAGAGCTTAAAATAGGATGTTTGGTGCTCTGAGTTGACTTCTTTAACAAGTAGCTTAAAATGGTATGGGCGTTCACTCATTCAATCATGGGAAGTGTGGAAGCTCCTCAGTGAAGGTCCCCGTGTTGTGGGAAAAGCCGGCAGGACGAGGGCTCCTGCAGAATGGTTCTGGGTGCGGACACCTCCAAAAACCCGGAACCATTCTGCAGGAGCACTCGTCCTGCCGGCTTTTCCCACAACACAGGGACCTTCACCGAGGAGCTTCCACACTTCCCATAATTGAATGAGTGGACGCCTCTTTTCTCATCGAACATGAATATCACTGGACAACGCATAATAACGATTTGAAATCACTTAACCTGGTTTTGAGCGGGGCCGGGTCGGAATTATCCCCGGCACAGCGACCTGTGGTTCAGCACCCTTCAACTACAGCCCTGATGAGTCGCTAAAGCATTGTAATTGCTTTGCGACGAAACACGTGTCGGCTGGCCCTTCAAACCAATAAAAGAGGAGCCATAACACTGATCGTCCTCTTTTCTTCAACGGTGGAAACTTGAACTTTTAAATGTCCACTGAGAAATCTACTTTCGGTATTTCTGTATCTGGTGTGCAACAGGTTTTTGTTCATTGTTTACAGTGTGTGTCTTGCCACACACTCTTGGAGGGGTTTAGGGCCTTTTTCCCCTCACCTACATGCACCCATACCTAACACTATAATTCTTACACCTCCTACGCGTCTACCGTGAGCAGTGCGCCCAGTATTTCCCTCACTCTAAAAAAACCCTGGTCTTAATTGGTTTTAAATCGGATAGTATACCTAAAATGTTTAGTATCCCTTATGTATGAGGGTAAATTCTTCACCAGAGGGTTAATAAACACATCTACATATTCTGATAGTCGTTCTGTAGGACCTCCAATGCCTGAGATGATCGGTCTTCCAGGGGGAAATTCAATTGCTTTATGTACCTTAGGTAGCGTGTAAATACAAGGGTATCTTGGTTTATTAGGTTTCAAGCACATTAGTTCGTCATTGTCTAGTAGTCCCAAACCATGCCACTTCTTAAGTTGAATTGGTTATATATTCCGTCAGAGTCCACATGGGGTTGCCATTCAAAGGCTCATAACAAAGAGGGTTGCTAAGTTGTGTAAGAATTTCTTCGTCATAGTCTTTAGAGTTCATTAGTACCCTGTTACCCCCTTTGTCCGCCTCTCCTATTGTTAATTCTTTATTATTACACAGATCTTTAAGTGCTTGTCTTTCTCCCCATGTTACGTTGTCATTTCTATATCTTTTCCTCTTGTTTTTATCTTCATGTCTTTCCAAATCGACTAGTACTAATTTGTGAAATAATTCAATATTGTTACCAGATGTTAGTGTGGGTGTTCATTTAGATTTCTCTTTCAGATTGCTGGAAATGCTATAATCATCATTGATGCCTAGATCTCTCATCACTATTTCTGACGTAACCGTTTAATCCTCACATTCAGTCAAAGATAACAGCAGTTTGGTATCCAAAACATTTTGTAAACTTATTTCATCAGACACTATCAAACCCAGATTTTTATGCAGTTCTTTATTGCCAGTCGCTATTGAGTCAAAATGTTTTTTGAGTTTCAGGCGTCGTATGAACTTAAATAAATCATGAGAAAGTGTTGAGATTTACACGCCAACAATCATATCGACTCCAGAGCCATTGCTAATGCTGCCGCTCAGCCGCTAGTAGCGGTCGCCATCTTGCCTCGTCCTCCCCCCAGTAAGAAAATCGAGAGGAGTTAAACGGATGGATGGAGACAACATACCGGCTCACATTCAGCCTGCTCTGGGCGTTCGTGGGTCTGTGTACCGACGGTCCTTCAGCGTTTTCCAGCAGCGTACTGGTCACGGCAGGCGGAGCAGGCGGAGCTCGCGGAGCTCACAGAGCAGGAAGGCGGAGCAGTCCCAGAGGCTCCAGAGGGAACATCGCTGTTAGAGTCAAGGCGGAGCTCACGGGTTGTGTGATTGTAAGGCGGTGCGGTCTGGGCGAGAAGCCCTTTGCAAGATGCCCCCAAAACAAAACAACGTTGGGAAAACCTCTACCAAAAAGAAAGCGGTGGAAAATACTAATCCTAATCCTGCTACAGACGTGCAAATAAATCCGGATGGAATTAACACTCAACCTGAAGCGGGGGGAAAAGGGAAAATGAAAACGCAGGATTCAACAAAGGAAATGAGACTGCCTACAGTCAGGACCAGGCTGGCCACGGCCAATTTGAGCATTGGTGATATGTTTAATCGAGCCGGTAAGGAGAAGGAGTCCAGAGCTCCAGGAGGTGATGCAGATATAGAACCGGAGATAGAGGCTGAGAGACTGGGTGCAACAGAACCGCCTGAATCTACGGTAAGCCAGAATATGACTGGTGACTCTGAGTGCATGATTGGGAGCATGACCCAGGGCCAAGTTTCTACTCAAGACCTGGGCATACTTTGCATGTCAGGAGGTAATGAGGCGGATCAGGGTGAGGATCAGGGTGAGGATCCTGGAAGCAAGACCAAGAGCCCAATAGGGGTAGATACCAGCACCAGCAACTGCCCCACAACCAAGAAGGTTACGAGCAGTATAAGGAAAAATCATGATAAAATACAATCAGGAACTGCGCAATCAAGCGATATCCCCCAGACAAACACGAATCATGAGCAAGAAAGGGAGGAGGAGAAGACTCCAAGCGAGGGCTTTGTCTCAGTGCCGGAGGAGGCAGATTGGTCCGAGGATGAAGAGGAATAAAGTTCGGACATAGATGGCAGTAACCCAGAGACAGAGAGTGACCCAGAGGGAGATCTGGTTACTACTGCGGTCAAAACGATGGTGCCATCCAAAAAACAGACGAAGCTGGCCTGGGGTCACTCGCCGACGACACCGCTTCAAGGCAATTCGATTCGAGAAGATTACTTTGAGGATACCTAAGAGGCTACTCAGCGAGCAATGCTGGAGGCAAATCACCACAAAATAATTTCACATCGGGAAGAAACCAGGCAGGATAGCTTGAAAGCGCAAGCTGCCATGAGGAAAATGAAAAGCGTGGTCAGGAAGCTATCCAAGGCCACAGTGAATGTGGGGGACATGGTCTCGAACCTAGAGGAAAGAGTTGTTGCTACAGAGAATGAAGCCGCTGCGGCCACTGTTAAGGTGGAATCATTTGGAGCTCAGGCACAGGATGTCCAGTGGAAGCTGGAAGATCTAGAAAATAGGCTGAGGAGGAACAACCTAAGAGTCCTTGGCGTCCCCGAAGGGCGGGAAGGGGCCGATGTTAAAGCCTTCATAGTGAACCTATTTGAGAAAGCCTTTCCTGAGCTGGCCAGTTGGAACTGGGCCCTAGAAATCCAGAGGGCACACCGGACACCGTTTAGGATTCGCCGGAACACGAAAAAAGGCGATAAACCCAGAGCAATTTTGGTTTTCTTTGGGAACTTTATCCTAAGACAATCGGTGGCAGAGAAAGCAAGACCGGATGCGAGAAAAACCGGCGAGGGGGTCACCTTCTTCGTTAGACCGAACTCTTATCATACTACGGTGGAGCGGCGGTGGAGGCTACGACAATTAATTAAGCCCTTCCAAGATAAAAAAATCCAGGTCTATCTTATTAATCCGGCTCGGGTTAAAGTAATTTATTTGGGCAAAACAATGTACTTTTCTTCAGAGATCAAAGCTCAAGAGTTCCTGGACTCTGTAAAAGAAATAGGAATAGAAGCAATCTAATCACTCGTTCAGGCACTAGGGGCATATATATTGGGGGGAAGGGTTCTGGGTAATAGCCATAGGTTATGTGCTGATTTATGTTTAAATAGATATGTATTGATTTGGGTTTTCTTGAGGTTTACACTATTAAGTAGGTTTATTGAGTCCATTGCTATGCTGCACCCATCACTTTGTCTGTGCGCCTTGCCAGGGAGAGTGTGGGGGGTGGACGGGGGGGCCAAGGAGCGTGTGGGGAGGTGGGGGGTAAAGGTAAGGGGGGGGCGGGTCGGGGGCAGGGAGGTAGGGGAGGGGGGGAGGGGGGTGAAAACAGTAAAATGAAGAGAGTTTGTATCATCAATGTGTTCACAAATGTAAGAGTAATTTTGAAACAAATGACATATTTCTATCATGTATTTACTAGTTATCTAGACAGGTTGATGAGATGGCAATGTTTGATATATAGCTATGCCTAAACTCAGGATTGGATCTCTTAATATAGGAGGATTAAATGACTGGAAAAAGAGCGGTAGGTTTGAACAATATCTTAATGTGGTGGGTCTAGATATCATATGTCTACAGGAGACCCACTTACCCTGGAAGAAAAAACATTGGCTGAATCTAAAAGGATACGAATTGTTGTCTTGTTCGTCCCAGACCTCTATGATAAGAGGGGTGGCTATTATCAGTAAGGTTGGTCTAGGGGGGGCTAAAAGGTGTAAGGCAGATGCTATGGGTAGGTGGGCTATCTGTGAAATGAACTTGGGATTTACTATATGCTCGGTTTATGGGTCTAACATAGATGATTCGGAGGTCTTCAGTCGTATAGAGAATGAATTGATAGACTGGCCAACTCCTATAGTATTATGTGGAGACTTCAACATTTCAGCTAATTTCTCGGATGATAGTCCCTACGTAGGTAGGAAGCCGGGGGTATATAGAGCGGTAATCTGAATGATGCAGTCACATGGATTAACTGGTGTGTGGGGGAACTTAGAGGCACGTGATCCAGGGTATACGTACTTCTCGCACCCTTTCAATAAATACACGAAACTGGACTATTTTATGATTTCGGCCACCCAGCTAAGTAGGGTGAAAATAACCAAACTCCCAAAAGTTCTGTCGGACCATAACCCTCTAGTCTTAACTATGGATATCAACAAACCATGAAAAACTCCTAGGCCTTGGACCTTCAATAGGAAATTATTAGCGGATGCGGATTATTTAAAACATATGAAGGTTTGGTCCCAGGCCTTCTTTGATGCTAATAGGTATAGCGCATCTAGGGGTGTAGTTTGGGACAGTTTCAAGGCAGGACTAAGAGGTGAGACCATCAGCCATACTACTAGGATGTGGAAAAGGGTTAATCAGGAAAGAGAACTTTTGATGGGCAAGTTGATCGAGGCTGAGACACAACACAGACAGGATATAACTTTAGGGGGAACAATCCATTGCAAGTCTAGAAAGGGTAAATTCTATAAAAGCAGAGATCCAGAAACAACTGGCTAAAAAGGCGGCAGCAGAATATCAGTCGCAGAGATCAAGATTATACGAAACGGGGGAGAAAGCAGGAAGAGCACTGGCCTTACGAATTAGGCAGGTGGCTTTGAAGAATACAGTGACACAAATAGAATATGATGGTCAAACATATGATAAATCGAGTGAAATTCTAGACGCTTTTAGAAAATGTTATCAAGTATTGTACCAGGAGGAGGCGGAAGCAGAGGTTTCAAATACAAGCTGGCTCGATATGGGCACCAAGTTACAACAGGCCCACATAGATTCTCTGGAGCGAGATATTACTCTGTCTGAAGTATTAGAGGCCCTGCAAGATCTGGCAAGTGGGAAGGCTGCGGGTCCAGATGCTATACCGCTAGAGATGTATAAGAGTTTAAGGGATGAAACAACTCTGATGCTCCTAGATCTGTTTAAGGGTGTCATGAATACAGGAGTAATACCTGAGTCTTGGACAGAAACCAATATAGTGATTTTCCACAAAAAAAGGGAAACCAAGGATTAATCCCGGTTCCTACAGACCAATATCCCTGATAAATAGCGACAATAAGCTCTATGCAAAGATCATGGCCGCTCGCATGGGCAGGATTGTTGCGACCTTGGTTTCTCCCTGGCAGCATGGGTTTATCCCAGGTAGGGGTACTACCGACCACATTAGGAGAGCTATTACCCTATTTGACATCGGGGCTGCCAGGGGGGAGAAGGTCGCAATGATCCTCCTCGATGCAGAGAAGGCATTCGACCGTGTCAGATGGAGCTTCCTATGGAAGGTTTTGGAGGAAAGGGGGTTTGGCCCAAGATTCTGTTGGGCAATTCAAGCAATGTACTCTGCACCTACGGCAAAAATCCAGTTGATGGGTGAAAGATCTGGGAAGATAAATATAACAAGGGGTACGCGACAGGGGTGGCCGAGTTCACCAATTCTATTTGCGTTATATATCGATCCTTTAATTACCCAAATAATGAATAGTGTTGCCATCAATCCGGTAGTCACCAACGGGTTCCAGACTAAACTTCTTGCATATGCAGACGACCTAGCAGTTATCACTAATGACCCAGAGTCAGCTATGAGAGAGTTAGTTAATATTACCGGGCAGTTTGGTGGTTCGTCGGGCTATCGGTTAAATGTAGAGAAAACACAAGTACTATGTTCTAAAAAGGTAGCCAAGCAGGATGCCAGGTATTTGGATTCTGCCGTCTACCTGGGTATAACAATAGATGCAGAACCCGGTAAAATAATTAAGGATAACTTTTCACCGCTTATGCATTCAATGGCAAAAGATTTAAAAAGGATGGACTCACTCCAGTTGTCGATAATCGGTAGGGCTAATGTCATTAAAATGACCTTGTTTCCTAAGGTTCTATATAAATTCAGGGCAATCCCCTTCAAAATTGAAGAGAAGGTCATCAAGGAAATTGAAGCCATATTTATGAATTTCCTGTGGCATTATGGTGAAATAAGGAGATCAAGTAGATACATGTCAGTGCCACAGGAAAGAGGTGGGTTGGGGCTTCCAGATCTAAGGAGCTATCACTGGGCATGTCTTCTTACTGATATGGCAATCCTATTCCATCCAGGGGGCCCAACCTTTAGACAGGAGGATATACCATTGATCTTCCAGCTAGCACTGGGTAGCGAAACAGTAGGTGTGTTGTTGAGGAGAACTCAGAAGAGTTATTACAAGAAAATGGGGTATAAAATATTGGAAGATGTATGGCGAATGTGGTCAACTGTTAAGAAAATCCTAGCTATACCCAGGTACCATCATCTTACACCACTCTGGAATTCGACACTCTTCCCAAATTTGAGTAGGGATGGTCCATGGCGGCACTGGGAGAGACAGGGTATTGTCACGCTGGGGCAAATAATGGTAAAGGATGAGTGTAGACCCTTGGAAGATCTCAAGCTGCATTATTTGCTACAGGGCTACAAGAGTTTAAGTATTTACAGCTTGTTAATGGAATTAAATCAATAAGGCCACGCATTATCCTGACAAAGAGTTGTGAACTACTGGAGTATTTGAAGCTGGGTGGCCATAGTATTAAGGATATATACAAAATATTTATGGAAGAGTCAATGGACGATATGGTTAAGATGGAATCAGCCTGGTCCACAAAGTTGGGGGATCCGGAAGTAGATCTGGATAAGGCCCTAGCGATGGATAAAAGATTTCTGCGATCCTCGAATCTTAGGGCCCAACACTATAAAACTTTATTTATCTTGTTCTACACACCGGCAAAACTATTCTCCTGGGGTAAAAAGGCGGACAGTAATTGTCTGAGGTGTGAAAATGGCCCAGCTGATATCATACACATGTTTTATGGATGCGAAAAAATACTAGTAAAGCTGAGATAGAGGTGTTTTTAGAGGGGCTGCTAGATATTGGAATTAATCTATCCCCAACTCTGATAATCATTGGGTGCGATGTGAAATTGAATATGTGCACTGAGGCTGAAGCTTTAGTTTTTATTGCTGTAGCAATACTGAGGATATTAATTAGCGCCGCATGGAAGGACACTGAAGCACCAACTTTGCAAATGTGGATGTGTAGGATGCTGGGTGTACATAATATCGAGGAAGCACTATGGGCCAGATGTAGGTAAATTTTATTTTCCGACCTCTTAAATACCGAGTCATACCGACTCGGTATTTCAGAGGTCGGAAAATAAAAGTACCGAGATGTAGGTAAATGCAGATGTGCAATTACAGAATCGGAAACAGTCGGTATTTTCCGATGCGGGAAATACCGACCAGTTAATGCCCATTCATTCCTATGGGCTTTGAAGCCCATAGGATTGATTGGGCATTTACCGGTCGGTATTTACCACATCGGAAAATACCGACTGTCACAAGGGTGCAGGGGGTGTCACTTTGACACCCTCTGGCACCCCCAAAAGAGGCTCGGGTGCCATGTGGCAGGCATACCTGCCCTAAGGGCAGGTCTGCCTGTCATATGGCATAGGTGTGCATGCACACATGTGCATGCACACCAGAAACGGTATTTTACCATCAAGTAGTATTTGATGGTAAAATACCGATTTTGTACTGCTTGTGGGACTCAGAAGAGTCCCACCTACATACCAATTTACCGGAATCCGTAATGATACCGACTCGGTATTTTACATACTCGGTAAATTTACCTATCGGTAAATTTACAGAGTCTGTAAAATACAGGGACCTACATGTCAAATTGCTCTTACCGGTCGGTAACGGCCGAATTCGGCCGTTACCACCCGGTAAACGCCTACCTACATCTGGCCCTTTATGAGTTAAAGGGAGTTAAGACAAGGGAAATGGGTCTTCGACTCTGGGCTCCAGTTGCGACCTGGAGGGCGGCAAGAGTCTAAATGGCTGCTAGATTATTGTAAATATATCGATTGTTTACCACTTTTAAGAATTTTTTGGGAAGGTTGGTCAGCGGGTCTGCCGTATTAGTAAAATGCCGGAGATTTTTTTTATCATTGATGGTTTATATGTATTTATGTATTTATAATGGGATACATTTTTTTGTGTACTGCATTGTATGTGTATGAACTCTCAATAAAAATATTTAAAAAAAAAATGAACTTAAATAAATCAATTTTCAATTCACATATATCACCAAATGAATTAGGACAGAAGCTCCTTCCTTTCTTGAGCACAGTACTAGCGTCTTTAGACAAACAAAATTCAGATACATTTACAATATTCATATCCCTCATTTCTTTTTGGTCCAGGATCTGGTCCTCACCCCTTGTCTCTTATTGAAAAAGGGAAACCGTATTTATAAATATATGTGTGCTTGGGAATCAGAAATTGCATTTTGCATATTCACTGCGACGTTGAACTCAGCATTCTCCCGGCTCCCACTGAAGGTAGCTGTCTGGAAGGTGATGTGGATTGTTTTTGGGAGAAGAGGTGCACTGGCTTAGCTGGATTTTTTTTAAATGTTGAGTAGCCATGTGTTAGATGAGGATCCGGAGTGGATGGAGTCCATGGTCCTGATGGTGTCTTCATTGCTGACGTAGTACCGGGCGGTCAGCTTATTTTTGTGGATGTTGGACTAAGGGGGGTGTACTCATTTGTGGGGGGGTAGCGGAGTGGAAGCTGTTGTGGATGTGGATGATCTTACAGGGTCAGAAGGTGGACAGTGAGTCACACAGGTCTTGTGATTGTGCTATGTCATTGGTGTTCTAGGTGGGAGTTGTTAGTTCAATCACGATTTTGAAGTCCTGTTTGCTATTATGTGCGTTGCTGTCTAGGCTGTCCTGTTGGCGGTCTGGATGAGTTGATGGTGTCTGCATGTGGCCCTCATGTGCGCAGAGTAGCTGTATGGTGTTTGGTTGCTGAGCCAGATCCACTACAGCTTCCAACAGGTGCACTTGTAGGTCCTGAGGTCTTTGGTGAACCATGCAGCTATTTTGTTGTTGTGATATGTGGCGGAGGCCTTGAGTGTGGCGAGGATGTCGGCGCGGTTGTTGATCCACTGTTTGAGGTTGATGGCAGCAGAGTCGGGGTAGGTGTGGTAGGCGGGTGGTCCCAGGGCGAGGGTGGCGGTCACTTAGTCCACAGTGGACTTGCACCAACAGCGGCGTGGCATGTACTGTGTGCAGGGTGGTGTGGTGGGTTTACCGAAGATGAAGTGGAGGCATCTGTGGTCTGTCCAGTGGTGTAAGGTGGTGTGGTTGAAGGAAACGTGTTGAGTTGCAAAGAAGATGGGGTCCTGTGTGTGTCCAGTGGGATGGGTGGGTGTTGTCATGAGTAGTTTTAATCAGAGGTTGATGAGGTTGTCGATCATGACAGTGGAGCTTGCGTTGTTGTTGTTCTCAAGCTGGAAGTTCATGTCCCCAAGGAGTATGGAATCCGTGTAGCCAAGGCCGTGCGTGCTGATGAGGTCAGGGATGGAGTTGATGGATCATGGTCGTGGTCCAGGTGGTCTGTCGATGTGTGTTCCTCTGAGGGTGTTGTTGGCGTCAGTGTGTATCTGTAAGTGCATGTGCTAGGTGGTGTAGAGTGTGTCGTTGGTGTTTGTAGTGACTCTGGGAGTGTTCATGCGGATCATTGCGATTCCCCCTCCCACTCTGTTGGTGCGTTGTCTGCGGGACATCTTATGGTCTTCTGGGATGGCTATGGCGATGTCTGTTGATGAGGTAGTGTTCAGCCTGGTCGCCGTCAACGACACCAGCCAGCACAACTACAGTAAGAACCTCTACACAGGTACCAGTACCAGACTCCAGGAGTATTTGTGCAACTCCAGGGTGCATGCGTACACCTCATCCTCAACATCCGCTGCTACTGCTACATGATCGTCCACCTGAGATACCTACAATAGTCCCACAGTCAACTGCAGGTTCTCCTTCATATTCCAAAGCCACACTCAGTAGGCACTCCACAGGCCCAGGCCAATACACTGATATGTAATTCTACCATCCAACACCCCGTTGCCCGCAGTCCGTCCTGCCACCCTTGGCCTGGACACCATTCATGACATCCACAGTACAACTGCATGCGGCTGATAGTTCTGATACCTCTGTACACAGATCCTGGTACTCCCTCCGTGGACATCTACATATTACCCATGATCTGTACACCTCCAAGTGACTCTTCAGTACCTGTCTGTAATTCCAGTATTGCAAGCCAACCCCCCTTCTGCATTTTGTAATCATCACAGGTGTGTATTGCTATCCATGTATGTAGTTGTTGGAATATTGTGACCTATGTGTGTCCTCAACCGGACTTAGATCCCAGTGTGTGGATGGCTGCAGTTTGTTCAATACTCTTGTATTATTTCCATGTCCCCACACATGTTTTAGCATCTGGGTACAAAACGTCTCCACCACTGCGTATTATGTTATTTACATTTATTTACATATCTTGTGCGTGAGAAGTGAGTAGGTGCTGTACAAAAAGGGGGGGAATCCAAAGTTCACAGCTGGAGATTTGATGCCTTACAGGTTGAGTCAACAGAGTCCAGGCCAAAGTGCTTGGTATCATTGGGCACATTGCGACCAGCAAGTCCATGTGGGCGAGTCAGAAAGTCAATGAGGTGATGCTGTTGCACACGAAGGCAAGATGCCAGACCGGGTGACCTGGGAGTTGTGCATGGCCCTATGCCTCTTAACGTCTTGTCCGTGGGTTACCCACCTTCCTTGGGGGACCCTCACGTGCAGGCCTTGATGATTCGTGGGATGCTCCGTCTGACAAATCCGCCTCCTCCTCCTCCCTCCCTGTGCCTGTTGTAGGTCTTTGCCTAGATGTTTCTGGCCTTGTGACACAGGGAGGGTGCTGCATGTTGGCAGCGAATAGACGGAGTGATTGGTTGATTTCCCTATGCACCGTCAGGAGCTCATCAAGTCTTGCCTCCATCCGTCCCTGATGTTGTTCTTGACTGGCATGTAGCTGGGCCTGCTGATCTGTCATTTTGTTGAGGGCCTCCACTACCAGGCTGAACTCCCTGGTGTCCCGCCGGTATACATCCATGATGTCTCTGAGTTCGGACATACCGGGCCCTGCAGCTGGCTGGTCAGGGTCTCGCTTCCGCCTTGCGCCACTCCCACCACCCCTGCCCACACGAGCACGGCCTGCGTTTGTGGGCACATCAGGTCGACGGGACCCATGAGTGCTGGCAGTGGTAGTGTCATCTGCCACCTCGTGGGTGCCCGGCGAACCTTGTCCCTCAATGTGAGACTGGCTCTGTTGTGGATGATGGTCAGGGCTCCCAGATGTCTGCTGGGATGTGGTGGGAATGGGTGTGGTAGTTGGCACAGATGTATCTGATCCAGCTGTTGCATGGGTTTGGGATCCAGAGGGGCCTGGTTGGTTGGGGTCAGCCACGGTGTGTTGAGAGGCGTCGCTGTTGGTGGGGTCAGGGTCCTGCTGAGCCTGGGACAGGGATCCATCCTCCCCCTGGTTGGGGTTAGTTTCCACATGTTCCCCTGTGGGTATGAGAGACAAACACTGTTAATGCACTATCATGCAACATCCAATTGTAATAACCATTGCCGTTAGCACTGTTCCACCTGCTTTGGATTGTTGTAATTGTACACTTGTGTATGGGTATGTTGGGGGATGAGATTGACATGTGCTCAGGGGTGCTTTACATGATGGGTACTGTTCACGGTGACTGGCAGAGCCATTGCTGTGGCTTGTGTTGCAACCACCACACAGATCCAGCAGTGCTCTGTGTGGGCCAATCTGCACAATGCTGCGTCGATCCAAATGCCTGGTTCAGGCATGCACAGGGTTGTAATGCAGCCTGTTTATGATGTGGACTGAGTGGAATTTTGCTGATTTCGATCAGAAACTTTTGAGAGGTGTTGCTGTGACGAGACAGCCAGCCACTGCTAACCCCCCAGGACCAGTACACCTACTTCTGGCAGAGGGCTTTAGAACGTGTCAGTTCTTTGAGATGCATTACCTTGTCAATACCCAGGGCCATGGTGCTACTTGTGTGCATCCACAGCGTGACAAAACTGTGTCAACAGCATTGTGTGAGTGGCACAATGGACTTGTGATTCAGCACTGTGTTGCTTTTGCTTGGATGCATCATCAGATCAGTATTTTAGATGTTGTATTACAAAACGATTGTGACAGTGGTGCACTCCTTTGCCTGTCCCCAGTGGATCAGTTCCTGTAAGGGGTGTGTGTCACACCCCATGCTAGTAGTTTGAGTGTGATCTGCAGGTGGGCATCCCTCGTGGTGTGTCTGTCCCCCCATGAAGCATGCTGCCAAAATAGTGGTTGTGAGTTCCTGTGCAGGATACCTGATCTTGCCCTGGTGTTAGTCTTTGCACTGGTCACAGGAGGCCCTTGTGCTGCCTACACCAGGGCCCAGTGTCCGATATCTTGTCAGTACTTTCACAGTCCATGTGCATTGAGCATGGTGCATGGGTGTGTACCTGGGCCATATGGGTTGAGTGCTGCCTCCTACCCTACACCTTGTACCCTCTCACCCTCCCCCTTGCAGGCTTCTGGCACTCCCCTTGTACCCACCCCCATACTGTTAGGCACTTCTGGGAGTCATGGCCACACACCCCATACTGTTAGGCACTGCTGGGAGTCATGGCCACACACCCCATACTGTTAGGCACTGCTAGGAGTCATGGCCACACACCCCATACTGTTAGGCAATGCTGGGAGTCATAGCCACACACCCCATTCTGTTAGGCACTGCTGGGAGTCATGGTCACCCCCCCAAACCAAAATCAAACTGTTAGGCACTGCTGGGAGTCATGGCTACACCCCCCTACACCACCCCCATACTGTTGGGCACTGCTGGGAGTCATGGTCATACACCCCCAAACCACCCCATACTGTTAGGCACTGCTGGGAATCATAGTCACACACTCCATACTGTTAGGCACTGCTGGGAGTCATGGCCACACCCCCCACACAACCCCCATGCTGTTAGGCACTGTTGGGAGTCATGCCACCCCCCCCACACTGCCCCATACTGTTAGGCACTGCTGGGAGTCATAGCCACACACACCATACTGTTAGGCACTGCTGGAAGTCATAGCCACACACCCTATACTGTTAGGCACTGCTAGGAGTCATGGCCACACCCCCCACACCACCCCCATGCTGTTAGGCACTGCTGGGAGTCATGGCCACACACCCCCACACCACCCCCATACTGCTAGGCACTGCTGGGAGTCATAGCCACACACCCCATTCTGTTAGGCACTGCTGGGAGTCATGGCCACACCTTCCGACACCACCCCCATACTGTTAGGCACTGCTGGGAGTCATGGCCACACCCCCCCAAACCACCCCCATTTTGTTAGGCCCTGCTGGAAATCATAGCCACACACCCCATACTGTTAGGCACTGCTGGGAGTCATGGCCACACACCCCCACACAACCCCCATGCTGTTAGGCACTGCTGGGAGTCATGCCACACCCCCCACACCACCCCATACTGTTAGGCACTGCTGGGAGTCATAGCCACACACCCCATACTGTTAGGCACTGCTGGGAGTCATAGCCACACACCCCCACACAACCCCCATGCTGTTAGGCACTGCTGGGAGTCATGCCACACCCCCCCACACCACCCCATACTGTTAGGCACTGCTGGGAGTCATAGCCACACACCCCATACTGTTAGGCACTGCTGGGAGTCATAGCCACACACCCCATACTGTTAGGCACTGCTGGGAGTCATGGCCACACCTTCCGACACCACCCCCATACTGTTAGGCACTGCTGGGAGTCATGGCCAGACCCCCCCAAACCACCCCCATTTTGTTAGGCACTGCTGGAAATCATAGCCACACACACCATACTGTTAGGCACTGCTGGGAGTCATGGCCACACCCTCAGACACCACCCCCATACTGTTAGGCACTGCTGGGAGTCATAGCCCTGCACCCCATTCTGTTAGGCACTGCTGGGAGTCATGGCCACACCCCCCACACCACCCTCATACTGTTGGGCACTGCTGGAAGTCATGGCCACACACCTCATACTGTGAGGCACTGCTGGGAGTCATGGCCACACCCCCCACACCCACCCATACTGTTAGGCACTGCTGGGAGTCATGGCCACACCCCCCATACTGTTAGGCACTGCTGGGAGTCATGGCCACATACCCTCACACCACCCCCATACTGTTGGGCACTGCTGGGAGTCATGGCCACACCCCCACACCCCCATACTTTTAGGCACTGCTGGGAGTCATGGCCACACACCCCACACCACCCCCATACTGTTAGGCACTGCTGGGAGTCATGGTCACACATCCCATACTATTAGGCACTGCTGGGAGTCATGGCCACACACCCCATATTGTTAGGCACTGCTGGGAGTCCCCACATGTTACATGAGTTGTTTGAATACTCACCAGGCTCCACGGCTCCTTGGATTCCGTAAACTCCCACCAGTGGTAGCAGGGCCATGACTTTCTCTTCCCAGGGATGATATTGTGGAGGTCTGCGGGGTCCACCACCTCCAGTGTGTTGTGCACAGGCGTAGTCTTGGTCCATCTTCTTCTTGACCATCCTCCGCAGATCGTACCACCTGACCTGGCATTCCTGCCTGGTGCGCTTGATGGGTGCAACAGCATTCACCTTATCAACTATCCTCACCCACAGGGGTGTTTTGTCCGCTATGCTGGTCTGTCTGACCAATGCGCCAAACAGCTGTGGCTCAACTCTTGTGATTTCATCTGTAAGGATCTCCATCTCCGGGTTAGTGAACTTTGGATTCTTTGGTGTTGTCATGGTGTGGGGTGTTTGTGATTGGGGGTTGATGGTGTGTATAGATGAGGGTGTGTGGGTCTAATTGTGAAGGGGGTGGTGTGTGTGTGAATGGGATAGGGTGTATGTGTGAAGGTGTATGGCTGCAGTTGTTGGTGTGCTATCAGTGTCTTTGCGCAAATAGGTATCTTGCAAAGGATGATGGGTTGTATGTGTAAGCCCTTTCATTGGTCCATTTGTGCGTGTGGCTTTTGTAGAATGTTTAGTGGGTGTGTTATAATGGGTGGGTGTGACTTGGGCCCTCTGTTTGCATTTGGCCAGGACATTGTTTTTCTATGGTGTATGCACAGGAGACATGTTTTGTGGGGTTGTGCGACTCCTTTGCAAACTCCTTGTGCTGGTTTCGGGGGGGTGCGCTTTATTAATGGGGGGGTACAGTTCGTTTTTGTTGTTGTTTCTGGTTCATTAGGGACGTTTTTGGGGTGTTCGCGTATACTTTATTGAGTGATGTGCGGGTCGTATTTGATGGTGCGGCTGGCTGTTACGGTCCGTTTTCCGGGTGGGGGTTCGTGTACGCTTGATTGAGGGGTGTGCGTGTCGTATTTACCGGTGCGGCTGACTGTTACGGTCCGTTTTCCTGGTGGGGGTTTGTGTACGCTTGATTGAGGGGTGTGCGTGTCGTATTTTCTGGTGCGGCTGGCTGTTACGGTCCGTTTTCCAGGTGGGGGTTCATGTACGCTTAATTAAGGGGTGTGCGTGTCATATTTACTGGTGTGGCTGGCTGTTACGGTCCATTTTCTGGGTGGGTGGGGTTCGTGTACGCTTGATTGAGGGGTGTGCGTGTCGTATTTACTGGTGCGGCTGGCTGTTACGGTCCGTTTTCCTGGTGAGGGTTTGTGTACGCTTGATTGAGGGGTGTGCGTGTCGTATTTTCTGGTGCGGCTGGCTGTTACGGTCCGTTTTCCGGGTGGGAGTTCATGTACGCTTAATTAAGGGGTGTGCGTGTCATATTTACTGGTGCAGCTGGCTGTTACGGTCCGTTTTCCGGGGGGGGGGGGGGGTTCGTGTACGCTTGATTGAGGGGTGTGCGTGTCGTATTTACTGGTACGGCTGGCTGTTACAGTCTGTTTTCCGGGTGGGGGTTCATGTACGCTTGATTGAGGGGGGTGCGTGTCGTATTTACCGGTGCAGCTAGCTGTTACCGTCCGTTTTCCGGGGGGGTTCGTGTACGCTTGATTGAGGGGTGTGCGTGTCGTATTTACTGGTACGGCTGGCTGTTACAGTCTGTTTTCCGGGTGGGGGTTTATGTACGCTTGATTGAGGGGGGTGCGTGTCGTATTTACTGCTGCAGCTGGCTGTTACGGTCCGTTTTCCGGGGAGGGATTCGTGTACGCTTGATTGAGGGGTGTGCGTGTCGTATTTACTGGTGCGGCTGGCTATTAGGGTCTGTTTTCCGGATGGGGGTTCGTGTACGCTTGATTGAGGGGGGTGCATGTCGTATTTACTGGTGCGGCTTGCTTATACGCGATGTTTTCCGTACGAATCATGAATCATGAGCGACTACGTTTGCCCATACAAATCGAGTACTTGGTCCCTGGTCTGGATCGTACTTGTTAGTTCGTACGGCATGTTTACAAATCGTACGGTTTGGGTTACGACGCCATTTCGTACGGGTCTTCCATTACGGTTCGTACGGTTCGCTGAAATTCTGACGTATTTTTGGGATACGAATCGTACTATGCTATTCGAACGGTCGTTTTTCATTCGTACAGAGATGGCTACAAATATGAATCGTACAATGGTTTTTTCCCCAGGATCGGAATCTGCCCCTAAATGTCAGCTCCACAATACATGTATGTATATATATATATATATATATATATATATATATATATATATATATATATATATATATATATATATATATATATATATATGGCTTATGGCGGATCTACACTACTCGGCAACGTGAGTGGTGATCAGACCAAGGGGGGCTTGAGCTGCGGGTAAATATTGGTACCCTGACGACTCTGTGCACATTCCTTTCCACCCACTTGGGAAAAGACATTTTTCAATAGAAGGACTGCGGCACCCACTGGGGTTTGTACCTTGAGTTAGCGGCATGCACTACAAATACCATAATGCCTTGCTGGAGCCCATGTGGGCGGGACTCGTATAGTGGAATTAAACAGGTGTATGAAATCAAGCTGTGTTTGTCCTTTGTTGAACAGCCAGTGATCAAGGGCGGGATGACGCCCGAAACGCGTTTGGCAAGCCAGTAGGAATGGCGTGTGACAGGCTGGCAGTTTACCACCGGCAGCATTTGTGTGTTAACCCCCTCGGGTGTGGCTTCTCCAAATTGGGCAACCTTTGTTTTGGAATATATATATAAACACATGAGCAGGCGGCGCATGCGCTATACTATTGAATGCGCGTCCAACAGTTAATACCTCTTTACAATGTAGGTTTTGATGCAATGTGACTACAAGCTAAAGCGTTTAAAATTGTTGGGTGTAATGACAACAAGACGAACATGCAAACAGTGTTTATATCAAGTGTTGTAATAGAGAAACCATTAGTCTTTCTTCTATTGTCACTGTTGCTTGATGGTCCCGATCATGTGACCCATGACTTTGCACTTTAAATGGTGATTGTTTTCATTGTAACTTTGGTGAGCAAGCCTGCGGGACAGGCGAAACGCGTCCGAGGGTTGACAAATAAACTTATTTGTCTGGCACACAGTCTCGCCATCGTGTGGTTTTTCTGCCCGTTGACAAGGAAATATATATATATATATATATATATATATATATATATATATCCAGAGAGCAGCGCTTTCCTCTGTGGGTTAGGAATCCCCCACACCACAGACCACGCAGACACGGACCAAGTTCAGTGCAATTTTCGATTTATTCAGGTGTAAGATATATATATATATATATGTGTTCACATGACACATATATATATATATATATATCTTCTCTGAGCGACATCTCCATTGGGGGCAACCTTTGTTTTGGATACAAGTTGCGAGGGGGCCTGGCTGCACGAGTGCAGCCCTGTTACAGTACCAAACGACGCTGTGGCATAAGGACGGGTGAAGCCATTTGACGATGGAAATCAGCACAACAAGCGGTTCAAAAGTGCCCCGCGACCCACTTGGGAAGTATACAAGCTTCACTGTTCAGCAAGAGCCAGACAACTCACTGAAGGAAGAAACGAGGTACTACAATCACCAGCATGCCACAGGAGTGGCCACGCCCATTGGGGCGGGTAGACAATTGGTGCCGAGTTAAATGCTTTGACTCCTGCTGAAAGCGACATTGAAAGCCCATGATGAAGTGCTTATCTGTACGAAACGCGTCGGGCTAAACTCTATTTGATGTGAAGACCTTTCTACTGCTTGAACACTGCTGTTCGTTCAAATAAATTTGTGGCAAGATCAAACTTACCTGTGTGGGCGTCTTCATAACAGCAAACTTGTGTTTGGAGATATATATATATATATATATATATATACACACACACACACACACATATATACCAGTGACATAAAATCTGTTTAAAAACATTCTATTGTAAACTAAAACATTAAACTATTTAAAAATCTTTAAACTTATATTTACCACTTCAGTCTGTGCAACAGTAGAGAATCTGTAGGATAGTGGAGGGGTAAACATTACTATTCCCACTCCAGTGAATGCAACAGTAGAGAAAGTGATGGATAGCGGAGGGTTAAAATTTACTTTCCCACTCCAGTGAGTCTAACAGTAGGGAAAGTGTTGGATAGTGAAGAGGTAAAACTTACTATTGCCAGTCCAGTCAGTGCAACAGTAGGGAAAGTGTTGGATTGCGTAGGAGGTAAAAATTACTATCCCCACTCCAATCAGTGCAAAAGTAGGGAACGTGTTGGATAGCGGTGGGGTAAAACGTACTATTCCCACTCCAGTGAGTCTAACAGTAGGGAAAGTGTTAGATAGCAGAGGGGTAAAAATACATATTCCCACTAAAGTGAGTGTAACAGTAGGGAAAGTGTTCGATAGCAGAGGGGTAAAAATTACTATTTCCACTCCAATGAGTGCAACAGTAGGGAAAGTGTTGAATAGTGAAGAGGTAAAACCTACTATTGCCAGTCCAGTCAGTGCAACAGTAGGGAAAGTGTTGGATTGCGCAGGGGGTGAAAATTACTATCCCCACTCCAATCAGTGCAACAGTAGGGAACATGTTAGATAGTGGTGGGGTAAAACTTACTATTCCCACTCCAGTGAGTACAACAGTTGGGAAAGTTTTAGACAGGAGAGGGGTAAAACGTACTATTCCCACTCCAGTGAGTGTAACAGTAGAGAAAGTGTTCGATTGCAGAGGGGTAAAAATTACTATTTCCACTCCAATGAGTGCAACAGTAGGAAAAGTGTTGGATAGCGGAGAGGTAAAACTTACTATTCCTACTCCAATGAGTGCAACAGGAGGGAAAGTGTTGGATTACGGAGGGGTAAAACATGCTATTCCCGCTCCAATTAGTGCAACGGTAGGGAAAGTGCTGGTTTGCTTTGGGGTAAAAATTATGATTCCCACACCAATGAGTGCAAAAGTAGGGAAAGTGTTTGATAGCAGAGGGGTACAAATTAGTATTTTCACTTGAATCAGTGCAACAGTGGGGGTAGTATTGGATAGCGGAGGGGTACAACTTACTATTCCCACTCCAGTGAGTGCAACAGTAGGGAAATTGATGGATAGCGGAGAGGTAAAAATTACTATTCGCACTACAGTGAAAGCAACAGTGGGGAAAGTGTTGGATAGCGGAGGGGTAAAACTTACTATTCTCACTCTAGTGAGTCTAACAGTAGGGAAAGTGCTTGGATAGCAGAACAGTAAAAATTACTAGTCCCACTCCACTGAGTGCAACAGTAGTGAAAGTGTTGCATAGTGGAGAGGTAAAACTTACTATTCCTACCCAGTCAGTGCAACTTTAGGGAAAGTGTTGGATTGCGTAGGGGTAAAAATTACTATTCCCAGTCCAATCAGTGCAACAGTAGGGAAAGTGTTGGATAGCAGGGGGGGGGGCTTATTATTCCCACTCCAATGATTGCAACAGTAGGGAAAGTGTTGTGTTGCATAGTGGTAAAATTACTATTTCCACACCAATGAGTGCAACAGTAGGGAAAGTGTTGGATAGCAGAGAGGTAACTCTTAATATTCCTACTCCAATGAGTGCAACAGTAGGGAAAGTGTTGGATTATGGAAGGGTAAAACATGCTATTCCCACTCTAGTGAGTGGAACAGTAGGGAAAGTGCTGGCTTGCATTGGGGTAAAAGTTTTGATTCCCACACCAATGAGTGCAACAGTAGGGAAAGCGTTGGATAGCAGAGGGGTAAAAATTAGTATTCCCACTCAATGAGTGCAACAGTAGGGAAAGTGTTGGATAGCGGAGATGTAAAACTTACTATTCCCATTCCAGTCAGTGCAAAAGTAGGGAAAGTGTTGGATTGCATAGGGGTAAAAAGTACTATTTCCACTCCAATCAGTGCAACAGTAGGGGTAGTATTGGATAGCGGAGGGGTACAACTTACTATTCCCACTCCATGAGTGCAACAGTAGGGAAGTGTTGGATAGCGGAGAGGTAAATATTACTATTCCCACTCCAGTGAGTCTAACAGTAGGGAAAGTGTTGGATAGCAGAAGGGTAAAAATTGACTAGTCCCACTCCAATGAGTGCAACAGTAGTGAAAGAGTTGCATAGTGGAGAGGTAAAACTTACTATTTCCACCCAGTCGGTGCAACAGTAGGGAAAGTGTTGGATTGGGTAGGGATAAGAATTATTATTCCCACTCCAATCAGTGCAACAGTAGGAAATGTGTTGGATAGCAGGGGGGGGGGTATTATTCCCACTCCAATGAGTGCAACAGTGGGGAAAGTGTTGGAGAGTGGAGGGGTAAAACTTACTATTCCCACTTCAGTGAGTACAACAGTTGAGAAAGTGTTAGACAGCAGAGGGGTAAAACTTACTATCCTCACTCCAGTGAGTGTTACAGTAGGGAAAGTGTTTGATAGCAGAGGGGTAAAAATGACTATTTCCACTCCAATGAGTGCAACAGTAAGGAAACTGTTGGGTAGCACAGAGGTAAATATTACTATTCCCATTCCAGTTAGTGCAACAGTAGGGGAAGTGTTGGATTGCGTTGGGGTAAAAATTACTATTCCCACTCCAATGAGTGCAACAGTAGGAAAAATGTTGGATAGCGGAGGGGTAAAACATACTTTTCCCACTCCAGTGAGTGCAACAGTAGGGAAAGTGTTGGATAGCGGAGAGGTAAAAATTACTATTCCCACTGTAGTGAATGCAACAGTGGGGAATGTGTTCTATAGCAGAGGGGTAAAACTTACTATTCCCACTCTAGTGGGTCTAACAGTAGGGAAAGTGTTGGATAGCAGAATGGTAAAAATGACTAGTCCCACTCCCATGAGTGCAACAGTAGTGAAAGTGTTGCTTAGTGGAGTGGTAAAAGCGTACTATTCCCACCCAGTCAGTGCAACAGTAGGGAAAGTGTTGGATTGCATAGTGGTAAAAATTACTTTTCCTACTCCAATCAGTGCAACAGTAGGGAAAGTGTTGGATAGCAGGGGGGGGCTTATTATTCCCACTCCAATGATTGCAACAGTAGGGAAAGTGTTGTGTTGCATAGTGGTAAAATTACTATTTCCACACCAATGAGTGCAACAGTAGGGAAAGTGTTGGATAGCAGAGAGGTAACTCTTAATATTCCTACTCCAATGAGTGCAACAGTAGGGAAAGTGTTGGATTATGGAAGGGTAAAACATGCTATTCCCACTCTAGTGAGTGGAACAGTAGGGAAAGTGCTGGCTTGCATTGGGGTAAAAGTTTTGATTCCCACACCAATGAGTGCAACAGTAGGGAAAGCGTTGGATAGCAGAGGGGTAAAAATTAGTATTCCCACTCAATGAGTGCAACAGTAGGGAAAGTGTTGGATAGCGGAGATGTAAAACTTACTATTCCCATTCCAGTCAGTGCAAAAGTAGGGAAAGTGTTGGATTGCATAGGGGTAAAAAGTACTATTTCCACTCCAATCAGTGCAACAGTAGGGGTAGTATTGGATAGCGGAGGGGTACAACTTACTATTCCCACTCCATGAGTGCAACAGTAGGGAAGTGTTGGATAGCGGAGAGGTAAATATTACTATTCCCACTCCAGTGAGTCTAACAGTAGGGAAAGTGTTGGATAGCAGAAGGGTAAAAATTGACTAGTCCCACTCCAATGAGTGCAACAGTAGTGAAAGAGTTGCATAGTGGAGAGGTAAAACTTACTATTTCCACCCAGTCGGTGCAACAGTAGGGAAAGTGTTGGATTGGGTAGGGATAAGAATTATTATTCCCACTCCAATCAGTGCAACAGTAGGGAATGTGTTGGATAGCAGGCGGGGGGGGGGTATTATTCCCACTCCAATGAGTGCAACAGTGGGGAAAGTGTTGGAGAGTGGAGGGGTAAAACTTACTATTCCCACTTCAGTGAGTACAACAGTTGAGAAAGTGTTAGACAGCAGAGGGGTAAAACTTACTATCCTCACTCCAGTGAGTGTTACAGTAGGGAAAGTGTTTGATAGCAGAGGGGTAAAAATGACTATTTCCACTCCAATGAGTGCAACAGTAAGGAAACTGTTGGGTAGCACAGAGGTAAATATTACTATTCCCATTCCAGTTAGTGCAACAGTAGGGGAAGTGTTGGATTGCGTTGGGGTAAAAATTACTATTCCCACTCCAATGAGTGCAACAGTAGGAAAAATGTTGGATAGCGGAGGGGTAAAACATACTTTTCCGACTCCAGTGAGTGCAACAGTAGGGAAAGTGTTGGATAGCGGAGAGGTAAAAATTACTATTCCCACTCCAGTGAATGCAACAGTGGGGAATGTGTTCTATAGCAGAGGGGTAAAACTTACTATTCCCACTCTAGTGGGTCTAACAGTAGGGAAAGTGTTGGATAGCAGAATGGTAAAAATGACTAGTCCCACTCCCATGAGTGCAACAGTAGTGAAAGTGTTGCTTAGTGGAGTGGTAAAAACGTACTATTCCCACCCAGTCAGTGCAACAGTAGGGAAAGTGTTGGATTGCATAGTGGTAAAAATTACTTTTCCTACTCCAATCAGTGCAACAGTAGGGAAAGTGTTGGATACCAGAGGGGGTTAAAAATTTTTATTCCCACTCCAGTGGGTGTAACAGTAGGGAAAGTGTTGTATTGCATAGGGGTAAAAATTACTATTCCCACTCCACTCAGTGCAACAGTAGGGAAAGTGTTAGGTAGCAGTGGGGTTAATCTTACTATTTCCATTCCAGTAAGTACAACAGTTGGGAAAGTTTTAGACAGCAGATGAGTAAAACGTACTATTCCCACTTCAGTGAGTGTAACAGTAGGGAAGGGGTTCGATAGCAGAGGGTAAAAATTACTATTTCCACTCCAATGAGTGCAAAAGTAGGGAAAGTGTGGGATAACAGAAAGGTAAAACTTACTATTCCTACTCCAATGAGTGCAACAGTAGAGAAAGTGTTGGATTACAGAGGGGTAAAACATGCTATTTCCACTCCAGTGAGTGGAACAGTAGGGAAAGTGCTGGCTTGCGTTGGAGTAAAAATGATGAATTCCACACCAATGAGTGCAACAGTAGGGAAAGTGTTGGAAAGCAGAGGGATAAAACGTACTATCCCAATTCCAGTCAGTGCAACAGTAGGGAAAGTGTTGGATTGCATAGGGGTAAAAAGTACTATTCCCGCTCCAATCAGTGCAACAGTAGGGGTAGTAGTGGATAGTGGAGGGGTACAACTTACTATTCCCACTCCAGTGAGTGCAACAGTTGGGGAAGTGTTGGATAGCAGAAGGGTAAAAATTACTAATCCCACTCCAATGAGAGCAACAGTAGTGAAAGTGTTGCTTAGCAGAGAGGTAAAACTTACTATTCCCACTCAGTCAGTGCAACAGTAGGGAAAGTGTTGGATTGCGTAGTTATAAAAATTACTATTCCCACTCCAATCAGTGCAACAGTAGGGAAAGTGTTGGATAGCAGAGGGGGGGGGGGACGTATTACTCCCACTCCAGTTAATGCAACAGTAGGGAAAGTGTTGTATTGCATAGGGGTAAAAATTACTATGGCCACTCCAATGAGTGCAACAGTTGAGAAAGTGTTAGACAGCAGAGGGGTAAAACTTACTAGCCCCACTCCAGTCAGTGTAACAGTAGGGAAAGTGTTTGATAGCAGAGGGGTAGAAATTACTATTTCCACTCCAATGAGTGCAACAGTAAGGAAACTGTTAGGTAGCAGAGAGGTAAAACTTACTATTCCCATTCCAGTTAGTGCAACAGCAGGGGAAGTGTTGGATTGCGTAGGGATAAAAATTACTATTCCCACTCCAATCAGTGCAACAGTAGGGAATGTGTTGGATAGCAGGGGGGGTGGGAAACATATTATTCCCACTCCAGTGAGTGCAACAGTAGGGAAAGTGTTATATTGCGTAGGGGTAAAACTTACTAGTCCCACTCCAATGAGTGCCACAGTGGGGAAAGTGTTGGAGAGTGGAGGGGTAACACTTACTATTCCCACTCCAGGGAGTACAACAGTTGAGAAAGTGTTAGACAGCAGAGGGGTAAAACTTACTATGCCCACTCCAGTGAGTGTTACAGTAGGGAAAGTGTTTGATAGCAGACGGGTAAAAATTACTATTTCCACTCCAACGAGTGCAACAGTAAGGAAACTGTTGGGTAGCGGAGAGGAAAAACTTACTATTCCCATTCCAGTTAGTGCAACAGTCGGGGCATTGTTGGATTGCGAAGGGGTAAAAATTACTATTCCCAGTCCAATGAGTGCAACAGTAGGGAAAGTGTTGGATAGCAGAGGGGTAAAACATACTATTCCCACTACAGTGAGTGCAACAGTAGGGAAAGTGCTGGATTGCATAGGGGTAAAAATATTATTCCCACACCCATGAGTTTAACAGTAGGAACATTTTTTGATAGCAGTGGGGTGAATATTACTATTTCCACTCCAATGAGTGTAACAGTAGGGAAAGTGTTGGATCGAGTACGGGTAAAAATTACTATTCCCACTCCAACGAGTGCAACAGTAGGGAAAGTGTTAGATAGCTGAATTGCGGAGGGGAAAAACGTACTATTCCCAATCCTATAAGTGCAACAGTAGAGAAAATGTTGGATAGCGGAGTGGTAAAACATACTATTCCCACTCCAGTGAGTGCAACAGTAGGGAAAGTGCTGGATTGCATAGGGGTAAAAAGTATTATTCCCACACCCATGAGTTCAACAGTAGGGAAAGTTTGGGATAGCAGAGGGGTAAAGATTACTATTCCCACTTCAATGAGGGCAACAGTAGGTAAAGTGTTGGATTGCGTACGTGTAAAAATTACTATTCCCACTCCAATGAGTGCAACAGTAGGGAAAGTGTTGGAAAGCAGAGGGATCAAACTTACTATTCCAATTCCAGTCAGTGCAACAGTAGGGAAAGTGTTGAATTGCATAGGGGTAAAAAGTACTATTCCCGCTCCAATCAGTGCAACAGTAGGGGTAGTAGTGGATAGCGGAGGGGTACAGCTTACTATTCCCACTCCAGTGAGTGTAACAGTAGGGAAGTGTTGGATAGCGGAGAGGTACAAGTTACTATTCAAACTCCTGTGAATGCAACACTGGGGAAAGTGTTGGACAACGGAGGGGTAAAACTTACTATTCCCACTCCAGTGAGTCTAACAGTAGGGAAAGAGATGGATAGCAGAAGGGTAAAAATGACTAGTCCCACTCCAATGAGTGCAACAGTAGTGAAAGTGTTGCTTAGCAGAGAGGTAAAACTTACTATTCCCAACCAGTCAGTGCAACAGTAGGGAAAGTGTTGGATTGCGTAGTTATAAAAATTACTATTCCCACTCCAATCAGTGCAACAGTAGGGAAAGTGTTGTATTGCATAGGGGTAAAAATTACTATTCCCACTCCAATGAGTGCAACAGTGGGGAAAGTGTTGGATACCAGAGGGGGTTAAAACTTTTTATTCCCACTCCAGTGGGTGTAACAGTAGGGAAAGTGTTGTATTGCATAGGGGAAAAAATTACTATTCCCACTCCACTCAGTGCAACAGTAGGGAAAGTGTTAGGTAGCAGTGGGGTTAATCTTACTATTTCCACTCCAGTGAGTACAACAGTTGGGAAAGTTTTAGACAGCAGATGAGTAAAACTTACTATTCCCACTTCAGTGAGTGTAACAGTAGGGAAGGGGTTCGATAGCAGAGGGTAAAAATTACTATTTCGACTCCAATGAGTGCAAAAGTAGGGAAAGTGTTGGATAACAGAGAGGTAAAACTTACTATTCCTACTCCAATGAGTGCAACAGTAGAGAAAGTGTTGGATTACGGAGGGGTAAAACATGCTATTTCCACTCCAGTGAGTGGAACAGTAGGGAAAGTGCTGGCTTGCGTTGAAGTAAAAATTATGAATTCCACACCAATGAGGGCAACAGTAGGGAAAGTGTTGGAAAGCAGAGGGATAAAACTTACTATCCCAATTCCAGTCAGTGCAACAGTAGGGAAAGTGTTGGATTGCATAGGGGTAAAAAGTACTATTCCCGCTCCAATCAGTGCAACAGTAGGGGTAGTAGTGGATAGCGGAGGGGTACAACTTACTATTCCCACTCCAGTGAGTGCAACAGTAGAGGAAGTGTTGGATAGCAGAAGGGTAAAAATTACTAATCCCACTCCAATGAGTGCAACAGTAGTGAAAGTGTTGCTTAGCAGAGAGGTAAAACTTACTATTCCCACCGTCGATGCAACAGTAGGGAAAGTGTTGGATTGCGTAGTTATAAAAATTACTATTCCCACTCCAATCAGTGCAACAGTAGGGAAAGTGTTGGATAGCAGAGGGGGGGGGGGGCGTATTACTCCCACTCCAGTTAATGCAACAGTAGGGAAAGTGTTGTATTGCATAGGGGTAAAAATTACTATTCCCACTCCAATGAGTGCAACAGTGGGGAAAGTGTTGGATACCGGAGGGGGTTAAAACTTTTTATTCCCACTCCAGTGGGTGTAACAGTAGGGAAAGTGTTGTATTGCATAGGGGAAAAAATTACTATTCCCACTCCACTCAGTGCAACAGTAGGGAAAGTGTTAGGTAGCAGTGGGGTTAATCTTACTATTTCCACTCCAGTGAGTACAACAGTTGGGAATGTTTTAGACAGCAGATGAGTAAAACTTACTATTCCCACTTCAGTGAGTGTAACAGTAGGGAAGGGGTTCGATAGCAGAGGGTAAAAATTACTATTTCGACTCCAATGAGTGCAAAAGTAGGGAAAGTGTTGGATAACAGAGAGGTAAAACTTACTATTCCTACTCCAATGAGTGCAACAGTAGAGAAAGTGTTGGATTACGGAGGGGTAAAACATGCTATTTCCACTCCAGTGAGTGGAACAGTAGGGAAAGTGCTGGCTTGCGTTGGAGTAAAAATTATGAATTCCACACCAATGAGGGCAACAGTAGGGAAAGTGTTGGAAAGCAGAGGGATAAAACTTACTATCCCAATTCCAGTCAGTGCAACAGTAGGGAAAGTGTTGGATTGCATAGGGGTAAAAATATTATTCCCACACCCATGAGTTTAACAGTAGGAACATTTTTTGATAGCAGTGGGGTGAATATTACTATTTCCACTCCAATGAGTGTAACAGTAGGGAAAGTGTTGGATTGAGTACGGGTAAAAATTACTATTCCCACTCCAACGAGTGCAACAGTAGGGAAAGTGTTAGATAGCTGAATAGCGGAGGGGAAAAACGTACTATTCCCAATCCAATAAGTGCAACAGTAGAGAAAATGTTGGATAGCGGAGTGGTAAAACATACTATTCCCATCCAGTGAGTGCAACAGTAGGGAAAGTGCTGGATTGCATAGGGGTAAAACGTATTATTCCCACACCCATGAGTTCAACAGTAGGGAAAGTTTGGGATAGCAGAGGGGTAAAGATTTCTATCCCCACTTCAATGAGGGCAACAGTAGGTAAAGTGTTGCATTGCGTACGTGTAAAAATTACTATTCCCACTCCAATGAGTGCAACAGTAGGGAAAGTGTTGGAAAGCAGAGGGATCAAACTTACTATTCCAATTCCAGTCAGTGCAACAGTAGGGAAAGTGTTGGATTGCATAGGGGTAAAAAGTACTATTCCCGCTCCAATCAGTGCAACAGTAGGGGTAGTAGTGGATAGCGGAGGGGTACAACTTACTATTCCCACTCCGGTGAGTGTAACAGTAGGGAAGTGTTGGATAGCGGAGAGGTACAAGTTACTATTCAAACTCCTGTGAATGCAACACTGGGGAAAGTGTTGGACAACGGAGGGGTAAAACTTACTATTCCCACTCCAGTGAGTCTAACAGTAGGGAAGGGGTTCGATAGCAGAGGGTAAAAATTACTATTTCCACTCCAATGAGTGCAAAAGTAGGGAAAGTGTTGGATAACAGAGAGGTAAAACTTACTATTCCTACTCCAATGAGTGCAACAGTAGAGAAAGTGTTGGATTACGGAGGGGTAAAACATGCTATTTCCACTCCAGTGAGTGGAACAGTAGGGAAAGTGCTGGCTTACGTTGGAGTAAAAATTATGAATTCCACACCAATGAGGGCAACAGTAGGGAAAGTGTTGGAAAGCAGAGGGATAAAACTTACTATCCCAATTCCAGTCAGTGCAACAGTAGGGAAAGTGTTGGATTGCATTGGGGTAAAAAGTACTAGTCCCGCTCCAATCAGTGCAACAGTAGGGGTAGTAGTGGATAGCGGAGGGGTACAACTTACTATTCCCACTCCAGTGAGTGCAACAGTAGAGGAAGTGTTGGATAGCAGAAGGGTAAAAATGACTAATCCCACTCCAATGAGTGCAACAGTAGTGAAAGTGTTGCTTGGCAGAGAGGTAAAACTTACTATTCCCACCCAGTCGGTGCAACAGTAGGGAAAGTGTTGGATTGCGTAGTTATAAAAATTACTATTCCCACTCCAATCAGTGCAACAGTAGGGAAGGGGTTCGATAGCAGAGGGTAAAAATTACTATTTCCACTCCAATGAGTGCAAAAGTAGGGAAAGTGTTGGATAACAGAGAGGTAAAACTTACTATTCCTACTCCAATGAGTGCAACAGTAGAGAAAGTGTTGGATTACGGAGGGGTAAAACATGCTATTTCCACTCCAGTGAGTGGAACAGTAGGGAAAGTGCTGGCTTGCGTTGGAGTAAAAATTATGAATTCCACACCAATGAGGGCAACAGTAGGGAAAGTGTTGGAAAGCAGAGGGATAAAACTTACTATCCCAATTCCAGTCAGTGCAACAGTAGGGAAAGTGTTGGATTGCATAGGGGTAAAAAGTACTATTCCCGCTCCAATCAGTGCAACAGTAGGGGTAGTAGTGGATAGCGGAGGGGTACAACTTACTATTCCCACTCCAGTGAGTGCAACAGTAGGGGAAGTGTTGGATAGCCGAAAGGTAAAAATGACTAATCCCACTCCAATGAGTGCAACAGTAGTGAAAGTGTTGCTTAGCAGAGAGGTAAAACTTACTATTCCCAACCAGTCGGTGCAACAGTAGGGAAAGTTTTGGATTGCATAGTTATAAAAATTACTATTCCCACTCCAATCAGTGCAACAGTAGGGAAAGTGTTGGATAGCAGAGGGGGGGGGGGGCGTATTACTCCCACTCCAGTTAATGCAACAGTAGGGAAAGTGTTGATTTGCATAGGGGTAAAAATTACTATCCCCACTCCAATGAGTGCAACAGTGGGGAAAGTGTTGGAGAGTGGAGGGGTAAAACTTACTTTTCCCACTCCAGTGAGTACAACAGTTGAGAAAGTGTTATACAGCAGAGGGGTAAAACTTACTAGTCCCACTCCAGTCAGTGCAACAGTAGGGAAAGTGTTGTATTGCATAGGGGTAAAAATTACTATTCCCACTCCAATGAGTGCAACAGTGGGGAAAGTGTTGGATACCAGAGGGGGTTAAAACTTTTTATTCCCACTCCAGTGGGTGTAACAGTAGGGAAAGTGTTGTATTGCATAGGGGAAAAAATTACTATTCCCACTCCACTCAGTGCAACAGTAGGGAAAGTGTTAGGTAGCAGTGGGGTTAATCTTACTATTTCCACTCCAGTGAGTACAACAGTTGGGAAAGTTTTAGACAGCAGATGAGTAAAACTTACTATTCCCACTTCAGTGAGTGTAACAGTAGGGAAGGGGTTCGATAGCAGAGGGTAAAAATTACTATTTCGACTCCAATGAGTGCAAAAGTAGGGAAAGTGTTGGATAACAGAGAGGTAAAACTTACTATTCCTACTCCACTGAGTGCAACAGTAGAGAAAGTGTTGGATTACGGAGGGGTAAAACATGCTATTTCCACTCCAGTGAGTGGAACAGTAGGGAAAGTGCTGGCTTGCGTTGAAGTAAAAATTATGAATTCCACACCAATGAGGGCAACAGTAGGGAAAGTGTTGGAAAGCAGAGGGATAAAACTTACTATCCCAATTCCAGTCAGTGCAACAGTAGGGAAAGTGTTGGATTGCATAGGGGTAAAAAGTACTATTCCCGCTCCAATCAGTGCAACAGTAGGGGTAGTAGTGGATAGCGGAGGGGTACAACTTACTATTCCCACTCCAGTGAGTGCAACAGTAGAGGAAGTGTTGGATAGCAGAAGGGTAAAAATTACTAATCCCACTCCAATGAGTGCAACAGTAGTGAAAGTGTTGCTTAGCAGAGAGGTAAAACTTACTATTCCCACCGTCGATGCAACAGTAGGGAAAGTGTTGGATTGCGTAGTTATAAAAATTACTATTCCCACTCCAATCAGTGCAACAGTAGGGAAAGTGTTGGATAGCAGAGGGGGGGGGGGGCGTATTACTCCCACTCCAGTTAATGCAACAGTAGGGAAAGTGTTGTATTGCATAGGGGTAAAAATTACTATTCCCACTCCAATGAGTGCAACAGTGGGGAAAGTGTTGGATACCGGAGGGGGTTAAAACTTTTTATTCCCACTCCAGTGGGTGTAACAGTAGGGAAAGTGTTGTATTGCATAGGGGAAAAAATTACTATTCCCACTCCACTCAGTGCAACAGTAGGGAAAGTGTTAGGTAGCAGTGGGGTTAATCTTACTATTTCCACTCCAGTGAGTACAACAGTTGGGAAAGTTTTAGACAGCAGATGAGTAAAACTTACTATTCCCACTTCAGTGAGTGTAACAGTAGGGAAGGGGTTCGATAGCAGAGGGTAAAAATTACTATTTCGACTCCAATGAGTGCAAAAGTAGGGAAAGTGTTGGATAACAGAGAGGTAAAACTTACTATTCCTACTCCAATGAGTGCAACAGTAGAGAAAGTGTTGGATTACGGAGGGGTAAAACATGCTATTTCCACTCCAGTGAGTGGAACAGTAGGGAAAGTGCTGGCTTGCGTTGGAGTAAAAATTATGAATTCCACACCAATGAGGGCAACAGTAGGGAAAGTGTTGGAAAGCAGAGGGATAAAACTTACTATCCCAATTCCAGTCAGTGCAACAGTAGGGAAAGTGTTGGATTGCATAGGGGTAAAAATATTATTCCCACACCCATGAGTTTAACAGTAGGAACATTTTTTGATAGCAGTGGGGTGAATATTACTATTTCCACTCCAATGAGTGTAACAGTAGGGAAAGTGTTGGATTGAGTACGGGTAAAAATTACTATTCCCACTCCAACGAGTGCAACAGTAGGGAAAGTGTTAGATAGCTGAATAGCGGAGGGGAAAAACGTACTATTCCCAATCCAATAAGTGCAACAGTAGAGAAAATGTTGGATAGCGGAGTGGTAAAACATACTATTCCCATCCAGTGAGTGCAACAGTAGGGAAAGTGCTGGATTGCATAGGGGTAAAACGTATTATTCCCACACCCATGAGTTCAACAGTAGGGAAAGTTTGGGATAGCAGAGGGGTAAAGATTTCTATCCCCACTTCAATGAGGGCAACAGTAGGTAAAGTGTTGCATTGCGTACGTGTAAAAATTACTATTCCCACTCCAATGAGTGCAACAGTAGGGAAAGTGTTGGAAAGCAGAGGGATCAAACTTACTATTCCAATTCCAGTCAGTGCAACAGTAGGGAAAGTGTTGGATTGCATAGGGGTAAAAAGTACTATTCCCGCTCCAATCAGTGCAACAGTAGGGGTAGTAGTGGATAGCGGAGGGGTACAACTTACTATTCCCACTCCAGTGAGTGTAACAGTAGGGAAGTGTTGGATAGCGGAGAGGTACAAGTTACTATTCAAACTCCTGTGAATGCAACACTGGGGAAAGTGTTGGACAACGGAGGGGTAAAACTTACTATTCCCACTCCAGTGAGTCTAACAGTAGGGAAGGGGTTCGATAGCAGAGGGTAAAAATTACTATTTCCACTCCAATGAGTGCAAAAGTAGGGAAAGTGTTGGATAACAGAGAGGTAAAACTTACTATTCCTACTCCAATGAGTGCAACAGTAGAGAAAGTGTTGGATTACGGAGGGGTAAAACATGCTATTTCCACTCCAGTGAGTGGAACAGTAGGGAAAGTGCTGGCTTACGTTGGAGTAAAAATTATGAATTCCACACCAATGAGGGCAACAGTAGGGAAAGTGTTGGAAAGCAGAGGGATAAAACTTACTATCCCAATTCCAGTCAGTGCAACAGTAGGGAAAGTGTTGGATTGCATTGGGGTAAAAAGTACTAGTCCCGCTCCAATCAGTGCAACAGTAGGGGTAGTAGTGGATAGCGGAGGGGTACAACTTACTATTCCCACTCCAGTGAGTGCAACAGTAGAGGAAGTGTTGGATAGCAGAAGGGTAAAAATGACTAATCCCACTCCAATGAGTGCAACAGTAGTGAAAGTGTTGCTTGGCAGAGAGGTAAAACTTACTATTCCCACCCAGTCGGTGCAACAGTAGGGAAAGTGTTGGATTGCGTAGTTATAAAAATTACTATTCCCACTCCAATCAGTGCAACAGTAGGGAAGGGGTTCGATAGCAGAGGGTAAAAATTACTATTTCCACTCCAATGAGTGCAAAAGTAGGGAAAGTGTTGGATAACAGAGAGGTAAAACTTACTATTCCTACTCCAATGAGTGCAACAGTAGAGAAAGTGTTGGATTACGGAGGGGTAAAACATGCTATTTCCACTCCAGTGAGTGGAACAGTAGGGAAAGTGCTGGCTTGCGTTGGAGTAAAAATTATGAATTCCACACCAATGAGGGCAACAGTAGGGAAAGTGTTGGAAAGCAGAGGGATAAAACTTACTATCCCAATTCCAGTCAGTGCAACAGTAGGGAAAGTGTTGGATTGCATAGGGGTAAAAAGTACTATTCCCGCTCCAATCAGTGCAACAGTAGGGGTAGTAGTGGATAGCGGAGGGGTACAACTTACTATTCCCACTCCAGTGAGTGCAACAGTAGGGGAAGTGTTGGATAGCCGAAAGGTAAAAATGACTAATCCCACTCCAATGAGTGCAACAGTAGTGAAAGTGTTGCTTAGCAGAGAGGTAAAACTTACTATTCCCAACCAGTCGGTGCAACAGTAGGGAAAGTTTTGGATTGCATAGTTATAAAAATTACTATTCCCACTCCAATCAGTGCAACAGTAGGGAAAGTGTTGGATAGCAGAGGGGGGGGGGGGCGTATTACTCCCACTCCAGTTAATGCAACAGTAGGGAAAGTGTTGATTTGCATAGGGGTAAAAATTACTATCCCCACTCCAATGAGTGCAACAGTGGGGAAAGTGTTGGAGAGTGGAGGGGTAAAACTTACTTTTCCCACTCCAGTGAGTACAACAGTTGAGAAAGTGTTATACAGCAGAGGGGTAAAACTTACTAGTCCCACTCCAGTCAGTGTAACAGTAGGGAAAGTGTTTGATAGCAGAGGTGTAGAAATTACTATTTCCACTCCAATGAGTGCAACAGTAAGGAAAGTGTTAGGTAGCAGAGAGGTAAAACTTACTATTCCCATTCCAGTTAGTGCAACAGTAGGGGAAGTGTTGGATTGCGTAGGGATAAAAATTACTATTCCCACTCCAATCAGTGCAACAGTAGGGAATGTGTTGGATAGCAGGGGGGGTGGGAAACATATTATTCTCACGCCAGTGAGTGCAACAGTAGGGAAAGTGTTATATTGCGTAGGGGTAAAACTTACTAGTCCCACTCCAATGAGTGCCACAGTGGGGAAAGTGTTGGAGAGTGGAGGGGTAACACTTACTATTCCCACTCCAGTGAGCACAACAGTTGAGAAAGTGTTAGACAGCAGAGGGGTAAAACTTACTATGCCCACTCCAGTGAGTGTTACAGTAGGGAAAGTGTTTGATAGCAGAGGTGTAGAAATTACTATTTCCACTCCAATGAGTGCAACAGTAAGGAAAGTGTTAGGTAGCAGAGAGGTAAAACTTACTATTCCCATTCCAGTGAGTGCAACAGTAGGGGAAGTGTTGGATTGCGTAGGGATAAAAATTACTATTCCCACTCCAATCAGTGCAACAGTAGGGAATGGAAAGGGGCGACCAACTCGGTCCCCCCGAACGTATGGCAGAGTGCCTCGATCCCCCCGGGAAGCCATTTTTGGGCGGGAGGCGCGTCTCGGCTGGTATGCCCGAAGCGGCGTAGCTGGGGCGCGCCCGTTCCCGCCCTAGAGTGGGCTGGCCTAGACACTGACGCAGCCAGCCACGCCCTCGGGGCAGGCAGGGGCGGGTATACGCCCGCCCTGAAGACGGATAAAAAGGGACGCAAGACCAGAAGACATCCTCTTGTTCTTGTGCTCTGAAGCTGCACCTCCTCGCTACACGTGAGCTCGGGACAGAACGAAGAGCCAATTTTGAGCGTTTTGATCTTTCTTTTTGTCTTCCAGATACTTTGTCGGAGAGATGCCCAAGAAAGGCTCAAAGGGAATGACGACTGACCAGATGGTTCGGGTCCTCGTAAAAGAGATGTCCGAAATAAAGAAGCGGTTGGCGGAGCGAGACGGGGAGGAGGGATCGGGGCGTCCATCGGCTGGGGCAGTTCCTGGAGGGAAGCCCAAGAGGCCAAAAAGGGGACCAGCCGGGGGAGACGTCCCGGTTCCCAGTGCCCCGCTCGAGGCGCCAGCCCCGGTACCGAGGGAGGGGAATCCGATTCCGACATCCGCCGAGGAGATGCCTCCCGAGTTGTCGGCACAGCTAGCAGCGTGGTTGGGCGACAGTAGCGAGGGCGCCACGGCTGCCGAGGCACAAGCGCTGATGAAACAGTTACGTGAGAAACGAGATGCTTGTCGATCATTATGAGGTGGAAACTGTTAAGGGTCAAAAGGATCTAATGCATCCGAGTGTTTGGCGCGCAAAAATGGCCGCCTTTAAAGTGAATGAGAATATTGGCAACTGGGGCAATGCATGGGGAATTTTTACGTCGATTTTGGGGGAACGTAGGCCTGAATTGCTTCCCGAGTTTCCTGTTTATCAGTCACGAATTATGGGGTACTCGACATCACACCAAGGTAACCAGTGGTTCTGTTATGATAACCTTTTCAGGAAAGCGATGGAGCATAACAAAAGTTTAACGTGGGACTGTTATGATTCTTTAACATGGGATAAGATGAAAGAATCAGGAATGTTGAAAATACCGTTAGTGGGGGGTAATGTTGGCGAGTCCTCCCACCATTATGCAGGGACGCCCTTTCGGTCAGGGGCGGGTACCGATGATTACTCGAGACCTGCCGGCAATACAGGGAAAAGGGGTTTCTGTTTCAATTTTAACAAAGGTAAATGTACTAGGCCTCAGGGATCGTGCAAGTTCAAGCATGAATGTAGTGGTTGCGGGTCGCCCCATCCTGAGTCCTCGTGCAGAGCCAGAACGGGTGAGAATGGGGGTAGAGGAGGCGCCAAACAGGTCTAATGTAGTCCGAGGGGCGCCTTTACCAACCCCGATTGATACCTTGGCGATGATTCCCTGGCTCAGTGAATACCCGGATCGTACTTCTGCTGGGGTGCTGCGGAACGGTTTTTCATATGGTTTCCGCATCCCGGTAGGGGACTTTCAGGGTGTCGGGACGTGCAAAAATCAACTTTCTGTCTTGCAACATACGACTGTAGTGCAAGATAAGATCCAGAAAGAGGTGGCCCGAGGTCGGGTCGCCGGCCCGTTTAGTGTACCCCCGGTACAGAATTTTGTCTGTTCTCCTTTAGGGGTGGTCCCCAAGAAGGACCCAGGTGAGTTTCGATTGATTCATAATTTATCAGCTCCTCATGGTCTTTCTGTAAACGATGCAATTGATCCAGAGGTATGTTCGGTGCGGTACGCATCATTCGATGAGGCCGTAGCCATTTTGAATCGCCTGGGGCCCGGGACGCTGATGGCGAAATCAGATATCGAGTCAGCGTTCCGATTGCTCCCGGTACACCCAGACGACCAGTGTCTTCTGGGATTCATGTTTCAAGGTTCTGAAGGACTGGGTTCTGTAGGACCCAGCGGTGCCAGGGCACAACACCTGAAACCTTCGTGGGTAACCTGCTCCGGCGTACAAGTCACAGAGACACGGGACACTTCCTCTGACGTCAAAGATTCAAGGTTTATTTGCTGCAGGGAAAACAGAAGTCACAGGAAGTACATCGAGTGTAGTTCGGGGAGACTGCTTCAAATTGGTTCTGTGGAGTCGCTCCTTTTATACAGTTTTTACCCATAAGACAACATGGTACACAAAAGTTTACAACCCGGTTCCCACCATCATCCCCCAGAGGGGTCGCTTTGGTCGCTTTCAAACACATGAGGTCCGGATCATAAGTGCAGAAACATTTGGCGGTTCCCAACTGTAAAAACCCATCTTCCCACCATTAGCAAATTCCAATCAGCAGTAAAGTAGATCGGAAATAGGAATGAAAACAGGTGCAAAGGAAGACGGAGACAGTGGGGAGATCGGAAAGGGTGTAAAAGGGGGAGGTATCGGGAAGCACGAGATACAGGCATCAAAGGGACGTGCCTAATGAGATGCACGGCTGAGACAATAAGCCTGTGAGGCAAGATGAGCCTCGAGCGGCGCCACCTGCCTTACAGTAGCATCCCCCTCGTCATAAAGACACTTACAAAGAACATGTGTCTTCCGCAAATATCTTGGGAGTCCCAGGGTCGCGAAGCGGACAGCGTCCGTTCGCTGACTACTTGAGGGCAAGAGACAAAATGGATGCCGTATCTAAGATGGAACCCGTGGGTACAGATGAAAAACCCACATAACAAACGAACGGTTTAAGTTAGCACAGCGAAACTGCGCATACTTACTAAACTCGTCATTTGCGGTTCATAGATACCAGACTCGACCATATTCGTGCGAGTCGAAAACACCACTTACAATTGTCACGGAACCTCAGTTCATATTACATGGATAAGTGTATGCCGATGGGGTGCTCTATATCGTGTGCATATTTCGAAACTTTCAGTAGTTTTCTGCAATGGGTCTTCACGAAGAAAACGGGTTTCAGGCATGTAATGCATTACCTTGATGACTTTTTGTTCCTTGGGGCCGCCGGGGATGACGAATGCGGCCAGGCCTTGGCTGACTTTTGTGTGTTAATGGGTCAATTTGGAGTGCCATTGGCACCAGGTAAAACTGTGGGTCCCACGACTTGCCTCGAGTTTCTGGGGATTGAGTTGGACTCTAGTGAAGGTTGTTTTCGTTTACCAGCTGCCAAAGTGTTGAAATTCAGGGCAGCCCTGCAAGTATGTATAAATGCATCTAAAGTTACGCTGCATCAATTGCAGCAACTGGTGGGGAAGTTGAATTTTGCCCTGAGGGTGATCCCAATGGCCCGCCCCTTTTCCCGCTCAATTGCTCAAGCGATGGTCGGCCTTAAGGAGGGTCATCATCGCACGAGACTATCGGCTGAGGTCCGCCAGGACATGCGTATTTGGTTAGCATTTCTGGCGGACTTCAATGGTCGAGTCGTCTGGAACAAACCAGCCGTGTCCTCTGATGAGCTTGGTCTATGGACAGATTCAGCAGGAAGCATGGGCTTCGGCGCCATTTTCGGCACAAAATGGTCGGCACAAAGATGGCCGACATGGTGGCATGAAGAGGGGCTGACGAGTAATATTGCTTTCCTTGAATTGTTTCCCATTTTGGTGGCCCTCAGAACCTGGCCCGAAGGGTTCAAAGATCATTCTGTCATATTTTGGTCAGACAATATGACCGTTGTAGAATGCATCAACAGTCAGGCAGCACGTTGTAAAATGATGTTAAGGCTGCTCAAAGAAATTGTCTTACTGTGTATGCAACTGAACGTGATATTCAGAGCAAAACATGTCCCAGGGGTGTTGAATCAGGCAGCTGATGCACTGTCTCGTTTTCAAATGCAGGCTTTCTCGGGTTTCCTTCCCTCAGCGGACCCAGAACCGGCACCTTTTCCCGAAGCTCTTTGGTCTCTCGGTGCCCCGAACTTCGTCACCTCGTGGGAGAAAGTCTAGCACCAAGGACGAGGAAGGCATATGAAGGGGCGTTTAGGGCTTATTTAGCCTTTTTAGGGACTGAGAGAGAGGGGCTTTGGGGCTATGAGGAATGGGTAGTACATTTTCTGATGTTCTTGCGTAGGGCTGGGAAGTCAGTGGCTACGGCCCAAAGGCATCGTGCTGCCATTTCCTTTGTTGCCAGGGCACACAATATCCAGGACCCGACAGCGTCTTTCGTGGTACAAAAAGCGCTGCGTGGGTGGCAACGCCTTGAGGGTCGCAGAGTAGATGAGAGGCGCCCGATAGGTCTGGATAGGTTGTCCCAGTTGCTGGACGCACTCCCTGCCACATGCTCGTCTCAGTTTGAGACGTTTTTGTTCCGAGCTGCTTTTACGCTTGCATTTCACGGGGCAATGAGGATAAGTGAATTAGTAGCGAGGAACAAACAGGATGTGGTGGGGGGGTTGTGTCAAGAACACGTTCAGATCAGGGGCGAGACAATGACTGTCTCCTTTGTCAGGTCCAAGACCGATCAAGATGGGACGGGTGACTGCATAATCATTCGCAGGATTCCTGGGTCCTCCATGTGTCCGGTAAAGTGTTTAGAAGATTACCTAGCACGAAGGGTGGCATCATGGGCGGGGACTTTGTTGAGACACGCGGACGCCACCCCACTGACGAAGTTTCAGTTTCAGCGGGTGCTTGCGATGTCAATTACCGCAGCGGGCTTGGACCCGGGCGAGTTCGGGACCCATTCCTTTCGGATAGGGGCTGCCACTGAAGCTACAGCCAGGGGTCTTAATGTTGAGCAAGTAAAACGAGTGGGGCGTTGGTCCTCCAATTGCTATAAGAGGTATGTACGGTTGCACATGTTGTAAAGCTGTAACGATGTACTCACGCCTCTTGTTTTTGTTTGGTTTTCAGTTGCGCAAGCCTACGAGGCAGGGCGGACTATGCGGTCGACCCAACACCGGGCCAGCGGTCAGACATCACCGGCTGTGAAAAAGGAGGTGTGGGTCGTGGGCCACTCATACGTGAGGCGTGCCGCAGACGTATTCGAAGCAGGTGACATGATTCACGTAGCCTGGGAATACGGGTACAGGGTGTCCTTCTACGGAAGGGGCGGTCTCTGTATTGACCAGTTTCAAGCATTCTTTGAGGGTTTGTTAGCGCGGACGAGGTCACCGCCGTCTATAGTCATAGTACATTTGGGGGGCAATGATTTGGTCACCACCGGTAGACGACTTCTCCTAGAGGCAATGCTTTCCACTGTAAGTTGGTTGGCGAGGAAAGTTCCGGGGTGCATAATCGCGTGGTCTCATATGATCCCACGAAAAGTGTGGCGGGGGGCTATCTCGATTCCTGCTTTGAACCATTCTGTTAGAAAACTTAATAACAAAATGAGTAGGTTGTTCCGTTCCAAGACATTGCATTCTATCTCGCATGGTTGTATCAATGATGACAGTATGTATTTGGGGGACGGTGTGCATTTGTCTCGGGTGGGGAATGAGTTACTCATAGGAGACTTCTTAGCATGGTTAAAAAACGTTGAAGCATGACCTTTAGGTAGGACTTTTGTGGGGGGCCCGGATAGCCGGTCAACTATCCGGGCCTGTGGCGGTAAGGTCATGATCGGTGAGCACTAATTAGTAGATCCCTATGAGTGGGCGTCACCCAACACGGATGGGAGCGCTCGGGAGAGGTGGCCATTGGCCCCTCAATGGGGAGGCGGTCCCTTCTAAGGATGGGTCGCCGGAAGTAAAGGAAAGGCGGTCAAGGCCCCTTCCTTTGTAGGAGGGGTTACAGCCCCCTCCTGGGGAATTTCCCGGGGCCAGTGACATCTGCGACGGCAGATGCGGTAAGTTGTGTGGGGTTGGGATAAGGTCTACGATACCTTATAGATACCTCACACGAGTATTCGAACGACCTTTAACTGGCGTCGAGTCTTTAGGTGCCCCCGTCAAGTCAAGGGAAATTGGTAGTAGTTGCACTTGAGGTACGCCTCCGTGCTGTCGCCCATCCCAAGTGGGAGGGGTAAGTCTGGTTAGGGATCTTGACACCGGTTATGACCTTGCCGTTGGCCCTTAAACGTTAGGATGTACAATTTCAATATGTCAAGAAATGTTTTGTAGGATGCTAGTTCGGCTAGGAGAACCTCTGTATTAGAGAATCTGTTATGGTTAGCCAAACATCGCAATATGGTAATGAAATTGTACATAACATGAAACGTTTAATGTTTTAATTTTGTTTTAATAAATACGGCCGGGATGGTCACTCCATCCCACTTCCAAAAACTTCAAGAACTGTTTCCGGTTTCCCTCCTTTTGGGGATTGTGTTGAGAGGGGGTGGCGGGTATCTCGGCCATATGGAAAGGGGCGACCAACTCGGTCCCCCCGAACGTATGGCAGAGTGCCTCGATCCCCCCGGGAAGCCATTTTTGGGCGGGAGGCGCGTCTCGGCTGGTATGCCCGAAGCGGCGTAGCTGGGGCGCGCCCGTTCCCGCCCTAGAGTGGGCTGGCCTAGACACTGACGCAGCCAGCCACGCCCTCGGGGCAGGCAGGGGCGGGTATACGCCCGCCCTGAAGACGGATAAAAAGGGACGCAAGACCAGAAGACATCCTCTTGTTCTTGTGCTCTGAAGCTGCACCTCCTCGCTACACGTGAGCTCGGGACAGAACGAAGAGCCAATTTTGACCCACCCACCAGCCCCTGAAGACAGCCAGTTGTTTGTAATAAAGTTGATTAATTTTGCTTCTGTTTTCGTTTGCAGGTTGTAGTGTCATGTTGATGTTGAGTTTAATAAAGAATGATCGGTTTGAGTACGTTTTGCCATTAAAGAGATTCAGATTTAGTGTTGAATTTTATGCATGCTCTTTCGGTCATAGTGGCCAATGTATTCTCAGGTTTAGTTAGCACTGTCGTATTTATTTTGGTAGGCGGTAAGGTCATGATCGGTGAGCACTAATTAGTAGATCCCTATGAGTGGGCGTCACCCAACACGGATGGGAGCGCTCGGGAGAGGTGGCCATTGGCCCCTCAATGGGGAGGCGGTCCCTTCTAAGGATGGGTCGCCGGAAGTAAAGGAAAGGCGGTCAAGGCCCCTTCCTTTGTAGGAGGGGTTACAGCCCCCTCCTGGGGAATTTCCCGGGGCCAGTGACATCTGCGACGGCAGATGCGGTAAGTTGTGTGGGGTTGGGATAAGGTCTACGATACCTTATAGATACCTCACACGAGTATTCGAACGACCTTTAACTGGCGTCGAGTCTTTAGGTGCCCCCGTCAAGTCAAGGGAAATTGGTAGTAGTTGCACTTGAGGTACGCCTCCGTGCTGTCGCCCATCCCAAGTGGGAGGGGTAAGTCTGGTTAGGGATCTTGACACCGGTTATGACCTTGCCGTTGGCCCTTAAACGTTAGGATGTACAATTTCAATATGTCAAGAAATGTTTTGTAGGATGCTAGTTCGGCTAGGAGAACCTCTGTATTAGAGAATCTGTTATGGTTAGCCAAACATCGCAATATGGTAATGAAATTGTACATAACATGAAACGTTTAATGTTTTAATTTTGTTTTAATAAATACGGCCGGGATGGTCACTCCATCCCACTTCCAAAAACTTCAAGAACTGTTTCCGGTTTCCCTCCTTTTGGGGATTGTGTTGAGAGGGGGTGGCGGGTATCTCGGCCATATGTGTTGGATAGCAGGGGGGGTGGGAAACATATTATTCCCACTCCAGTGAGTACATGTGATCCAGCTCCCCGGGGCACCCGACCCCTAGCCGACCCCTCACCTTTGTTACCATCTCACCCCGCATCATGCCCGCGTAGACGAAAAGGGTCCACAACAACCGCGTCCATGACAACAGAAATCCCGCCCCTCTCTCCCCTGCAGGATCCAATCCAGTGGAACGGGGAACCGGAAGGACATTCCTACGACCCCGGAAGTCCCGCCTCCTTACAGCCAGCCGGAGATAGAAAAGACGGAAGGAGAGAGACTGGCGGCGTCGAAGGATCGTGGCAGGAGCTTTCGGCTGGAGCGGTGACGGACGGAGAAGACGGGAACGGCGATAGCGAGGAGTGGACCGAAGAGTGGTGGAGTCCCACGGAGGTGGCTGAAGAGCGGCCGTAACTCGGACGAGAGTTACGGCGGAGCGCGTGAGTACCAGTTCCATTGAGAGCACATTAGGTGCACTGTGTATATAGTAGAATCCCCTCTCGCTGTAAATTGTTCCCCGCTATCCTAGGCACGTCACCATTAGGCACTAGACCGTTTGTATATAGAAATCCACCTAGCACTGTATAAAGAGCACACCCCTCCCCACCACCCTGTGCACTTCTTTGACTCTACCTTCCTCGACTCTTACCCGTACCTCCCTCACTCCCTTTTCGTTTCCCCACACGACCCGGGTACCGGTGACGGGATCAGACCACGAGTCCAGTTTACTAACGGCTCCTCTCTCTTCTCTTATTGCCCTCCGAGGTGTTCTCCGACCACCCAGAGACGGCTACACGCAAGACCAGGACACCCATCTGTCCCTCAGAAGATTTGGAAGAAGAGAGAAGAAGACACGCCGCCGACCCCAACGCTGGACCCGACCCCTTCCTTGGTCACCACCGCCCACTGTGTATAGACTTAATAAAACACTATCGCTCACTATATCCGGCCTCCTCGCCTGATTTTCCAGTCCGCTGTCCGCCCACGATCACATCTGGTGTCAGAAGTGGGATTAACTGGAGGTATGGAGGCCGTGATGAAAAGGATGGCGGAGTCCCAGGAGCAGCTGGGCAAACTCATGGAGCAGTTCCTAAAAACAGCGGAGGATGACCGTGGACAACTCCATGATGTCTTAAAGGGACAGGGTACCACACATGTAGAAGCCATGGGGAAGTTGACCGACGTCTTAGGACAACCGAGACCAATGTCCTCCCTCCCGTCGGTGGTTCTCCAGAAGTATGTGCCGGGAGAAGACCCTGACTTCTTTTTTACCAACTTTGAACGGTTAGCACAGGCGGCCACCTGGCCAGCCGACCGATGGGCTCATTATCTCGGACCTCTGCTAACAGGGGATCTACAGGCCGCCTACCAACAAGCGAACATTCAGGGCAACACGCCATATGCAGATGTTAAGAAGTGCATACTTGAACGACTGGGGATTGACGAGGAAACGTACCGAGTACGACTACGACAGGTAAAGGAAGGTCCCCAGGAGACTCCTCGAGCACTCTCCTTTCGTATAAAAGACTTAGCCAATCGCTGGCTAAAACCTGACACCTCCACTAAAGAGAACATTCTCGAAAAAATATACTTGGAACAATTCCTATCATCCCTACTCCCGAACACCCAAAGGTGGGTACGCCAGCATGCCCATCTGACCTTGGACACGGCAATTGAAATTGCAAGCGCCTACAGCAGGGCCCAGGAAGTTCAGAGGGGAAGAGAAGAACACTCCCACCGATCACACCCTCCTAACGGTCCCCGACCTCCTCGTCCCCCTGTTCCCAGAAGGCCTGACCCACCACTTGTGTTTCCCGTTCCAATGGCACCCCGTCCTGTCAATCCCGGACCACAATGTTACAGCTGTGGAGGATTTGGCCATATCGCCAGAGTTTGTCCGCACAAAGAAGAGCCGATGGAAGTTGGGCTGGCACGTAATTATGTGTGTTCCGTACCGGGGAGCACCCCTCCTCCATTCAGATGTCCTGTAAATTTTGATGGACAAACCCTCATGGCCCTAACCGACACCGGGTGTCGACAGAGCGTCCTAAGGCCCCAGGCCTTATCACACCCCGTTCAACCTACTTCCAAAACGGTAGCCATTCAGTGTGTACACGGGGATACCAAGACCTATCCGACCACCCAGGTAAAGGTCCGACATGACAAGGATCCCGGTACCACTCTCACTGTGGGGTTGATCCCTACCCTACCGGAACAGGCGATTCTGGGAAGCGATTATCCAGGATTACCTGCATTGCTTCGAGATACCACCGAATCCTTGACCCATTGGTGGGAAGAAGCACCCTTTCCGAATGGACTGTCCTCCCCTGTACAGACACGCAAACCGTTTAAAACCAAAGCACAGAAAAGAAAGGAAAGAAGAGAATATACAGGCGCCTATCCAGTGATCCCAGAAGACCATCCTTGGCATACAGACCGGGAGTTCAGGGCAGCCCAACTGGAAGACCCTCTATTACAGGAAGCCTGGGGAAGGGCTGTGGAACAAGAGGATCCCCTTATCGTAGGTCCCTACTTTTTCAAGAAAAATGGGCTGTTATATCGCAAGGGTGGGAACCAACAGAACCCCCAACTCCTGGTCCCCGGACCCTTTCAGGAGAAGGTACTTTTCCTGGCCCATAGTCACCTGCTGGGAGGCCATTTCGGAGAGGAAAAGACTAGTCAGACAATTCTGGATAAATTCTACTGGCCTGGGATTTTCCAACACATCAAAAGGTTTTGTAAAGAATGTCCAGTATGCCAGAGACATAGCAGATACAAACCCCCTAGGGCACCGCTACAACCCCTTCCCGTGATTGATGTCCCCTTCAGTAGGGTAGGGATGGACATAATTGGGCCCCTGTTACCCTCCCGCAGCGGATGTCGATATGCCCTGGTCATTGTGGACTATGCAACCCGATTCCCTGAAGCTCTCCCCTTGCGACAGCCCACCACCCAGAACATTGCAAAGGCCCTCATTTCAGTCTTTACTCGGGTAGGGTTTCCCCGGGAAATCCTAACCGATCAGGGTACCCCTTTTGTCTCTGCCTTGATGAAACAGGTCTGTTCCCACCTAGGAATCAAACAAATCCGTACCTCTGCATACCATCCCCAGACCGACGGGCTCGTCGAGAGGTACAATGCCACCCTGAAACAAACCCTTAAGAAACTGCTGGGGTTGGAAGCCAAACGATGGGAGGATATGCTACCCCTGGCCCTGTTTGCCATCCGTTGCGCCACCCAGAGTAGCACCGGATACTCGCCCTACGAGTTGTTATATGGGCGACCCCCTCGTACCCTGTTAGACATGGCTCAAGAAGCTTGGGAAGCCGAGCCAGACCGTACTCGGCCTCTGCCCGAGTACATGGAGAATCTGAAAACCCACCTAGCAGTCATCAGAGACATAGTACGCCAGAACCTTGAGAACGCCCAGAACAAACAAAAGGGACAATATGACAAAGGCACCAAACCCAGAACTTTCGTAGCAGGCGATCTAGTATTATTAATGCTACCATCTTCTGATCAAAAACTCCTGGGACAGTGGCAGGGCCCTTACCCCATCCTGCGTCAGGTGACTCCAGTCACCTACGAGCTAGACATTGACCATGTCCGTGGGGTGACACAAATATATCATGTCAATCTTCTGAAAAAATGGGAAGGCCCCCGTCCAGTTTTATCAGGAACACCCGACCCAGACCTCCTTTCCTTCAACCCCTGTATTGACCGAGATGTCACGTCACAACAGAGACAGGAACTAGAGACAGCCCTTTTTCCGTTGCGACATGTATTTTCCTCTTCCCCGGGACACACGACCATCACCGAACACAGTATACAAACAATACCCGGGAAGGTAATCAGACAAAGGCCGTATAGAATCCCTGAGGCCCGCAGAGAGGTGATACGAAAAGAGACCGAACAGATGGTAAAGATGGGAATCATCGAACCATCCACCAGCGAGTGGAACTCCCCGATAGTTCTGGTACCCAAACCGGACGGATCTGTACGTTTCTGTATAGACTTCAGGGAGGTCAACAAAATATCCACATTCGATACATACCCATTGCCCCGTGTCGACGAAATGGTCGAACGTATAGGGAAGGCACGATATATCTCCACGTTAGACCTCTGTAAGGGGTATTGGCAGATCCCGCTTAGAGAAGAGGACAGAAAAAAGACGGCCTTCTCCACCCCTGATGGCCTGTATCAATTTCTCGTCCTCCCTTTCGGTCTTCATGGCGCCCCAGCCACTTTCCAACGGGCCATGAATACCATCCTAAGGCCTCACTCCCTATACGCAGGCGCGTATCTTGATGATATTGTCATTTATAGTGACCACTGGTCCCAACATCTAGAGCATCTTCAACAGGTCATCACCTCCTTGGGACATTACGGTTTCACTATAAACCCTGCGAAAACCACTCTAGCCGCACAGACCGTGAAATATCTGGGCTTTCTCCTGGGTGAAGGGTTGATAAGACCCCAGGAGAGTAAAATTGATGCCATTCACTCCCTCCCTTTTCCTCAGACCAAAAGAGACCTCCGTGCTTTCCTAGGGCTATTGGGGTACTATCGACGTTTCGTCCCCAACTTTTCCCAAAGAGCAGCACCCCTCACGGACCTTTTAAAGAAATCAGTGAAAACAGATGCCCTTCTTAAAACGCCCACAGCAGTCTTGCTACATGCGTTTTCTGATCTGAAAACTGCTCTGACCTCCCATCCTGTGTTAGTAAGCCCGGACTACACCCTACCCTTCATACTACAAACGGACGCCTCCGAACAAGGACTCGGGGCGGTTCTTTCACAGAAAAACCCTCAGGGAGACGAGAAACCAATTCTCTTCCTAAGTAGGAAACTGTTCCCACGAGAAAAAAACTATGCCGTGGTAGAGAAGGAAGCACTCGCCATCAAGTGGGCCGTGGAAAGCCTTCGATATTACTTAGAAGGGAGACAGTTCACCATCTACACCGACCATGCTCCCCTAGAATGGATGGCTCGGAATAAAGGGCACAATGATAGAGTCCTTCGCTGGTTCTTGTCCCTCCAACCTTACCACTTCACAACGATACATAGGAAGGGTTTAGAACAAGGTAACGCTGATTATCTGTCTCGATACCCTGTTTCCTCACCGGGTACAAGAAAGACAGCTAGGGGAAGGGAATGTGATCCAGCTCCCCGGGGCACCCGACCCCTAGCCGACCCCTCACCTTTGTTACCATCTCACCCCGCATCATGCCCGCGTAGACGAAAAGGGTCCACAACAACCGCGTCCATGACGACAGAAATCCCGCCCCTCTCTCCCCTGCAGGATCCAATCCAGTGGAACGGGGAACCGGAAGGACATTCCTACGACCCCGGAAGTCCCGCCTCCTTACAGCCAGCCGGAGATAGAAAAGACGGAAGGAGAGAGACTGGCGGCGTCGAAGGATCGTGGCAGGAGCTTTCGGCTGGAGCGGTGACGGACGGAGAAGACGGGAACGGCGATAGCGAGGAGTGGACCGAAGAGTGGTGGAGTCCCACGGAGGTGGCTGAAGAGCGGCCGTAACTCGGACGAGAGTTACGGCGGAGCGCGTGAGTACCAGTTCCATTGAGAGCACATTAGGTGCACTGTGTATATAGTAGAATCCCCTCTCGCTGTAAATTGTTCCCCGCTATCCTAGGCACGTCACCATTAGGCACTAGACCGTTTGTATATAGAAATCCACCTAGCACTGTATAAAGAGCACACCCCTCCCCACCACCCTGTGCACTTCTTTGACTCTACCTTCCTCGACTCTTACCCGTACCTCCCTCACTCCCTTTTCGTTTCCCCACACGACCCGGGTACCGGTGACGGGATCAGACCACGAGTCCAGTTTACTAACGGCTCCTCTCTCTTCTCTTATTGCCCTCCGAGGTGTTCTCCGACCACCCAGAGACGGCTACACGCAAGACCAGGACACCCATCTGTCCCTCAGAAGATTTGGAAGAAGAGAGAAGAAGACACGCCGCCGACCCCAACGCTGGACCCGACCCCTTCCTTGGTCACCACCGCCCACTGTGTATAGACTTAATAAAACACTATCGCTCACTATATCCGGCCTCCTCGCCTGATTTTCCAGTCCGCTGTCCGCCCACGATCACAGTACAACAGTAGGGAAAGTGTTATATTGCGTAGGGGTAAAACTTACTAGTCCCACTCCAATGAGTGCCACAGTGGGGAAAGTGTTGGAGAGTGGAGGGGTAACACTTACTATTCCCACTCCAGTGAGTACAACAGTTGAGAAAGTGTTAGACAGCAGAGGGGTAAAACTTACTATGCCCACTCCAGTGAATGTTACAGTAGTGATGTAAATAATTAATTTACTCTCTTAATTTCTATGCAGGTAAGTACTTAATCAATAATAACTCAATCGGAATGAAGGAAAACAGAGTCCGTGGTGTAAGAGTTTCTAAGGGTTTTATTCCTCATAAAGGAATCAGGATATCATGTTCTGACCACCACACAGGGTGTCAGAAGGGATAGATGAGCGCGCTCTCGTTTATTGACAATACATAGCTTATATACTTGATTTACATCATAGTGTTCAATGTAAGAGGCGTAACAGCTGAGAGAAGACAAGATAACAGTATACACGTGGTGCTAGTACATCATCAAGAGGCGTAAACTAGGCGTGAACTAGGGTGTGTGCTAGAAACGTCACTGATAGGTGACGCAAGTGGGTGGCACCAAGGGGTGGTGCTAACAGAATGTTGCAATGTCAGCAGAAATCGGGAGCTTGGATGCGCGCGCAGCTGTATGACGTGTGATAGACGGGGTGCAGGGGACTTGACATTTACACTGACGGAAAGAGACAGGAGTCTGGCATGTCAGATCAACTTGTGCTTCTATCATATCTGATATCTGATGTTTAGGAACTAAGCTATCTGGGCAGAAAGGTTTCTAGAGCAGAAGCTATTCTATACTTGCTGTGAGTGCGTGTATAAGCGCCTGAATGTCTGTATGAGAAGCGTGGGGGCATGGGGCCTTCCATGGAAGCATGGCAACAGAGGCTATGAATTACTTGCATAAAGACAGGTCGGCCCTTTAGCCCTGTAGCTGGGGAGGGATGTTTACTGAAGCTAGCAGGCTGGAATGTATCTTCGGGAGGAAAACAGATAACTCGAAGGTTATAGTCAATCTTGGCAGGCAGCAGGCTGAGCTGAGCACGGAGGGCCGCGCTAGAAGTAAGTCAGAGTTCACGGGAACGGGGGCTGCTTGGGCAGAGGCCCTCGCAGTCAGAAGCCAGAAAAGAGGCTCGATGGCAGAGATTCAGGGCCTACTTTCAGCCAGGCTGAAAAACGTAGGAGTACACTTCAAAAAGACGTTGGCATAGCATACTTAGGAACGGACCATCAAACCCATTCATGGTGGGTCTGAAAGAGGACAAGTTAACGTTGGACGCAAATGTATTTGCGTCTTCATAACTGATACAGGAGGGAAGTTACATGCACCTTTAACTCGTACATGGAGTCGGTGGGGTACTCGCTAGGGAACACAACATGACCATAAAATTTATATTACCTCATTCCCTCCTTGTTCCCTACGGACCCTTCATGATATATCGATCCTCATAAATCGATCGGTTTGTTCTTGTAACATCATATGTTCGTCTTTCTTTCTTTGACTGTTTGAGAGGCAACTGGAATGCTCAATGCAGGATGTGGCACACAGTCCACATATCGCTGGCCCACACTGCAGGCATAGGCAACAACTGAATACTATAACAAGGCCAATGCCTAGGAAGGATAAGATCTTCCATCCCCAAGCTGTTAACGTAGTCCAGAACCAACCGGACCAAGTCCAGGTGCCTGGATTCTGATGTATCTGATTTGCAATTTTATGTAAACGGGTGATAGCTTGATAGACAGATGGTGCATTTTGTGGAATGAAAACACAGCAACTTGACCCGATGACCTTACAAGCTCCACCTCTATCTGCCAAGATGACGTCAATCACAAGACGATTTTGAAGGACAACAGTCCGTATAGCAGACTGCTCCTCTGTTAAGTTACCTAGAGCGGAGGCAGTTTCGTTCACTACTGCTTCAAGTGTTCTCGTTAATCTGCGTATTAATTTACTGTTTTGGACAGGTCCTAGGAAGAAAAAGAATCCTTTATTGAAATCAGTGTACTGTTCCCATGCCGTTTCTGTGTAGTCGACAAGGGGAATATCTCTTTTGGGTCTATTCGGTGCTAGATTCGTATTTCTATGGTAATCAGGAGGAGCTAGAAAAACAGGTGGCAGAAGGAATGCAATGTAACAGGTACCATCCCAATCTGGGGGCAAACGTATGTATGCGGTATGACCACAAACAAAGTAGGAATGACTGGTAGCTTTAAAAGACGATTTACCATGGTCACTGAACTCGACCACAGTAGTGCATTTACTATGACCTACGTGTACTGAACCTTTCTTGCTAACACATAATTCACCTGTGACTGGTAACACTAACATATGGGGCAAAACTGGAGCAGTTTCAGATTCAACAGTGAGGATCATAAGGCTAATTGTGTAATTACCTAATCCATATACTTCATTTTCTAGATCAGTTCCTATTCGAGTGGGAAGTCCTTCTTTATCAGGATAACAGACGTTGAGCAGGACTAAGTTCAAGTTTCCCCAAACCCAGCCCCCATCGAAAACAGCAATATCAGGATCTAAAGAATTAATTATTTTAAACCATGCTCCACAGGAGCCATTGTGAGTGAATGGGTACGGAAAGAGAGGCAGAGCTCCCTTGTAATTCTGGTAGGGAGGGAGTCGACCACATATCCAGCAGTCTGTAGCATTACTTGTCTGATGGGAATGGTGTAACATACTAATGAATGTATTGTTGCGCAGCGCAAGTCTGTAAGAGAGTTCATGTGCAGGAAGTTCACTAAAAGTGTGTTCAGCAGAGACATTGTAAGCAGATTGTTCACGCCTGAAAATAGGCCAGTACATAGGAAGCAGAATGCTGGCAATAATAATTAGAATACTCAGAATAAACATGATTATTAGTGTCACTATGCAGTGACTACGAAGTGATTTGCAATATGTTCTTCTCTTTTCCTCTCTCTCTCTAACTCGATCTAGGGGATACATGTCAGAAACTATTTAACCGATTCACCTAGGGGAGGACTTAAACAATTAAACTGTCTGACTTGCTAGATCGAAGCTTCATTCGGTAAAGTTCTTGAGGAGTCTTTTCTCTTTTAGGCACAGTAACGTCTTGTGCTTCAACACAGTCTTTGGTGGGGGTGGACGAGTCAGAGTCCTGTTTCAGTCCGTTTTTTAGTTCATTGCATAGCTTGATGTGACTCGTGTGGACCCACCCCTTTCTCCCCTCGATTTTCACGGCGGTCCTGGTGGTAAGCAGAACGGTCTTCGGAGACTTCCAGCGGGGCTCCAGCGGACTTTTCCGGTCGAAATTCCGGACGACTACCAGGTCACCTGGACGGACCTCATGCGCCTTTACATCGGTGTTGTCAGGGAAGGCTGCGGCAACCTGTGAACGACATGATTGGAGTGCAGACATCAAGGAGGCAAGGTAATCTGTCAACATGTTACAATCAATATCAGTGATCTTTTTCGGAACGGGCGTCCCCCACATATTCGGTGGTCTGCCAAAGACCACTTCGTACGGGGATAGCCCTGATCTTGAGTGGGCGACCATTCTCATGTAGAATAGTGCCACGGGCAGGGCGACTATCCAGTCGACCCCTTTTTCCTGACAGATCTTGGCAAGACGGATCTTTAGTGTCTGATTATGCCTTTCTACAAGGCCAGCTGCTTCGGGATGTCGGACACAGTGGAACCTCCACTGATATCCTAGCAAGAGGGAAACTTGTTTCATCAACTCGGACGAGAACGGCTGTCCGTTATCTGAGTACACGACACGGGGCAAACCGTACCGTGGGAAGAATTCACGAACCAACTGTCTGGCAGTGGTCGGAGCAGTGTAGTCTGGGACTGGGTATGCTTCGGTCCAGCGGGACAGAGCACAAACAATTACAAGGACATACTTAAATCCTCTACAGCTATTCATCTGGATATAATCCATCTGGAGGACTTCAAAAGGGTGATCGGGAGGATGGAATCCACCTTGCTCAACAGGGACGCTTTTACCTGGATTGAACTGACAACAGATCATGCAAGTACGCACTTTCTGTTTTGCTGCTGCTCGTAAGTGTTTGTTGTACCAGAGGTTCTGTAAACTGTCTAACATGGCTTTCTCTCCAAGATGGGCAGGACTATGTGCTGTATTTATCATGACTTGAACCATTGAGTCGGGGAGAAACCATATAGATTTTCCCTTCGTCACCCAACCTTGATCTGTCTGAATCCCTCCTAGTTCAGTCCATTTCTTTATTTCCTCTGGAGTAGCATGTGTCTGGATGTCAATTACGTCTAGGGCGGGATCTCTAACTGTCATACACTGTGTTTGTACTATTGTCTTTGTCACATCAGTAGTCTGGGTGTGAGTCAATGCTGTATGTTTTGCTGTCTGGTCTGCCAGGTCGTTACCCTGGGAAACAGAATCTGTGACTTTAGTATGTGCCTTACACTTCATGACTGATATGCCCGAGGGCAAATGTATTGCTTCTAACAGTGCTTGAATGAGGGGGCCATGTTGTATCTTGGCCCCATGAGAAGTCAGAAAACCTCGTTCTTGCCAGAGGACTCCGAAGTCGTGTACAACTCCGAAGGCATAGCGGGAATCTGTGTATATGTTAACATTTCTGTTCTTGGCTAGAATACAAGCTCGGGTCAGAGCGATGAGCTCTGCTGCTTGAGCAGACAGGGTGTCAATACGATGTGTTTCTTTAATTTCAGTTTCAGTGGTCACGGCGTACGCGGCCACTAATTCTCCTGTACTTGTTCTCATGCATGAACCGTCCACATAAAGTGTCAGGTCTGGATTTGTCAATGGGACATCTGTTAAGTCTCGTCTAGGCTTAGTTACTGCATTAATTATTTCTATACAATCATGCGGAGCTGGATCTGTCATAACTGTAGGTAACAGTGTTGCTGGGTTCAGGATGCTGCAACGTCTGATTTCTATGTGTGGCTGGAATAGTGTTAATTCATAACCTGTCAGTCGTGCTATAGTTAAGTGTTGAGTCTGGGTTCTGTTTAACAAAACCTCTACAGAATGTGGTACTTGAACTGTTAACTGATGACCTAAAACAATTGAATCACTTTGTCTTATTGCTAACGCTGTTGCTGCTACTGACTTTAAGCACGCAGGGAGTGCTTGAGCTACTGAATCCAATGTACTAGAAAAATAAGCACACGGCTTATGTGAACCTGCTTGGTCTTGAGTGAGGACAGACAACGCTGTGCCATCACGTTCTGTAACAAAAAGTGTAAACGGTTTGCTGTAACATGGTGTCGCTAAAACTGGTGCTTGGCATAAAACTTTCTTTAATTCTTCAAAAGCTTGTGTGTGTTCCTGAGTCCAAGGGAGGACAGTCGAAGTCGCTGCCTCCTGTGTCGTTAACTGGATGAGTGGTTTAGCTAAGAATGCATACTGGGGAATCCATTGTCTGCAGTACGAGGTGAGGCCTATGAAGGCCCGCACTTCCTTTTGTGTCTTGGGTTGCGGCATGTTCACAATTAACTGAATGCGATCGGGAGTGAGCTGTCTCCCCACTTTGGACAGTAAGTGACCCAAGTACACAACTTGCTGAGCACAGAATTGTAGCTTCGAAGGAGACACCTTGTGTCCCTTGTCAGCCAGGAAATGTAAAACTGTCAGTGATGCTTTTTCACATTCGGGCTCACTTCGTGCGGTGATCAGCAGATCATCGACGTATTGTAGTAAAGCGGTGTTAACTGGCATTTGAATACAATCTAGTTGTCTTTTCAGTGCTTGACTATAGATGCTGGGGCTTTCTGTAAATCCTTGAGGTGCGCGCGAAAATTTGAAACTGCGTCCATTTAAACAGAATCCGAAGAGATATTGGCTCTCGGGATCAATAGGCACGCTGAAGAAGGCGTTCTTGAGATCAATTACAGTAAAGAACGTCGCTTCTGAATCAATAGCAGTCAAGAGAGATGATATATCGGGGACCACAGGATACTGTGGGATAATGCATTTATTCAATTCTCGAAGATCAATCACCAGCCGATATACTGGCGGTGCATTGGGATCAGTACGTTTAAGAATCGGAATGATGGGTGAATTACAGATATTGGAGTCGGTCTCGACGACCACTCCTTGGGCAATGAGCTCTTCAATGATTTTCAGTAAAGCCGCTACAGCATCGGGTGGTAACTTGTATTGTCTGATTCTGGGTAATACAACACCTGCCTTGAGGGTAACGCGGTATGGTGTAATGTGCATACATCCTACATCAGTTGGGCCTTTTGCCCACAAGTAATCAGGTACATTTTTCAATCTGACGTCAAACTCACGAAGGACGTAATGACCCTTGAAATCCCGCAGAAAGAGTCTAACTCCCTCCGGGGAGCAGCATATTATAGCTCCTAGAGCCTTCAGTGTTTTAATTCCTAACAGATTTTCCGGACATGATTTTGTTAGTAACAGGTCTGTAACGCGTGATAATGGACCCACAGCCAGGGGAACTGGTTCTGATACTTCATTTACAATAGGTTGTCCTGAAAAACCAAGGGAAACATTTTGTGAGCCTGAGAGGGGTGCCCCTGGAACTTCGTCATGACTTATTGTAGTGCGACTTGCCCCTGTGTCAATTAAAAACTTTCTATCTTTCCCCAATACCTGACTGTGTACATAAGGACCTTCTTGATCTACAGGAATCTCGATAAGAGGCAAGCCACCTTCCCTCTCTAGGCTGTTTCATGTATATCGGGAATATTCGGGGTAAGCAGACTGGGCATACTGGTACATCTGTTGTGAGACTTGCTGAGTTGCAGCAATGGGCTGTGGCTGTGGTACTGCTACGGTCTGTGCTGTCTGTGCGGATGCATGCATGGGCTGTGTATTCGGGGTAGACTGATGCTGGTTATGGTCTGGTCTAGGCGGATGCGGTCTCTCTTTAGTTTTACCTGTCGCTATGTTATGTTTCAGAACTGCACATTCGTGAACGTAGTGACCTGGCTGCTTGCAATAATTGCATGTCCCTTTAACAGGAGCTGCAGCGTGACTTGTCTGGGTCGTACCTTTCCTGTGACTGTCGGATGGGACCGTCTGGGCTACTAACATTTTCATTTTCGTGTCTTTCATGCGCTTCTGTTCCTGATCTTGTTCTTCCCTAATTCTATTCTGGTGATATTGTAACATTTGTAACATCTGGGATGGCGTATTTGCTTGCCATGTACTCTCGACTTTATACACTCTATTTTTAACTAACGGTAGGGAATTCTCGACTAACTTTGATACAAAAAGATGTGGGTACGACTCGCTACTTGGCTGGAGGCCACTATTGATAATAAAACATTTCTCGAATCTTGAATAAAAGTCGCTAGTATCTTCATCATGTTTCTGTTTACAGGACGAGATTGCATCCCAATCCTCCTTTCTAGTTGTCAATAATCTGGGCAGGACCTGTACTATTAAACCTGGTAATGCTTTAGTTTTGTCCCCAAGGCCTAACCCTGGAACCCGTTTCTTTTCTTCATCCTCTATTTCTGCCCAGGCAATCTTTGCGTCTCCCACCTCCCAGTCCTTTTCCTTTAATTTCTCGAATATACCCGTAGGCAATAATACTTTCAACATTTTCATGATATCATCATATGTGTAGTCCCCCATCAGTAACATGTCTTTGAGCTCTCTATGAAAACCTGCAGGGTCTTTATCATGGCACGGTACTAATTTCTTCATTTCTAACAGTTCTAATTTAGTTAGAGGCGTGTGTACATACACGCGTTTCAAAATTTTATCCTCACCCATAACAGGGTGCACTTCTCGCAAGGGGTTCTGACTTTCAATACCACCCCCGCACTGCATATGGTACATTTTCCTTTCTGGAGGTGGGGCGGGAACATATTCAGGACTTACAAAGGTGTCATATCTGCGTCGTTGTTCTAGAATTATTTGAACTAATTTAGTGCTTAGGCCTCTCCATCTATCCATCAGTAGTGCTTCTAGTGTCTCATGTAAGGGACCTGGATCGGAATAATGTTTTCTGTACTTAATGAGAAGGTGCTGAATCATATATACCCCTGCTAATTTCTGTTCGTCGGGGGAGAGGTTCAGAAATGTCTGTGCTACGGTGTCATCATTATATATGTCTGCATTTTCGGCCCATGATACCGCTGATCGGGCTAATTCTTGTTCATCCATAGAATTGAGTACATGGTACCCAACTCGATCTCGAAGCCGTTTATCAGTTTCCTGGAACTGATGTTCAGCAGAATTCGGATTCGTTAAGGCAGAGAAGAAAACTCTCTTGCTTTCCGGACGGACACCTTTCCTAAGGTAGTTTCCCCTACCTACATATGCTATAGTGCTTGTAGTTGGTTCTGGTTCTTCAGATTCTTCTTCCTCCTCGGAGGGAGCCTTTTCTTTCTCTTTCTCGTGTACTGCTATCACTGCTTTCTTAATCTTTTTATACATGGCCTCTATGCAATTTTGTCTGTCATGTTTTCCATCGGCTATATTTTGACCCCATTTGTTCAATGCATCTAATTCACTCTGCTCTGTTCCGGGCCTGTCTCGTTCTCTTATTAGACAATTTATGAAAAATCGTAGTATCAGTGCTTGCATGGTAACTTTCTGTTTCTCCAGGGCATCCTTAATACTGTCGGGGTCCTTTCCCGTTTGAACGAACTCATATATTCTATCTAGGTGCTCCTTCATTCCTGCGTAACATAACAAACTATCAGTAGCAGATCTTAACCGTAAAGACGCTAATACCATTAAGTCGTCCTGTCCAGGTTCTGGATCATATCTACAAACTGACATATTTTCTTTTAGTGCATCAAGACGGGATGAATTAGAAGAACGGGGGGATCTGTGCGTAAGAGGACTCTGCAGACCTCTGAGATTTAATCTGTGAGTCGGTGGCGGGGTCTGTAGACCCGCGGTCGCACCTCCTGAAGCGGAAGCTTGGGCATTATCTCTGTGTGTAGTCAGTATCTGAATTTGTCTTTTAGTAGGATCTGATTGAAGTGGTTTCGGCAGATCAGTTTTAGGTGAGGGAAGTGGCGGAGCTGGCGGAACGGGACTAGTCTTTTTCGGTGTCGGCTGAGAGTGATCTTGGGGAGCAGTACCACCCCCGGCCCTGTCAGTAGGCAGGGCCCGAACAGGCAGATTGGTGTAAGCTGGCGCTACATCTTCGAGATATGAATTTAGGAATATGTCTTTAGTAGTCTTATGTATTACTTTAGTTGGAACTAATGGTGACGGCAAATTTTTCGGTATTTCTGAAATGGCGTCAGGGGTACCATCGGCCAAAAGATACATGTTGTTCACTTTGCTATTTTGGATACGGTCTATTTGTTCTACTTTTACTCGAATTCCCTCAGTAACTAATTCATTTTCTTGGGCCTTTTCTGATTCTTTAAGCCTGTCTTCTCTACGGAGTGTTCTATCAGCACGCTTACGTGATTCCTTACGCCAAAATTCTATGGCGTCTTTCTGAGATTGTCTAGCTTTCTTTTTCCGTAATATTTCTTCTACTTTTATGATGCACTCGGCATCCCATGTTCCGTTAACTGGCCATCGGTATCTTTCCTCTAAGTGCTTGGTATAATCGGTCCATAACTCTAGATACAGGATGGCGTCTATGCCATGTTTATTGTACATAAAATTACCTGGAGTGTCCCTAGGGGGGATCGGAATCTCTTCCTCTAACATCCCTTTCCTAGTTCCTATCTGCTTTAATTTGTTGAAAAACGGCATTGTGCCTACTTGATACTGGAATGCTTGATCCTTGATACTTAATGTCAACTGTAACTATTTATACAAAAACACAATAATGCACAAAAACAATCACATTCATACCACGACATTAATTACATGAAACATTTAAAGACATAGCTAATTTCCCCTTACTCTGAATGTACCGCTCAACGATACAGATACACTGCTGTAACAGTGCAGAAATTCGGAATACTTTATATACTGCTAAACAGTACAGATACACTGCCTAAAAACAGTGCAGACCGGACTTGCGTACCCAAACCCGTCTAGATACGACCCAGCAATGGTACTCACCGGGAAGCACGGAAAACAGAAGGCCTCGGAAAACTCGACTGGACTCGACTCGGAACTTCGGAAAACTTCGGAAAACTTCGGAAAACTTCGGAAAACTGGTGGGCCTCTTCACACCTCGGACCTTGCTTCCTTCGGCTGGGCTCTGGTCGGGATCCTCCGCACTCCTCACCGCCTCGTCTGGGCACTGATCGCAGTCTTCGTCACCTCCGTGTGTCAGAGGGGGATGCAGGAAATCCTGCCAGTACACGTGTTGTCCGTCTAACTGATGGCAGGGGACACGGATTGCAACGCACCTTCCGGCGCGTGAGGTGGGGGAGGGGTCCCTATTCGGGCGCCAAAATGATGTAAATAATTAATTTACTCTCTTAATTTCTATGCAGGTAAGTACTTAATCAATAATAACTCAATCGGAATGAAGGAAAACAGAGTCCGTGGTGTAAGAGTTTCTAAGGGTTTTATTCCTCATAAAGGAATCAGGATATCATGTTCTGACCACCACACAGGGTGTCAGAAGGGATAGATGAGCGCGCTCTCGTTTATTGACAATACATAGCTTATATACTTGATTTACATCATAGTGTTCAATGTAAGAGGCGTAACAGCTGAGAGAAGACAAGATAACAGTATACACGTGGTGCTAGTACATCATCAAGAGGCGTAAACTAGGCGTGAACTAGGGTGTGTGCTAGAAACGTCACTGATAGGTGACGCAAGTGGGTGGCACCAAGGGGTGGTGCTAACAGAATGTTGCAATGTCAGCAGAAATCGGGAGCTTGGATGCGCGCGCAGCTGTATGACGTGTGATAGACGGGGTGCAGGGGACTTGACATTTACACTGACGGAAAGAGACAGGAGTCTGGCATGTCAGATCAACTTGTGCTTCTATCATATCTGATATCTGATGTTTAGGAACTAAGCTATCTGGGCAGAAAGGTTTCTAGAGCAGAAGCTATTCTATACTTGCTGTGAGTGCGTGTATAAGCGCCTGAATGTCTGTATGAGAAGCGTGGGGGCATGGGGCCTTCCATGGAAGCATGGCAACAGAGGCTATGAATTACTTGCATAAAGACAGGTCGGCCCTTTAGCCCTGTAGCTGGGGAGGGATGTTTACTGAAGCTAGCAGGCTGGAATGTATCTTCGGGAGGAAAACAGATAACTCGAAGGTTATAGTCAATCTTGGCAGGCAGCAGGCTGAGCTGAGCACGGAGGGCCGCGCTAGAAGTAAGTCAGAGTTCACGGGAACGGGGGCTGCTTGGGCAGAGGCCCTCGCAGTCAGAAGCCAGAAAAGAGGCTCGATGGCAGAGATTCAGGGCCTACTTTCAGCCAGGCTGAAAAACGTAGGAGTACACTTCAAAAAGACGTTGGCATAGCATACTTAGGAACGGACCATCAAACCCATTCATGGTGGGTCTGAAAGAGGACAAGTTAACGTTGGACGCAAATGTATTTGCGTCTTCATAACTGATACAGGAGGGAAGTTACATGCACCTTTAACTCGTACATGGAGTCGGTGGGGTACTCGCTAGGGAACACAACATGACCATAAAATTTATATTACCTCAGTAGGGAAAGTGTTTGATAGCAGACGGGTAAAAATTACTATTTCCACTCCAACGAGTGCAACAGTAAGGAAACTGTTGGGTAGCGGAGAGGAAAAACTTACTATTCCCATTCCAGTTAGTGCAACAGTCGGGGCATTGTTGGATTGCGAAGGGGTAAAAATTACTTTTTCTACTCCAATCAGTGCAACAGTAGGGAAAGTGTTGGATACCAGAGGGGGTTAAAACTTTTTATTCCCACTCCAGTGGGTGTAACAGTAGGGAAAGTGTTGTATTGCATAGGGGAAAAAATTACTATTCCCACTCCACTCAGTGCAACATTAGGGAAAGTGTTAGGTAGCAGTGGGGTTAATCTTACTATTTCCACTCCAGTGAGTACAACAGTTGGGAAAGTTTTGGACAGCAGATGAGTAAAACTTACTATTCCCACTTCAGTGAGTGTAACAGTAGGGAAGGGGTTCGATAGCAGAGGGTAAAAATTACTATTTCCACTCCAATGAGTGCAAAAGTAGGGAAAGTGTTGGATAACAGAGAGGTAAAACTTACTATTCCTACTCCAATGAGTGCAACAGTAGAGAAAGTGTTGGATTACGGAGGGGTAAAACATGCTATTTCCACTCCAGTGAGTGGAACAGTAGGGAAAGTGCTGGCTTGCGTTGGAGTAAAAATTATGAATTCCACACCAATGAGGGCAACAGTAGGGAAAGTGTTGGAAAGCAGAGGGATAAAACTTACTATCCCAATTCCAGTCAGTGCAACAGTAGGGAAAGTGTTGGATTGCATAGGGGTAAAAAGTACTATTCCCGCTCCAATCAGTGCAACAGTAGGGGTAGTAGTGGATAGCGGAGGGGTACAACTTACTATTCCCACTCCAGTGAGTGCAACAGTAGGGGAAGTGTTGGATAGCCGAAAGGTAAAAATGACTAATCCCACTCCAATGAGTGCAACAGTAGTGAAAGTGTTGCTTAGCAGAGAGGTAAAACTTACTATTCCCAACCAGTCGGTGCAACAGTAGGGAAAGTTTTGGATTGCATAGTTATAAAAATTACTATTCCCACTCCAATCAGTGCAACAGTAGGGAAAGTGTTGGATAGCAGAGGGGGGGGGGGCGTATTACTCCCACTCCAGTTAATGCAACAGTAGGGAAAGTGTTGATTTGCATAGGGGTAAAAATTACTATCCCCACTCCAATGAGTGCAACAGTGGGGAAAGTGTTGGAGAGTGGAGGGGTAAAACTTACTTTTCCCACTCCAGTGAGTACAACAGTTGAGAAAGTGTTATACAGCAGAGGGGTAAAACTTACTAGTCCCACTCCAGTCAGTGTAACAGTAGGGAAAGTGTTTGATAGCAGAGGTGTAGAAATTACTATTTCCACTCCAATGAGTGCAACAGTAAGGAAAGTGTTAGGTAGCAGAGAGGTAAAACTTACTATTCCCATTCCAGTTAGTGCAACAGTAGGGGAAGTGTTGGATTGCGTAGGGATAAAAATTACTATTCCCACTCCAATCAGTGCAACAGTAGGGAATGTGTTGGATAGCAGGGGGGGTGGGAAACGTATTATTCCCACTCCAGTGAGTGCAACAGTAGGGAAAGTGTTGTATTGCGTAGGGGTACAACTTACTAGTCCCATTCCAAAGAGTGCAACAGTGGGGAAAGTGTTGGAGAGTGGCGGGGTAACGCTTACTATTCCCACTCCAGTGAGTACAACAGTTGAGAAAGTGTTAGACAGCAGAGGGGTAAAACTTACTATGCCCACCCCAGTGAGTGTTACAGTAGGGAAAGTGTTTGATAGCAGACGGGTAAAAATTACTATTTCCACTCCAATGAGTGCAACAGTAAGGAAACTGTTGGGTAGCGGAGAGGAAAAACTTACTATTCCCATTCCAGTTAGTGCAACAGTCGGGGCATTGTAGGATTGCGTACGTGTAAAAATTACTATTCCCACTCCAATGAGTGCAATAGTAGGGATAGTGTTGGATAGCCTAGGGGTAAAACATACTAGTCCCACTCCAGTGAGTGCAACCTGTAGGGAAAGTGTTGGATTGCATAGGGGTAAAACTTACTATTCCCACTCCAATGAGTGCAACATAGGGAACGTTTGGATAGCGGAGTGGTATAACTTACTATTCCCACTCCAGTGAGCGCAACAGTAGGGAAAGTGTAGGATTGCGTAGGGGTAAAAACAGTAGCGAAAGTCTTGGATAGTGGCAGGATAGCGAAAAGGTAAAGCGTGTTGTTCCCACTCTAGTGACTGCAACAGTAGGGAAAGTGTTGGATAGTGGCAAGATAAAATTTACTATTCTCACTCCAATAAGTTGAACAGTAGGGAAAAATTGGGATTGCAAAGGGGTAACAATTAATATTCTCACACCAGTCAGGAGCTGATGGAGTTCGTAGATCAATATAATACCCTGGACTCCACACAGCATGGCTTCAGATCACGTCACTCGACGGAATCTGCTTTAATAATGGCAACGGAGGAAATCTGTAGGACCATGGATGAAGGTGGCAGAGCTGTTCTAATACTACTCGATCTAACGGGAGCTTTCGACACCGTCAACCATGGGGTCCTACTGCAACAGCTAAAAGTTGCAGGCATTAGAAATACTGCCCTAAACTTACTTGGGTCCTTTTTGGACTCAAGAGTACAACAAATCTACTGGGATGGAATCCAGTCGGTAGAATTTCTTCTCCCATGTGGAGTCCCCCAGGGATCGGCATTACCTCCCACTCTATTTAATCTGTATGTGACACCGCTGGCAAAAATAATAAATGTGGTATATGGGATTACATGTCCGTGCCCTAAACTATATATAGGAAACATCACACAGGAGGCACAACAGCGCATTACGCAACATAAGTCCAGAATAAGGAAAGAGACACTAAATGCCCCCCTGGTTCAACATAGGTTGGCAAACAAACAGAAAGAGGAGGATTTACGCTGGACCATTATTTCCAAAATTGACAAAGATCCTCGCGGAGGTGACATTGAGGGGAAACTCAACCAACGTGAAGCATTATTGATAATGAAATACAACACAGCAACAACAGGTCTAAATGGGATTTCTGAGATTTATAAAGGGAATCCATGAACCAATGTTTCTCAAGAAGCAGTGAACAACTGTGGTTGACACAATTTGTTCAAGGCTGTCCATTTTATGAAACTGTTTATTGAGCATTAACACAGTCAATCTATCGAAACTAGTGAGTAGCAAGTAGGCCGTTATTTACAGTCTCGAACATTTGGTTTAGTATCCTTAGATACAAATGCGATTATTAACTCAGTCCACCACACAAGAGTTCTTCAATGGAGCTATATCGACTACATTTTTTTAAAAGGTCCTGCTTTGCTTTTTCCAAAATTAGGAGATCTTTCCAGGGAAAAGCGTAACCGTTTAATCCATTTGTGTCGAAAATTCATCTTTAGCCTGTCGCGTCGCTTTGCTTTCAGATTGAGGAATCAGTCAGTCAAAAACTTTATTCGGTTAATTAAAACCATAATCAATAAAGTTCTTCTGTCTCTTTAAACATTCCGCGGTAGTAAACTCAACCCCGGTCATGTGACCGGTAATTCCACCAATAGCCAAAGAAGACGCTGGATGGCGTCAGCAGCACTTCTCCAGACACTGTGAGAGGAGCGGTCGCATTAACTAAAGGTAACAATGCGTTCCCTCATCTAAGTTTACGCCGGAGGACTGTTCTTTCACACGGTTACATTCGGTCCGTTTCTCGTTACAGGGCGAAATTTAAAAAAAACCCGCGCTGCAAAAAGATACTATTAGGGTTCAATTTGCTGTTTCCCAACTCGGTAAGCCCCCCCAGTCAGTTACCACGTTTCCATAATGACAATGTTGGCTGGCTTCAGAACGACTAATACGTTCTTTGTTCTTTGTTTTGCCCTCCCTCAGAAAATGCACCCACACAATTAATAAGGTGAGTGGTCTTTAGTGGCACATGTTTTCACACTGGAGGCATGATGTTATACAGACAGGTGACTGTTGCTTTTGTTCTGTTTTTCGTTTTTTCTGTCTAGTGTGTCTTGTGACCTGTGTTTCCCAACTTCACCTTTAGTAAAGTACTGCGTTCCATATTAACAAGGTAGGGTGGCTGGGTACCGATGGGTGGTGCCATTGGTGCCATTGTTAGTAACTTAGTCTGCTTTGTATAGCAGTTTTTAAATTAGCGTTTTCTTGTTTTGTAGAGACTGTTGGTCCTGAGGAGAACCCCGCAATTGGGGGTTCGAAACACGTCGACCTGGTTTGGTGCCTATTGTCTATCAGAAAACAGAAATTTTGTTTGGAAATCAGAGCTGTGCCTCCAAAAAAGATTGTTTTGACCAAACAAGACCGTTAATTATGAAACTAAAAACCATTTATATGGACAGATAGTTCATCCTTAGGCCCTAAGAGTGTGTTTTGCTCTATGAAGGAAGGATGAATGGATTGGCCAGAATGTGAGTTGGATGTGTTGAAATAATGTAAATCTGTAAATGTTTTGTATATTCTGTTGGATTGAATTGTAATGTTTTAGATCTTGTTTGTACATGCACAAAAAAGTTGATGAAATGTCTATGAAAAATTAAGTTCAACTAGTGAAGAAATGAAATAATAAACTAGTGACGGAAACTAAAAAACGGACCGGTATATTTTACTCATAAAGGTCAGCATAAATAATAGAAAGTGATGTCCAGTATTGGCAGTTGTGTTGTTCTTTAAGTACATTGGGCTTAGCCTTACTGGGTCAGAGCCACGACCCTGTGTTGTTTTTCCTGGCAAAACTAATAAAACATCAATGCCTACAACAGGTGTCATATGTAGATGACACTCAGATAGTGGTGTCACTTACCCAGAGTGTAGAAATCACAGCTGAGTGTTTCAGAAATTGCCTCTTAAATGTTAGGAGCTGGATGAATAAGAATTTTCTGAAGCTCAACATTGAGAAAACGGAGGTGATAGAATTTGGCCAAAAACCTTCCATCTGGAGTCAGTTATGGTGGCCACCTAAAGCTGGCATCTGTCCTGTCCCGGCACAAAAAGTAAAAAAAGTAGGCTTTATGATTGACAAAGATCTAACACTCACTTCCCAAGTCAATCAAGTCACCTCGGCCTGCTTCTTTACGATAAAGGTCCTTCGAAAAGTACTACCCTATATACCTTTCTCATTAAGGAAAACAGTAGTTGGAACTTTGGTCTTGTCAGACATTGACTATTGTAATGCAATGTACTTGGGAATTGGAGAAAGACAGCTCTCATAGCTCCAGTCATTGCAGAATGCTGCGGTGAGAGTGTTGTTGGATCTCCCGAAACACCACCCGACGTCCAATGGTATGAGGCAACTACATTGGCTTCCTATCCGACGAAGGGTACAGTTTAAGGCCTTATGCCTAGTGTATAAAGCAGTACATGGAGGAGGTGCAGAGGATATGCAATCTCTTTTTCCCCGCTATGTACCTTTCCGCTCACTGAGATCTGGTAGTTTGGGCCTGATTTGTGTACCAAGGATAAAGAGAACTCGATGGGGTGGCAAGGCGTTTTCTTCCCAGGCGGCAAAGCTTTGGAATTCTCTGCCCACTGAGATACGACTGGAAACAAATAAGTTTGTGTTTAGAAAGGCCTTAAAAACCTGGCTTTTCACTAAACCGTAGATTGGAAATGTTCATCTCAATTCCTCACACAGCGCCAAGACGCCTCGGCATTAGAGCGCTTAATGAATAGCGGTCAGTCAGTCAGTTC